>NC_059172.1:78996811-80246811 GCF_019923935.1 Bubalus bubalis | reverse complement strand
CATAGAAGTCACTCTAGTTATCAACAAAAAGCAGGAACAGCACTGTAAAATATAATCTTGCAGTAAACAAATGACAATGAAAATTGTCAATAATTCACTAATTTTAATACTTTCATTTAGAATTTTATTTGAAAAGCAATGCTAAAATTAAAAGTGTATTCTCTGACCTAACCACATCACTTCCAGGAATCTACATTTTAAAACACTTGTGCAAACAGATTTCTGGATAAAAATGGCTGGATGGCATCACCAACTCGATGCATGTGAGTTTGGGTGAACTCCGGAAGTTGGTGATGCACAGGGAGGCCTGGCGTGCTGCGATTCATGGGGTCGCAAAGAGTAGGACACGACTGACCGGCTGAACTGAAGAGAATGTTAAAATGAACACAGATTCCAAACATGTTTTAGCTTCTGATAGACTGTGGATAAGTATGTGACACAAAAACAGAAAAGAAAAAAGTCAACTGAAAAAAAAGGCAATTATTAAGAATATCAAATGGTATACAAGAAAGGCAATATACTCACAAAATAATATTTAAGTTATAAAAATAATCACAATAATATAAATAGTATGATTTAACATGAAAATTTCATGTATTATATTGAGAAAAATAAGAGACTTATTTAAGCAGCTAATATCTTCTTGTCTAGAGTAAGAAAGAAAAGATAATTCCAAAAATTGAACAATGAAGAAAATGACATACTTCTTAGTTCGCATTCAGAACAAATGAGATAAAATATAACACTAACCCAGTAGCAAATTGAAAGTTTAAGCCCCTAAAGTCATTAAATTTTTCCCACACCTGCCAGATAATATTTTAGAAAATATATGCTAAAAATTTTCAAAAACTTAGAGAAAAACGATATATTAGCACTAAATTTCTAGACAGCTCTTCAAGAATATTAGAGATACCAAAGGAACATTTCATGCAAAGAAGGGCTCTTTATTGCCTGCAAACAAATGACAGAAATGGTATGGACCTAACAGAAGCAGAAGATATTAAGAAGAGGTAGCAAGAATACATAGAAGAACTATGCAAAAAAGATCTTCATGACCTAGATAATCACGATGGTGTGATCATTCACCTAAAGCCAGACATCCTGGAATATGAAGTCAAGTGGGCCTTAGGAAGCATCGCTACAAACAAAGCTAACGGAGGCAATGGAATTCCAGCTGAGCTATTTCAATTCTAAAAGATGATGCTGTGAAAGTGCTGCACTCAATATGCCAGCAAATTTGGAAAACTGAGCAGTGGCCACAGGACTGGAAAAGGTCAGTTTTCATTCCAATCCCAAAGAAAGGCAATGCCAAAGAATGCTCAGATTACTGCACAATTGCACTCATCTCACACGCTAGCAAAGTGATGCTGAAAATTCTCCAAGCCAGGCTTCAACAGTATGTGTATGTGAACTATGAACTTCCAGATGTTCAAGCTAGATTTAGAAAGTTAGAGGAAGCAGATCAAATTGCCAACATATGTTGGATCACTGAAAAAGCAAGAGAGTTCCAGAAAAAAATACTACTTCTGGTTTACTGAATACGCCAAAGCCTTTGGATGGATCACAACAAATGCTGTAGAAAATGCTTAAAGAGATGGGAATACCAGATCATCTCACCAGCCTCCTGAGAAAATGTATGCAGGTCAAGAAGCAACAGTTAAACTGGACATGGAACAACAGACTGGTTCCAAATTGGGAAATGAGTACGTCAAGGCTGTATATTGTCACCCTGCTTATTTAACTTATATGTAGAGTACATCATGTAAAATGCTGGGTTGGATGAAGCACAAGCTGGAATCAAGATTGCTGGAAGAAATATCAATAACCTGAGAAATGCAGATGACACCACCCTTATGGCAGAAAGTGAAGAAGAACTTAAGAGCCTCTTGATCAAAGTGAAAGAGGAGAGTGAAAAAGCTGGCTTAAAACTCAGCATTCAAAAAGCTAAGATCATGGCATCGGGTCCCATCACTTCATGGCAAATAAATGGGGAAACAATAGAAAAAGGGAGGGATTTTATCTTCTTGGGCTCCAAAATCACTGCAGATGGTGACTGCAGCCATGAAATTAAAAGACGCTTGCTCCTTGGAAGAAAAGCTGTGACAAACCTAGACAGCGTATTAAAAAGCAGAGACATTCCTTTGCCAGCAAAAGTCCGTCTAGTCAAATTATAGTTTTTCCAGCAGTCATGTATGGATGTGAGATTTGACCATAAAGAAAGCTGAGGGCTGAAGAACTGATGCTTTTGAACTGTGGTGTTGGAGAAGACTCTTGAGAGTCCCTTGGACTGCAAGGAGATCCAACCAGTCCATTCTAAAGAAAATCAGTCCTGATATTCATTGGAAAGACTGATGCTGAAGCTAAAACTCCAATACTTTGGCCACCTGGTGCAAAGAACTGACTCATTTGAAAAGATCCTGATGCTGAGAAAGACTGAAGGTGGGAAGAGAAGGGGACGACAGAAGATGAGATGGTTGGGTGGCATCACCTCCTCAACAGACATGGGTTTGAGTAAGCTCCGGGAGTTGGTGATGGACAGGCAGCCTGGTGTGCTGCAGTCCATGCGGTTGCAAAGAGTGGGACACTACTGAGTGACTGAACTGAACTGATATTTCTAGAATTTACTTTTTGTACCTGAACAGTATTCCTTTACAAAATTTTGCTCTTTCTAAAGGAACTTCTCCCACTTTATCTATCCAACAACTTAACAGTAGGAAAAAAATGAGTTCATTCTGCTATCCATCTTTTAATTGCTTTTTCTTCATATTTTTGGTCTATTTAACTCTTCACTTATTCTTTTTTTTCCTTTTTCTCTAATGATAAACAGTAACAATACTGTGTTACTTTCAAGTGTACAGCACAGTGATTTCTCTAATGATATACAGCTAAAATACTGTGTTACTTTCAGGGGTACAGCACAGTGATCCAGTTATTTTTTGCCAATTATATTCCATTTTAGTTTATATGATATTGAATAAAATGTCCTGTGCTATATAATAAAACCGTCTGCTTGCCTATTTTATGTATAATTGTTTGTCTTTTAATAATATACTCCTCATCTGTAAATAGTGCTGCACCCCAGTGCAGTAACAGGACCAGATGCGTGATCCTACATGATCCTACATGCATCTGGTCCTGTGCATATAGGACATGCGTGGCATGTTTCTACATGTTTCTACTGCATGGCAATAGAAAGGGAGACGGTGGAAATGGTGACAGATTTCCTCTTCTTGGGCTCTAAAATCACTGCAGATGGTGACTGCAGCCGTGAAATCGGACGATGTCACAGCTCCTGCGATGAGAAACCTGCTGCTGCTGCTGCTAAGTCACTTCAGTCATGTCCGACTGTGTGCGACCCCAGAGACAGCAGCCCACCAGGCTCCCTAGTCCCTGGGATTCTCCAGGCAAGAACACTGGAGTGGGTTGAGAAACCTAGACAGAGTGTTGAAATGCAGAGACATTACTCTGCCGACACAGGTCTGCATAGTCAAGGCTTTGGTCCTCCTAGTGGTCACGTACAGCTGTGAGAGCTGGACCATAAAGAAGGAAGAGCATCAAAGAATTGATACCTTTGAACTTTGGTGCTGGAGAAGACTCCTGAAAGTCCCTTGGACAGCAAGGAGATCGAACCAGTCAATCTTAAGGAAGATCAACCCTGAATACTCATTGAAGGACTGATGCTGAAGTTGAAGCCCGAATATTTTGGTCATCTGATGTGAACAGACGACTCACTGGAAAAGTCCCTGACACTGGGAAAGATTGAGGGCAGAAGGCGAAGAGGGCGCCAGAGGATGAGATGATTGGATGGTGTCGCTGATGCAACAGACACGAACTTATGCAGACTTCAGGAGAAAACGAGGGACAGGGAGGCCTGGAGTGCTGCAGGCCATGTGGTCACAAAGCATCAGACATGACTGGGCTACTGAAAAACAAAAACCCAATTATGTACAGATCTTTCTTGCAAGTTTTGTTATCTAGCTCTTCTGCTAGTTTCTAATTAGTTTTCCATGATAATAGTTCCACATGGAGATGTGTTTTTGATGTGTCTGTGGTTTAGATGAGGTGAACTCTACATTCTCCACCCCATTATCTTGACATTCTTAATTTGTATTTAAATGA
The DNA here is from genome assembly GCF_019923935.1 of Bubalus bubalis. NCBI lineage: Eukaryota > Metazoa > Chordata > Mammalia > Artiodactyla > Bovidae > Bubalus > Bubalus bubalis. The sequence goes on along the minus strand of NC_059172.1, from coordinate 80,242,692 downwards.
CTCAGTGTTGTCAGCTGTCTTTTTAGATACAGACAATAAATAAATCCTAATAATATGTCATCAATTGATGAAAATGAAGGTTAGGGTTGTTTATATTTTATATTTAACTTACGATTCTAATCCTGCCTGTTCAGTTTCCAAAGGCTGAATTCGTTCCAAGACATGGGAGTACTGGACATTGGCTTTGACCCAGGCAGCTAAGGGAGCAGCTGCAGTACTGGCACGCTTAGCGTTCTGAAAAACACATCAGAAATTATGCCACATCCTAACTTCATTTGAAATAAAGGTAAGGTTAATTCCAGTGTATTTTCTTTAAGCATTTGTTTAATAATTTAACCCAAATAATGAAGTTTTGGGTTTACAGCAAAAATAAAACTAAAATGAATTGCTGTTTTGATTAAGTAAAAAATACATAAAGTATTTTTCCTTAAGAACAAATCTTTTTGAACCACATATAATGTTTAATACAACTCTATCATTCTATTGACATAAATAATTATTAGCCAAATTTGTAATGAATACATGTGCCATCCACAACAATCTTCAAGCATCATTTCTTTCTCTTCAATACAAAGAATAGATCTTTATTAGATAAAAGCACTGTTGAAACAACTGCTATTGGCGTCAAGAAGTACATGACGTTTTCAATAAAAGATCTAAAAAAGACAAGAATCACGAAATTCAAACTGTTTCCTGAATTAGATATAAGCATTCCAACAGAGAGATGTGTTATTATATGACTAATATACAAGAAGAAATAAACGCATACAGGCAAACTGGAAGTTATGACTGTTTAGGAACTTACTGACGAGAGCAGATCATAAGACTCAAACACCACCTGAGATAATAAACCTGTCTCCAAACCTCTAGATTCTAGTTTACCCAATTCTTCTGGTAAATACTTCCCTGCTGTAATAGTTACAACTTATTATAAAAAACTTTTACTTTTTTAAATAAACTAAAAAACAAATAATGTAAACCATCACATTTTGACAAGAAGAATATAACAAGAGTATGGAAAGGGAATTTAAGGTATCTGTTAAAATTACCTTTGGATCAAAAGATCCTTTATTTTTAAAAAGAAGTTCTTCAACACTCTCTCTTATTTCCTTTGGAATATTTCGTGCATCAAAGGTTGCTATGTCTTCTCGCACACCTCTCTTTGCAAGGAAGCTAGAAATAAAGCATATTAATTCAAATGAGGCTAAGTATAGTTTGCTATTTTTAACAAAAATATCAATTTAACAGAGTGGTATATACAATACTTTCAATCTATTAGTTAACCAAAGAATAGAGTACTTTTAAAGTACTTAAGTAAACATTAATACAGTATTTTAACGCATATATATGGAATTTAGAAAGATGGTAACAATAACCCTGTGTACGAGACAGCAAAAGAGACACTAATGTACAGAACAGTCTTATGGACTCTGTTGGAGAGGGAGAGGGTGGGAAGATTTGGGAGAATGGCATTGAAACATGTGTAATATCATGTATGAAAAAAAAGAAATAAAAGTTATTGAAGAGAAAAAAATAAATAAATAAAGTACTTAAGTTTCTAAAGTAACATCATTTCATCTTTTTTTATAGACAAGGAGCTCCAGAAAGACGCACAACAGTTTTTCTAAGGTTCTGTGAATATACTGAAGCAGTACAATGAAGGAATTGTAACACTGAACTCCATCCACATCCCTTTATGTGAACTCCTGAGTAACTAATACATTATAGGATATGCAAGAAAATATTCCGACTCTTTTATAAGCAAGATATTTTAAGTGCTCTCTCAATTAAATCTCCTCCCTCATTTCAGACTGAAAAAGAACTCTACTATCAGAATGAATACCAGCACAAACTATAATGCCATTGCTATACTGTGAAACCTAAAGCTCCACATTATATACTGAGTTACCAGTCAGCCTTTTCTCCTCTAGTTTGCATCCCTTTTATATTTTCATGGGGCTCTCACTTGCTCTCTGTGTCTCTCTGCCTCTGCCAAGAGTGAAAAACTCTTTGAGAACAGTGACTATATTTTCTTCATCAGTACACACAGTAAATACATTACTCTGTACCAAGTAAGGACTACATCAATATTTATGTTTATTAAGATGTTCTTAAACACTTGAAGGCATTCGTCTTCTCCTTTGACACTTTTAACAATCACTTATAGTGGAAGGAAAATATAGTTCTTGAAATATGATTACATAGACCATCCTGAAATATTAGGAGAAAGTGCGTAACCCCGTACTTAGATGAAGTTCGGTTTGAGAAACAATATAAGAAATAATAAAAATTTGAAAGAATGTATAATTTACTCATGAAATAACATTTTTCACAAATTCAAAAACTAACCTTTTCATGCTCACCCAAGATGTGTCAAAGATACCCATTAATCTCAAAACGCCTTCAAGAATGTCTCTGATTACATCAGGAGGCATACGCAGGGAACGGATTTCTGAAAGCGATTCTGGCTTAATGTTTCCAACTGCTAGTTTAGCTTCATTGACTAGAGGCTAGAAAACAAAAAGGGTATTTATACGTTCAAAAAATACATATGGAAATATACTAACTCTTTACAAATTATCTAATATTGCCATTTTATTTAAAATAACTAGTTATTAATACCCTTTCTCTTCCAATATAAAAATGCTCTAAAACACACAAAGTACAAAATGTTCAAGTGGGGAAAGCCAGAGTTTCTGGCACCATAACTGCCACAGTCTAATTTGCAAAATCTAATCTGTGTTGAGACAATCTGCCATTTTCAAGAGGTCCTTTCTTTTCTAATACTTGCTTGCGTATTTAATCAAGTCTCAAGGAAAAAAAAAAAAAAGCCTAAGAGTTTGTCTTAATTTATCTGCAAAATATTTTACTTCTACAGTATAAACAATATGATTCATGGAAAACAAAGATTATTTTTAACAACCATCAGCTAATTTGGTTACTTCTCCTAGCAGACTTTCCTTCCTGTTTCTCTTTTATAAACAGTATTAAGTGAAAGCCACACTGGTAATACTATTAGGAAATAACTTATGAAAAAAATGTTTAAACTCCAATGTAAAGTTGAAAATCAAAACTATAAATGGCTCTTACAGTGTTTGCTATTTTTATCTTACCTGTACTTCTTTTAATTCATCATCAATTTTGTTCTTCCTTTCTTCAATTTTAATGACTTCTTCCGCTATTCTGTGCTTCAGTCTTTCAAGTTCTGTCTTTTGCTCACTAGCATCCTACAAGAATATTAAAGCAGTATTCCAATTGATTTTAATGCACTCAACATTTAAAAGCATAATACCAAAAATGTTATTTTAAAAGCACTATTAAATGCTTTTCTAATATTAATTGACATGAGTTTCTAACATGCCTAGGAAACTGATGCTATAATTTATAGTAATTATAATTTATAGTAATTTATATATTTATAGTGATTTATAATTTACTCTACATTTCTATTAGGAAATATGCTTTAATTTTTCTCAATAGCAAAGCAATAAATGTTTACTATATAAAAATCAAACTGTCAGAAATGCGTAATTTAGAAAATGATCACAATAATATACATTTAACACTTGCAACAACCCCAAAGAAATACGATTATGCTCATTTCATAAACAAGAAAACTAAAAATAGAAGTCTTCTCTAATTCTAATAGTGGAATAGTAATAATTCTTAGAGACAAGCTATAGTATTCTAAGACTTTGTTTCTATATTTTAGACAAAAATTAATTGAAATTATTATACAATAATATGCCAATATATGAACAAAAATTAGTTACTATTCAAAAAGCACAATGATATATTAATAACACATGATGTTTTTACTCATGAATTCAAAAATCAAAAGTCCCACATATATAAACATGCTTTAACATTATGAATGTTTGTATTTATTTACACTATCAACATCAAAAAAGCAAGAGAGTTCCAGAAAAACATCTATTTCTGCTTTATTGACTATGCCAAAGCCTTTCACTATGTGGATCACAGTGAACTGTAGAAATTCTTCAAGAGATGGGAATACCAGACGACCTGATCTGCCTCTTGAGAAATTTGTATGCAGGTCAGGAAGCAATAGTTAGAACTGGACATGGAACAACAGATTGGTTCCAAAAAGGAAAAGGGTTAAGGCTGTATATTGTCACCCTGCTTATTTAACTTATATGCAGAGTACATCATGAGAAATGCTGGGCTGGAAGAAGCACAAGCTGGAATCAAGATTGCCGGGAGAAATATCAATAACCTCAGATATGCAGATGACACCACCCTTATGGCAGAAAGTGAAGAGGAACTCAAAAGCCTCTTGATGAAAGTGAAAGTGGAGAGTGAAAAAGTTGGCTTAAAGCTCAACATTCAGAAAACGAAGATCATGGCATCTGGTCCCATCACTTCATGGGAAATAGATGGGGAAACAGTGGAAACAGTGGCTGACTATATTTTTGGGGGCTCCAAAATCATTGCAGATGGTGACTGCAGCCATGAAATTAAAAGACACTTACTCCTTGGAACAAAGTTATGACCAACCTAGATAGCATATTGAAAAGCAGAGACATTACTTTGCCAACAAAGGTCCATCTAGTCAAGGCTATGGTTTTTCCTGTGGTCATGTATGGATGTGAGAGTTGGACTGTGAAGAAGGCTGAGCGCCGAAGAATTGATGCTTTTGAACTGTGGTGTTGGAGAAGACTCTTGAGAGTCCCTTGGACTGCAAGGAGATCCAACCAGTCCATTCTGAAGGAGATCAGTCCTGGGATTTCTTTGGAAGGAATGATGCTAATGCTGAAACTCCAGTACTTTGGCCATCTCATGCAAAGAGTTGACTCATTGGAAAAGAGTCTGATGCTGGGAGCGACTAGGGGCAGGAGGAGAAGGGGACGACAGAGGATGAGATGGCTGGATGGCATCACTGACTCAATGGACGTGAGTCTCAGTGAACTCCGGGAGTTTGTAATGGACAGGGAGGCCTGGCATGCTGCGATTCATGGGGTTGCAGAAAGTCAGACACTACTGAGCAACTGAACTGAACTGAACTGAGGGGATCTTCCTGATCCAAGCATCTAACCCACGTCTTGTGCCTTGGCAAGTAATTCATTACCACATAGCTACCCAGAAAGCCCTATTTAAAAATATATTTGCCCGATTTATACCAAATACTCTTTGGTTTATATCATTACTTGAAGATAACATTAAGTTTTAGGAAAACAATTTAGAAAATCTGGTATTTTACCTATTCCTCATTTCTTGTATTGCAATGAAATGATTGTTTTTGAAAGAATAATTTTTTATTTACACTCCTCTTTACATAATTTTTAAAAAAACTTATCAAATGGAAATTTTGACCAGTTCTAGATAAATGATATTTTTGCTCCTTAATAATATTTCTGTGCATTTAAAAAAAAAAAAAAAAAAAAAAAAAAAAAAAAACCAAGGAGGAAATTTTTTAAGAAACTTTCAAAAGTTCTAATAACAGAAATTCTCAACCATATTATAATCATCCAAGGAGTTTTAAGACTACTGTTTGGTGTCCTTTCTACACATATTGTGACAAATATATCACATTACATACATAAACAGAATCATTATCTTGTACACTTGAAACTAATAAAGGGGTGTGAGTCAATTATATTTCAATTAAATCAAAAAGAGACCAGAGTCCCCTCCCTCTCTCTCTACCTGAATTGAAAGAAACAAATTTGCTGTTTAAGCTGGCAACAACAACAAAACTAATGCCTTGCGACCTATTACCATATCCCTCAGGAACCTGACACATGAACTCAATTAAAATTTTCTATATTCCACAAATGTTTCTACCTGTGTATCTCCACTACCAGTCCTCAAAGGGGAAAGTTCTTTTCTCAAACTCCACAGTATCAGAATGTTCCCTAAAGGCCCTACTCATGTGCTTCACGTTTTATTAACCTACTTTTCCAATTGTAAGTTACAGTTATTCTGAATATGTACCGTATTTAATATGTGTCTTCTTTCCCTAGGTCACAAACCTAGAGTAGCAGGCTTTGAAAGTCACGCAGTTTGGTGAATTTATGGATGAGGGGGAGAGGGACAGATAGGGACTTAGGAAAGATCATGATACACTGCTAAATTTAAAATGGAAAACCAAAAGGACCTACTGTAAGCACATGGAACACTGCTTAATGCCAGCCTGGATGGGAGAATGAACACATGTATATGTATGGCCGAGTATCTTTGCTGTTCACCTGAAACTACCACAACATTATTAACTGACTACATCCCAATACAAAAGGCTTTTTGCTGTCAAAAAAATTAAAATCAAGAAAAAAAACAGTTGCACAATTCGGTATTTGTCTCTCTATGCCATCAGTTAAGTTCAGTTCAGTCTCTCAGTCATGTCCAACTCTTTGTGACCCCATGAACAGCAGCACATCAGGCCTCGCTGTCCATCACCAACTCCCATAGTCCACCCAAGCCCATGTCCATTGAGTTGGTGATGCCATCCAACCATCTCATCCCCTGCTGTCCCCGTCTTCTCCTGCCCCCAATCCCTCTAGCATTAGGGTCTTTTCCAATGAGTCAGCTCTTCGCATGAGGTGGCCAAAGTATTGGGGTTTCAGCTTCAATATCAGTCCTTCCAATGAACACCCAGAACTGATCTCCTTTAGGATCTCCTAGCAGGCCAAGGGACTCTCAAGAGTCTTCTCCAGCATCACAGGTCAAAAGCATCAATTCTTCAGCCCTCGGGTTTCTTTATAATCTAACTCTCACATCCATACATGACTACTGGAAAAATCATAGCCTTGACTAGACGGACCTTGGTTGGCAAAGGAATGTCTCTGCTTTTTAATATGATATCTAGGTTGGTCATAGCTTTTCTTCCAAGGAGGAAGCATATTTTAATTTCATGGCTGCAATCAACATGTGGAGTGATTTTGGAGCCCAGAAAAATAAAGTCTCTCACTGTTTCCACTGTTTCGCCAACTATTTGCCTTGAAGTGATGGGACCAGATGCCATAACCTTAGTTTTCTGAATGTTGAGCTTTAAGCCAACTTTTTCACTCTCCTCTTTCACTTTCATTAAGAGGCTCTTTAGTTCTTCTTCACTTTCTTCTTCACTGCATATCTGAGGTTATTGATATTTCTCCCAGCAATCTTGATCCGGCTTGTGTGTCTTCCGGCCCAGCATTTCTCATGATGTACTCTGCATATAAGTTAAATAAGCACGGTGACAATATACAGCCTTGATGTACTCCTTTTCCTATTTGGAACCAGTCTGTTGTTCCATGTCCAGTTCTAACTGTTGCTTCCTAACCTTCATACAGATTTCTCAAGAGGCAGGTCAGGTGGTCTGGTATTCCCATCTCTTTCAGAATTTTCCACAGTTTATTGTGATCCACACAGTCAAAGGCTTTGACATAGTCAATAAAGCAGAAATAGATGTTTTCTGGAACTCTTTTGCTTTTTCAATGATCCAGCAGATATTGGCAATTTGATCTCTGGTTCCTCTGCCTTTTCTAAAACCAGCTTGAACATGTATGTATGTATAAAATAAATGGATGTATGTATAAATAAAAATAAAATATAATAAATAAAAATATAATAAATAAAATAAATGTTATGTATAAAATATTAAAATAACAAACAGAAATGTCATCTATTTATCATTACTAACTTATAATACAAGATGCCGAGTTATTTTTCTAGGTCTATCCTAGGTAATCTAGTTAGCCACAGTCTTAGAAACCTCTCTTCCCAGAACAGCCCAGAGAAAAGAGTAGCACAGCAAACAATGTATCTTAACAATATTCACTAGTTTGGAAGTACACAGGCCCACAAAGTACTGAGTATTTTCCTTTGTTAATATACAGCTATCAATGATATTATCTTTTATGGAGTTTTTACTGTTTTTCAAATTACTAGTTAAAGGTTAAGTAATCCAAAAGTGTTCCAATTGCAACAACAGAAGTTAGAAGAATATGAAACAAAGCTTTCAACTTCCTGAAAGGAAAAAAACAATATTTGATAGATATTTTTACAATAAAAATGACTAGCTGCTTCAGTCATTATTCAGGAAATAAATATAAGTATTTATATTACTTTGTTTCTAAAATTCCTTGAGAAAAAAAATATGCTAAAGTTTTACAGTATAAAAATTAAATTGATTTTTCTGATCTGTTACTTCCAGGCCAGGTAGTCCATAAATGTATATTGTAAACACTGAATGTGAACATAATCATCAGTTATCTAAAAATACTATTGCTTCTAAAGATTTTCCATCTGCCAACGAATTAATTTTGACATGCTGGGTGAAATCTTTTTGCTTATGCCATCAGTTCACCCCAGATCATCTTCTTGTGAAGTTCACAGACAATAAACTTCCTTTCCATGCTCATACAGCTTTGGTGCATAAGAATTATTCTTTAAGTATAAAGCAATCATGTAAGAAAAAATAATACGAAGACATGTTCAAGAAAAAGACACCTCCATGAAATTCCCTCTGAGGGCTAGTTGCAGATGCTGCAACAATGAAACCACAACGGGCACTACTGCCAAAAGGAAACATCTAGAGATTGTTTTACGTCTCCTGAGAAACCATATAATAAAGATGCAAAACTGAATAGGAGGGTTAAAAGATAAACTTTAAGAAATTTTTAAAAAAGCAGAACAAATATAAAGTGAAAAAATATAAGAAAGTTAGAGAACCAGACTAGTAAGCCCAAAGCCCAAATAAGAATTCTAAAAACCAAGAACAGAGAAATAAAGGAAAAGGAATTATCAATAAAATAATTTAAGGAAATTTCCCAGAACTGAAGAAGGCAAATTGTTAGGTAGTAAGAACTCATACTGGACACAGTGGATGAAAATAAACCTAAACCAAGGCAAATCACTGTAACTTTAGAACAATGAAAACCAAGAACTGAAAGATTCCAAGAGGAAAAAAAAAAAAAAAAAAAAACAGGTTATCCAAACACAGATCAGAAATTAAAATAGTGTTTTAGTCACCAACAATGGAAGCTAGGAGAAAATTGAACAATGCCCTCAAAACCTGAAGAAAACATAAATATTCCACCCTAGAATACTATTCCCAGCACACAACCAACCAACCAAGAACACAGCAGAACGTTCATATACTCAAGATCTCAAAACTTATCTTCCATGTACCCTTTCTCCAGAAGCTTCTGGGGCTAGGCTCCAGACATGAGGCAGTAGACCAGGATGGTAAAGAAGGAGCGCAGGACAGCAATTGAGACCAGGCAGAGAAGGAAGCAAGCCACAAGGCTTCAGGAAAGAACGCTATAGGGGGCTGAGGAAAACCACAAAACAGCTGAGGCTTTGGGAAGTCTTCACAGAATATTTAGAACACACTTTTAAATAGGCAATTTATGGAGTCATATTACCACTTCCCTTCCCAACTATCAGAAGTCAGGAAAAAAAGGTTATTTGTCTGTGAAATCAAGTCAAATAACCTCAAAATTTGGAATTACCAGGCCAAGGACCACAAAGCTAAGGTCAAGAACAAGATTTTCATACGAAAAACAAGGGCATCACATTTCCTTGCTGATGAATGATGTTGAGTATCTTTTCATATATTTGTGAAACATATGACCCCTTTATATGTCTTTTTTCGTAAAAGGCCAGTGCAAATCTTTTGCCTATTTGCAAACTGAATTGTTAGTTTTATTAGTATTGAGTTGCAATCATTTCTGTACATGTTGGAAACAAGTTTTTGTTTTTTTTTATCAAATACACATTTGTCAATATTTTCTCCCAGTCTGTGACCTGCCTTTTCATTTTCTAATTTCTATGAGGTTCAATTTGTCATTTATTTTCCTCTTCTACTTTGGTATCATATCTAAGAAATCCCTGCTTTACCCAACATCATAAACATTTTCTCCCTAATTTTCTTCTGAAGTTTTATAATTTTATGCTGTACATTTAGGTCTATGTTTCATGTCAAGTTATTGTTCATACATCTGCATTTTTTTTCTCTCTTCATGGATATCTAAATATTCCAGTACCATTTGTTAAAAGGATCATCCTTTCCACATTTAAATGATACTGTTGTATGAAATTAACTGACCATGCATGTGTAAGTCTGTTTCTGGATTCCATAGTGTTCCAATAATCACTATGCTTACACCAGTGTTACCCTACCTTGACTACTGTAGATTTATAGTAAGTCTTTATATCATAATATGCCCTCCAACTTTGTTACTTTTAAGACTTTCTATGCCATTTCTTTTTATTGAGATATATACACTAGTCTGAAAAACACTGAAATTAATTTAAATAACAGAGGCATTAGACTTGAAGTAAGGTTAACATCACCCACATGGAGATGATGAAACATATTTAAGACACAATCATGGATGTAAAACTAACAGAATTTAAGGATTCTTTAGATGCATGGATTAAGGGAACACAGTGAGTGGGTGAGTGGAAGTCGCTCAGTCGTGTCCAACTCTTTGCGACCCTATAGACTATACAGTCCATGGAATTCTCCAGGCCAGAATACTGGAGTGGGTAGCCTTTCCCTTCTCCAGGGGATCTTCCCAACCCAGGGATCGAACCCAGGTCTCCCGCATTGCAGGCGGATTCTTAACCAGCTGAGCCACCAGGGAACAGAAGTCTAACACAATTTATAAATTCTGTTTTGAACAATTAGCTATATTGTAGTGCCATAACTAAAAAAAGGAATACAGGAAAGGAAATAATTAGTTTTGAACCTGTTTTGAATTGTAAGGCTTATAGGACTTTCCAGAAGACGTATCTAACAGATTACTGATTATCCGAGTCTGAAGCTCAGAGGAGGAATAGGGTCAAAGGACAAAAAATTATGGACTTAGTGGTAGTGAGTAAGTACTCAGTACCAAAAAGCAAGGTAATGGGCAGAAGCATACAGAAAAGGTAGGCAAATGTGAAAGAATACCCTGGCAAGGGAGAACAAGATGGCAGAGGAATAGGTGGACATGGAGTACATCTCTCTCCATGGATAAAACAGGAACACACCTTCAGACACAGAAGTGCAAGCAGACCAGCTGAGAGTGGACAGGAGTACCTGACCAGCGGAAAAGAATACATAGAACCACGCAAAACTCGGGAGGATGAAGGAACTAGGGGGAAAAACAGGAGTGTTAGTAGGACTGGACCTGCCCTCAGCGGGTGGGGGAACTGAAGCAGGGGTCTGATCCCCACGTCGGGACAACTGTCTGGGTTAGAGAAGAAACATTTAAGGCTGAGAGTGAAACAGCTGATCTGTGGCAGCCTAAATGGAATGAGAATCAGACAGTCCTTGCCGCAGCCATATATACCCTGGACAGGAAAGCAGGTCCCCTAGAAGGCGCAGCAGCTGGGAGCTGGAGTTTAGGGATTATGGAGCAATCCCAGGGCGAGGGCTGCTGTTGACTATGGAGAGATGGATCCAGGGGATGTGAGGGAGGAGACTGGTGGGAAATGCCAGTGGAGGAAAGCCAGGCAGCCATGGAAGCAAGGGGATACTGCTGAGTCACACGTGGAGGGTGGAGCCATCACCATAGCCTCTCTCCCTCCACAGGCCAGCATCAGCAGCTGAACAATAGGGAGGCTGGCCCACCAAATGCCCGAGGCACTGAACTACAGAGTAGGACCCCACCAACGGTGCCCCTTTAAGTGCCTGACCTGTCAATCTACAGAGTAGTACCCTAGCCAAGGGGGCCCCTCTATGTACTTGACGCCCTGAAAAACAGAGAAGGACCCCAGGCAAGGGAGCCCTCTAAGTGCCTGAATGGGCAGAGCTATGGAGAAAGACTGGCCAAAGAGGCCTTCTAATCGCCAGCTACAAGAGGCTCAAAAAAGACTCTGACAGGGCCATAACTCCTGCAGCTGAGGCAGCCCATGTCCCTGCACACTTGGTGCTGCCAGGGTCCCCACAAGCCAAGCAGCTGTGCCAACTTCATGTTCAGCCTTCACTGGGGCAGAGCTGCCACAGGCAAAAAAAGTCTTGCGTTTATGCACACAGGGTCACTTCGGTCCTGTCCAACTCTGCAACGCTGTAAACTGTGGCTTGCCATGCTTCTCTGTCAGGGGGGTTCTCCAGGCAAGAATACTGGACCATGTTGGCCAATACTGGTTACCATACCCTTCTAGGGCACTATATTTCCTGCTGCCCTAGCCACCAATTCCCTGAGTACCTGGTGCTGCCAAAACCCCCGCAACCCAAGCAGCTGCACCAGCTCCACTCCTGGCCCTCACAGGGGCAAACCCAAGTCCTCCAGGGCAGCCTCAGGAGCAAACCCCAGGGGACAACCCACATGCAGGGGTGGAGATAAAACCACAATTGAAACCCAGGGGCAGTGTGGCTAAGGAAGAAGACCCAAAACCTTCCTAACCAGCTGTACAAGCTGCAAATTAAATCCACACAATCAAAAAGGTAGACTCTGTCTATGGAAAATATAAAAGGCCACTGAGAGCTCCCACAAAAGAAAACACACTAGTTATGATAGCTGTGGACATTATAGGCAAGAATATACAGAATTAGGACCCGGTTAGAATCTGAGCTGCCCCCACAGCAGGTCCAGAGACCAGCCGAGTGTTGGAGGGCATCCTAGGGAGGTGAGGTGGACTGTGAGTCCCAGCGAGGGAAAGGACTCTGACAGCAGCGACTCCAGAAAACCATTTATTATCTTATGTTTTCCCTGTTCTGTAGATGCTTTCAGATGTTTTTTCCTTTTTTATTCCTTGTTTTATGCTCCCCTCTGATATAGCTGTCGATTTTACTGGCACTAGGAAATCTAATTAAGTTTCTGAGATTTTTTTTTTTCTCAGTCACATTTTTTATTGTTGTTATAAACCACTGGCTCTATGTTGGGCTTTTGTAGTTCTGTGGACATTTTTTTTCTTTTCTTTATAATTTTCATTTTTAACTTTTTAAACCTATTCTTATTTTTTCTACATTTATTCCTTTGTTTGCTTTTCCTACTGTTCTTTTCCCCTTGCAGTTAATCTTTAATGTATATAAACCTTTATATACCTCTATTTAACTTTGCATATCTATTCTTTCTTTCCTTTCCTCTCAACATATTTTTTAGTTTTATTTTCACTACTTTATTCCCCAACTGGTACCTTGCTTTAATTTTGTGTTTCAGTTTGTGCTTTACTTAGTTTTGTTACTAACTGGTAGAAATAACTTTTGGTTTCCTTTGTTCTCCAGGTCAATCTACTGTACTTTATTTTTGTTGGATTGTGTTGATTTTGCTTATGGGTATATATGTATATGTGTATATTCAGCCACACTTTTTAATATCATCAACATCTTCCTCTACATTGGGCTTTTGCCCAAAACTGTGGAGTTTCCATTTTTTTTTCTTTTTTGTCTTCTTTTCTCTTCTATATAATTTTAATTTTTGATTTCTAAAACCTATTATATTTTTTCTCCATTTATTCCCTTGTTTGTCTTTCCTACTATTCTTTTCGCCTTGCAGTTAATCTTTAAAGTATATAAATCTTCTTTATCTACCTGTATTTAACTTTGCATATTAATTCTTTCTTTCTTCTCTTTCTTTCCTCTCAACATATTTGTTAGTTTTGTTTCTCCATTTGGCACCATACTTTAGTTTTGTTTCCCAGTTTGTGCTATAGTTAGTTTTGTTCTTAACTGGTAAATATAATTTTTTATTTCCTCTGTTTGCTGGATCAATCTACTGTACTTTATTTTTGTTGGACTGTTTTGACTTTGCTCATGGGTGTATATGGATATGTGCATAATTCCATTATTTTAATTATTATTTGCCTGATTTCTAACTACCATTTGTCTGGGGTTATTCTTTGGTTTCTTGTTTTGGAGTATTTGTTTTAATCTCATTTAATGCCATAACAAACCACATATTCCTGACCAGATATCAAGCCCTGAGTCTTTGGAGTGGGAGCACTGAATCCAAGACTCTGGACTACCAGAGAACTAACCCTAGGGAGTATCAGATAGTGAAAACTCACACAAAGGAAATGACTTGAATACAAGACCCAGCATCACCCAACCACCAATAGCATCCTGTGCAGGACACCTCATCTACACAACAAACAAAACAAAAATACAAACCCAATAATCACCATACAGGATTACCATCTCTCTCAGCCTTGCCCATCAGAGGAAAAACAAACAAACAAAACAATTCAGCACAAATCTCACCCTGTACAAAGCTTACACAAATCACTGAACCAACCTTAGAAAGGCTGAAATCAAGAGGAAGAAAGAAATCAACCTTGAAGCCTGGGAAAAGGTGACTTCAAACACAATAATTAAAAAAAAAAATAATGAAAAGGCAGAAAAATACTACACACACAAATGAAGGAACAAACGAGAAGCACAGAAATCCAAATAAATAAAGAGGAAATAGGCAAACTATCTGAAAAAAAATTTCAGAATAATGATAGTAAAGATGATCAAAAACCTTGAACACAAAATGGAGAAAATGCAAGAATCAACTGACAAAGACCTAGAAGGATTAAAGAATAAACATACAAACAACACAATTACCAAAATTAAAAATACTCTAGAAGGAACCAACAGCAGAAAATCTGAAGCAGAAGAATGAATCAATGAGCTGGAAGATAAAATGGTGGAAATAACTTCTGAAGAGCAGAATAAAGTAAAAGGACTGAAGTAAAATGACTGAATAAAGTGAAAAGAACTGAAGATAGTCTCAGAAACCTCTGGGACAGTATCAAACACACCAACATTCAAAATATAGGGGTCCCAGAAGAAGAAGAGAAAAACAAAGCATATGAGAAAATTTTTGAAGAGATGATAGTTGAAAATGTCCCCAACATGGAAAAGGAAATAGTCAATCAAGTCCCAGAGGCACAAAGAATCCAACACAGGATAAACTCAAGGAGAAACATGTCAAGACACATACTAATCAAAGTAACAAAGACTAAACACAAAGAAAGAATATTAAAAGCAGCAAGGGAAAAGCAACAAGTAACGTACAATGGAAACCCCAGATACTTAAAAGCTGAATATTCAGCAGAAACTGTGCAGGCCAAAAGGAATGGCAGGCTGTACTTAAAGTACTGAAAGGGAAAAGTCTACAATCAAGATTACTGTACCCAGTAAGGATCACATTCAGAATTGATGGAGAAATAAAAACTTTTTGGACAAGCAAAAGTTAAGAGAATTCAGTACCAAAACCAGCTTTGCAACAAATGTTAAAGGGACATATGTAGTCAGGAAATACACAAGAAGAAAAAGATCTACAAAAACAAACTTCAAACAATTAAGAAAATGGCAATAGGAACATATATATCAGTAATTTCTTAAATATAAACTGTTTAAATGTTCCAACCAAAAGACACAGACTGGCTGAATGGATACAAAACCAAGACCCATATATATACTGTCTTCAAAAAACCCACTTCAGACTTAAAGACATATATAGACTGAAAGTGAGAGGAGGGGAAAATATATTCCATGCAAATGGGAAGCAAAAGAAAACTGGAATAGCAATCCTCATATCAGACAAACTAGACCTTAAAATAAAGATTATAAAAAATAAGGAAGGACACTACATAATGATCAAGGGATCAACCTAAGAGGAAGACATAACAACTGTAAATAACTATGCACCCAACACAGGAGCACCTCAATACATAAGACAAACACTAACAGATAAAAAAGGAGAAATTGACAATAACACAATAATAGTAGGAGACTTTAACCCCATTCACATCAATGGACAGATCATCAAAACAGAAAATTAATAAGGAAACACAAGTCTTAAATGATATATTAGACAAAATGAATCTCATTGATATCTTCAGGACATTCCATCCAAATGTAGAAGAATATACCTTTTTCTAAAGTGCACACAGAATATTCTCCAGGATAGACCACATCCTGGACCACAAATCAAACCTCAGTAAATTTAAGAAAACTGAAATTGTATCAGGCATCTTCTCCTACCACAACGCTATGAGACTAGATATCAATTACAAGGAAAAAAACTGTTTAAGAAACACAAACACATGAAGATAAACAACACATTTCTAAATAACCAACAGGTTACTGAAGAAATCAATAGGGAAATCCAAAAATTTCTAAAACAAATGACAATGAAACATGACAACTCAAAACCTATGGGATGCAGCAAAATATTTCTAAGAGGGAAGTTTAGAGCAATACAATCTTACCTCAAGAAACAAGAAAAACATCGAACAGACAACCTAATTTTATACCTAAAACAACTGGAAAAACAAGGACAAAAAAAAAAATTAGTAGAAGGAGTGAAATCATAAAGATCCGAGCAGGAATAAATGAAAACAAATGAAAGAAACAATAGTAAAGATTTATAAAACTAAAAGATGTTTCTCTGAGAAGATAAACAAAATTGACAAACATTTCGACAAGATTCATCAAGAAGAGAGAAGAATCAACAAAATTAGAAATGAAAAAAGAGAGGTTACAACAGACAATGCAGAAATACAAAGGATTATAAGAGACTATCAAGAACAAATATATGGCAATAAAATGGATAACCTGGAAGAAACGGACAGATTCTTAGAAAAATTCAATCTTCCCAGACTGAACCAGGAAGAAATAAAAACTATGAACAACCCAATTATAAGCACTGAAATCGAAGCTGTGATCAAATATCTCTCCAAAGACAAAAGCCCAGGAACAGATGGCTTCACAGGTGAATTCTATCAAACATTTAGAGACGAGCTAATGCCGATCCTTCTAAAACTCTTTGAAAAAACTGCAGGGGAAGGAACACTTTCAAACTCATTCTATGAGGCCACCATCACCCTGATACCAAAACCAGACAATGACAACACAGAAAAAGAAAACTGCAGGCCAATATCACTGGTGAACATAGATGCAAAATTCCTCAGCAAAAGTTTAGCAAACAGAATTCAGCAACACATCAAAAACCTCATACACCATGATCAAGTTGGGTTTATTCCAGGGATGCAAGGACTCAATATATGCAAATCAATCAATGTGATATACCATATTAAATGGAATGATAAAAATCATGATAATCTCAACAGATGCAGAAAAAGCCTTTGACAAAATTCAGCACCCATTTATGATTAAAACTCTTCAAAAAAAGGGCACAGAAGGAACCTACCTCAATATAGTAAAGGCCATATAGGATAAGCCTACAGCAAACATTATTCTCAATAGTGACAAACTGAAAGCACTCCTCCTAAAATCAGGAACAAGACAAGGGTGTCCACTTTCACTACTATCATTCAACATAGTTCTGCAAGTCCTAGCTACAGCAAGCAGAGAAAAAAAAGAAATAAGAGGAATCCAGATCAGAAAAGAAGTAAATCTCTCACTGTCTGCAGATGACATGATACTGTACATAGAAAACCCTAAAGATACTATCAGAAAATTACTAGAGCTAATCAGTGAATTTCACAGTGTTTCAGGAAACAAAATCAATACACAGAAATCACTTGCATTTCTATATACCAACAATGAAAAATCAGAAAGAAAGATGAAGGACTCAATCCGATTCACCATTACAACAAAAAACAAATATCTAGGAATAAACTTACCTAAGGAGACAACAGAAATGTTCACAGACAATTATAAGACACTGATGAAAGAAACCAAAGATGACAAGAACAGATGGAGAGATATTCCATGTTCCTGGGTAAGAAGAATCAATACTGTGAAAATGATTATACTACCAAATGCTATCTACAGATTCAATGCAATACCTTTCAAATTACCAATGGCATTTTTCACAAAATGCCAAAAAACAAAAAATTGCACATTTCATATGAAAACACAAAAGATCCTGAATAGCCAAAGAAATCTTGAGAAATAATGGAGCTGGAGAAATCAACATTCCTGACTTCATATTATACTAAAAAGCTACATTCATCAATACAGTATAACAGAAACAGAAATATAGATCAATGGAACAGCTACATGTAAAACTGGACAGCTACATGTAAAAGAATGAAATTAAAACACTTCCTAACACCACACACAAAGATAAACTCAAAATGGATTAAAGACCTAAATGTAAGACCAAAAAACTGTAAAACTCTTAGAGGAAAACACAGGCAGAACACTCGATGACATAAATCAAAGAAAGATCCTCTATGACCCACCTCCTAAAGTAATGGAAATAAAAACAAAAGTAAACAAGTGGGACCTGATTAAATGTAAAAGCTTTTGCACAGCAAAGGAAACTATAAGCAAGGTGAAAAGACAATCCTCAGGCTGAGAGAAAATAATAGCAAATGAAACATCTGACAAAAGATTAATTTCCAAAATATAAAATCAGCTCATACAACTCAATACCAGAAAAACAAACAACCCAATCAAAAATTGGGAAACCGACCTAAACATATTTCTCCAAAGAAGACATACAGATGGCTAACAAACAAATGGAAAGATGCTTAACATGGCTTATTATTAGAGAAATGCAAACCCAAATTACAATGAGATACCACCTCACACCAGTCAGAAATGTCCATCATCAGAAAGTCTACAAAGAATAAATGCTGGAGAAGGTGTGGAGAAAAGGGAACACTCTTGCATTGTTGGTGGGAATGCAAATTAATACAGCCACTAGGGAAGATGGTATGGAGATTCCTTAAAAAGTCAGGAATAAAACCACCATATGACCCAGCAATCCCACTCCCTGAAGAAACCAAATTGAAAAAGACTCGTATCCCATTGTTCATTGCAGCACTATTTACAATAGCTAGAACATGGAAGCAACCTAGATGTCCATCGAAAGATGAATGCATAAAGAAGTTGTGGTACATATATACAATGGAATATTCAGCCATAAAAAGGAACGAATTTTAGTCAGTTCTAATGAGGTGAATGAACCTAGAACCTATTATACAGAGTGAAGTGAGTCAGAAAGAGAAAGATGAATATCGTATTCTAACACATACATGCGGAATCTAGAAAAATGGTACTGAAGAATTTACTTACAGGGCAGCAATGAAGGAGACAGAGAATAGACTTATGGACACAGGGAGAGGGAAGGAGAGGGTGAGATGTAGGGAAAGAGTAACGTGGAAACTTACATTTCCACATTTAAATAGATAGCCAATGGGAATTTGCTGTATGGCTCAGGAAACTCAAACAGGGCTCTGTATCTACCTAGAGGGAAGGGATGGTTCAAAAGGGAGGGGATATATGTGTACCTATGGCTGATTCATGTTGAGGTTTGACAGAAAAGAGCAAAATTCTGTAAAGCAATTATCCTTGAATTAAAAAATAATTTTTTTTAAAAAAAGAATACCCTGGCAATAAAGAATGCAGAGAAATCTCTCTTGCGATGGTTCAACCAAAGAAAGGCAAAGTAAAAAAAAGATACAATCAAAATATTAAAAATATCATGAAAGTATAAACAGAATGAATAAATACATTTTATAAATCCTAAGAATATAAAAAACAGGCTTGAAGCCTGAAGGAGATAATATTAAGAAAAATAAAAGAAAATATTAACTAACAGAGGGTAAACAAAAGCAGTTACAGACAAATCTATACCAATCAAAATGTTTATACTTTTGTATTTTATAGGATTTAGATAAAGTAGTGTATGAACAACTGAGGAGACTATAGTTGTGATTTTAAACAATATGGGAAAAGAATACACTCTTTCCAAAAGTTCAAGTACACAATACTATCAGTCTATTCAATATAGACAAGCAATACTTTTTAAATCTACTTAAGTAAAATCGTTATTTTTCAGTGAACGACAACCAGGTATAAATGGCCATCCTATTGTTTGCATCTCTGTGCTTCCTCTAAATGTTACCTGCATTGATACTGTGATCTCTTGAAGAGCAGCATCTGCTTCATCTTGCTTAGTTTTAAGTAATACACTTTGTTCTCCAGCTGTTCTGTTCAATTCAGCCACAAGAGCTTTAGCTTCATTTAGTTTAGATACACCAGCCTACATTAATAGAAGAGACCGACAATATTAAAAGAAAAAGAATTTTATATACATAAGGGTAAACAAAGTCTATAAGAATGAATGAAAAAAATATAAATGTGTACAAATACCACATCTGCAAGTGAACTTGGGTTTCTTCTTATTGCTCATTATAACAATTTAGTCAACTGTTTATCCATTAAGATGTAAAAAAAGACTTCACAAAGGCTTTAGAGAAAAATGGATCTTAAAGCATCACAGTAAAGCTGAATACATTAACACATATTAATTAGCTTAACCAGTGAGGTTTTACTCAACTGCATTAGACAGGAAAGAAAATAGAAAAAAAAAACAAAACACTCAGTAAACCTTTCTAATTTTTCAGTCTCATTAATTAACAAAAGCACCTCAGGGACCACTCTTTTTATACTGGACATGCCTTGGTTTTGTTTGTCTATTATCCAACTATTTTATAAGAGACTGCCTTACATAGGGTGCTGATTAGCAATCACTCCAACTGCTTCGGCTATTCTTTGGGCAGGGCGGCGGCGCGGGGGTTGGGGGGTGACCCTGGTCTGGCCATTAGAACACTCCATTCCACTGTCCATCAATAATCCAAGGAGTGAACATGAAAAATATTCTCTCTGTTCTTCAATACAATTGCATTTTTGTCACAAAACAAATCAGAAGAAAAGATAGTGATGGCAAAAAAAGGGAATGTAAACGTGGTGGCTCAGACGGTAAAGCTTCTGCCTGCAATGCGGGGGGCCTGGTTCCATCCCTGGGTTGGGAAGATCACCTGAAGAAGGAAATAGCAATCCACTCCAGTATTCTTGCCTGGAAAATCCCTTGGACCGAGGAGCCTGGTAGGCTACAGTCCATGGGGTCGCAAAGAGTCGGACACGACTGAGCGACTTCACTTCACTTCACTTCACTTCAAACAGTATTTATTGAGCACAGTACAGAGGACAGGCATCATGCTGGTTCTTGACATTAGCATTTTATCTAATGTACACAAGACACTGACCCAATAAAGCTATAACTCAGTAAATTTATTTACCTCAAATACAATAGAGAACTAAATCAGGAAATTAACTCTCCAAAGCATGTGCAGTTAGTGGCTTAATATAAATGAAAGTAAATCAGTAGAAATAAGGATAAAGATAACTCTGTCAATTAATGTTCCTGGTTTCCAACCCTTACAAAGGGAAGCAAGAACTCTGGAGAAGGAATGCTCTCTGACAGAATCTGAGGCTAGCATTCTAATAGCGCACTTAAGCTGAAGCTCTTCAATAATAGAAATACAAAGAGTTCCAAATGTACTAAGTGACATAAATAAGAATATAATAAATTATACATAATAATGAAATATATATAAAATATACTTTTAAGAATATGTTTATAAAATATAATTATAAATATAGTCTACTATAAAACATAATATTATGTATTATATTTTAATTAATAATAGGCACGTCTGATTTCTAAAGTAAGTTCATGTGAAAAAGACATTTAAAGCCAGCACAATAAGCTATCAAAAGCACACAAATAACATGCGTGGTGAGGAAAAGAAATAATTATTCAACCAAAAAAAATACAAAACCATTACTATAATCTAGTGGGCAATACAGATAGGTGAGACAGTTTTTGCAGGATATTTAATACAGCACAATATTTATTTATGGCATTGTGATTTACATAATCCTTGTCCCCTACACATAAATAAAATAATTTTAGATCACCAATAATGTACCTGCAAATGACTTTGTCTTTTTAATAATTCCTCTTTCTTGCTGCTACTAATGGCAGAATACACACGTAAAAAGGTCATATATCGGCTTGGTGTAGCACCATATGCTTTACAAGACTCATGGATTAATAAAAAAGATTTTAGAAAATCAGGATCAACTAGAAAGAGAAAAAAAATGACAATGTAAGTATGGTCCATTAAGAATTTATTTGGCAAAACTAATACAGTTATGTAAAGTTTAAAAAAAAAAAAAGAATTACGGAACATAAACTTAACTATCTTTTTCTACTCAATGAAATTATGAGATAATATATTTGCTTAAAGGTGAACAGTTATTCCTAGGTATCCATGCATAGCTTCCATTTTTCTTATTAATTTGCATTATTTTTTCCCGTGGTCTCTACACTTCAACTGTATGTATATACCTTTCCCTGTATTTCCCCTGACAAGTTTAATTGCTGCAAGAAAGATAAATCTACAGTTTCCCATGTCAATTAATTGGGACTACGTAACATGTAGTCTGAAAGTAAGCTTACTAAAAGCTGTATGAGTGGAAAAGATATACCAAACCAAATAACACCTATCCCCTCCTATGTACATGGGAAGAAACAGGGCTTCAAAAGTCAAAAAATGAAGAACAAGCTCTAGTTAGATTCAATATACACATATGTGCTCGGTCGCTCAGTCATGTTCAACTCTTTGCAAACCCATGGACAGTAGTAGCCCACCAGACTCCTCTGTCCATGGAATTTTCCAGGTAAGAATATTGGATTGGGCTGCCATTTTCTCTCCAGGGAATTTTCCTGACCCAGGGATCAAACCCACATCACCTATACTGGCTGGCAGATTCTTTATTACTTGAGCCACCTGGGAAGCCGATATATACACGACCAAACACAATTATCTCCCTCTTTGTTGTCTCAACCTATTCCCATCTGTATTCTCTACCCAAGTGAACAAAATCAACTTCTAATAAATTTTTCCAAGCAGAACCCTGAGAAATATTCTTGCATCCTTCTTCCTTGCATACAGCAGCCATTATATAACCAAATCCTCTTTAGATTACCTCCTGCTGCTGCTGCTAAGTCGCTTCAGTCGTGTCCAACTCTGGGCAACCCCATAGACAGCAACCCACCAGGCTGCCCCATCCCTGGGATTCTCCAGGCAAGAATACTGGAGTGGGTTGCCATTTCCTTCTCCAATGCATGAAAGCGAAAAGTGAAAGGGAAGTCGCTCAGTCGTGTCGGACTCTTAGCGACCCCATGGACTGCACCCCACCAGGCTCCTCCATCCATGGGATTTTCCAGGCAAGAGTACTGGAGTGGGGTGCCATTGCCTTCTCCGAGATTACCTCCTAATACCACCCAAGTCCATTCCTTCCTCTTAGATTAGAAGGCATAGCCTTCTATACTGGTCTATAGAACCCGTTTCTCTGTACACCATTCTATTTCTAATATCTGAAAAAACAGGTGGATGCAGAGACTTCTCTTTCTAAAACAAGACTCTCATTACATCTCTAACAAAAACTTGTCAATTATCCCAAATCATTAAGAAGTCAGAATCCAAATTCCTTCTGTAACATGACATGGAAGGCCCTTCATTACTGACCCTGCTTACCTTACAACATTAGAAAACGGCAATTATTTCATCAATAAAAGCCAGGTAAAATCGATTTCATCAAAATACTACCTGATTTCTTTTTCTTTTCTTCTTTTCTTTTTTTGTCACTATATCTTTCTTCACCACCCATTTCACTGAGTAACATTTCAGGTATCTAAAACAGGAAGAGCATTTCTTTAAACTTCAATTCAGTATGAAAAAAGTTTAAGTAAATTCAGTATCAGAGGTATAAAAACACTTAATACAACACATAAAAAGTATCAGTTGGACTTTTCTTCTAGGATTCCTTCCAGACTAAGAAAAAAAAAAAAATAGTCCATCAGTCTTCAGAAAACATTTCCTAGTTGATACTTTTGACACATGTATCAACCATTAACTGGAAATTAATAGCACACAGGAAAAGCTTCAGCATCTCACTTGAAAAATGATTAGACTTTATGAAATGAAGAAAATAACAATTTTGATTGAATTAGAGAATAATCACAGATACCATTTAAAATCACAAAGTAATAAAATAAAATGTTTTATTTGGTATCAAACTAATAAAATGCCTTCATGACATAAAAGAACAGGAAGGATTCTTAGATTTCTTAAATGAGAAATAAGGAAAAATATATGAAAATAATTTCATAATTGATATCAACATAATTGATAATGCTAAAAACTATCTATTGTCTAGTCATAGCAAGATTTTTGCCACTACACAAATAAGAAAATTAAGTAATGAACAGATATTAAACTATATTAAAAAATTTTTAAACCCTATTTTTGGGGAACAAAAACTAAGTAGGACTCCAAAATTTTAAAATTAAACCCAAAACCTCCAACTTATTTCACCTGATACAGTTCACATGCCTAATAAGAACAAGTGCAAGTAATCCAGGTAATTAGGTCAAAAAGCATCTTTTTCTTCTCAGACTGAATAAAACGTTAAGACAGAAGATCCCTTAACTAGTGGAGAGTTTGAAAGTGCCGTGATTCTTGAGCCAAAGAATATTTTTTTTTCTCAAAATACTTTCACTGATTTCTGAAAATATACTGAAGCAACTGAGAGAATATTTTAAATACACACTTTTTTAAATTTTATTTTATTTTTAAGCTTTACATAATTGTATTAGTTTTGCCAAATATCAAAATGAATCCACCACAGGTATACATGTGTTCCCCATCCTGAACCCTCCTCCCTCCTCCCTCCCCATACCATCCCTCTGGGTCGTACCAGAATCAACGAACATTTCTTTGGAAACTCCCTTTCTTTAAAATACTCTATCCCTTAGGTCAGTTAGCTTGATTGTGCTAATCATTTCACAACATAAAATAAACAAAAACACGATGTACACCTTAAACACATACAATTTTTATGTGTCAATTATACCTCAATAAAGCTGGGAAGGGTGGGAAAGAATCTATCCCTAAATAATATCCCACGTTAGGAAAGTTTTCTTGCCTGGTTTCAACCACATTCCACTTTGCTTCCACTCTACCTCCCAGGAGATAAAAACAGCACTTTGGAGTTGAATGAGTATATTAACACTATTCATTCTTACTAATACCCTGACCTCTCAATTCCTTGAATTCTCCTCCTCCTGTTATCTATCACCTTTTCCCCAGCCATTCTCCCCTACCATGTCAAATGGTCACATCCTAATACCTTGTCATTGACAATAACTTCAATCATTTCATAATCTCACTTGCAAACATCCCCCTCTTTTACCATTACATTCCTGTCTAACCAGCTCATTCCTTTTGCAATGCAAATAATCCTCAAATTTCACCAAGACCTGCAGTCTATTCATTCAACAACCTTGATACTGTCATCCACCATCTTCCTACCATAACTCCTCAGCTTCCTTGGCCTTCCCCTACTTTGTCGTACTCAGTCAGTCAGTCATTTCAGTTGCTCAGTCGTGTCCAGCTCTTTGCAACCCCATGGACTGCAGCACGCCAGACTTCCCTGCCCATCACCAACTCCTGGAGCTGGCTCAAACTCATGTCCTTTGAATTGGTGATGCTATCCAACCATCTCATCCTCTCTCATCCCCTTCTCCTCCTGCCTTCAATCTTTCCCAGCATCAGGGTCTTTTCCAATGAGTCAGTTCTTCACATCAGGTGACCAAAGTATTGGAGCTTGAGCTTCAACATCAGTCCTTCCAATATTCAGGACTGATTTCTTTAGGATGGACTGGTTGGATCTCCTTGTAGTTCAAGAGTAGTTAGTTGAACTACTACTGTAGTTAAAGGGACTCTCAAGAGTCTTCCCCAACATCACATTTAAAGTGTCAATTTTTCTACGCTCAGCTTTCTTTTTATAGTCCAACTCTCACATCCATACACGACTACTGGAAAAACCATAGCTTTGACTAGATGGACCTTTGTTGGCAAAGTAATGTCTCTGCTTTTTAATATGCTGTCTAGGTTTGTCATAGCTTTTCTTCCAAGGAGCAAATGTCTTTTAATTTCATGGCTAGAGTCACCACCTGCAGTGATTTTGGAGCCCCCAAAAATAAAGTCTCTCACGGTTTCCATTGTTTCCCCAACTATTTGCCATCAAGTGATGGGACCGGACACCATGATCTTAGCTTTTTGAATGCTGAGTTTTAAGCCAGCTTTTTCACTCTCCTCTTTCACCTTCATCAAGAGGCTCTTTAGTTCCTCTTCACTTTCTGCCATAAGGATGGTGCCATCTGCATATCTGAGGTCATTAATATTTCTCCCAGCAATCTTGATTCCAGCTTGTGCTTCATCCAGCCTGGCATTTTGCATGATGTAATCTGCATATAAGTTAAATAAGCAGGGTGACAATATACAGCCTTGATGTACTCCTTTCCCTATTTGGAACCAGTCTGTTGTTCCATGTCCAGTTCTAACTTTTGCTTCCTGACCTGCGTTCAGATTTCTCAGGAGGCAGGTCAGGTGGTCTGGTAATCCCATCTCTTGAAGAATTTTCCACAGCTTGTTGTGATTTACAGTCAAAGGCTTTGGCATCATCAGTAAAAAGAAGTAGATGTTTTTCTGGAACTCTCTTGCTTTTTTGATGATCCAGCAGACATTGGCAATTTGATCTCTGGTTCCTCTGCCTTTTCTAAATCCAGCTTGAACATCTGGAAGTTCACGGTTCACGTACTGCTGAAGCCTCACCTGGAGAATTGTGAGCATTACTTTGCTAGCGTGTGAGATGAGTGCAACTGTGTGGTAGTTTGAACATTCTTTGGCACACGCTCAAGTAGCAAGGCAAAGCCCCAATCCCGCTTAAATGCGGGTCACCACTATTGCACGCCTGTAGCCCTGAGTGCACACGTGACTGGAGAAAAAGCACACAACTACACTGAATGGCCTCAGCTGAACTTTACAACCACTAGCCTCGTGTGAACCCATAATGCTATCTAGCTATTACTATCATACTCCATTCTCCTAAGCCTTTCACTCCTTCCCTCTTCCAAAACACTATTTTGCACATCCTCTTACATCTCTTCAAGATTCCAAAATCTCTTCCCTCAACTTTTCTCTCAAGTGATTAATCTTAGTTCCAATTTCACTCAGAAAACAGAAACAACCAGAAGTGTCTAAAACTTCCCAATGCTACTCCTGCCCACCTACTTGGACCCAGACCCCTGTACTCTGCTTCCTTTCCTGTTGCTACAGATGACGCTTCCGTTCTCCAAGAAAAGTGAAGTGACAGTCGCTATGTTGTGTCCGACTGTTTGTGACCCCATGGACTATACAGTCCGTGGAATTCTCCAGGCCAGAATACTGGAGTAGGTAGCCTTTTCCTTCTCCAGGAGATCTTCCCAACCCAGGGATCAAACCCAAGTCTCCTGTATTGCAGGCAAATTCTTTACCAGCTGAGCCACAGGGAAGCCCAAGCAAAGGCTTGTCCTCAATCCTTTCATTTGTGTAATAGGCCCATATGGTGTCTAGACCCAAGGACATTGCTCCAGCAATTCCCCCTCTTTCCTATAAAATATGTTTTGTTTCCTTTCTTGCATTCCCAACGGCATATAAGCATGCTCTAGTTTATCCCGTCTCAAAAAAATTTTTTTAAAGAAAGAAACTATTTTATTCCCACTTCCTGCAGTTACTGATCCATTTTTATCTTCCACTTTATAACAAAATTCTTCAAAAGAGGTGACTATATTCACTCTCCACTCTTCTCATTCTTTCCAAAACACATTTCAATACAGTATTTTTTTCCACTATTAACTGAAACTGCTTCATTAAAGTCACTAAGGGACACAAGTTGCTAAACCCAATGATTACTTTCCAGCCCTCATGGACTTCCATGTGTTCATCCTTCCTTGCTCCTTCAGAATGCTGTTTTCACTTGGCTTCCAGGCTTCACTTGTACTCACAACTCCTGTTTTCCTATTTCCCTAGCTGTTCCTTCTCAGTATCCTTTGCTGGTTCTTGTTCATCTCAGCCTCTTAATGCTGAAAGTGCCCCAGGGGCCAGCCTTTGGATCTCTCCGCTTTCTGCCAACATTCACTCCTTTAGTAGTATTTGTTCTCAAAGCTTTAAATACCACTTAAACTCTGATAATTCCAACAATTTTGCCTATATGCCTGACCTTTTCCTATGAACTTCTCAATCTTCCAACTCAGATGTCCGATACATCTCATATTTAATAAATCTAAAACTGAAAGCTTCATCTTCTCTTCTCAAAATGTTCCTCTCATAATCTCCCTTCAACTGACAGGTATTCCAGTCTTTCCAGGAGCTCAAGCCAACAGACTGGCAGGTATCCTCAACTCCTCACTTCCCCTAATAACTTATTACAATCTGTCAGCAAACCCTATCATTTCTACTGCAAAACATACCCAGTATCTACCAGTTCTCACCACCTCTACCACTATATCCTGAGACAAGTCATCCTTGTCTCTCTCCAAGGTTACTTCAATAGCTTTATAACTGCTTCCTCCTGGTCTTCTACAGTCTATTTTCAAACAGAAGGCAGTGTAATCCCATAAAACATCAGAACAGTTTTGCTCCCAAGCCGCCAAGGAGTCCCTTACTGGTTTCCAGAAAAGTTGAAATCCTTATAATAGCATCCAAAGCCCCACCCTAACTGTTCTCTTAATCCCCCAACCTCATCTGCAACTACTCTCTGCCTTGATCACTGTTACAAATGAACTGGCCCTCAAATCACCAGGCCTGCTCTCATCTCAGATTCTTCCTGTAGAAAGCTTTCCCTCCAAATATCCCCCAAAAGAATGTAAACTCCATGAGGCAGGGACTTGTGTCTCTCTTGTCTCTGCTATATCCCCAGTATATAAAAGAGTGACACATATTAAGCATCCAATAATTACTGCTTCTTAATGAATACCTCTTGTTCATGTAGCCTCTTCAGACTGGAATAACTTTCCTCTATCTACATACTAAAATCTATTTAAAGGATCATCTCAACTGTAAAATGTTGTCTATTATCTCAAATTGCACTCCCTTCTCTGAATCACGATAGGCAATAGTTCGCACATCTACTATACAAAAATAAATCAATGATTGGAAATATGAGCATCATTCAAGGAGACAATATTGAAAATTATTTTTATTCAAATGAAGCAATGTAAAAGGCTTCCAGTTGAGATGGTTTTTGAGTTCACACTTTAAACTCATACCCCTCCAAACATATATAATAACAATGACAGATTTTTTTTAAAGGCACCTAAATTTTAATTGAAACAACTGCTAAAATTATTGCTGTGATATTTTAATCATAAGCTAGTCTATAACATACTAAGTAATTAAGTTTATAAAATTTTTTAAATATAATAAACATTTCTGTGGTCCTTAATTAAGAACATAATCTTACACCTAAAATTTTGTAGTGAACTAATCTGTTGAGTACAAGAGTATGAAGAAAAGACAGTTATTTTCAAATATATGAGAGATGCTCAGCGCCACAATTAAGGATTATAATAAACACCAAGGGGAAATTGTAACAATTAGTAACTTTAAAAAGAAACTGAAAGTGAAAGTGAAGTCGCTCAATCGTGTCCGATTCTTTGCAACCCCATGGACTGCAGCCTAACAGGCTCCTCCATCCATGGGATTTTCCAGGCAAGAATACTGGAGTGGGTTGCCATTTCCTTCTCCAGAGATCTTCCCAACCCAGGGATTGAACCCGGGTCTCCCACATTGTAGGCAGACGCTTTACCATCTGAGCCACCAGGGAAGTCCTTGGTGTCTTAAAAAGAAAATGTGCTTATTTTTTATTTCCGTATTAAAACATTAAACTTACTTTCTTCATACTGCTATCTGACCAAGCCTCCATCCACAACACCTGGCACTTCTTATGCAAAGCAGGATTGCTCTCACAGTTTATTATGAAGTTTAAATTTGCAGAATCCATTATCAAAACAATATGCAAGTTTTGTTGCACTCCTAAAAAAACAGGATAAATAGTGTCATGGAATATTACAATAACAATATTTGAAGAAATCTATACATGGTCTGGTTTTATGAAATTAAAATTTTCTGAAATTGGATGGCAGAAGCTCTTTAACAAAAGAGCAAGCTATGAAACAAAGTTATACTCTAAGTGAAAAATCTGCCTGCAATGCAGAAGACAAGAGATGTGTGTTTGATCCCCCGCTTGGGAAGATACCCTGCAGAAGGAAACAGCAACCCATTCCACTATTCTCACCTGAAAAACCCCATGGACAGAGAAACACGGCAGGCTATAGTCCAAAGGGTCACAAAGAGTTGCACATGACTGAACAGATAAGCATGCCTGCAATGCACATATATGTGCTATGTTTGTGCAAGGTGGAATAAAATATCCCAAAAAGATATGATATTGCTGTTACTTTTCAAATGTCATACTGGATTCTATTAAGTAATTTTTTTCTTTTTAGGATTTTTGTTTCAATATTCAGAAGCAAAACTGATCTCTGGTTTTCCTTTAGGAGAAATATTTTTCCTATTTCAATGTTAATATCATTTTCCCTTCATAAGAAGGAATTTAGAAACTCTCCTTTATTTTCTATGTTCTGAAGTAGTTTTTAAAATAGCATTGAGATGATCTGTTTCTTAAAGGTGTGGTAGAAATTCCCTCTAAACTTAAAGGAGAGAGAAGGGAAGGTAGCTCTTTGACAACTTTCTTTGTTTCATCAATAATAAATGTTCTTGTAGAAAAATAAAGATGATCACTGTAATAGCAGTGCCTGGGTGGTGTCACTATTACCTTATTTTTTACTTATCAATTTTAGCAGTACACAAAACTGCTTCTATAATAATATGCTTCTTTAGTTTCAAAGACACTACAGCATGTGAAGTGAAGTGAAAGTCACTCAGTCATGTCCGGCTCTTTGCAACCTCATGGACTATACAGCCCATGGAATTCTCCACGCCCGAACACCGGAGTGGGTAGCCTTTCCCCTCTCCAGGAGATCTTCCCAACCCAGGGATGGAACCCAGATCTCCCGCATTCCAGGCGGATTCTTTACCAGCTGAGCACAAGGGGAGCCAATAGCACTGAACCAACATTGATTTCTCTGCTGGACAAATGTACTGCAGCTGTTACAGTGCGATGCCAACATGAGGGGAAGCTGGCTGAAGGCTGCACAGGGACTCCCCGGACCATCTTTGCAACTTTTCTATAAATCTAAAAGTATTTTTTAAAAAAAATCATCAAGAGGTGACATGGAGCAGAAAGCTGAGAGCAGCGAGGGGCCCAGGCTGATGGAGTGAATGTACGTTCTGTACTATGTGAGTCTAGGGCGGGGAGGGGGAAGGCCACCCCTCCCCCACACCAGGACTTAATAATGGGGCTTAGCTGATCTCTCCCCTTCTGATGTGGCTTCCTGGGAAAGAGGAAGGACTCCTGTGTTTGGTTTCCCTGGCAACCAGCCCCCACCCCTAGGTGCTGACCAAAAGTCATCTCATTAACAAAAGTCACCTCATTAACAGAATGTGGCACAATCTAAATAATTCACTAATTCTCTAAGATAGGTACTAAGTTTATCACATGGAAACAAAAGCAGCAAAGTAAATATCCCAAAAGACATTACCATACTTTCATCCTAACCTTTTGCTAAAATTTTACTTAACATGTTTTTATTATAGGTTAGCCTTTAGTCTACTTACCAGCTATTTTCTAAAAGTTCTATAAAAAAGAAAAAATATAAATTACCAAATGGACCCAAAATTTAAGATACCTTTGCAATTTAATGAGAAAATAAGGTAGATTAAATGTATTTATTTCACATGAAGCACAGTTAAATTAATGAGCTCTATCATACTTACTATACGTGAAATAGTTGAAGACTGGTCCAAAAAATCCATCCTGTGAAGCCTGATCTTTAAGAGGTAAGAGTAAGGGCTCTAATTCTTCGAGAGTGTAGAGTCCAGGAACTTCACCTGCAGAACATTATATTTCTTCTGAGATTTAGCTACATTACACTAAATTCAACACACATTTTACATACACGATGCTTCTTCTATTTTTATATTAAATAATCTGATGTTATTCAATCTTTGTTTCCAAAACAAGCAAGCCCTATCACCTCTATATTATTCACAAATATATACCTGTAACCTTCATTCAAAAAAATTCAAACTCCTCCCACTAACCATTCATCTATCTGCCTTTCCAAGTCCTTCTCTACCCTCTTCCAAGACTTTGTATTCTAACCTTAGTGAACTTTTTTTTTTTAAACCAACTTTATTTTTATTTTTATTTTTTTTATTTTTTTTTTTAATTTTATTTTATTTTTAAACTTTACATAATTGTATTAGTTTTGCCAAATATCAAAATGAATCCGCCACAGGTCTTTTTTGTGTTCTAAAACTTTAATGAAATATTTCCTGTTCCTGGAATACATCATACCACAGTCTTGCTCTGCCCCAAATCTTCCACTAAAAATATTGTTTATCCCTCAAGATACTACTTTGCCAACTGCCACGCCCATGAGCCTTTCCTGAATACCAACATATTAGGGAAACTACTCTTTTCTCTTGAATATAATATCCAAACATCACTGTTTGGCATTTATCACATCATTTAATAATAAATGAATTACTTCTCCCTGCCCACTTAGATTCTAAATTCCCAGAAGGCAAATATTTAATTATGATCAATATTAAACTTAGGACATTTCTGGCAAAGAATCTAAACCATAAATATTTGTTAAATAAATGAATGAATGGGCTTGTTACTAGAAATCAGGAGAACTAGTCATGGCCTGCTACTATGCAACAGAATGATGAAAATCAAATAAAGGTGGTAAGACTATAAGAATTTGATAGAGGGCTTGTTCACACCATAAATCCAGTTATTTAATAAATATGTATTAAATCAACATATTTGTAGTTCACAAGAAACTGTAAGATTAAGTGAAAAATTTTTTTCTGCATTCATGAAAAGTCCAACACGGTCTAAACTACTACTTTTCTTTATGCTTATCTCAGAGGTACCAGATCACGACCCAGCCATCAGCCATGTACATATTCAAACACAAGCACATACATGTAAATATGCTCTATGTCTTTCTCTAAGTTTGAGCTGTACCAAGATACCCTTGTATCCTTAAATTTAATAAAGAAAGTTAGTTCTATTTACATACTCTATAGGGAATAAGAATTTTAAATATATAAAAGAGACCAAAGGGCCTATTAAGTACTTTCTATGAAAGTATTTTCACATAAATATTTTTGCCAAAAAAAGTTAGAAAAATTAACAACCAAAAAAATTTAAGTTTATAATTTTTGCTGTTATATGTTGATAATAAAGACCAATTTATCATACAATAATTACTGGGTTAATGCTTATCTGAATGTTTGCTTTCACAAATTAAAACAAAAACCCTGAATATCTGGCCTGCTACTTTACATCAGCCAAAAGAAACAAAGTCGCCATCTAGTGACAATTTTGGAGAAGGCAATGGCAACCCACTCCAGTATTCTTGCCTGGAAAATCCCATGGACAGAGGAACCTGGTAGGCTGTAGTCCATGAGGTCGCTAAGAGTCGGACATGACTGAGCAACTTCACTTTCACTTTTCACTTTCTGCATTGGAGAGGGAAATGGCAACCCACTCCAGTGTTCTTGCCTGGAGAATCCCAGGGACGGGTGAGCCTAGTGGGCTGCAGTCTATGGGGTCACACAGGGTCGGACACAACAACTTAGCAGCAGCAGCAGTGACAATTTAAGCAATATGCAGGAATAAGAACTTTAAAAATCAAAATGAAGTGAAAGTGAAAGTCACTCAGTCTTTGTGACCCCATGTACTGTCCATGGCATTCCCCAGGCCAGAATACTGGAGTGAGTAGCCTTTCTCTTCTCCAGGGGATCTTCCTGACCCAGGAATCAAACCAGGGTCTCCCACATTGCAGGCAGATTCTTTACCAACTGAGTTATCAGGGAATCCCTAAAAAAAAAATAGG
The DNA here is from genome assembly GCF_019923935.1 of Bubalus bubalis. NCBI lineage: Eukaryota > Metazoa > Chordata > Mammalia > Artiodactyla > Bovidae > Bubalus > Bubalus bubalis. The sequence continues at coordinate 80,209,084 of NC_059172.1, read as the reverse complement.
TTATTTACAAAAAAGGCCTAGTACTTTCACTATACCATTACCTCCACTTTGACAAAAGTTGATGTACTACTTGTCTAACTAGAGTCTTTCTCACTTGGGCACCACAGTGTAGACACCTTACTTTATAAATAAAATGTTTTCTTCAACCAAAGCTATTAAATTCTGAAAACAAAAAGACTACTTCATGCAGAGTCTACCTAGCAGGATTCAAAACATGTATTATATAAAAGCACAGTGGAACAAGAGCATCATGTAAATTTGTCCTCAGTCCCTGGAGTGGAGCAACTCAGAGCGCTGAAACTAGATTTAACAAGGTTTATTTATACTTAAGTACCAAAACACTCTTGGTCCAAGTTCAAAACAAAGCCGTGTCATGCTTAGTTGCTCAGTGGTGTCTGACTCTGTGACATCATGGACTGCAGCCCACCAGGCTCCTCTGTCCACGGGGGATTCCAGGCAAGAATACTGGAGCCAAACCCTCCTCCAGGGGATCTTCCCAATCCAGGGATTGAACCCAGGTCTTCCACATTGCAGGCGGATTATCTACCAACTGAGCAACCATGAAAGACCCAAAACAAAGCTATCTCACACTAATTCTATTAACAATGATTATACATTACAAACAGATTCTAATAACCTTCATAAATTCTGCAGAAAAGGAAGAAATGTAGGAAACTGCAGGTATTTTCCTCAGGGACTCACCAAAAAGATAAGCTGGCTCCAGGGACAAGAGTATACCACAATTCAAGAAATATGAAATCTAATATATCTGAAATATATCTACTATTATATAGCCATATTTAAGGCCATATTATAATTATTAAATTATTCCACTAATGATGGACAGTGAGGTTCTAGCATATTTCTTATTTCTTACATATTTCTTTACAGTTCTTTTATTTCTATGAACTAAATTTCTACAATTTAATATAATGTTTATATCAAAGGGTATAGCACATTTTTTAAATATGTACTGGTTGATAACTTTCCCAAAAGGTTATATATATTATCTAATAGTCCCACCAAAAGTGTGTAAGAAGGCAAATTATTCAGTATATTTACCAATATCAATATTTAATCATCATTTTTATATAATTCCACAACCTCTTGGTTTCATAAAAACAGGGTTTCTCAGTTCTCCTGCTCAGAGCATGTTTAATGTTTAATCTTCTATCACTTTAGTAGAAGCTATGCCAAATATTTTCTGAAACATAATTTTATATGAGATAACTTCACTTGAATAAGATTTACATTATTTATTTTTCTTTAAATAAAACCCATTCACTTGCCTGAAGACAAAAGGCTATTGATCATCTCCAGAAATGTCGGATGTACAAACTGGTAATCCTCAAGAAGTAAAACAACCTGCTGGGCTTCAATACCGGCAAGATGCAGCACCTGCACAATGAGAAAGCACATTCTGGAACCCACTAAATACTTTTTGGCAATAGTGGTAAAAATTTTCATTCTATAGGTAAACTAAGTTATTTTTATTGACTGATACTTTATTGAGTAATCCAAATGTAGTTTGAAAAGTAAATTCTGTTCATAAACAAATACTTCTGGGAGAACATTTAATTGTTTTATAGGTAGATCTTTAAAAGCTAGAGGATTATTTTTAAATACACCCACGTATGTCTTAAATTCTACTTTTTGTTTATCTTACCAAGTCATGTAACATCCCATAATCTGAGGTACTGAGAGCTAAAAACAATTTTGCAAAATCATGAAGCGAACAATCAACAAAAAATAAAATAGACTATATTCTATATCAGAGTCTCAAAGGCCATTAAAGCCTTTTAGAATAATAAATAATTAGGATTTAAAACCAAATAAAGTAAAAGACTGTGAGGCGCTTACATATTTGAGATCATTCTTGAAATGCTTCAGTTCATATCCCCTGGAAAGCTTTGGTGAGAACAGCACTGCCCCGTGCATGTGACTAACTAAAGACGCGATGGTCCGACGACCCACACCACTGCGTCCTGCTAGCAGAAGCGAGCCTCCAGGAAAACTCAGCACTCTGTCAATCCTAGACATATATTCCAGGACTTCTTGGAAAAGCAAAATATCTAAATTCTGGTTATCTCGTCCATAATGAATAAGACCCTTTAAAAAAAAAAACACAAATAATGTTACATAATTAATGCAAGTCTCAAGTATATAACAAAGTGTTAATTATCTAGATTAAGATATTATATTTTTGGTGCACTCAAGAAAAGAAGTTGAGTAAATATGTGTTGTCTCACACTCTCTTATCTATCTAGTAATCCAGGTGCATGGCACTTTCTAAGGAAAAATTTACATGATGTCAAACAAGTGCATAAGTCCACAACAGTCAATTACTTTTGAATATCTTTAATATAACTAGTAAAAAGCAGTATAAGATAAGCAGGATGTAAAAGACTTCAAACTATCCAATTTTTACCACTTGTTACCAAAGGAACATTTCATGCAAAGATGGGCACAATAAAGGACAGAAACAGTATGGACCTAAGAGAAACAGAAGATATTAAAAAGAGGTGGCAAGAATACAGAGAAGAAACTATACAAAAAAGATCTTCATGACCCAGATAAACACAATGGTGTGATCACTCACCTAGAGCCAGGCATCCTGGAATGTGAAGTCTACTGGGCCTTAGGAAGCATCACAACAAACAAAGCTAGTGGAGGTGATGGAATTCCAGTTGAGCTATTTCAAATACTAAAAGATGATGCTGTGAAAGTGTTGCACTCAACATGCCAGCAAATTTGGAAAACTCAGCAGTGGCCCCAGGACTGGAAAATGTCAGTTTTCATTCCAATCCCAAAGAAAGACAATGCCAAAGAATGCTCAAACTACCGCACAATTGCACTCATCTCACACGCTAGTAAAGTAATGCTCAAATTCTCCAAGCCAGGCTTCAACAGTACATGAACTGAGAACTTAAATATGTTCAAGATGAATTTAGAAAATGCAGAGGAACCACTGATCAAACTGCCAACATCCACTGGATCATAGAAAAAGCAAGGGAGTTCCAGAAAAACAACTACTTCTGCTTCATTGTATACACTAAAGCCTTTGACTGTGTGGATCACAACAAACTGGAAATTTCTTCGAAATTGGGAATACCAGACCTCCTCATCTGCCTCCTAAGAAACCTGTATGCAGGTCAAGAAGCAACCGTTAGAACTGGACATGGAACAACAGACTGGTTCCAAATTGGGAAAAGAGTACATCAAGGCTGTATATAGTCACCCTGCTTATTAAACTTGTATGCAGAGTACATCATGTGAAACATGGGGCTGGATGAAGCAAAAGCTGGAATCAAGATTGCTGGGAGAAATATCAATTACCTCAGATATGAAGATGACACCACCCTAACAGCAGAAAGCAAAGAGGAAGAGCCTCCTGATGGAGGTGAAAGAGGAGAGTAAAAAAGCTGGCTTAAAATTCAACCTTTAAAAAGCTAAGATTATGGTGGCATCTGGTCCCATCACTTCATTGCAAATAGATGGGGAAACAATGGAAACAGTGAGAGACCATTTTCTTGGGTTCCAAAATCACTACAGATGGTGACTGTAGCCATAAAATTAAAAGACACTTGCTCCTTGGAAGAAAAGCTATGACAAACCCAGAGAGCATATTAAAAAGCAAAGACATTACTTTGCCAACAAAGGCCCATATAGCCAAAGCTATGGTTTTTCCAGTAGCCACGTATGGATGTGAGAGTTGGGCAATAAAGAAAGCTGAGCCTGAGGAATTGATAGTTTTGAACTGTGCTGTTGGAGAAGACTCTTGAGAGTCCCTTGGACTGCAAGGAGATTCAACCAGTCCATCCTAAAGGAGATCAGTCCTGGGTGTTCATTGGAAGGACTGATGCTGAAAGCTGAAACTCCAATACTTTCATCACCTTATGTGAAGAGCCGACTTATTAGAAAAGGCCCTGATTCTGGGAAAGATCGAAGGCAGGAGGAGAAGGGGACAATAGAGGATGAGATGATTAGATGGTATCACTGATTCAATGGACAAGAGTTTGAGTAAGCTCCAGGAGATGGTGAAGCACAGCCTGGCGTGCTGCAGTCCATAGGGGTGCAAAGAGTCGGACACGACTGAACAGCAAAACAACAGCACGTGAAGTCAGTGTGCACAGAGTATAAGACAATTTCCAAACTCTCAAAACGCAGTGCCTAAATGAAAATATTTTGTGAACCCTCGTTTTTATGTACTGCTCAGACACGAATCAAAAGCCTATGAAGAGGTAGCATGCCCTGCCAGGAGCCATTGATAGAGGGAAGGGAGAGAGAGAGGACAACTTTCACACATTTAACAACATCTGCATATTCCCAAACTTTGCAATACCCATTCCAGTCAGATAAATCAGTTTACCAGACCATGAAAAACTTTTCTTGGTATAAAATCCATACTAACTTCCATACAAATATTAATCTTTGAAGCAATCATATGTAATACAGATGCTTCTTATTACAATTAATAAAAAAAAAAAACCACTCTGTAGGACAGTGCTGTTAAAAGTTTCAGTGAAACAGCAACATCAATATCATTTAGGAGCCCAAAATTTGGATTCTTTTCTGATTTTTTTAAGTTCAGATTAGCACCTATCAAATCTGACTTCTCACAATGGGACCCAGTCATCAATATTTTCCGGTACTAATTTCTAATGCTCACTAAAGGCTAAGACCACTGCTCTAGGATGAGCAGTTAACAGTACATTAACTGTCAATAGTCTATTAACAGCAGTATTTCCCAATTAAGTCTTTTTAATAGTTCCAACCTCAGATACCTTTTCCCAGCATGTATCTTAGCAATTTTAGACTTATCTGTGTTAGTACATGTGCTTCTGGTTAGATCTGACACACTGGGCTGTCTTCTGTAAGACACAAACCAGTTTCTCCTATTCTAAGATCTTTCACTTAATGCCCTCAGAAAGCTTGCAACAAATATTTTGAAAACGGTTTGAATCATAATCAAATCCCAATTCAAATTCATGATTCATATCATACCTTTTTAATAACATCCTTAAGATCTGAAGAATTTAGTTTTCCAAGTGGTTTTCCATGGGGAGGCAAAGGTTGTCCTGGGACTGACCTTGTTCCTGAATTATGTTGGGCTCCCCACGTAACATAGAAATTATCTGTAGAAATGAAAGGTATTTTTTCTTCATATGTGTTATTTCTAATGGGAGTATCAGTAAATATATTTCACACTAAACCATTTTTAACTATATTAGTCCAAATAAGAACATCCCCAAAAAGGCAAAGATTAATTACTTTGAAATGGCAAACAAATAAAACAATCTCAAAATTATTCTTGAAAAAGAACACAGATTTATAAATAATATCAAGAGCCCTATCTTTTAAAATAAAAGAAAAATTAATAAAATTGTAATTGGAAAATAAAAACACCACAACTTTTCTTAAATTTATCTGTAGCAGTGTTCCTATTACCATATAAGGAAAATCTGTTCACCATTCTAGTGAAACTTCCCGCTCCCAATTCCTCTGGGAGACTGTTCCATCAGTCTTCTTGTCATATAGAGCATTCAGCAACAGCCCTCCCTTCCCTAGACTCACATTCTTCTTTCTTTATCCATCACATTTCTCACATTTTCTACTTAGCAAAACCACTATCTAAAGTCTTATTTGGGAACAACAATACTGCCGTAAGTGCCAAATCCAAATCTTATAGTCATTATTCTAACATGGCTTGTGTGCATCTCCTTAAAGGAGCTTTTTCCTTGAATCTATACTGGGCTCAAGTCACTACCACTATTCTTTTCAGCTGTCCACTTATCACTCAATATTCTTTAGTTTCATTGGGATCCAAAGTCAGTCTGTTATACTTTAATTTTATAATAAATATGCCCTTGGAATTATTTAATCTTATTCTGTATATTAAACTATCAACTATCTAAATATATACCAAAATCTGATTCATGATCTATAGGCAGGTCTCCCAGCTCTAGTCTAGTCCCGTATTTCCAATTGCTTAACATACATATAACTCGTGCATTCATTCATTAAACACATATCTATCACAGATCTGTATTTAAACACTGTACTTTGTTAAAATAAGTAATGAATAAGACAAACCTAATTTCTCCCCACATAGAAAGGATAAACTTTATGTAGACTCCCAAAACACTTGAAAAACATTCAAACACATGTAAGAAACAACTCATTATCTTCATATCTCATCATTTCTCAACTATAAGAACATGCTCCTAACTCATATTCCTGCTACAAGCCTCTGCCCCATCAAATGTATCCTCACTGCTACTAGAGTAACAAACACAAAACAAAATCTGCTAGTGCCACTGCACTCCAATATCACATATAGCTTCCCACTGCCTTAAAACATTTTCCTAATCAAGGTAATTTGGCTACAATTTGGCTTCACCGACTGCTTGAATCTCTTATCTTTCTCCGTATCCTACTACATACTCTAGTTTTCTCAAACCTTTGATTCTTTGCATATTCTTTTTCCTTTGTCTAGAATGCCCTTCCTCTCTTCTTCACTTAATATAGTCATTCTTTAAGATACAGCTTGTATAGAGCTTAATCACCAAGTCATGTCCAACTCTTGTGACCCCATGGACTGTGGCCTGCCAGGCTCCTCTATCCATCAGATTCTCTAGGCAGGAATACTGGAGTGGGTTGCCATTTCCTTCTCCAGGGGATCTTCCTGACCCAGGTATCAAACCTGGGTCTCCCGAATTGCAGGCAGATCCTTTATTGACTGAGATACAAGGGAAGTTCAAGATACAACTTGGTTTTCTGCAATCTGCTCAAAAAAAATTAAAATCTTAGGTGTTAATCTAACAAATATGTTATAGGCCATATGCTGAAAATCATACAACACTAACGAAAGAAAGAGTAAATAAATGAATAAATATATTACATTCATGGATTAGAAAAATCAACATAATAAAGAGGTCAGTTTTTCCTGAAACCAATATACAGAACTAATACAATTCCTACCACAATCCGCAACACTGTATATACAGACAAGATTATTCTAAAATTTATATGGAAAGGCAAGGGAATTGAAATACCTAGAATGATTCTGAGAAAGGAAGAATAAATAAGGAAACAGTCAACTGAATTTTAAGACACTAAGCTACAGCAATCAAAACTATGTTATTGGCAGAAAGACTGACATACATCAAGGAACAGAATTGAGAACCCAGGAACAGACTTATACAACTAATTTTTTTTTTTATCAGCTCTGCTTTTATTTTTTTAGTTAAATTCATTTATTTTAATTGGAGGCTAATTACTTTACAATATTGTATTGGTTTGCCATACATCAACATGAATCCGCCACGAGTATACACGTGTTCCCCATCCTGAACCCCCTCCCACCTCCCTCCCCGTACCATCCCTCTGGGTCATCCCAGTGCACCAGCCCCAAGCATCCAGTATCGTGCAACGAACCTGGACTGGCAATTCATTTCTTACACAACTAATTTTTGAAAAATGTGCAAAAGCAATTCAAGGCAGAAAGGTAACTACTTAACAAACAGTACTAGAACAAGTGGACAACCACAGGCAAAGAAATGAACTCTGACCCAAGTCTCACATCTTACAGAGAAATTCACTCAAACTGGATCACTGATTTAAAATATAAAACTATAAACTCTCTAGGGGAAAACAGTAGGGAAAAATCTTCAAAATCTAGGACTACACCTAGTTCTTAAGCTTGACACCAAAAAAACCTTTGAAAAATTAATAAATTGAGCTTCATCAAGTTAAAACTTTTTTTATCTATAAAAGACTCTATCAAGAAGATGAAAATACAAGCTACAGAGTGGGAGAATATATTTGCTAATCACATATTTGATAAAAGAATCGTATCTAAAATACATAATGAACCCTAAAAACTCAATATTTAAAAAACCCAATTAGAATGTGGGCAAAAGACACAGAGACAAAAAAAAAAAAAAAGACAGAGAGACATTTCACTGAAGAGGACATGCAGAAGACACTCGATGCTCAACCTCATTGAACGACTTCATTTTCAAGACACAAAACAAAACCACCACGACACATCAATATACACTTATCAGAATGGCCAAAATAAAAAACAGTGATGACACCCAATGCTGGCAAGGATGTGGAGCAATTGGATCACTCATATATTGCTGGTGGGAATATAAAATGAAATACAGCTACTCTAGAAAACAGTGTGGCAGTTTTGTTATTTGTTAATTAAGCATACAAGTACCATTCAACACTGCAACTGCATTTCTGAACATTTATCTCAGAGAAACAAAAAAGTCCACAGAAAACCTGTACATAAATGGCTATAGCAGCTTTCCTCGTAAGAGCCAAACACCAAAAACAATTCAGATGCCCTTCAACAAGTAAACAGTGAAAGAAATGGTAGCATTTCAAAATACCTACTCAGCAATAAAAAGGAATAAACCACTGAAACACTTGAGAATCTGCATATATGTCCAGAGAATTATCCCGAATGAAAAGTAAGATACTTGAAATGGCAAAATTAAACACTGAAAAGATGGTCGTTTCCAGAGGAGGGGAGAGGAGTTCATCCGTTTTAACTGTACCGGTGTCAATACCCTGGTTGTGACCTTGTACTATACTCTTGTCAGATGCTACTACTGGGGGAAAACAAGTACAAAGTTCACGCTCTCTCTCTCTATTAGTTCTTATAACTGTATGTAAATCTATAATTATCTCAAAATAAAAATTATTTTAAAAAATTTCAAAGTAACTTCCTCAAAAAAGGAATTAGTCTCTAATCTGCTATACCCCTAAATTCCAGCATTTATCCCAAATATATTCAGAATGTATCTAGTTTAAGTATCTAAAATTAAATTTTTCTTAATAAACTAATATTCTACTATGTGAAAATCCTATTTGCCAAGATCTAACAGATACCAAGTCTGTTTTTTAAAAAAAATACAATCCTTTATTTAAAAGTAAAATACTGAGAAAAGACATTACGTATTAAGTCCTCCATGAGACCCTAAAAGATATAAACTGTAGAGAAAAACACACTAATACTATCTAATGTCCAAAGGATATATCATTTTCTTCGCAGGAAGAGACATTATTAACTCAGTTTTTTGATTGAGAAAAGTGGTAGTATTTGAGAACAAAAGTTCTCCATGCTAAGCCATGAAAGCTACAGTACACAGTGACATAAAACCTCACTCAAAACCAAGTCAACTTTGAACTATTATCAGGCTTCTCTTAGCATTTCATACTGTCTTATTTCCTGATTCTAAAACTCAAGCAACACGTAGAAAATTCCTTCTATCAATCTTAACATCCCTTTCTTCTTTAAGACTCCCCCTCACTTATGTCATTATGATCCTGGAACCAATATCAAATGCAGAAAGATACAATATAATGTACTACATGTAATATTTTTGAAGCCTAGCTTTACACTCTAATACAACAGAAACTCATTTTATAGCTTAAAAGCAGTTTTATTACGGAATAGATTCAAATGATAGTCTTCTTCTGTCAAAGTCCTTTCACCATGTTGATTTTCCTATTACATGCATCACTCCCACAGCATTTTCATAATACAAATTGGTCATTAAGCAGTAACAGTTGCAAATGTAACATAGCTCCTTTGGTGCTACGCTTTGTTTATCGTAACAACGGGTAAAGCTGCTAATGGGTGCGTGTTCTGTGCTAAGGACACTAACAGTAGAGACAGGAATGAGAGCTGCCATTATTCTCAAATCAAAGTTCATTATAATCAAATATAGGTCTTCACTATGACCTTTTAAGTATCACACATATACGGTTATTTTTATTAGTAAAAGTCCTTCAGGAAATACAATTTTGAATTGCAAATATAAAACACTTGCAGTCTGAACAACTGTTTCCAAGAAAAAAATTACCGTCATTATTTTGTTTGGAAAATAACTACTGCAATCTAGTAAAAAAGACAAAGCAACTTCTTATGGTTAAAACATTAAAATTATCCAAGGTTTTAGGGCTTTTCATTTTATTTTACTGAAGCATAGTTGATCTACAATGTTGTATTAATTTTTACTCCACAGTAAAGCGATTCAATAATACCTAAATTATCCAAAGTTTTGATTTGTTTAGACATATGAAATCATACTATCAGAAAGAAAAATAATTTGAAAGTTCTCACAGCATTTAGAAATTTACAAAAGTCTGTAACTATATTACCTGCCATATTATCTAGTACATCTGAGCCCCAATCTCCTTGAAACACTGATGTTAAAATGCTGTCAAATAAATGAAGTTCCTTTGCACCAACAATTTTGTCACGAAATAAGCGCCGTGCTTCATATGCTACAATTTCTAATACATAATCTAGAGGATGGTTTGAGGATCCTAAAAGAGACAAAATTTTCTTTAATTAGAGTAAAATTCAAATGATTTAAAAATGGGCTATTTCAACATAATGTTAGAAAGAATTAGAGAATGAGAATCTACATACCATAATTTTGGCATCAGATAAATAGAAAAAAAAGGGGAAAAGAGTTAAAATTCATTTTATGAATGAGTAGGTAAATTTTTTTGATTATTTAAAGGATATGTTAAACACTATTATCTCTAGTAGTTTACTAAAAATATCAATCCCTAAAAGCATATTAAACTTGCTTTGGCTGTAAAGAATAATGATTACATTTTTTCTCAAATCAAGTTTTAATAGTGAAAATCATAGTTTAGAAAAGGAAGTGTACTAAAATATCACAATTTTCATATGTTTAAATTTAATATCAACATTATTTCAATTATAATTTTTAAAATATTATCATTTCAATACTCATTTATCTATTGCAAATATAATACACAGCATAAATACACATGGAGAGACACACTATGACATTCTAAAGAAAGATAAATGATTTGAAATCATAAAAGCAAAACTTACCTCCTTCTAAATCATATCTGAATAAGCCAAGAACCCACTGGGTAAGGATGCAAGGAGTAAAGAAATAATGACTATAATCATCAACTGTAAATTTGGCCCGCACCTGAAAAAAAAGGCAAATGATTTGTCCTATTCTTTTAAATTCATAATCATAATGTAAATTTTTCAGTCACTTTAAATTTACAGGAATGTCAGTTTCTACCAGTGAGTGGAACCGTGTATCAACATTACTGATTTCCTTAGTTATCTTGTATACTATATTTTATGCACCTAAAAAACATTATCTAAGAAAGGTTGTTCATAAACTTCAATAAGATGATAAAAGGTTGTCCACGCAAAAAAACAAAATAAAAAGTTAAAAAGTCCTCCTAAAGAAAGGAATTCAAGGAAAGTCAGTTCAGTTCAGTCACTCAGTCGTGTCCGTCTCTTTGTGACCCCACGGACTGCAGATCGCCAGGCTTCCCAGGCCATCACCAACTCCCAGAGCTTACTCAAACACATGCCCATTGAGTCAATGATGCCATCCAACCATCTCATCTTCTATCGTCCCCTTCGCCTCCTGCCTTCAATCTTTTCCAGCATCAGGGTCTTTTCCAATGAGTCAGTTCTTCGCATCAGATGGACAAAGTATTGGAGTTTCAGCTTCAGTATCAGTCTTTCCAATGAGTATTCCGGACTGATTTCCTTTAGGATGGACTGGTTGGATCTCCTTGCAGCCCAAGGGACTCTCAAGAGTCTTCTCCAACACCACAGTTCAAAAGCATCAATTCTTTGGTGTTTGGCTTTCTTTATAGCCCAATTCTCACATCCATACATGACCACTGGAAAAACCACAGCTTTGACTATACGGACCTTTTTTGGCAAAGTAATGTCTCTGCCTTTTAATACGCTGCCTATGTTTTTCACAGCTTTTCTTCCAAGCAACAAGCGTCTTCTAATTTCATGGCTGCAGTCACCACAGGCAGTGATCTTGGAGCCCAAGAAAATAAAGTCTGTCACTGTTTCCATTGTTTCCCCACCTATTTGCCATGAAGTGACGGGACCAGATGCCAAAGGAAAGCCAACCTAAGTGTAAAATGGGAGCTATAATTCCAAGGTGCTCATGAGTGTAAGACAGACCCACTTTATAACAGCAGGACCGACAGAGCTATCTTATGTTCAAGAGGTCACAGAACTTTGAACAAATCAAAGTGCCACAACTCATATATATCAGCAACAAGTGTACAGCCTGTGCCCTCCTCCCTACAGACAGGGCCACTTCTCTTGCTCTGGCCTTGATCACCTAACATATGAATTAATTTATAAAAACATAGTTTTTTCTTTCCTCACTCTGGGCTTTCTATATGGTACTAGTGGTAAAGAACCTGCCTGCCAATGCAGGAGATATAAGAGATGCAGGTTCAGTTCCTGGGTCAGGAAGATGCCCTGTAGGAGGATATGGCAACCCACTCCAGTATTCTTGCCTGGAGAATTTGACGGACAGAGGAGCCTGGAGGGCTACAATCCAGAGGATCACAAAGAGTCAGACATGAATGAAGCAATGGAGCATTCACGCACTTCTACTCTAATACTATTAAGAGCATCTTCCACAAACACTTTCATAACTTTCACATGCTATTCCCTTTACCCAGGAAGACCCTCTTTCATCTTAGGTCACTTTGTGAATTTCTCTTCATTTTTCAAAACTTAGACCACATTTCCTCTTAAAAATCTACCACACACAACAAAGTTACTCACTCCCTCTTTCATGCTGTCTCTGTAACTAGTACATACTGCTAATGATATACATATTGTGTGCTCAGTCGCTCAGTTGTGTCCAACTCTTTGTGGCCCCATGGACTGTAGCCTGCCAGGCTCCTCTGTCCAATTTTTCAGGCAAGCATACTGGGGTGGGTTGCCATTTCCCACTGCAGGGAATCTTCCCAATCCAGGGACTGAACTCACATCTCTTGTGTCTCCTGCATTGGCAGGTGGATTCTTTACCAATGCACCACCTGAGAAGCCCTGCTATACTTACTACACCATATTAATAGTTTATTTATATGATCAGGTCCCTCATTAGTGTGTGCACGCTCAAAAACAGTGACTCAGTTATCTTTGTATCCTTAGGACCAGCACTGGAAAGAGGAGGTACTCAATAAATATCTTCTACATCCTTACTTTATCAGAGCATTTTAAACATTTCTTCACAGACAGAAGGAAAGAAAGAAACATCAAAAATTACTCTCAGGTTTGAATCCCGGAAGACAGAAACTGAAAGAAGTCAGGAGAAAGATCTAGTTTTAGAAAGAAAACAAACCCCATTGTAAATATGCTAAATTTGAGCTCAAAGCAGAATAACCACTTACCCACTGATTTGTTTTTTCAATATTTGTTGGGTGTCTATTAGAAACTGCCAGAAGATGTAATAGTGAATGAAGTACACACAAACATCTACCCTCGAGAGTTCCTCTCTAGGAGAAAAGTATAAATGGCAGGAAAATAAAGCCTGAGCACCAACACAGGTTAGGATTAAAGGCAGCCCTCTAGAAGTGATACTAATAGACATGAAAACTACAATATAAGTGAATATATACCTGTTCATACACTTGTACCATAGATCCTGCTAAGAGATAAATTTTTGAAGAAGAACCCCAAATAGAATGATTCTTCAGATTTTTATGTAGAACTGCTTCCAAATATGCTCCATAAATTGTTTGTAATTGCTCTCTTTCTGGGTAACTAAAAAAAAAAAAATCATATAAGAAGTTGAAATAAATATTCTAAATTATTATTTTAATGTTAAGGTATAGAACTGATTTCCAAACTGTGTGGTTTTCAAACTGTGAGGCCTAGATACCTCCAAGGTTTACTCAAGGGCTTAAGCCAAACTCACGGTCCTTATTCTTACTTCAACTCAATCAGATCCCTAATTATCTGTTGTCAAATACTAAGGATTCTAATACAGGATTCTAATGAAATGACTTAAAAACATAATTGTTTAAAAGACCACTGATTGTTGGCAAGGGTCAGAGGAAAAGTTTGCTTAAGAAAAAGCATCTGTAATTAAGTATATTCTATACAAAGAACAATAATCCACTTTAGAACTATGGAAGTAGAAAACATCAAATAAAATCAACCTTTCCTCCCAAACCAAAATCTATTTCAATACAGCTGTAACATTCTAAAAGAAGAATGTTAATGGATGGGAGCAGTTTAGCACAACAGCATAAAAAAGATTTGGAGGACTTCGCTGGTGATCCAGTGGTTAAGACTCCATACTTTGACTGCAGAGGGGCTCAGGTTCAATCCCTGGGCAGGAAATAAGATTCCACATGTCATGTGCTATGGTCAAAAAAAAAAAAAAAACCTAAAACAGTACTGTGGTTACTAGAATATATATGGATAAGTGTTACAGCATGTAAGTTTTCCTCAGTTAAGTTATTTAAAAAAAAAAAAGTTTTGTAAAGCAAAATATAACCAAGGATACAATGTCATAAAATTGCAGTTCATGTAACAATCATGGACCATGGAGATGGATGGGTAAAACAGGATTAATATCTGTTGTTGTTGTTGTTTAGTTACTAAATCAGGATTAATATTATAGGACACTAAATGATCTAACTCTACCTTGTTCAGATATAAATTCTCTTTTTAGTTATCTCATAAAATTTGATTGTATTTTTGCTTTATATAACCCATAAAACAGTTAAGCCTAAAACTCACCATTCAGATTCCTGACACTGACATTTAGAGACAATACAAAGTAGTTCTGTTTATTTCTATTACATAAGAAGCACTGATTAAAGCCTTCGTCACCCTAACTTACTTCTTACAGTTTAGGAAGGATAGGAAAAAAATAATATCAGAGCTATTGGACTATTTTTATATTCTACATTTGGAAGTGATATCATTAAGACTTTCATAAAATGCAATATATAAGATGTCTCTCCACGTCAAAAACAAAATTTTAATACAATGATACATACTCTATAGCACAAAGACGAACAATAGAAGTAAATCTGGTAGTAAGCTGATGTCTTCCCAGTCTTCCTCCAGCTGACATAGAAGCCACAATTTGAATATTTTCTAAACCAACCCATTCTAAATTTTCATCATAAAATCCTTGATATGTCAGTACCTATTTAAAAATAAATATGTTTAAATGTTTCATGCTTAAGATTTTATAATCATATTTTGCGTAAAACAATTGTTTCTGAATGAAATCATCCTCTAACTCAAAAATTTGACTGAAATATACTTTAATTTCTTATTTCATTAAAATAATACTGTTCAAGATTCTGTGTTCAATGTCAAAAACAAATTTATGGTTATAGGCGAGGTGGTGGGATAAACTGGAGGTTGGAATTGCACACTGTATACATACAAAATAGATAACAAGTAAGGATCTACTGCCTAGCACAGCCAAGTCTTCTCAATACTCTTTAATGACCTGTATGGGCAAAGGATATAAAAAAGAGTAAATATATTCTATATAACAGATTCACTAATGGATAGCAAAAACTAACAAAGCATGTCAATCAACTATGAGCCAATAAAAATGTTTTTAATTCAAAAAAGACTCTGTTCAGTTAGTTAGCTGAACTATGCTCATTTTAAAAATGCTTTTCAAAATAAATATTAAAGTGCAGATCATACTATTAATATAAATCTACTTGCAATTATCAAAAAAAGTGAAAAATAGGGAAAAATAAAAGGAAAACAGTTTGGGTTTTTTCTGTACATGTTTTAATATATTCAGCAGTTACATAGAAAAGCAAAATGTGAACCTGATTATCAAGCTCTAATTTAGAATTTAGCGTTCCCAGTGTGATATAAATCACATAAAGAAAACCTTCCACAATGACTGAGGCATGCCTGAGGAAATATATTAATATAACTGTTTTTGGAAGAGTGCATACGTAGAAAAATTAAGCCAAAACTTGTGCAATTCTAACACCATCCTCAGCTTCTGTTTTCAGGAATGAAGGGCAGGTAAACAGTGTAGGGTAACAGCTGTTTTCATTCTTTTGAAACAGCGTCTCTATGTAATACTAATTTCTAGATGTAGGAAGTTCAAAGAAAGTAGCCCTGGGGTAGGAATAAGGTGCTTCAGGAGTTTAATTTCCATTTAATTTCCACAATGGTCCTAATGAGAGATGCAGATTTTCTATCTATAAGAAAAGTTAGTGAAATTAAATTGTCTCCAATTATATCAAAACACTTCAAGTGATAATACCCACCTGCTGCAGGAAAGCTATCAAAGTACTGGTGCCCCATTTGTCCAGCCTGGGTAGGTTGATGTCTTTTAAGTACAGAACGAGTCTCTCACAGTCTCTAGGTCTATACACTCGGCCAGTGTTAGTACTGATGACCATGCAAGTCTGGCTCAGTTTCTGCAGGAGATGCTGGGAAGTAGTCTGTGTGCTACAGTGAACTGTGGCGATGTAAGTTGACCGGAGTTGGGAAAACGCATACCTGAGCAGCATCCTGTGAAAGACAAAACACTTGACCTTATAAATGCAACCAGAGAATACTCTTCATATTCAAAATACAATTTCTATTATTCAGTACATATGTACTTTTGGCTGTGCCGGGTCCTCACTGCTACACGTCCTTTTCTCTAGCTGCAGCAAGCAGGAACTACTCCAGCTGCGGCTTGCAGGCTTCTCTTCGTGGGGGCTTCTCGAGACTGAGCACAGACTCTGGGACGCAGAGACTCAGCAGCTGCGGCGCAGGGGCTCAGTAGGTGCGGATCCCAGGCCCCAGAGCACAGGTTCAATAGTTGTGGCACACAGGCTTAGCTGCTCTGCAGCATGTGGAATCTTCCTGGACCGGGGATTGAACCTATGTCTCCAGCACTGGCAGATGGACTCTTTTCCACTAAGCCACCAGGGAAGCCCCCAAGATTTCTAATTCTAAATATTTCCATTTCTAAATTATTTACAATGTTGTTTAAGGAAATAGTAGTAACAATAGATATAATTTCTACAACTATCCATAGCTACTAAACTAGATTTCTAACTTTTAGAGTGGAAAAAAAAATAAATTCATATTTTAAGGCATTCTTGAGACTCAGCCAGAAAAAAAAAAAAATCAAGGTTCACCAAAAATAATTTAGTTTGAAAAAAGTATACATAAAAACCATTTATGTATATATAAAAAGTATACCAAAAAATTGTGATAGATTTTCATATACTCTAGAGTATGTGAAATTTTAATTCTTTAAAGTAAATGCTCCAAAGAGAATCATCTTACATCTAAAAAAAAATGCTCAGTTCAGTTTAGTTGAGTTCAATCACTCAGTCGTGTCTGACTCTTTGCGACCCCATGGACTGCAGCAAGCCAGGCCTCCCTGTCCATCACCAACTCCCAGAGTTTACTCATATCCATTGAGTCGGTGATGCCATCCAAAAAAATGTTCACATGCACTAATCATTTTGTTGTGATTCTATGCACAAATTTTTTTAAGGGTATCTTCTCAGATTTCTCTGATTCCATCAGGAAACACGTAACTTGGCAGGAAAAAAAGGACATATTTTTCTCTATAGTAATATTATTTTTACAAATAGTGACAATAAAGAGTCCTTCATGAAAATGTACCTGCCACTTTAACCAAAAACATGTAACAAAATCTGTTAAATCATTTTAGAACAGGAGAGATACATAAATCCATTACAGGCATCTTGATTATTATTTTTCTGCTCTTACCCTTTGCCACATCCTTCTGGTCCAACAAGAATAAATGGCTGCTTAGTATCAGGACTTAACCAAGGTTTGAAATAGTCTAGGCCTCGCTGCATGTCAGGAGTCTGAATAACTGGAAGAGTGTGGCTATTGCTGAAATCATCAGCAGTCAAGTTTTCTGGCTTCTTTAGCACATACGATGCTAATTGTCCTCTACTTGAGTCATAGTATGTGTCCAGTGGTTTGTGAGGGTCTGGAGGAGATTGTCGTGCCCAGTTAAAAACCTTAAGAAGAAAAAGTTATGAAAGCTTTTCATATACTCCAAACAGAATATGTGAAATTTTAATTCTTTAAAGTAAATGCTCCAAAGAGAATCATCTTACTTCTTAAAAAAGTTCACATGCACGGCTGCTGCTGCTGCTAAGTCGCTTCAGTCATGTCCAACTCTATGCGACCCCATAGACGGCAGCCCACCAGGCTCCTCCATCCCTGGGATTCTCCAGGCAAGAACACTGGAGTGGGCTGCCATTTCCTTCTCCGTCACATGCACTAAACTTACTAAATATCCTTAATAATTATAGTAACATTTTATCTCACATATTATTCTTTAAATGATCATTCAAGCAAATAAATAAAATTCATCTAGAGCTGCCATCTGTGGGGTCGCACAGAGTCGGACACGACTGAAGTGACTTAGCAGCAGTCCACACATATATTGTATAAACATATTCAACTTCCCATTGAGTTCTTATGAAAACTAAACTACAAATAACACAGTGTAGGGCTCCAAGACCCGTCATTTCCAGTATAACTGTCCACTGCACTCTCACCACTGCTGCTCTCAACCTGTTCCTCTTTCAAAACTGTCGTCTATACAGATGCACAGCAGGGAGTTAACCCTAATGCAACTCAACACCTTTACTGACTTTTATTCTGTACAATAAGGCATTGAGTGGTAACAATAAGAAGCATCTGGCAACAGAGGCAACAGATGGGCTACGGAAAGAGAAACACAACAGAGAAAATAATAAAGGGTGGTATCAATGAAACAAAATGACAAAAATGCAGAAACATAATGTTGGAACCAACCCCAATGAATATGTGCTCAATTATTTCAGTGGAGGTCAATAGGAAGAAATCCCTTAATATGTAGAATTTTACTTTATAAACAATGTAGCTGAAATGACTTTTGCACTAAATAAAGATCTATAATGATTGTTCCATCTAAGCATTTATAACTGGAAAACTCTTCTGGTTAAAAAAATGATTAAAAATTTGTTACTTTAAGATTAAAATGAATAAAATAACTATATTTAGTCATATAGCTAAGAAGGTACAAAAATATCTAACAAAAAACATAGTCCAGACTTTAGCCTCTTAAAAAATCTTTCATAATTTTATTTTTTAATCAAAGGATAACTGCTTTACAGATTTGTATGTCAAACCTCAACATGAAGCATCCACAGGTATACATATATCCCCTCCCTGTGGAACCTCCCTCCCCATCCCACCCCCCTAGGTTGATACAGAGCCAATGTTTGAGTTTCCTGAGCCATACAGCAAATTCCCACTGGCTATCTACTTTACATATGATAATGTAAGTTTCTACGTTATTCTGTCCATACATCTCATCCTCCCCTCCCCTGCCCATGTCCATAAGTCTATTCTCTATGTCTGTTTCTCCATTACTGCTCTGAAAATAAATTCTTCAGTGCCATCTGTCAGTACCATTCTTCAGTACCATCTTCAGGATATACGCATTAGTATACGATATTTCGGAGAAGGCAATGGCACCCAGCTCCAGTACTCTTGCCTGGAAAATCCCATGGACGGAGGAGCCTGGTAGGCTGCAGTCCATGGGGTCGCTAAGAGTCAGACACGACTGAGCGACTTCACTTTCACTTTTCACTTTCATGCCTTGGAGAAGGAAATGGCAACCCACTCCAGTGTTCTTGCCTGGAGAATCCCAGGGACAGAGGAGCCTGGTGGGCTGCTGTCTATGGGGTCGCACTGAGTCGGACACGACTGAAGCGACTTAGCAGCAGCAGCAGCAGCAGCAGCAGCAGCATACGATATTTATCTTTCTTTTTCTGACTTACCTCACTGTGTATAATAGGCCCTAGGTTCATCCATCTCATTAGAACTGACACAAATGGGTTCCCTTTTATGATTAATATTCCATTGTGTATATGTACTACAACTTCTTTATCCAATCATCTGTAAATGAACATCTAGGTTGCTTCCATGTTCTAGCTATTGTAAACAGTGCTGCAATGAACAATGGGATACATGTGTCTTTTTCAATTTTGGCTTCCTCAGAGTATTTGCCTAGGAGTGGGACTGCTGGGTCATATGGTGCTTTCATTCCTAGTTTTTTAAGGAATCTCCATACCGCCGTAGTGGCTGTATCAATTTACATCCCCACCAACAGAGCAAGAGGATTCCCTTTCCTCCATACCCTATCCAGCATTTATTGTTTGCAGATTTTTTTATGACGGCCATTCTGACCAGTGTGAGGTGATATCTCATGGCAGTTTTGACTTGCATTTCTCTAATAATGAGGGAGGTTGAGCATACTTTCATGTGTTTGGTAGCCATCAGTATGTCTTCTTGGGAGAAATGTCTGTTTAGGTCTTTTTCCCACTTTTTCAATGGGTTGTTGCTCTGGTATTGAGTTGTATATATATTTTGGAAATTAATCCTTTGTCAGTTGTTTCATTTGCTATCATTTTCTCCCATTCTGAGGGTTGTCTTTTCACCTTGCTTATAGTTTCCTTTGCTGTGCAAAAGCTTTTAAGTTTAACCAGGTCACACTTGTTTACTTTGGTTTTTATTTCCATTACTCTAGGAGATGAGTCATAGCGAATCTTCTGTTGATTTATGTCAAGTGTTCTGCCTATGATTTCCTCTAACAGTTTTATAGTCTCTGGTCTCACATTTACATCTTTAATCCCTTTTGAGTTTATCTCTGTGTATAGTATTAAGAAGTGTTCTAACTTCATTCTTTTGCACGTAGCTGTCCAGTTTTCCCAGCACCACTTATTGAAGAGGCTGTCTTTGCTCCGTTGTATATTCTTGCCTTCTTTGTCAAAACTAAAGTACCCATAGGTGCATGGGTTTATTTCTGGGCTTTCTATCTTATTCCATTGGTCTGTATTCCTGTTTTGTGCCATTACCGTACTGTCTTGATGACTGTAGCTTTGTAGTATAACATGAAGTCACAACAGTTGATTCCTCCAGCTCCATTCCTCTTTCTCAAGACTGCTTGGGCTATTCAGGGTCTTCTGTGTTTCCATATGAAATGTGAAATTTTTGTTCTAGTTCTGTGAAAAATGCCATAGGTAATTTTCATAGGGATCACACTGAAACTGTAGATTGCATTTGGTAGTATAGTCATTTTCACAATATTGATTCTTCCAACACAGGAACATGTAATATCTCGCCATCTGATTACATCATCCTTGATTTCTTTCATCAGTGTCTTGTAATTTTCTGTATATATTCTTTTGTCTCCTTGGTTCAGTTAATTCCTAGATATTCTATTCTTTTTGTTGCAATGGTGACTGGGATTGATTCCTTAATTTCCCTTTCTGATTATTCATTGTTAGTATATAGGAATGCAAGTGATTTCTGCATATAGATTTTGTATCATGTGACTCTGCTAAATTCACTGATTAGATCTAGCATTTTCTGATAGTATATTTAGGGCTATCGACTTCCCTGGTGGCTCAGATGATAAAGCGTCTGTCTACAATGCAGGAGACCCAGGTTTGATCCCTGGGTTGGGAAGATCCCCTGGAGAAGGAAATGGCAATCCACTCCAGGACTACTTCCTGGAAAATCCCATGGACAGAGGAGCCTGGTAGGCTACCGTCCATGGGGTCACAAAGAGTCGGACACGACTGAGCAACTTCACTATATCCCTATATCCCTATATGTATAGTATCATGTCATCTGCAAACAGTGACAGCTTTACTTCTTTTCTGATCTGGATTCATTTTATTTTTCTTCTCTGACTGCTGTAGCTAGGACTTCCAAAAACATGTTGAGTAACAGTGGTGACAATGGACAACCTTGTCTTGTTCCTGATCTTAGGGGAAATGCTTTCAGGTTTTCACCATTGAGAATAATGTTTGCAGTGGGCTTATAATATATGGTCTTTACTATGTTGAGGTAGGTTCATTCTATGCCCATTTTTGGAAGAGTTTTAATCATAAATGCGTGCTGATTTGTGTCAAAGGCTTTTTCTGTATCTATTGAGATTAAGCACAAGCTGGAATCAATATTGCCTGGAAAAGTAGCATTAACCTCAGATATGCAGATGACACGACCCTTATGGCAGAAACCAAAGAAGAACTAAAGAGCCTCTTGATGAAAGTGAAAGAGAGTGAAAAAGTTGGCTTAAAACTCAACATTCAGAAAATTAAGATCACAGCATTTGGTCCCATCACTTCATGGCAAATAGATGGGGAAACAATGGAAACAGCGACAGACTTTATTTTCTTGAGCTCCAAAATCACTGCAGATGGTGACTGCAGCCGGGAAATTAAAAGACGCTTACTCCTTGCAAGAAAAGTTATGACCAATCAAGACAGCATATTACAAAGCAGAGATATTACTCTGCCCTCAAAGGTCCATCTAGTCAAAGCTATGGTTTTTCCAGTAGTCACTATGGACATGAGAGCTGGACTATAAAGAAAGCTGAGTGCTGAAGAACTGATGCTTTTGAACATCAATGGTGGTGTTGGAAGACTCTTGATAGTCACTTGGACAGCAAGGAGATCCAGCCAGTCCATCCAAAAGGAAATCAGTCCTGAATATTCCATTGGAAGGGCTGATGCTGAAGTTGAAACTCCATTACTTTGGCCACCTGATGCGAAGAACTGACTCATTAGAAAAGACCCTGATGTTGGGAAAGATGGAAGGCAGGAGGAGGAGGGGAGGACAGAGGATGAGATGGTTGGATGGTATCACTGACCCAATGGACATGAATTTGAGTAAACTCCGGAAGTTAGTGATGGACAGGGAAGCCCAGCATGCTGCATGCAGTCCACGGGTCGCAAAGAGTCAGACACGACTGAGGAACTGAACTAAACTGAACTGAGATTATCATATGGTTTTATCATTCAATTTGTTAATATGGTATATCACATGGATTGATTTGTATATATTGAAGAATCCTCACATCCCTGAAATAAATTCAACTTGATCATGGTGTATGAGCTTTTTAATATGTTGTTGAATTCTGTTTCCAAAAATTTTGTTGAGGGTTTTTGCATCTATGTTCATCAGTGATATTGGCCTGTAGTTTTCTCTTTGCCTGGTTTGGGTATCAGGGTGATGGTGGCCTCATAGAATGAGTTCGGAAGTGTTCTTTCCTCTGCAATTTTTTGAAAGAATTTTATAAGGATAGTCATTAGCTCTTCTCTAAATATTTTAAGGAATTCACCTGTGAAGCCATTTGGTCCTCGACTTTTGTTTTTTGAGAGATATTTGATCACAACTTCAATTTCAGTGCTTGTAATTGGGTTGTTCATAGTTCCCATTTCTTCCTGGTTCAGTCTGGAAAGATTGAATTTTTCTAAGAATCTATCCATTTCTTCCAGGTTATCCATTTTATTGCCATATAGTTGTTCATAATAGTCTCTTATATTCCTTTGTATTTCTGCATTGTCTATTTTAACCTCTCCTTTTTCATTTCTAATTATGTTGATTTAATTCTTCTTTTTTTTCTGGAAGAGTCTAGCTAAAGGTTTGTCAATTTTGTTTATCCTCTCAAAGAACCAGCTTTTAGTTTTATTAATCTTTACTATTGTTTCTTTCATTTCTTTTTTCGCTCTGATTTTTATGATTTCTTTCCTTCTGCTAATTTTGGCCGTTATTTGTCCTTTTTTCCAGTGGTTTTAGGCATAAGGTTAGACTGACTATTCAATGTTTCTCTTGTTTCTTGAGTTAGGATTGTATTGCTATAACCTTCCCTCTTAGAACTGCTTTTGCTGTAACCTTGAAAGAAAAGCTATGGCCAGTCTAAACAGCATATTAAAAAGCAGAAACATTACTTTGCTAACAAAGGTCCACCTAGTCAAAGCTATGATCTTTCTAGTAGTCAAATGTATTCTTTTTTTTAAACTTATTGTGTTCGAGGTCTCCTTTTCCCAGGTTTCAAAGTTCAATTCTTTCTTCCTTTTAGTTTCTGCCCTCCTTAGGTTGGTCCGGTGGTTTGTGTATGCTTCATTATACAGTGAGATTTGTGCTGAGTTTGTTTTTTTCCCTCTGATGGGCAGGGCTGAGTGTGGTGGTAATCTTGTCTGCTGATGACTGGACTTGTAATTTTGTCTTGTTTTTGTTTGCACAGGGTGTTACTGGTGGTTGGTCTTATATTCAAGTAGTTTCCTTTCTGGGAATTCTTAATATTTGATACTCCCTAGGGTTAGGAGTTCTCTGGTAGTCTAGGTCTTGGAGTCAGTGCTCCCACTCTAAAGGCTCAGAGCTTGGTCTCTGGCTGACTGTCTTCTTCCCGCTGATCCTCACTCACTTCCTCAGGGTTTGAGGTGTGTGTGTGGCTGGCTACAGGAAGGTCTGACATGCTTGGGCTCTTTGGCTCTTCTGGATTTCTCCTGGCAGCCAGACTTGGATTCCTCAGCTCCGGACTGGTGGTTTATGATCAAGGACATAATCCAGGAAGAGACGGCCAAGTGGAAAAGACGTACAGGGCAGGGTGTATGAAAGTTCCACTTCTGTCCAGGATACCAACCTCCCTCCACTGCCACATACTCAAGGGAGCTGCTCACCAGACACCACCCCCAATTATTGTATAAAATGTTAATAACACCATAAAATACCATAAACTAGTTCAAAGAAGAAAATAAATATATATGTACCTATGTACTTATACAGATGGTCCCCAACTTACAATGGCTTTACTTATGATTTTCCATGTTTACAACAGGGAAAAAGTGATATGCATTCAGTAAAAACCATATTTTGAATTTTGATCTTTTCCTAGACTAGTGATATGTGGTATGATACCGTCCTGTGATGCTGGGCAGCAGCAGTGAGTGGAAGCAAACTGCAGCTCATAGGCAGCCACACAATCACCAGGGTAAACAACTGATATACTTAAAACCACACTGTCTTTCACTTTCTGCATAGTAGTTGAGAAATTACACACTATTCAACACTTTATTATAAAGTAAACTTTGTGTTAGATTATTTTGCCCAACAGTAGGCTAACATTCTGAGCACTTCGAGACAGACTGTATTAAGTCATGATATTTGATAGGTTAGAGGAGGTAAATGCATTTTAAACTTAGGATATTTTCAACTTATGATGAGTTTATCTGGCTGTAATCCCATCATAATTCAAAGAAAATCTATATATAAATGTATTCATGCATGCTCAGTGGTTGTTGTGTCTGACTGTTTGCAACCCCATGCACTGTGGCCCGCCAGGCTCCTCTGTGGGATTTTTCAGGAAGAAATACTGGAGTGGGTTGCCCTTTCCTCCTCCAGGGGATCTTCCTCATTCAGGGATGGAACCCTCATCTCCCACATCTCCTGCATTGGCAGGCAGATTCTCTATCACTGAATCACCTGAGAAGTCCATAAAAAACAGAGTCTGAGCCTTCTCAATCTATAACTTTATTCACATTTGACAGGCCAAAGTGCAAATGTGGAAGCAGCAGATTTCAAAATATGCAGTCAGAGAGCTAGAGACTCCTTTGAGGTTTCTCAGAAGTGATAGTGGCATTAAGAGAGAAAGACTTAGAAGCTTCCTACTCTACCTGGAGCATGTCAGTTTGTTCTGTTTTATTAAATATTGTGCTTCTAAGTATAATTTCTTTTGAGAAAGAATCCCACCACTTAATCTTACTAAACAGTGGTTTAAGAGAATCAAATAATATAATAATACATAGTATTTTTGCTTCATAATTTTTAATTCTCTTTCTCAAAAAAAAAAAAAAGAGTCCTTCCTATGAACTCAAATTGGTCCACTTTTTTTTAACTTTTTATTTTATATTGGGTTATAGCCAATTAACAATTCTGTGATGGTTTCAGGTGAACAGTGAAATGATTCTGCCATATATATAGATATATCCATCCTCCCTCAAACTCCACTCCCATCAAGGCTGAAAATTAGTCTACTTTTAAAGATAAGTACAGCAGCCAATGTTGCTGTTTATTACTTGTTTCCAAATGCACTTTACATTGATCATCTCATTTAGTCACATTTAACATCCCTCTGAAGAACCATTTCACTATAATACTGTCATTTAGTCACTAAGTCATATCTGACTCTTCTGAGACTCCATGGACTGTAGCCCACTAGGCTCCTCTGTCCACAGGATTTCCCCAGCAAGAATACTGGAGTGGGTTTCCATTTCCTTCACCAGAGGTTCTTCCCAATCCAGGGATCCAACTAGCTTCTCCTGCATTGGCAGGCAGTTTGTTTACCATTGAGTCACCAGGGAAGCCAAATATAAATGTATTGTTATTGTATTAAATGCATAACTTCAAAATGCTATACCCAGGTCTTCCCAGGTGGCACTAGTAGTAAAGAACCCACCTGCCAAGGCAGGTAGAGCTAAGAGACGCAGGTTCGATTCCTGGGTTGAGAAGATCCCCTGGAGGAGGTCATGGCAACCCACTCCAGTATTCTTGGCTGGAGAATCCCATGGACAGAGGAGCCTGGCAGAACACCCCCATCGGGTTGCACAGAGTCAGACAAGATTGAAGCGACTTATTAGAACGCATGCATGCACATACCCAGGGTCAATGAAAATTAACAAAAAATGTTGACTAAACACAGGCTTTAAATGTGTACTACCTCTTTGGTGAATTCCAGACGTGACTTCAAGTTCAGATTTCCACCAAGACCCCTTATGAGATTAATAATAAATTGATCATGATCTCTGCATCCATGTAGATGTGACAATCCATTCATCACAGTTCCAACCAAACTTGTTTCTACCACATAGTCATTCTGTTGATTAAAATTCATATTACAAACAAAGGAAAAATATTAACAAGTAAATTAGCACCATACACAGATTGTTTACTCATCTTTTCAAGGATCATATTTAAATTTTTCCCACTACTCAAGTTGTAGAAAGTTTAGATTTCAACTTATACATAAACATTGAAAATAAAAAGTAATAATAAAAATACAATTGTGTATTTCTAGCTGTAAGTATGAGTCCTCAAATAGATACACAATTTGTTTACTTCTTAAACCTGAAAAAAATTTTTTAAAAAGGTAAATCAATGAACATCAGTCTAAATATAACAGTTCCTCATTTCCTCTTGATAATTAAAAAAGTAGCTAGACACCTCAACTAGAGAGTAGCCCCTGCTCACCACAACTAGAAAAAGCCCATACACAGCAACACACAGCACAGCCAAAAATAAAAATAAATTAACTAATTTTTTAAAAAAGAAGCTAGAGGCAAAGGCTAGATTAATGGTTCTGGACCAAAAAACGTTAGTAAAGGCAGGCTTAAAAACAATTTGGAGCTTTTCCTCTATACAGAATTTTAAAATGAAACTTTTGGACTCAGGTGGTATAGATTATTAAGATCCGTGGGCCTCTGGGGCCCTATGTAGTTAACAGGGAAAACCAGTTATAGTTAGAATCTGTATGTAGTGCTAGGTAGCTTTTTTTAAAAGGGAGAATTAAACAGAGCACTTGTTTTAATTGGAGAAGGCGATGGCACCCCACTCCAGTACTCTTACCTGGAAAATCCCATGGATGGAGGAGCCTGGTGGGCTGCAGTCCATGGGGTCGCCAAGAGTCAGACACAACTGAGCAACTTCCCTTTCACTTTTCACTTTCATGCATTGAAGAAGGAAACGGCAACCCACTCCAGTGTTCCTGCCTGGAGAATCCCAGGGACAGGAGAGCCTGGTGGGCTGCCGTCTATGGGGTCACACAGAGTCAGACACGACTGAAGTGACTTAGCAGCAGCTTGTTTTAACGGAAGTCAACTCTAACTGACATACTATGCTATGTTAAGTCGCTTCTGTCATGTCCAACTCTTTGCAACCCCAAAGACTGTAATCTTCCAGGCTCCTCTGTCCATGGGATTTTCCAGGCAAGAATACTGGAATGGGTTGCCATTTTCTTCTCCAGAAGTCTAATAGTAGAAATGGTTAATTCACTGTGGTAGAAGCTATAGAGCAGAAAAATAGAGTGTTTTGAGAAAGGATAACTCAGCTTGAGGACTCAAGGTGTCCTTAAGGAAGATGACAATTGCTAACATTTGAAAAGTGAGACCTATCTGGCATACAGAGAACTCAGCATATGCAATGGTAAGCAACGGGCACACTTAAGGAATTAAAAGAAGCATATTCCTGAACAAGCAAAGGCAGAGTGATTCAAGACAGAGAGGCAGGCAAGGGCCAGAGTATGTGGAATTGCATAGGCCATGATAAGGAGTGCAAATTATATCTCAGTGCCTTTAAACTTTAAGAGAATAAAATGACTAAATTTACATTTTTAAAAATCTCTCTGCCTGCATAATAAATAATTTTCAAAGAACAGAAATAGGAGGGGAAAAGGGGGAAAAACAGAAGGAGATGGATAGAAATCCAGCAGCTTAGGCCATACTGAGTTCTAAGCTTTAAAGGCAAGATAAAGGCAAAAGAAACCGACATATTTTCCTCTAGATTGTCTAATCTGCTAAATATAAGAAAGTAAAGCTCTACTTATAAATAAAATCAACACTTGACTAGAGCATTCATTATGGTGTATCTCTCAGAATCTGAACATGGTAAACAAAGCACAGAATAAAGAAAGAAGGAACACTCAACACATAAAATCTCAAACAAGAACAAGGACCTGAGAATAGAATCAGTTTATTTTCTAACTAAATCTTTGGATCACTCTACGGTTTAAAAATGTTATTCTGTCATGTCTGTAGTCACAAATCCCAAATAGGGGAGAGTCAAAGAGTCAATATATTCTATGCAGTGCTATATCTCTCATTCTAACACCTAACAGCATGCAAGCTGAGGACTTCAAGGCATCTGCACTGGAAAGCATGGTTAGGTTTGTATGTTTTATACTCACAAAATAACAACACACCTACTGAAAAGGTGTTACAAACATAGGTATCAGTTATTTAAGCTCATATGTTCATTTTTCTAAGTTGTTTTTTTTTTATGTGGACCATTTTTAAAGTCTTTATTGAATTTGTTAAAATTTTGCTTCTGTTTCATGTTTTTTGGTTTTTTGGCCATGAGGCATGTGGGATCTTACTTGGCTTCCCAAGCAGGAATCAAGAGTACAGAAGGTGAAATCCCAACCACTGGACTGTCAGGGAAGTCGCAAGCTCGTGTACTCTTATTCACCATGCTGTTATTACCAAACTTCGCTTCTGCGGATACAATCAGGAGTACACCAGGCTTAACCTTTGCCCTCAAGGTGCTTGCAGTTGCATGAAAGCAGTTCTAGCTGAAAGACATAGTACACTGCTGCAGAAGCACAAGGAGGCCGACAGCTCAGTCAGACTTAGGGCTGGGGGGAGGGCTCTTCCCTCAAGTCTCCAGGGAAACCTATCTCATTTGTGTCATTTCGCCCAAATCCCTAGTCCTCCACCATTCATCTTTACAAAGTCAGAAAAGAAAAAAGTTTAGAAAACTAAAGTGAAATTGCCATTTCTCTATATGATTTGCCCAACCCTGAAGTATCGACCTCTAAATTAAGTTCACAATCACCTTTAAAAAAAACTCATTGCTATTTATTTTCTCTATTTTTATGTTTATTTTTTTATACAGGCAATGACATGAGAGAAATCAAAATCTGAAAAGATCCTGTAAGAACATGAATATTGTCTTCTTTGCATGCTAAACTTCTATTCATGCTTCAAATTCAAAATTGTATGTCATTTCCTTTAAAACTCTCCTGGAAGGCAGCAATTCTCTCTTTATCCTGTTATATTGTGATTATCTTTTTCCATGTCAGTGTCCTCTGTGACACAAACCCTTCTCAGTGAAAGGGACTGTCCTATTAATGTTCACCTGGCAAAGTTTCATCAAGGGCATCTATTTGATAAGCAATAAATTTTTGCTAAATAAACAAATGTTTCAATAATATTATAAATAATTCATCATGTTTCTCTACTTTAATACTGTCATTATATTTAGCATGATATATAGGCAGTATTTGTTGACATAGTAAAATGGGGCAGAAAGATCATTTTGCTAGTAAAACGTCAAATGGCATTCCAGTTTTCAAGATTTTTAGGTTAAGTGTTGCAAGGTATCATGGATGGAAGAATTATTTTAAGACTTAACACAATAAAAGTTATACCATGAAATACAGTGGGAGAGCAGTGAAGACACCTACCCTTCACTACACCCCCACATTCTGTCAGAACGCTACTAAAAGGTGGTTAAATGTAAGCAACAGTCAGTCATTATACTTTTTGCCTAAATAATTATGAATATTATAATTATCTTACCTGTTTTAGAACCCATTGTAATGCCTTTTCAAAATAATCCCCAATCCAGTTTTCAAGATTATTCCTAAATGTAGGAGGCTGATTCCTCAACCAAGATTTTATCAGAGAATTAAGATCTGTCTCTTCATCACTGAAACATATTAACAAACATTAAAAATTATTTAGGAGTAAATCATAAATTTACTTTCAAAATAAATTTCTGCTCCAATAAACATTATTCTACATATGCACTCTATCTATCTGCTAGTATACAAGAGTTCATTTTAGTTACTTCTGTATATGTATGTGTGTATACACTACATCTACTTATATAAGCACAAATAAGTGTGTGTACATATATAATGTCATTTTCTATATAACAAACCAAATAAACCTCACCTCTATCATTGTAAGTATAAATTAAAGAAGAATTACACATCCACAAGTTAGCCACAAAGTGGTCTAAACCATTCCTACCCAAAGTGGGGTCTACAGAATCCCAAGTACCATTCCAGACCTAATGAAGCAAAATCTTTGCTTTAACAATATCCCTAGATGATTCAAATGCACATTAGACAAGCTGCACTGCATCTTAATGCAGACCTTTAAAAATACTTTTTGTTTTTCTCTATCTCCAAAAAAGCTGACCACCTAAATTCCATGCCACTACTGAAACTTGAAAATCACGCTAAAGTAAAATCTAATTTTTTTAGCAAAGCACTTAATTATTTGAGTAACACCCAATGTTTGAAATTATACATAATATTGACATCTTATTCAAAATTACATGTTGCTGCTGCTGCTAAGTCGCTTCAGTCGTGTCTGACTGTGCGACCCCATAGACGGCAGCCCACCAGGCTCCCCCGTCCCTGGGATTCTCCAGGCAAGAACACTGGAGTGGGTTGCCATTCCTTCTCCAATGCATGAAAGTGAAAAGGGAAAGTGAAGTTGCTCAGTCATGTCTGACTCTTAGGGACCCCATGGACTGCAGCCTACCGGGCTCCTCCGTCCATGGGCTTTTCCAGGCAAGAGTACTGGAGTGGGGTGCCATTGCCTTCTCCAAATTACATGTTACACATTTATAAAAATTATAGTAAAAACAACTTATAGACTAATAATTTTAGAAGTTACAAGGGCCCACAATTCTGTCATTTCTCCTGTCCTCTACCAGTGTTTCACAGTAACACAAATAAATACTGAGTCCTTGAATTTCTCCTCCCACATTTCTATCCAGTTTAATAAGGAAAAGAAATAAAAGATCAAAGGTAAATATGTAAATTACATTCGATACACTCAAAACAGACAAAGGAAAGCTGCTAAACTCTTTTCAGCATGAAGTCTTTGTTGTCAATGGTGGTTTAGTGGCTAAGTCGTGTCTGACTCTTGCAAACCATGGACTGTAGCCCGCCAGGTTCCTCTGTCCATGGGATTTTCCAGGCAAGAACACTGGAGTGGTTTGCCATTTCCTTCTCCAGGGGATCTTCCTGACTCTGGATCAAACCCAGGTCTCCTGCACTGCAGGCAAATTCTTTACCAACTGAGCTACTAGGGACAACTATTGTTGTCAACAGCATCTCCTTAGTACCTATGGCAACAACACGTCTTGGTTTGCCTAAGACAATCTTGATTTATATCAGTTATCCCAGCATAATAAATGGCATCCTCTTTCATTATTAAAAGGTCCTCATTTGGCCTACTGCAGAGCAAGTGCAAAATATCTGCTGAAGAAATGAATAAAACCTAAAAATCAAAGTTAATCAAAAATAAACTAAAAATAACAAGTATTTGTGTTTTACATGAACTCATAAATACTCATTATGTCTCTCACAAACAATATCTGGTTCACCAACAATTTTCAAATCATCTACAGCAACGAGTCTTTTTTCTGATAAAAAGCAATGGCATTCTGCTGCTGCTGCTGCTGCTGCTGCTAAGTCGCTTCAGTTGTGTCCGACTCTGTGCAACCCCATAGATGGCAGCCCACCAGGCTCCCCCATCCCCGGGATTCTCCAGGGAAGAACACTGGAGTGGGTTGCCATTTCCTTCTCCAATATGCATGAAAGTGAAAAGTGAAAGGCAAGTCGCTCAGTCGTGTCTGACTCCTAGCAACCTCATGGACTGCAGCCTACCAGGCTCCTGCATCCATGGGATTTTCCAGGCAAGAGTACTGCAGTGGGGTGCCATTGCCTTCTCCAAATGGCATTCTACTTAACCTTTATTACATTAACATTCTCGCTTATAATTGCTGTTATATTTATCTATCTCCTCTATGTAGACATATGCTCTATAAAAATAAGCCCTGTAAAAATACAAGCCCTTCATAATTGTTAGTTTTACTCCTTTCTTGCTGACTCTCTTAAAATGCCTAAATTCGTACCATACATGTAACAGGCATTCAATAAATATTTTAAAATTTAATGATAAGCTTTCCTTTATCCTATTTTTCTCACAGGATTATGAGAACACATGAATAAATGAGATAAACTGTGTGAGATACTGCTACAAAAGCTATAAACTCAATGCCATATTATTGATTGGGAACACACATGTACACCCATGGCGGGTTCATGTTGATGTATGGCAAAACCAATACAACATTGTAAAGTAATTAGCCTCTAATTAAAATAAATAAATTTAAATTAAAAAAATAATAATTAATACCTCAAAATGTTAATTGGGAGTTTGTGGCTAGTTTAATGTAAATTCTTCCTACAATATTATCAAAGAAGCAAGCAATTAAATAATTTTGGAAATATTCTGGATCAATTTGATAACAAACGTCATTTCAAATGATTCTAAAAGAGTAGAACATTGTAGACTGATAAATATCAAATTCTAAAACATAAATTCAAAAAGTAAACTTTTTAATAATTCATTTTGGGAAATGAAATTGGCTCAAATATGCCACTATGTTTACTACTGTTGATGAAATATAAAATTAGTTTATTTTTGCTCTTCAAGTCTCTTCCAAATACACTCAAGAAGAAATGAAATATTAAATAAAGAGGTTTCCAATTTGTAAAATGAAAGATCAGGCCATTTAATAGGCCCTATTTAAACTTGTTCAATAAAATACAGTACGAGGAGTTGACAGCTACACACACGCATCCACAGCTTAAACCACAGTGATTCCAAACCGCAGCCAAACAGTTCTGCCAGGGAAAGAAAATAAAAAACAGGTGTTGCGTGTTCCCCAATTCACTTTTTCTTTCTCTTCTTAAACACTTAATGTTGTTTACAAATACTACTAATGCCAGAACAGGGCCAGGCACAAACAGTCCTACACCTTCTCTGCCATATAAATACAGATTTTTGTTTACACAGTTTTATCCCAAGTCTGAAAACATCTGCTGCTATCTGCTACTGCTAAGGGCTACACCGTCTCAGCCTGGCCCTGGACCCACAGCTTGGCCACCTCCAGCCTGCCTTGAGCCAGTCCTGGGCCTTCTCTCTGGGTGAGCTTGGTCTTCACCTTGACGGAGAGGGACTCCAACCCAGCCTTCCTCACCGCCCTCCCCCTCTCCTCCTCGTCGCTCTCCTCCTGTGCAGCATCGTCCTGCTTCTCAATTTTGTGCTGCGTGCTGCTGAAGACCGACCACCAGATGATGGGGCCTTCATATATCAGGACGTCCTGCCAGCTGAAGGTCTGCTGGTTCTGGCACAACAACATCATGTCCTTCTCCAGGTTGTTGAGGCTGTGGTACTTATGGCTGCTGATGCACTCCTTTATCCTATTACATCTTTAACCTATTTAAACCTAGGTTAGCTTTGCTGCTGCTGCTAAGTCACTTCAGTCATGTCTGACTCTAAAAGTCTATAAATGTAAAAGTCTATAAATCTAAAATTCTATGATTAAAATATTGCTACTCAGCTTTAAATTATTAACCTCCAGCTTATAAGTAGTATGTTCACGTCTCTGAACTCATTCATAATATTTAAAGAAAAGTTATAGAAAAAAGAAAAAACAAATATTAATACTTGCTGTTTCATTTATGCAAACAAAAAATAATTATTTAGTAATTGTGATACCACTACTGCTGCTGCTGCTAAGTCGCTTCAGTCGTGTCCAACCCTGCGTGAACCCAGAGACGGCAGCCCACCAGGCTCCTCCGTCCCTGGGAGTCTCCAGGCAAAAACACTGGAGTGGGTTGCCATTTCCTTCTCCAATGCATGCATGCATGCTAAGTGGCTTTAGTCGTGTCCAACTCTGTGCAACCCTATGGACAGCAGCCCACCAGGCTCCTCTGTGCATAGGATTCTCTAGGCAAGAATACTGGAGTGGGTTGCCATGTCCTTCTCCTGTGATACCACTATACTGCTGAAATAATTCAACTACATAAACAGGAACTCTGAATGAATAAAAATGTAACAAAGAAGTTAATAAACAATGAAAAAAAACAAATATTCACATATTACTCATGTATCACTTATGTCACTTCACTATGAAACCAAAATAATAATTGAAAATATTCTAACACAATGTATGCAAACGCACTTACCTAAGAAAGATCATTCCCATTCTAGATATTGTAGCTGGTGAGGCACAACTTAAATCGTGAGTTTCAAATAAGAAGTTAACATTTTGGCCAAACTGAATCCTTTCTCCACTGGGCATAGTGAGTAATCGATTATCATCCAGAACAGAATTCAGAGATTCTATCCATTCAGGATCAATATCACCATCACAGATTATCCATGAGCTAACATCTATTTTCAAACAAAAACGTAGACAGCAAAATAAACGTGAGGAGAATAATATTTAAAAATAAAGAATAAAATAATTATCTGTTATTCTTTAGAAGCAATTTTCATATTATTTTATATTTCTGAAGCCAAATATAAAGAACAAAGAGTTGAACAAGTTGAAGTTTTTCATGTGAATTTATACTACAAATGTGTGGAGAACCCATAGGCAATCCTGGCTCAGCTGGACGAAGACCCAATGATATACTCCATGGTAAAGGCTGAGTGACTGAACTGAACTGAAGTTTAACTGAAATGTTTATTTAATGAACATACAGAACTGAAATCTCAATAAAAGAAAACATGGTTTGCAAGACCTTCAGTTCAGTTCAGTCGCTCAGTTGTGTCCGACTCTTTGCGACCCTATGAACCACAGCATACCAGGCCTCCCTGTCCATCACCAACTCCTGGAGTTCACCCAAACCCATATCCATTGAGTCGGTGATGCCATCCAACCATCTCATCCTCTGTCGTCCCCTTCTCCTCCTGCCCTCCAACTTTTCCAGCATCAGGGTCTTTTCAAATGAGTCAGCTCTTCGCATCAGGTGGCCAAAGTATTGGAGTTTCAGTTTCAACATCAGTCCTTCCAATGAACACCCAGGACTGATATCCTTTAGAATGGACTGGTTGGATCTCCTTGCAGTCCAAGGGACTCGCAAGAGTCTTCTCCAACACCACAGTTCAAAAGCATCAATTCTTTGGTGCTCGGCTTTCTTTATAGTCCAACTCTCACATCCATACACGACCACTGGAAAAACCATAGCCTTAACTAGACAGACCTTTGTTGGCAAAGTAATGTCTCTGCTTTTCAATATGCTATCTAGGTTGGTCATAACTTTCCTTGCAAGGAATAAGCATCTTTTAATTTCATGGCTGCAATCACCATCTGCAGTGATTTTGGAGCCCCCCAAAATAAAGTCTGACACTGTTTCCACTGTTTCCCCATCTATTTGCCATGAAGTGATGGGACTGGATGCCATGATCTTAGTTTTCTGAATGTTGAGCTTTAAGCAAGACCTAAGTACTTCTGTTTCCACAAGCTTGTGAGATATTCTTTACATTTTGTCTTCCACCATGTCATTAGAATGTATGAATGCTTTCTATGTAATAGTGCTTTAAGAAAATATGAGAAAGCTACATTTCAGTGTCCCACATGAGAAGTAAAAAATACACCACTGTCAAATCTCTTTTATATATAAAAGGGTAACTTCAAAGGGGAGAAGCAGTGAGCAAGTTGTTAAATTGTGACCTAACAAAAAGCAGGGAGTCTTCTTAGATTTCCACTAAAAATTCTGTTAAATACCAAGCCAAAAATTTAGACCAGAAGCCTACTATCATAAGACTTAAATTTTCAAAATTCTTGAAAGCACTGTATTCAAAGTGCTAAGTTCATGTACACACACAAATTTTAATCCCAAATAAAAATTTGTCAATTGCTTACTTATGAGGCATTACAATATCAATTAAGCAAAGATATTATATTTATTCAATAGATAATCTAGTTATGAACCACAATTTACCCAGATTACTTGGGAGTTTCTATTAAATAAAAGTTTTGCTATAGAGTACAGATAAAAACAATAACATGTCTTTGGACCCTCCAAAGTAAAATATCAATGTAGATCATGATACAGCAGGTTATGGTCAGGTATAAGACTCAAAAAAGACAGAATTACAGACAAGTTCTAACATCCTCTAAAAATAAATAAATGAGTCACACAACAGAGACCAACCTTGAGGTTCTCGAACTACTTGACGAGCACTATTTGTCAAAACACCATCAGACCATTCCCTTGTATCCATGTCAATATGGCCTAGTAACTGATGTCTAGGCATAGCTTTGGGATTCATGGTATACTGTTTTACCACTTTGCCAGTTTTACAAAGTGCTGCCCTTAACATTCTCCAAAGAGTAGATTTTCCAGCACCACTTGGGCCAACAATAACAACTCCCATCCTCTGACGTAACTGTTCATATAATTCTAAAGCCTTCTTGATCTAGTAGAAAAGAAATATGTTCATATATGATTTACCATGTACAATCATACACAGCTTCACTTTTAATCTGCAATAGTTGTTCTATTTCAAACATATAAATTAAACCTTTTATTTCTTCAATGGAGGATAAAGCCTTAAATAAAAGAATTATGAAATAAATCTGAACACACAACATGATCTTTAATTTCATATTTCTTTAAAAGAAGCAAGTTATCAAATGTTCACTGTTGTCTTCCCTCATTTATTCAAACAAAATATATTCAATATTTTATTCACTTTGCTAATTCATTCATTCATTTATAACCTCTCTCCAAAAAAAAAAAATCCTGAGGAAAAGATATTCATTTTGAACATTCATTTTTGCTTCATAAAAAGACCTACTAAAGTGAAGTTCTCCTAAGATACTGTCAAAGTTTAAATCATACATAATCAACTATCAAAAATACATATGATGGATCTATTGATATTAGTGCCAGACTCCATTATAGGCACTAGGAATAAAATAGTAAAAAAGACATGGATCCCACTTTTCATGGAGACAACTATCTGGTGGGAGAGAATCAATATTAATCATCCAATTGAACATTAAAATGTATATATTACAAAGGTAAAGAAAACACACAGCAAGGGGATCTAATTTAGATATGAAAATTAGGGAAGGCTTCAAAGAGTGAGTAAGATTTAAACTGAGAGATGAAAGATAAGCTAAAAAATAAAGGATAAAGATAGTTAATAAAAATTAACCAGGAGAAAGGATCAATATATTATGAAGTATTCTTGACAGTTACCTGATTGGATATGATTTCATAATTGGCCTCCTCAAAGACTTGCTTTAGTGCAGCACTCAGTTCATCATATTCTACTTCTTTAAAGTCAATCCCAGGAAACACATCTTTAATCAGTGCATCAAACCGAGTGCAATCAGCAAATGTAAACTTTGACATTGTATTAAGTCTCAGTGCTTGTACCACAATATGACTTTCATTAACTAGAAAAAAAGTTTCATTTTAAAACTAGTTATGAATCTAATGACTGTAAAGTTTTTAAGTGCCTTGATACGCATTATTAGTAATTAACTTACGTACTAGAATTTAGTAACATTTATGGTATATGCTATTATGTTAATTAGCAAGCTTACTCAACTATCTTTTAACTGCTGAAAAACAAGTATTACTGAGTTATGAACACTTTTCCATAAAATCTGAATTCCGGGTACCCAGGAATTAATAAAAACAAAAACAGACTAAGAAACTGTCACAGAGCAGAGTACACCAAGGAGACATGACAACATAATGCAACATGGCACCCTGGAGTCAATCTTGGAACAGAAAGAGGATGTCAGTGATAAAACAGGTGAAATGCAAATGAAGTCTGGAATTTAGTTAATACTCATGTATCAGCCTTAGTCTCTCAGTTTTGACAAATGTACCACAGTAAAGGGGGCATCGTGGTAAAGATCTGCCTGTAATCCACCTGCCAGTGCAGGAGACACAGGTTCAATCCATGGGTCAGGAAGATCCCCTGAAGAAGGAAATGGCAACCCACTCTGGTTGCATGGAAAATTCCATGGACAAAGGAGCCTGGTGGGCTACAGTCCACAGGGTCATAAAAAAAATCAGACATGATTTTGCGACTAAACAACAAGTAAGATGAAACAATGGAAATGCCAACTTTGCAACTTTAATAAATCTAAAATTATTCTTAGGTTGAAAGGCATTTTTTTGAAATCTTAAAATATCTCTTTAAAAGAATAATTTTGTTTGGTATACTATCTCCTTGAAAGAAAAAATCTCCGTGTTTTTCTAAGATTTCTGTTCCTATTTTAAGACTATATAAATTTTCAGACACTATTGCAGACCTACCAAATCAGGAACTTTGAGGGTAAGATCCAAAAATCTGTGTTCTAACAAGCGTCTAGGTGATTCTAATTCACATTTAAGGATTGAGAACAAGTGGACTAGACTATTCCTCTGTATACTGCAAATGTTTAATATTTGATGCATGTTTAAAAATTATGATGGGACATTAAGTAAAAATCATGAAAAATCTGGATAAATTATGGACTTTATTAAAAAATAATGAATCAACATTGGTTCATTAGAATTAATAAATTGTACCATACTAATATGTTAACACAGGAGAAACTGGAGGGGCATAACATTCAGAAGCCCTCTATATTATATGTATACCTTTTATATAAATCTAAAACTATACTAGATTAAAACTTATTTTAAAAAGTGAGATTATAATTGAAATAATGAATCATACCATTTTCTTTAACACTAGTTTTCTTCATCTGTCTAAGAAGATTTCCACTTCCTCTGAGAACTGTTTTCAAAGCTCTCAAACCCCAATCATAATGTTGCTGAGGTGTCAAAAGTTCCCTTAAGTAAAGACATAGAAATCACAAAGCATCAAATAGCTATAAGAAATTCATTTTATTATCATACTAAAAGATACAGAATCCAACTACTAACACATAGAAATCAAAAAATTAGTTTAGTAAATCAGAAATTTAGTTCAGTTTAGTAAATATCATTTAGCTAGGGTACTCCATTAAATATGTTTTACAGGAAAAAAGTGAAATTAAAACAACAGTATTTAAAAACAAGTACTTTTGAGCCAGACATTTTTGTTATTCAAACTAAAATCTTTCCTATCTATACCAGAGGTACAATATAATTAGACAAATGTGGAAAATGGTCATTCATAACCATGACCAATCATTGGAGACACAAAGTATTTCAAAATTTAAAACACGAAAACTCACCTGGATAGATTGAAGATAGCTACCAATTTTCTGCCCAACACTTTAGCATCTTTAAAGCCTTCTGAATAGAGAATAACTTCTGCAATAAGCTCATTGTCTGGACGAGACATGGCTACTGGCCTAAAAAGTTGTTTAAGATTATCAGGCAGTTTTTGTCTTCCACCATAGCCTTTTCCAGCAGGATTCATGGTGATAAAGATTCCAGAATTAGAATTTATTTCTACCTGAAATATTAATTTAAAACACAGGCATCAAGTATTTGAAACTGTAACTATAAAATGTATTGCCAATAGAAGTTTTATTATGACATATTTCTACACACACATCTTATACCTTAGCAAAAAGTAACCACTGATGCTGGGAGGGATTGCGGGCAGGAGGAGAAGGGGACGACAGAGGATGAGATGGCAGGATGGC
The DNA here is from genome assembly GCF_019923935.1 of Bubalus bubalis. Lineage (NCBI taxonomy): Eukaryota > Metazoa > Chordata > Mammalia > Artiodactyla > Bovidae > Bubalus > Bubalus bubalis. The sequence continues at coordinate 80,169,159 of NC_059172.1, read as the reverse complement.
ATCACTGACTCGATGGACGTGAGTCTGAGTGAACTCCGGGAGTTGGTGATGGACAGGGAGGCCTGGCGTGCTGCGATTCATGGGGTCGCCAAGAGTCGGACACGACTGAGTGACTGAACTGAACTGAACTGAGGGTGCTAAACATCTACTCAACATATAATAAACTCCTTAGGAACTATACTACTTTATAGAGATTCTTTATAATCAGTTTTTTGAGGCTGAAAGTTCAGTGATGGTAACCAGTTTGACTGTCCATTTATTCAATATTATGTCTACTAAAAGCCTTCCTTGTGTTAGGTGCTTTCTTAAGTACACAGAGACAACACAATTCTGAATTAAAGTAATAGTTCATGCTCTTTTGGAGTTTATAGTCCATTGAATACTACAGTCAAGCAATTATAGTTAATAAATGCTATGACAGTGAAGAGTAAAATATCTTGAGAGTATCTAGTGGGAATATTTTCAACCAAGCAGTAAGAATAGAAAATTAGAATTATAATATGTAAACAATGAATGAACAACAATGAAGCAGAAATACCTAGAGTAAAAAATCTGGCTATAAAGGAAAGAAAAGAAAAAGAGAATGCTGGAAGAAAAGATGAATCAAGGGAAGGTTTGCTTATGTTTTGGGCTTCCCTGGTGGCTCAGATGGTAAAGCGTCTACCTGCAATGCGGGAGACCCGGGTTCGATCCCTGGGTCGGGAAGATCCCCTGGAGAAGGAAATGGCAACTCACTCCAGTATTCTTGCCTGCAAAATTCCACAGACTGAGGAGACTGGTAGGCTACAGTCCATGGGGTCATAGAGAGTCGGACACAACTGAGCAATTTCACTTTCACTTTGCTTATGTTTTAATTACACTAAATAGTATACTACAGTATTAGTATATATAATATTGTACATCATTTAGAAGGGAAATTATGTGATTATGTTTAAAGCCAATGAGAAATGGGAAGAAGGAGGACAGGAATAACTTAAGAGAAAGTCCCTGGGAAGCAGATCCCAAAGTACAGATGGAAAATTTAGCTTGGGTTGGCGAAAAGGACAATTTTTCTTTCTAAGAGGAGGAAATGACAAAAATGAACAAGGGAAAAAATAAATTTTGATAGTAAAAATAAAAACTTAATAGTTTCTTTTCTTTGTAAAGAAAGAGTTTAAACATTTAAATTTTACTCCTGTAAACTCAGAAGTTACAAGAAATTTAGAACTGGTTCTACTTGGCCTACCCTGAAAAACTTGTATTGTGAAAATGTCATTATGGAGAAGAGGATAATTTCACAGTTCTTTCCACTTCCAGTGTGTTCACCATTACATATATAGAGAGAAATCTATATTTTATATACAAGTAAGTTTACATTCTAATGACATGAATGTATATTTCCTATGTGGAGAAGTAAGCAGCAGAAGAATAGCTAAATGTTTATTAAGATTCATATAGAATAGTGATTAAAAACATGAATTTCAGAGTTAGACACACCTGAGTTCAATTTCCAGCACCAATACTTATGCTAACTTACCAAGATGTAGTTTTCTCATCCATAAAGTGAAAAAAATATAACGGTACCTAACTCAAAGAAAGCATTAAGCACAGTGCCAGCATAGAGTGTTTGATAAATGTTAGCAAGTATTATTATAACTGGATTGTTCAATACTGAAAGTCTGAAAATGAATAGTGGAAATGGGACCAAAAAAAGGTGGGAAATTCAGAGACAATTCACAGGTAAAAAGGTTTAACACACTGGTCACAAATTAGAAACAAGGGTGCCAGAAGCAATGAAGATAGACTATTTGCCTGAGTATGGGTAACACAAAGTCTTATAAAATATTTTAATTCTTTAAATTTCCGATGTAGCTATACCTCCTTGCCAAGCAGCTCACACACAGTTCTATGATTCTTCAATGCATCTTGAATTGTCTGGATTTGCATAGAAACTGCAGACAGTACAGATTCTTCCAGTCTATTGAATTCATCAAAACAACCCCAGGCCCCACACTTTACCAAGCCAACAAATATTCGTCCCATTGACTTCACATCGATGCCCTTAAAAATAGCAATTAAAATTATATTCATTAAACATAATTTAAAACTCTAATAATAATCTAATACTTTATATCATTTAGTGAGAAGATGATCATTTCACCCATCTATGCCTCTTTGGTTCTTTATTAATAAATAGCTATTCTTTCAAAAACTAGGGTGGTTTCAAGGAATAAACAAAATAATTCATGTGAAAGCATTCTGAAAAGCACAAGAACTAAAGATTTTGTTTTAGTTATTCTTTAAGTCAAAATATAAATCCTACACATAATGCTCTGAAAATGGTACTTTTAATGAATTTAAGATTTTCTCCTCCTATCTTTACTATTCTCCTTACAAAAAGTGTTTTTCTACCCTCTAACATAAATCTTCATTCAATTATCTAAAATTATTTCTTGTAATAGTTATCTTTAGAAAAGTTTTTAGACTATACTATATGCAACCTCTCTCCATTTTACTTCTCAAAACAAATTTCATTTTCAGAAGTAGAGTGATTTAAAATATAGCATTTCCTAATATATAAATATGTAAAAACTATTTCAAACATCTGAGACACTATTACATAGTTTGACAATTATTTATTCTACCTCATCACAATTGAAAACTAAAACTTGTCTTCCAAGAAGTCCACCTAAAGCCTTTACTGATTCAGTTTTTCCAGTTCCAGCTGGACCATAAGGATTTCCTCCAAGTCCCATCTTCATGGCTTGAGTGAGAGTTAGATAGCACTTGTCCGTCAGAGGAGTATAAACCAGCTTGGGAGCATTACCCTATATAAGAGAAATATAAATTTCAAACATTCATATTCTATTCAACATTACAAATATCATATAGTGAGAGATTCTAGTTTAAAAGTCTAAAAGGCAACAAAAGTTTAAAGTTATTTACAAAAAAATACTTTAATAAAGAAACTTTCTAAAGCACAAAATGGAATTAAACTTAGTTATTTCTCAAGCATGCATTTTATTCTATCCTCAATTGATAAACTGTTAGGTTTTCCATATAGTCTCTCTCAAGTTCTTTTTTGTTTTTTAATACCAAAAAATTTTGTATTGGGGTATAGCCAATTAACAATATTGTGACAGTTCCAGGTGAACAGTGATGGGACTCAGCCGTGTATATATGTGTGTGTGTGTGTGTATATATACACACATACACACACACACACACACACACACACACACGTATATATCCCCCAATCAAGTTCTTGATAATGTCACAAATATATACCTCGAAGGCAGATAAATTCAAAAACTGTATACAATTACACATTTTCCAATACAACTCAATACAACTGCATACAATAATCATTCTGTTTTGTATTTTTAAATTCCTTGAATCTTACAATCTTCACAAATCAGAACTACTTTGGAAATCTCAAAGTATAATTAATTTGAAAAATTCCTTATGAAATTAATAATCTTAAATTATCAAATAATTGTCAAAAAATAGATTCAAATTCAAATTGAATTTTATAGAGCTTTTTCCTTAATTTAAGTGGACAGATTTGGGTCTCAAAATTCATTTCCTTTTTGAAAGAGCCAGCAGGCAACTCTCCTTACATAGGCTTATTAACATAAATGTCAAATATATCCTGATTCACTATGATGGAAAAAGACAAAGAGCATACAGATGGATTCTTTGAGAATAGATCACATTATTTGCTTTAAAATTATTTTACCTTGCAAACTGAAGATATTTAACGAACATACTTTTTAACATATTAACTAATTTTGGCTTTGTAAAAGGAGACACAAACCAAATTGTTTCTACCGAGGTTGCCTAATATTCACTTCTCTTTGGATTAGAGATATATTTCAGTCTACATAAATAAATACTACTTCAAGAAATGGCACATTTAGAGAATTCAGCACAACACTGCCATTATTTTAACTTTTTTGTAAACAGAATTTTTCCAATATAACATTTTTTTAATTATGATGAAATAGAAGACAATAACACAAACAAAACTCTTAAAAGTTACAACTAAAACTAAAATAACTCTTTCATTCAATAGCAAATTTCCTTTAAAGTAAATAATTTCTAACTGGAAAAATTAAACATTTCTGCCACAAGGCATACCTGGTATTCATAAGTATACTGAAGTTCAGAATCCACCATTTGAACATAACATGTGTGATCACTTTTCATATAGAATCTAACTTGTTTTTTCCAAGCCCAGTCTTCAGTTGTATGAATTTGCACTTGGTTTAACTGCTTCACCACATCAATATTATGAATAATATCAAGAATAAGTGCTTTAAGTTTAAGCTCCAAAATGCCAGATTCTGTATACAATTAAAATAATTGGTGAAAATGTTAGCCTGTGATTTATGTACTTTAACATATGTATATATATGAATGATTCCTTAGTGAATTTACATATATATGATTCCTTAGTGCATTTAATTTCATAATCCATCTGAACAGTACAGTAACATACATCATGCAACTCAAAAGAGTGTCAAATGCACCAATAAGAACTGTGAGTGTAAAAACTAAGGTATAAAAATTCAGTGAAACAGGGGTTCTGGTTCCTTCTGCAAGGCAGTAAGGACACTCAGCCTGGCTCTCCCTCTGAATGCAGGTATAAAACACAGACAACCTGCATTAAACAGCTATTTAGGACTCTGCAAAAGTAAAGAGTATCAGGCAAATTGGGGAAGGGCAGAATCAGAAGTACAACCAAACCAGTGGTAAGTTTACCTTTTTCCTTTTTTCTCTCTTATATGCATGGACCTGGACTCAGTGTTGCCAGAAACCATAATGGTGTGACCAGAGAGAGTTCAAGGACAAGGCCTCTACCTCCGAGTTGAAAAGCAAAAATGGAGTCTCCCCGTAGCCACAGCGCTGAAAGCTGAGTCCCAGAAATGCCTAAAACTCTGAAGGAAGAGAACTGCCCTCTCAAATTAGAGGAGTCATGACCCCAAGAGAGGGAGACAAACCCAAACTGCTCTTTTCTCTCTTCTCTCCATCAGCTGGTGCAAGACACAGGAAGTGTGCGGGAGAGCGCATGGAGCCCCTGCTCTCTGACCGGAAGTCAAAGGGGCAGCCCGAGGGAACAACAGAACCCGGGGGAGTTCACGGAGGGGGAGGAGCCTGGGGAGACGCCCGGAAACTTCTTCACGAGAGAACTGAGCCCAGCCTGAGGTGCAGATTAAAGCGGACTTTGATGACTGGCCACTAGGCGGCACACATGTGGGAAAGGTCCGACGATCTGAAGAACAGCACAGACAGAACAGACGAGGGACCCACAGCCCACAGAAGCCTGACTGGATCTTGGGGCTGAACCTAACGAGAGCACTTCTCACAGAAAAATATCAACAGTATCCGAAAAATTTAAATAAGACTCAGATTATTGTAACGCAATATTCAAAATGTCCAGGATACAATCTGAAATCATTCAACATGAAAAAAAACAAACAGCAAAAAAAAAAACCAACTCACATCAGAAAAGATAATAAAGGTGAAATGAAGACATTCTCAAGTGAAGGAAATCTGTAAGATTCGTGTTCAGCAAACATGCTCTAAAAGAAACACTAAAGGAAATTCTTCAAACAAAGATAACGACACCGGAAGAAACCAAGATGAAGGATGGGCAACAGAAATGTTAATAGTACAATAAACTATTCTCAGGTCCTCTGAAATACAGGTGATGGTTAAAGGAAAAGTTAGACTCTCATGGAGTTTTCAATGTATATAGATAAATGTCTATATATCTATACACATAGATAAACATATATCTAATATATAGATATAGATAAATATCTATACATATTGAAAACAACATAAAAAGGGGAAGATAAATCTATACAATGGTAAGGTTTCTACATTCCATTAAAAATAATAAATTATTGATTCCAAGTACAATATAAAAGTTAAGTATATATTATAATTCCTAAATTAATCTCCAAAATAGACAGATTATTGATTGATTGACAGACAAAAGCACAATAGATAAATTAAGATAGAATACTAAAAGAAATGTTCAAATAACAAAAGTCAGCAAAAAATGGAACATTTTTCCATACCAGTATTCCCTGGATCCTCAGAACTTGTATCAATGTTAGTATAGTGCTCTAACTTATTTACCAGCTGTGTTTCAATCTGATGAAGACTATGATCTTTGATAGCATTTTCTACATCTTCAGTGAATTTAATCTGTTCTGCCAAGCATAATATCTAATGAATAAAGAGAAAAATTATTTTTAAAAGGTGAATTTATTTAGAAATATTTTATAAATGTAAGGAAAGATACCTCTTTCCAAATTTCCAATTACATATTGGATCTCCCTACGTCAATGTCTTACTGGCACCTCAAATATTAATAGAGTAATACATTTGTAAGAAAAGCACTGTGTGATGCAGCTGAAGCCTACTTCTTAGAAATCATCTCTCACTGTGAACCCACTAAGCTTATTATAACCTCAGTGCCTTTGTACTTTCTTCCCATGACTCTCTTCATAAATGGCTTCTGTTAACCAGCAAAGATATCAGAATATTTAATCCTATTTAATAAAAACAGTAATCTTGTAGCATTTGAAAATAATCTCTCAGTATACCACTGAAGTCTACAATTTCAAAATATCAATTTTATCTTAAAGCAAGATTTGTATTAATCATTCAATCTAATCCCCATAAACAGACACTGAATATAGATCATCTTCATGTTCACATAAAACATGAAATATTAATGCTGTTTGAGAGGATTTCTGTAATATAATCTATATAGCAAGGTTATTGATAAAGCAAATGATACATTTAAACACCAGATTTTGAAAACATATTTTAAAATACTTTGATACAGTTCTTAGATGGAAGAGGACCCTCCTTTAAACTAAAGACATGAACCATCCATCATCATATAAAGCACTAAACTTACTGACCAATTACTACTGAACAAAGTGTCTTTTTCTTATATTTACCTTTTAGCATCCAGAAAACATCATTAAATGCCTCTATTTCTCAGACGAATTCATTATCTATATAGACATTTTAAAACAATATAGCAGGCTAAGCTGCTGTTTGCTCTAAGTCAGAACATTATATAAGTACCACATCAAGTTCTTTAACAAAAAAGAAAATCAATTAGTAACTTTCCAGGGCAAAGTCATCTCTCATACTTTGTAGTACAAAACTCACCAGCTTCTTTAATCAAGTATATGGTAAAACATTTAATTAATCAAGTATATGGTAAAGCATTTACTTTGGCCATCTGATGTGAAGGACTGACTCACTAGAAAAGACCCTGATGCTGCGAAAGATTGAAGGCAGGAGGAAAAGGGGACAACAGAGGATGAGATGGTTGGATGGCATCACCAACTCAATGGACAGGAGTTTGAGTAAGCTCTGGGAGCTGGTGATGGACACGGAAGCCTGGCGTGCTACAGTCCATGGGGTCGCAAAGTCAGACATGACTGAGTGACTGAATTGGACTGGAAAGTATTTAAACAAATACAAATTTACATTGTAAGAAAAGACTTTGCTCTTTAATTTTCATATGAAAATGTTCACATGCCACCTCAAAACTAATATGTATATATGTGGATTTTCATTCAGGCAATACTACTGAATTCCTGTGTTATAAATAAGTGCATATCAATATCTCAATTTTTAACAGTCTGCTATACAATTTCTATGAGAGACTAACAGAAATAATACTCAAGACATTAGTCTTGACTAATTCTCATGTCACATTACCATTCAGATACCTGAACAGACACTAAGATTTTAATTGCCTAAAATATAATGGTCACTAAGGGTGCTGCTCCACTAATAAAATCTAACCTTCAAAATGAGTTGCCATGGAGGTGTTATTACACCCTCTTAACTAAGTGGCCAAAAGAATCACTCCAAAGATAGGATTTGAACCAAGGTAAGTCAGATTCTTTCCACTTTATTATGCTGCCTCCTTCCCAGACCAGAAAGTGCTTTCTCCACCTAATTATTTCAGGTCCTCACAAAGATGTCTTTAGAGAAGTGAATGAACAGCACACAGTAACCTGTCCCAGACATTCATGTAGCCAATTATACTATTCAATCCATTTATATATGGTCTCTTGAGATAATTTTTTCTTAACATTAACTGCTAGTAAACTAGAATTATTTTCTAGATACAGTTTAGTAGTTCACATTTTTACAGAGCTAATGAGCTATTTACATTTTAGTAATTCACAGTTTTTCTTTACTGCTCAGAACCCAGAACTGTTTCATGCTCAATTCAGCAACCTTCTTTAGCCTGTAACCCCTAATACATCTCCTGATAAAACTCTCATTTCCTCAATCTAATTCTTATGCAATTCTTACTTTCGTATATTTTTTAATATTGTGTCTTTTATTCTAAGTCAATTTAAATCCTACCTGGAAATACTAGGTAATACTAGACAGAATACTAGGAAACATTTCCAGAGGTAATAAAACACTTTAATTCTGGCTTTGCAATGGCATTATTTTATTCATCAATGATTATTTTTATTTTTCTCTAAGAACTTAAGATTTTTTTAAAACATATTTTAGCTTGACTTAAACTGCTAAAAGATGCAACTGATACAAATGGTAAAATAGCTAAGTCTAAAATGTTGCAAGTTTCCTATCTAACTTCTCATGCTTTAGAAGAACCAACATAAAAACCTGTTCCAATAGCTGCTAAATGTTTTAATTTGAAAAACAAAAAAACAGGTAGATTTTCCTGTGAGAAATCACAGATTATCTCAATGCCTGCCTTTCATAGTCCCTAAGAACTAAAGTTCCTGAAATCCTACCTGTATAGTGCTAGTTTCAACCAGTAATAAAACTAATCCTGAACAAGGCAGGATATTTAATCCAAGTCCTAGTGCTATACTTTAATATGGCTCAGAACAAGTTTTGTGAGAAAAAGTTTTGGGATACATATCCAACATCCAGTGTTTCAGAAATAAGTTGCTATGAACACTGACCTGCAGCAATATCTATATCAACCTTGCAACCTAGCTCTGTTCTTTGCTGTCAAAGTTCTAGTTCAGGGCTATGATTGTTTCAGACCTACACTTCAGTTCAGTTCAGTCGCTCAGTTGTGTCCGACTCTGCGACCCCATGAACCACAGCATGCCAGGCCTCCCTATCCATCACCAACTCCCGGAGTTTACTCAAAATCATGTCCATCGAGTCGGTGATGCCATCCAACCATCTCATCCTCTGTGGTCCCCTTCTCCTCCTGCCTTCAATTTTTCCCACCATCGGGGTCTTTTCCAATGAGTCAGTTCTTTGCACCAGGTAGCCAAAGTCCTGGAGTTTCAGTTTCAACATCAGTCCTTTCAATGAACATTCAGGACTGATATCCTTTAGGATGGACTGGTTGGATCTCCTTGCAGTCCAAGGGACTCTCAAGAGTCTTCTCCAACACCACAGTTCAAAGCAGGAGGTTACCATTATCTTCATTACCTCCACCATAGTTTGAAGTGAAGAAGTGAAGTCGCTCAGTCATGTCCAACTCTTTGCGACTCTGGACTGTAGCCTACTACGCTCCTCTGTCCATGGGATTTTCCAGGCAAGAGTACTGGAGTGGGTTGCCATTTCCTTCTCCAGAGGATCTTCCCAACCCAGGGATCGAACCCAGGTCTCCCGCACTGTAGGCAGATGCTTTACCATCTGAGCCACCAGGGAGGTCCACCATAGTTTGGCCCCAGGTAAACAGCAGGGAGGGAACACAGCCCCACCCATTAACAGAAAATTGGATTAAAGATTTTCTGAGCATGGCCCCGCCCACAGAACAAGACCCAGTTTCCCCCTCAGTCAGTCTCTCCCATCAGGAAGCTTTCATAAGCCTCTTATCCTTCTCCATCATAGGGCAGACAGAGTGAAAACCACCATCACAGAAAACTAACCAATATAATCACATGGACCACAGCCTTGTCTAACTCAATGAAACTATGAGCCATGCTGTGTAGGGCCACCCAAGACGGACAGGTCATGGTGGAGACTTCTGACAAAATGTGGTCAACTGGAGAAGGGAATGGCAAACCACTTCAGTATTCCTGCCTTGAGACCTACACTAACACTCTGCTAAACTTCTGCCAGCTCCAACCTCCTATATGAGTTTATGGGAAGGGTGAGAGACAAAGTTATAGAGCCTGTGCTTCTTCACCAGTGAAGGACTAAGCATCTGGAACCAGGAAAGTACTACATCACTGATTCTACCTCCCAATTCCACCCCCCACTGGCTTGATAGCTGCAATGTCAACAGGTTTTTGCTTTGAAAGCATCCAAATTATAGCAAACTAATGGAGCTAGAAGGGAATTTCACTATCATGCAGTTCCTCCCTCACATTTTACAGTTGAGGGAATGAGGAAGGTAAGCAATGTGTCAGATGTTCACTGCTAGATAAAGGGACAACAAAGATCCCAGTTGTTTAAGCCTCCTGACCTCTAGATCAGGGCTCTCCCAATGATACCATGCCTATTTCTAATGAAGACATTCCCTTACCTGTGAAGGGAAAAAGGATGGGTCAATTGCACCTTGAGAACTTCGACCAGCAGTAACACATTCTATCAACAACTCTTTCAAAGTTTGCTTCATTTCCAAGGCTAAATCATTTAACCAAGTCTGAAAATAAGATTAGAAAATGTATTTCTTATTACACCAGTCATAAAACAAAAACACAGCCTAATGACTCTATTTTTTATTTCACAGTTATAATTTCCTACTCTCGCATTCCAAAAATGTGCTAAATGGCATATATTTTTTAATAAATTATTTAAATAAATTGAAAATAACTATTTTTTTCACCTCTTGGGATAATGGTAAGTGTGAAACTCAAAAATTTGTAGTTAGTGTTCACTATCATCATCCATACAAACCAAAAAATATGAACATTTAAAAAGTAACTCATTCATTTCATCATTATGACAAACCAAACTAGACAGCTGGGCCAGTAAATTAGAGCCACACTGAATGGCTAAGTCCCCTGGCTCATGCTAACCTGATGTTAGTCATGCTACAGTGTACCTAACACCAATTATCTCGTATTTAGATCTCATATTTAGAAAACTGTAACTATAAAAAGAGACTGCTTCATTAAGGTGAACTATATTATTTAAGGAGTTAAGCTCCCTCTTCAAACAAAATTAATTCTATTTCAAGGTCAAAACAATTTTTCAATTATTTGATTATAGATAAAAGAATAAAAGTTAACTAAAGTCAAAATAAGAATGATCCAGGTTCGATGCACGATACTGGATGCTTGGGGCTGGTGCACTGGGACGACCCAGAGGGATGGAATGGGGAGGGAGGAGGGAGGAGGGTTCAGGATGGGGAACACATGTATACCTGTGGCGGATTCATTTTGATATTTGGCAAAACTAATACAGTTATGTAAAGTTTAAAAATAAAATAAAATTTAAAAAAATAAAAAATAAAAGAATGATAATTTATCAAAAGAGCAATGAATATTTAAGAATCACTATTTAACTTTTTTTTTAATTTTATTTTATTTTTAAACTTTACATAATTGTATTAGTTTTGCTAAATATCAAAATGAGTCCATCAGCAGATGAATGGATAAGAAAGCTGTGGTACATATACACTATTTAACTTTAAAAAACTGCATCATTCTCAACAAAATATAAGGACAAAACTGCAAGCTTGAAAAGCTTTTCATCATTACCTATTTTAACTCTAACTTCTAGCTTTTTACTATTTACTTTTAGAGTGTTTTCCAGTATTAAAGAGAGCCCAAGCTTCTGCCCAGTTCAAAAGCCACAGCAGCTAGAGTAAGAGCTCTCCGTGCAAGGCTGCAGACACCTACTCTGCTACCATCACAGGAGCTTCCAGAGTTCTGTGCTACCCCAGCTGCTAACAGCTTTTCCTCTGTGTGTTCCACCAGTCCTAATAAAATTACAAGAAAGGAAAACAACAGCAAAAACAATAAAACCCTTCACCAAACATGATAGCTACCTAACAAATCTATGCTTACAGCCACCTGATTGATACACTCCATATCCAACAAGATGTAGAGGCCCAACCAAGAATGGACATTTTATAAACTGTACAGATATACATATGATAAGGCATGGACCTGACTTGCAGTTGGAAGATAACTTTGGAACTTAAAAATTATAATTTGATGCATACATCCTAATGCTGTTGGCTTTATCTGTGTAACTGTAATAGACAGTTGACAGTTCACTTCTAGTCCAATAGAATGAATTAATCGATAGTTGTAGTATAAACGCACTAGTTTCAAGTTTACTTGTTCACTTAAACCATCTTATACAACTCAGATTCTGAAGAAAAAAAGAACAAAGACTTATTGAGAACTTATATTCCAAACACTATAGTGTGCATGCGTGTGTGTGTGCTGAGTTGCTTCAGTTGTATCTGATTCTGTGACCCCATAGACTGTAGCCTGCCAGGCTCCTCTGTCCATGGGGTTTTCCAGGCAAGAATACTGGAGTAGATTGCATTGCCCTCCTCCAGGGGATCTTCCCGACCCAGGGATCAAATTTACATCCCTCACGTCTTGTGTATTGGCAAGTGGGTTCTTAACCACTTGTGCCACTGGGAAGTCACACTACAGTGTACCTAACACCAATTATCTTGTTTAAGTGTCAATGAAAGGCTTTGCAATAGCTAGTAGGACTTCTCATTTAATAGTTAAGAAAACTGAGACACAGTTATTTAGCTAATAAGTTGTGGAGCTACAATTAATATCCAAGTCTTTTTGACTTCAAAGCAAAAGTTCTTTTCAAAGTTACATGCTGCATTCAAAAAACTAAAAATTCATAGTCTCCTTAATATCAAATCATTGTGAACTTAACAAAAAAAATTATTTTTAAGATATGAGAAAGGTTTCTAAAAGGCCTAAATTAACCAACTTACTCTACAAATTGACCAAATTACTTTTGATACAAAGTTCATACAAAGTTAATTTTTTTATACTTTCACATTTGAAAAAGAATTACTTACCTCTACATTATTGGACAGAAGAACTTTATTTTTAAAAGGTACAACTTCTCCTTCTAAAGATTTCATTGCAGTTATATGCTTTAATTCCTCATCAAAACAGACGCTGTGTATGCCTATATTACAAAAGAAACAATTTAAATGCAAAGCTTCCTTAAACACATAATTATTAGATATTACGTATGATTACAAAATGTATACTTTGTAACATATTTATATATTAGAATTATATTCGTTCAGTTATATAATATAAAAGAACAGCTTTTCATCACCAAAAACTAGAAACAAACCAAATACCCAAAAGGTGAATGAGAAACTGTGATATATTTGCACAACTATTTTCAGCAAAGAAAGGAATAAAATATAGTTGAAAATATTATGATGATTGAAAAAAGCCAGGCACAAATGAGCACATAAGAATACATACTGATGATTCCACTTATGTGAGATAAAAAGATAAGAGCAAAGGGGGAAAGCAAACAACACTTCCTTTTCCCAAAATTTACACTCACTTTATGGTATAAAAAACAGACATGACCCAGTTTGGATCTTCAGAAAAACTCCATAAATTATTATTTACAATTTAAAGAAAGAAACTAGATTTCAGGGAGGTAAACTAATAACTAACATATAATAGAACTTGAAAGCAAACTTTCTGATTAGAAGAACTCTTTCTACTATCTCCACAGGCCAAATCAGTTATAGATATAAACACTTTAAAGCTTAGGATATACAATGGTTAGTAAATACTTCTGTAAAACAACGAAGAGTAAATATTTGAGGTTTTTACGGTCATATCTCTTTGTCAATCACTCAAATCTATGCTTGTAGTACAAAAGCAGCTACAGACAATAATGGGCATGACTGTATTCTTTTCAACAAAAGCTTCTTTAAAAAAAAAAAAAAAAAAGATAGTAAATCTGATTTGGCTTGTAGGCCTAATCCCTGAATATAAGTGAAGATGAAAAAATTTCTTTTTCCAACAAATAATATTTTAAGAAAATAATAACAATCATTGTTTGTGTAGCAAACCAACTCCAAATGCAATTACTTAACTTAAATGATTCAACAACATCAAAGTACATGGCACTGTAACTCTCCACTTTACCAGGTAATCCCTCCTATTCCTATAACCTAATCATCATTTATGGGCTTCCTGGTCACTCAGTGGTAATGAATCCACCTACCAATGCCAGCGACACAGGTTTCATCCCTCGGTGGGGAAGATCCCCTGGAGAAGGCAACAGCAACCCCTCCCAGTATTCTTGCCTGAGAAACCCCATGGACAGAGGAGCCTAGCGGATTATAGTCCATGGGGTCACAAGAGTCAGACACAACTTAACTAGTAAACAATTATCATCTCTACACAGATGACTCCCAATTTTACATCTCCATTCCTGGTACCTCTGCTACCAATAATTGCCTATTGAGTATATCCACTGGGATGATACTCAGGAGACCTTTAAACTCAGTAAGGAAGGGACATGTTCTTCCTCACTTCCAGACCTTATATTGGGCTTCCCTTGTGGCTCAGCTGGTAAAGAATCCGCCTGCAGTGCAGGAGACCTGGGCTCGATCCCTGGGTGGGGAGATCCCCTGGAGAAGGGCAACTCTACCCAATCCAGTATTCTGGACTGGAGAATTCCATGTACTGTATACAGTCCATGAGGTCGCAAAGAGTTGGACATGACTGAGTGACTTCCATTCTCACTTTCAAGACTTATGTTTGGAGAAGGAAATGGCAACACACTCCAGTATTCTAGCCTGGAGTATTCCATGGACAGAGGAGCTTGGCGGGCTACAGTCTATGGGGTCACAGAGTCGGGCACAATTGAGCGTCTAACACTAAGACATATATTCTTCAGATCTCACTCGAGATGTCATCTTGACATATGCAAAACTGAGCTAAATGATTCCAAGATGTTTCATGGACGCAGCTATATTACCACTGCTTATGTTGATCATAGAAATTTGTCAACTTACTAGTTTGCCTCACCACTAAACAGTTCTTCGAATACATGACCTGCATTTTATTCAACAGTCTGCCTAAGAGCCTAACATTATGCTTGGAAGATGGCTGAAACTCAATAAATATCTGCTGAATAAATATTGAATCTTACCAGCAAAAAGCTTCTTAAGGTGAGACTGAATCACTGATGGATTAGTAGACTGGCCCAGTATTTCTAATAAGTCATCATCACCAATAAAGTAAAATCTTGGGAATGCTGAGCGTTTTTCCTTAAAAATTAAAAACAAAAAGAAAAAACTTATCTTTTCAAATAACTAAGATATTAAAGCACTTTGCAATTTATTATACAAGGATTAAAAAAAAAAAATACCTCCAAAAATTCATTTAATGATTTCTGACATCTTTGAAGCTGATCAAGTATCGTTAATAGAGAGTTTCTCATTCCTGCATGAGTAGTTAATGTTGTGACTCTATTATCTTTCTTGATGTCAAGCATTATTGATCTGCAGAAGAAAAAAACTTACTTTCATATCTGTTTTAATAGTCTTTGGCTGAAAAAGGGATATGGGGGCTTTTCTTTGTCTGCTTAAAACAAACTAGTAATACCAGTATAACAGTAATACATTATTATAAATCTAATACACAATCCTTAAAGTTAATAATAAGCCATTACTATTTTTAATCTCCTTTATTGCATATTCTCTTATTTCATCAACTCACTAAACAAATATTAAGCCTTACCTCATAGAGATAATGGCCCAGTGACAGAAAAAGAGATTAAATAATTCCTCCGAATATTCAAATAAAGTTATGATAAATGCTAAGAAAGAAAAGTACAAAAACTTGTTCAAGTTGTTAATGGGAAAACCCCTAACCTATGACTTATCTGAGGAGGTAATTTAAGCTGAGATTTAAGTAATAAAGAAAAAGGCACTGAGTAGGAGGGAAGCAGTTTCTGGCAAAGATCATGAGAAAGAGCTCAGTGTGTTAGAGAAATGGGATAGGAGTAGATCCTTAGATATGTTTTATCCTTAGAGCAATAGAATACCATTTTAAAGTTTTACTTAATAAAGGAAACAAGTAATGCAACTTTTTTTTTTAAGATTACTCTGGTTTCTGTGTGAAAAACATATTGGAGAAGAAGAGAACAAGTCAAAAGATTATGCATTAGTCTGAAAAGTTTAGAATACTTTAGAATAAAACCAAAGAAGTAGAGATATAAAAGATGTAATAAAATAGATAAGTATGTTACAATCCGCTGGATCATAGAAAAAGCAAGAGAGTTCCAGAAAAACATCTATCTCTGCTTTATTGACTATGCCAAAGCCTTTGACTGTGTGGATCACAATAAACTGTGGAAAATTCTTCAAGAGATGGGAATACCAGACCACCTGATCTGCCTCTTGAGAAATCTGTATGCAGGTCAGGAAGCAACAGTTAGAACTGGACATGGAACAACACACTGGTTCCAAATACGAAAAGGAGTTCATCAAGGCTGTATATTGTCACCCTGTTTATTTAACTTATATGCAGAGTACATCATGAGAAACGCTGGACTGGAAGAAACACAAACTGGAATCAAGATTGCCGGGAGAAATATCAATAACCTCAGATATGCAGATGATACCACCCTTATGGCAGAAAGTGAAGAGGAACTCAAAAGCCTCTTGATGAAAGTGAAAGAGGAGAGTGAAAAAGTTGGCTTAAAGCTCAACATTCAGAAGACAAAGATCATGGCATCCAGTCCCACCACTTCATGGGAAATAGATGGGGAAACGGTGGAAACAGTGTCAGACTTTATTTTTCTGGGCTCCAAAATCACTACAGATGGTGACTGCAGCCATGAAATTCAAAGACGCTTACTCCTTGGAAGGAAAGCTATGAACAACCTAGACAGCATATTCAAAAGCAGAGACATTACTTTGCCAACAAAGGTTCGTCTAGTCAAGGCTATGGTTTTTCCTGTGGTCATGTATGGATGTAAGAGTTGGACTGTGAAGAAGGCTGAGCGCCGAAGAACTGATGCTTTTGAACTGTGGTGCTGGAGAAGACTCTTGAGAGTCCCTTGGACTGCAAGGAGATCCAACCAGTCCATTCTGAAGGAGATCAGCCCTGGGATTTCTTTGGAAGGAATGATGCTAAAGCTGAAACTCCAGTACTTTGGCCACCTCATGAGAAGAGCTGACTCATTGGAAAAGACACTCATGCTGGGAGGGATTGGGGGCAGGAGGAGAAGGGGACGACGGAGGATGAGATGGCTAGATGGCATCGCTGACTCGATGGACGTGAGTCTGAGTGAACTCCGGGAGTTGGTGATGGACAGGGAGGCCTGGCGTGCTGCGATTCATGGGGTCGCAAAGAGTCGGACACGACTGAGCGACTGATCTGATCTGATCTGATGTTACAATCAACAAAACTTGGTAACTGGACTTGGAAATGGAGAGAGGGGTCAAAGATATCCATTATGCTTCTGCTTTGAGCAGTTAGGTGGTACCATTTATTGGGAAAGAAATAACAGAGAAAATACTTGTGGGAAAGGGATTTGAAATAAAGTTATGAATTTAATTTTGACATGTTGAGGATATTTAATGTATTTGGAGATCAGAAAAGAAAGATAGGCTCAGTAAACACATTGAGGAGACCTCAGCAACTAGATGAGAATTGATTCTGAAAGAAGTTCAGCTCATTAAACAGAGAATATGGAGTGAGAAAACCTACAAGCAGAAACCTGGAGAATGTCTGCATCTAAATATTTAGAGAGAGCTGCGGACTAGGAACCAGGAGGAGAACCAGATAGTCAGGACGGGATCACAGAAGCCAAAGGAATAGACTTTCTAAGAAAGAAGAAATGCTCAACTCTATCAGATACTAGTCAGAGATAAAGTAAAAAAATGTCCATCAGATTTACAGTGGGAAAGTAACTGGCAATTTTAGGAAGTGTATATTAGTAATATTATAATAATAATATTCATATTGTTGTTGTTTAGTCCCTCAGTTGTGTCTGACTCTTTTGAGATCCCATGTTCCACAGTCCATCAGGCTCCTCTGTCCATAGGATTCTCCAGGCAAGAATACTGGAATGGGTTGCCATCTTCTTCTCCAGGGGATCTTCCTGACCCAGGGATCAAACCTATATCTCTTGCATTGGCAGGTTCATTCTTTACCCCTGAGCCACTTCAGAATCCCCAATATTAATATTATATAGATAATAATATTACCTATATCACATTAGACTTCTCTTGTGGCTGACAGTTAAGGATCTCCCTGCAATACGGGAGACCCAGGTTCGATCCCAGGGTCAGGAAGATCTCCTAGAGAAGGAAATAGCAACCAACTCCAGTAGTCTTGCCTAGAGAATTCAATGGACAGAGGAGCCTAGTGAGCTACAGCCCATGGGGTCACAGTCAGACACGACTGAGCAACTACACACACACACACACACACACATATAATATTAATATAGGTAAAGTGGTAAAGATAGACACCACATCAAAATGATTCAAGTAAACGACTGAATGAGAGAAAATAGTTTCTCAAAAGGAACCAAGGGAAAAAAAAAGTTAAAGACATAGATAATACTAACAATGTAAAAGTAATTAGCTTGTATTAAGTACCTCACAATATGAATAAAAACTAATCATGTGTGTCCTCTTTTTCATGTAGAGTACTGACCTAAAATCTTCATCAACTCTGTTGAAGCGTGTCTGTTCTTTTGGTAATGCTCCATGGCCAAAAATGGGTTCCAAATATACCCACTTTCTCTGAATGTGGTTTAAATTCTGTAGATACTCATCTAACTCTGCAAGTTTTCTTTCCCAAATCGACACTTTATCTTCAAACCCTTTATAATAAGGAGAATCCTTTAAGGATTGAAGAAGGCATCTATTATCTCCAACTTGATTTACTATATCTTTCCAGTCTTTAATCAGCTTGATGGTTCGACTTTGGCTGTCTTGATAATCAACCAATGTAAATACTGCTCCAACTCCCCACAGATCAAGTTCACGTAAAGCTTCTCGGATTGTAACTTCACCTTGTGCCCGACTGTTTAAATCCTATTTAACACAAAATATCCATATTTATTATTTCAACATACAAAATAGGTAAGCTATATCTATTTTATAAGAAGATATATATTTACTTGACTTTTCACTGTAAAGCAAAAAAAAAAAAAAAAAAAAAGTAAGTGGATATATTTTAGATGCAATCCAAAGAATTACTGGCTAAAATATGAAGGGATGTCTGGTTCACATAGTCAAAATATATACAAAGTTCTGCCATATGCTTTTTACTTGTAAAAAAATTTTAAAACATCCATTGCAAACCAAACCACAAAAATATTTAAATTTTGCAGAACTCAGCAGTTTTTTTGGTAACTTAACTGTAAGTTCCAATACATCTAAAATGATTAACAATCATCTAGAGTTACCTCCTACAGAAGTCATGCTTTATAATCTTATGATTATCTACATATATACCAGGGTAATCAGCAAAGATGAAAATAGATGTATTAGACAGAAAAATAAAACAACGTCAAAAGTCCTTTTATGGGCAGAACACAAAACAGAAAGTCCACTACTTACAACATAATTGTGCAAGTTTTACTTTTACCTGAGACCTATGCTAAAACTGATCAGCAAACTGGTTCCTTGTTTAGCTCTCTGGATTTTTGTATCCCTGAGCTTCTATTTATAATATACCCTATGATCTTAAGTGTATTTCATGTAAAATGCTTTGTAAGAGTCTGCTAACTTCTATCTTAAAGTAAGACATATATTATTTCAGATTTTTTTCTCTCTCTCAAGGAAGGGCTTTATATTGTTTCTCTAGCCCCATCTATAGATTCAGATATACTAATGAAAGAATAAAGGAATAGTGGAACACTGTCACTATTTTTAAGGCAAGAAATAAATTTAACTTGCTGTTTTAAATAAAATATAAAGCAAAAATATCTGTTAACAAAGGTCAGATCTATGGGATATTTATAAAAATGATTCTTACTTTAAGGTCTGATGCTCTGGCAACAATTGTGTCAGCTACTCTAAGCAGATCACCAAATAGTAATTTCTCTAAACTAGTTCCCCTCGGAAGGCCAAGAAGACGAAAAAGGTCAAGCCAGTGATCAGGAGAAAGATGCTCCCCTCTCACATATTTCAAGACAGGAATGGCAATCTGTTAAAAAAAAAAAAGATATGCATGTATATATATATCTTACCAAAATGCAAATTACTATTTAATTTTATTACAATTATGTATAAACATTTTAATAAATATATTATCTTACTTAATAATCTTGAAATGATTAAAAAGAATTGTATAATACTTTTTATTAAATATTGATGTGGATACATGCAAATTACCCTTTGTAACTTGATATATTTTAAAACATGACCTAAAATATTTCTATTTTTATAAATTTAGAAAATGACCTATATCCTAAATATGCTAACTGGCCCACATCCTAATTGTTAAGTTTCAAATACTCCACTTTATAATAGATTTAACCATAAATTTCTTACTTTTAACTTATTTCACATTGAAGCAAAAATATCAATAACTTTTCCGGTTTACTCTATACTTTGTATTTTTTGTGTGTAATGGAATCATTAAAAATAGATATACTAAAATTACAGTTTGGGCTTCCCAGGTGACATCACTGCATAATAAAAAGATACATCAACACTGCAAACATCATTTTTAAACAACAGCATAAGTAAAACTATCTTACTTTATATTTGTCAACCTCAGACTGTAATTTCACTGTCATTACTGAATGTTCTTCGATCTTTCTTAATCTGTCATGCCAATTCATCAAAAATTCCTCAAACAGATAGGTCTTAGTCCTGTAAAACAGTAGAAAAATATCTTAAAGTTTACATCCCAAAAAATACTACAAAACTATCAGAATGTAAATATTATTTATGAATCAAACCGAAAAGTAATCCAGTCCTCATTGGCCATTTCTTGAAATCCTTGCTGAAACTCTTCATAAAGGGCCCAAATTTGTGCACAGCTCTCAATATCCTTAGAGATGCTATATGCCAAAGAGAAGTTGGGCTCCTCTAGGCCAAAATGATGGCAATCATCACTGTAGAAACAAGTAGTGAAATATCAGTAGATTTTTACAAAAGAAAAACTGTTAAATGTCAGTAAGTTAAACTAACAATTTAACTGCATTCCCCGCGTATGTGTTTGTGTGCATGCATCTGACAGTGGAGGTAGACAGTAGGAGGCTATGTCTACTTAACATGAGAATTTTACTTTAACTACTTGTTCAATGGGCTCCTCTAAATTCATTAATATGCACTTTTTCCAAAGGAGTCAAAGTAAAATTGCTAATATATCAATATATTTTATATACATAATATAGATCATATATAACAAATGTTTGCTGCTGCTGCTGCTAAGTTGCTTCAGACATGTCCGACTCTGTGAAGTCGCTCAGTCCTGTCCGACTCTGAGCAACCCCACGGACTGCAGCCCACCAGGCTCCTCCGTCCATGGGATTTTCCAGGCAAGAGTACTGGAGTAGGGTGCCACTGCCTTCTCCAAGAATTACACAAATTTGTGGATAAATCTGAGAATAGGTTAAAGAATATCCATTAACATTCTTCTTGGTTGAAAGAATTAGTTTCTAGAATGCAAGACTGTTGTTGTTTAGTTGCTATGTTATGTCCAACTTGTGCAACTCCATGGCGGGCAGCCCACCAGGCTTCCTTGTCCATGGTGTTTCCCAGGCAAGAATGCCATGTCCTCCTCCAGGTGATCTTCTTGACCAAGGGATTGAACCTGCACCTCCAGTATTGACACGCAGATTCTTTACTGCTTGAGCCAACAGAGAATGAAAGATATTCCTCACCTAATTAATGTAATGTCACTTAATAAGCATGGTACTAAAGCCTCCAATCATCTATGAAAGCAATTAATTTATGGATGCATTTGCCTAAACAGACCAAACATATCAATTTTTATGAACATTTAATATTTTAATTCATTTTTATTGGACTATAGTTGCTTTACAATGTTGTTAGTTTTATTGTACAACAAAGCAAATCAGCTATATGGATACATATGTCTCTGCTTTATTGGATTTCCTTCCCATTGCGGTCACAACAGAGCACTGAGTGGAGTTTCCTGAGCTGTACTGTAGGTTCACTACAAACAAAGCTAGTGGAGGTGATGGAATTCCAGTTGAAGCTATTTCAAATCCTAAAAGATGATGCTGTGAAAGTGCTGCACTCAATATGCCAGCAAAGTTGGAAGACTCAGCAGTGGCCACAGGACTGGAAAGGGTCAGTTTTCATTCCAATCCCAAAGAAAGGCAATGCCAAAGAATGCTCAAACTACCACACAATTGCACTCATCTCACATGCTAGCAAAGTAATGCTGAAAATTCTCCAAGCCAGGCTTCAACAGTACATGAACCATGAACTTCTATATGTTCAGGGTGAATTTAGAAAAGGCAGAGGAACCAGAGATCAAATTGCCAACATCCGCTGGATCATCGAAAAAGTACGAGTTCCAGAAAAACACACTACTTCTGCTTTATTGACTATGCCAAAGCCTTTGACTGTGTGGATCACAACAAACTGTGGAAAATTCTTCAAGAGATGGGAATACCAGACCACCTGACCTGCCTCCTGAGAAATCTGTATGCAGGTCAAGAAGCAACAGTTAGAACTGGACATGGAACAACAGACTGGTTCCAAATCATGAAAGGGGTACATCAAGGCTGTATATTGTCTTATGTAACTTATATGCATAGTACATCATGAGAAATGCTGAGCTGGATGAGGCACAAGCTGGAATCAAGATTGCAGGGAGATATATCAATAACCCCATGACACCACCCTTACGGCAAAAAGTGAAGAACTAAAGAGCCTCTTGATGAAAGTGAAAGAGGAAAGTGAAAAAGTTGGCTTAAAACTCAACATTCAGAAAACTAAGATCATGACATCTAGTCCCATCACTTCATGGCAAACAGATGGATACATAGTGGAAAGAGTGACAGACTTTATTTTGGTCAATCACTACAGATGGTGATTGCAGCCATGAAATTAAAAGACGCTTGTTCCTTGAAAGGAAAGTTATGACCAACCTAGAAGTGAAAGTGAAAGTGAAGTAGCTCAGTCGTGTCCGGACTCTTTGCGACCCCATGGACTGTAGCCCACCAGGCTCTTCCGAACATGGGATTTTCCAGGCAAGAGTACTGGAGTGGGTTGCCATTTCCTTCTCCAGGAGATCTTCCTGACCCAGGAATTGAACCTGGGTCTCCCACATCGTAGGCAGATGCTTTACCATCTGAGCCACCAGGGATGAGCAACCTAGACAGCATATTAAAAAGCAGAGACACGACTTTGCCAACAAAGGTCCATCTAGTCAAAGCTATGGTTTTTCCAATAGTCATATATGGATGTGAGAGTTGGACCACAAAGAAAGCTGAGCACTGAAAAATTGATGCTTTCGAACTGTGGTGTTGGAGAAGACTCTTGAGAGTCCCTTGGACTGCAAGGAGATCCAACCAGTCCATTCTGAAGGAGATCACTCCTGAGTATTCACTGGAAGGACTGATGCTGAAACTGAAACTCCAATACTCTGGCCACCTAATGTGAAGAACTGACTCGTGTGAAAAAGACTCTAATGCTGGGAAAGATTGAAGGCGGGAGGAGAAGGGGACAACAGAGAATGAGATGGTTGGATGGCATCACCGACTTGATGGACATGAGTCTGATTAAACTCCGGGAGCTGGTGATGGACAGCGAGGCCTGGTGTGCTGCAGTCCATGGGGTCACAAAGAGTCAGATACAACTGAGCGACTGAACAGAACTAACTGACAGAATGTTCTCATTAGGCATCTATTTTATATTTTATAGTATCAGTAGTGTTCTTGCCTGGAGAATCCCAGGGACGGGGGAGCCTGGTGGGCTGCCGTCTCTGGGGTCGCACAGAGTCGGACATGACTGAAGCAACTTAGCAGCAGCAGCAGCAGTGTATATATATAAATCCCAATCTTCCAATTCATCCCATCCTCCACCCTTTCCCTCCTTGGTGTCCATACATTTGTTCTCTACATCAGTGTCTCTAGTTCTGCTTTGCAAATAAAATAATCTATACCCTTTTTCTAGATTCCATGAATATGCATTAATATACAATATTTAATGCAATTATTAAACTTAATATTTTATTATAACATAAAACAATGAATGTTTTTAAGTTTCATCTTGTCACTAGCTTCAAAAGCTTTCAAAAGCTTCACTTTTCCAGAAGCTCTAAAAGTAATTTTCCATTAATTTTATATATTCCATTTTCAAATACAATGAGATCATATAAAGCAAGTATATTCCAACTCCTTAATTGAACTTTTAAATAAATTTAATTTTCTATTTTTATTTAATTTGCTATTATTACTTCTATTATTTCTATTTCTAGGCCCAACAACAAACTTGGTTTTATTTGCTTTTCTCTTTCCTAATATAATTCAACAACTCCTAAGAAAACAGTAGCATGAGCACTTAATACTGGTATTTTTTAAACTGCTGAAGCTTATAAAAAGACATTAATATAACAGATACAGGTACATTATTAGCTTAATATATAAACATAAAACTTTTTTTCCAAAATAAGCACTATCAGTTTTAAAGAATAAACATACAGCAGCTTTTTTCTTATGACTTCAAGATCATCAAATTCAACTTTCTTCTCTTTTATTGACTTTGCACTTTGATCAAGAGTATTCAGCTGGCCTGTTTCAATAACATCATCACCAGGCTTTAGTTGGTCCCAACGAGCTTTAAATTTTTCCAGTTCTTGATAATAAATCTGAAGACGTGATTTGACGTTTCCTTTCATCACTTCAATCTATAAGTCAACAGAGTATACATAATTTAACTCAATGTAAATTTCTACTTTATATTCACATTTTTACTTCCAATATTTTCTATTTAAAGGTCAAAAACATCAATATCAACTTTTCTAAAGATTTTTCTTCATTATTTATTTCAAGTACAATAAATTAACTCAAAAATAAATTAGACACTAAATTTACAATAACAAAAGATATACTGCAAACATCAACATTACAAAACCATTCACGTGACTAATAGCATCTGTGATAACTATCAACAAAATATGATGAAAAAAGTTTACTCAGTGACATTCAGTTGTTCTACCTGATTATACAGCTGCTTAATAAAGAAGGGCATCTCCCAGTCTCCCATGCAGCTCACCGCCAGAACACTAGGTTCTGGTCAGTAGGATACGAGCACAATAGATGCGCACAGCTTCCAGACTGGAATCTTACAAGACACCACACACAGTAGGTAACAAACCATTCATAAGGAAGTCTGATAATACTGTCACATATATTCTTGCTATGGCATAAGTGAAGGTAAACTCTGTGACATGATCATCACTTATACAAAATATCTTATTACATAGAAGTGCTGAGGGAGATCAATTCCATCAATAAAGAAAATTCTTATAAATGTGAGCTATAATGGAATAAAGACAAGAAATTGTAAATGAGGGAAAAAACTGTTCTCATTTTAACAAAGAAAGCTTCTTACCTGGTCTTTAATCATAAGTTGGTGACTTTCCATCATCAACTCAAATTTATCCCACTTAGCTTTCAGATTACTAATTGTTTCTAAACCTCCACCTGCCACAGTCCGTAAAAGTCTGTTTTTATCTTCAGCCTCTTGAAATAAGGGCAAAATCTAAAAGTTAAAAAATAATATGTGAAAAACAACATACTTTATCAAATTTATTAAGATTCCATTTATTTAAAATTGTTTTATGATTTGCTTTTTAAATCAGGATTTTTGCTTTTATATAATTTGTTAAATTTCTAGATATAAAGTTTCTAATATATATTATTACATGCAAACTCAACTAAAGCACTCAAACATCAATTAAAAAGGATAATAAAAGTGGTAATATGAAACTAAATTAAATCATGATTATAGGAAGACAATACTATATCTATTCAAAGTAACATTATTATACAGGTTCCACTCAAAGAAAATGCTGGAGACTTACGGTTTGCAATTAATTATCTTTTTTGTCTGGCTATTGATTGTGAAATCTGAGAAACATCTTTCACTATTGTGATTATGTAGCAATTACCCACTTAATATCA
This sequence comes from Bubalus bubalis, assembly GCF_019923935.1. NCBI lineage: Eukaryota > Metazoa > Chordata > Mammalia > Artiodactyla > Bovidae > Bubalus > Bubalus bubalis. The sequence goes on along the minus strand of NC_059172.1, from coordinate 80,143,077 downwards.
TTGTATCATGATTGGTCAACAAACAGAAAAATTACAGAATTCTAGAAGACTCTTGAGAGTCCCTTGGACTGCAAGGAGATCCAACCAGTCCATTCTAAAGGAGATCAGCCCTGGGTGTTCTTTGGAAGGAATGATGCTAAAGCTGAAACTCCAGTACTTTGGCCACCACATGCGAAGAGCTGACTCATTGGAAAAGACTCTGATGCTGGGAGGGATTGGGGGCAGGAGGAGAAGGGGACAACAGAGGAGGAGATGGCTGGATGGCATCACCAACTCGATGGACATGAGTTTGAGTGAACTCCGGGAGATGGTGATGGACAGGGAGGCCTGGAGTGCTGCAATTCATGGGGTCGCAAAGAGTCGGACACGACTGAGTGATTGAACTGAACTGAACTGAATATCACCAAAACTACCATTTAATAGAAAAATCTGTAATCACTTTTTACAATCCAGATGCATATCAGAATTATCTTGAAATTTTTTGAAAAATGCAAATGATCAAGTATTGCTTTTTTTTCTCCAAAGTTCCAGATATGTTTCTATTGAGCAGTCATGTTCAAAAACAACTGGACTATATGATGATCTTTAACTTTTATCTAGTTTGTTTCACTTTTTCTATTTCATATTCAATGCTACCATTTCATTTAGTTTATGTTTTCCAATTTTTGTTGCAACAAGCAACAAAGGTTTACTGTATAGCACAGGGACCTACAGTCAATATCTTGTAATAACCTATAATGGAAAATAATCTGAAAAATAATATATGCATATAAATGAATCACCTTCCTGTGTACCTAAAACATTGTTAAGTACTATACTTCAATAAAATATATATATATATATATAAAGGAAAAAATGAAAGAAAGAGAAAGAAAGGAAAAACTGAAGAATCGGAATCAAGCTCCTATATTTAGCTTCTGCCTGAAATGCCCTGAGTTGTATATAATGAGCAGTCCATTAAAGAGCCCAGGTGTAGGTCAATAAGTGCTAAACTGCTCAAATTGCTTCTAGATCTTTTAAAGCACCATAAAACAATAGTGTCCTATAATTTATAACTGTACTTTTGCTACTTATCAAAGCAGTAAAATCCATTGAAAGATATTTAAAAATCATTATGTTTACATAACAGACAATAACAACAAAAAATCAAATATATCTCAATGGCCAGTTTGCAATTCCTGAGAAACAGAGAAACAATTAACCAAGAATCCATGTTGTACTAGGAACGTCAGTGAGAGAGAAGACAGAAAGTGAAAGTTGCATCTGACTCTTTGGGACCCCATGGACTCTACAGTCCATGGAATTCTCCAGGCCAGAATACTGGAGTAGGTAGCCTTTCCCTCCTCCAGGGGATCTTCCCAACCCAGGAACTGAACCGGAGTCTCCTGTATTGCAGGCAGATTCTTTACCAACTGAGCTATCAGTGAAGCCCTAAAGAGAAAACAGAGCAGGATTCTCATTTCCAGTGTGAAAAGAACTTAAGCCTGTGAAGACATTACAAGTTTCCAAGTTTTTATTGTGCATGTAAGCGAGCTAAGTTGTTTCAGTCATGTCCAGCTCTTTGCGACCCCATGGACTATAGCCTGCCAGGTTGCTCTGTCCATGGGATTCTCCAGGCAAGAATACTGGAGGGGGTTGCCACTTCATACTCCCGGGGATGTTCCTGATCCAGGGATCAAACCCATACCCTCCTGCATTTCAGGAGGGTTCTTTACCATTAGTGCCACCTGTAAGCCAGTTTCCAAGTCTATCTGCATGCAAAGATACTTATCCACACACCAACAGGGGTACATACCAAAACACAATTCTGTAACATCTTGCTGCTGAAAACCCAGCAGTGACTCCTCAGTGTCCACAGAATTGTGTGGCTCACATGACCTGGCTTCTGCCTAGCTCTTTATTCTGTCTCATGCCACACCCTGCCTCACATGTAGTTCCCAACATACATCTATTTCCCTTAGTTTTTGTGATGATATGCTTCATGTCTTTCATTCCACGTCATTATCAATCTCCTTTGCTGCCTCCATCTATACTTGAACTCTAAATTTTGAAATGCTCAAACCTGATTCTATACCCTCTACAGTTTGTCAATCAGAAGAGCTAGTTCAATTCTATGGCTTTAAACATCATGAATGTTAAAATGATTTCCAAATGTATATCTCTAATCTTCACCTTTACTCTAAATTCCAAATTCCTCATTCTACATGACATGTCAATCCCTGCTACCTTCAATCTCCAAACAACTCCTCTCTAGTCATCCTCATCTCAGTAAATGGTACCATTAGATTCCTAGCTGCTAAAGCCAAAAACCTAAGAGACATGTTTCTTTCTTTTCCTCTAATCCCCTGTCTACTTCTAACACATCAGAAGACCTTGGTTCTAACTCTAAAATGCATCATCACTTTCTCTGGTTCTCTCCATCTCCTCTGCTATTCCATGGTATAAGCTTAGATCATCTTTTGTACACAAACTGGAATATCCTACTAACTCTCTGCTACTATTATCTCCCTCCAATCCATTCTCCACGAAGCAGCCAGAGTAATCACTTCAAAATGCAATCCACATTTATCTTCTCATTGCTTAAATCCCTCTAAAATTTTTCTACTACTCTCAGAAAAGAACTCGAACTCCCTAGGATTGTCTGAAAGTCCCTTCCTAATCAGGCCCTTGCCTACCTCTCCAATTTCACTCAAACCACTTTTTCCTTGAATAATATGGCTCTCTTGATAACTAAGTATTTACACCTATCTCACTTCCTTAAGTATATCAAGGTCCTCTACCTTAAGATCTGTGTATCCACTGTTACATCTGCCCTCTAAATCTTGGAATGGTTGCCTCCTTACCCTGCAGGTCCCAGTGCAAACAGATGTCATCTGTCTGATACGGTCTCCAGGATCACCACCCTGAGAAACATCGCGCAGTTGGGCACGCTCATCCTCTTACTAATCTAGCTCCTCATGTTCCTTTCTTCCTCTCCGTCTCTGTCTCTCTCACATGCACACACAACACACACTTACACATGAATGCAGATTTCAGTAACACAGAGCAACCATACTTGCAACCGCAGTGCCTAGCACAATGCCTGCAATATATGAGGTGATCTGTAGTCTGTCCGACTCTTGGCAACCCCATGGACTGCAGCACGCCAGGCCTCCCTGTTCATCGCCAACTCCCAGAGCTTGCTCAGACTCATGTCCATCGAGCCGGTGATGCCATCCAACCATCTCATCCTCTGTCGTCCCCTTCTCCTGCCTTCAATCTATAGTAAGTATTTGTCAAATAAATGCCTCCATGATTTAGCTAACTGCCACAGTTCATAATGCTATTCTTTCTTTAGTTACTTCCTTCTACAAGACAAGTACACTATTTTATTTGCCTTTAAACCCTCTTTATACCTTTAAGCCTACCATATAAAAGTTTATAATTCATTCTACCATGAAGGTATATTATTTCTCTCACCTCTAATCTATCTTGTAATTTTCAACCTATCCTGCAAGAGGAATACATAAAAGTTTGTATCTATTTTGAATTATTTCTCCTCTTTCCTCCAAACATAACTAAGATCACCTATAACATGTTCTACAAATTGTGGCTTATTTATTCTACGTTCTAGCCTTCTGGATACAGTTTTTATGAATCTTTAACCACCTTTTTATCTTTGTCTCTAATTATGAGCTCTTCCATCATGTGTGTGTGTGTGTGTGTGTGTGTACTCCTAATTCAGCACTAACTTCATATTTAAGCATCATAAAAGTACAACCTTGGAAGTAACAGCATGAACTATTTAAGTTTAGTCTTATTCTAATAAGCCACATCATAAAAGGTCACAAATACTTCCGAAAACAATATATATTGTGGTTACTGTTTCATTACAACAACAAACATCGAGTCCAATCATAAGCAGACTAATTTTATAGACTTCCTTATAATATTATAATTATATGATATTTGCAGTCACATAATATTACATGATTTAATCATTCCAGTACAGTTAAAAAAAATAATAAATTACTTTGTGATTCTTACCTCTGGCTTCCGTTCTTGTAGCTTACTATATTGTAAATTTGCATTACCTATCTCTTCCACAGACTGGGGCATAATTGTTAAGACTTCCATAGCCTCAGTAACGAATGTGTCAATTTCATGTAAATGAGCTGAAAAGGAAACATTGAAATATAAGAAATGTTTTTATCATCAAAAAAATGCAATTACATAATTTCTAAACCATGTAATGTTAGAAGTAATCACTATATGAAATACAGTAAGTCCTAAGTTGTCATTTGCTTTCATAAAGAAAAATTCAAAGTATAGAATAAGCAAAAAAATTTCTTCTCATGAAATTGTAATTGCTTTATATAACATTTAAAAATTTTTAGAAGAAAGTGAAAATGTATTTACTCACTCTTAGTAAGTTTTACTATAAGTTGGCAACTTTTTCAGTCTTTGAAATAATATGCTAGAACATATTTCAGTTTAAATGAAAAAGGAAACACTGATATTTTGGAAAATAGTACAGGCATTCCTCATTTTATTGTGCTTCATTTTATTGTGCTTTGTAAATATTGCATTTTTTATGAATTGAAGGTCTGTGGCCACCCTGCATGGAGCATCAGTGCCATTTTTCCAACAGCATTTGCTTGCTTCAAGTCTCTGTGTCACATCTTGGTAATTCTCCCAATATTTCAAACTTTTTCATATTGTTACGTTTGCTATGGTGATCTTTAATCAGTGATCTTTGATGTTACTATTAATTGTTTTAAAGTACCATGAACCACACTCACATAAGACAGCAAACTTAATTGATAAGTGTTGTATATATTCAGACTGTTCCACTTCCACCTCTCTAATTCCCTCAGACACAAAAATATTAAAATTGGGTCAATTAATGGCCTCTTAAGTGTTCAAATTAAAGAGTGACACATTGCTCACTTTAAATCAAAAGCTAGAAATGATTAAGTTCAGTGAGGAAGGCATATCTAACGATGAGATAGGCCAAAAACTAGGCCTCTTGCACCAAACAGTTAGCCAAGGAAAAGATCTTAAGGGAAATTAAATGTACTCCTCCAGTGACTACACAGATGATAACAATGTGAAACAACATTATTGTTGATCCAAAGAAAGTGCTAGTGATGTGGGCAGAAGACGAAACCAGCCATCAGCCCCTTATGCCAAAGCCTGATTCACAGCACGGCACACCCTCCTTCAGCTCTATAAAGGCTGAGAGGCGAGGGAGCTGCAGAGGAAAAGCTTAAGCCAACACAGGTTGCTTCATGAGATTAAAGAAAGAAGCCATCTCCGTAACATGAAAAGTGCAAGATGAAGCAGCAAGTGCTGATGGAGGAGCTGCAGCAAGGTACCCAGATAATCTAGCTAAGATAGTTAATGAAGGCTGCTTCACTAAACAGCAGGCTTTGAAGGTAGATGAAGCAGCCTTCGATTAGAAGACATCATCAAGGACTTTCATAGCTAGAGAGGAGAAGTCGATGCCTGTATTCAAAGCTTTAAAAGACAGGCCGACTCTCTTGTTAGAGGCTAATGCAGATAAGTAGACACCAATGCTCATTTACCATTCCAAAACTCCTACTACCCTTCAGAATTATGTTGAATCTATTCTGCCTGTGCTCTTGAAATAGAACAACAAAGGCTGATGGAAAAAAAACACACACACACAAAGCCTGACAACAGCACATCTGTTTACAACATAATTTACTGAATATTTTAATCCCATTACTAAGACTTACTACTCAGAAAAAAAAGATTCTTTTCAGAATACACCTGCTCACTGACCATGCACCTGGTCACCCACGAGCTCTGATGGAGATATACAAGATTCATGTTGTTTTCATGCCTGCTGACACAACATCCATTCTGCAGCCCATGGATCAATAAGTAATTTCAACATTTGAGTCTTATTATTTAAGAAATACATTTCATAAGGCTACAGCTGCCACAGATACTGATTCCTCTGATGGGTCTGAGATAAGTAAATTGAAAATCTTCTGAAAAGGATTCACCATTCTAGATGCCATTTAAAACATTCATGATTCATGGGAGGAGGTCAAAACATCAGTGTTACCAGGAGTTTGGAAGAAGCTGATTGCAATCCTCCTGGATGATTCTTAGAGCTTCAAGCCCTAAGTGGCAGAAGTAACTAAAGATGTGGTTTAAAAAATAGCAAGAGACCTATAACTAGAGGTGAAACCTAAAGATGTGAATGAATTGCTGCAATCTCATGATAAAACTTTCACAAATGAGGAGTTGCTTCTAATGGAAGAGCAGAGAAGTGGTTACTTGTAATTTTGAGATTTTGGTCCTGCTGAAGATGCTATGAAGATTGCTGAAATGACAACAAAGGACTTAGAATATTACATAAACTTAGTCAATGAAGCAGTGGAGGGTTTGAGGAGACTGACATCAATTCTGAAAGAAGTACTACAGTGGGTAAAATGCTATCCAACAGCACTGAAAGCTATAGAGACACTGTGCATGGAAGGAAGAGTCAATCAATGCAAAACACTTGACTGTTCTTATTTTAAGAAACTGCCATGGCCACTTAGACCTTCAGTAACACTGCCCTGATCAGTCAACAGCGATCAACATCAAGGTAAGACTCTCCAACAGCAAAAAGATCATGACACGCTGCAGACTCACCTGATAGCTAGCGTTTTTACCAATGAAGCAGTGTTCAGCTAAGGCATGTATATTGTTTATTTACACACAATGCTTACTGCACAGTTAAGAGACTACAGTGTATGTAAACATAACTTATACATGCACTGGAAAACCAAAAAATTCACATGACTCTATCACAATAATCTCTTTACTGCGGTGGTCTGGAAATAAACCTGCAATATTTCTGAGGCATGCCTGGAGTCCTTTGAAAAGGTAAGGACAAATACATTATACCAGAATTACCCCCTTTCTCAGTGAAATATGCAACAAACTGACACTAGCTCACACTGCAAATAATAAAAAAAGTCTTCAATTTTTAGACCTCATGGAGTTTCCTACTTTATTAAATTATCATCTTGAGCTGATTTTTATTCCATACAATTCTCTAGATTATTTTTTATTTTAATCATCATTGAGACTCATATTCATAACTAAAAACAATTAACAAGTGTATTTACCCTGGATGGACTTCTTCAAAGAAAGAACAAGCATGTCAAATAACTTCTGGATGAAATCATCAATCACAGTCTTCACAGGGTTACAATTAATATTTAAGCAATCTACCTTGACAGCACTGAAAAATGCCAAAGGACATATTTTGACATGAAAAAGACTAAGTGGAGGAAAAGAGTGTCATTATGATCTTGTGTAATACACCCAAAATTATCATTGTGATCCTTAAGCACATTTAGATTTTAACAAAAATGCCTTACACATATTACAGTTTTTAATAATCCAATGTATCATATTTTAAAAAGTAGCACATTATAAAATACTACAGTATCAACATGAATATATTCAAATTTTTAAATGTTTTACTTGTCACAGTATGTAACATACTCATTTAAAGATTTATAAAATAAATTATTATCCTGGACTCAAAGCACAAACAACGATAGGAGAAATAAAACAAATACAGAAAGTGAAGATAGATTATGAATACACTAAAGCAATAAAACCATTTTAGACCTAATTCACAAAAATGGAATAAATTATTAATTCAGATGTTCAATCATATGGGCAGAGAACTCTCAGTACTGTTGGTCAGAGTATAAAATCACACAATTTTTGCAAAGGGAAATTTAGCAATATTTAACAAATAGTTTTAAAACAGGTATATTCTTTTATCTTAGTAACTTAATTTTTTTAAATTTATCCTAAGATTTTCAGACTCCAAGATTTACCTACAGGTATCTTGTCAAGGTATTAATTATAACAGTCAAAAATTATAAATAAGCTAAATACAGGAATGGCTAAATAAGTTATTACATATCCATATAATTTAAAATTATATTTTTGAGGACCAGGTAATAACATAGCAAAATACTAATGATTAGTGTTAAATAAAAATAACAGGTTATAGTATGATCCAAATTTTGTAGGCAGATGTATGAATATGTCTAAAACATCAAACACTAACAGCAACTGTCATTGTGTTTTTTATATTTTAAAAAATTTATAAAACAAATTACTATTTTAATAATCAGAAAAATGCATGTATTTTTAAGAACACTAATTCTTTGCATGGTACTCTGAATGCAAATTATAACATTGACAAATATTATTAGAAGTTGAACCAGACTCGTTCATCTAAGTAAAACCTCGTATTTATCTTAAATTATATAAAGTTTAAAAATATGTGGAGACTGAGGAAAATGTTATTTAGAAAGGTCCTTTTTAAAACATAGAACCAGGTGATATCCTTAGAAAGCAAGTTATAAGTGTTAAATACAATTTCATTATAAAAGTACAATTTTCTCTTACAAAGTTTTACTTATTTATTTCAGTCACCCGTTAACTGGAGAGGTTTAAACGCCAATTCTTAACCATCACATATAAGAGGCAATTTGTCTTATATTAATACATGAAGTTATACGATTTTTGAAATTCTAACATAAAATTTCAAAATTTCTAATCTTTCAAGTATTTCTAATATTTGATATATGAAAATCTTGGTAAACCTGAAAAAATACCAGATTTTTACTAATGAATTAACACATAAAATAATACAATTATACCAGAGTAGTACTTGCTGAATCTTGTGGACAAGACTAATGTTCACCTTTTCAATTGAAAATATTAATAACATGCAAATGAGGTTTCATTTAGCCATAGATAGAATGGGATAAACATAGATAGCCTACCCAAAAAGTATATCCTTACTAGCATATCTGAAGTACATCATTAGAATATGGCTTATCTAATATTATAGCATAGTTCCCAAAATACCCATAATATAAATATTTGTGCATTTATGTATGTGTCCACTCACTTAGATGAATACATGTTAATTTACCAGCAAGAAAGAGAAAAGATGAAATATGGCATGGAGGACAGGCATCCTTTTTGTTTTGTTTAGCTTTGGCAGGGATGGATAAACAGGAGAGCTGTCTATAGAAAGGAACAAACAGTAGTAGCGATCTTGAAGAGTCAGGTGACAGCATAGTCATACTAGATGGGCAAGCAAGTGCTCAAAGAAAGTATCCACAGAGAAGAGAAACATCACAATAGCATTATCTTTTCCTTACTTCAAACTAACATCAATGACACTATCATTATCCCAGTCATCCAAACTCAAGCCTTCAAGTCATTTGTTTTTTCTCTATTCCTCATCCCTTATCTGCCTTTGAGAATAAAACATCTTGGGGCATCCCTGGTGGTTAAGAATCTTGGAGCTTCACAAAGGTTAAGAATCTGCCTTGCAATGAAGAGACGTGGGTTCAATCCCCAGTCCAGGAACTAAGATGCCACAGATGGCAGAGTAACTAAGATTCTATGCTTCTATGAAGATCCTGCATGCTGCAACTAAGACCACACTGTGAAATAAAAGAAAGACCTCTTGTGAGAGTTGCTCAGTCGTGTCCGACTCTGTGACCCCATGGACTATACAGTCCAGGGAATTCTCCAAGCCAGAATAGTAGAGTGGGTAGCTGTTCCCTCCTCCAGGAAGACCTCTTAACACCTCAGAATATTTCCTCCTCCTTATTTGGAACACCAACAACTAAATTCAATTAATTAGTCCTAGTCTTCAGGATGAAGACAGGCCAACCTCGCTTCCTCCAGGACCTCTTGATGCCACCACACGACTCATTATTACCAGACTAACATTCCTAATGTATAGCTTTGGTACTGACACACTTCTCTTTAGAAAGCTTCAACAACTAATCGCTCTAACTAAATAAAATCCAAATCACCTGTTTTACAATTTAAGACTCTCCCAAATCTGTTCTTTATCTACTACTTTCCAGAAATATTTCTTCTAGTCCCTAGCAAAAAATCAACTCTAATCAAAGTGGGTTTCCCTGGCAGTTTAGCTGGTAAAGAATCCACCTGCAATGCGGGAGACCTGGGTTTGATCCCTGGGTTGGGAAGATCCCCTGGAGGAGGACATGGCAACCCACTCCAGTATTCTTGCCTGGAGAATCTCCATGGACAGAGGAGCCTGGTGAGCTACAGTCCATGGGGTCTCAAAGAGTAGGACACGACTGAGCGACTAACTTTCTATCACTCTTCATCTAGTATTAATAATAACAATTAATAACAACTAACACTGAGAATTTACCTTCTAATTTATATGCAAATTACTCAGTCTTCAAAACACTGTGAAATAAATGATATAACTGTAACTATTTTAAAGTTGAGGAAACTGAGGTTAACAGGGTCTAAGTAATTGTCAAAGTCATGCAGTTAGTAAGAACCATCTAACTCCAGAGCCCACTCTCTCAACCCCTCCATGTACTTGACTTTATCATCAAATACACTTGTCTTATTGTACTACTGGAGAGCAAACGATTTCATCTCAGGAACTCTGTCATCTTTCTACTTTCATAGGACAGGTTTCGCATACTGGAAATGATCAGCAAATATTTATTGAAAGAATAAACAAATGAATTAATAAAAGTGTTATTACCCTTTATAGGTAATATATGTACAATTCAACAAGGCCCTTCCTTCCTAGAGCTCATTGCATTGAGTGGTCCCACTGATAAGAATTTCAGAGAGTAAGGAGGATATTCTGGGTTATGAAATGCCCCTCAAAGGGTTTTCTCCACATTTAGGGCACTACCTAGATGCAGCACTGTTTTGTGTGCTTCCCGGAGCATTCTGAAAGCCAGAGCCATACAAAATTAAGGTCAAATATCCCCCGGTATGCTCCCTCTAGTAGCTTCTCACAGTTCTTAGACTGTGCCCGGGCACATCATACGTTAGATCTGAGAGAAGCCTCCTCCCCAGTCTATTCTATCCAACTAGGTCTCAGCCAGCAGAACCTCTAGAAGAGGCTCTTAGTCTCAGCAGTGCTCTACTCAGATGAGTCTCAAGCATTATAGCTGAGCTCTGGAGAAGGTAAGACAATAACTTGTCTTCAGTACCACTAAGTGAAGAGTACCCATCTATACCCATGGTTAAAACTGCTATTCTGTTAAATATTACTTTAACTTCTTTAACTTTTGTATTATACCTTGGAAGCCGTTCTACTTCTTTCCCTTTTATTTTCAGTGCTTTAAAATTTTTCTCCCAATCATGTACTGTAGAAAGATGCTTTTCCACTAGAGCTTCCATATCAACTTGCCCAATTACAATCCACTCCTATTTAAATGAAAAACATATTATTTTAAAAATTAGAACTAATAAATGAACATTTAAAAGATTAGAGTCCAAATATCAAGAACAATAAAAAGAGGCAAAAGAGAAGTTTCAGGTAAATTTCAACTTAAGTTATGTACATATAATCATTACCGTAAAGCCTAAAAAATGAACAGGGAAAATATATATATATAAAAATGCAGTAATCATAAAACTTTTTTGAAGAGATTGCAAAAAATCTTTTCTTTACGTTCTCAAGTTTGATGTATACAAAGGCAAAACCACTTCTACCAAGCCAAGAGCTACTATAGGTTACAAATCTGACATCGTCCAGATTCAATTAATTCTAGAAAAATAAAATGCAGAAGCACTGCAGTGGCAGTTAAAAAATTTACTGAATTCTCAGTCACTCCTCAGGATCAATAAAATGAACAATAAATATAATTAGAGTTTATTTCTGAAGAGTTAGTATGATGCACCCATAGCTCAGTTCTTAAAGAATCCGCATGCAATGCAGGAGACCCAGTTTGATTCCTGGGTTGGGAAGATCCGCTGGAGAAGGGATACGCTACCCACTCCAGTATTCCTGGGCCTCCTCAGCAGCTCAGTTAAAGAATCTGCCTGCAATGTGGGAGACCTGGGTTTGATTTCTGGGTTGGGAAGATCCCCTGGAGAAGGGAACGGCTACCCACTCCAGTATTCTGGCCTGGAGAACTCCATGGACTGTATAGTTTGCAAAGAGTCGAACATACTGAGCAACTTTCACTTTCACATTTATCTACACAAAAGGAAGAAATTAAATCATGTCAATTTCATTAATGTAGAAGGCTTCCCTCCATGGCATATTCTCAATCCAAAGAATGAAGAAAAGGATAAATGTTTCTATATATATTTTCCTGAAAGGAACTAAAAATGACACAAGAGAGTCATATCAAATTCCAAGTTGATATAACATTCAAAAGAAGAAAAGAAAGAAAAATTAGTTTCTCAATCTTCAAATAGTCAAATTTGTAGCATAAATCTAGATTTTAACAGAATCCTCAACTTTGGCCCTCTGGTTTGCATATTTTTATTTTATGCCACACAATATCAATTATTGAGTTGTACATTTAATACTAATTCAATCAGATGAATATTATAATAGGACAATTTCATGTCCCATACCTTATGCTGATGTAAAACAGCTGACAGTCTCCTAAACAGATCTTCTGCTTTGCTGAAAATAGTCAGAAATCCACTTGCATTTCTATCAATCATAATAGAAAAAATAGATTCATCTCCTGCTTCACCCACTCCCTTAAACTGATTAGGAATGCTGATGAATCTCTTCATTTCTCTATAATATTTAGCTCGAATTTCTTCAAAAGGAGGCTTGAATTGCAACCGTCCTTGTCTGAAAGCAAATAAATAACCTTAAAATATAAATTACCGAAAAATTATATACTGAAAACTAAATTGGGTTTTAAAAATCTTACTTGTATATTAAATCTATATTTATTTCTGGCAGATTCTCATTAAGTGCTTCTAAGCCCATCTGATACTGATGCTCCAGAGCTTTGTACACTTGATGATTCCAGTGCTGTTTCCACGCATGCATGTCACTTGCTTGAAATCCCTAGTAAGTTATAGTCACATTTTTTAATTTAATAATTAGGTGGTAGAATGGGTTTTCATTTAATGCTTTTATGTAACATTTGGTAAAATTATAAGCCAAAAATCCCTCATCTTAAATATCTTAAACATATATTAATTGCTACTTGTATATCTAAAGTCAAATATGAAAATCTCTAATCTTTGTGCTCATAAATAATATACACAAGACCAGCAAAATTTTAAAAATCAAGTTACTAGTAAATGAATTTTATATGTGGACTTTATTTTATGATCCTATAAAAACAACAATAATAACAGAAACCATATCTTATAAATTTCTTAGCCCTTTTTCAAAATTCCCATCAAATATAACTCTTCTATTCCCTTCCCACTCCCTAAATAATCCACTGCACATTAAAAACATGATAATACTTTACATATTTTTTCTGCTTCCATATAACCATAAACATATAAATTCTAATACTTAAATTTTTATTTATTTTTTACAGTTTGAACCAAAAAATATATGTAAATGTTTGAAACACCTACCTCATATTCCACTAACATCTCAAGGTAGATTCTGTGCTAACTACTTTTACACAGATCATCTAATATCAAAATATATGTGGAAATGACATTTTACTGAAATATAACAAAAAAAAAATTCTGAAACAGAGTTATTTCAGTAATTTGACTTCTGCCTACACTTAACTTTGTCACAACAGACATCACCTTTTAAAAGAAAACTAATGAATGTAGATATTTAAGCACAAAGTCAGAAAAACTGTTTACAGAGTCTAAATTGAGGGATTTGGCATTCCGTAAGACAAATAAAACTTGTACTTTTACTTGTAAATGTGCTGCTAATTTATGGTCTTTATACATAATTCAGTTAAATTCTAAATTTATGAGCAATTCATTAGCAAAGATTTACAGATAACCTTTATGAACTTTTCATCGATTCATATATTCAAATTCTGAAAATTTCATATTTCAGAGTGTAGACATAAAGTAAAACACACTTTACCTGCGCCTCGACACTTGCTAAGCCAGTTCTCAATTCTTGTAATCCATCTTTCCACCGCTGTTGCTGCCGAAGCAAATCAATGTTCATAAGAACTACCACCTGTAAAAAATTAGAACACAAAAATTTCAATAGAAAAACTTGACAGGCACCACCTTACCCAAGTGATCAAAATTAACTCAACCTATAATAACACATATCAATATCTGATCAATGTACTGAGAAAGGCAAAATATCACTTTTGTGGTATTCCTATTAAAACCATATAATCTCAATCTAAAAATGAGAAGGTATCATATAGAATCAAGTCAACAGACAAAATAATTGATCAGTACTCATCAAAAGTATCAAGGTCATGAAACACAAGATAAGACTCAGGGAGAAGAGACTATAGAACCTTAAAATGTAAATACAAGGTGGGATCTGGGATTGGACCCTTGAAAAGAAAAAGGACTTCAATGAAAAAGTTTTAAAATTCAAAAGTTTATTTCCCAGTTTTGATAAACATACTATGGTTACATAAGTTGTTGACAATAGGGGAAGTTGGGTGAAGGACAACTGTGAACTCTTTATTTGCAACTTTAAGTCTCAAATTATTCCCAAATAAGAAGTTATTTAAAAGTGTATCAAATTACTTTTTAAATAATACTATTCATAGCTTATTAAATTTTATAAATAAAATATACCTTTTCACAAAATGTAGTGTGCCATTTTCTCAGTTTCCTATTTTCAGTGGCAAGTCGTTCAGCAGCATTTTGGAGTTTTTGGATGTAGCCTTCTAATTCTTTAGGATTATCCCAAGTAATGTGTGACTTTCCCCCACTTCCTGCTTTTGAATTCTAAGGTACAACAAATGACAGTGTTCAAATATAGTTCTTTTTTTTTTTTTAAAGATTCAATATTCTACGTCATTAGTACAACTGTCCATAACACTAACCTGCAATAAAAGAGCACACAGTAGTTTTTCCATTTTATAAACGATAAGGCATTCTGGGCAGGATTGAGCAGCTCCATTCCTTACAAGTTGTCCCTCTTATAGCTAAAAAACCCAGACATAACACACCAAACAGCATAGGAAGACTAAAAGATAAAACTAAGGAGGTGGACAGCCTAGAAACATTGGGGATTAAGGAACAACACACCAGGATTTCCTTAGTGTGTCCCATATATCCGGACAGGATGCTGGAGAAGTCTACAACCTGGAACCACCCCCAGAGGCAAACAGAAAAAGGCTCCAGAAGAAGCCTGTTCCCTCTAGCCAGAGGACCAGGAAAACAGTGGCTGAATGACAGAAAACCTTTTAATGATATACACCCTACTCCTGGTGGGCTACAATCCATGGGGTCACAGAGTCAGACACAACTGAGTGACTAAGCACACACACACACCCCCTACTCCAACCCAATAGAGTAGAAACCCAGCCACTTCTGCCGTTTCAGGGGACCAGGAGAGGCGCTTCTCTTCCAACCCCTGCTAGGTCAGTGGCGCCTGACAGAGGCGGGGCAGCCACCTTCACCAGCCTGCAACAGAGCGTGTGCACCAGCCCTCCGCATTCTCCCACCAGGTCCCAGAGCTCAGGGGGGGAGCAGGGCGGATCCTCTTCATGGAGGCAATAAGACACCGCCAACTGGTATCCTGCTTTGGTGGGAAGTCGTCAGAAGGCAAAAGGGGACACTAGACTTCCACTGCACCCAGCTAAAAAGGAAGCAGTGCGAGGCAGTGCTCCACTTTTGTCAGGATGGCATCTGCAGACACAAGCAGAAATTTAATATATACACTCACCCTGTCCTCCAGCTATACCTCACTGTGTCAGAGAGAAAGAGTCACTTAGAAAGGAATGAAAATAGCAGCAGATTTCTTAGCTGAAACCCCGAGGGACAAGAGGAAGTGGAACGACACTTTCAAGTTCGATGCCTGAAGCAGGACACTCAAAGCCTGCGCTCTGGGAAAACCCTGAGCGGTGGAGAAGGGAGGACGTGGACTGGGGGTCAGGAGGAGGGAAACGTGCACCCGTGGCTGAGTCATGTCGATGTACGGCAAAAACCACAATATTGTAAAGTAATTCTCCTCCAATTAAAATTAATTAATTAAAAAATAATGAATGATAGAATGTGGAAAGACAAGTGCTAAGAAAACCCTGCCTCCGGAAAACAGGAAATGCCTTAGGATTGTAGGTCCGTGGCCTCATTACAAATGACCAAAAGTTTAATTATGAAAAACATACTGTAATGTACAAATTGCTGCTTATACTATAAGGATATATGAATAGATGAGAACAGCAATTCTGGAAAGTTTTTTTTTTTTTAATGTAGCATCTGAATAGTCAATTGGGGGTAGTGTTTGAACATTTGTGTTCTGAGTTCAAGTCCTATGCATTCTGCTTGCTAGCTGCCATGAGTGAGCTTGTAATTGAACCTCTTAAAGGCATGGGTTTCATGTATGAAACAGAAATGATGATGATATGATGAAATTATAACATATACCAAAAAAATCTATAAATGTATGTGTATCCATATCTGTGTATGCATGTATATTCATACAAATAAAGGACTATCTAATAATTGAGTTATTTTATACAAATCATTTAGCATAGTATGTACTCCATAAACGTTTGCCATTATTACTAATGTGTATTTGATTCTGATTTATTTTAATATGTTAACTACTTCTTAGTATCTAAATTAAAAAAAAAAAAAACACTCAAAAAATAGTGCTAAAAGAAAACAACTGTCAGTTGTGAATTTTACACTTGCTGAAAACATCCTTCAAAAACGAGGGAAAATAAAAACATTCTCAAAGGAAAACTAAGAGAATTTGTCACCAGCAAACCTACTCAAGGTATGGCTAAAGAAAGTTTTCTCAATAAGAAGAAAATGATTTTTTAAAAAAGCATAGAACTTCAGAAAGGAAAAGAGAATGTTAGGATGCAGAAAATGCAAATAAAAAAATAAACTATCCTTCTTCTCATAAATTTCTTATTGATATTTGATGACTGAAGCAAACTCCATCTGATACAGTGTTCTTTGTGTATAGAAGATACTAAATAATTAAGATGAAATAAGTGAATGGAGTAAAGAGACCTAACTACAAGCAAAGTTTCTACACTTCACTTGAACTGACAAATGGTAAGACAAAGAAAGTCTCTGCCATACAGTGACCTTCAATAAATAGCTGATGAATGGTGAAACTAAACAATTATAATATTCAACAGAATATGCAGTGAATCCATTCAAAAATTTACTGAGCAATTACATACACTACTTGGTGTTGTACTGACAGAGTATAAAAGTAAATAAATTAGAATCCCTAGAGTGAGTGGCAAGGGGAGTACAAGGAACTTTAGCGTTCCTTTTCTTCCCATCTCAGTTTTTGTCCCCTACTGTGTCTCATTTAACATATGCTAATTATAATTATTTCACCCTCATGGAAAACAGCCTCATACTGGCTTGTGTAACTCAATGAAGCTATGCTATGCATGGCCACTCAAGATGGATGTATCATACTGAAGAGTTCTGACAAAATGTGGTCCACCTGAGGAAGAAATGGCAAACCACTCCAGTATTCTTGCAAGGAGAAGCCCATGAATAGTATGAAAAGGCAAAAAGATAGGACACCAGAAGATGAGAACCCCCAAGTTGGAAGGTGTCCAAACTGCTACTGGAGAAGTGTAGAGGACAATTACTAATAGCTCCAGAAAGAATGAAGAGGCTGGGCCAATGCAGAAATGACGCTTAGTTGAGGATGTGTCTGGTGGTGAAAGTAAAGTCCAATGTTATAAAGAATAATATTCAATAGGAACCTGGAATGTTAGGCCCACGAGTCAAGGTAAATTAGACGTGGTCAAACGGGAGATGGCAAGACTGAACACTGACATGTTAGCAATCAGTGAAGTAAAATGGACAGGAACAGACAAATTTAATTCAGATGAACATTATACCTAATGCTGTGGGTAAGAATGCCTTTGAAGAAATGAAGTAGCCCTCAACAGTTAACAAGAAAGTCTGATGCATTATTTGTGTGCAACCTCAAGAAGAAAAGAATGATCTCAGTTCATTTCCAAGGCAAACTATTCAACATCACAGTAATCCAAATCTATCTTCCAACCACTGATGCCAAAGAAGCTGAAGTTGACCAGTTCTATGAAGAACAACACCTTGTAGAACTAACGACAACAAAAAAAGATGTCCTTTTCATCACAAGGGATTGGAATGCAAAAGTAGGAAGTCAAGAGATAACTGGAACAACAGGCAAATTTGGCCTTGAAATACAAAATGAAGCAAAGGCTAACAGAGTTATGTCAAGAGAATATGATGGTCACAGCAAACACTCTTTGCCAACAACCCAAGAGACGATTCTACACATGGACATCATCAGATGGTAAATATCGAAACCAGACTGATTATGTTCTTTACAGTCAAAGATGGAGAAGCTCTATACAGTCAGCAAAAACAAGACCCGGAGCTGACTGTGGCTCAGACCATGAATTCCTTATTGCCAAATTCAGGCTTAAATTGAAGAAAGTAGGGGAAACCACTAGGCCATTCAGGTATCAGTTCAGTTCAGTTCAGTCACCCAGTCGTGTCCGACTCTTTGCGACCCCATGAATTGCAGCATGCCAGGCCTCCCTGTCCATCACCAACTCCTGCAGTTTACCCAAACTCATGTCCGAGTCGGTGATGCCATCTAACCATCTCATCCTCTGTCATCCCCTTCTCCTCCTGCCTTCAATCTTTCCCAGCATCAGGGTCTTTTCAAATGAGTCAGCTCTTCACATCAGGTGGCCAAAGTATTACAGTTTCAGCTTCAGCATCATTCCCTCCAGTGAACACCCAGGACTGATCTCCTTTAGGATGGACTGGTTGGATCTCCTTGCAGTCCAAGGGACTCTCAAGAGTCTTCTCCAACACCACAGTTCAAACACATCGATCAAATCCCTTATGCTTATACAGTGGAGGTGACAAACAGATTCAAGGGACTAGATCTGGTAGACAGAGCGCCTGAAGAGCTATGGCGGAGGTTTGTGACACTGTACAGGAGCCAGTGACCAAAACCACCCCAAAGGGAAAAACGCAAGAGGGCAAAGTGGTTGTCCTAAGAGGTTTACAAATAGCCGTGGAAAAAAAAGAAGTGGAAAGCAAGGGAGAAAGGGAAAGACATACCCATATGAATGCAGGGTTACCATATGAATGCAGGGCTACAGAGAATAACAAAGAGAGGTAAGAAAGCCTTCCTCAGTGAACAGTGCAAAGAAACAGAGGAAAACAATAGAATGGGAAAGACTAGAGATCTCTTCAAGAAAACTGGAGGTGTCAAAGGAACATTTCATGCGAGGATGGTATGATAAAAGACAGAAATGATTAAGGACTTAAAAGAAGCAGTAGAGATTAAGAAGAGGTGGCAAGAATACATAGAAGAACTATACAAAACATTTTAAATGACCCAGTAACCACGATGGTGTGGTCACTCACCTGGAGCCAGACGTCCCAGAGTGCAAAGTCAAGTGGGCCTTAGGAAGCATCCCTACGAACAAAGCTAGTGGAGGTGGTGAAATTCCAGCTGAGCTCTTTCAAGTTCTAAACGATGATGCTGTGAAAGTGCTGCACTCAATATGCCAGCAAATTTGGAAAATTCAGCAGTGGCCATAGGACTGGAAAAGGTCACTTTTCATTCCAATCCCAAAGAAGAGCAAAGTCAAAGAACATTCAAACTACTGTACAACTGAATTCATTTGACATGCTAACAAGATTATACTCAAAATCCTTCAAGCTAGGCTTCATCAGTATACAAACCAAAAAATTCCAGATGTAGAAGCTGGGTTTCAAAGAGGCAGAGGAACTGGAGATCAAATTGCCAACATCCATTGGACCACAGAAAAAGCAATGGAATTCCAAAAAAAAAAATCTACTTCTGCCTCTTTGACTATGCTAAAGCCTTTGATCGTGTGGATCACAACAAACAGTGGAAAATTCTTAAAAAGATGTGAGTACCAGACCACCCTACCCATCTCCTAAGAAACCTGTATGTGAGTCAAGAAGCAACAATTAAAACTGAACATGGAACCGGTTCAAAATTCAGAAAGGAGTATGACAAGGCTATATATGGTCATCCTGCTTATTTAACTCACATACTTACTATATCATGTGAAATGCCAGGCTAGAGGAATCATAAGCTCAAGTCAAGATTTCAGGGAGAAATATCATCAGCCTTAGATAAGCAGATGATACCACTCTACCAGAAAATGAAGAGGAACTAAACAGCCTCTAGATGAGGGTGAATGAGTGAAAAAACTGACTTGAAACTCAGCATTCAAAAAACTAAGATCATGGCATCCAGTCTCATCACTTCATGGCAAACAGAAGGGAAAAAAGTGAAAGCAGTGACAGACTTTCTTGAGCTCCAAAATCACTGTGAACAGTGACTGTAGCCATGAAATTAAAAGACCCTCCTTGGAAAACTGGACAGCTACTTGTAAAAGAATGAAATTAGAACACTTCCTACCACCATACAAAAACATAAACTCAAAATGGATTAAAGACCTAAACGTAAGACCAGAAACTATAAAACTCTTAGAGGAAAACACAGGCAGAACACTCGACATAAATCAAAGCAAGATCCTCTATGACCCACCTCCCAGAGTAATGGAAATAAAAACAAAAGTAAACAAGTGGGACCTGATTAAATGTAAAAGCTTTTGCACAGCAAAGGAAACTATAAGCAAGGTGAAACGATAACCCTCAGAATGGGAGAAAATAATAACAAATGAAACAACTGATAAAGGATTAATTTCCAAAATACACAAGCAGATTATACAACTCAATACCAGAAAAACAAACAACCCAATCAAAAAGTGGGAAAAAGACCTAAACAGACATTTCTCCAAAGAAGACATGCAGATGGCTAACAAACACACGAAAACAAAAAAATTCTGTAAAGCAATTACCCTTCAATAAAAAAATAAATTAAAAAACAAAAAGACACTCCTTGGAAGAAAAGCTATGACCAACCTAGACAGTGTATTAAAAAGCAGAAACATCATTTTGCCAACAAAGGTCCATCTAACCAAAGCTATGGTTTTTCCAGTAGTCATGCATGAATGTGAGAGTTGGACCATAAAAAAAGCTGACTGCCAAAGAAATGATGCCTTTGAATTATGGTGCTGAAGAAGACTAGAGCCCCTGGATAGCACAGAGATCAAACCAGTCAATTCCAAAGGAAATCAACCATGAACATTCATTGGAAGGACTGATGCCGAAGCTGAAGCCTCAATACTTTGGCTGCTGCTGCTAAGTCACTTCAGTTGTGTCTGACTCTGTGCGACCCCATAGACAGCAGCCCACCAGGCCCTGCCATCCCTGGGATTCTCCAGGCAAGAACACTGGAGTGGGTTGCCATTTCCTCCTCCAATGCATGAAAGTGAAAAGTGAAAGTGAAGTCACTCAGTCATGTCTGACTCTTAGCAACCCCATGGACTGCAGCCTACCAGGCTCCTCTGTCCATGGGATTTTCCAGGCAAGAGTACTGGAGTGGGTTGCCATTGGCTACTTAATGCAAAAAGCCAACTCATTTTCAAGATCCTAATGTTGAGAAAGATTGAAGGCAAAAGGAAAAGTGGGTGGCAAAGGATGAGACATATGCTACAGACAGCATCACCAACTCAATGGACATGAATATGAGCAAGCTCTGGGGGAAAAAAAGAGTTCTTGTCATGCTTCAGTCCAAGGAGTCACAAAGAGTCAGACACAACTTAGTAACTGACCAAAAAATATAATTGTTTACTCGTCATGACTCAAATCCTCAAAATAAGCTTTGTCTTTAGAAATATCAACAGATATAATTTTGAATATATTTATTATAGAAGTAAGGGTTCTAAACACTTGGATTTAAAACATATAGCCTTAGATCAATGGCTATGGTAAGCTCAGGGGTATACTAAAAACCAACAAATAAGAAACACTTTACGTGTAAAATCTAATTATAATAATATAAAAAGTCCATTTACCTTAATTATCTGTTCAAACGCTAGGGCAGATTGTAACATCATTGGTCTCTGACTTTGAATCATCTGTTGATCAATAGAATTGTAAAAATGTGCCACCTACAAAGAAAAATTCCAATTAGCAATAATTAATCATAAATAGCACACTTAATTTTCAATTCTTCATTTTTAATTATTTGAAAGGAAATATTAACCCTTCTCAATTATAAAATTTAACAAAAAATTAGTTTATCATCTCCAATAGAGCATTTATGCATGTACTAATGTACAAAAGCAACAAGTGTAAGTATGTGCTGAGTTCCTCTAATTTGCCAAGTCATGTTCTAGGGGCTGATTAAACAAAGACTATAAAACCTAGTCCCTGAAATCAAGAATTTCACAGTCTCATAGGGAATCAGAGGAAACCATAAAGCATGTTAAAGTGCTAAAAAAAATGAACTCTTCCTGCAATTCTTGAAACCAATTCCTTTGTCAGTATATAACACAATGATTTATCCATTTCTCAAACCAAAAAAATCTTTGAGTTGTCCTTATTTCTTCTCTCACATCCCATATGAGAAGTCTATATTTCTTCTATGAGTAGAAGACTATACCTTCAAAATATATGTTTTGAATATACGTTTTGAACATATATTGAATTGAACCCCTTCCCCACCTCCATCAGTATCACCCATTTCAAGCACCCTCTCCTGGCAAGACCAGTACAACAGTTTCCTAACTGGTCATTCTTTCCAACTGTGGCCCGATGGTCTAGTCAAAGTATTCAAAGTAGCCAGGACAGTCCTTTTTTAAAACGTAAATCGTATCTTTTACCTACTCAAAATGTTCAAATGAATCCCCAATATATTTGAGAATAAAATGCAAAATCCTAAAATTCTTACCTTGAAACCTGCAATGGTTTGTCAACACACTTAAGAATGAAACCTGAATCTAAAATCATACCCTGGCACATTATGCACACGCTGGCCTGTAGTCCTGCACAGTCCCCTCCTGAGCTGCGCTGCTGCCAAACGCGCCTGCGTGTTGTTTCCCGAACTCTAGTGAGTCTCCTTCCCCAAGAAACTCTCCACGCCATTCATTCCCTCTGCCTGCCTGTTGTTTCCCTAACTCTAGTGAGTCTCCTTCCCCAAGAAACTCTCCACGCCATTCACTCCCTCTGCCTGCCTGTTGTTTCCCTAACTCTAGTGAGTCTCCTTCCCCAAGAAACTCTCCACGCCATTCATTCCCTCTGCCCGCAACAGTCTTCCTCCAGATATCTGCATGGTTCTGTCACTCGTTTTGTCATGTCTTATTACCTTTTCATTAAGGTCTCCCCTGAGCATTCTGTATAAAAGGGCAGGATCTGTCACAGTCCTCTCACTATGTTTTCTTTTTCTTCAAATATGTGCTCATCACTGCCTTATACTGTATTACTCAAGCATTTGCTATTTCCCAGAATGGTGTCACAGGTAATAGTGTCACATGTTTGTCACATGTTTGTTGAATTAATCAATGAATAAAAAAAAAATAGAGATACCTACAAGGTATAGTGGTGGACAAAAGAGGACACTGCTAACTCTGTGAGGGGCAAAGCACAGATTCAGGGAAAAAGATCGAGGGGACACCATGGAGTGAATTTAATTAAGGACTTTAAAAACACGGTCTTAATTTTTGTATTCCCAGCATGTCACAAAATTCTTGGCACAGAGCTGGTACTTTAAAAATATTTAATTTTATATAGCAAGTCACTCCTTTCTTTTAACATGCATAAAAATGTACTTGGTGGGGAATACTCACTCTACTTATTCTGTATCATTATAATAGTTCCAGAAAAAGCCAAGTCAGGAAAAACAGAAGCAAAATAAAACATAAAATTACAGCAATCTGGCCAAACTGTTACCTGTCAAACATCCTACTGCATACTCTGCACTCTAGCTAAATGTGTGCTCACAAGTAAAGGTATATCTACAGGGGAGTTTCCTGGTGGCCCCGTGGTTAACAATCCACCTGCCAGTGCAGGGGACACCAGTTCAATCCCAGGTCTGGGAAGGTCCCACATGTCACAGAGGACTAAGCTCGAGCACCACAACTACTGAGCCCACAAGCTCCAGAGCCCTGCTCCACAACAAGAGCGGCCCCAGCTTGCCAGCAACTGGAGAAAGTTCACAGGCGGCAACAAAGACCCAGCACAGCCAAAAATAAACAAGTGAGTAAAGATAAACACAATAGATTCCTGCAGTTGTTCTAGGAGTAAACACAAATACCATATGACCATTCACTCTTCCTCTGAGATTTTATTACACTAAATACTTAAGATAGAGAAGTCAGCAAGCTTCTCAGCTTTTAAAATATAGAGTCCCTCTCTCTGAAATGATCACTCACTCCACCTTGTGCTCCTGAGAAAACATATGAATACTCTTTCAAACTCACATCAAACATCATCCCTCTGTAAAGATTTATCTGATACTATCCCTACCCTGGGCCTCCCTGGTAGCTCAGCTGGTAAAGAATCTCCTGCAATGCAAGAGACCCCGGTTTGATTCCTGGGTTGAGAAGATGCCCTGGAGGAGTGCATGGCAACCCACTCCAGGATTCTTGCCTGGAGAATCCCCATGGACAGAGGAGCCTGGAAGGATACAGTCTATTGGGTCACAAAGAGTTGGACGTGATGGAGCGACTAAGCCCAGCAGCACATCTCTAACCTTACCCAGGAAAATAAATAAAAATTCCCACCTCTATTCTTTCACAGGACTTTCTGAAATCTATCTGTAATACTGTTGCTGTTTTTTAGTCACTAGTTGAGTCCAGCTTTTTGCAACCCCATGGACTGCAGCTTGGCAGGCTCCTCTGTCCATGGGATTCTCCAGGCGAGAGTACTGGAGTGGGTTGCCATGTGCTTCTCCAGGGGATCTTTCCCACCCAGGAATCAAACTCGTGTCTCCTGCACTGGCAGACAGATCCTTTACTGCTGAGCCGCCAGAGAAGCCCATCTATAATACAGCACTCAATCTACTTGTGCACATGTCATCACTACATGAATTTTAATGGAATAAATATGGGCTTTGTAGTCAGGGAGACTTGATCTCAGATTCTGGCTTCATAACTCACTAGCAGTGTAGCACTATAAAACCTATCTTACAAATCTGATCTCCAATTAGATCAGTAAAACTGGGAGTGGGAGTAAATTGAAATAACATAAATACAGTATTTACCAGAAGGCCTGATATTTAATGAGAACTCAGTGTTCAGTTTGCTTTCTCCCACTAGACCAGTGGTTCTCAATTTTGGATGATCTGCACCTTAGAGGACATTTGGCAATGTCTGGAGATATTTTCAATTGTAAGGACTAAGTAGGTGCTACTGACCAGAGATGCTGCTAAACATCCTACAATGCACAGGTCATCCCTCACAAAAAAAAAAAACAAAGTAGTCCAAAATGTCAAAAGTGTTAAAGTTGAGAAGCCCTACACCTGAGTACGATAGTAATATATTCATTTTTATATTCTCACTACACTGCACCTGGCAGTACAAGTGCTCAATGGATCTTTGTTGGATGAAACAATAAATGAGAAACTAAATACACAAAAGATACTGTTCCTGTCCTCTGTTAATCAAGTGAGAGAAAAAATGTAAAACTCCAAAACTACATAAAACTGTTCTAAGAGTCACTTACACACTGTATACAAAATAAAGAACCATCAATTAAAAGAAGACACAACAAATAAAGTGTTGAGCTACAAGTTAAAGGATTACTTTGAATTCTTCAACCAGAGGGAACAGGAATCAGTGCAGAAAGAGAGGTTCAGAGGAGAACCAAGGTTCATATTACCGAAGCAAGCGTGCAACATGAGGGGGTGAGTATCCACCACGTTCAGTAACATCAGCTAGGGCATGATTAAGAGAGCCCTTGGATACTATGCTAAGGAGACAGACAATGAGGTAATAATAGCTGGTTTTAAACAGGCAAATGATTTGATGACAATGTGCTTCATGAAGACCAAGGAAATGAACAAAAACAGAAACCTGTCCATCAGCTGGATAATTTTCTAAGAATCGGCCCCTAGCAGGCAGACAGAGGGCTCTTAATTAGAAAGCCCTTTAGGGTCCATGATAGTAACACGAAAGAAAAAAGAAAAAAAGAGAAAGAATAACATTCTATTTTTCCAAATGCTTTGAGAATGAAAAGCAGTAACAGTAATACCTCAAGCTAAAAAAATTCCCACATAGAGGATTACAAAGCAGTTTGTAATGCAGTCATTTACAAACTATAACTTCATAAGACTTAATGGTGCTATTCTATTAGCCTAATAAAATCAAAAGCAGAAAACAAAGCCCTTAAAATATTCTAATGTAATAAACTCAGAATAGCCATGTTTTCAAAAATATCATTTCATACTTGTTTCAGAATAATTGCTTGCTTGCAGAATTTCTGTGCAATGTTTGCAACTTGCTGTATTTTGGCAGGAATGACAAAACCAAGTGCAGAAAGCTGACGAACTTCTCTCAGAAGAATCACCAACCGATCTGAATAATGCACTTTTAATGATCCATCATTAGGATCCAACTCCATAATTCGGCTATTAGCCTCAATACTACAAAACAAAATAAATAACTTTTTGAATTTCAAAATTTCATGTTCTCACCCTTTTGACTGATTAAAAACGTAACAGTTTTTACAACTTTGCTGTAAACATAAAATTGTTGCTCTTTAGTCACTAAGTCCGGAGAAGGCACTGGCACCCCACTCCAGTACTCTTGCCTGGAAAATCCCATGGACAGAGGAACCTGGTGGGCTGCAGTCCATGGGGTCGCTAAGAGTCAGACACGACTGAGTGACTTCCCTTTCACTTTTCACTTTCATGCATTGGAGAAGGAAATGGCAACCCACTCCAGTGTTCTTGCCTGGAGAATCCCAAGGACAGGGGAGCCTGGTGGGCTGCTGTCTATGGGGTGGCACAGAGTCGGACACGACTGAAGTGACTTAGCAGTAGCAGTGGTAACTAAGTCATGTCCGACTCTTTTGCAACCCCATAGACTATAGGGGGTTGCATAGACTATATATAGACTATATATAGCCCATGAGGCTCCACTGTCCATGAAATTTTCCAGGCAAAATTACTGAAGGAGGTTGCCATTTCCTTCTCCAGGGGATCTTCCCCACCCAGGGATTGAACCTACATGTCCTGCACTGGCAGGTGGGTTCTTTACCACTGAGCAACCAGGGAAGCCTAACAAACAAAATTAACTTAAGTAAAAAACAGTTTTTAATTATATTTTTCAAATTATATTTCATGTAACATTTCACAATTCAGATCTTGATAACAAACTGTAATATCCAAAATATACCATCATATTAATATTTCAACCAAGCAATCTTTGAACTCAGAAAAATCAATCTCTTAAAATTCAGCTAAAACTCAAAATAGACATCAAATCCATCATAATTTGATTAATTTTCTAAAATACATTTAGACAGATTTTAGTCAGTCTGATTCTTTAATACTTTTATTAAGGGATCAATAATAAAGAGTATTCTGGAGAAGGCAATGGCAACCCACTCCAGTACTCTTGCCTGGAAAATCCCATGGACGGAGGAGCCTGGTAGGCTGCAGTCCATGGAGTCGCGAAGAGTCGGACACGACTGAGCGACTTCCCTTTCACTTCTTACTTTCATGCATTGGAGAAGGAAATGGCAACCCACTCCAGTGTTCTTGTCTGGAGAATCCCAGCAATATTAGGAGTTCCATTCAGTTCAGTCACTCAGTCGTGTCCGACTCTTTGCAACCCCATGAACCGCAGCACGCCAGGCCACCCTGTCCATCACCAACTCCCAAAGTCCTCCCAAACCCACGTCCATTGAGTCAGTGATGCCATCCAACCATCTCATTCTCTGTCGTCCCCTTCTCCACCTGCCCTCAATCTTCCCAGCATCAGGGTCTTTTCAAAAGAGTCAGCTCTTCACATCAGGTGGCCAAAGTACTGGAGTTTCAGCTTCAACCTCAGTCCTTCCAATGAACATAGAGATATTCAAATACTTGATTCCTCTACTCTTTGTTTCACTATGTAAAGACTTTTCTTTCTGATTCTTCTAAAGCCACAATAGCAAAATTTACATTGGGACCCTCAAGTCTCCCTGGATTGTGAAAACACTGAGATAAATTAAATTTAAAGTACTACCTTTTTATGATCCTTCTTTCAGGATCAGGTTTATATAATACTCTTTGTTTCAAGTCACTTTCACAATTACGAGAACTTGCAGGTCTTAGAAAGTAAGCTACTGAAAAGCAAAGAACTAATCTGTTCAGTCTACTTAATAACACATAAAACGAAGCATAATAAAAAGCAGATATTTTAAAACGGCTTAAAATAATAATTTAGCCCAAACTGTCCAAACTTCCCAGGTGGTGCAGTTGTAAAGAATCCACCTGCCAATGCAGGAGACACAAGAGATGCAGGTTCAATCCCGGCGTTGGGAAGATTCCGTGGAGAAGGAAATGGCAACCCTACTCCAGTATTCTTGCCTGGAAAATTCCATGGACAGAGGAGCCTGGTAGGCTAGAGTCTGTGGGGTCTCAGAGTTGGACATGATTGAGTGACTGAGCACACACACACAAAAACTGTCCTACAAGAACATAAAGCCTCTCAGAAAATTATAACAGTGACACTTTTTGCCTTTATTTGAAACTAATATTCAAAGTTAGTTTCTACATTCCAGCATATACTGAAATATGTTCCAAAATACACTTATTTCTATGTGACAATGATGGGTTTACCAAAAAAAAAAAAACCAAAATGAGAGTCAGGAGTTTCATCACCAAATAAAGAAATAGGTTGAACAAAGTTAAACAGGGTTTTTTACTGCAGATCTCAACCCTTTTGATACACTATCTTACACAGTGGATCTCCACCAGAGCTGTAGTGATAAACGTGCTAATTCTCCAAAAGCAATTGACCAAAGAACTCTTTACTTTAGCTGAAGGGGGCAAGGTAGAACCACCTCTCATATTTTAGGTTCAGGGTAGAAAGGGAAAGAATTAAATGGCATAAAGTTATAATCATTATGCTTTAGCACCTTTAGTTCTTTAATTCTTCCAAAGCCAAAATGCAAGATAAAAGAAAAAAAAAATCATTCATTTAGTTTAGGAAGCTACCACTTTGGCCTAATTATTTGTTGCAGCAATAAAGGCGAAACAAACAGAATTTCATATTATGCCAAAGTTACTTTTAAAAAGTACCAAGTTTCTAAAAATGAAAACATAGCAAGTTTTTAAAAATACGGACAATAACACACTAGGGAAAGTTGACCTGAACAAAGAAACAATGGTTTTTTTAGGCCATCCTTTTTAGATACCCATTAGAATAATAAGGTTAACCAATTAAATTATATTCAATATAGCTTAATAAATATTTACAAACCCTTACTATATTAGACACCAAAAAGAAACATTCTTCATCTCAAGGAGCTAAAAAAAATTAAATTTTCATTTACAATGTCTGTATGTAGGATATATAACATTAATGTAAAAAGGTAGGAAAACATTCATATACCAGTAACAAAAAGCCACAGAGCACGCAAGCCTAATTTCAAACTAAGAATCTGCTGTTCTGGGGAACAGATACTAGAAGCAAAGGAAAGGGAGTCAAAGTTTCCAACTTCAATGACTTAAAAGTTGATCATCAAAAACTAACCAAACAGAAAACAATCCTGTCACTGAATTAATAATATAGGAAAAAAGATTCTTATGTAGATTTCACTGTGTAGTATACTTATACTTACCACAAACCAGATTTGGAATCAGACAAACCAGACTGAATATCCCTGGACCAATCATCAAATTGTTCTTGTTCATATAGTTTAAACTGGTCTAAGAGATCTTCAGCACTTCGATGGAAAGATCGAAACCCTGACAAGTCAGATAAAAGAGCTTCTGCAATCTTGATAGTATCATCCACCTTTAAAAATACAAATTACAAGAATATTTATTATTTAAATTCCAACAAAATTAGCGTAAAATCAGCAGGTCTGTGATACAGAAACTATTTTCCCATTTATCCATAAACAGTAAAATAGATTTTCCAGTGAATTTAAGAATATCAACTGCTACTGTGCTTCTGAATTACACCACCTCAGAATAGCAAAACACAGACGATAACACATACAAGGCATAATTTGAAGGGTACGATAAAGGAAATTTAGAGGAGACTCCAAGAACTCAACAATAGTCTTAAATATGTTATGTAGTAATTTAAGCTCTTTATTACATGCTCTGGTTAAGAGCTCAAACAATAATTAGGCCAATTTGGGTGCCAATTAAAGAATGCCTTTCCTCCACAACTATACAAAGAACAATGCAGCATTTTGGAAAGCAGACTGACAAAATTAAGGAGAGTACTAGAGAAAAAACATCAAAATATAAACTTGAATAAGTAGAATTCTCAAATATGCTAGCCTTTGTAATACTACTACTACTACTAATTTGCTCACTCTTAATCATATAATCAACAAATATTTATTACATGAGTCGAATGCAAGACATTGTACCACACACAAATTAGTAAGCATATAAGATTCTTAGATCAACTTTGATAATATTAAAATAAGTCCTTTAAATCTATAAATTGCTGCCACTACCTTAAGCAATGCCATAATTACCTTTCTCTAGTCCTTTAACTTCCTTTCAACCTAGGATGATTTATTTATATAAACATACTTACAGATATATACTTTGCACCTACCAGGATCCTGCAAAAATACACCTCAAATAATTTAAAAATCCTTTGAAAATTATAGATTTTTCGTATTTTTCAGTTTTTCAGAATTCTAATTATCACATGAAATTAGATGGAAATGTTTTCTTAATGTTTTCATTATGGTTCTAGATTGCCTTTACATTAATTTAGCACATTTCACAATTTGTGTTCTTCAACTTTTATTTAAATGAATACCTTCAGTTCCAGCTGGCGAACCCAAACTATATTATTGACAACTTCAGAAAGGTTTTTGCCAGCAAGTGGTCCAGATGCATCACCAGGAATCCCACGGCATCGATTTTCAAAATCTAATCGAAAATCTATAAACATTCAAATCATATAAATGATTACATACATTCAGCAAAGTTTTCCAAAATGCCTTCTATGTACCAAACACTATGTCAAATATTGTGTACAGAAAAATAGTAATAGTTAGTCATCCTCAGGGACCTCATCATGTATCAAGTGAGAAAAAGGAAATAACCAGCTAATTCTAAAAGCCTGTCATCTATTACAGAAACAATAAATTAATCTTCAACATATAGATGTCATAAAAATATCTTAATCAAAAATGGTACACAACAAAAGAAAAGTAATCTAAAAAAATCATTTTCAAGCAAACACTATAATCTCTGTTAACTTTTACCTTTAACTGAGTCCATAAGTCTTGCCAGTAAAGTTTCTCTTTCTAGCATCAATTCTTTGCTTATGGTTGGACGCTTCACTAACTCTTTATATTTCAGAAATGCTTGAAGAAGCTAATATAAAACAAAATAAGTACATGTTCATCTCAAATGAATCAACTAGGTAAAAACTTGCATATCTCCTCAAATAGTTTAAGAGAAATGTTAAAAATTAAATATTTCAATATTTTACCTGTTGTGGACTGTCCTGAATTTCTGAAATATAGTTTTTCAATTTTCCTGCTATTTTTTGTTCTGCAGGTGCAATAATTTTTTCATACTGAGACACTGCAGCTTTCCATAAAGGCTAAAAAATAACAATACAGTTAGACTTTAATATTTTCAAAATTTGCCTTTAAAAAGAACAACACAAATAGGAAATTATGCAGACAAACATATATATACTCAACCTCGGTATATGGATTATATTGCACAGGATTCAGGCCAGAAAAAGGTTCAAATACTCGAGCCAGGCATATGATTTTCTCATCACTGGCAGGTGAAAAATAGAGAAGTTTCTCATGAATTGTTCTAACAGCCAAGACCTAAAACATAAAATATTAAAACAATAAATTTACTCATATCAATAAATCTACACAAAAAAAAATAAATAAATCTACAAAAATAATCCAAAAGCTAAAGTTATTGGGCAAGAGTTTCTTTAACCTCGGTTTCTTGAAATCAAAAATAAAACTGAAACTATAAACTTGATAATTACTATTCATCAATACTCAATCAGATCAGATCAGTTGCTCAGTCATGTCCGACTCTTTGCGACCCCATGAATAGCAGCACGCCAGGCCTCCCTGTCCATCACCAACTCCCGGAGTTCACTCAGATTCACGTCCATCGAGTCAGTGATGGCCATCCAGCCATCTCATCCTCTGTAGTCCCCTTCTCCTCCTGCCCCCAATCCCTCCCAGCATCAGTCTTTTCCAGTGAGTCAACTCTTCGCATGAGGTGGCCAAAGTACTGGAGTTTCAGCTTTAGCATCATTCCTTCCAAAGAAATCCTAGGGCTGATCTCCTTCAGAATGGACTGGTTGGATCTCCTTGCAGTCCAAGGGACTCTCAAGAGTTTTCTACAACACCACAGTTCAAAAGCATCAATTCTTCGGCACTCAGCCTTCTTCACAGTCCAACTCTCACATTCATACATGACCACAGGAAAAACCATAGCCTTGACTAGACGAAACTTTGTTGGCCAAGTAATGTCTCTGCTTTTGAATATGCTATCTAGGTTGGTCATAACTTTCCTTCCAAGGAGTAAGCGTCTTTTAATTTCATGGCTGCAGTCACCATCTGCAGTGATTTTGGAGCCCAGAAAAATAAAGTCTGACACTGTTTCCACTGTTTCCCCATCTATTTCCCATGAAGTGATGGGACCGGATGCCATGATCTTCGTTTTCTGAATGTTGAGCTTTAAGCCAACTTTTTCGCTCTCCACTTTCACCTTCATCAAGAGGCTTTTGAGTTCCTCTTCACTTTCTGCCATAAGGGTGGTGTCATCTGCATATCTGAGGTTATTGATATTTCTCCCGGCAATCTTGATTCCAACTTGTACTTCTTCGAGTCCAGCGTTTCTAATGATGTACTCTGCATAGAAGTTAAACAAGCAGGGTGACAATATACAGGCTTGACGTACTCCTTTTCCTATTTGGAACCAGTCTGTTGTTCCATGTCCAGTTCTAACTGTTGCTTCCTGACCTGCATACAAATTTCTCAAGAGGCAGATCAGGTGGTCTGGTATTCCCATCTCTTTCAGAATTTTCCACAGTTTATTGTGATCCACATAGTCAAAGGCTTTGGCATAGTCAAAGTGATGCTCATAAACACACTGTACTATCAATCAGTGTGCTCAAATCTAGTGAATACATATAAAAGCTAAATATTTTTAAACTGATTTTAATACTTATTTTAAGTACAGTTTTAGTCTCTCCTCTTTACTATAGCAAACCTTCTGATTTTCATTAGTCTGCATTAAATTTGCTCTTCTAATAATGAAACAATATGCTAACAACGGAGAAGGCAATAGCACCCCACTCCAGTACTCTTGCCTGGAAAATCCCATGGATGGAGGAGCCTGGAAGCCTGCAGTCCATGAGGTCGCTGAGGGTCGAACATGACTGAGCGACTTCACTTTCACTTTTCACTTTCATGCATTGGAGAAGGAAATGGCAACCCACTCCAGTGTTCTTGCCTGGAGAATCCCAGGGATGGGGGAGCCTGGTGGACTGCCGTCTATGGGGTCACACAGAGTCGGACACGACTGAAGTGACTTAGCAATAGCAATAGCAATGCTAACAACTCCATTATGTATAACTTACAAACAGTTGGAAAACATTTCATTTTGTATTTAAATTTTCTACCAACCATCAAAAGGAATTAAAAGGCTAAGTAAAAATGCTATAATCTTTCATTTGTGTTGAAAATATCAGCACAAATTCACGATTTATTTTTCTCTTGATAAAAACAAAAATACTGATTTAACAATGCTGTCTACTGAGAAAGCCTAAAAGCATTGATAGTTAAATGTTTACTACTTCATCAACCAGATTGTTGTCACTAAACTCTATTTTCCTCTAACAAGACCTTTGGGGAAATGACTAATTCCACATACAAAATGGAAAATGTAGAAGACGGGTCAGTACATTTTGAGAGGTCTGAATGTAAAAAAGTTACCAAAGAAATACTGGCTTCATATCAAAATGACACAGACACAACTTAAAGGGGTATTCTTTGCACAAGGTGGGACAATTTGAGTATAGTAATAATAACTACAATAATAAATACAACACGTTGAAATATAAAAAAATCATAGGTTCATAATGACATTATTTAAAAAATCATTGATTGCCTATGAAACTTATGATACTAACTTACTATGCATTGTTCTAAAAAGTGATAAAAAGAAAAAAGTAATTGTCTATATTGCCATTCCTATACAAACTATATTTCAGGTACCTAAAAAACTGATAAAAAGTTCTTCCATCATCACTAATAAATGCAGAAAGAACAGAATTAAAACACCATCTCACAATCAATCATTAAGAAAAAGTTGGTAAACAGCATTTGAACAGATTAATCAGATTAATCATACATGAACCCACAGATCAAACTTAACTCATGAAAAGCGGGAAAACCAGACACCTCTTGCCTCCTTTAATGTACGAGAACTATATGCTACTGCCTACGAAGCAACCTGGTTCAAGTAAACCAACATTTAGCAACTAAAAATATTTCTGAGACAATCAGTAAACTTGTACATTGATTACATAAATAATGATATTAAGAAATTATTCTCATTTTGTTGGGTGTGATATTGATATTATGATTACCTTTTAAGAGTAAAAGTACAAGATTTCGTGGACTGGCTTTAAAAATAGTTCAGCAAAAAAAAAAAGAAATGGAAGGCAGGGAGGACAAAGATGGCACAAGAACTGAACAATGCCAGTGGCCATTGAAACTGACATTCATTATACCATGCTACTTTTCTGTATGCTTGAAGTTCCTTGTAAGAGGTTAAAAACAACAGCAGCAGGAATTCCCTGTCAGTCCAGTGGTTAGGATTCAGCACTTTCACTTCCTGGGCCTGAGTTCAGTCCCTGGTCCAGGAACTAAGATCCTCCAAGCCACACAGCACAGGCAGAAAAAAATGAAATAAACTACCAAAACAACAACAACAAAAAATTCCCAAAGAACAACAATTCCCTTAAGCACAGAGGGAAAAAGTCAGCTCTGCAATCTTTGCCTGCCTCTTCAAGTTAAGTACATAGTTCTATACTGAAACTCTAATTTACAAAAATTAAGCAGCTATTTCAAATATTACCACTGAATACTCCCTAAAATACTGTCTCTGCTTGCAAAATAATTTCAATAGCCAAGAGAAAGTCTGAGAGCTTCCATACATAGATGAGTGGGTTATCTTTTTTATAACAAAGAACACCAAAATAGAAGTTCATGACTTAAAAACTGAACAGCCACACACCAAAGAGAAAGGAAGGATGTGGACACCAGCACTCAGTGCCCACTGGGCACCTGACATTGTGCCACACAGCCACACAAATCATCTCACGTGACCGTGAGCTCTTCTGCTCTCCCGAAAGGTTAAAGAATTTCCATCTGATGCGTAGTTCTTAATGATTATAAAACGCATTCTCAAACAAGTGAGAACCTACTTCACACTTAAAAACAAAGATCCAAATGAAGATACCTCTTCAAGGCGTTTGCCAAGCTTGTCAAGTGTTTCAGGAAAATATTTTTCATTTTTCCACGGGTGAGGAACATAGCGCTGCCACACCTGACCTGTCAGATGACTACAGGCAGTCACCCACTGTTCACAAATTGAAATACCAGCTTTCACATTTTCCTTCACAAGGTAATAAGGATCTTCCCAGAGGTTCAACGTTCCCAACTTCTTCTGAACAAATCTTCCAAATGAACCACCTAATAAGGTGCAAAACAAACTTTTTAATGAACATATCTTTTTAGCAAATAATACATGGAATAATATATTATTCCATGTATTATTATAATGTAGCAAATAAAATATGGAATACATGCTTTTTATTAAATTAAAATGATATATAAATTAGCAAGTCAACAATCTATGAAATACCACATCCACACCTTTAGACAAGCACTGTTAATAATAAATACTTTTTAAAAACACACACGCACACATGTATTTGTATATTTGCATCTTTCATTATATCATGTATATCTTTGAAGCATAGAAATATACATAGAATTTTTTAAAGGCCTCAGTCCCACAGTATGGATATGACATTACATAATCAGTTCTCAACTGCTATTTGTTTCTACTCTCATTTTACAAACAATGCTGTAATAAATGTCCTTTTATGTACTTGTCTGATAGGTCCTTAGGTAATAATGAGAAAGATATATTCTAAGTCAAAAAGTATATTTTTTTTATTGACAGATAATCCAATATACATTAAACTTTTCAGTTGGTTAAAAATAAAGTGTAAACTAATACATGCATTTTTAACATACATAAAAAAAACTACGTTAATTTGATTATCAAAGAAATTGACACTATTATTTAACTATGTACAAATATCTACTTAAATAATCCTATATAATTTGCTCTAAGAGTTACTTTAAGCAACAATTACTCTATTAAGGAGCATTTCAAAGAAGGACTTAAAGGAAGAAATAGAAAATAAAATAAGGCAAGCTTCCAAAATTTCAAAAGTGTATTTCTTTACTAGTACCTATAATATCTAAGAGATGTAACATTCGTGATTCAGGATAATGATCATGTTCTGTTTGTCTCCACACATCATCTACAACATCCCGAGTTGTCTCCACCAAGTCAACCACTTCCAATAAGGACAGACCATCCAGGTTATAAAATTCCTAAAACCGAAATGCATTCATTTTTAAACATAATCGTATTTGCACCTAGGGCAACATAAACAAAACGTTGCCAGAGTTTGTCAAATGCTATGATTCTAATATCTGCCATTATTTTCTCCTCTTCTTCTATCAGATGCTATATAACTTCTTTATGCAAATACCCTATCTGATCCTTCACAAACATAAATTTAATAAAAGCCAGAAGAAAAAATAAGAATTACATAAACTCTATAAATTTATTTTTACCCTTGGCCTAATTTCCTCTAAATTTGGATTCATTTCTTTTATTTATCCAATAGAGTGTTTAACACTATACACACACTACCTTTTTCACTTCATTTATCCTTATTCATTCATTTCCTGGGTTGCACAATGTTACCAATAGTACAAATCTAGTACATGGTATATTATTCTAAATTTCATCACTGCCACAAAAAAATGTTTAAACCACTTCAAACACTTCATTCAAATGGCAATAATGAAATAATACTTAGAATGAATAAAAAATTACTAAATATTTATTTTGAAAACAATAGATTTTTGTAAAAAAAACAAAATGGGCACTTATTTAACCTCTCCATAGATGTATCAAGGAATAATCAATCTAATAAAGTGTCAAACTAAGACTTTTTATATTTCAGATTCCTCCAAACTGCTAATTTGAAAAAAGTTTTCCAATTTTCCAAAAGAACATATTATCTCCACATGGACAAACCTCTTAATATTGGGCTTCTCATTTTTTTCTATGTACCTGCATAGAAGTAATTATATTTTTGAGAAAAATATTTTCTAGTGATTAGAATTTAACTTTTTCAGAAGTTTAGACTTCTAAGTTGTACTCATTTTAAATACATATCTTAAGTAAACTCTGCTACATCTGAAGAATATATTTTGTCCAAAGCCATCAAATAATGATTTTAAAACAGAGATAAAGCTAATAAAAATTGAATGCTACAGTATTTCTATCAAAACCTGATATATAACTATATATGAACCACATACTCTTGCAATTGTTTCAAACAATTCTTTAAAATAACTGGCTCTTTCTTTGGTAATCTGTTTACTTCCACGATGGGCTTGTTCTATCCAAAACTGGAACTCATCACTTGGTGTAAGAATACCTGAAAAGTGAAAGGGAAAAACAAGAAATATCAACAATTATCATGGTCATCATTTTGAAATGTAAAGAAATAACGAAATACTATAGTTTGTATACCAGGAACTAATATATTATTGTAAGACAATTATAACTTCAAAATCTGGCAAACAAATAAACTAATAGAAAAAGAGATTAGACTGTTGGTTACCAGAGGTGGGGAATGAGGAGAGGGGGAAGTGGATGAAGCTGCTCAAAAGGTACAAACTACTAGTTGTAAGATTAAATAAGTACTAAAGATATAATGTACAATATTATAAATGTAAATAGTGCTGCTTTATGTTATATATGAAAGTTCTAAAGAGAATATATCCTAAGGCTTCTTATCATAAGGCAAACTCTTTGTTTAACTTTGTATCTACAACATAATGGATGTTCACTAAACTTACTGTGACAACCATTTCATGCCGCATGCAAGTCAAATTATTATATAATACACCTGAAACTTACATAATGCTACATGTCAATTATCTCAATAAAACTAGGAAAAAGAAGGAAACAATTAAAAATGAAAAGCCAGAAAGTAATTGGTTTCATTTGCTTATTTTGCACATTTCTGTATCATTCACAAAGTACAGAAAATGAATTTTACAATTTCTATGAACAAAAACGAACAACAAAACAACCCCTAAGCAATTAACAAAATGGCAATCAGTACACACTCATCAATAAGTACTTTAAAATGCCTGAATGGATATGAAAACAAAACCCATATATATGTTGCCTCCTGGAGACTTGCTTTGGATCTAAAGTCACACTGAGACTGAAAGGGGATGGGAAAAGGTATTCAAAGTAAATAGAAATCAAGAAAACAACACTTAAGTCAAATAAAAAAAATAAAGACTGTCACAAATGATAAAGGACATTATATAATGATTAGTCATCAATCCAAGAAGATATAACACAATGTAAGTATATATCCAACCAACATAGGAACGTCTAATACATAAAGCAAATATTAATAGACATAAAGGGAAAACTTGACAATAATAAATTCATAGTAGGGAACTTTAACCTCCCACTTACATCAATGGACATATTACTCAGACAGAAAATGAATAAGGAAACAATGGCCTTAAACAACACATTAGACCAAATAAACTTATAGATATAGGACATTACACCCACAAGCAGCAAAATATACATTTATTTCAAATATATACGGTATATTCTCTAGGATAAATCCCATGCTAGGCCACAGAAACAAG
Organism: Bubalus bubalis; assembly: GCF_019923935.1. NCBI lineage: Eukaryota > Metazoa > Chordata > Mammalia > Artiodactyla > Bovidae > Bubalus > Bubalus bubalis. The sequence goes on along the minus strand of NC_059172.1, from coordinate 80,104,050 downwards.
ACTCAGCAAATTTTAAAACCTGAAATCAGATCAAGCATCTTTTCTGACTATAATGCTCCGAGACAAGTAATCAACTAGCAGGGAAAAAATTGCCAAAAAAAAAAAAAAATTACAAATAAGTAGAGGCTAAACAACATGCTACAAACAAACAATGGATCATAGAAAAAAAAATTTTTAATACCTGAAGAAAAATGAAAATAAAAACACAACAATCTAAAATCTACATGATGCAGCAAAAGCAGTTCTAAGAGGGAAGTTTATAGTGATACAGCCTATTTCACAAAACAAGAAAAATCTCAAACAACCTAACCTTACACCTAAAGTAACTAGAAAAAAAAGAATAAATAAAACCAAAAGTTAGCAGAAGGAAAGAAGTCATAAAGATCAGAACAGAAATAAATGAAACAGGAACTAAAAAGTAATAGATCAATGAAACTAAGAGCTGGTTCTTTAAAAAAACAAACATCATTGATAAACTTTGCCACACTCATAAGAAAAAAGGACAGAGGGCCAAAATCAATAAAATCAGAAATGAAAAAGGAACTGACACCACAAAAATTCAAAGAGTCATAAGATATTATTAAGAACAATTATACACCAATAAAATGGACAGCCTAGAAGAAAAGGACAAATTCCTAGAAATGTACAATTTCCCAAGACTGAATCAGGAAGAAATAGAAAAATATGAGAACTACCAGTAATGAAACTGAATCGGTAAAAAACAACTTCCAAGTACTGCAGTCCAGGACTAGATGGCTTCACACATCACATGGTTTGGTGAAGTCTACCAAACATTGCAAAGAAAAGTTAACACCTATCATTCTCAAATTATTCCAAAAAACTACAGAGGAAGGCATCCTTCCATACTCATTTTCCAGGGCCAGCATCTCCCTAAAATCAAAACCAGACAAAGAATCACAAAAAAGGAAAATTAAAGGTCAGTATCACAATAAATATGAATACAAAAATCCTCAACAAAATATGAGCATACCAAACTCAACAATACATTAAAAGGACGATACACCCATCAGGTGGGATTTATCCTAGAGATGTGAATGATTCAATATCCAAAAATCAATCAATGTGATACCACATCTACAAACTGAAGAATAAAAATCACAAGGTCACCTCAATAAATACAGAAAAACTTTTGACAAAAGTAAGCATCCATTGGGAGAAGGCGATGGCACCCCACTCTAGTACTGTTGCCTGGAAAATCCCATGGATGGAGGAGCCTGGTAGGCTGCAGTCCATGGGGTCGCTAAGAGTCGGACATGACTGAGCGACTTCACTTTCACTTTCTACTTTCATGCATTGGAGAAGGAAATGGCAACCCACTCCAGTGTTCTTGCCTGGAGAATCCCATGGACGGAGAAGCCTGATAGGCTGCAGTCCATGGGGTCGCACAGAGTTGGACACAACTGAAGCGACTTAGCAGCAGCAGCAAGCATCCATTTATGATTAAAAACTCTCAGCAACAAAGTGGGGTATAGAGGGAACATAATCAAGGACATATGTGATAACCCCACAGCTAACATCATACTCAAAGGTGAAAAGCTGAAAGCATCTCCTCTAATATAAGAAACAAGACAAGGATGGCCACTCTCACCCACTTTTATTCAACATAGTATTGGAAGTCCTAGCCACAGCAATCAGACAAGAAAAAGAAATAAAAGGAATGCAAATTGGAAAGGAAGAAGCTCCACTGTCACTGTTTGCAGATGATACTATACATAGGAAATCCTCACAATACCACAAAAAAAAAAAAGTAGATCTCATCAATGAATCTGGTAAAACTGCAAGATACTGGCAACACCATGGACTGTAGCCTGCCAGGCTCCTCCATGGAATTCTCCAGGCAAGAATACTGGAGTCGGTAGCCATTCCCTTCTCCAAGGGATCTTCCTGACCCAGAGATTGAACCCAGGTCTCCTACATTGCAGGCAGATTCTTTATAGTCTGAGCCACTAGGGAAACCCAGTAAGGTGGGGAAGGGGGGTTAATATTCATAATATACAAAAAATTCATATAACTCTATATCAAAAAGTAACATTGCTTTGTTATTAAAATTTTTTTTAATAGGCAGAGGCTCTGAATAAACATTTTTCCAAAGAAAAGAAACAGATGGTCAACAGGCACATGAAAAATGGAAGGGAAAGTAGAGCAGCCATTATGGAAAACAGCATAGACATTGCTCAAAAAATTAAAACTAGAACTATCATATGATTCAGCAATTACAATTCTGGGCATTTATATGAAAAAAACAAAAACGTTAATTAAAAAAGATTTTTGTTCTCCTATGTTCACTGCAGCATTATTTACAATAGCCAGGATACAGAAGCAACCTACATGCCCATAAACAGATGAATAGCAAAAGATGATGTAGTACATATATACAATGGAATATTACTTAGTCATAAAAGAGAACAAAATCTTGCCATTTCTGATAACATGTATATGCCTAGATGGCATTATGCTAAGTCAGTCAGGCAGTGAAAGACAAATACTAAATAATCTCACTTATATGTGGAGCCTAAGAAACAAAACAAATGAACAATAAAACAAAAGCAGAGTTATAAAGAGTTGGCACCACCAGCTCATCGCCAGAGTGAGGCACAAGCAATAGGGCCACCATGTGCTTACCAGTGCCCACCCGCCATGCCTGGCTTCAACTACAAGTTCCTGGAGAAACCCAAGCTTTGTGACTGTCAGTTACAAAATAAATGAGTCACTGGTATCAAATGTATACCATTTGATATAGTATAGGGAATATAGGGAATATATTTAAGGGAACATAGTTAAGAAATATGTAATATCTTTCCATGGTAACATATTATAACTACACTCATCATAGTGAATTGAATGAAGGTGGTTAAAAGGTACAAATTTCAAAAGATAAATTAGTAGGGATGCAATGTTGTTAATGTTGTTGTTGTTGTTGTTGTTGTTGTTGTTGTTGTTCAGTCACTCAGTCATGTCTGACTATTTGCAAACCCATGGACTACAGTCCTCAGGATCCTCTGTCCATGAGGTTCTCCTGGCAAGAATACGGAAGTGGGTTGCTATTTCATTCTCCAAGATATGTTCCCAGACCAGGGATAGAACCCATGTCTCCTGCACTGGCAGACAGATTCTATACCAATGAGCCACCAAGGAAGCTATAACATGATAAATATTAAATAGCGCTGATATGTTATACATGAAAGAGATAAGACAGCAAATAAATCTGAAGAGTTCTCATCACAAGAAAAAGATTTTTTCCTATTCCTTTAATTTTGTATCCATATGAGGTGATGGATAGTCACTAAACTTATGTGATAATCATTGTTTGATGTATTTTAAGTCAAATCATTATACTATACACCTTAAACTTTTACACTGTTGTATGTCAATCATATCTCAATAAAACTGAAAGAAAAAATAAAACACTTTAAAAACAGTTTTAATTAAATTAAAACAGTTTTCTTTCAAATTTGCATTTAAGTTTCCTAATGAAATGGACAATCTCTAGTTGCTTAATCACATGCTGGAAATAAATTCACTAACCTTTCTGGTTGTATGAGATTCAGAAAGGATTTAGAAAGGATTTATTTTACTATTCAAGCAAAGTATAAAACTACATCTGATATTTTAAACCAATGATTTCTGTATGTCATAAATTTCATCTTAATTGTTCTTAGGAAATAATTTATCTATGGCCACAAAATTATAATCAGCTTCAGAAAAAAATAATTTTAAAATAAGTCATTAGTTTATTATCTTTGCAAATATACAATTTGTATCAATCCTCATTACTCACAGATTCTGGATTTATGAAGTCACCTACTCATTAATATTTATATGTATCCGAAGTCACTACTCTCAGAGCACTCATGGTCATTTGCAGACACACAGAGCTGTGAGAAATTTTAGTTGCCCAACACCTATGTTCCCAGCTAAGGTTCCTTGGACTGCAAGGAGATCCAACCAGTCCATTCTGAAGGAGATCAGCCCTGGGTGTTCTTTGGAAGGACTGATGCTAAAGCTGAAATTCCAGTACTTTGGCCACCTCATGCAAAGAGTTGACTCACTGGAAAAGGCTCTGATGCTGGGAGGGACTGGGGGCAGGAGGAGAAGGGGATGACAGAGGATGAGATGGCTGGATGGCATCACCGACTCGATGGAGGTGAGTTTGAGTGAACTCCGGGAGTTGGTGATGGACAGGGAGGCCTGGCGTGCTGCGATTCATGGGGTCGCAAAGAGTCGGACACAACTGAGCGAATGAACGGAACTGAACTGAAGGCTGAACAAAGCAACAATGCTTGTCTTTTTTCTATCTCCTACTGTAAATAAGTGTGTTTTTCATAGTTTGTGTAGCGTCATAGTTTCACATTTTGTGCTTTTTGTTGTTGGTTTTGCTATTTAAATTGACCCGGAGCACAGTTAACAGAGCTGCCTCCTGTCCCTAGCAATAGAGCACTGTGATGCGCCTTAAAGAGAACACGCTTCTGTTAGATGAACTTCATACAGGCATGAGTTACAGTGCTGTTGCCCACGAGCTCAATGATAATTCATCAACAATATACATTAAATAATGTGTCTAAAAAACACACCTAAAATCAGTTGCATGTTGAGCAGCTGGTGAAAATGTTATGACCAGAGGCTCACAGGGTCCTAGGCACAATTTTTCAGTATTTGCTAATTCAGTGTTCACAGTGACTTAATAAAACAGAACTACTGAAAACAATGAGAATCAATCATATTATTTCCATAAACTGCACATTAAAAAAGATTACACTTTCCCCTTCTCCAAATCCATACATAAATCTATACATTTAAAATCAGCTCAAGCTCAGAGATGAACCAAAGGTGCAAAGAAATATTTGAAAAGGTATATTAATTTACTATGTACTAATAAGGCAACAGTTTTGACTTTCTTTGATAAAATTATGGCTAAATACCTCGTGTGTCATCTTCCTTAAATTTCAGTTTTGATAATTTAGTATCTGATCTTCGTAGAACTATACCCAAACCAGCTTCTAGTTCACTCAAAAGGTTCTGAAGTTTGGGATCAAAGTTTCTGCTCCATTCCTGATCCTAAATAAAATCAGACAAGAGCACATGATGATCAATATCTTGCCAAACAGGCTTCCTAAAACCTTGTCAAAAACTAAGTCCAAATATACCTGTTTCACTCAAAGCCTGGCACTACCTCCATCTCTTAAGAGAGGGATAAAAGTCCTTTCAACAGTTAAAACTTTATAAAGGTCATTTACTATCACAATTTAAGAATGGATGTAGATTGCATTTTACATCTTTTTCCAATTTCTCTATTTGTCAACAAAGTTTACATTATTTTTTAATTAAAAAATATTTTAATTTATAAACTAAAATACTAATATTACCAATAAATAAAATAATAAATATTTATATTTGTGTGTATGAAAGCATTTATCCAAAGACTTAGGCTAAAATCAACAATCATACAAGCTACTTTAATTTACTCACCTTTAGTAACATTGGTGCAAATACTTGCCGGACAGCTTGGTAAAGGGAATTAATAGGTGATTCTAACATAGATGAAACAAGAATATTATTATGTAGATTTTGATCAGTAATTACTTCAGGTCGCAGCTTGAAAAACACCAGCACTTTATCTTTTGTGTCAGCAAAATCAATCTAAAGTGATAAACAAATGATTTTTAATGTTATTTTCATAAAGTTAATATTTGAAAATATTACCCAAAAATGTTGTATCTATAATTTTATCCCTTGGTAAAAGTATAGTTTAGAAATAATTATAGTATATTACAATCAGTCTGTCTTTGCTCCGTAAGAAAACTTGGGTTTGAAAATTGTATCCCTACTTATAGGTGATTGTATCATAAAGCTACTTCGATAATTGATAAGTGATTATAAACAAAAGCACTACATAAATATTGTTGACATACACTGCTAACTACTCCACTCCAGCCAGATTCATTAACACTACAAATCAAAGCTGTGTGCCCCAGGTACATACTGGTGAGTAGTATAATTTTCCACCCTACTCCAGAAACTCTGTAACAAGGACGTGTATTACCTTCTTGCATGCATACTAAGTCACTTCAGTCATGTCCAACTCTTTGGGACCCTATAAACTGCAACCCACCAGGCTCCTCTATCCATGCAATTCTCCAGGCAAGAATACTGGAGTGAGTCGCCATGCCCTCCACCAGGGCATCTTCCTGACCCAGGGATCAAATCCGCATCTCACATCTCCTGCACTGGCAGGTGGGTTCTTTACCACTAATGCCACCTGGGAAGCCCAATTACCCTCTTACCCAAAACTAAGTTCTATATAAATAGACAACCTAAAAACCAAAAAAAAAAACAGGTTGTCTATCTCCTAAAATCATCTTTACCTGAACCAATGTTTTTTGCGTAAAGTATCTGAGCATCAGACTCTATTGCTAAATTGTCATCAACCTAGATTATTTAAAATTAAAACTGTCTGAGCTAAATTGGAATTCTCTAACCCAACCATGCTTAAAATAGGCCAGTTTACAGCAACTAGTTCATTAGCTGTAAAGCATACTGCCCAAAATAAGTTTTTGCATTATACACATATACACAAAATTGTTCTCATTTCTTTTTCCAGGAAGAGAAGTCTATTCTGTAAAAAAAAGAAAAAATTCAAACAAGTTCACTGTTGTGCGTGAAGAAACACACTAAGGATGAGTGAGCTTTTGTGCTACTTTTATCCTAATCATTGTATCTGTTTAGCCACTATGAAAGAACTGTCATTTACTTGGCGTTACTGCTTTTCTCAAACTCTCATTTTCACCCATTAGAGTTCTATGCTAGTATGATCATTTTATTCCCATTACAAGCAAGTGAGAACTGCAGACTGCAGTAAGTAATTTGAAAAATTCATTCCTTAGTAATTTTTTTAAATTTTATTTTATTTTTAAACTTTACAAAATTGTATTAGTTTTGCCAAATATCAAAATGAATCCGCCACAGGTATACATGTGTTCCCCATCCTGAACCCTCCTTCCTCCTCCCTCCCCATACCATCCCTCTGGGTCGTTCCAGTGCACTAGCCCCAAGAATCCAGTATCGTGCATTGAACCCGGACTGGCAACTCGTTTCATACATGATATTTTACATGTTTCAATGCCAATCTCCCAAATCTTCCCACCCTCTCCCTCTCCCACAGAGTCCATAAGACTGTTCTATACATCAGTGTCTCTTTTGCTGTCTCGTACACAGGGTTATTGTTACCATCTTTCTAAATTCCATATATATGCGTTAGTATACTGTATTGGTGTTAAATAGACCATACACTTGAACTTTTCTACTCCCACCTATGTGAAGAAAGAATATTCACAAAATACATATTTTAATATCATACTTTGAAAACAGTAACTATGTCACTGGCCAAGGTGCTGTGGGGCATCAGGACAATGAGCTTTGCCTTAACGAAAGTCAGAGTTAAAGCAAAAGGTAAGGTGGCTACAGCTGTTCATCCTTCCCTGAGTAAAGAATCAGCACTCCTAGCCTAATCTTCCAGTTTCCCTATCATCAGCAACTGCTATATACTATTAGCTTACTCTAATCTGATAATTACTAAGGTATACATTGGGCTTTCTAGGTGGTGCTAGTGTTAAAGAACCTGATTGCTAATGCAGGAAACGTAAGAGATGTGATCGATCCCTGGGTCAGGAAGATCCCCTGGAGAAGGAAATGGCAACCCACTCCAGTATTCTTGCCTGGAGAATCCTATGGACAGAGGAGCCTGGAGGCTACCATCCATAGTGTCAATGGACATGACTGAAGCACTTAGCATGCAAGCAAGGTATAATTTGTTCTTTTTGAGGTTGCAAAATGTCTCTATCACCTCCTGGGATCCATCAGGGATCAGCAGACTACAACCTTCTGCCTGTTTTGTACAGCTCACAAGCTCAAAATTATTTCCACATTTTTTTTAAAATCAAAAGAATAATATTTCATGATATGAAATTCAAGCATCAGCATCCATAAATGAAGCTGAATGCAGTCACACTCAGTCATTCACATATTGTCTAGGTTGCTTTCTCACGTCAATGGCCAAGTTGTGACAGAGACCTTACAATCTGCCCAAGCCCAAAATATTTGTTATCTGTCCCATTATAGAAAAAAAATGTGCCAACTTCTATTCTATAGCATAAACCAGATCACATCTCTCTTGCTTAAAACTACCAACAACTTGGTATTTCAACCTAAATGGTGTATAAGGTCTGAAATGCTCAGTCCATATTTTAAACTTCCAGTCTTTGGTTATTCATTAAACTTCAGCAATGACTGTGTAATTTTTTTTTCCCAGCCCCCTGAAACCAAGATGAGATCCAGCTCAAGTTGTGTCTGAATCTTTGCAACCCCATGGACTATAGCCCTCCAGGCTCCTCTGTCCATGGGGATTCTCCGGGCAAGGATACTAGAGTGGGTTGCCATGCCCTCCTCCAGGGGATCTTCTCAATCCAGGGACTGAACCCAGGTCTCCAGCATTGGGGGCAGATTCTTTATCTTCTGAGCCACCAGGGAAGCCCCTCCCTAAATCTGCCTACAACTAACTCACCATTCAAATCTCATTTCAAAGGGCTCCAATCCAAACAGGCATTCCCTCCTTCCCTATTTTAATGCAGTTCCTCACCCCGCCCCAATCACTACTTTAACATGACTCTATTTTTACTGGCAGCACTTATCAATACCTAAAATTATGTTACATTACATATCTGTGTGGATGAAGTGAAGTGAAGTGAAAGTCGCTCAGTCGTGTCCGACTCTGCAACCCCATGGACTTGTCCATGGAATTCTCCAGGCCAGAATACTGGAGTGGGTAGCCTTTCCCTCCTCCAGGGGATCTTCCCAACCCAGCGATTAAACCCAGGCCTCTCATATTGCAGGCGGATTCTTTACCAGCTGAGCCCAAGGGAAGCCCCATCTGTGTGGATGTGTTTAACCAATTTTTGTCCATTCGAATGTTACTCCTTTAAGATAAACTGACATATTCATGGCTTTATCCCTAGCACCCAGGACAATGCCAGACCATAGTGGGTGAATTAATATTTGTTAATTTGTTAAATCATGCTGACTGTCAGACATCTAAAGTACAACTTAAGATATAGAAAAACATTTTCAAATATGACTAAGTATCTGTACTGTGATGTATGACTATATATAAAATACACTGTTGGGCTCTACTAGCTTAAGTATTAAAATAAAAAAGTTATAGACTCAATTTTCATTACACAACCCAAGATATATTTTTACAAATCCAAACCCCTCATCTTATTTTCCCATTACACTCTATCTAAACTTTCAGATCCTGAAGGAAATCAGTCCTGAATATTCATTGGAAGGACTGATGCTGAAGCTGAAACTCCAATATTTTGGCCACCTCATGCGAAAAACTGGCTCATTGGAAAAGACCCTGATGCCCGGAAAGACTGAAGGCAGGAGGAGAAGGGGATGACAGAGGATGAGTTGGTCAGATGGCATCACCGACTGGATGGACATGAGTTTGAGCAGGCTCCAGGAGTTGGTGATAGACGAGCAAGCCTGGCGTGCTGCAGTCCATGGGGTCGCAAATGGTCGGACACGACTGAGTGACTGAACTGAACTGAAACTTTCAGAGGCATTTACAGCAGTGTGCTTGATTTTATCATTTGTTGAGTATACGTCATTCTAGGTCATCCAGAGTGAGGCTCCAGAAGGCAGAAGCAGGGGGTCTTATTGTGAATTATATAATACTAACTTATCGGAGCAGGCCTCCTGGTGGCTCAGACAGTAAAGAATCTGCCTGCAACGCACAGGTTTGATCCCTGGGTTGGGAAGATCCCCTGGAGAAGGGCATGGCAGCCCCTTCCAGTAGTCTTGCCTGGAGAATCCCATGCACAGAGAAGCCTGGTGGACTACAGCTGTCAACTATGATTATCCATGCTTTTTACATCTTTGTAAACTTACTAAACCAAGGAAAGTGCCTTATATATAGTGAGTTCGAAATACAGTGATTGAATAGAATTGAGTCAAATCCAAGACTAAAGATTCGTAACAGGGTGAATAATCCAATCATCCTACAAAAACACATTCAATGTTTGCTGTGTATCAAATACTCTGCTAGACCTAGGGATATGGATGGACACCAGAGGAAGAGGTTTAAAAATATGACTACGATTTGTTAACTTTCATCCATTTACTGAGCCCCTTTAACATGTGAGGCAATTTTTTCTGTATATTACTCTGAGTGCATATGTGTGTTTATCTCCTGGTTGCAGGTGCACCCATTTCTTAAACAATCCTGCCAGTAGAAGCAGCAATGAAATAAATATTAATGTCAATACATCACAGGTTGTACAACAAAAAAGAATTTAAACTATCTTATCATTCCGTAAAAGATTTTAGTTCCTAACTATTCTTTCCCTAGAGTAAATTTAAACTCAGAATATAATATAAAAAAAAAAGATACACTAGAATTTGCCCCCAAAGAACTTCAAAAGGGAGAAAGAAAAAAAAAAGTTTAAATAAGATAAATTTCGTGTTTTCAGTTATAACGTAAATGTAGTATTAAAAAAAAAAAAAAAAAAAAACTAGAAAGACCGTAATTGTTCTCTGCCAGTGAGCGGACTGGGAGCTTCCTTCGGCCAGGAGGGATGCAAGCTTGGAAACCAAGTGAAGCGAGAGGCCCGCGCAGCTCGTCGGGAAGGGACAGCCACGGGCCATGGAGGAGGACCCAAGCCAGGAGGCTCCCAGGGACCCGGCATCCGTCCTACTGAGCCCGGAACGGAAAGGTAGGCCGGGGCGGGGTGCAGGCAAGCATACCACGTTGGAGAAGGCGATGCCGGAATCGGATCGCTGCACTCTGAGGAGCATCTGGTTCCCGTCGTCCAAAAAGTTGTTGATTTCGGGGCCGTTGCCCAGCAGCGCATGGTCCCAGGATTCCGACACCAGCCCGAAGTAGTTCCGAGTAGTGGCGAAAATGAAGAGCTTCCGCACGTCCCCGGGCACGCCGGCCATGACTCCGGAGAGAAGAACCGGAGAGGGCGGGCGGCAAGAGCGAACAACGGAGAAAGCCGGAGGATGAACGCGAAGGGAGGCGCGGACAGCCCCAGCCGCTAGCTCGCCCGCGGCCTGCAGGGCTTCGCGGTTGCCAGGGGCAGTCGCTATGGCGACGGCGCACACGTCCGCGCGTGGCGCCGTTACTTCCTCGGGCACGCGCACGCCAAACTCGCGGGCCGATCGACCACCTCGGCGCTCCTTAGCTGCTCGCCGCCGTCATCGATTGCAGGGGATTCGGGCAAGTGTGGGTCAGGTGGAGAAGCCCGCTTTAAGTGCTTTCTGCTGACTTCTTGAAATGGCAACTCACTCCGGTACTCTTGCCTGGAAAATCCCATGGACGGAGGAGCCTGGCAAGCTGCAGTCCATGGGGTCGCTAAGAGTCGGCCACGACTGAGCAACTTCACTTTCCCTTTTCACTTTCATGCATTGGAGAAGGAAATGGCAACCCACTCCAGTGTTCTTGCCTGGAGAATCCCAGGGACGGGGGAGCCTTGTGGGCTGCCGTCTATGGGGTCACACAGAGTCGGACACGACTGAAGCGACTTAACAGCAGCAGCAATGGTTAGTCCAGACATTAAAATTATTATAATATCCAGGGGGCCCGGGCTGGTGCTCTGGGATGACCTGGAGGAGTAGAATGGGGTGGGGGAGGGAGACTCAAGAGGGAGGGGACATATATATAATTATGACTGATTCATGTTGACGTACAGCAGAGAGCACCATAGCACTGTAAGGAAATTATCCTCCAATTAAAAAATCATTATAATATATTGGCAGTTGTTAGAATGTAATACAATGCAGCACCAACTCTTTGTGACCCCATGAATCGCAGCACGCCAGGCCTCCCTGTCCATCACCATCTCCCAGAGTTCACTCAAACTCACGTCCATTGAGTCAGTGATGCCATCCAGCCATCTCATGCTCTGTTGTCCCCTCAATCTCTCCCAGCATCAGAGTCTTTTCCAATGAGTCAACTCTTCCCATGAGGTGGCCAAAGTACTCGAGTTTCAGCTTTAGCATCATTCCTTCCAAAGAACATCCAGGGCTGATCTCCTTCAGAATGGACTGGTTGGATCTCCTTGCAGTCCAAGGGACTCTCAAGAGTCTTCTCCAATACCACAGTTGAAAAGCATCAATTTTTCGGTGCTCAGCTCAAATTTACTATAGTAGTCATTCAAAGTGAGACAGATTCTAAAATATGTATTTATTCATCCAATTAAAAATAATAAGCAGGACTTTCCTGGTGGTCCAATAGTTAAGAATTCACCTTGCAATGTAGGGGACATAGATTGAATCCCTGGTCAGGAAACTAATTTCCCATGTGCCCTGGGGCAACCAAGCTCAGACAGGGAAACTGCTGAGCCTAAGTGCTCTGGAGCCTGAAAGCCAAAACCAGAGAGAAGCCCTCAGAACTCAACAAAAGAGCTTGCATGCTGCAACTAGAATCTAATGCACCCAAATAAATAAATATTTTTAAATATAAAAGTAATAAGTTAACATGACTTGTTAACATAAATAATATATTTTGATGAAAATAATTAAAATTCCCAATATAAAAATAAATTTGGTCCGAAGAGTGGTATTGTTTTACATTTCCACAAATTTCTTTAGTATATATATGCCTTAGTAGGAGGCAGTTATTTAATAGATCTTCTATCTACTATTGTATCCATCCCTTGCAATATGTTGTTTTGGTTGAAGTATGTGGAGAACACTACAGATATGTAGTTAGAAAACAGAAATATGTGTAGCTGGAAAACAGAAAGAATTTTATAGTCTTTTCAGATAGCTCTGATACTAACCCAAAACTCCACTAATGGTACTTTCCTTCTTTGTGTGTGTGTGTGTGTGTGTGTGTGTGCGCGCGTGCACTTATTTTGGCCATGCTGCATGGCCTGTGGGACCTTAATTACCAGACCAGGGGTAAAACCCATGCCCCCAGCAGTGGACGCACAGAGCCTTAACGACTGGACCACCAGGGAATTCCCCACAAACAGCAGTTTCTTGAAGGACAGTTGAAATTTAGAATCTGGAACCATATCAATAAACATTTCATACTCAGTTACATTAAAACCCATTGGTTATCTTGCACTCTGAATGGATATTTTGCCTGTACATAACTTTGTAACTCCATGTATTGGTCATTTGGAAAACATTTGAGCTATGTAGATCTTCCAAATGTTGATACATTTCATTATACAATATCATAAAATCACATTCCTTAATAAACCACTGATACCAGAAGAAAAAGTCTGTGTATGGAGAGATTGTCAAACTTACAGTAGTAGAGAATTTAAGTTTTCCAAAATTCTAATTTTTCATGAAAGCCTGAATTTCATCATTGGCAACAAATATTATTCATGTTTTCCTTGAAATGATAGACTTATTTAATTCATTTTTGAGGAAAAAAAATGTCTGCCAAATACCCAAGACTTAAGAGTAATAGTTTGTCATCTATTCAAGTAAAAATTTTCTTCAGTGATAAAAGCTGATACTGCTAAGTCACTTCAGTCATGTCCAACTCTGTGTGACCCCATAGACAGCAGCCCACCAGGCTCCCCCATCCCTGGGATTCTCCAGGCAAGAACACTGGAGTGGGTTGCCATTTCCTTCTCCAATGCATGAAAGTGAAAAGTGAAAGTGAAGTCGCTCAATAGTGTCCAACTCCTAGTGACCCCATGGACTGCAACCTGCCAGGCTCCTCCGTCCATGGGATTTTCCAGGCAGGAGTCATGGAGTGGAGTGCCATTGCCTTCTCCAATAAAAGCTGCTAGTTTTGATCAAAACTCAAATAGTCACACAAGTTCCTGGTTGGTTTTTGTTTGTTTGTTTGTTTTTTCCTTAAAGCAACCACTGTACTTCAGTATTCAGCGTAAGTGCTTTTGATGTTTCATCCATCAGAACATTAAACTGACTTGAACTCAAGATTTGAGATTTGACTAAATTATTTACTCTATCATTGAAGACATTCTTAAATGAAACTGGTATCTTTTCCTTTGAGTACACGGAGGAGAAGAGAGGATGTCTACTAGAACATTTCAGTGTCCCAGCCTTGATTTGTGCAAAGATGCCAGCAGTTTAGCCACACTGCGTTAGTTTTCCAGGGCTGTGTCACAAATTGCTGCAAACTCAGTGGTCTATAAACACCCTCCTTTATTAGCGTTTAGTTCTGTCCATTAGTAGTCTGCGAACTGCATCTCAGCCTCTACTAATAGTATCACAAAGTTGAGTTCAATATATTGCCCAGGCTGAGTTCTAATCTGGATCTTAGTGTCCTATTCCAAGCTCATTTTGTTGTTCAGTTGCTAAGTCATGTCCAACTCTTTGCAACCCCATGGATTGCAGTATGCCAGGCTCCTCTGTCCTCCACTATCTCCTGGAGTTTGCTCAAACTCATGTCTAAAGAGTCAGTGATGCTACCTAACCATCTCATCCTCTGCTGCCCGCTTCTCCTTTTGCCTTCAATCCTTCCCAGCATCAGGGTCTTTTCCAATGAGTCAGCTCTTCACATCAAGTGGCCAAAGTATTGGAGCTTCAGCTTCGACATCAGTCCTTCCAATGAATACTCAGGGTTTATTTCCTTTAGGATTGACTGGTTGGATTTCCTTGCAGTCCAAGGGACTCTCAGGAGTCTTATCCACCACCACAGCTTGAAAGCAACAGTTCTTCAGCACTGAACCTTCTTATATTCACATCCTTACAAGCTCATATAGCTGAGAAAATTAAATTCCTTGTAGCTGCAAGACCAAGGTCCCCATTTTTTGGCCAACCATAAGCTGACATTCTTTACCTTCATCTTCAAAGCCAAGGATGGAGAACTTTCTCACACAACAAATCTCTCTTGTGTTTCAATTCTTTAAGGGCTCCATTCCTTTCAAGCATTTACCTAGCCCAGAGGATAATCTCCTTTATTAACTCAAAGTCAACGGAAGCATGGAAGTGATAGCTCACCACATTCACAGGTTTTGCCTACATTCAAGGTTAAAAGGTTATACAAGCTGTGCCCACCAGGGAGTGGAAACCTTGGGACTGTTTTAGAATTCTGCCCACCATTACTTTTACACCATCAAATGTCAAGCACAATGAAAGAGGCACAAAACGTCTATTATTGTGGAAATAGTTTGACATTAGAGACCTCTGAAAATATTTCAAGTTTCCACAGGGGATCATTTGTTCTAGACGGTCTCTACATTACCTATATCTATTTAAGAAAATGAATATAAAAAAAGGCTTTTTATGCTTTATCCATTATGGTTGACAAATATTGGCAAATTATATTGAAAACAAAATGCCATAGGATTGTTATAATATCATTTCTATATTAAAGTATAATAATCATCTAGTTATTATCCTTGGACAATGTTGGGAGAGCTGTACATGAAAGGATGTAGTTTCAGAACCTCTTTTTCAGACTCAGAGAAGCTGAAACTTACTCCAAGGCATAATTATTTACAGATTTCAATCACCAGCACAATGAAATGTACATTCTCATATGACATTTAATGTTCAACTCAAATACTTAAATATATTTACCTCTATACATTTTTATGTGTCCCCATGGATTAATAGGAATTCTATTTCTTCAAATTCTGTTCCTAAGTCAGAAAAGAGTCTCTAACCATTACCCTGGAGTTTAGTAAGCAGTCGATGCTTCCTGTAGTCATTTGTGTTGAAAATATAGAGGGTGAGAGGAAGGAGCCATGTGAGTAAAGGAGTTAGTATTTATTGCGTCATATGTATAACTGAAGTTTATTCTTTCATCTGCACTTCTGTCTACCTCCACTCCCCCAACTAATCCTGGGCATGATGGTGGAATAGCAAGAAATGTGAGAATGTGGAGTTGATTTCTCCCAGTCTCCACTAACAAAAACAATCAAAAGCTGACATTTGGAGGAGAACAAAGTCAAAGTTTGGAACTCCTTGCAGATAATACTTTTGGATTTCACTACGAGAAAATGCAGACACTATGATTAAACAATTTAGATAATTTGAGTCTTCTATCAGATGTTAAATACTGTTTATTTGAATGCTAGTGCTTTGTTGAATTCAGTTCAGTTCAGTTCAGTCGCTCAGTTGTGTCCGACTCTTTGTGACCCCATGAATTGCAGCACACCAGGCCTCCCTGTCCATCACTAACTCCCGGAGTTCACTCAGACTCACGTCCATTGAGTCAGTGATGCCATCCAGCCATCTCATCCTCTGTCGTCCCGTTCTCCTCCTGCCCCCAATCCCTCCCAGCATCAGTCTTTTCCAATGAGTCAACTCTTTGCATGAGGTGGCCAAAGTACTGGAGTTTCAGCTTTAGCATCATTCCTTCCAAAGAAATCCCAGGGCTGATCTCCTTCAGAATGGACTGGTTGGATCTCCTTGTAGTCCAAGGGACTCTCAAGAGTCTTCTCCAACACCACAGTTCAAAAGCATCAATTCTTCGGCGCTCAGCCTTCTTCACAGTCCAACTCTCACATCCATACATGACCACTGGAAAAACCATAGCCTTGCTAGACAAACCTTTGTTGGCAAAGTAATGTCTCTGCTTTTCAATATGCTATCTAGGTTGGTCATAACTTTCCTTCCAAGGAGTAAGCGTCTTTTAATTTCATGGCTGCAATCACCATCTGCAATGATTTTGGAGCCCAGAAAAATAAAGTCTGACACTGCTTCCACTGTTTCCCCATCTATTTGCCATGGAGTGATGGTACCAGATGCCATGATCTTAGTTTTCTGAATGTTGAGCTTTAAGCCAACGTTTTCACTCTCCTCTTTCACTTTCATCAAGAGGCTTCTTAGTCCTCTTCACTTTCTGCCATAAGGGTGGTGTGATCTGCATATCTGAGGTTATTGATATTTCTCCCGGCAATCTTGATTCCAGCTTATGCTTCTTCCAGCCCAGCGTTTCTCATGATGTACTCTGCTGCTGCTGCTAAGTCACTTCAGTCGTGTCCGACTCTGTGTGACTCCACAGACGTCAGCCCACCAGGCTCCCCCATCCCTGGGATTCTCCAGACAAGAACACTGAAGTGGGTTGCCATTTCCTTCTCCAATGCATGAAAGTGAAAAAGTGAAAGTGAAGTCGCTCAGTCTTGTCCAACTCTTAGCGACCCCATGGACTGCAGCCCACCAGGCTCCTCCATCCATGGGATTTTCCAGGCAAGAGTACTTGAGTGGGGTGCCTTTGCCTTCTCTGCATAGAAGTTAAATAAGTGGAGTGACAATATACAGCCTTGGCATACTCCTTTTCCTATTTGGAACCAGTCTGTTGTTCCATGTCCAGTTCTAACTGTTGCTTCCTGACCTGCATATAGGTTTCTCAAGAGGCAGGTCAGGTGGTCTGGTATTCCCATCTCTTGAAGAATTTCCCACAGTTTATTGTGATCCACACAGTCGAAGGCTTTGGCATAGTCAATAAAGCAGAAATAGATGTTTTTCTAGAACTCTCTTGCTTTTTCGATGATCCAGCAGATGTTGGCAATTTGATGTCTGGTTCCTCTGCCTTTTCTAAAACCAGCTTGAACATCTGGAAGTTCACGGTTCATGTATTGCTGAAGCCTGGCTTGGAGAATTTTGAGCATTACTTTACTAGCCTGTGAGATGAGTGCGATTGTGCGGTAGTTACATATTAAAAATTAAATATGAAAGTTAATTGTAAAATTTGTGGTAACTTTTTGCTCTACCTTTTGAACTTTGTTATAAATCACCTTATGTAAGTGTTCTCCTGAATAGTCACAATTGTTTTAATTGACAATATATCTTATTGGTATTGAGGAGAAAGAAAACTTGAGGCTCTAAAAATTTATCTGAGAACAGTTCTAATGACTATCATACATTCTAACGTCTTTCAAATTAAGAAAAAAAATGTTGCTTGGACTAAGCAAAATAAAATATGTCTTCTTTTTCCTCTGCTATAGTAACCAATAATGTTCTAGACATTTGATGACATTCATGACTTTTGATGGATATGTCAAATTTGGATAGATTTGTTCTAATGACAAAGAACAGGGTCCCCAGCTGACCCTTGACCAACTCATGAGAGCAAGAGAACACATTTGTTGTTTTAAACAACTGAGTTATTGACTTCTTTGTTGCTCTGTGCTAGGCTAACTCATCCAAACTGCAGATAGGGTATGTACTCACCCACCCCATAGTCTCATACCCAGACCAGTTTAATTTACATAGCCTACTTTACCCTGTAGGTATGTGAGCTTGTAAAGCTGTTTTACAGAATGCTGTCTTAATGAAGCCTGTTGCATATATACCAAATTATGTGATAATTACTTGTCTAATAAATATAGAGCTTTTAATTTTGCCTTTCAGTGTAATGAGGTATGCTGCCTGCCTGCTGCTAAGTCGCTTCAGTCGTGTCCTACTCTGTGCGACCCCATAGACAGCAGCCCACCAGGCTCCCCCGTCCCTGGGATTCTCCAGGCAAGAACACTGGAGTGGGTTGCCTTTTCCTTCTCCAATGCATGAAAGTGAAACGTGAAAGTGAAGTCACTCAGTCGTGTCTGACTCTTAGTGACCCCATGGACTGCAGCCTACCAGGCTTTTCCATCCATGGGATTTTCCAGGCAAGAGTACTGGAGTGGGGTGCCATCACTTTCTCCGAGAGCACAAGGCTAAGTTCTTGTCTAATACTTAGAAATGAATTGTGAATTCACACGTACTGACAAAGCAAAAGACTGTCGGGAAGGGGCACCTTGGCAGAGAGCAAATAAGGTAAGGGAACCCAGGAGAGAACTCTGCCATGCGGCTTGCAGTCTCAGGTTTCACGGTAATGGGGTTAGCTTTCCAGGCTGTCTTTGGCCAATCACCTTGCTTGCTGCCAAATTTGGTCTGGCTCGGGGTCTTTCCTAGTGATATGCACATCTCTCAACCAAGATGGATTCCAGTGTGAGGGCTTCTGGGAGGCTGATGGGGCTGGCATCTCCTACCTACTCCTTTGTGCACTTCCTGAATTCTTTCAAGCTATTTTCATAAGACATACCTGACTTAGCAACTGAACAATTCTAGACTGATACCTCCTCCTTCCTTTCAGCCCCTCCCAAATTCTCCTGGTTAGTTTCCAATGTTGGTACCACATTCTTTATCTGAACCTCCTGTTGTGAGAAAGCTCAGGCAAGCAGTTATCATCATATCTGGCTAAGGCGGACAGTTTCGGTTTACAGTTCCTTGACATGATACTGATTTTTCTTTTAGATGCTTTGATGCTTACTGTGTGCAGGATCTAGCTTAAAAGGAAACAGTCTTACTCAGATTTGCAGCTGAATGCCCTTTCATGTTATTTTTAAATTATGCATAACCACTGATGTAAAGTGCTAAAGGGAAAGGAAAGTTTTATACCATGGTAACTATTAATTAAAAATGTTCACATAAACTATTATTTTGAGTTTTTTATTTTCCATTGCTATTTCCATTTTTATTTACATAAAATGATTGTTAAATAATATGCAATTAAATCAGAGCTTTCTGCTTCACAGCCTAATATCTTTTTAAAAAATAAATTCTATGATAGAATAACCCTCTAACATCACAGCTTTCTGCTTTAAGAAGAGAACATCAAAACATTGGCAGCATCAATTTACTCAACAAGGTGGCTTAGGATAAATTTAAAGAAAAGAAAGTGAAAATGTTAGTCACTCAGTTGTGTCCAATTCTTTGGGACCCATAGATTGTAGCCCACCAGTCTGTCCATAGGATTTCCTGGTCAAGAATCCTGGAGTGGGTGGCCATTTCCTTCTCCAGGGGATCTTCCTGACACAGGGATTGAACCCAGGTCTCCCACATTGCAGGCAGATTCTTTACTGTCTGAACCACAAGGCAGATAGGGTAGGGGGTCCCTGGAGAAAGACAACCAAGCCTGGCTTTCTTGACAGAAGAACCCATTTTGCTCTAAGTCATTTTGTGATCTAGGCCTGGCCATAATGCTTTCCTGTGAACATGTCATATAATTAATGATCTTAAGGGAAGGAAGGCAGAAAGTAAGACACAATAGTCAAGACACAATAATGCAGGCTTGAGCAGGGTCCTGGTTCCTCAAGGGATATAAATAATAATATAGCTTTGAGTTCTGCAGAAGCTAAGGCCAGTACTGAGATGGAGGATGGAATGATGATGTTGACCTTCCAGTCTTCAGTCAATTAAAGCTTGTCTGTCAACCTCTGCCCCAATTCAAAGCTGAATTTTCCTCCACTAAAGCCTCCTCATGAATATGCATGTACGCTTAGCCTAAAACTTCCTTGAATTTTGCTGTTAGGGGAAAGATCCCCAGTATTCTCCTTACTTGCTGCAAGTAATATAACTTTTTTTCCTCCTGATCTTTGGCTTGGTTTTATCTAATGGCTCACACTCACTAAGAGGTGAATCCACTTTTTGGGTAATAGTAGCAATTCCCATTTTTTCAAGCATTACCTTGACACTGTTAATCACTAAAGATATCTAATAATGTAAGATTTGGAATTTTACACCACTGTGAAATATATTCACCGAAATGAGAGGGAAGGTGGCAGGGCACAATCTTTAAAAGAATGGCATGGCCATTGAGGATATCACAAAAATTGGTTAGAACCAACTAGGTCCAAGATGGTGGAAGACTTGAGGTCCAGCTGACCTCAAGCTTCATTACACACTCATTGTAATACAAGTGACCATGCAATACTAATGACACAGCACACTAAATGACACACCAGCCATGATGTATTTCCAAGGCCAGCCATAAAAGGCCAGAAAATGGGAAGTGGCCAAAATCCTGGAAATCCTCACCCTTTCTCCAAAATAGTTGGAATAATCTTTCCACTTATTAGCCTATGAAATTAACCAATGCATCAAAACTAACCACCCCATATTTCAGGGCCACTCTCAAGCCTTTTGAGATGGACTGTATTCTGTCTATGGAATGTGTATCTCTCTAAATAAATCTACTTCTTACCTATCATTTTGCCTCTCACTGCACTCCTTCTGTGTTGAGCCTCATTAAGCTTCATTAGATCTGATAGAGTGCCTGATGAACGATGGACGGAGCTTCATGACATTGTACAGGAGACAGAAATCAAGACCATCCCCAAGAAAAAGAAATGCAAAAAAGCAAAATGGCTGTCTGAGGAGGGCTTACAAATAGCTGTGAAGAGAAGTGAAAAGCAAAAGAGAAAAGGAAAGATATAAGCATCTGAATGCAGAGTTCCAAAGAATAGCAAGGAGAGATAAGAAAGCCTCCCTCAGCGGTGAGCACAAAGAAATAGAGGAAAACAATAGAATGGGAAAGACTAGAGATCTCTTCAAGAAAATTAGAGATACCAAGGGAACACTTCACACAAATATGGGCTCGATAAAGGACAGAAATGGTATGGACCTAACAGAAGCAGAAGATATTAAGAAGAGGTGGCAAGAAACAAAGGGAGAAAAATCAAATCAATAAAATTAGAAATGAAAATGGAGACATCACAACAGACAACACAGAAATACAAAGGATCATAAGAGACTAATATCAACAATTATATGCCAATAAAATGGACAACGTGGAAGAAATGGACAAATTCTTAGAAAAGCACAACTTTCCAAAACTCGACCAGGAAGAAATAGAAAATCTTAACAGACCCATCACAAGCACGGAAATTGAAACTGTAATCAAAAATCTTCCAGCAAACAAAAGCCCAGGCCCAGACGGCTTCACAGCTGAATTCTACCAAAAATTTAGAGAAGAGCTAACACCTATCCTGCTCAAACTCTTCCAGAAAATTGCAGAGGAAGGTAAACTTCCAAACTCATTCTATGAGGCCACCATCACCCTAATACCAAAACCTGACAAAGATCCCACAAAAAAAGAAAACTACAGGCCAATATCACTGATGAACATAGATGCAAAAATCCTTAACAAAATTCTAGCAATCAGAATCCAACAACACATTAAAAAGATCATACACCATGACCAAGTGGGCTTTATCCCAGGGATGCAAGGATTCTTCAATATCTGCAAATCAATCAATGTAATACACCACATTAACAAATTGAAAAATAAAAACCATATGATTATCTCAATAGATGCAGAGAAAGCCTTTGACAAAATTCAACATCCATTTATGATAAAAACTCTCCAGAAAGCAGGAATAGAAGGAACATACCTCAACATAATAAAAGCTATATATGACAAACCCACAGCAAACATTATCCTCAATGGTGAAAAATTGAAAGCATTTCCTCTAAGAGTCAGGAACAAGACAAGGGTGCCCACTTTCACCATTACTATTCAACATAGTTTTGGAAGTTTTGGCCACAGCAATCAGAGCAGAAAAAGAAATAAAAGGAATCCAAATTGGAAAAGAAGAAGTAAAACTCTCACTATTTGCAGATGACATGATCCTCTACATAGAAAACCCTAAAGACTCCACCAGAAAATTACTAGAACTAATCAATGACTACAGTAAAGTTGCAGGATATAAAATCAACACCCAGAAATCCCTTGCATTCCTATACACTAATAATGAGAAAACAGAAAGAGAAATTAAGGAAACAATTCCATTCACCATTGCAACGGAAAGAATAAAATACTTAGGAATATATCTACCTAAAGAAACTAAAGACGTATATATAGAAAACTATAAAACACTGGTGAAAGAAATCAAAGAGGACACTGATAGGTGGAGAAATATACCATGTTCATGGATTGGAAGAATCAATATAGTGAAAATGAGTATACTACCCAAAGCAATTTATAGATTCAATGCAATCCCTATCAAGCTACCAACAGTATTCTTCACAGAGCTAGAACAAATAATTTCACAATTTGTATGGAAATACAAAAAACCTCGAATAGCCAAAGCAATCTTGAGAAAGAAGAATGGAACTGGAGGAATCAACCTACCTGACTTCATGCTCTACTACAAAGCCACAGTTATCAAGACAGTATGGTACTGGCACAAAGACAGAAATATAGATCAATGGAACAAAATAGAAAGCCCAGAGATAAATCCACGCACATATGGACACCTTATCTTTGACAAAGGAGGCAAGAATATACAATGGATTAAAGACAATCTCTTTAACAAGTGGTGCTGGGAACTCTGGTCAACCACTTGTAAAAGAATGAAACTAGAACACTTTCTAACACCATACACAAAAATAAACTCAAAATGGATTAAAGATCTCAACGTAAGACCAGAAACTATAAAACTCCTAGAGGAGAACATAGGCAAAACACTCTCCGACATATATCACAGCAGGATCCTCTATGACCCACCTCCCAGAATATTGGAAATAAAAGCAAAAATAAACAAATGGGACCTAATTAACCTTAAAAGCTTCTGCACATCAAAGGAAACTATTAGCAAGGTGAAAAGACAGCCTTCAGAATGGGAGAAAATAATAGCAAATGAAGCAACTGACAAACAACTAATCTCTAAAATATACAAGCAACTCCTACAGCTCAACTCCAGAAAAATAAATGACCCAATCAAAAAATGGGCCAAAGAACTAAATAGACATTTCTCCAAAGAAGACATACAGATGGCTAACAAACACATGAAAAGATGCTCAACATCACTCATTATCAGAGAAATGCAAATCCAAACCACTATGAGGTACCATTTCACGCCAGTCAGAATGGCTGCAATCCAAAAGTCTACAAGTAATAAATGCTGGAGAGGGTGTGAAGAAAAGGGAACCCTCTTACACTGTTGGTGGAAATGCAAACTAGTACAGCCACTATGGAGAACAGTGTGGAGATTCCTTAAAAAACTGGAAATAGAACTGCCTTATGACCCAGAAATCCCACTGCTGGGCATACACACTGAGGAAACCAGAAGGGAAAGAGACACGAGTACCCCAATGTTCGTTGCAGCACTGTTTATAATAGCCAGGACATGGAAGCAACCTAGATGTCCATCAGCAGATGAATGGATAAGAAAGCTTTGGTACATATACACAATGGAGTATTACTCAGCCATTAAAAAGAATACATTTGAATCAGTTCTAATGAGGTGGATGAAACTGGAGTTATTACACAGAGTGAAGTAAGCCAGAAAGAAAAACACCAATACAGTATACTAACGCATATATATGGAATTTAGAAAGAT
Source organism: Bubalus bubalis (assembly GCF_019923935.1). Classification (NCBI taxonomy): domain Eukaryota; kingdom Metazoa; phylum Chordata; class Mammalia; order Artiodactyla; family Bovidae; genus Bubalus; species Bubalus bubalis. The sequence continues at coordinate 80,079,931 of NC_059172.1, read as the reverse complement.
GGTAACAATAACCCTGTGTACGAGACAGCAAAAGAGACACTGATGTATAGAACAGTCTTATGGACTCTGTGAGAGAGGGAGAGGGTGGGAAGATTTGGGAGAATGGCATTGAAACATGTAAAATATCATGTATGAAATGAGTTGCCAGTCCAGGTTCGATGCACGATACTGGATGCTTGGGGCTAGTGCACTGGGACGACCCAGAGGGATGGTATGGGGAGGGAGGAGGGAGGAGGGCTCAGGGTGGGAAACACATGTATACCTGTGGTGGATTCATTTTGATATTTGGCAAAACTAATACAATTATGTAAAGTTTAAAATAAAATAAAATAAATTAAAAAAAATACACAGAATAACTGTACAAAAAAGATCTTCACGACCCAGATAATCACAATGGTGCGATCACTGACCTAGAGCCAGACATCCTGGAATGTGAAGTCAAGTGGGCCTTAGAAAGCATCACTATCAACAAAGCTAGTGGACATGATGGAATCCCAGTTGAGCTATTTCAAATCCTGAAAGATGATGCTGTGAAAGTGCTGCACTCAATATGCCAGCAAATTTGGAAGACTCAGCAGTGGCCACAGGACTGGAAAAGATCAGTTTTCATTCCAATCCCAAAGAAAGGCAATGCCAACGAATGCTCAAACTACCGCAAAATTGCACTCATCTCACACGCTAGTAAAGTAATGCTCAAAATTCTCCAAGCCAGGCTTCAGCAACACGTGATGAACTTCCAGATGTTCAAGCTGGTTTTAGAAAAGGCAGAGGAACCAGAGATCAAATTACCAACATCCGCTGGATCATGGAAAAAGCAAGAGAGTTCCAGAAAAACATCTATTTCTGGTTTATTGACTATCCCAAAGCCTTTGACTGTGTGGATCACAATAAACTATGGGAAATTCTGAAAGAGATGGGAATACCAGACCACCTGACCTGCCTTTTGAGAAACTACATGCAGGTCAGGAAGCAACAGTTAGAACTGGACATGGAACAACAGACTGGTTCCCAATAGGAAAAGGAGTTCATCAAGGCTGTATATTGTCACCCTGCTTATTTAACTTCTATGCAGAGTACATCATGAGAAATGCTGGACTGGAAGAAGTACAAGCTGGAATCAAGATTGCTGGGAGAAATATCAATAGCCTCAGATATGCAGATGATACCACCCTTATGGCAGAAAGTGAAGAGGAACTAAAACGCCTCTTGATGAAAGTGAAAGAGGAGAGTGAAAAAAGTTGGCTTAAAACTCAACATTCAGAAGCTGAAGATCATGGCATCCAGTCCCATCACTTCATGGGAAATAGATGGGGAAACAGTGGAAGCAGTGTCAGACTTTATTTTTCTGGGCTCCAAAATCATTGCAGATGGCGACTGCAGCCATGAAATTAAAAGACACTTACTCCTTGGAAGGAAAGTTATGACCAACCTAGATAGCATATTCAAAAGCAGAGACATTACTTGGCCAACAAAGGTTCGTCTAGTCAAGGCTATAGTTTTTCCTGTGGTCATGTATGGATGTGAGAGTTGGACTGTGAAGAAAGCTGAGCACCGAAGAATTGATGCTTTTGAACTGTGGTGTTGGAGAAGACTCTTGAGAGTCCCTTGGACTGCAAGGAGATCCAACCAGTCCATTCTGAAGGAGATCAGCCCTGGGATTTCTTTGGAAGGAGTGATGCTAAAGCTGAAACTCCAGTACTTTGGCCACCTCATGCGAAGAGTTGACTCATTGGAAAAGACTCTGGTGCTGGGAGGGATTGGGGGCAAGAGCAGAAGGGGATGACAGAGGATGAGATGGCTGGATGGCATCACTGACTCGATGGAGGTGAGTCTCAGTGAACTCCAGGAGTTGGTGATGGACAGGGTGGCCTGGCGTGCTGTGATTCATGGGGTCGCAAAGAGTCAGACACGACTGAGCAACTGATCTGATCTGATCTGATCTTGAGACTGTAAAGACTGTGTCAAAGACTGTAAAGTCAGTAAAATAATAAATGAAAAACAGTTTAATTTTTTTCCCTTTGAAAATATGCTCTTGAAACTTCATGATGGTAAAAAGTAAAATAAAACGCAACCGGAAGTCAGCACTTTTAATTTTTATGAGCCATATATTATCCTTAGGGACAAGAAAGTGAAAGTGAAGTCGCTCAGTCGTGTCCGACTCTCTGTGACCCCGGGAACTGTAGCCTACCAGGCTCCTCCGACCATGGGATTTTCCAGGCAAGAATACTGGAGTGGATTGCTATTTCCTTCTTCAGGTGATCTTCCCAACCCAGGGATCAAACCCTGGTCTCCCGCATTGGAGGCAGATGCTTTAACCTCTGAGAGACAAGAGGGCCCTTTCAAATCAAAAGTCCAGGTCTGTAAGAAGCAGAGTATAAAGTTTATGCTGTAATGAATGGCTTGAGAGGGATTCAAGAGATGAATAGGGCTCAATCTTGGAGGAGGTCTCTGAGAGGCTAGAAATGAGGGAGTGGATCTGTGAGGAAAACCAGAGAGGAACTGACTCAGCATTAAGGGACCCAACACTGTCAGCGCCAGTGAGCAGAGCAGTGTGGGGGCCAAGGAAATGTCTGAGACTATTTCAGATCATGTACGCCTTTCTAGGAATCGCTGCCCCCGACTTTGCTACACAGTCATGTCGACTCATCTGCTCTGTACTGAATTGTGAAGGCTGTCAGTAACTGCCCATTTGTGGCCTATGGATTTCTAAAGAAGTGACACCTAACCAAAGCTGAAGAATTTGCTAAGTCCTGTTCAAACTGCCCTGTGTAGACAACCCTATTTTTGATGGCTGACAACATGGTTAAAATTTTGGTAACTATGCTGCTAAGCTGCTAAGTCACTTCAGTCGTGTCCGACTCTGTGTGACCCCATAGACGGCAGCCCACCAGGCTCCCCCATCCCTGGGATTCTCCAGGCAGGAATACTGGAGAGGGTTGCCATTTCCTTCTCCAATGCATGAAAGTGAAAAGTGACAGTGAAGTCGCTCAGTCGTGTCCGACTCTTAGCGACCCCATGGACTGCAGTCTACCAGGGTCCTCCGTCCATTAGCTTTTCCAGGCAAGAGTACTGGAGTGGGGTGCCATTGCCTTCTCCGTCTGGTAACTATACACAGGTTGATATTCAAAATAGGATAGGGAAGAGCCACTACCAGAATTTGGGTGGAGGAGGAAAACAGATCAACTCACTACTTTCACGAGCTTTCTTGTTTGAAATCCCTTCCTTGGAGTCTGTGTACTACCTTTATTTATTTATTAAAAATATGGTTTCTAGATTAGTAAAACTTGATTTATTGTTGGGTGTGCCCTAAGGACTTTAGCTGATACATAATTATGTACCCCTTAGTAGTTCTGATACAAGGTTGATATTTTTTAAATTTTTTTTTAATAGGCTGCTTCCCTACCACGGATGAAACCTGCACCCCTTGCAGTGAAAGCATGGAAACTTAGCTACTGGATCACCAGGAAAGTCTCTTACTTTTCAACAATACAATGCTGTGATGTGTAGATAAAGCATATAGTATTGTTTTATTATACAGATGGCAAAACTGAATAACAACTCAAGTAAATGTGTTATCCAAGGCTACAATGTTTAAAAAGGCAAATACATCAGCTTAATGGTGGTTCTCATTTTAAGAAACCATTTCCAATATATGTCAACTTTCCAAAATACAAGTTTGGGAAGTATACAGTGTAACAAAAACACGACATCCATCTATGCTTAAGACTGTGAAAATGCACATAAGAACATACCTAAGCACAAGCTGCCTGCACTCACTGGTGGTTTTCTCTGCCATTCATCCAAAGCCACGGGTTCACTATGTTTTCCTTTCCCTCTGTCGTCATCAGAAGGAATTTTCCAGATAGTGGCTACTCTTGCAGTCTGAGCCCTGGAGTGGATGAGAGCCTCTGTCAGGCTGTAATTGATCTGCTCAGGCACACTGCTTTTAATGGCATTCTTGATGGTTCAGTGGGTGAATTACTCGCCTGCAAGGCAGGAGACATAGGAAACTCAAGTTTGATCCCTGGATTGTCAACATTCCCCTGGAGAAGGAAATGGCAACCCACTCCAATATTCTTGCCTGGAGAATCCCAGGGGCCGAGGAGCCTAGCAGGCTACCATCCATAGGGTCACAAAGAGTCAGACATGACTGAGTGAGGCCAGTACAGCTCACAGCACAGTTTTAGGATGTAAGGGGATACAGCACATGCTACATAGTTCTGCACTGCAGGGCCTCTTGAAGACACCAGAACTTCTTGTGGGCTTTACTAAAGCTCCAAAATAGGAAGTCCTATTTTATCATCCAATTTCTACCATTTTCTTTTTCATTTTTTTTCTTATTGGAATATAGTTGATTTACAATGTCATGATAGTTTCAGGTGTACAGCAAAGGAAATCATTTATACATAAACACATATTCACTCGTTTTTAGATTCTTTTTCCATATAGTTCATTACAAAGTACTGAGTAGAGTTCCCTGTGCTACACTGTAGGTCATTATTAGTTATCTATTTTATATTTGGCAGTGTGTATATGTTAACCCCAAACTCCCAATTTATCTCTCTCCTCCTTATCCCCTGGTAACCATAAGTTTGTTTTCTACATCTATAATTCTATTTCTGTTTTGTAGATAAGTTCATTTGCATCCCTTTTTTTAGATTCCACACATAAGTAATATCCTATGATATTTGTCTATGTCTGACTTACTTCACTCAGTATGACAATCTCTCAGTATGACTCAGTGAGTTCATCCATGTTGCTGCAAAGTCGTTATTTCATTCTTTTTTATGGCTGAGTAGTGTTCCATATGTACCACATCTTCTTTATCCATTCCTCTGTTGATGAACATTTAGGTTGCTTCCATGTTCTGGCTATTGTAAATAGTGCTGCATTAACATTGGGGTGCATCTATTTTTTTGAACTATGGTTTTCTCTGGATATATGGCCAGGAGTGGGATTGCAGCTCTATTTTTAGTTTGTTTTTTTTTAAGGAACATCCATACTGTTTTCCATAGTGACTGCACCAATTTATATTTCCACCAATACTGTAAGTGGGTTTCCTTTTTTCCACACCCTCTCCAGCATTTATTGTTTGTAGATTTTTTAATAATGGCCATTCTGACTGGTGTGAAGTGATACCTCATTGTAGCTTTTATTTGTATTTTTCTAATAATTAGAGCACCTTTTCATGTTTGTTGGCCATCTGTATGTCTTTGGAGAAATGTCAGGTATTTAAATCTTCCACTCATATTTTGGTTGGGTTGTTTGTTTTTATATTTAGCTGCATAAGCTGCTTTCAAATTTGGAGATTAATTCCATGTTGCTTGCTTCATTTGCAAATATTTTCTCCCATTCTGAGGTTTGTCTTTTCGTTTTGTTTTGGTTTTCTTTAATGTGTAAGAAGTTTTAAGTTTAATTAGGTCCCATTTGCTTTTTTTTTTTTTAATTTTCATTACTCTAGGAGGTACATCAAGAAAGATATCTTGCTGTGATTTATGTCAATGAGTATTCTGCCTATGATTTCCCCTATGAGTTTTATAATATTCATTCTCACATTTAGGTCTTTAATCCATTTTGAGTTTATTTCTATGTATAGCGTTAGGGAGAACTCTAATTTCATTCATGTAAGTGTAGAAGTTCAGTTTTTCCGGTACTACTTATGAAGAGACTATGTTTTCTCCATTATATATTCTTGCCTTCTTCATCATAGATTAGGTGACTGTGGGTGCTTGGGTTTGTCTCTGAACTTTCTATCCTATTCAGTTGATCTATATTTCTGTGTTTGTGCTAGCACCATTCTGTTCTTTTGTTTTTTTAGCTATGCACCATGTGGGACCTTAGTTCCCCACAGGTGGCATGGGATCAATTCATGCCACCTGCAGTGGAAGCATGGAGTCCTTACCACTGGACCACCACCCAGTACCATGCTGTTTTTATGACTATAGTTTTGTGGTATAGTCTGAAGTCAGGGAGTCTGATTCTTCCAGTTCCATTTTTCTTAAGATTGCTTTGGCTATTTGTGACCTTTTGTGTTTCCATACAAATTATGAAAATTTTCTGTTCTAGTTCTGTGAAAAATGGCATTGGTAATTTGATAGGGATTGCACTGAATCTGTAGATTGCTTTGGGTAGTATAGTCATTTTCACAATATTGATTCTTCTAATCCAAGAACATGGTTTATCTCTCCATCTGCTTGTGTCACCTTTGATGCCTTTCATCAGTACCTTTTAGTTCTCTGAGCATGGTCTTTTTGCCTCCTTAGGTAGTTTTATTCCTGGGTATTTTATTCTTTTTGATGTGATGATAAATGTTTTTTTTTTTTTTCTTGGTTTTTCTTTCTGATCTTTCATTGCTGGTGTATAGGAATGCAAAAAAAAAATTCTGTGTATTAGTATCTTGCAACTTTGCTAAATTCATTGATGAGCTCTAGTATATTTTAGTACTGTCTTTAGGATTTTCTATGTGTGGCATGCATGGCATATGCAAACAGCAACAGTTTTACTTCTTCTCCCATTTGGATTCCTTTTATTTCTTTTTCTTCTCTGATTGCCATGGCTAGGACTGCCAAAGCCATGCTGAATAATAGTGGTGAGAGTGGATATCCTTATCTAGTTCCTGATTTTAGAGGAAATGCTTTCAGTTTTTCACCATTAAGAATATTTGCTGTGGGTTTCTCATATATGGCCTTTATTATGTTGAGGTATGTTCCTTCTATGTTCACTTCCTGGAGAGTTTTTATCATAAATGCATGCTGAATTTTGTTGATTAGGTTTTTCAGCATCTATTGAGATGATCATATGGTTTTTAATCTTTAATTTGTTAATATGGTGTATCACATAGATTGATTTGGGTATATAGAATAATCCTTGCATCCCTGTGGTAAATTTCACTTGATCATTGTGTATGATCCTTTTAATATATTGTTTGGTTTTTTCAAGTATTTGGTTGAGATTTTTGCACCTATGTTTGTCAGTGATACTGCTGGCCTTGCAGAATGAGTTTGTGAGGGTTCCTCCCTGTGCAATTTTTGGGAGAGTCTGAAAAGGATAGGTGTTAGCTCTTCTTTAAATGTTTCATAGAATTCTCCTGTGAAGTCATCTGGTCCTGGACTGTTGTTTGTTGGAAAATTTTTCATTTTGTTTTGTTTTGGTGAAATAAGTAAACTGTTTATTAGGAGGAAAAAGGTTATGAGTGAATAGACACACAAGCAGACTTGGAGAAAGACTGTTGGAAGATTTTTAATCAGTTTCAATTTAAGTACTTGTGTCTGTTAATATTTTCTATTTCTTCCTGGTTCAGTCTTCCTGGTTCAACCTTTCAGTTAGAAAGGTTGTACATTTCTAAGAATTTACTATTTCTTCTAGGTTGTCCATTTTATTGGTGTACAGTTATTTGTAGTAGCCTCTTAATGGTCCTTTGTATTTCTGGGGTGTCTGTTATAGCTTCTCCTTTTTAGTTTCTAATTTTATTGATTTGAGTCCTCTCCCTTTCTTTCTTAATGATTTTGGCTAAAGGTTTATCAGTTTTGATTTTAGAACGTCAGAGAACCAGCTTTTAGTTTCATTGATCTTTGCTATTGTTTCTTCATCTCTATATCATTTATTTCTGCTCTGATATCTATGACTTCTTTCCTTTTACTAACTTCAGGTTTTGTTTGTTCTTCCATCTATAGCTGCTTTAGGTTTAATGATAGGTTGTTTATTTGAGATGTTTTTGGTTTCTTGAGGTAAGATTGTATTGCTATAAACTTCCCACTTAGAACTTTTTTTGTTACATCCTATAGGTTTTGGATTGCCATATTTTCATTGTCACTTGCCTTTCTATTGTTTTCTTAGACATTGTTTTTTGTTGTTGTTGATGATGCTGTCCTGTTTCATTTTTATGGGATCTTAGTTCCTTGAGGCAAGGATTGAACCCGTGCCAGAGACTGAGCAGTGTAAGTGACAAGTCCTAACCACTGGACCACCAGGGAAGTCCCATAGTTTTCTTTCTCTAGGTTTATACATACAAAAATATTTTAGAAAATTTTTGCTCATAAGGTTGTTTTGAAAGAATAAATGCTAATGTATGGAAAGGAAACTATTTGTATAGAACCAGGACCACAATAAAGTGATATCTCACAAATCACTTAATTTCTGTATTGTTTATTTTTCTGGTAAGTTGAAATGCTTTATTTGAAATAAGGATTAAGAAAAAAATAGACTATGTACAGGATATATGAATTAGCACATTTTACGACACTATTTTTAGCTGCTTGGATATAGATGCAACTATATAAAAAGATTTTTTTCATGGCTTCATTCTATAACCCCAAAAGCTAAGGGATGGATTTATAACCAGGATGTCAAATAGATCAAAGCTATGGCTCAGTCTCGGTCCTTTTGCCTACTGCCCCATTTGGCATAAATATGTGCCCTCTGTCTTTATATATGGATAGTATTCAGTAGCTTTTTTTTTTTTCTATAGCCTTCTATGTATCAGTAGAATATGATGAAAGATAAAAGAAATTGTGTCTTGCCTAAAGTCACTTAGTGTCTTCTTTGGCTCTCAAACCAGAACACATGAGTTCCTATTTAAGGTAAATGCTTCAACACACCCTTTCCTTCTCACTGACTTTCATTTTTAAAAAAAGCGTAGTACACAACAAAGAACGATAGTACTGTCATAGTTTATATATCCATTCCAGGTGCCTTCTTAATGAAAAATAATGTATATCTGTATATTGGTGAAGGGCAAAAAAGATAAAAACTACATAACTAGGCAATTCTATACCACTCACAGACAGTGATGCTATCAGTATGCTCCATCTGTTAACTGTAATTGGAGTAAGGGAATACTCCATTTGAGAATGGAGGTATAGTGGTGGTATTAGGTACCGATCCGGGAAAGCATCCCATGGATGGAGGAGCCTGGTGGGCTCCAGTCCATGGGATCCCTAAGAGTCAGACATGACTGAGCGACTTCTCTTTCACTTTTCACTTTCATGCATTGGAGAAGGAAATGGCAACCCGCTCCAGTGTTCTTGCCTGGAGAATCCCAGGGACGGGGGAGCCTGGTGGTCTGTCGTCTATGGGGTCGCACAGAGTCAGACACGACTGAAGCGACTTAGCAGCAGCAGTAGCAGCAGGGAAAGCAATGAAGAAAATGGTCTAAGTGATTCCCAGGGAAATCACCTTCCCTTTAATATAACTGACAAGCATAGATTATTGACCTTATTTGTTCATAAAGTTCTCTTAAATGCAGATGGGCTACATATATTTCCTCCTCCAAACTGTAAGCTTCATAAATGCAGGAGTCATGCCTGCCTTTTATATCCCTAAATCCACCAATTCTTGGGTTAAGTGATCACTTATTGTTTGAGTAACTGACTGAATGAGTTGATACTCTACATGGACCCAGACTTGTGTCTTTTCCTCAAAGAATTATATAGATGCGGTAGTCTCCTATCCAGTCACTACATTCTGCTGAATCTCCAGAATCTCCAGGAATGAAAGGACTTTCTTCCTTACATAGGGAAGTGGTTCTCTATCATCCAGTGACATGTAAACTCAGAAACAATTGTCTTTCCCCACTGTCACGCAACAAACAACAGTAGAGAAGGGACACAATAACCACAATAAACATTCCTGTTTATGCCTCTCTATGTGTCTGATGAGGCATATGTTTTTAAATGTACAGTTTAGTGAGTTTTAACAAGTATATATACTACCACCTCAATCAAGACATAGAATATGACAATTACCTTAAAAGTCCCCTTGGAATTCTGCTCACTGTTACGTGGCAGACTGGATGGGAGGGGAGTTTGGGGGAGAATGGATACATGTATATGTGTGGTTGAGTCCCTTTGCTGTCTGCCTGAAAGTATCACAACATTGTTAATTGGTTATACTCTAATTAAAAGTTAAAAAAAATTCCCCTGGGCCTCTTTGCAGTCAAGTTTTCCACCTCCATCACCACCCCAACCCAGTTCCCAAGCATCAGTGATACCTGTCCTACACATAATTTTGACTGTTCTAGAATTTTCTGAACTATCAGCTAATATTCAATTTTCCAATTGTCCCATATGTTGGGACAAATATGGGACAAAATATTGTTTATGTCATTTGAATAAAGACTCAAGTAAGAATCACATGTGAAAAAATGATTGATCTGTTTTTTAAACATCTTTTACAATTTCCTTCTTTCTCTTTCACTCTAATACTTTGTTGTTGAATCTCTGTTATTTTCTTGTACATCTTCTGATAGCCTAGATTTTGCTGATCACATTGAGTTTTAACATGTTCCTCTGTCCTCTACTTGCCAAAGAATACTCAAACTACCGCACAGTTACACTCATCTCACACGGTAGTATATTAATGCTCAAAATTCCCCAAGCCAGGCTTCAGCAGTACATGAACCGTGAACTTCCAGATGTTCAAGCTGGTTTTAGAAAAGGCAGAAGAACCAGAGATCAAATTGCTAACATCTGCTGGATCATCAAAAAGGCAAAATTCCAGAAAAACATCTCTTTCTGCTTTATTGACTATGCCAAAGCCTTTGACTGTGTGGATCACAATAAACTGTGGAAAATTCTGAAAGAGATGGGAATACCAGACCACCTGACCTGCCTTTTGAGAAACCTATATGCAGGTCAGGAAGCAACAGTTAGAACTGGACATGGAACAACAGACTGGTTCCAAATAGGAAAAGGAGTACATCAAGGCTGTATATTGCCACCCTGCTTAACTTATATGCAGAGTACATCATGAGAAACCCTGGGCTGGAAGAAGCACAAGCTGGAATCAAGATTGCTGGGAGAAATATCAGTAACCTCAGATATGCAGATGACACCACCCTTATGGCAGAAAGTGAAGAGGAACTAAAAAGCCTCTTGATGAAAGTGAAAGAGGAGAGTGAAAAAGTTGGCTTAAAGCTCAACATTCAGAAAACGAAGATCATGGCATACCAGTCCTATCACTTCATGGGAAATAGGTGGGGAAACAGTGGAAAGAGTGTTAGACTTTATTTTTTTGGGCTCCAAAATCACTGCAGATGGTGATTGAAGCCATGAAATTAAAAGATGCTTCCTCCTTGGAAGGAAAGTTATGACCAACCTAGATAGCATATTCAAAACCAGAGACATATCTTTGCCAACTAAGGTCCGTCTAGTCAAGGCTATGGTTTTTCCAGTGGTCATGTATGGATGTGAGAGTTGGACTGCGAAGAAAGCTGAGCGCTGAAGAACTGATGCTTTTGAACTGTGGTATTGGAGAAGACTCTTTTTTTTTTTTTAGTTTGACTGACCGTAAACTCGAGGTGATGAGATCATAATGAATCTTGTCTGGCTTGCAATGCAGTTCTTGAACAAGTAGAAACGTCAAACTCCTTTCAAGATGAAAACCTGGAGAAGACTCTTGAAAGTCCCTTGGACTGCAAGGAGATCCAATCAGTCCATTCTAAAGGAGATCAGTTCTGGGTATTCTTTGGAAGGAATGATGCTAAAGCTGAAACTCCAGTACTTTGGCCACCTCGTGCAGAGAGTTGACTCATTGGAAAAGACTGTGACGCTGGGAGGGATTGGGGACAGGAGGAGAAGGGGACGATAGAGGATGAGATGGCTTGATGGCATCGCTGACTCGGTGGACGTGAGTCTGAGTGAACTCTGGGAGTTGGTGATGGACAGGGAGGCCTGGCTTGCTGCAATTCATGGGGTCGCGAAGAGTAGGACATGACTGAGTGACTGAACTGAACTGAACTGTCCTCTACTTACAAGCAGTATTTCTTTATAGAAACTTGATTTTGTTCAAATTTGGGTTAAAAAATAACATTCTTTTGGTTCTAGTGACAGAGAACTTAATTGCATAAGCAAAGCAGTGAGATTTATTTGCTCAAGTATCTCAAAATTCTAGGGTACAGCACAGACTCATATCATAAAATGTCTTCTTGATTTTTCTTTCTGCTTAATTCAGATCTCTTCTGAGTTTTGGCTTCATTCTCCACCTCCTTTCAGGTTCAAGTCCATAGGAAATAAAGTTGCTTCCCGATGCTTCATTTTCACATATCCATTCTGAACCAATTAATGGCATTCTGCAGAGTATTAGTGGTTTCCTAAGACATTTGGGGGGGGATTACCATCAGTATTAAGGCAGATTGGAAGCTTCGTGAGAAAAGTCGGGATAGCTTTGACAACTAAAGGCGGTCAACCAGTCAGTAACCCTCAACTTCTCCATTGGAGGCGGCCTCACAGAGTAACTGGGCCAGGAAGAGAGGAGCCACGCCCCTCCCGAGCCACGCCCCCTGGCGGCTGTCTCTGAGCGCGTCACTTCCGGCCTCGGGCGATCCGCATCCGGGTCAGGCTGCACCTCTGGCTATAGGAGAGTGTGACTCGCGGCGGTGCCGCGCCGTCAGCGTTCTGTCGCCGGTGTGATCCGCCAAAGTGCCTACAGGCGGGGTGCCCCCGCGGCTTTGCGCTGAGAAGGACGGGCAGGGGACCTGGGAGCGAGCGGCGGCCGGGGTGCGCCGCTCGGGGGCGGGCTGGCGGCTCTGCTCCTTCTCTTGCTGCTGTCTCTGGGAAGCGGGAGCCAGCCCTGAGGAGTCCTCAGCGAGCAGCGACCCCCTTCCCCGGCTCGCCTGCCCGCCCCGCAGGGGAGGGCGGAAGATGCCGGTGAAGAAGAAGAGAAAATCTGGGGTGGCAGCGGCAGCGGCGGAAGACGGAGGCCTCAAAAAGTGTAAAATCTCCAGGTACCGCCGCCCCCTGCCCTTCAGTCTTTTCTTTTTGCTTCAGGACCGAAAGAGGAGGCGGCCGGGCAGGCCTCGGGCCCGGGAGAGGCGAGCCCCCTCTGATAAACCGGGGTGGCAGGCGCCGGACCTCGTGAGTCTGTGCAGGGCTCCACCTCGTGTTGGGTTGTGTGCTCAGGCGCCGCTGAGGGACTCTGAGAGTCGCTTCCCGACTCTGCGTGCCGAGGATGGTGGGGGAGACGAGTACCCCACCGTTCCCTAAGCCTCCCCCGCCCTCAATCCAGACCTGGCAGTGTACAGATCCGTGCAAGGGTCACTTCTAGAATTTCTCTGTAGACTGTGAAGAAAGGAGCAGAGCGCGAGGAATTTGGTCCTGACTGCTGCTTTGAGAGTCATAGAAAGAGAAGCTCCTTGTGCTGGAATTGGCCTCCAGATTTAGTATTTGGAGTGATCTAACCCGGACCATCCCAGCAGGAGGCCCATTTTCTGGAAGCATAGTGTCTCCACCTGCCAAATAAAGTGCCTGGCTATAGTGCCTCCATAGCTAAGTCGCTGTGTGCAAAGTTGAAAAGGCCCTGCATGCGTTTTGTTGTTTAGCCATCAGGATGTTGTTAGCTCTCAACATAAATATTAATAATTTGAGAGCTGTTATACTCTGCATTTTGGAGAAAAAGAAAGCAAGGCAGAGTTGTAGTTGTATAGCTCTTTGGTTCCGTTGTAGCATGTCATTAAGGCATTACAGCAACACTGTATGCTGCAAAAAATCAGTGCAATTTACGTCTGAGAAGTGGGTTTTTTAAATCTCCTTATTGGATGTCTTGACTGTCTTAGTGGTTGGCACTTAATGTAAGAACTTCAGATGCTACCATTTCAAGTAGCCAGCATTATTAAGAGGAGATAATGATAGAGCTCTCCTTAAAGAGAAATCTGCTTAAAATGTAAGGTAGGTGACCTCTTTTAGTCTGCTTCATCTTTTTTGTAATTGGTTGGATTTTTCCTCTTATTACTGTGGTTGGCGGAAGAGCCCGAGGGTATTGGACTATTACTGTGAAAGATACTGCTGTATTCTTATACCTCTTAATAACTCATACTAGAATTTGACATATACTCCACTAGCTCATATCTGTATGACGCATGCAAATTAATTTCTTTTACTTTAACTTGTAGCAATCTTAAATGTATAACGTATTAAAATTATTTGAATTAAGCACATTAAAACGGCTGAGCCGTTAGTATTCTTAGCACTCAGGTGATACTTTGCTCTGTCAACTTAAAATTTTAATTTGGCACCCTTATTTTATATTACATTATTCAAAAACGATTACATAGTTGCAGAAGTTAGAGCATTCCTGTCACTGTGGTAGTATAACTGAGCTTGAGAAAAGTTTCTCTATTCGTTAAATCTTAGAGGCCACTTAACGAACTTTCTAAATTTTAATTATTTTATGAAAAAGATAGATCCTGGGATTAAACTGCTTTGGCCCAATTATTTGAACTGGTATGATCTATTAGAATTTTTTTTTTTTCCTTTTTTTTTAATCTGTGGAATCTAATTATACCTTTAAGTCCTATATTATCTTTTATCTTTAAAATGTTTAAGTTTGGTAGATGGTAAATAAACAACTCCTAATATATAATATTCTGAAATATTGATTCACTGGGTATCAAAGTATACTTTGTAAAGTTCATTTTCAAATTATACACATACAGAATTTCTATGCAAATCAGCAGAATCACTGTAAAGGTTTATATTTTCCCAACTACCAGTCCTGCATTGAGACCATTAGGTTGAACTTCTGTGTGGTTTTTTGAAATCTGGGAGCAATAATTTTAGTGATATTTTTGGTATTTGATAGTGAGCAAAGTAGCATTTGGGCTTTGTTAGCCAGAAATTTTTATGTGTAGATTACTGTTTCAAATTGCATATATTTAACAATTCCAGTTTTTCCCTATAACACCAACTGTAAAAAAAAAAAAAAAAAAGACTTTGGTTTGAATTGAAGTAGTTCATATTGAACTTAGCTTTTCACTAAAAGTTGAGACTTGATAAAATTCTTAGGCATTTGTGTGTTTTCTAAGCTATTGCAGATCCCAACCCCCTGCTAGACTAATAAGTGGAGAGGAACATTTTTCAAGCAAGAAGTGCCTGGCTTGGTTTTATGAGTATGCAGGTAATGAAATTAATATAAGAAGATATCAGTCACATGCTTTAAAACTTTTTTTTTTTGGTTCATTCATTTAACAAATATTTATTGCAGGCCTGCTGTGTGTTAGTGCTGTGTGCTGAGATCAGGGTCAAGACTGAGGATTATGGTTAGGCTAAGAATTCGGTGCCCTTTCAGGCTGATATCTTTTTAAATATGTAATTCAGTATATGTTTAGTGGGTAGGGTGAAACTCATTTACTGTTAGTAAAATTTGTAAATAGATTCATTATTGGCTTATGTCCATTGGCTACAGTAGAGTTGGTATTCTGGAAAACTATGTGTAATAGAACATTTTATACTTTATATGGTTCTTGTTTTTCTTTTCAGTTTTCTTTGAAGTTTTTCTGAACCATAAGCTTGTATTTTCTGAAACTTTTTTGTGAAACTTTTGGGAAGATATAGTAAAAGATTTTAAACTCATATATCATTCCATGACAGTTTTACCTTTTAATACATTTATTTAGCCATTCACTTCCACTGGAGATGCAATAATAAATAAGAAACTAAACAGACTGATGTTAGTATAGTATTCTATATGCTATTAATATATTAGGAAGATGCACTGTGAGAGTTCATGGGAGGAGTGTATAACCCAACCTTGAAAGTGTCAGTGAAAATTTCTTGAAGAAGCTGGTTTAACCTGCACTAAATCTTATAGGAGGTGAATGAAAAACTCTAGGTCTAGGATGAGACTAGTTCAGAGGTAAAAGTCAAAAGCCTGGGATGAGGCCAGAGTTAAGTATATGAAAAAGGAACTTGTTTCTCATTTATTATTAACTTCTAAATAGCAGTTAAAGGGGAGATTAATTCATATTAAATTTTATACATTTTTTTCCCCCATAGAATCGTTAGAATGATTAGTTCTTTTTGGAATTATTGATTTTTAAATCTGCCCTCCACTCCCAACTGTTTCCTTCTTTTACCTGCCTCCCTGGTTGGGTTTTTTGGGGGTTTTTTCCCCTTTTACCTATCATCCTCAGAGTGTTTGTGTAGAATAAAACACTGTATATGCAGTCATTGTCTTATATTTAGTGATAATAAGGCATAGATCTCAAGGGAATTTTGAACTTAAGATTTAGTTTTAGGTTATGTATGGAAAAAAAGACTATTTTGAGAGACAGTAACTTCACTGTTGGTATCCTCTGAGCAATCTCAACAATATAATTTGAAAATTGTTTAGTAACAGAACAGATTCTTTATAGACGAGAAAAGCTGCTATTACTGGCATCCCAAGACAACCACTAACCCAAATTAAATAGAGGGAATTCATTTTCTTTTGACCTCCATTTGAAATGTTGACCCAATATTCAAAATGCCAGTTTTACTGGTATGCATGGTAAGGTATAGAATCAAAGGCTGGTCATCTTATTTCACCTATAAAGGGTACTAGATACATAAAATTAATTAGTCTTTTTTTTTTTCTTTCATGCTTGATTGTTTTACTTCTCATAGGGACTTTCCTGGGTAGCGTAGGATTAGATTTCGTTAACCGTTTATTTTCTATGCCAACATTTTTTAATAGCCAGCAAACTAATTGCTATCTTTATTCTTTATTATCTAATTTTTCCCTGTGACCATTCTGCTAAGTAGGTGGTGGTATTCTTGTTTTATAGATGAGAAACAGGCTTAGATCAAGTAATTTGCCCAAGATCATACAGTGACAAGAACCTGGATTCAAACCCCGGTCATTCTGACCATGTAGCCTATGCTTAACTGCTACTATCTGGTTTTAAAATTTGTACGTGGCAGCCAGTTTTCCTTTTCCAAAAAAAAATTAGTAAGTATACTAGAGGTTAACTTGTTTTCTGTCCTTCATCGAATGATGCATATTTATGGAGCCCTTGAGTCCATGTATCAGGCGCTGTGCTGAGTGCTGGGAGTATAGTGGTGAGCAAGTCAGACAAGATCCCTGCCCTTGGGGACTTGCCTTCTAATGGAGAAGACACAGTGAATAAGCAAGATAATTACAGATGGGTGGAAGATTATAAAAGTAATGTGGTGTGATGCAGGGATGGGAAGTAGAAAGTTGGGATAGACTTTCAAATAAGGTGACTAGGGAAGGCCCCTCTGGAGATTGCTTCAGTCAGAGACCAAAACGATGAGGAGGTGCTAGTTGTTTGTCAGTTAGAGTAACTGAGATGTCCTTGTTTAAAATGGAGACAATAATTGTGCCTTCTGAGATAAAACATGTAAAGAAAACACTTAGTACTGTACCTGGTATGTAGTTAGAACCCAATAAACGTTAGCTTTGATTTAAAAAGTGATAGTATTGCAGCATCAGATTTACTGGTTATATATTTTTATAATACTGTTCCAAAAAATTAACAATGTAGCTCCTATGTAGCTTATGTTTAAGGTGCTGTGTCATGCTTTGAGCAGATTTTTTTTTTCCCCTGAGCATTTGCTCTGGCTGGCATTGTTTTAGACCCTGCAGGTATAGCTGGGAACTATATGGTTATTAAACCATCAGAAAATTGATTTTCTTTTAAATTTTAAAAGCGTTTCCTGGAGGAGGAAATGGCAACCCACTCCAGTATTATTGCCCAGAAAATCCCATGAACAGAGAAGCCTGGCAGGTTGCAGTCCATGGGGTCTGCGAAAGAGTCCGACAGGGTTGAGTGAAACAACTGCAACAGAATGTTTTACTACAAATCTTGTTAATAAGATATTGTAGGTCATAAGTGGTGTGTGAAAAGCCTGATAGTTTTTCCCTTTCATAAGACCTCTCATTTTGAGTGATACTTGCATTGGCAAGGATTCAGGAATATATTAGGCCTGTTGTTGAAGAAAGGTGTAGGAAGTGAAAAGGCATTTTAAAGTCTTATAAAGAATCAAAAAAGGGGAGATAGAATTGCTTAGTCCTAGTAAAGTAACCAGCTGGTAGAGTGAACTACATCATTTTCATAGCTTCTTAAGTTGAGTAGAAACCCATACTGTGCCTGAAATAGTTAAATTCTACTCCAGAGGTTTTACCCTGGAAGTAGTTTTATTGGAAGAGTTTGTTTGAAGAAGTATAATTGATGTTATGTGATCTGGGGAAAAGAACATTAGTATAGACTTGGTTTTAGATTTAGATTGTTGTTATTTGTTTTGTGAAAGTCACTTGACATTTACAAAAAGGTCTTATATGTATCTTATATATCTTTATAGAACACAATTTAACTTGATTCTTATCAAATTTTTATCAGTAGTCTCCCATTTTCCAGGGAGGCTATTTTTTATGACAGTAACTGATATTTCTTGATATGACTCTTCAGCTTTCTCTTATTATTACTATTGATGGCAGTGTGGAGGGCAAGTTTGCTTTCTTGCTGCATTCAGTTAAAATATGTTTCAATCATGACTTAAAAAAACTTTGTTTTCTTCCATTCAGTTTTTTTATCTGGTTTTTATTTCCATCCAAACCACATATAAGGATGCACATTCAGTTATTTTTTTAACACCTTAATTGTGTATGTGTGCTTTTAAAATTACTTAATTAACACATTTTCATAAAAAAAGTCTCCAAATGTATATTAGGAAGTGAAAGTTTCCTATAATTATCACCCCTTAACCTTTTAACATTTCGCTGTATAAAAAAGTACAGTACTTATTTAGACCAAAGAGTTTTTAAAACATTCGGTTTCACATCATGTGTTAATATCATCTTAGTAGTCTGGACCTCATCTGAGACAATAAAAGCTTAACTGGTCCCATACTGGGTGGTTACATTTTTCTACTGAGAAAAACCGTAGTACATTGGCCCCATGTTGTGCTTATGAACTAATGATGGTGATATAAAATGCCACCTGAGCAGCCTTGGTCTAGTCCATGACATATAAGCTGGAGTATTTTTAGTCCTTAAGAAAGGAAACAAGTTTCTCTTAGCTACTTTAATATTTGAAGACTGTGTTTTCTTTCAAAAACCAAGTGTGGTAAACATATTTGTATCATATCTAGTTTTAAAATTTATTTTGGCCTTTTAAATTGAGGTATATCATTATATTAATTTCAGGTATACAACATAATGATATATGTTTTTATCACAAAATTATTACCACCTGTCACTACGCATGGCTACAAATTTTGTTTTCTTGTGATAAGAACTTTTAAGAATTTACTCTCTTGCTGCCGCTGCTGCTGCTGCTGCCGCTGCTGCTGCTGCCGCCGCTGCTAAGTCGCTTCAGTCGTGTCCGACTCTGTGCGACCCCAGCTATGCCATAGCTGGCAGCCCACCAGGCTCCCCCATCCCTGGGATTCTCCTGGCAAGAACGCTGGAGTGGGTTGCCATGTCTTTCTCCAATGCATGAAAGTGAAAAGTGAAAGTGAAGTCGCTCAGTTGTGGCCGGCTCTTCGCGACCCCATGGACTGCAGCCTACCAGGCTCCTCGGTCCATGGGATTTTCCAGGCAAGAGTGGGGTGCCATTGCCTTTTCCGGATTTACTCTCTTAGCTACTTTCAAATACACGAAATAGTATTATTAACACTATATTCCTCCTGCTCCATGTTACATCCTCAGGACTTACTAAGTTTGGAAGTTTGTACCTTTTGACCACCTTCACTCATTTTGCCCACCCCTGCCTCTGGCAACCACCAATTACTTCTCTGTATTTGAGTTTGATTGTTTTTGGTAGATTTCCTTATACAAGTGAGCTCACGTTGTATTTCCCTTTCTCTGACTTGTTTCACTTAGCAAAATGCCCTTGAGGTTCATCCATGTTGTCACAAATTTGTTTTACTCTTATCAAGTCAAAAGATAACATAAAAAATAGGAGAATTGATGTACTGACTTATGTTTAGTGTTACTAAGGGAAAAAATAGGAAAAATGTCCATAATTTTTGAACTAATGATAGACATAGCTGATTGAGGGATTAAGCATTTATTTCTACATTAAGATTACATAATATTCATGCTTTACTAGGAAAATACCTCATTCTGGAATCTCAGTGTAGCCATTTCTTATATCATTATTGTTATATCTTTAAAAAAGGTTTAAATTTTTATGGATATATTTCAGAAGGTTAATGAATGACCATCTGTTTTAGTAAGAAACAGATATTCTCCTCTGTTTACAGTCTTGAATTGTGGGTTGGTACTGGCACATTCTAGTAGAATAAGGAGCTCAAACCTTCTTGTGCTTCTTTATATTGATGCATTGTCAAAAAATTTCTTCAGAGGAAGCTCTCAGTAAATGTATTTTTAAGGATAGATTCAAGTGATTGTACAACCTAGTGATTGTCATTAATGTTTGTTTTTATGTCCTTAATTATATTTTATAATATGTTCAAAGAGGATTTCAAAGTTAAAAAAAATCTGTACAAATGTTCATACTTTATCAAAGGTATGTCAAAATTCAAAGTCAATTATTCACAAAAAAATGTTATGTATTCATAAATTCCTTTAACACACTGTTTTATGTTGATATAAAGTTATAACAATAAAATATATAAATTATTTTTGTCTTTGAAGGTCCTGATGAAGTTGTAGGGCCAGAAGGAATGGAAAAATTTTGTGAAGACATTGGTGTTGAACCTGAAAATGTATGTTTTATTTTTAAGTAGAATGGAATGCAAGTGGGGTATAGCATATTCATAAATTTCTAAAAATTAGAACAGTTTAATCTTATAAGAAACTTTTGTTTCTTCATGAATATTGCAGATTTTCATTTAGGTTTTTTTAAGTGAATTTAATTGGGGCATGTATTATCTTTCTTGATATAAATGTCTTTTGTAATAGAGTAAGCGAGATTCTACCTTCAGAAACTGTTAGAATATTTTGCTTTTAAGAAATTGACCCATCTAAATTTCTTTACAGTTAATAATTCCAGAGATTGTACTCTTTAATAGTTGAAGGATGGAAATAGTTGTATAAAAATGCTCTCCATGATAAATATAGACATGATAATCTCTGTGCTGACTTCTCCCCTATCCTTTATGTTCTGTTCTTTCCAGATTATTATGTTAGTTTTAGCGTGGAAATTGGAGGCTGAAAGCATGGGATTTTTTACCAAGGAAGAATGGTTAAAGGGGATGACTTCATTACAGTAAGAAATTTTTTTAAAAAACAAATTTGATGGCCTGTTTGAAAATCTTAATTGATATTTTGTGCTTCGTAATTTCAGGAGTAAGGCTTCACCTTAAATTAGTTTAATCTATAACAATCAATTTAGGATTGAAAAAAATTATATTATGGTCTTTGGCAAATGAACAGTTACTCCATTTTTCATATTTTCTAAGAAAGAATCTTTAAGCAGTTCTGTTAAAACCCACCTATTCTCCTGATGCATGAATTAGAGCTTTATGATAGAAGTTATTTACTCATGGAATGTATGAGCAATGAGGGACTTCTTTCTCAGAATACAGAATTCTACTACGTGAGTAGTTTATTCTTCGGCAGTTCTGAGCTCTGGGGCCTCCTCTCTCTTCAGTTTTATACTTAACTTAAAAAAGAAATTTGAAGTGAGTTACATGACAGTTTTAAAGAATAAAAGTAGAAATATTGTTTGGCATTAATAAGTGTGCAACATTTAGCCATTTTATAGTTGTATACTTTCAGATTGCTGCTTTTGAATGCTTTTATAAGTTACAAAATTGCTTCTTTTTCACAAAATTGCTTCTTTATAAAAATAATTTGATTTTGGCTTTCCAGAAGCCAAACTTTGAAGCAAACTAAAGTGTGCTTAGTTTCAATTGGTAATTGTATGTTAATTTTATATTATGTCTTATTCCTGAAGTTCATCCAGGAAGTAATTAATAATCAACATTCTAAAATAGAGCAAGCATAAATTTATAATATTTGTGGAGCCCCAAACTGGAGGTTAATTAGTTTCCTGTTGTATGTTTTTAATTAACATGCTTAACTGTTCTTTACTCTTTGTTTGCCTATCCTTAACTTTCAGAATACCAGTTTTTTCAAGTGTATTTGTTCATATGGAACTTAACTATTTTTGAATTTTCAGTGTCTAATATTTTCTAATTCTCCTTTTAAACCAGCATTAACATTTAGATATTTTATGTGTGTATATACACTCACACAGATGAAAAGAGAACACACTCTCACTTTTATTATTTATAGATGAGATGAGTCTGAAATTCATAGAGGTGAAGAAAATTTTTGCCAAAGTTTACATAGTTCCTGTGTAACTAAGAATAGCAGAGCTAGAATTTTAATTTCCTGATTACCAGTCTACCATACTGCGCTTCCTATTGTGGCATTCCTTTGTTAGCACTCTATAAAATAGAAGGCCATTATCAACTTTAAAATCATAGTGTTTATAACCAAGACCACAAATTCTGCTGTTCATCTAGGTGTCATAACATGCCAGATTAAAATAATGTTGCTTCTGAAATTCTTTGAGCTGTTTGCCACCATTTAATTAATTTTTTAGAGAAAGATAAACTATACAGGAGTATGCAAAGAATATAAAGAATTTTATACAGCTCAGTCTGTTTTATTAAAACCTGTATTGGTGTCACATAGCTCGTTAATTGTGAGACCTTTTATTTGGCATTACAGTTGCTTTTTGTACTCTTCTGCTGCTGCTTTTGTCCTACTTTTTTCAATATCTCAGCTAACAAGTGTTGGCATATTTTTAAACCAAAAGTTTCTAATTGCTTTTGAATAACTTGATATTATATAAGGAGCCTCTGTATAACAAATATAAACAAAAATGTTTCTAGTATTTACATATGGCTTTAGGTATATCCTAGGAAAATTGATGAACCCATGAACATGTTGATTATTAGGAAATCTTTCCAGTAGGAAGTTCACAGGCTTTACATAATAAAAGCAATATTTAGCTCTTAAAATTGACCCAGAGGTTTTTGTTTCACTCATGTATTATCCCCTACCCATTTGCCTAGAGCTCTATAGTGTAGAGCCTTGAAGTTACTAAAATTAGGCAAGCGTTCTTGACTGGGAAAATAGTTTTTTTCCTCTGATGATCTAGATTGCTATGTGATGTACAAAGTATCTTTTTTTAGTTGGCTAAGTCTTATTATCCCCTGAATATTCTTATAAGGAACTTGTATAAAAGTTTACAAAATAAACCAAGGGAGTCCGAGCTCTTAGTTTTTTAAAAAATGTATAGTTTTTAGTATACTTGGTTTTATATAATTATAAAGTATAAAATTTTACAGACTTGGTTCTTTTTATAATTCTGTATATTTTTAGGATTTAATATAATCTGAACATAGTTATTTGATGATTCCTGAATCACTGTAATGTAGTTATCAGCTGTTTCAAATTAATTAATTTTAACCCTTAGAAAACTTGAGTAGAGCTCTGCTAAAGAATAGAAACAGTCTGATAGTTAAGACATACATTATGGTAAAGAATAGTAGACTATCATAATCATGGTTAATTAAAATCTGTAATGGTGTAATACTTAACTGTTTTCAGAATACTTTTTTGAAAACATTTATTTATTTTAAAGCTGTTATTCATACAGACTTTCCATAACTGAATTGTTGTTTTCTTTTGTGTGAAAGAATTTACGGGTATGAATTTGTACATAATTGGAGTAGAATGGTCATTTTGTAAGTTTTAGGGATGTGATTGCCATATCCTTTCCAGATAGTTTGCTCTATTTTGTTTTCATTGTTGTTTATTAATAGTCAAATTTCCCTTCAAGTCAGATTTAATTTAATCTATATTTACCCTTATTTTATCTAAGATACTGTGCCGCTTACTGGTGATCACAGTGAGGTGTGGGACACAGCTTTTACTTAGTTACATTCTAGCAGGGCAGGGAAAGTGTTACAATACTGTAAACAGAAATAAATCCCCAGTGGCTCAGCGATAAAGAATGTGCCTGCAATGCAGGAGATGAGCGCTCTATCCCTGGGTCAGAAAGGAAGTGGCAACCCACTCCAATATTCTTGCCTGGGAAACCCCATGGCAGAGGAGCCTGGTGGGCTACAGTCTACGGGGTCTCTGAAGAGTCGGATACGACTGAGAAACAAACCATAGATCCATGTGGGATGGGACAGATGTGAGTAAAAATAACAGATACTGTGAAAGCACAGCTGCTAAGGGGATGAATTACCGCTGAGTAGACAGGCAAGTCTTTGCTATAGGTGTGGCATTTGAACTAGACCTTGAACAATGATTAGGATTTTGATGGTTGAGGATATAGAAAAATGTTTCAAGAGAAAACTGTGAGCAGAGCCTTGAGAAGGAAAAACATGTCTAGTTTGCTGGAATCAAAAGGTACATAAAAGAAACTGACAGCAGTTTTAAACTCCAGATAGTTGAGATATGGCTGCATTATGCAGGACTTTGACTAAATGTTGAGAGAGTTTAAACCATGTGTTTTAGCTTGAGAAGGCAGCAGGTTATTGAGCACAGGAATTATCAAAGATTTGGGGGATGATTTCAATAGAGTTGATTTTTCTTTTTTTAAAAAAATGTTTTAAGATCATATACTCTTGAAAATCTTAGGAAAACTGTGAACCCTATCCCCGTTAAAATGCACAGATGTTGCTACACACAAAATGTTGCATATGGATCTTCTTCCTTGCATCTATAGCGGCAAGATTCCAAGGATACTTGAAAATTTTATTCTGCCATACTTACTGGAGCAAAGGACTTTTCTCATATGTACCCGCTGAAAGTTTGTTGTTGGAGTGAAGATGAGTTATGGTGCTGCTAGAGAAAATTGCGGGCATAGATCTTTGGAAAGAGTATACTTGATTATGATCATGAAGAAAGAGGGGAAAGAATAGCACCTGATGAGAACACTAGTACACTAAGCTGTCTTCCAGTAGCCTACAGATTGTATACCTTCTGGTCTCTGTATTGAGCTCTGTGCTTTGAAGAGTAAAGGCTTGACAGACTTTACTTTCTTAAAGGAGAGAGGAATGGGGAACATTTATATAATTTTTTTTGGTGCGAGTAGAAGAGTTGAGTAGATTGTATGCTATACTGTGTGTGGCATGTGATTTATCATTCACTTAGCATTTGGGGCCCAAGTACCAGTTGTCGTTGGTGTGGTTCTTCCCCTTTGCTCTCCCGCAGAGTCACCATGACTGTTCAGAATGTCCCCTCTCCACATTTCCAGATGCCTGCAGAGGTGGATTTTTTGTATTGTTGTGGTCAATAGACCTGATTCAGAGAATGTTCTAAATCCACAACTTTGTGAAGAAAATCCTTCCTATTACAGCATCAGTGTGTCACAGCATTCTTATTGGGGCTTGAAGATTAAGGAAGAGAACCTCACTTAGACCTAAATGAAGATTTTCTCTCATTTTAAAGGTCATTAATGAAGCAGAAATTCAAGTCTCTCTTGTTAATAGAATGTTTAACAATATTCAGGAAATTAATCCCCAAGCCTTTATGTTGAAATTTAAACCCATTTCTATTCATTCTAACAGCAGTGACTTTGAAGATGGTTATCGTATTGTGCCAGTGTTCCCTGAAAACTATAATCTGATATTCAAAAATAGACTATTCTTATTTTCATGCTATACTACTTACAGTATGTGTTTCTTTTTAGTTCAGAAGAAATATTCTTCCTACCTTAAGAGGTATCAAGATTATTAACTCCTGTGAGTCTATTTTGGAGCTAGATTAAATATCAGAATTGCGTGTTAATAATAGCTTGGGCATGTTTACTGGTTTTGCTGGGTTCAGCCATGTCTTTATGATGTTTGTGATAAATGTGGAAGTTTGTGTTCTAATTTTTTTCACTTTTCTCTAAGAAGAAACATTGACTGTCAGTTCTATTAAATTTTTTCTCTGCTGAAGGTGTAGAGGAGCCATTAGGAATGATAGTTTGGAGAGAGCCACCCATGTGAAGACGATTTTCAAGCCCGTTAACTCAGCCTGTCAAGCTAAGAATTGTGTTACACATTTAATACATGACCCTCATTAGTAACCCTATGGCTGTCTCATTGTTTTTGTGGTTTTAAAATGAGAAAGAGACTGGAAAAGATTAACTTGCCTAAAGCCACATGGCTGAAAGTGGAAAAATTGGAATTTCAATTCTCTGTTTGACTTGAAACTTTGTTCTTTATCTCTGTATTATTGAGGTCTCATCCTAAGTAATATTGTTACTTTGTGTATCTCCCTGGAGAATAAAATGGCAACCCATTCCAGTGTTCTTACCTGGAAATTGCATGGACAGAGGATCCTGGTGGGCTACCTACCATCCACAGGGTCACAGAGTCAGACATGACCAAGCAACTGAGCACACACAACTGTGGAATGTAAAATATTTGGAAGGGATTGTAATCTCTTAGATTATCTCCTAGAGAGACTTGTCAGTCACTACTTACATGCTTAACAATTCTGTTTGAACTATAGTTTTCCACTAACCTTTTCCCAGATGGGAATTTTGAAACCTTTTGTAATACATCATCTACTTTGTGTTTTATTTTTGATATTCATACCTTTATTTAACAGACAGTTTTGGAATGCTTGGGCCTATATGCCAGGCCCCATGTTAAACCTATGACGATGATTTTTGAATTCTGGAAGTATTGAGAGAAAAAAAGCTTTTAAAGTAGGGAGGTATCCTTTAACTTGTTTTCCCTTTGGAATCTCAAGTCTGTTAAGATTTTGTGTGAAAATGTGAGTCACATCATTAAAAAAAATGTGAAAAGCTGCTTGAAGAAGCTCTAAAGATATAGAAAACTAGGCCCCTACTTAAAGGTAGGTCCTGGTGGGAACAGGAGCACCTGTGACTAGTCACTTCTAGTACTAGGACCTTCGGAACATTCTCAGTTGACAACTCAGGAGATACTGAAGTTTTGAGATGTCCCAGTTTTCAAACACTATTATAATAGCATGTAATCTCAGAATTTGTTTCTTTTGCGTATTCTTCTGGTAGAAGTTAACTGCATTTTCAGCTTTCATTAAAACTTTTTCATAGAATGAAGAATGTTTGCACTAGTAGAAGCCATTTATTGAAATAGTAAATAATAAATTTCTCATAAATGATAAGAATAAATTTTTCTTATTTCTTCTTGAAACATTTTGTGTACTTATTCATATGTAAGGAAGTAGGCCCCAGACAAATTAGATGATTAACTTATCCAAACTTTGATTTCCATTTCTGGCAGTTACGGCATCCTAAGTATGCAAACAAATCATTTCCCATATTACACACCTAAATGTTGGTTAAAATATGAAACATCTTTTAAAAAACATACTTGTACTTGACTATAGAAAAATAAATCAGAAGCCAAAAATTATGAGAGATGGTAATTCCATAGGGCTCTGTGGAGCTGGCATTTACCCTGAGGATACCTGCCTGTTCTTAGTCAGCTGGGTTAACCTTTTATGCCTGTTGCAAACTGTAGACAAATTGCAATGAGAATCATGTTAAAACCTCGCACATTTAGTTATTGATGCCAAATCTATCCAAAAGATGGAGACTTGTTTGCTTGGGCTTGGTTTGACATATGCAGTTGGAGACAAAGGGCTTCTAGTTGAGAGAATTCCTAACTAAAAGTGCTTTTTGGGGAGTTCCCTGTTGGTTAGGATCTCAAGACTTTCACTTTCATGGTCCTGGCTGGGTTCAGTTGCTGGTTGGGAACTGAGATCCTGCAAGCTGAGAGGCATCGTCAAAAAAAGGAGCTGTTTGTCATGAGGATGTAGACACAATCCAAAAATGCATTTTAGTCTTGTCTCAGGTAATTAGTACTCCCATGTGTTTAGTGGAAGCAGTTCTGTACAGGAAAGCATTTTAAACAGAAGCCTCAATTTCTTCAGAGAAAAGTTCAGTGATCGTTAACAATCAAAAATCACTAAACAAGTTAGGAAACAGATCTTAAACTTCAAAATAAGACTCTTTAAGGCTAGTATTTTGAGTTATTACATCTCAGTATAAAATAACTACATTTATGTGTATTAAAAAAAGAATGGTCTCAGATGATCAGATTTCAGATAATTTCTAAAAGCAAAATATATAAAAGATTTAAAACTCAGTAGATGAACTAACTGCAAAGGAGATGGATATAAATGGTGACCTACCATATTTGAGGAAAATAGAAAAGAGGCTAAGAGCTATAGTGGATTGATTTTTTAAAATTAATTTTGAGTCTGTTCTGCGAATTTTGACTGTGTTCTCTATATTCTAGATTTAAGTCCTTCATTGAATATGTGGCTTGAAAATGTTTTCTCCGTGTCTGTAGCTTGTGTTTTTATTCTCTTACAAGGACTTTTATACAGAATAAAAGTTTTAAATTTTGATGATGTCTGGTTTATTAGTTTTTTCCTTCTTATGTGTTTTAAGTGTCAAGTCTAAGAATTCTTTGCCTAGCCATAGATCCTGAGGATTTTTCCTTATTTTTTTTTCCTAGAAGTTTTATATTTTTACATTTTACTTTTAAATCAGTAATGCATTTTGAATTGATTTCTATCAAAGGTATGAGACTTAGATTTTGGTTTATTTCTTTATCTGTGGATGTCCATTTGTACCACCACCATTTGGTGCAGAAACTCTTTCTCCTATTGAATTTTACCTTCATCAAAAAGCATCTGGCCTTACTTGTGTAGTCTGTTCTGGGTTCCCTGTTCTGTTCTGTTGATCTTCTTCCACGACCACACAGTCTGCATTACTATGTACTCAGTCTTGAAGTCAGGTAGACTGACTGATCTTTTCTCGATTTTTTTTTTAGCTACTACAGTTTCTTTCAACCTCCTTTTTCTTTCTTGGTCACACTGTGTGGCATGTGGAATCTTAGTTCCCTGACCAGAGAGTGAAACCTATGCTAGGTATGGAGTCTTAACCACTGGGCCACCAGAGATGTCCCGCTACTACAGTCTCTTTGCTTTTCCAAAAATTTTAGAATAATCTTACATATTTACAAAAAATCTTACTGAGATTCTTGTTAAAGTGCATGTGAATTTGAGAAGAATTGACATCTTTACTCTTTGACTCTTCCAAGATAGGTATGTCATCATTTACTTTGGTGCTTGGTTTCTTTCATCATTTTTTTGTAAAACATGGACGTCCTGTACATACATGTATTCTAAGATTTAAACCTAAATATTTCATCTTTATTTTAGTCACTATAAATATTCTATGTTTAATTTTAGCATCCGTATGTTCATTATTAATATATAGAAATAGAATTAATTTTTGAATGTCCTGTATCCTGTGAACTTGCTGAACACACTTATTCTAAGATTTTTGTGTGTGTGTTCTTTGGGTTTTCCACATGGACAATTGTGTCATATGATTATGACACAAAATAGGGCCAGTTTTATTTCTTTTCTGGTCTGTACATCTTTTATTTCTTTTCCTTGACATATTGCATTGGCTAGAATGTCTACTACTATGTTGAATAAGTGTGGTGATAGTGGACATCCTGTTTTGGTTCCCCATGTTAGAGATAAAGAACAGTTTTTCACCATTAAGTATTGTTATTGGTAGGTTGTTTGTAGGTTTCTTTTTTTTTTTTTTAATCAAATTGAGCAAGTTCTCTTTCTGTTTTTTTGTGAGTTTTAAGGTGAATAGATATTAAATACTTTAAATACACTTTCTGCATTAAGTCATATAGTCATGTGGTTTTTCTTTTTTTAGCCCATTAATGTGCTTATGTTAATTTTTTTGTGAGTACTGAATCAGTCTTGCATACTTAGAATAAATCCCACTTGATCATGGTATATAATTATATATTGTTTAATTCTATTTGCTAATATTTTGTTAAGGACTCATGAGGGATATTGGTCTATAACTTTATTTTCTTTTTCTTATTGAGTTATAATGGACATAAAATGTTATATTAGCATCAGATGTAAAACATAAGGATTCAATATTTGTATATATTACAAAATTAAGGGCTTCCCAGGTAGCTCAGTGGGTAAAGAATCCATCTGCAATGCAGGAGACATAGGTGACATGGATTTGATTCCTGCAATACTATCACCATAATAAGTCATTAACATCCATCAGTATATATAGCTGTACATTTTTTTCCTTGTGATGATTTTTTTTTTAATTGTCCTTGATTTTAGGGTTAAGGTAATACTGGCTCTATAAAATAAATTGGAAAGTTTTTGCTTATACTTTATTTTTTGAAGGAAGTTGTAGAATTGATCTTCAAAGATGGTGAAATTCTCCAGTAAAACCACCGGAACCTGTATATGTCTTTTATAGATGTTTCTAACTTTTGAATTCAGTTTATTTAATAGTTTAATAGTTACACAACTCAAATATTGGTCCATGTCACCTGTTTTGTTTTTGGCTATGTTGGGTTTTTGTTGTGTTGCATGGGGGCTTCTCTTGTTGCAGAGCATGAAGTAAGTTGCCCTGCAGCATGTGGGATCTTAGTTTCCTCATTAGGGATCGAATCCGCCTCATCTACATTGGAAAGTCAATTCTTAAAAAAAAATTTTTTTTTTTTTATTTATTTGTTTATTCATTCATCCCTTTAGGGCGGTGCTGGGTCTTGATTGTTGCAAGGACTTCTCTCTAGTTGCAAGGAGCAGGGGCTGCTCTCTAGTTGTGTGTGGGCCTCTCACTGCGGTAGCTTCTCATGCAGAGCCGTGCAGGTGTAGCTTGTGGGCTCAGTAGTTGCAGCTTCCAGGTTCTCGAGTTGTGGCGCATGGGCTTAGGGCTCTGAGGCATGTGGGATCTTCCTGGATCAGGGATCGAACCCATGTCTCCTGTATTGACGGGTGGATTCTTGACCTCTGAGCCACCAGGGAAGTCCTGGAGAGAGAATTCCTAATCACGGGGCCACCAGGGAAGTTCTGAGTCTGTTTCTTCTTAAGTTATCAAAGTTATATCCTTTTGATACCTGCAGGTCTAATGATATGCTTTGTTTCATTCCTGATACTGATAATTTAATTATTTACTTTTCCTACTTGCCATAGATTCAATCTGGTCTTTTTCAATAATCTAAGCTCCTATTTTTGGAATCTAGATAAGATTTCAAAGGCAGGAGCTTAGATTGTTGACTGAGACTGCTTTCTTCTTTAATGTTTGTATTTATATTTAGTGCTATAAATTTCCCTCTTAGCACTGTTTTGTATCTCAAACAATTTGATATATGTTTTCATTTTCATTCAGTTCAGTATATTTTTTGGTTTCCATTCCTATGGACTATTTAGGAGTTGGTTGTTTAATTTCTAAGTTTTACCTTCTAGTTTGGCCTCATTGTGGTCGAAGAACATATTCTGTGTGATTTCAATTATTTTATATCTGTGAAGATTTGTTTTATGGTTTAGGATTGAAAAGAAGTATTTTGTTGCCATTGAGTAGAATGTTCTTTCCATGTCCATTGGATCCTGTTGATTGTTGGTGTTGAATTCTTCTACACGTTTACTGATGTTCTGTGTTGTTCTGTCAATTGCTGAGAGAGAGAGAGATTGAAATCTAACTGTAATTGTGAATTTGTTTATTTCTCCTTATATTTTGCAGCTCTCATCTGGTGCACATGTTTGGGATTGTTCCATCTTCTTGGTGGATTGACCTTTTGTCATTATGTAATATTCTTTGCTCTGAAGTCTGCATTAGCTGATACTAGTTTAGCCACCTCTCATTTCTTTTAGTTGTTTGTACAGTATATCATTTTCTATTCTTTTACTTTCAGCCCGCCTATATTGTTATATTTAAAGTCAGTTTCTTCTGAACAGCATAGTTTATGGTGTTTGTTGTTGTTGTTCCACTCTGTCAGTCTCTAATCTTACAATTGGTTAATTTAAAACACTTATATTTGATGTAATTACTGATGTATTAGGGCTTAAGTCTGCCCTGTATTTTACAGTTCAAAAATTGTGGTTCTTTTGTTATATATTTCTTTCCTTAGACTTTCAGTTTCTTTGCTGATAGTTTGTATCTTTTCATTTGTTTTAATTTCTTCTTGATTGCTTACTGGAGCATTTTTATAACTGCTTTAAAATCTGAGTTGAGTGATTCTGAACATCTTTAGCATTTCAGGGTTTGCATCTATTGATTGCCCTTTTGATGTTTGAGATCTTGGTTCTTGCTATGGCCCGCAATTTTTTTTTTAATTGAAACCTGGAAGATTGGAGTATGATTTTGTTATGAAAGTCTGGATCTTACTTGAGGCTTCTGTTTTAGCTAGCTTCCTCTAATACCACTTGGGCGGGAGAGTTGAGGGCTGTTGCCTCATTAGTTTCAGGCTCCCATAGAAAGTGAAGTTCCTCTCTGCATCCTTGACGCCTGGGGAGGGGTCCTCATTACTGTCAGCGGAGGTGAGAGGCCTCCGCAGATGCTTGGTCTCCACTGACACTGCTGGAGTGATGGCCGCGGTCCTGGGTAAAGCTGACAGCCTTGACTCGACATCCTCCTCTGACACTCCCAGAGTGGAGGAGGAGTGTCTGCTTTTCACTGCCTGATGGGAGTACCTTGTGGTTTCCGCTGACACTGCAGAATTTGAGAGGGCGACCTGCTTATATCCTAGTGTTTTGTTTGTTGTTTCGTCCCTAAGTCGTGTCTGACTCTTTTGTGACCCCATGTACTCTAGCCTGCCAAGCTATCTGTCCATGGCATTCTCCAGGCAAGAATACTGGAATGGGGTGCCATTTCCTCCTCAAGGGGGTCTTCCCAATTCAGGGATCCAACCTGAGTCCCTTGCGTTGGCAGGAGGACTCTTGACCACTGAGCCCCCAGAGCGCCCCATATCCTGGTGAGGGTGGACCATTCAGTTCCCCCCATTCAGGCTTTGCTGGCGTTGGTAGGGGTTGAGCCAGTTTTCTCTTTGGTGTTTGACTGGAGAAGAGTGGTTTGTTGTTTTTTTCCCTTAACGATTTCTGTCTTGCCAGATTGCTTACTTTGGGCTAGAGGGGGAGAGCAGGCTTTTGTGTTTGTTTATTTTTTGTCTGCCCTCATTGGCATTTCTGTTTTGCTGACTCCTTCAGCTCCAAGCTGGGATAGATGAGGCAAGAAGAAAACCCAGGGAACATGCTACTATATCATTTCTCAGATTCTTTCAGAGTCTTTTTATGTTTGTTTGTTTGTTTTATGTTTGTTTTTTATATAATGTATAGGGCTTTTAATTGAATTAACAGGAGAAATGTGAAATAACACTTCATCTTCTTAGAAGCAAGTTGTTTCTCTTATTTTTTCTTAAAGTGAACTTTCTGCCTTCCTTCCCCATCGTACTCTACTGCCTCTTTTCTCTGCTCCATTTTAGAAACAGATCCTTTGAAAGCAGTTGTCTAGGCTTCTTTTCTCTAGTTTCTCCTCTTTCGCTCTTTTAAACCTATTCTAGCAAGACTTTATCCTTATAGCTCCTCTGGAAATCACCCTTGTAAAGGCCTTATTTACAAGTGAATAATCAAACCAGTTAATACTGACAAAGCTTTGGGTGAAGCTAAAATTGTAGAGGGAAGTCTGTAGCATTAAATATTATATTAAAGGGGGGGGGAAGGTCTAAAACCAAATGAACTGGTATCTAATTTAAGAAAAGGATTAACCCAAAGAAAAAAGAAGAAAGGAGATAAAAAATGTTCAAACCCTGGTAAAACAGAAAAAAGATACAATTGAGAGAATTAAGAAATTCTGATGAGGTAATCAAGAAGAACAAAAAAAAGGCAAAAATATATAATAATCATGTTAGAAAATATTATAAGTATTTTAATTGGCATATTTAAGTAAAATTATATGTGAAATAAGTAATCAGAAAAGTGTATAAAGGACCAAAACTGATTCAAAAAGACATAAAAAAATCTGAATGGTCTAATAACCATTTAAAATGCTGATTTAGTAGTTTAAAGGTTTTTCTTTTCTTAGTAAAAAGGCCCAGGTGGTTTTTCAGCTACTGAGTTTGTTCATATCCTGAATCCAATGTTGAGTAAACTTTTTTTGGAAAACAGAAGAAAGTGTACCATTTTTCATTTTGGTTTTTTGAGGCTTATGTTATAAGCTTGTTACAAGACTAGCAAAAAAAATGTGAAAGAATGAAATTTACAGCCAGTCTCATTTATGAACAAAGCAAAATATCCAGCAGTGTATAAAACAGGTAACATGACCAAGTTTGGCTTATTCTAAGAATGCAAGCGTTAAGCAACACTAGAAATTTATTCAGATATTTTACACATTAATAAACTGATAAGTTACTACACATCACATTGTTGATTTAGAACAGTGAAAGGCTTGGTTAAATCTGAGAATGCTAGGTGTGTTGTCATGAGTACTGAAATCAGTTTTGCGTGGAAAACTATTCGTCACAGTAGATGGCACAGCTAATTTGATTGAAGGGAGTCAGATGATCTCAGAGAGGACAAACTGTGAGTTAGTTTTGATGAGAAATTTTTTGACAAAATATTAAAAGGAACAGCATATCAAGTAGATAAAATAATATGTGCTTAAAGCATAGATATGGCATTTGGAAATGGTAAGTGAATTATAACTAGAGCACAGTTACATTTTAAGGATATTGGGCCCTGGCTGGAGATGAGATTGGAAGTTTATGCCAATTGTGAAAGGCTTTGTCTGCCTTATTTCTTGCTAAATAATGGAGTAAATCAACCCAGGTAAAGTCAGAAAGCCAATAATACTTTGGAACATCCCATCTCTTTAGTTCCTTATATTTAGTTAGCTGTACCTTTAGAGATAACATCTATTACTTGTTTGCATTCTTTTGTATATGTACCTGATGTAAAGTTAGGTGCTGTCACTGATATACTTAGATTTTTTGTTTACTAAAAATGTAGTAGGAATCTGAGTTTATAACTGAATCACTAATATAATGTATTTCCTCTGGATTACCTACTAAACTTTTAAAAGCAATCATGGTTAGTCTCTTTCACCAAGATGGTGCCTGAGAATTTGTGTCAGAGGCCTGATTAATTTTATTTGTTCTGTCATTTTAACTTTATGTGTGGTAAAAGCATATATCTTAGTATGTTTCTTTTTACCAAATATTTGTGATTTTATTCGAGGTTATGCTTGAGTTGTGGGTGTTTTTTTTTTTAAAGAAAAGTTATTGGAGTGACCTTTCATAGATTGCCAGGTTTTCTTTTCCCTTTTTCCCTTTTGCATTGTATTGGTAGATAGAAGGCAACAGTTATTCTAAATTTGTGAATCAGAGATTTTAAATGTAACCTAACTTCATAAATGTGCTCACTTTTTTATTTAATGCATTCATTCTAACCCCCAAAGATACTTTTATTTAATTTTCTTAATTATATAACATTTGATTTTTTAATTTAAGGTGTGACTGCACAGAAAAGTTACAGAACAAATTTGACTTTTTGCGCTCACAGTTGAATGATATTTCTTCGTTTAAGAATATTTACAGATATGCCTTTGATTTTGCAAGGGTAGGTGAAATTTGCATGTTTGCAATTTTAATATTTTTTTTATTATCTTGAAACCACACTTAGGAAAACTTTTTTATCTTTTGTTTTAGGATAAAGATCAGAGAAGCCTTGATATTGATACTGCTAAGTCTATGTTAGCTCTTCTCCTTGGAAGGACATGGCCACTGTTTTCAGTATTTTACCAGTACCTAGAGGTATGTATATATTTTTATTTTTAAAATAATATTTAAAAACTTCAGCTGAATGAACAGCATACCTTTGAATGAATAAAAACAAAAAGACGGTAGCTTTTAAAAAAATCTGTATAAGTGGTTGAAAATTTGTTTAAATGTATACCTATCTGCTCTCATTTAGACATGAGTTCATGTTCATTAATATATTTTGTGCATAAGCTGTGTATATTCCTTTCCTCACAGATCTTCTCCCTTCAAAAAAAAAAAAAGATAAATCTTCAAAAAATATATTTTAGCACAAATGCCCTTAATGTAAAATTAGTTTCTTGGGATTTTTCAGGAGAGAATTGATGCTAGTGTACAAATCTCAAGCTTCTAAATCAAGTTTCTTTCTATATACAGAATATTAGACTGAAAAAATCAATTTAAGAGAACCAATTTTAGTATTAAAGCTTAGGCTCAATCTAAAGAATTAGAATAAACTTTTAATATCTTGTTGTTCAGTTGCTCAGTAGTGTCTTACTCTTTGCGACCCCATGGACTGCAGCACGCCAGGCTTCCTTGTCCTTCACCATTTCCTGGAGCTTGCTCAAACTCATGTCCATCGAGTCGGTGATGCCATCCAACCATCACGTCCTCTGTTGTCCCCTTCTCCTCCTGCCTTCAATTTTTCCCAGCATCAGGGTCTTTTTCAGTGGGTCGGTTCTTCCCATCAAGTTGGCCAAAGTATTGGAGCTTCAGCTTCAGCATCAATCCTTCCAATAAATATTCGGGATTGATTTCCTTTAGGATGGACTGGTTTGAGCTCCTTGCAGTCCCGTTGAGTTCAGTTGAGTTCAGTTCAGTCGCTCAGTTGTGTCTGACTCTTTGCGACCCCATGAATCGCAGCACGCCAGGCCTCCCTGTACATCACCAACTTCCGGAGTTCACTCAGACTCATGTCCATCAAGTCGGTGATGCCATCCAGCCATCTCATCCTCTGTCGTCCCCTTCTCCTCCTGCCCCCAATCCCTCCCAGCATCAGTCTTTTCCAGTGAGTCAACTCTTCACATGAGGTGGCCAAAGTACTGGAGTTTCAGCTTTAGCATCATTCCTTCCAAAGAAATCCCAGGGCTGATCTCCTTCAGAATGGACTGGTTGGATCTCCTTGCAGTCCAAGGGACTCGCAAGAGTCTTCTCCAACACCACAGTTCAGAAGCATCAATTCTTTGGCGCTCAGCTTTCTTCACAGTCCAACTCTCACATCCATACATGACCACTGGAAAAACCATAGCCTTGACTAGACAAACCTTTGTTGGCCAAGTAATGTCTCTGCTTTTCAATATGCTATCTAGGTTGGTCATAACTTTCCTTCCAAGGAGTAAGCGTCTTTTAATTTCATGGCTGCAGTCACCATTTGCAATGATTTTGGAGCCCAGAAAAATAAAGTCTGACACTGTTTCCACTGTTTCCCCTTCTGTTTCCCATGAAGTGATAGTACCAGATGCCATGATCTTAATTTTCTGAATGTTGAGCTTTAAGCCAACGTTTTCACTCTCCACTTTCACTTTCATCAAGAGGCTTTTGAGTTCCTCTTCACTTTCTGCCATAAGGGTGGTGTCATCTGCATATCTGAGGTTATTGATATTTCTCCCAGCAATCTTGATTCCGGCTTGTGCTTCTTCCAGCCCAGCATTTCTCATGATGTATTCTGCATATAAGTTAAATAAGCAGGGTGACAATATACAGGCTTGACGTACTCCTTTTCCTATTTGGAACCAGTCTGTTGTTCCATGTTTAGTTCTAACTGTTGCTTCCTGACCTGCATATAGGTTTCTCAAGAGGCAGGTCAGGTGGTCTAAGGGACTCTCAAGAGTCTTCTCCAACACCACAGTTAGAAAGTTTAATATTTTATGTCCCCAAATATGAGATTGTACTTAGATATAGTGATTACTGAGACATATATGCTGAATTTATAAAGGAAGTATTCTTTTGGAAGAAAGGCTTTATTCTTGTACCTGTTGTTCAAGGTGATTCTAAGAAGATACTGTCCTTTTTTTCCATTTCTTGCTTTGGTAGTGTTTTTTTGTTTTTGCAATTTTGTCTTTTATTTTGTCTTTTATTTTATTTATTTGGTGTACTTCTTACCATTTTTTGAATATAGATGTTTTTGCTTTGAAAATAATTTCTCATGAAGCTGATTGTTTATCATAGCAAGTTCCCCAGATTAGTTTTGATTAAAGCTTGTGATAAGAGACAGTAGTATAAAAAGGTCTTATGTGCACACTTAAATCTTTTAGCCTAATAAAGTAGATTAGTTGATGGATATTACCTATCTTCCTCATATTAGTAATTTGGGGACAGAGATAAATATTCCTTGTAAAAATATTCCCATGTAAAGGTTGCTGAGAGAACTAAATATTTTCAAATGTTTGTTGTGTGGAGGGTGTTTAACATACATTATCTTTTAAAATCTTTATAACACCATTTTGAATTATGTTTTATTTTTACTTAGCCAATGAGTAACTTTCCCAAGGTCACTCAATTAAGTGACAGAGGTAAGACTTGAACCCAAGCTTGTGGCTAAAGATTTGAAGTTGCATAACCTTATGCAAAGAAACAATTTAATGAGAAGCAGCAGGAGGGAGTTTACTGTGTATATGAAACATTATATAGCTTGATCTCACTGGTGATTACACAGCATATACATTGGTAAAAATTTATTGAGTTTTACCCTTTTTGTTAGTGCCCTTGATGCTGTTTTATTCCTCAGGAATAAAAAAGGAAAAAATAAATTTGAAGATGTTAACATCTAGATGACCCTGAAAATTCTCTTAGAAACACAAATAATTAAAAGAGGAATAACTGTTTTAGGAAAGACTAAATCACAACAAAGTTACAACTATGTTTATTGAAGTCAAATCCTAATAGATATTGCTTGTTCTGTAATCCAAATGTTTATATCGTTTTCTACAGCAATCAAAGTATCGCGTTATGAACAAAGATCAGTGGTACAATGTGTTAGAATTCAGTAGAACAGTCCATGCCGATCTTAGTAACTATGATGAAGATGGTGCTTGTAAGTATATAATACAATGTTTTCTTATGAAAATATAGTTCTTAAAGCTATTGAATGAGAACATGGATTTGTGTAGCATTACTATAAAGAATTTAAACTTCCTAACAGACCTTCTTGTTTTAATTGTGTGGGAAGTGTAGGGGGGAGGCAGGTATAGAAGGTAGAGAACTTACATTGAGCACCGTTATAAAATCTGTGCTGGTAAATATTTTCAATTACTTGGTAGCAGAGCACTATAGCTAAATTCAGAATATAATTTCTGCAGCTAGAAGCTAAAATTCTGCTTTATTCCTGTCTTTCCTGGCATTTTACTATGTAAGAAAAGTGCAGTCATGATTTTAAAAATAGGAACGCAAAACAGCTATAGTAGCAAAAGCTTTAAATTTAATATCATAATATCCATTCACAATATGGCAAATAATGTCAAAGTAACTTCCTTCAGAAATTATTGAGTAAACAGTCAATAAACTATGATTAAAATATCTGTCAGTCCCCTTGAGTGGAAAACCCAGGATGCCATAGGTGTTGGAGGCAATGATGAATTATTTAGATAAGCCAGATGAATTTTCTAGAGCTGTAAGTTTTTCACTCCCATCACAAGTTTGGCTGCATGTGTTGTTTTCATGTTGCAAAGCATTGTATAGAACAGATTGTTATTGCTGTTTAGTTGCTAAGTCGTGTTGAACTCTTTTGCGACCTTATGGACTATAGCTCTCCAGACTCCTCTGTCCATGGGATTTCCCAAGCAAGAATCCTGGAGTGGGTTGCCATTTCCTTCTTCAGGAGATCTTCCCAACCCAGGGATTGAACACGGGTCTCCTGCATTGGCAGGCAGATTCTTTACCACTGAGCCACCAAATGTAAACTGAGGTTAATGGACTTCTGTGACACTGAAGAAACAAAATGCTGAAAAAAGGATAACTTTATTTCTTTCTGTATATATTATGTCTTCCATTTACAAAATAGTGTAAAATTTAATATTTTTATAAATAATACCTTACAGCAGTAAACTGGCAGCTCCAGGACTATGTCTGGCCTGTAGATACGTATTTTCATGTGCATTTGAGTCAGCGTTTTAACTGAGAGGTTTTGAATAAAAATATAGCTTCTAGATTTGTTTGAAAAATTACAAAATCTGACAGAAGTGTTCCTGTGTTCTTCTATAGGAATTAGGTTGAAACCACGTAGTGGCTTATGTTGCACTTGCTTTCTGGTGTGCTGGTCCACAGTATGACAACATCTAGGTTGCTTTTCAGTTGTCATTTATTATTATGCTGCTACTGCTGCTGCTAAGTCGCTTCAGTCGTGTCCGACTCTGTGCGACCCCATAGACGGCAGCCCACCAGGCTCCCCGGTCCCTGGGATTCTCCAGGCAAGAACACTGGAGTGGGTTGCCATTTCCTTCTCCAATGCATGAACGTGAAGAGTGAAAGTGAAGTCGCTCAGTCATGTCCGACTCTTGGCGACCTCATAGACTGCAGCCTACCAGGCTCCTTCGTCATCTCCTGTTTTTCTTACAGTAGAGAAATACCCATTAAAAGCGAGAGAAAAAGTGAGCTCACCAGAGGGTTGTAAGAAGAATAGGGCAAGCATATTTCTTTATGGCAATGAGTTTTCCCTACATTTCCAAACAATAAACAGTGAGGTTTAAATATTGCCTGTCTGACTTCTGTAAGTAAGTAAATTTGAACTCCCTGTAATATAAAAATATCTTTTTACAATAGTTCTTAAGGCAGGTGTTGATATTTATTAGGTACTTGCTTTGTGTTCAGATCTATAGTAGGTCTTGAACCTGGAACAGTATATGGCCACACCTTCAGTACACTTACACACTTCTTGGTGAGGTAACAGAAATACTACGTCAAAACACTTTTCAGATTATTTAATAATTAATTGGCAGAAAGCCATGGGCAGTTAGAAAAAGGAAGAGGTTAATATTGACCGAGTTATCAGAGAGTTCATAAAACACTTAAATCTTGAGAATGTGGTTTCTACAAATATCCATTGTGGAAAGTCCCTTATGTTTGTTTTTTTTTTAAAAAAAAAAAAACAAAAACAAATGGCCAAGAAAGCACCTATTAAGTAGAAGAGGGAGTCTGGAAGGAAAATACCTAAAGAAGGGAAAGGTCAGTTCCCTATTGTCACCATAGAGTTTGTTTTATATAATTTAAGAGTAAAGTTCACTGAATTCTAATAAAAGTTGTTTCTTTTATTTCTAGGGCCTGTTCTTCTTGATGAATTTGTTGAGTGGCATAAAGTTCGTCAAGCATCATAGCAAGAAGTATTGTGAAGAAAATGCAAACCTTTTGATCCTGACGTGTGTACAGGCTAATGAGATGAGAGGGGAAAAAACCTAAGGGGTGCATTTTCATTCATATGAAAGACTTCTCATAGTACTTTTTTTTTTCCTTTTTTTTTTAAAGGACGTTTTCTTGTTACATGTTATGGGCGTTGAGCCACACCTCTTCTGAGACTGAATATTGAAGTTTTTGTTTTGAGTTACGTTTATAACATTTATTTCAGAACAATAAAGATTCAGATTTGTGACAAAGGCCTTAAAGTGAAGATGTCCGTTGAGTGTCAAGAGTGGTATTTATTTTTGTAAATTTTAATTCTTGAATTTTAGAAGTCTGTCATACCAGAAATTTGTGGAATTTTAAAGGTTTTAAACAGTCTTAATATTTGGCAGTGTACTCTGTTCATGGTATAGCTCATATATTCATCTCTGCACAATCAGAAAGAATATTTATTGGTCTTGACTTCTTGGGTAATTTCTGATGCAGCTAATAATAAAATACATTTCTGGACATTGGGCAAGTTTAGCTGTGATTTTCTGTGAAAGTTGCCAACATATTATGCATATTTTTTATCTGAAAAGTTTACAGTTGGAAAGATTATTGTGTTGTTATTTTGTTTTCTAACCATTAAATAGTATTGTCAATAAGTATAAATCAGCATCGTATGTATACTCTTAATGTGAATTTTACGTTTTCTGTATTCTATCAGTTTAAAATTCCATTTATATTAGAAAGAGCAAGTTTCATATATTAATGTTCTCAAAATCAGTTAGCCTTATGAGAAAATTAAGACCATTATTGAAGCTGTATATCATCATTATTGTTGTTGTTCATGACATATATGTGATCTTTTTAACTATCATTTCGTGATTTGGGGAGTTGTGTTGAGGACCACTCCATCCCAATCCCCCTTCTTTTTGGTTATGTGAGAACCTTAGCTCTGATGTTGTGGATTTAGTTAAAATATATATTAGAAAAACGAGAATACGGACTCATGGGAGAACTCTGGGTGTAATTGTGCACAACTCAAGGGTACCATTTACATTGGTACAAATTACATTGCTAATTGTCACAATTCTCTGACCGTTGGCAGTGAAGTTTCCTGAAGACAGGACCGTGTTTTTTCTACTTCACACAAAAGATGTCTTTTTGGACTAGCAGCAGCGCTGTTTTTACGTTCCTCTTAAACCATCCAATATCCCAGTGAAATGAAAACCGTGTTCACATTTACAGTCAAGTCACAGCTTCAGGAATGTTAATTCCTAATTATATGGAGAAAAGTAAATAGGTTGCTTTTCCATAATAACATTTCTATTGGGATTTAAGGTAAAGGTTGGTTTTTGGTGGTGAATTTAATGAGTGATTACAGTAGTGATTACTTAGGGAGAATAGCATTTTAAATAATTATATGTTTTTGCTTTTTTTTTTTTTTTTGCTTTTTGGTTGAGAAAGAATGATTGCCGTTTTTATTTCTTCATGACATCACTATGTATGACTTTGTGAAACACTGATATAATAATGGAAAATAGTTTTTCCCTTAAATGTTTGATAAGGATAATTTTCCTGGAATACTGTGTCAAGTATTAGAATCACTGAATTATCGGAACTGAGCATTCTGACAGTGAGTGTTACAACATTATGACTGGGCTTTTAGTATTAAATGTATTATAAGTACAGTCAGTCCTTGAACAACATGG
This sequence comes from Bubalus bubalis, assembly GCF_019923935.1. Taxonomy (NCBI): domain Eukaryota; kingdom Metazoa; phylum Chordata; class Mammalia; order Artiodactyla; family Bovidae; genus Bubalus; species Bubalus bubalis. Next base: position 80,037,561 of record NC_059172.1, on the reverse strand, counting down.
GTTTGAACTGTGTGGTTCTGCTTATAGGCAGATTTGTTTTCAGCAAATATGCAATCAACCCTCTATATCTATGGACCCTGCATCCATGGATAACAGGACCTGTGGGTATAGAGGACCAACTATGGGGCTTGAGCATCTGCAGATTTTGGTAAACTTGGGGGCTGCTGGAACCAGTAGCCTTTAGGTCCTGAGGGATGACTGTAAACACTTAGATTTTTAGACATTTGAATCTTTATGACTCTTCAGGGGACAACTTGTGAATTTGAAGAATATTGCCCATTTTTATTTAATTCCAAAATATATAATTTAAATGAAATTTTATAAGTTGTCAATTTATGGCCTGAAGAAAATAGTTTTGTCTTTATAAGAAACATTTAAAAATTATAGATAACCCTTTAAAGAAATAAAATATATGAAACAATTTACTTTGCTTACTTATCCAAAAATTCCTTTAAGACTTTGAATCTGGAAATTTAAATAAAACTTACTTTATCCTAAAGTCAACAGCCCTGTTTTACTCAGGCCGTGCTTGGTTTACTCTCTTGCTCTTTCTAATTGTCTAACCTTCTTAGAGTCATAACTCACTTATTTTGGAAGCAAACTTAACTCTGCCTCATTCATCTCAGGATGTGGGCTTGTCCCTTCTGGTCATTTCTTTTTTAATTTGTATTTGAACATCATTTAATTTATTGGAACTAATGATCAAGAGGTTAAATAATATAAGTAAAGAGGATAGTATTAAGGAGCCAGCAGTATGAAAAACAAATCTGTTGGGGCTCTTCTTTTAACTAGTTAGCTTTAAGTGCCTTCCCAGGAATCCTGTTGTAAAACTTCCTTTAATGTGGAATAAAATTCACTGGTGCTTTATAATTAGAAACTACTTTCTTCTTATAGAATAACATATAGATGGAATACTACTGGAAGAAAGTAGAGCCAGGTGTTGATTCTGAACTGTGAGTGGATGGCGAGGTTGTCCCCCAACCCCTTGAAGCCAGTGATTTTTTAACAAGGCATAGTATCTTGAGGAACTTGCCAGTTATTCAGGTAACTTATTTGAATAGGAGATAGAAAATGGTGTGTTGTGGGCTTATCTGACTTTATTGCAGTGTTATCTCTTAATTGTCTTACAGTGTCTTCTTTTTTGACTGCTTACAGTAAAACTCTTGATGTAATCCATTTTTGGTTGTAATTGTATTTTTATGTGTAATGTACAGGTTTTGTTGAGTTTTACTTGGAAGTACTCTAGTGTTTCTTAAAGGGCTCCCTGGTGGCTCAGTGGTAAAGGATCCACCTGCCAAGTAGGAGATGTGGGTTTGATCCCTGGGTCGAGAAGATCCCCTGGAGAAGGAAATGGCAACCCACTCCAGTATTCTTGCCTGGAAAATCCCATGGACAGAGGAGCCTGGTGGGCTACAGTCCATAGGGTCGCAAAGAGTCAGACATGACTTAGCGACCGACTACACACAAGTATTTCTTAAACTGGAATTTGAGGGCCTTCTGTGGGAATGTTAGATTGACCCTGAAGAGTACTTCTCTTAAATTCAAATGCCTTTTTCATCTAGTGAGCCAAAAATTTATCTTTAGTAGAATTAATGCCATCACTTTGTGCAGGGAGGTGAGTAGGATAGTAGAATTTTAAAGCATAGTAGTTAATGTAGAGTATTAGCAATGAAACATTTTACTTTGAACAGATGATTTCTTTGTCAAAACATGTCCTTTCTTCTTAATTGATGATGTGAAGTTATGAAAGCATTTATTTGAAATATATTACATACTCAGCTTGATAAACTAGAATACTGACTTTTTTAAAAAAAAAAAACTGCTTTCTTGAAGGGTACTTAAAACTGTTGTGATCATTCCTAATTCAATAAAGTCTTGTTTGGGCTCTCAAGGCTCTTATGGCCTAAAGTTTTGTAGCACATCTCATGTGCTTACTAAATGTCTAAAGCATCAAATAAGTTGAGGACACTTTAATTTACATAATTTAAATGCATTTCTCTGTTAAACTAAGAGAAAAGGCAAAGCCGTCTCTTAATCGTACTTCTAAAGAATTCATAAAGAAGAATCCTCTTTATTGAGATAGTATATTTCTTGAGTGATATTGGGAATCATTATGTGGAAACATTTCAAGGTAGTGTTTACTCTTCAGGAGAAAAGAGAAATAGCACAAAATACCTTTGATTTTGTCTGGATTATTAAATATTCTAGATCATATAATTTTTTAATGAATATAGTTTTATAAATATTTGTTAACAACCAGACAAGTTGCTTAAGATCTGGTCTTTTTTGTTGATAAACCTAGTTACCTGTAAGTAGTAATGTGGAAGCCCAAAAAACAGTCTGACTTTTATGGTCAAATTTATATAGATACAGATTATGAAAAGGTAAATTCCTGCCCCAAACCTCAGGTGAATTATTTCTAATTCACTGTTTAATTGTAGAGGCTTTTCTAGTGAACTTTTACTTCACTGAAGCAAATCTTTAGCTCTTTTAAAGCACAATTTATTTACTTTTTCTCAAATACCAGTCTTAATAAAAAATAAATTTGCTGTGTCCATCTTACAGTCTTTTGTATCCTGTTCAGATTGTGCTTCTTTTGTTCCTAGACCAGTTGTTCATTTGATCATTTTCTTCTTATTTTGTGTGCTTTGACTGTAATTTATTAAACCTTTTATAATATGGCTTATTTTTACATGGGTTCTGGTTTATCATGTGTTAAATATTCTTTAAAATACATCCAGTAAAAGGATTAGACTTTAACATGAGTATGAATTCTTACCTTAGAGTGCCAGTTTTTTTGGAGCTTTGTTGTATTTTATGGATCTGTGGTCCACAAATGTAAAACGTATATTAAAAATTTCTTAGTTTTCCCCCAAATTAGATCATGTTGAAGAAGTTTTATCACTTGCAATTTTGTTTTTCTCAGCTTTAGAGTAATAAGGAAAACTACCATACATGATGGATTATTTTAAGTATGAAGTAAAATTGTGGGTATTATGAAATATTCCAGTATGAGACAATTATTTTTAAAAGCTAACAAAAATAAGCAAAATGGATATATATAAAACCAGCTTTACCCAAATCGCTGTGTGTGTATAAGTAAGTTGTGTATCACCCAAAATTTGTTTTTTCATGTAGAAAATAGCTTGTGGATAAAAGCTTTCACATATTTTGGTGAAAAGAGAATTTGCTTCCATATGACTGCTGTCAGTTGCATTTGAAGAGGAAATGTGCGTGTGAAAGAGAAAAGATAAATTATTTCAATAACTTGTTAGAGACTTAGTATTATTAACTTACCAAACTTAGCAAAATTATTTTTTATGAATATTACATTAAGTACAATTAGTTTACCCTTAGTTCTTTCCTTGTATTATTCTATCATACAAATCAGATGACTTATAGCAAGTTTGTGCACTTTTACTTTTATCTACAAATGCAGAAACCTTACCTGTTTTTGGATTTATATCATTTCTTGAAACTGCTATGAATATTGAGAGAGTTTATAGAAGTAACATCAGAGAAGCCTGATTTGATCTCCTCTTTGCCACATCCTTGTTATGTCAGTTTTAAACAAGTCACTTTACTTCTGCCATCTTCAGTTTTGTTGTCTGTAAAATAATATACTTACCAGTACCGTTAGGAACTTCAAAACAGTGTCCTATCCACAGTGCTAAGTAAATGTTGAATGAATACAACTAGATAATTAAATAGAAAGCAATTTGTTGTTGTTCAGTTGCTCAGTCATGTCTGACTCTTTCCCCATAGACTGTAGCACGTCAGGCCTCGCCCAAACTCATGTCCGTTAAGTCAATGATGCCATTCAGCCATCTCATCCTCTGATGTCCCTCCCCTTCTCCTCTCGCCTTCAGTCTTGCCCAGCATAAGGGTCTTTTCCAATGAGTCAGTTCTTCACATCAGGTGGCCAAAGTATTGGAGCTTCAAAATCAGTCCTTCCAATGAATGTTTGGGATTGATTTCCTTTAGAGTGGACTGGTTTGATCTCCTTGCTGTCCAAGGGACTCTGAAGAGTCTTCTCCAACACTACAGTTCAAAGGCATCAATTCCTCAGTGCTCAGCTTTCTTTATGGTCCAACTCTTAACATCTGTACATGAATACTGGAAAAACCAAAGCTTTGACTAGATGGACCTTTGTTGACAAAGTAATGGCTCTGCTTTTTAATACACTATCTAGGTTTGTCATAGCTTTTCTTCTTTGGAACAAGCATCTTTTAATTTCATGACTGCAATCACCATCTGCAGTGATTTTGGAGTCCAAGAAAAGAAAGTCTGTCACTGTTTCCATTGTTTCTCCATCTATTTGCCATGAAGTGATGGGATTGGATGCCATGATCTTGGTGTTTTGGATGTTGAGTTTTGAGTCAGTGTTTTCACTCTTTCACCTTCATCAAGAGGCTCTTTAGTTCCTCTTTGTTTTTTGCCATAACAGTGGTGTCATCTGCATATCTGAGGTTATTAATATTTCTCCTGGGAATCTTGATTCCAGCTTGTGCTTCATCTAGCCCAGTATTTCGCATGATGTACTCTGCATGATTTAAATAAGCAGGGTGACAGTATACAGTCTTGACATACTCCTTTTCCAATTTTGAACCATTCTGTTGTTCAGTTAACTAGTTTTTTTTTTCTTTTTTTAAAAACAAGTTTTCCCATCCTTTGTAAACCGAAATAGCTGAAATTTTTATTTGACCACTAATCAGACTTACTCATATTCCTCTTGAACTAAATATTGGGTTGGCCGTAAAGTTCATTCAGGTTTTTTCGTATCAGAAGGAAAGCTCAAATAAACTTTTTGGCCAACCCAGTGTTTCAGAAAATCTCAAGCATCTAGTATGTTTTAGGCCTGGATACAGCAGGACACAGAATAGACAATTATTTTTGAGCCTTATGGGATTTGGCTTTTAATTGATAAAATACATAGTTTATCATATGGTCGCATGTTATTAAGAAAATAAGTCGAGGAAAGGGTCTGGAGAGTGAGAATAGGGTTGCTATTTTAAATAGTGTATACACTGATAATGTGGTTTGGAGCAGAAATCTGAAGAAAATGATTAAGCCATATATATAATCAGGAGAAGAGCATTCCAGGCAGGACTTTAAATTCTACTGTTCTGAGCTGGTAGTCTGCTTAGTGTGTATAAGAAATGGCAAGGAAGTCATTGTGACAGTAGTGAGGAAGAAGAGCTACTAGCTGGATTAGAAGTGAGGTTAGAGAGACTGGGAGTAGAGTGCCTGATTATAGTTAATCATTGAAGGGCATCATAGACCTTCCTACAGACTTAGACTTTGAAGTGGGAAACAGAGTGCTGATCAAAGCAAGGATGAAAATCGGTCGACTTAGTAATCTACATGAGAACTGGGGTAGTTTGAATTAGAATGAGGGCAGTGGAAATACGTGGTCAGATTCTGAAAATACTTTGAATAAAGCCAGTAGTATATGCTGATGTATTGGATGTGGGATATGAGAAAGAAGAATATTTTTGGCTTGAATGAAGCAGCTTGAATGAAGAATATTTTTGGCTAAGAATGAAGCAGCCATATTTGATACTAAGGTGAGGAAGGCTCAAAGGAGGAGGTTTGAGGGGGAAACCAAGAATTTAGTTTTGGATATGTTAGGCCTTTCACATGTCACTTCCCACAGAAAGTGTCAAGTAGGCAGTTGGGTACTTGAGTGAAGTTAAAGGGACAGAGCTGAGCTGGATATGTGTATGTGACTTCAGTATATAGCCTTAGTTTTAAGTCAGGATGGGTGAGATCTTAGTAAGGATAGCCAGAGAATAGGATTGGATTGAAAATACGTGATTTGTGAAATTTTAAGCCAGCTTTTGTGGTTTTTCAAGTAGAAATGTAATGTTACCGTTTTCTACTACACACAAAAGCATTACTTTTCTACAATGTTATGGAAGCTGTGAGATTTAAGAAATAAGATTAATATATAAGCATATGACAAATTTAAAAGGGGAATGCCATTTTATTGTAATGAGGCTTTTTGTTTTGGGATAATGATACAGTTTTACATTTTAATGTCTCTGAAATGCTAGTTCTTTTTTTCTGATAGTTGGAACTTGCTATTCTGATTCAGTTTGTGAGTTTTAGCACTAGAGGGCAGACTTGCCTCTAGACTATAAGGTGCTGTGAATGGATTTAGCCAAATGTCTTAACTATATTCAGTCCCAATTAATGGATAGTTTTGTCTTGCAAGTGACCAGTGTCCTATCGACTATGTTTTTTCAGCTCCTGGGAAACTATAAAATTATGATTTTATCCTATGATTGATTTTAGTATCCTAGATTTTAATCTAGAATCAGTAGTTGATATTAATATGTATTTACACATGAAGTCCCAAGAAATATACCTGTAGCTTACTACAGTTATATTAAGATCTTATATAGAGCATTCACACATACATTAACATAAGAGAATTTGAAGCCAGTCAGAAGAAATATTGGTCATGAAAACATTTATTCAGGAAATGTATTGAGCTGTTAACTTTGTGTTATCAATTGTGATAAAGAGTTGGGACTACAAAAATAAGTAAAATACAGTCCCTGCTTACATAAGCTTTGGTGTAGCATATTATAGCACTTAATATCTTGTGTTTATTTAAATATCTTCTTCCTTCAGTGATAGAAGTCCTGACTCATTTATTTTTGGTACTCCCAAGTGCCCATCACAGTGCCTGGTACTTAAGTTAGTTCATAGTGCATGGATAAATTAATGAGAAGAGACAGAAAAAGAAAAAAAAATAGGGCTTTTGCAAAAATCTTATTTTCTTTTCATAGTTTTTCCCTTGCAGAAAAGCCCTCCTGTTAACAAAACAAAAATGGTTACGGAGATTATTCCAACACTCCATCTGCTCCCACTCTTGCTAATAGTCTTCATCTCCGCCCATGGTCAAGAGCTATGAATAGAAATATTAATTAAAAAATGACATTCATAGAGAATGGAGGTCTAGCCTTTTTATAGTCCCTGAAGTGGAGAAGAAAGAAAAATGCAGAAGATGGATGACTCCTATCTGGCTCTTGTCAATCTGAGAAGTTTGAAGTGAAACAGTTCTCTGGAATGAGGGCACTCTTCACCCAGTAAGTTTGTCCACACATGATCATGCTCCCTAGACCTTTTAGGATCCCTACTTCTACATGCTAGTTCCTCAGTTTTCTTACTGAGAACAGAATAATATTCCTTCCCTCGTAAGATTATTTTGAGGATGAAATGAAATAATGCATGCAATAAACACGAGTTACTCTGGTGTCTGGACAGCAGACCAGTTGGACTTGGTAGGATGGATTGGTGTTTGTTAAGTGTCATTTATTATATAGTAGAATTAAGTCATGGTTCTCAGACAGGAAAGGATCTGTCTGCAAATGCAGGAGGATGGGTTTGATCCCTGGGTCAGGAAGATCTGGAGAAGGGACTGGCTACTCACTCCAGTATTCTTGCCTGATGCCATGGACAGAGGAGCCTGGTGGGCTACAGTCCATGGAGTTGCAAAGAGTTGAAAGTGACTGAGCAACTAGCACTTTTACTTTTTTTTTCAGAATTAAGTAAATGGCAAAAAAAAAGTTGATCTACTAAATCAGATGCGTTTAGAGATGCAAATCTTTTAACAAATTAGTCTCTAATGTCAGTGATATACAGTGACTTGTTTTATTTGCTCCATTAATATGGGGCATTATAGTGAAATTGTTCTTCAAAGAGATGTTGCTGCTAAGTCGCTTCAGTCGTGTCCGACTCTGTGCGACCCCTGAGATGGCAGCCCACCACGCTCCCCCATCCCTGGGATTCTCCAGGCAAGAATACTGGAGTGGGTTGCCATTTCCTTCTCCAAGGCATGAAAGTGAAAAGTGAAAGTGAAGTAGCTCAGTCGTGTCCGACTCTGAGCGACCCCATAGACTGCATCCTACCAGGCTCCTCTGTCCATGGGATTTTCTAGGCAAGATGTAACTAAATGAGATAGATGATCAATTTAAAGTGTACTTGGCACCAAGTAGTAAGCACTCAGCAACGTTAGCTCCTGTAGCTGTCTTTAAAAGTGGACCAGTTTGATCTTTCAGGAAGGACTCTCTATTTTTTTTGAGACAAATAGTTAAAAATTATAAAGCCAAAATACTATGTATTATTATTTGACTCTGTTAAACAATTGTTTAATTAAGTAGCAGGATTCTTTTCCAAAAGAACTTGTACTTAGAAGCACAATATTTAAAGCAGAGCAAACTGACATGCTCTGGTTGAAGTAGGAAAAGTCCTCTCTCACCACCCCCGCTGCCGCTCTCACTTCTGAGAAACCTCAAAGGAACTCCTAGGTCTCTCACGTGCATATTTTGAAATCTACTGTGCCCACATTTGCATTTTGTCCTGTCAAACGTGAATAAAGTAATAGAATGAGAAGGCTCGGACTCTAGAAATTTCTGTTTAATTCTCTGCATAAAAGTAAAAATGTGGCTGACATTGTTTTAGGATGGATTAAGATGAGATGTATTTCAGCGTCATTGGAAATGTTTATACTAGAATGATAAAGTGTATGATCATTCTGTTTTAGGTTCGTTATCTAGAGTTCATGGCTTCCCAGGTAGCACTAATGGTAAAGAACCCGCCTGCCAATGCAGGAGACATAAGAGACACAGGTTCGATCCCTGGGTTGGGAAGATCTCCTAGAGGAGGAAATGGCAACCCACTCCAGTATTCTTGCCTGGAGAATTCCATGGACAGAGGAGCCTGGTGGGCTACAGCCCATGGGGTCACAAAGAGTCAGACACGACTGAGGGATTTAGCACATGCGTATCTAGAGTTGGTCTAAAAGAAAGTGATATGTATGAACTGCCAAGAGAGATTTGGAACTGATATAAGCGTGATTGGCTGAGGCTTCATTCACTATGGTCCCTTATTACATATAAAAAAGTTTAATTCCTACTCTCTACTTTTGAGGATTATAATCTTTAAAGGAGAAACAGCTCCGTTAACAGGGATAGTTAGTCATAAGTATTCCTCACTCAGTGTCCATACGTAATAAGGGCTTAATAGATGTTTATTGAATGAATGAAAACATTTACATGTCTGTCTGCTTTCAAGTTACTTGAAAGGCCGTGTTTTATCTTTTTTGTGCCCAGTGGTAGCACATGGCCAGTAAATGAGTGAATGTACACATATATACATAAAAATTTTACGTATCTATATTCCCATTAGACTAAGGTTCTTGAGGGAAGAAACCATGTCTTAGCCTAGCGCCTCACTAATAGCAAGTTGTCAAAAATGTCTGTAGAACTGACTAGAACTTAAATTTGAATAGTACCAGAGTAGGTTCACAAAACCTGACACCATGCCTTCTGAATACACGCTAAAACTATTTCATAATTGAAGACAGAGATTCCACTAAGCATTTTCTGAGTTAGGGCCAGTTGGATGACATGAGCAGCAAGCTGTTGGAGCTCAGAGGAGTGATAGTTCTTCTCAGAGTTGGTGCGATTTGATAAAGGTGGGTGGTCTTTTGATTTCAGAACATGAATTAGACAGCTGGAGAGGAGAGAGGCTGGGAACAGGGAGACCGGTAAGGAAGGCACGATGTGGCAAGAGCCCTGGGCTTGGACAGAAAAATGTATGCTCAGTATCCACTTTGCTGCTTACTGGCTGTAGAGCCTTGAGGTGACTGTAGTTTCCTTTTCCTCTTCTGTGAAGTGGAGGTAAAATTCTTGTCCTTGTCATATTGTACTTCAAAGTGTTTGTGACATGCTAAGTAAGACATAATGCTGTGCTTTGAATGCAGTGGGTTCCAAATACATGTTTGTTGAATGACAAAGAAAAAGTGGTGTTGATTAATGAAAAGAATGGAAGCCCTGGAACCTCAGCTCCTGCCTGCAGTCTGCCAGGGATTTGTTGACTCTAACAGGAAGGAAAGTAAATATCCGAAGCCACCAAATCTCATGATCAGAAGAAAGACTTTCTGGATCAGTTGGAAACTCCTAGGGGATGCTAAAGTTATGTCAGAGGTGAATAAGTCATGAGGTTTTCATGCTGACAGTGTTTCTAAGATTGCTCCCATACTGAGGAGACAGACCACAAGGTACACCAGAAGAACTTTTATGGAAAAGAAGCTTCCTGAGGGATGAATGCTTCATTTGCTTTAACTGCTTGCATATGTACTTACTAATGAGTCATTTTTTTCTTAATTGCTAATTTATTTAAATTGGTCATAAGATACTACATCAAGTAGTCTAATGTTACACAACAATTGAAAAAAGTTGACAGGCCTCCAGATGAATGAAGGAAAATATGATTCTTTTTGAGCTTAAAATGTATGAATTGGTAATAGTTACCTTGGTCTTTATGTTGTAAGATTGGATTTATTGAAACTTCTCCCTTATGTTAAAAAATCAGAGCCCCTTTCTTTGCCTCTGAAATCTCTTCTGCCTCTTGTGCTCATTGAGGGTTCCACTCCTTATTTGGGGTCTGCTTATTTTTTAAGATACATCCTTTCTCCCTGTTTTTGAACTATTGTAAATTTTGTATATACTTTTATTAGAGTTAACACCTAATTTACATGTTTGTTTTCTTAACTAAGCTGTGATCTGGAGAGCAGGGATTGTGTATTTTTGCCTTTTATTTTTCCAGTGTTCAGAATTATCCACAGTATAGGAAAGCACTTAATAAATGGAACAAATGAATAAATCAAGATGGACAGATAAATAAATGGTTTTGCTTGTATAAGGTATCTGTCTTTTGTCTATCTTTTTCACTGTATGGCAGAAATTCCAGTACAGCCCTATTTTTAATGTTGGTCTACTATTAAAGTTATTAAGCAAATGTAAATTGAAATAATAAGTTCATCTTAATACAATTATAACATTTTTGCCTACTAAATAGATACAGATTTTTAAACTGATAAGACTCATTGTGGATAAGGGTACAGGGAAATGGAAGTTTTTATATTTTGCTGAAAGAAATGTAAATTGGCAGATCTTTTCTGGAAGGTATTTAGGAAAATATATTCAAAAGCCTTAATAATGTTCATATCCTTTCAACAATTCTGTGCTTAGGAATTTATCCTATACAATAAATTAGACACTAGCAAAACATTTAAATCATATTTTACTGATAGGAAAAAGGAAATAAATGCTTAACCATAAGAAATTGGTTATATAAATTATATTCATACAATGGAGTGGGTTGCCATTTCCTTCTCCAGGAGATATTCCTGACCCAGGGATAAAACCCATGTCTTCTTTATTGGCATGTGGATACTTTACCACTGAAACACCTGGGAAGCTCAGTGATATAGAATTACCACGAGGTTTTATTTTTGCTTCATTCTTTGTATTTTCTGCATTGAATATGTTTAATTACTTTATTAATTTTAAAACATTATAGAAAGAAGCACACTTTCTCCTTTGCTGACTATACCCATCCTCCCAAGGAAGAGAGACTAACCTTGTAACAGGAGTTTCCACCAGGACCCAGTGTGGCAAACCATTCTTTCTACCTGTTCTGCCCTGATGCGCTGTGCATGGTAGTCATAGCTTACAGTTGGAGCCAATACAGAAGTAACCTTGATTGATTCATTCAGTCAGGAAATATTTGTTGATACTACTACTGAGCCTCAGAACTTGGGATAAAAGGGTAAGTATCAAGTCCTTGAAAGCTCATTGTATTTTGAGGTTTAATTTTTAAACTAGGAATTTAATAAAGAGAATCTAGTTCATTCCTTTCTATTTCTCTGAGACAGAGATGGATATAAGTGGCACATGTAGACTTGAATCTAAAAATTCTCTTTCTACTCAAGTGCTCTTTCTGGTCACTTAGGCCCCTCATTTTATAGAACTCTAATCTGTAAACTATAGATTCTCAAAAAGAAGTCTTATACTTGATGCTTGTGTATCTTCTACAAAATCTTTCATTGGTAGCCTTAACTAGTTTTGCTTTGTTTCATAGAACTTGTAGTTAACAAAAGTTTCATATCTAAAATTTCTGAATTAGTCATTAATTTTTTGTTCATGTTATACTTTTATTTTTAACCTCATCAATAAATTTGGATAAAGCCAATAAAAATCTTTTGCCCCATCTTTATAAATGCATTGGTCCTTACTCTTGGGGAGAGGCCATTCGATTGGTCAGTAATCCATCTACCTGGCATATTATGCACAAAGATTATCTGCGATACGGATTTTGTCGGCTGGCAAAATATAGATACAGCATGCTTATAGCACACCACTGTATGCCTGGTATTTACCAAATCCACTGCTTCACACGCTGCTCTCACCATCTTGAAAGCATCCCCTGGCTGACACCCATCCTTTGAAACCCCCAATCCCAGGGTAAGCATTGCTTCTTCTGGGAAGGCATTGCTCACCTGTACCTGCTCCCTAGTATTCTCTTACCTTCTGAATATAGCATTGGTCATGTTACATTGTATTATCTTGAGCTCCTTGAAACCAGAGATGTGGTCTTTTGTGTTCCTAATGGATTTAGTTCACCACAAGACCATAGCAGGTACTCAAGCATATATTTCCTTGTTGATAAGATGAAGAAGTGAGTGATGGCATTAACAAATGCATTTCCTTACCATGTTAAAAAGTAAAGAAAGCTTACTTTGGATGAATTGTTCTCCATGCTGGTTCCTTGTGGTCACCTCTTCTTTATTCTTTAATCCAGTGTATTTTTCTCCTGAGTTGAGATAAAGATCTCACAAGGCTGCAGTTAGGAGAAGCCACCTTCTTTACTTCTGAAAACTCAGGAAAACGCATGCCCATCCCTAATTCAGAATTGGAGCCTCTTGTCCCCCACTTTTCCTGTAACATCAGACGGTGCTTTGGTCATCACACTGTGTATTCACTGAGAATTCTGTGTCCATGTATTTGGATTCAACTGAGAACAGCAATGTGATGGGATGACCATCACACAGGGAGATGAGGAGGTGATTCTAGTCCAGATGGAGCCCCTGATGTGCTAGGTGATCTTAAGCTACCCATTTATTTTTCAAGTTTTAGATTGGTTTATTTCTCTTCCTTGGTTCTTGTCTCATCACAACAAAAATTTGGAACAACAGACTAAAGGGTTAAAACAACAGAAAAGTTACAGCTCAGTTTAGCTCAAGCAGACAGATTTCTTACTAGACAACTCCCAAGACATGGGAGCAGGCGAACCCCAAAGGAGTCCTCCTCCTGATCCCTCTTGGCTTCCCCGTTTGTACATGCTGTCTCTTCTTTTCAGCTGTGCCCTGTGCAAAATAGGGCTTGTACCAATCAAGAAAGAGAATGCAAATGGTCATACGCTTAAGGCCGTTTGACAACTACAAGTTATATAACAGCAGGGTGTGTTGTATATATCTTCCAATAATTCACTCTGTTATAATCAGATGTATATATGTATAGAATATTTAAGAACTCTTAATGGGCTCCTAGCAGTAAGGTTACTTGAGAAAGCCCTGTGGTTATTTTGTATCCACCGTGTGCCTAGGGTGCATGAGCAGGAGTTGGAAAAGTCTCTGTGGTTATTTTTGCAGTATATCCTGGAGCTCTCCTGGGTGTTTCTGGGATGGGGTTTAGAGATCAGCTTGCATCCTTTCCGGCTAGGTCACCCCTTGCTCCTCATGCCTAACTTCTACCTAACACAAGGTTTCAGTTTCTCATTTGTAGAGCGAAAGTTCTGGATTCTATAATCAAGGGCTTGGAAGGACCCTCTGCTGCAGTGCTTGCCCCTGAACAAACATCTAGAGCAACAAATATTACAAAGAAACTAAAAAGGACTGAAAATTGCTTCATGCTTGTGCAATTGGGCAAATTATGGACAACAAGATAGAAAAAGAACAACCTCCCTCCGTTTACCCACTCTTCCCCACCAACCACCACTTCTAAAAGAACTGGGAATAAAAACAGCATGTCCGAGAGAAGCAGGGCACTGCCCATGCCCTGTGCACTCAGCACCACCAAAGGAGTGGGCAGACCACCTAAAGCCATAATTCCAGCTGGACTCCTGGACTTGCCCCTACCTTCACCCCGTACAGGAAACAAGCTTGCCCCCACCGCACGGAGCAAACCAAGGAATTTTATTTGTTTTCATTCCCCCTTGCTGCAGCAGGGGTCCCAGTAAGCCTTGCTTAAATTTCTTCTCTAGCCTCTTAATTTCTATTGATTGGGGAAGGCCAAGAACCCTGGTCAAAATCAGTTTTCCTCTCCAGGATTCTCAAAATCTAGTATGCTCTCTTACAGTATGGTGATGTGATCCTTTTGTTGTTCAGTCTCTCAGTCGTGTCTGACTCTTTGCGACCCCATGGACTGCAGCACGCCAGGCCTCCCTGTCCTTCACAATCTCCCTAAACTTGCTCAAAGTCATGTCCATTGAGTCGATGATACTATCCAACCATCTCATCCTCTGTCATCCCCTTCTCCTCTTGCCTTCAGTCTTTGCCAGCATCAGGGTCTGTTCTAATGACTCAGCTCTTTGGATTAGGCAGCCAAAGTTTTGGAGCTTCAGCTTCAGCATCAGTCCTTCCAATGAATATTCAGGATTGATTTCCTTTAGGACTGACTGGTTTGATCTTGCTGTCCAAGGGATTCTCAAGCATCTTATCCAACACCACAGTTCAAAAGCATCAATTCTTCGGCACTCAGCTTCTTGATGGCCCAACTCTTACACCCATACATGACTACTGGAAAAACCATAGCTTTGACTAGACGGACCTTTGTTGGCAAAGTAATGTCTCTGCTTTTTAATACGCTGTCTAGGTTGGTCATAGCTTCTCTTCCAAGGAGCAAGCATCTTTTAATTTCATCACTGCAGTCACCATCTGCAGTGATTTTTGAGTCCAAGAAAATAGTCTGTCACTGTTTCCACTGTTTCCCCATCTATTTCCCATGAAGTGATGAGACCGGATGCCATGATCTTCGTTATTTGAAGACTGAAATTTAAGCCAGCTTTTTCACTCTTCTTTCACCTTCATTAAGAGGCTCTTTAGTTCCTCTTCACTTTCTGCCATAAATGTGGTATCATCTGCATATCTGAGGTTATTGATATTTCTCTGGGTGATCTTGGTTCTAGCTTGTGCTTCATCCAGTCCAGCATTTTGCATGATGTGATCTTAGCTTTCAAAGAACCTGAAGTATTGGACTTGACTTTGAAGGTAAGTGCTCTACCCAATGCACGTGTTATCTCTGTATATCTCTGACTTATTCAGGCTCTGCTTGACTATTTTCTGTAGTTTTTTGATCTTACTTCCACAAAGGACATCCCATTCTGTTTGAAACAACAGTCACTGCAAATGTCATTGCATCCTTTGCAAATACTTTCTGCCCTTCTGTAGGTTATTTTTTCATTTGTTTGTGGCTTTCTTTGTTATGCAGAAAACTTACATTAGGCCCCATTTGTTTATTTTGCTTTTTTCTTTTGCCTTAGGATACTGATCCAAGAAAATATTTATTTCTGTGATTTATGTCTGAGGATGTTTGCCTGTGTTCTGTTCTAGGAGCTTCATGGTGTCATGTCTTATACTTAGTTTTTTAGACCATTTTGAGTTTATTTTTGTATATGGTGTAATGGCATGTTATAATTTCATTAATTTACATGTAGCAGCCCAGTTTTCCCAAAACAACTTATTAAAGAGATTATCTTTTTTTCCATTGTGTTGTCTTGCCTCCTTTATAATAGATTAACTGATATCACTATGTGGACTCTAAAAAATAATACAAATAGCACTATATAGAAAATAGAAACAGACTCACAGACAGAAAAAAAAAAACAAACTTCTGGTTACCAAAGGGGAAAGTCAGGGAGGAGGGATAAATTAGGAGCATGGGGTTAACAGATACAAAGTACTTTAAACAAAATAGATAAACAACAAGGACTTACTGCATAGCCCAGGAAACAATATTCAATATCTTACAATAATCTATAATGGAAAACAATATGAAAATATGTATGTATGTAATAACTAAGTCACTTTGCTGTATACTTGAAACTAATACAATATTGTAAGTCAACTATGCATCAATAAAAATTCTAGTTGAACACTTCTCATATAACAGGTTCTGTTATGAGAGATGAAACTGTCTTTTGTTCCTGATGCAGCCTGTTTATACATTTACACCTCAGTGACTTTGCACATGCCATTCTTCTGCCTGCATTACCGTCATTCCTTTTTCCATACACTGAAGTACTCACTCTTTAGGGCCCAGTTTAAACCCTTCTTTCAGTCAAAATTTTAACTCTGTCCTCTGTGCTTCATAGATGCTTTGTTATACTTTACAGACTTTTTACTACAGTGATTTTCACACTGTATTCTAAGTGTCTTACATATCCGTGTGTTCTGTGATAGCTGAGACCATAACTGATTTATCCACAGTGCTTGGTACATGATGAGCATGCGTGAGTGAGTGAGTGAATGGATGTATATATTTTCTAGCATATAATTTAGGTTCTTATGTATAATAGCTGCTCAAGAAGTATTTATTGAAGAGTAAATAAACTTACAGATGAACAGTTGAATATACATTGATTGATCTTTGAGTTATCATAAAATATTGAACCTAAAAACAAGCATAAAACTCCAGCTTGATACAACCAGCTCAGGGTGTAGAGGATTGTCTACTCACCTCATTCTTCAAACTATTTTCTTTTTATGTCAGATGCACATTCACATCAACAGGAGAGAAACTAAACTGGGAGCTAAACAATTGTGTTTTCTCTCTGTACTCAATGTGGCATTCCTGCCTTTCCCCATTCTCTTCACCGTAACCTAACTGAAGAAGTCCCCAGCAGTTTCCACTGTCTGCGTGTTACTCTGGCTCTTCTCTTAGCTCTCTGAGACATTCTTGCTTTTATTTTTCATTTTTGTGCTTCCTTCTGTCTTTCGTGCTTGTCTATGCAAAACATTCTTGCCTCTCTGTCTTTAATTATAACTGATTGTGCTTATAGTGCAGTAACTTCATTTTTCAGATTGTAATATTCATCAAACAGCTTTTCTTAACAAGTATCTGTAAGGTTTAAAAAAAAAGTGATTATTTGGAAATCTGGTTATGTTTAAAAGTGATATAAGCTTCCTTAAAAACAAAAGTTATGATTAAATACAGTCTACAGTATAGATTTATAAACAGTTTGCCCAGAACTTCATAGAATATTATTTCCTTCCAGTTATTAAAATACAGATGTCTTCAATAGCTTCCATATGTTATCTGTCTAAGCAAATGCCTAAGGATACAGGTGGCAGTCACTGATTGGATCAAGATACAGAAGAAGCAGAAGTATAGGCTGTAGGTTTATGTGTGGAAGTGATGGAAAAAGGCAAAGTGGTGAAGTGACAGCAGCTCCTGCTGCAAGTGCCTTGAATTGTCTGTCCTGTGTCTTTGGGGGAAAAGGCATGAAAAGAAGCCAGGAAGGCTAAGGGAAAACAGGAAACTGTTCAGACTCTTATATATGTAAATAGAGAGAATGGAAAAAAGCAAAACAGGAAGTACTTCAGAAGCATAAACAAATACTTATTGTATTACTTCATAGGGAAATTGTAGATTCTCCACAATCCAATAATCAGAGAGTACCTAAATGGAAACAGTGACCACCAGGAGGAAAACCACCATGAGCCAGATTCTAACCATGAAAAGGCTTTCAGCCACTTAACATGTGAATTTAGAAAATTACTCAACCTCTGAAAAATAGAAATGGTCAAGAAAAATCCCAATAATATCTAAAAGTAAATGAGAGATCAGTGGAAATCAATATTCCATTCAGTAACTACTTTAAAACTCTATGTACTTCTAGGAGAATGGTCTGTCCATGGTGAATGAGATAAGTATGTCAGCGAATCTGTATATCCATTTTGTGGAGTTGGTCTTACCCTTCTAAAAATCAAGTTGAAGAAGACCAAATCAGTATAAATTTGAAAACCTGTATAAATTTTTAAACCAGCATAAGTTTAAAAACAGAGAGTTCATTGTTCTCTTGCCTTACAATAATACTTATTTATTAGCAGTAGAAAGAGTAGAAGTATAGCAGTAGAGTAGTAGACTAGTAGTAGGAGTAGACTAGAAGCCAGATGCCTTGTACAGATGATTTCCAGGATTTGTCATAAGGTTCTAGTAAGATAAGGTATGACAAAGCACTTTATAGACTCTAAAAGGCTATGCAGTAATTTCAAGTGGTATGAACAAATTCAATGATTATCTGAAATGCATGTAAACTTATAGAACTCAAAATTACATGATTGGAAACTACTCCAATAAATGTCATCTTAAATTTGTATTGGACTTCCCTGGTGGCTCACACAGTAAAGCATCTGCCTGCAATGTGGGAGACCCAGGTTCAATCCCTGGCTTGGGAGGATCCCCTGGAGAAGGAAATGGCAACCCACTCCAGTACTCTTGCCTGAAAAATCCCTTGGACAGAGGATCCTGGTAGGCTATGGTCCATGGGGTTGCAAAGAGTCAGACACGACTGAGCGACTTCACTTTCACTTAAATTTTTTATACAACTATGATTAGCATATTACTAGCTATTTAACTACCTTTTAAAGCCACTTGGTGGTTTGAGCCTATTTAGTCGATGAAGAGACAGCTTGCTCGGTATATGGGTGTGTTCACTTGCATCCACACTGGGTTGCTCCGTCGTGTCTAATGGGGAAACTACGTTTTCAAGAACGCATTCTTCCTAAGGTTAAAGGGAAGCTTATAATTGCTAAACAAGGGTGGACTCTGCATTTACATTTTTAAGTTTTGCTCAGTAAATTTGGGAGGAGATCAGAGATGTTTGAAATTTTATTTTTACCCAGGAGAGTCACCATAAAATGGTGCAGTTGCAAAAGAAATCTATTGAGTTTCCTGAGCTGCTGGGAAGTTTAAGCAATAGAAACTGTAAATCTTAAACCACTTGACTTGTTGATAGAATTGGTGTATTACCATAAATGCAAGATTACAGTAAATACATTTTTCCATTAGGTCACTTGTTTACTCTGTTTGGTCTTGTTTATTAAATTAAGTGACTTTCTTCTGATATTGCCCTTTGTGCTTCCTCTGTTCACATTAATTGACTCCTCATTGTCTTAGACTGAGGTAAAAGTTTTTGAACTTATGTCCATAGTTTAAAGTGTATACATAGTTTAAAAATGTGTATGTAAGGCAAATATATGTAAAGTTTGATTGAACATTCGATGGAAATTTCATGATTTTAACTTTTAAAATTCACATTTCAAATAAGTAAATATACTAATTTGCAGAAAATAAAGGTTATTTTCCTAAAGCAAACTTCTCTAAGGTACAAAAATTAGAAGTAATGAACATGAACAAATGAAATCAATCTTTGATTTAAAACTCCTTGTTCAGGAAGGTGATGGGCTAACAATTCTGATGCCATAGTGAAAGAGTTGCTACCTCACTCTTGGTTCTTAGGAGGACTAAATGAACTCATACAGATAATTATTTGGAACACTGTCTGATACATGATAAGTGCTCAATAAATGTTTGCAGTTTTCTTTGGATTATTACGTAAAAAAAAAAGACAGGGATATTCAGTGAAAAAATGTGTTGTCTGCCTAACAATTGAAGTTATTCTTCTTAATTGGAATTTAGTGTCCCCTTTATCCCTATCTTATTCTTCTTGCTCTTCCTGCCTCTCTTTGTTTTTGTTGTTTAGTTGCTAAGTCATGTCTGACTCTGTTGAGACCTCATGGACTGTAGCCCTCTAGGCTCCTCTGTCCATGGACTTCTTCAGGCAAGAATTCTGGAGTGGGTTGCCATTTCCTTCTATAGGGCATCTTCCTGACCCAGGAATTGAACCTGCGTCTCTTTCATTGGCAGATTGATTCTTTACCACTCAGCCACCTAGGAAGCCCCCTGCCTTTTTTTTTTACTGGTTTGAGGACCTCAAAATGACTGTCAAAGTCCCTTAGCCAGCATTTTGTATCCCTGTTGAGCAGCCTAAACAAAATAACTTGCTATGCTTTTGCTGATACTGTTATCCTGTTCTAACAATCCAAATTCTACCCCTCCTTCAGACTCTAACCCCTTGCGCTTTTCCTAGATCCATCTACAGTACATTAAGGTTAATTGAATTAATCCAAAGTGCAGAGTCTCTACCATACATTTATTGTTTTGCATACATGTGCTTTCTGTATTTTTGTATTTTCTCTTAAGTAATATTTTAGGCTTATGTTTCACTTAGGCAGTATTCCCATCTCCTTTCTTCATAAGGTTGTACACATGGCAGAGTCTCCTAAGCAAATACTCGATGAGAAGAATCACCTTTTCTCATTCAAATGGTTGTTTTGATATCATGTGGTTATAACCTTTGATACCAGGGAAAAACTTTTATTTAATAATTCATTCTAAGATCCAAATTATACTCTTTTTATCAGAAAATTTCTCCTGAAAATGATACTAATTCACTCCTTTTGCTGTTATCATCTAGATGAAATGAAAGGAGGAAATGTGATAATAATCATAGTTATTTTGATTTTAAAAAAGTTATTTCTTTATTTTCTTAAAAGAAATTTTTCTTGGAGTGTCATTGATTTACAATGTGTTAGTTTCAGGTGTATAGCAAAGGGAATCAGTTCTACATATACATGTATCCACTCTTTTTTAGATTATTTTCCCAAATAGGGCAATGGAATATTTCTCAGCCATAAAAAAGAATGCAATAATGCCATTTGCAGCAACATGGATGGACCTTGAGTTGTTTTTTAAGGAATTTGTATTTTTTGTTCAAAGAGTTTTAAGACTTTGATGTCTGTGATTGAAAAAGCTGTATCCCATTCTTTCTAATTTTTATTCCCTTGGTAGAATGATTCAATATGGGACCTGTATAACATCTGAATCAGAATCACTTGGTTTGTTTAAACTGAAGAGTTCAGTGCCCCATTCTAGAACTGCTGAACCAGAAGGTCTTATTGTGAAGCCAGGAGCTTGCTTTTGGCATGCTGCCAGGTAACTCTTAGATATTTAGGAGTTGATAATTATTTTATTTAGTTTTCAATATGTGATAAAGTGAATCTCTGTTTTGCTTTCCTTGTTAAACTTTTCATTATGTAATTTTAAAGCTATTCAGTTAGGGTGTTTTGTGGCTTAAGACAACTTTTTGTGAGGGCTGGAACTTTCTCTCTCCACTCTGTACACAGACACACAATCTTATCTTCTGATAACCTCCTAAATAGTACCCTAGTCCTAAGCACTAGTGAAACTTATACTGTTATTACAAGTTTGTCTATATCTGACACCCTCCACTTCCACCAGATTGTAAATTTCTTAAGCATGAGTGTGCACAGTATATAATAGGTTTGTTATACAATAAATGTTTCTTGTTATGAATACCAAATACATTTTATATTGCTATTTAACTGCTTCATATCTGTTAAACATATATTCTCAACATGGGAGAACACCTAAGCATAGGTTTACTTATATTTCCTTGGTATCCTTTACACTTCTGGGTACATAGTGAGAGATGAATGTGAGTAAACCACTTCACTTTACTCACAATATGAGTAAATAAGAATTCATACTTTTAAAAATAATTTAATATAAAACTGAGCAAATTTAATTTATATATTGAAGCAAAACAGGAAGAAAAAAAAACCCAAGCCTTCACTTAGTCATTTCTGGAAGAATAGCTCAGCAGGGCTGAGTGACATTGTGTTTACAAACACGGTTTCCATAGCTGAGTAGGCTTTTGCATAACCAGCTGAGCCATTGTCTTCTGATGCGTTCTTATTTCTAGCAAGAGCATGAGGTTGGCAAAATTATCCAAAATATTACATCCCAGATCGTTCTAGATACAGCCAAGAAGCTTGGTTTTCAAAACAGGAATGTGTAACTAGTAAATCTAAGTGGAAACTTTCTTAGTTTTAGGCAGATGATTTCTTTTTCTCTAATTAAAAGCACGTTTAGATGGATATTGTTTGGGGATATACCACTCTCTTAAAACAAGTTTCCTGTTTCTGTTTCATCTCTGAAACAGACAGAACTTTTCTCCAGTTCTGTCTGAGAATAAGTAACTAATGCAATTTGTTCAACAATGTACAAAAATCAATGAAAAGAAATAAATTTTAGATTGAGAATAATGTTTTGAAGATGTTGTACTAAGGCTTGTGAATTAACAAGCTATCCTATTCTTACAGGGTTAAGCCTGAGTGATCACCCTCAGACCAGCTTAATGTGACATTTTGTTTGCACTCCACTTTCTCTATATCCAGGTTCTGTCTATTGTCATATTCAGTTCATAAAACTATCTCATAGCAACTTCATGGCACCCCTCCTACTTAATGGAAAGAAGGGAACTAATGTTTTGAGATTCTGTTATGTGCTTAGTACTCTAAAAATGTTATCTCATTTAATCCTTAAAATTCTTGAGGTGGATTTTATAATCCTCAGTTGACAAATTTAGATTCAAAAAGTCACACAGATGATAACAGAGTTAACTAATGCTTAATACCAAGATTTTTATTTTCATGTCTGGTATTCTCATTACTGCTTGAGAAACTAGTACTGTGTAGTAAATGGTCAGTGAACTTTGCTGAGTGAATGAATGGATTCCATGGATGACTAATATCATTTGAATATCACCTCAAATCTCTCTGATGCTTCTTTTTTTCCTCCTCCCTCCCATTCCCACTGCCTCTCTCTGGCTCTCTTTCTTTCTTTTCCCTATGGTAAACATTTATTTGAATGAATTTGGGAGTCACATGACCCACCCTCTTCCATGAGTAGAAGTCACCTGCAAAATATGTCCTTGACACAAAGCCCTCCATCCTTTGTTGGCCTTGTTCTGGAAAACAAAGCTCATTAATTTGTGAGGCAGCCTGTTTCATTCTTGTGTGGTCCTTATTAGAAAGACTTTCCTTGTACTGAGATAAAATCTGATTCTAAGTGGGAAAATAGCATGGTATTGTGGGGAAAGCATAGGTCTTGGGTCAGAAAATTGGAATTTGGACCCCAACATTTTCACTTTAGGCAAGGGCCAACTGCAGCCATGAAATTAAAAGATGCTTACTCCTTGGAAGGAAAGTTATGACCAACCTAGATAGCATATTCAAAAGCAGAGACGTTACTTTGCCAACAAAGGTTCGTCTAGTCAAGGCTATGGTTTTTCCTGTGGTCATGTATGGATGTGAGAGTTGGACTGTGAAGAAGGCTGAGCGCCGAAGAATTGATGCTTTTGAACTGTGGTGTTGGAGCAGACTCTTGCAAGTCCCTTGGACTGCAAGGAGATCCAACCAGTCCATTCTGAAGGAGATCAGCCCTGGGATTTCTTTGGAAGGAATGAAGCTAAAGCTGAAACTCCAGTACTTTGGCCACCTCATGTGAAGAGTTGACTCATTGGAAAAGACTCTGGTGCTGGAAGGGATTGAGGGCAAGAGGAGAAGGGGACGACAGAGGATGAGATGGCTGGATGGCATCACTGACTCCATGGATGTGAGTCTGAGTGAACTCTGGGAGTTGGTGATGGACAGGGAGGCCTGGTGTGCTGCGATTCATGGGGTCGAAAAGAGTTGGACACAACTAAGCGACTGATCTGATCTGATCTGATCTGAACTTCTCTGGACCTGCTGCCTCACCTAAAAAATGGTGGTAGTTGGTAGTGCCTGCATTGCCTAACTCTTGGGGTCATTATGAGAGCCACATTTTTGGTTCACAGAACATGGGACCATTCTTTGCAAAGAACGGAAGTGAAGTGGAAGTGTTAGTTGCTGAGTAGTGTCCGACTCTTTGTGACTCCACACACTGTAGCCCACCAGGCTCCTTTGTCCATGGAATACTCCAGGCAAGAATACTAGAGTGGGTAGTCATTCCCTTCTTCAGGGGATCTTTCCAACCCAGGGATTGAACTTAGGTCTCCCTTCTGCATTGCAGCGGATTCTTTACCATCTGAGCCACCAGAGAAGCCCCGATAAAAAGTTAGTTGTTCCTGTTTCACCCTCAGGGATTTCATAAAATAATTCTACTCAATGTTAATGAAAACAATGATGTGTTTCACTACATCTTCCTTTCTATAGACTAAAGAATTCTATTTCCTTACACATATTCAAAGATACAAGATGAACGGGTTTTATATAAAAAATCTTCCTGGTTTCCTCCTGCTGAATTCTATTACATCAAATGCTTCCTTGAAGGGTGCCCCAGAACTGGATCCCACACTGCAGAATCATCCTTACTAGCACAGAACGCAGTGTCGTAACTGTCCTTGGCTTGGATATGCTGCTTTGATAATGCAACCTCAAATTACACAAGTGTTTTCACCCATTACATTTCACAGCTAAGCTTATTGAGTTTGTGTTTGAGTAAGAGTCAAGTTTTATCTTGAGTTCAGTTCAGTTCAGTCGCTCAATCAGTCTGACTCTTTGCGACCCTAGGAACTGCAACATGCCAGGCCTCCCTGTCCATCACCAGCTCCCGGAGTTCACTCAAACTCACATCCATCGAGTCGGTGATGCTATCCAGCCACCTCATCTTCTGTCATCCCCTTCTCCTCCTGCCCCCAATCCCTCCCAGCATCAGAGTCTTTTCCAATGAGTCAACTCTTCGCATGAAGTGGCCAAATCACTGTAGTTTCAGCTTTAGCATCATTCCTTCCAAAGAAATCCCAGGACTAATCTTTAGGATGGACTGGTTGGATGTCCTTGCAGTCCAAGGGACTCTCAAGAGTCTTCTCCAACACCACAGTTCAAAAGCATCAATTCTTCGGCACTCAGCTTTCTTCACAGTCCAACTCTCACATCCATATATGCCTACTGGAAAAACCATAGCCTTGAC
This sequence comes from Bubalus bubalis, assembly GCF_019923935.1. Lineage (NCBI taxonomy): Eukaryota > Metazoa > Chordata > Mammalia > Artiodactyla > Bovidae > Bubalus > Bubalus bubalis. Next base: position 80,012,827 of record NC_059172.1, on the reverse strand, counting down.
TAGATGGACCTTTGTTGGCAAAGTAATGCCTCTGCTTTTGAATATGCTTTCTAGGTTGGTCATACCTTTCCTTCCAAGGAGTAAGCGTCTTTTAATTTCATGGCTGTAATCACCATCTGCAGTGATTTTGGAGCCCAAAAAAATAAAGTCTGACACTGTTTCCACTGTTTCCCCATCTATCTGCCATGAAGTGATGGGACCAGATGCCATGATCTTAGTTTTCTGAATGTGGAGCTTTAAGCCAACTTTTTCACTCTCCTCTTTCACCTTCATCAAGAGGCTTTTTAGTTCCTCTTCACTTTCTGCCATAAGGGTGGTGTCATCTGCATATCTGAGGTTATTGATATTTCTTCCAGCAATCTTGATTCCAGCTTGTGCTTCTTCGAGTCCAGCGTTTCTCATGATGTACTCTGCATATAAGTTAAACAAGCAGGGTGACAATATACAGGCTTGACGTACTCCTTTTCCTATTTGGAACCAGTCTGTTGTTCCATGTCCAGTTCTAACTGTTGCTTCCTGACCTGCATACAGGTTTCTCAAGAGGCAGGTCCAGTGGTCTGGTATTCCCATCTCTTTCAGAATTTTCCACAGTTTATTGTGACCCACACAGTCAAAGGCTTTGGCATAGTCAATAAAGCAGAAATAGATGTTTTTCTGGAACTCTCTTGCTTTTTCGACGATCAAGCAGTTGTTGGCAATTTGATCTTTGGTTCCTCTGCCTTTTCTAAAACCAGCTTGAACATCTGGAAGTTCACGGTTCACGTATTGCTGAAGCCTGGCTTGGAGAATTTTGAGCATGATTTTACTAGCGTGTGAGATGAGTGCAATTGTGTGGTAGTTTGAGCATTCTTTGGCATTGTCTTTCTTTGGGATTGGAATGAAAACTGACCCTTTCCAGTCCTGTGGCTACTGCTGAGTTTTCCAAATTTGCTGGCATATTGAGTGCAGCACTTTTAGAGCATCATCTTTCAGGATTTGAAATAGCTCAACTGGAATTCCATCACCTCCACTAGCTTTGTTCATAGTGATGCATTCTAAGGCCCACTTGACTTCACATTCCAGGATGTCTGGCTCTAGGTGACTGATCACACCGTCGTGATTATCTGGGTCATGAAGATCTTTTTTGTATAGTTCGGTGTGTTCTTGCCACCTCTTCTTAATATCTTCTGCTTCTGTTAGGTCCATACCATTTCTGCCCTTTATCAAGCCCATCTTTGCATGAAATATTCCCTTGGTATCTCTAATGTTCTTGAAGAGATCTCTAGTCTTTCCCATTCTGTTATTTTCCTCTATTTCTTTGCATTGATTGCTGAGGAAGGCTTTCTTATCTCTTCTTGATATTCTTTGGTACTCTGCATTCAGATGTTTATATCTTTCCTTTTCTCCTTTGCTTTTTGCTTCTCTTCTTTTCACAGCTATTTGTAAGGCCTCTCCAGACAGCCATTTTGCTTTTTTGCATTTCTTTTTCTTGGGGATGGTCTTGATCCCTGTCTCCTGTACAGTGTCATGAACCTCCATCCATAGTTCATCAGGCACTCTATCAGATCTAGTCCCTTAAATCTATTTCTCACTTCCACTGTATAATCATAAGGAATTTGATTTAGGTCATACCTGAATGGTCTAGTGGTTTTTCCCTACTTTCTTCAATTTAAGTCTGAATTTGGCAATAAGGAATTCATGATCTGAGCCACAGTCAGCTCCTGGTCTTGTTTTTGCTGACTGTATAGAGCTTCTCCATCTTTGGCTGCAAAGAATATAATCAGTCTGACTTCGGTGTTGACCATCTGGTGATGTCCGTGTGTAGAGTCTTCTCTTGTGTTGTTGGAAGAGGGTGTTTGTTATGACCAGTGCATTCTCTTGGCAAAACTCTATTAGCCTTTGCCTTGCTTCATTCCATATTCCAAGGCCAAACTTGCCTGTTACTCCAGGTGTTTCTTGACTTCCTACTTTTGCATTCCAGTCCCCTATAATGAAAAGGACATCTTTTTTGGGTGTTAGTTCTAAAAGGTTTTGTAGGTCTTCATAGAACCGTTCAACTTCAGCTTCTTCAGCGTTACTGGTTGGGGCATAGACTTGGATTACTGTGATATTGAATGGTTTGCCTTGGAAACGAACAGAGATCATTCTGTCTTTTTTGAGATTGCATCCAAGTACTGCATTTCAGACTCTTTTGTTGGCCATGATGGCTACCCATTTCTTCTAAGGAATTTCTGCCTGCAGTAGTAGATATAATGATTATCTGAGTTAAATTCGCCCATTCCAGTCCATTTTAGTTTGTTGATTCCTAGAATGTCGACGTTCACTGTTGCCATCTCCTGTTTGACCACTTCCAATTTGCCTTGATTCATGGACCTGACATTCTAGGTTCCTATGCAATATTGCTCTTTACAGCATCAGACCTTGCTTCTATCACCAGTCACATCCACAACTGGGTATTGTTTTTGCTTTGGCTCCATCTCTTCATTCTTTCTGGAGTTGTTTCTCCATTTATCTCCAGTAACATATTGGGCACCTACCAACCTGGGGAGTTCCTCTTTCTGTATCCTATCATTTTGCCTTTTCATACTGTTCATGGGGTTCTCAAGGCAAGAATACTGAAGTGGTTTGCCATTCCCTTCTCCAGTGGACCACATTTTGTCAGACCTCTCCACCATGACCCGCCCGTCTTGGGTGGCCCCACAGGGCATGGCTTAGTTTCATTGAGTTAGACAAGGCTGTGGTCTGTGTGACTAGATTGACTAGTTTTCTATGATTATGGTTTCAGTGTGTCTGCCCTCTGATGCCCTCTCGTAACACCTACCATCTTAACTTGGGTTTCTCTTACCTTGGACATGGGGTAGCTCTTCCCGGCTGCTCCAGCAAAGTGCAGCTGTTGCTCCTTACCTTGGACGAGGGGTATCTCCTCACCGCTGCCCCTCTTGACCTTGAACATGGAGTAGCTCCTCTCGGCTCTCCTGCACCTGCACAGCCACCGCTCCTTGGACCTGGGGTTGCTCCTCTCGGCCACCGCCCCTGACCTCGGGTGTGGGGTAGCTCCTCCAGGCCACTGTCCCTGGCCTCAGGTAGGGGGTAGTTCCTCCCGGCCACTGCCCCTGACCTTGGATGTGGGGTAGCTCCTCTCGGCCACGCTTCTGTGAGGTCCATCACAGCCAGCACGCTTCTAAGTTTTATATTAGATGCTGTCAATTTAAGTCTTTCAGGTCTTGTATTCATGTGATTGTGTTTTTTAACCTAAGTGTAGACCACTACATTCATTTATTTTTATTTATTTCATCTTGGCTTTAGTCCATTATTACAGCCATTGTAACTTTTTTGACTTCTTATTTTTACCTACTAATGTATAGCTACCTCTCCAAGTTTTATGACATCAGCAAAAATGATAAACTAGTCCTTTCTGGTCTTAGCCACATTATTGGGAAAAAAGTTCAATAAGGTAAGCTTGAGAAGAAACTTGTGTCTTTTCACTAAAGATTTCCCTGTAATTTTAGTTACTGAACAGTTTATTGCAGTTATCTCTGATAGATCTGCTTCTCCCTTGTAAACCATTCCTTGGTCTTCTTAGTGTATCTAAAGCTTGTCAACTACAAATTGGCACTTGCCAAGAGTCATTTGCCAGTGACTGAACAACAACAAGGGCACTTGCCATCTGCCTTTGTTGAGATTGAACCTTGTGGTGCTGCAGCTGTTGACCTGCAACACCCCTTGAGGGACTTCAGGGTGGAGTGAGGCACTCTCTGCCCCAGGGAAGCTGGTGGGACAGGTCTTTAGATAGTTAGGTATTTTCAGGAATTGATTTCATGATCCCAACTCTTACATCTCTTCATATCTAGAAAAATCACTGAATCCCTTCATGGTTGCATTAGCTCCTCCTGACTAGCAGAAAATGTTTTCTAAAATAAGTGCTGGATTGGACTGAACTCCCCCTTCACCAAAATCTTATGTATTGACCTTCCCCACTGCCTCTTTGGAGCAGGCTCTCAGGGCTATCTGAGGTGCTGCCTCCTGGGCTGCAGTCCTCATTTTGCCTCAAGTAAAACTTAACTCACAACTGTCAAGGTGTGCATCTTTCTTACTTGACAGGCTTAACATAGTGCCTGGCAAATAGAAGCTGCTCTAAGAGTTTATAATTGGAGAATTAACAAGTGAATGAATTAACAGACTTTGCTTCGTGGTCTCCTTACCTAATTACCATCTGTTGTGGGATGTACATCTGGGCAAGTACTTGCTCCTCCATCACCTTCCTCTCCCTTCCCTGCTCCCTATTTTTCTACTTTCTTTTCTCAATCATTTCAAGGCACACAGTTTTCCTTAAGTGCATTATTGAGAATAGACTCCTCTTTGCCTTGAGTTCTCCTATTTATCCCTCTCCTTTCCTACCTGGATTCTTCTATTTAGACTGAAGTTGTAAAAAAGTAAATTTATAACTGTGTTGAATAAAATGTTGTATCCCAAGATTGCATTTTTTAGAACAAATCTGAAAGAAACACATTTTATCTCTACCTAAACAAAACTAAAATTCATGCAACCAGTACAAGTACATTTAAAAAAAAATCTACTGACAGATGAGTGGGTCAGTGGTGCTCAGATGGAGAGGAATTATTGCAACTTGGGTGATCAACAAAGATCAAAATAGAAACCTTCTGAATAATCATGATGTGTGGTATTTTATAAGACTAGTTCTGATTCCTTCAGAAGACTAAAATATTCCATTACGTCGTTGTGAATTCTGTTTTACTTACCAATCTAACTTACCTCTTGCGTCATAGTTTAGATTTTGTCATAAGGACAGGTTTGGTTTAGGTTGGTTTTCTGGGAATAGAATTAAATGAGGCCATTTATGTGTGTTTATGTTTAGCTTAAGGAAATAGCCTCTTGTTTGCTGAAAGCATATACACAATCCTCTGCTATTTCCTGTATTTTGATAACAATGAGTATTTTCTGGAGTGGAAAATATGTGTTATTCTCTTAAAGGTTTATTGTAATCTTAATCTGAAATTAATTAGTAGCTGCATTTCTTTACATTTATTCACATATTTTGCCAATCCTTTTTACTGCCAAGTTCAGGGGTATCATTTTGTTCCACACGCCAGCTTTTCCAAAAGTTTATCCATAATGCTACTATCTTTTTTATTTGAGTTATTTTGAAGGCTGCTTTTTATTTTTTATGTAAGAATTGTATGATTTTATACTTAGAATGTTGATTTACGCCATTTGGTAGTTATCATGTAACAAGATATAATCTCTGAGCTTTTAATTAGTAGAAAAAAATATACAAGTCAGAACTGTCTCAATCAGGAACTAAATTACCATGTGATGTAAGGATTGTGTCTATTTCTTGTTCAGTCGCACAGTTGTGTCTGACTCTTTGTGACCCCATGGAAGCAGCATGCCAGGCTTCCCTGTCCTTCACTGTCTCCCGGAGTTTGCTCAAACTCATGTCCATTGAGTCACTGATGCCATCCAACCATCTCATCCTCTGTTGCCCCTTTCTTGTCTTGCCTTCAGTCTTTCCCAGCATCAGGGTCTTTTTTAATGAATCAGTTCTTCACACCAAGTGGCCGAAGTTTTGGAGGTTCAGCTTCAGCATCAGTCCTGCCAATGAATATTCAGGGTTGATTTCCTTTTGGATTGACTAGTTTGATCTCCTTGAAGTCCAAAGGACTCTCAAGAGTCTTATCCAACACCACAGTTCAAAAGCATCAATTCTTTGGTGTCTAATTCTAGGGGCACACTGAGGATCTCTATGAGTACTGACATAACTACAACTCATGTTAACTACTGTACTTCCTCTAGGCTACTACTGAAGAAATAAATTCATTTATTTATCTATTTTTCCTATTAGACTGTGTGCTCCTTGAGTGCAGGGTCTGTGAAAAGTATTTCAGTTCAGTTCAGTTCAGTCACTCAGTCGTGTCCGACTCTTTGCGACCCCATGAATCACAGCATGCCAGGCCTGCCTCCCTGTCCACCACCAACTCCCAGAGTTCACTCAGACTCATATCCATCGAGTCAGTGATGCCATCCTGCCATCTCATCCTCTGTCATCCCCTTCTCCTCCTGCCCCCAATCCCTCCCAGCATCAGAGTCTTTTCCAATGAGTCAGCTCTTCACATGAGGTGGCCAAAGTACTGGAGTTTCAGCTTTAGCATCATTCCTTCCAAAGAAATCCTAGGGCTGATCTCCTTCAGAATAGAAGCAGAGTAACTAAAAGTATGGTTTAAAAAATGCCTCTGACAAACTGTAATTTTGAAAAATTACTCTTTTGATATCAGTGTAACAAGCTATAGAAGAGTAACAGCAGTGTCCTCTTTGTAGTTTTGTAGTTATCGTAAAGATAAAATGAAATACTGTAGGTAAAGGTAAAGTAATTTGAAATGTAAAGAATTTGTCTAAAAGGAGGAACCATGAGTGAAAAGGCTCAAATATTTGCCCATAAACAAGATTAAAAGGTAGATGGAAAATTGGGCAAAAATGTTGGTGATATACAGGCCAGATGAAACATTGTTAAATAAATAAAATAATGGCAACCCACTTCAGTACTCTTGCCTGGAAAATCCCATGGACAGAGGAGCCTGGTAGGCTGCAGTCCATGGGGTCGCTAAGAGTTGGACACGACTGAGCAACTTCACTTTCACTTTTCACTTTCATGCATTGGAGGAGGAAATGGCAACCCACTCCAGTGTTCTTGCCTGGAGAATCCCAGGGATGGCAGGGCCTGGTGGGCTGCTGTCTATGGGGTCACACAGAGTCGGACACGACTGAAGCGACTTAGCAGCAGCAGCAGTGACTCAGATGGTAAAGAATCTGCCTGCAATGTGGGAGACCCAGTTCGATCCCTGGGTTGGGAAGATCCCCTTGAGAAAGGCATGGCAACTCACTCCAGTATTCTTGTCTGGAGAATTCCATGGACAGAGGAGCCTGGTGAGCTACAGTCCATGGGGTTGCAAAAAGTCAGACAAGACCGAGCAACTTTCACTTTCACTTTTTCCCAAGGTCACAGTGCTGGTAGGCTGGTTTCACTGCAGGGAACGTACGACATTAAAGGTTGGCATGGTTCTTTTCAGGATTTAGCACACTTGAAAAAGCTACATCCAACTCTCAATGGCATATCTCTTCATCAGTTTAATTTAAGAAGGATCCCCTTGGCCAAAAGCCCATCTTCATCCAACCTCTATCCAGCCTCAGGGTGCACAGCAGGGAGACAGTTTTCATGCCAGGGTTTCTGGAATTTCCAAGCCAGAAATCCAGTGGTTTCATGACCAACAACATCAATTCTACCAACAAAAGATGTAGTTTTCCACTTTGAGGAGTCCAAAGGCTTGGCTTTAATGCTTATCTGCTATCTGCTAAGTCACTTCAGTCGTGTCCGACTCTGTGCGACCCCATAGACAGCAGCCCACCAGGCTCCCCCGTCCCCAGGATTCTCCAGGTAAGAACACTGGAGTGGGCCGCCACCTCCTTCTCCAATGCATGAAAGTGAAAAGTGAAAGTGAAGTCGCTCAGTCATGTCCGACTCCTAGCGACCTCATGGACTGCAGCCCACCAGGCTCCTCCGAGTCCATGGGATTCTCCAGGCAAGAGTACTGGAGTGGGATGCCATTGCTTTCTCCGTTAATGCTTATAGTTGATGCTTACTCAGCATGCTGGGCAATACTGTTGCAAAGCAGCCAATAGTGCTGGGGAAGGCGCTTGTGCAGCTACACTCACAGGGACTCCAAAGGTAAAGGAAGCCCAGCTTGCTTCAAAGACTTTGACCTGCTGCAGCCCTGCTCCTCCCACTGTTACTAATGAGAGTCTCTGCTGTGTGTCTCAGTGCATACTGTGGCTGGTCCATCGTTTACTAACAGTTCCCCCTAAGTCCTCAACTATGGTTTAACCAATATACTTGAAATCTCACTGAAGTATGTGTTCAGGGCATTACACCAGTTATTATTTGGGAAGATACCCCTAGAGGAGGGCATGGTAACCCACTCTAGTATCCTCACCTGGAGAATCCCATGGACAGAGGAGCCTGGTGGGCTACAGTCCATAGGGTTGCAAAGACTTGGATACAACTGAAGTAATAGCATACACAATGAAAACATATGTCTACACAAAAATTTCTATATGAATATTAATGGAAAATTTATTTTCAGTCATTATCATCAAAACCAAGAAATAACAAAAGTTTATATCATCTGGTGAATGGATAAAGACACTGTGGAAATGCATAGAATGAATACTATGAAAGGATAGTAGAAAGGAAAGCAATAGAAAGGAAAGCAATAGAAAGAAAAAAAAAAACCTGATACATGGATATATCTGAAATGTATTCAGTTCAGTTCAGTTCAGTTGAGTCGTGTCCGACTCTTTGCGACCCTGTGAATTGCAGCACGCCGGGCCTCCCTGTCCATCACCAACTCCCGGAATTCACTCAAACTCATGTCCATCGAGTCGGTGATGCCATCCAGCCATCTCATCCTCTGTCGTCCCCTTCTCCTCCAGCCCCCAATTCCTCCCAGCATCAGAGTCTTTTCCAATGAGTCAACTCTTCACATGAGGTGGCCAAAGTATTATGCTAAGTGAAAGAAGTCAGATTAAAAAGGTTACATACTGTAGAATTTCATTTATATGAGATTTTGGACAAAGCAAAACCACAAGGACAGGAAAAAAAAATCATTGATTACTAGGGAGAAGAGTTAGGGGGAAAGAGAACAAGATGGAACTTTTTTTTTTTTTTTTTGCCACACTATGCAGCATATAGGATCTTAGTTCGCAAACCAGGGATCAAACCTGTGCCTCTTGTATTGATCGCATGTAGTTTAACCACCGGACCACCTGGGAATTCTCAAGAGAGAGTTTTTTTAGGGTGATAAAACTACTCTATATTTTGACTGTACTGATGATTGCAATAGTAAAGAGGTGTCAAGCGTCAGACACGACTGAGCAACTGAACTGAACTGAACTGATGGTTGCATGAATGTGAATGTGTGCATGCATGCTAAGTCTCTTGAGTTGTGTCTGACTCTTTCCAACCCTATGGATCATAGTCCACTAACTTCCTCTGTCCATGGGATTCTCCAGGCAAGAAGACTGGAGTGGGTTGCCATGCCCTCCTCCAGGGGATCTCCACGACCTAGGGATCCAACCCCCGTCTCTTAAGTATCCTTCATTGGCATTGGCAGACAGGTTTTTTACCACTAGCACCACCTGGGAAGCCCTGCATGAATGTATCCTTTGGTTAAAGTTCATAGAAAAGGGAAATTATCACTTTAAAAATATAATATCTTAATTACCCTGACTGTGTGTCTGTGTGTGCTTAGTCGCTTAGCCATGTCCAACTCTTTGCAGTGCCACGAACTGCAGCATGCCAGGCTTCCCTGTCCATCACCAGCTCTGGGAGCTTACTCAAACTCATGTCCATCAAGTCAGTGATGCCATCCAACCATGTCATGCTCTGTCATCCCTTTCTCCTTCCACCTTCAATCTTCCCCAGCATCAGGGTCATTTCAAATGAGTCAGCTCTTCGCATCAGGTGGCCAAAATATTGGAGTTTCAGCTTCAGCACCAATCCTTCCAATGAATATTTGGGACTAATTTTCTTTAGGATTGACTGGTTGAATCTCCTTGCAGTCCAAGGGACTCTCAAGAGTCTTCTCCAACACCACAATTCAAAACATCAGTTCTTTGGTGCTCAGTGTTCTTTATAGTCCAACTAGCTCGGTTAGTAATGAATCTGCCTGCAATGCAGGAGATCTGGGTTTGATCCATGGGTTGGGAAGATCCCATTGAGAAGGGAAAGACTACCCACTCCAGTGGTCTGGCCTGGAGAATGCCATGGACTGTATAGTCCATGGGGTCCCAAAGAGTCGGACACAACTGAGCAGCTTTCACTTTCACTTTCTCACATCCATACATGACTACTGGAAAAAGCATAGCTTTGACTAGACAGAACTTTGTTGGCAAAGGAATGTCTCTGCTTTTTAATATGCTGTCTACATTGGTCATAGCTTTTCTTCCAAGGACCAAATATCTTTTAACTTCATAGCTGTAGTCACCATCTGCAGTGATTTTGGAGCCCCCCAAAATAAAGTCTCTCATTATTTTCCCGTCTATTTGCCATGTAGTGATGGGACTAGATGACATGATCTTCGTTTTTTGAATGTTTAGTTTTAAGCCAGCTTTTTCACTCTCCTCTTTCACTTTCATCAAGAGGCTCTTTAGTTCTTATTCACTTTCTGCCATAAGGGTGGTGTCATCTGCGTATCTGAGGTTATTGATATTTCTCCTGACATTCTTGATTCTAGTTTGTGCTTTATCCAGCCCAGTATTTCCCATGATGTACTCTGCATATAAACTAAATAAACAGGGTGACAATATATAGCCTTGACGTACTCCTTTCCCAATTTGGAACCAGTCTGTTGTTCCATGTCTGGTTTGAGCCACAGTCAACTCCTGCTCTTCTTTTTGCTGAATGTATAGAGCTTCTCCATCTTTGGCTGCAAAGAACTAATCAGTTTGAGTTCACTATTGATATCCATGTATAGAGTCCTCTCTTGTGTTTTTGGAAGAGGGTGTTTGCTATGACCAGTGCATTCTTTTGGCAAAACTCTGTTAGCCTTTGCCCTGCTTCATTTTGTACTCCAAGGCCAAATTAGCCTGTTACTCCAGGTATCTCTTGACTTCCTACTTTTGAATTACAGTTCCCTATGATGAAAAGGACATATTTTTTGGGTATTAGTTCTAGAAGGTCTGGTAGGTCTTGATAGAACCATTCAACGTCAGCTTCTTTGGCATTAGTGGTTGGGGCATAGACTTGTATTACTGTGATATTGACTGGTTTGTCTTGGAAACAAACAGAGATCATTCTGTCATTTTAGAGATTGCACCCACGTACTGCATTTTGGACTCTTTTGTTGACTATGAGGGCTACTCCATTTCTTCTAAGGGATTCTTGCCCACAGTAGTAGATATAATGGTCATCTGAATTAAATTTGCCCGATCTAGTCCATTTTAGTTCACTGATTCCTAAAATGTTGATTTTCACTCTTGCCATCTCCTGTTTGACCACTTCCAATTTGCCTTGATTCATGGACCTAACATTCCAGGTTCCTATACAATATTGTTCTTTACATCATTGGACTTTACTTCCATCACCCGTCTCATCCCCAACTGGGTGTTGTTTTTGCTTTGGTTCCGTCTCTTCATTCTGTCTGGAGTTATTTCTCCACTCTTCTCCAGAAGCATATTGGCACCTACTGACCTGGGGAGTTCATCTTTCAGTGTCATGACTTTTTGCCTTTTCATACTGTTCATGGGGTTCTCAAGGCAAGAATACTGAAGTGGTTTGCCTTCCCTTCTCCAGTCAAAATGTTATTTAATATATGCAAATTTTTATAAATATATAAGAAAAAGGCAAACACACTAATTTATAAACATGCAAAGGACTTACACTAACAATTTACAAAATAAAAATACAAGTAGCCCATTAACTTAAAGATGCCTCACCAATATAAGACTGTGGAGGGAAATTGGCCAAAACAGTGGAGTAGAAAGACCCTGATCTCACATTCTTGCCAGGCATACCAAAATCACAACCATTGGCAAAAAAAAAAAAAATCATAATAATAATAGTAATAAATCAACGAAAAAGACTGGAAACTACTGGGAAAGATCTACAACTAAAGACACAAGGAAGGAACCATAATGAGATAGATAGAAAGGGCAGACTTTTGATATAGTCGAGTCCCATAACCCTGGGTGGATAAACAATAAATAGGAGAATAATTACAAGAGGTTCTCCTGAAGGAGTGAGTTGTCTGAGTCCCAAGTTATGCTCCACAACCCAGGGGCATTGGCTTTGAAGGGGTTTACTTTAAGGAGCAAAGAGGGCTGGGACAGTAGAAACTTCGCTTTTAAAGGGCTCATACAATATCTCACACACTCTAGGAGCTAGGGTAGAAGCAGTAATTTGATAGAAGCCCAAGTCACACCTACCTGCTGATTTTGGAAGTCTCTTGAGAGGCAGGAGACAACTGGAGCTCAAACTGGGGACATAGACACTAGTCTACCACCAGGGGGCAGGCACCAGCTCCAGAATTGCCCTGGGCTCCAGCCCTGTCCTCCAGGAAGCCTGTTCCTTGGGACCAGACTCACCTATAAGAGCACAAAGACAAGCCACAAAAAAACCTCAGCCCTGTAGCCTGCAGACCTAGACCACACACTAGCAAGCCAAATCCTGCCCTGTGACTAGCTAGGCCCTGGCCCCACCTACTAGCAGGCCAACACAAGCTTTGGGACAACTCAGACCCTGCATCCAACCTGGTCAGGAACTAGCCTCACCCACCAGTGATCCAACACCAGCTCTGGGACTCCTGGGCCCTGCAACCAGACTTCAGGATGTAACTCTGCCTATCAACACTAGCCCCAGGAAATAGCTTTACCCACCGTGGGCATTCTTGCCTGGAGAATAACATGGACAGAGGAGCCTCATGAGCTACAGTCCATAGGGTTGCAAAGAGTTGGACATGCCTAAAGTGACTTAGCATGCATGCACTCACACCGGTGAGCAAGCAACATCCCCAGGGACTCCTGGACACTGACTCCACCGATCTGAGCCAAAACTACCCCTGGGGCCCCCTAGGGTTCCATAGTCAGATGCCATGTGACCTGGTCCTGCCAACTTGTGGTCAACAGCCTTTGCACAAGGCAGGGCCTGGCAACCAAGCATACCAAACCACTGACATAGTCTGCCACAACAGAAGGACCCAGGCTGCCCCCACAGGGGGACACCTAGAGCATACAGCTCAGCTGACTAGAAGGGAGTGTGTTGCTGTAACATATAGGACATCCCCTACAAAAAGTCACTTCTCTAAGGCTGGGAAAAGTAACCAAGTTACCAGATACATAAAAATAAAAATAGCAACTTAGGCAAAATGAGACAACAGAGGAACATGTTCCAAAAGAAAGAAGAAGATAAAATCCCGTGACTACTGGTTTTTCCAGTATTCACATACAGATGTGAAATTTGGACCATAAAGAAGGCTGATTGCTGAGGAACTGATTCTTTCAAACTGTGGTGCTGGAGAAGATTCTCAAGAGTCCCTTGGACTGCAAGAAGATCAAATCAGTCAATCCTAAAGGAAATCAACCCTGAATATACATTGAAAGGACTGATGCTGAAGCTGAAGCTCCAGTATTTGGCCACCTGGTCCAAACAGCTGACTCACTGGAAAAGACCCTGATGCTGGGAAAGGTTGAGGGCAGGAGGAGAAGTGGGTAACAGAGGATGAGATGGTTGTATGGCATTATTGACTCAATGGACATGAGTTTAAGTGAACTCTGAGAGATAGTGAAGGACAGGGAAGACTGGCATGCTGCAGTCCATGGGGTTGCAAAGAGTCAAACACAACTTAGCAACTGAACAACAACAGAATTCTAGAAAAAGAGCTAAGTGAACTAGAGATAGAAAACCTACTCAAATAGGGGTCAGGGCATTGATCATCACGATGACCAAAGACTGCAGGAGAAGAATGGATACACAGAATGAAAGCTTATAAGCATTTATTTAATAAAGAGTTAGAAAATATCAAGAAGAAGCAAACATAGATAAAGAATACAAAAACTGAAATTTAAAAATACACTGAAGGAATGAAGAGTAGATTAAATATTACAGAGGAATGGATCTGCAAGCTGGAAGACAAAGAAGTGGAGATTACTGATACTGAACAGAAAAAGAGAAAAAATAATGAAATGAGGACAATTTAAGAGGCTTCTGGGGCAACATGAAGCTTACAAACATTTGTATTATAGGGGTCCCAGAAGGATAAGAGAGATATAAGAGGGCAATGAACATATTTGAAGACAAAGTAGCTGAAAACTGCCATAACTTGGGAAAGGAAACAGACATTTAGGACCAGGAAGCAAGGAGAGTGCCAAACAAGATGAAGTCAGAGAACCACATCTAGATACATTGTAACTAAAATGACAAAAATTAAAGAGAGATTATTAAAAATAACAAGGGAAGAACAGCTAGTTACAGGATTTCCCTGGTGGAACAGTGGATAAGAATCAGCCTGCCAATGTAGGGGGCTTGGGGTTTAATCCCTGGTCTGGGAAGATTCCACATGCCTCAGAGCAACTAAATCTGTGTGCCACAACTTACTAAACCCATGTTCTAGATAGAGCCCACCAGTCACAATTCCTGAGTCTGCATAACACAACTGATGAAGCTTGTGCCCCTAGAGCCTGTGTTCTGCCACAGGAGAACCCATGGCAATAAGAAGCCCTTGCATTGCAACAAAGAGTGGCCCCTGCTCCCCACAACTAGAGAAACCTGTGTGCAGCAACAAAGACCCAGCACCACCAGAAATAAATTAATAAAATAAAATATCTTTTTTAAAAAGCTCATTACAAACAAGGAAACTCCTGTAAAATTCACAGCTGAGTTTTCAGCAGAAACTCGTAGACCAGAAGGGAGTGGCACAACATATTTGAAGTGATGAGTGGGAATAATGTACAACCAAGACACTCTACTCAGCAAGGATCTTGTTCAGATTTGGTAGACAGTTCAAAAACTACAGACAAGCACAAGCTAAAAGAATTCAGCATCACCAAATAAGCTTTCCAAAAAATGTTAATGGAAATTCTCTAAGCCAAAAAAGACAACAACTAGAAACATGAGTAATACAAAGGGAAAAATTTCATCAGTAAGGGCAAACATAAAATAAAAGTAGGAAATCATCCATGCACAAAGCTACTTGGAAGGTTAAAAGGCAAAAGTAGTAAAATCAGCTATATCCACAATAATCAGTTAAGGGAAACACAAAACAATTAGATGAAAAATCTAATCAAAACAATACTCTTGAGGGGAGGAGAGTACAAATGCAGAATTGGCAAAATGCATCTGAAATTAATAGATCAGCAACCTAAAATAATCATATAAATTTTTATAAACCTCATGGTAAACCAAAAATCCATAATAGATACATATACAAAAAAAGAAAAATGAATCCAAACATAATACTAGAGATAATCATCAAATCACAGAGGAAAAGAAACAACAGCAAAACCCCACAAACAACCCCAAAACAATTAACAAATGGCAGTAAGCATATATATATTTATAATTAATTTAAATGTAAGGTAAATTACATTTAAATATAAACAAACTAAATGCCCCAATCAAAACACATAGAGTGAATGAATGTATACAAAACTCGTATATATGCTGCTTACCAAGAGATTCACTTCATATCTAAAGTCACACTCAGACTGAAAGTGAAGGGATGGAAAAGGTATTCCATGCAAATGGAAATGAAAGGAAAGCCAGGATAGCAAAACTTACATCAAATAAAACAGAGTTTAAAATAAAGACTGAGAGGACTTTCAAGATGGCAAAGGGGTAAGACAGCAAGATCACTGTCCTCCACACAAATATATCAAAAATATATCTGCATGTGGAGCAACTCCTACAGAACACTTCTGGATGCTAGCAGAAGACCCCAGACTTCCAAAAAGGCAAGCTAATCTCCATAGAATGAGGTAGGGCAAAAGATATAAGAAAAAATAAACAAAGGATTTGGAATGCACCAGTGTCTTGGGAAGAGAGTTGTGAAGGAGGAAAAGTTTCCACACACTCGGAAACCCCCACACAAGTGGGGACAGAGGAGAGCTTTGGAATTTCAGAGAGGAACAGAGCAACAGGTGTTTGGATAGAAGCAAATTGGACAGAATTCATCACAGAAATTGTTGCCAACCTGCACTTCCCAGCGGCGTCGGTGTTTGCATGCCCCCCGCCATAAGTGGGGGTGGGGTGCTGAGGCTCAGGCTCCGAGGATTGGAGCCCAGGCAGAAGACCGGGATTGGCTGTGTACTATCTGAAAGTGGCAGTATGGCACAGATGAGGGGGCCAGGAAAAAGCCTGGCCCTGCCAGGAAGGCAGGAGATGATTGTCGCTGGAACCCTCTAACTCCACAAGCTCGAAGGGCCCCGCCTTCACCCGTGCCATAGGTAGTACAAGGCTTGGCTGTGGACTGCGACCCCAGAGATTGATATGCTGCTGCTGCTGCTGCTAAGTCGCTTCAGTCGTGTCCGACTCTGTGCGACCCCATAGACGGCAGCCCACCAGGCTCCCCCGTCCCTGGGATTCTCCAGGCAAGAACACTGGAGTGGGTTGCCATTTTCTTCTCCAATGCATGAAAGTGAAACGTGAAAGTGAAGTTGCTCAGTCGTGTCCGACCCTCAGCGACCCCATGGACTGCAGCCTTCCAAGCTCTTCTGTCCATGGGGTTTGCCAGGCAAGAGTACTGGAGTGGAGTGCCATTGCTGCTGGCTACCACCAAAGCCTGTGTGAGTACCAGAGGCATGGGACAAAACACTGACGTGGTCCCAACCCTAGAGGTAGCAGCTGCCACCAACCTGTGAACAAGCACAGGCCACTGCCCACAGCTCTCTGGGAGCCCGAGCAGCCTGGCTCTACCAAGGAACTCACAGTCTGGGAGCAACCCCCCTGAGGGGGTGCACGAACCACCTCAGACTGCAGCAACTTCCCACAGGCCTCGGCTGCAACAGGCAGTCCCCACACCCCCCAGCTGTTGCTGCTGTACTCCCCCCTCTCTCCAGCCCGACTGAGCAAGTGAGTCGTAAGAAACTGTTACTTTGGCGCCCTTTTGTCTGGGCAGGGAACAGATCTGGAGAGCGGCCTACAAACAGAAGGGAGGTCAGATCGAAGCTGAGCAGAGGCTGTGTGACCAAAGAAGAGGAAGGGAGTTGGCTCCTGAAGTCATAGGCACATTGGTTAAATCCCCACAATTTGCCTGAGACTGTGGACTTTGGGGGTAATTGTGGACTTTGGAAAAAAGTACAAGCTGGAGTAAGGCCAGATCTGAGTCTGAGCTGACCCCACAGCAGCTGCAGCAGGTCCAGAGACCTACCTTCCCAGAAATATTGGAGTACTTTTGGTGTAGGCAGATTGGCTGGGGCTTGAGGACACAGCCAAGGACAACGGAGGACATTCTTCTTACTACAACTCTCTCTCTATTTTTTTTTTTTTTTGTCTTTTTTCATTTCCATACTGTCCTACTGTTCTTTTTCATTATTCCTTTAATTTTTATAACTTACTTTTTCTTTTTTAAAATCCTTTATTATAATAAATTTATTTTATCCTATTTTTTCCTATTTTTACAGTACTCTTTAGTTATTTTGCATTTTTCCATGTTTTTAGTTTTGTATTTTGCTAGTCTAGTTTTTAGTATGAGTTTTCACTTATAGGTTTGTTTATTGGCTTGACTGTACTCTTCCTTTATGGTTCCTGTTTTTATTCTTATTCTTTTTTTTTTCTTTTTTCTCTCTTCATTTCTCTGTGTGACTGTGTGTTTCTTTGGGTGTTTTTGTCTGCTGAGTGTTGCTTTCACCGTTTGTCTTGGGGTTTTATCTGTCCATTTTTTTTTTGTTTCCATTTGTTTGACTTTCTTTTCTTCTTTTTATTTTTAAATTCTTTTTTGACTATATATTTTTTCTGTCTTTCTTTCTCTTTCTATTCTTTGCTGTGTGGCTTGAGTAGTCTTGGTGCTACAGTAAGGGGTCAGGCCTGAAGCTCCAAGGTGGGAAACCCAAGTCCAGCATGGTGGACCACCAGAGAACTCCTGACCCCATGAAACATTAATCAGTGAGAGCTCTCCCAAACGCTGCCAACTCAACACTAAGACCAGGCCCCACCCAAAGGTCAGCAAGCTACAGTGCCAGATGCCTCATGCTAAACCTTGCAGCAAAATAGTAACACAACACTGCCCACTAGCAGATAGGCTGCCCAAAGCCATACCAAGCCCACGGACACCCCAAAACACAGCACTGGACACAGCACTGCCCTTCAGAGAGAGAAGATCCAGGTCCACTCATCAGAACAGAGGCACCAGTTCCCTCAACGAGCAAACCTTCCCAAGGCACTGGTGCAACCCCATTCACAGGGAGGACTGTGAATAAGAGGACTACAGACCTGAAACATGCAGAAAGGAGACTTCAAGCAGTAAATTAAACAAAATGAAAAGACAGAAAAACATGTAACAGATAAAGCGCATGTGTGGGTGCTAAGCTGACTGAGTTGTCCAACTCTGTGCAACCCTGGACTGTAGCCTGCCAGGCTTTTATGTCCATGGAATTCTCCAGGCAAGAATACTGGAGTGGCTTGCTATGCCCTCCTTCCAGGGATCTTCCTAATCCTTCTGGGGATCTTCCTAATCCAGGGATTGAACCTGTGTCTCTTATGTCTCCTGTATTGGCAGGTGGGTTCTTTACCACTAGCACTGCAAGGGAAGCCCAACAGATGAAGGAACATGGTGAAAACCTAAAATATCAAACAAATGAAGAGGAAACAGGCAATTTATCTGAAAAAGATTTCACAGTAATGATAGTAAAGATGATCCAAAATCTTGGAATTAAAACAGAGGCATAGATAAATAGAATGGAGGCACAGATTGAGAAGATATAAGAAATATTTAACAAGGACTTAGAAGAAATAAAGACTAGACAATCAGCAATGAGTAACACAATAACTGAGGTTAAAAATACACTAGAGGGAACCAACAGCAGAATAACTGGGAAGAAAAGGAAGCTGGAAGATAGAATGGTGGGAATAACTGAAGCACAGCAGAATGAAGAATGAAAAGAAATGAGGACAGTTTTGGAGACATCCAGGACAACATTAAATGTTCAAATTATATGGGTCCCAGAAGAAGAAGAGAAAAAGAAAGGGTATGAAAAAGTATTTGAGGAAATTATAGTTGAAAATTTACTTCCCTAACATGGGAAAGGAAATAGCCATCCAAGTACAGGAAGCCTAGAGAGTCCCATATAGGATAAACTCAAAGAGAAATACACAAAGACACATACTAATCAAACTAATGAAAAATAATAAAAAGAAAAATATTGAAAACATCAAGGGAAGTCTATAAGTCTAACAGGAGATCTTTCAACAGGAATTCTGCAGTCTAGAAGGGACTGGCAGGATCACTTCAAGTGGTGAAAGGAAAAAAACCTACAACCAAGGTTATTCTACCCAGCAAGGATCTCATTCAGATTCAGTGGAGAAATCAAAAGCTTTACAGATAAGTAAAAGTTTAGGGAATTCAACACCACCAAATCAGCTTTACAGCAAATAGCTAAAGGAACTTTTCTAGACAGGAAACACAAGAGAAAGAAAAGACCTATAAAAACAAACCCTAAACAATAAAGTAAATGGTAATAGGATAATTCATATCAATAATTACCTTAAATGTAATGGATTAAATGCTCCAGCCAAAAGACACAGACTGGCTAAATGGATACAAAAACAAAACCCCTGTATATGCTGTCTACAAGAGACCCACTTTGGACCTAGGGACACATACAGACTGAAAGTGAGGGGCTGGAAAAATTACTCCATGCAAATTGAAATCAAAAGAAAGCAGGAGTAGCAATACTCTTCAGATAAAATAGGCTTTAAAATAGAGACTGTTACAATAGACAATGATCAATTTTACAACACGGGGAATATAGCCAATACTTTATAATAAGTAGAAATGGACTATAACTTTTAAAATTGTGAATCACAATGTTGTACACCTGAAATTTCTGTAATAATGTACATCAGCTATATCTCAAGAAAAAATATACAAAGGACTGTGAGTTCAAGTGCTGTATCATTTTTACCTATTAAATCAGCAAAGATTATGGAAGGAAATAATAATTCATGATTGAGGATGCAGGGAAATGCCACTCTCACAAACTGTTGATGATGGTATAAACTGATACTTCCTTTTTAAAAAATTCACTTATTTTTAACTGAAGGATAATTGCTTTACTGATACTTCCTTTTGAAAGCTAATTTAGCAATATGTTTTCAAAACCTTAGTTTTACAACCATTTTGGCAAGAAAGTTCACATCAAATTTTTAAAATATTAAAATAAATATTAAATTAAAAACATTAAGAATGTTTACCAAGATTTTCTACAAGATTTTTCATGAAACCTAGTAATTGGTTGAAATCTAATGCTGACCAATAGGGCACCAGATATATAAGTTGTTTATTGATGCAGTGGATTACATTTTTGTCATTAAAAATAATGTTTTAGATGGATAGTTATAGGAAGATCTTCACTCTATATTTTGAAATTTAAAAAGTGAATTATAACACAGTATGATTACCACAACTCCATTTTTATAAACTGATTTATGTAAAGACCTAAAACATATGTATATATATCACCAGTTGTTTCTAAGTAGTGGGATGACTTTGACTTCCATGACTATGATTTTTAAGGTTGTCTTCTTATGTAAATTAAAAAAATATACTATTTTTGTCATGAGTGCAGTGGAGCTGGCACTTACATACACTAACAGGAATGTAAAATAATACATTCAAGGGTGTCAATTAGCAATATGTTTTACAATTATTAAATTGTGTGTATATTTTTGCCTAGTCATTCTAATTCTTGGAATTTATTCTAAGGATTAGTCATATAGTGAAGTTGCTCAGTCATGTCTGACTCTTTGTGACCCCATGGACTGTAGCCTACCAGGCTCCTCTGTCTATGGGATTTTCCAGACAATAGTCTTGGAGTGGATTGCCATTTCCTTCTCCAGAGCTATGTATAAAGGTTTATATGCAAAAATTTTCATTGGATTTTATTTATAGTGTCAGAAAATTGGAAATAGCTTGAAAATTGAACATAAAAGGGTTGGTTAAATATGTTATGGCACAGGAATCTGAAAAAGCTGGCATAGATGATTTTCTATACAAAGCAGAAATAGAGACCCAGACGTTGAGAACAAATGCATGGATGCCAAGGGGGAAGGTGGGGATGGGGTCAATTAGGAGATTGGGACTGACATGTATGTACTATTGATAATGTGTATAAAATAGATAACTAATGAGAACCTGTAGTATAGCAAAGGGACTCTGCTCAGTGCTCTGTGGTGACTTAGATGGGAAGGAAATCCAAAGAAGAGGGGACATATGGTGATATACATGTTTCTATGCCATTCTCTCAAATCATCCCACCCTTGCCCTCTCCCACAGAGTCCAAAAGTCTGTTCTTTACAACTGTGTCTCTTTTGCTGTCTCGCATATAGGGTCATCATTACCATCTTTCTAAATTCCATGTATATGCATTAATACACTGTATTGGTGTTTTTCTTTCTGACTTATTTCACTCTGTATAATAGGCTCCAGTTTCATCCACCTCATTAGAACTGATTCAAATGCATTCTTTTTAATACCTGAGTAATATTCCATTGTGTATATGTACCACAGCTTTCCTATCCATTTGTCTGCCAATGGACATCTAGGTTGCTTCCATGTCCTGACTATTGTAAACAGTGCTGTGATGAACATGGGGGTACATGTGTCTCTTTCAAATCTGGTTTCCTCTGTGTGTATGCCCAGCAGTGGGATTGCTGGGTCATATGGCAGACACAGATGTAAAGAACAGACTTTTGGACTCTATGGGAGAAGGTGAGGGTGGGGTGATTTGAGAGAATACCATTGAAACATGTATATTATCATATGTGAAATAGATCACCAGTCCAGGTTCAATGCATGAGACAGGGTGCTCAGGGCTGGTGCACTGGGATGACCCTGAGGGATGGCATGGGGAGGGAGGTAAGTGGGGGGTGGTGTTTGAGATGGGGGACACAGGTACACCCATGGCTGATTCATGTGAATGTATGGCAAAACCCACTACAATATTATAAAGTAATTAGCCTCCAGTTAGAAGAAATAAATTAATTAAAAATATATATATATTAGAAAAAGAAAAATGTAAAAAAGAAAGGGGATATATGTATCTGCATAGCTGATTCACTTTGCTGTACAGTAGAAATTAACACATTATTGTAAAGCAACTATACTCTAAAGTTTTTTTAAATATTATGGCACAGAAATTGGTTACATATATTATGGCCATTATAAACTGCATTGTATGTTCATTATAGCACTATTTACAATAGCTAGGACATGGAAGCAACCTAGCTGTCCATCAGCAGATAAGGAAGTTGTGGTACATTTACACAATGGAATATTACTCAGCTATAACAAGGAACACATTTGAGTCAGTCCTAATAAGCTGGATGAACCTAGAGACTATTATACAGAGTGAAGTTAAGGCAGAGAGAGAAAGACAAACACCATATGTTAACGCACACATATGGAACCTAGAAAGACGGTACTGACAATGCTATGTACAGGGCAGCAAAAGAGACATAGACGTGAAAAACGGAGTTTTGCACTCACTGGGAGAAGAAGAGTGTGATTTGTGAGAATAGCACTGAAACGTACACATTACCGTGTGGAAAATAGGCAGCCAGTGCGCATTTGATGCACCCAAAGCCGGTGCTCCGTGACAACCTGGAGGGATGGCGGGGAGGGAGGTGAGTGGGGGATTCCAGGTGGAGAGAACACATGTATACCTGTAGCTGATTCATACTGATATATGGAAGAAGCCATCACAATCCTGTAAAGTAATTATACTTCAGTTAAATAAATAAATTTTAAAAAGAAACCACATTGTAGAAGACTTTTTAATGTCACAAAAATGTTAGTGGTATGTATGTGTTATGGTAAGTAGAAAAATCAGATTTCAAAATGATATGCATATACAGAATGATTCTGATTTTGAAAAATAAATTATATTATTAAAAGTAAAAAAATTCCTTCTTATGATTTATCTGTATTTTATGCTATCTCTTCAGTGAACTGGAGATACTTTTGTATAATATATTTAATTTAAACAATATGAAGAATTATAAAAATGCAGCATATTTATGTTAGCATTTTCTAAAAAGACCACTTTAGTAGAGTTGAAGTCATGAGGCTGAAACATTTTTAATAATAATAATTGCTACTAGTAATTTAATAGTTACTGCAGTCCAGACACTGCAAAATTCTTTGTATGTCCTGATAGTAACACTATCAAATAGGAATCACTGTATCCTGACTTCAACGATGTTGAGAGTAAGGCTTAGAAAGATTAAATGACTTGCTCATGGTCACCCAACCAATAGAGGATGGATGGAGATAGGATTTGAATGCTGATTTGTCTTTTAGATTCATGCTCTTGACTTTATACTGCCTTCATTCTCAGTTAAGCAGTTACAGATTATTTTAAAATCAGTTATTTTAGTGCCAGTTATGTAATTTGGTGGATTATCTAGACCTCTTTCTTTGTTCTTTCTTCTCTGCTATCTTTTTACAAATCTTACTCCCCATGACTGGAAAATTTGTTCTATGCTTGATCCTCCTGTGAGAGATTTGATGCAGAGACATGTCAAAACTGTTTGTATTCAGGGTTTGGGTTATCCATTTATATTTGAATCCAGGTTATTCTTATCTCCTTTTATCAGTAGTCACTGAGAGCACTTTTGTATCAAAAGCCTGAAAACACTATCTTTCTCTTATATCTCTTAGATCTATGTGATAGATTCTGATTTTTTTCTCTTTTACATAAGCTTGATTTTGTTTTTTTTCCTTCTGACTGTAATAGGGAAGAGCAAATCTGACTCCATATTGGATCTGTTCCTTATCTTTAACCTGTGTATTCTATTGCTTTTGTTACAAGTTAAGAATGTTGCCTGTAGCTTGAAATATACATGATAGTCTTTTCTCAAGGCTCTGATCTTTAAAGGTATAATACTTACCCACTCATATAGAGATAAAGTGTTGCAGAACAGAGAATAACTTTGTCTTTCGGGAGGTTTACAGGAATATCATGACATGACCTACCTGGACAGTTGCAAGAACAAAGGATTCTGACACCAAAATATTTGCAACAACCAACCACACCCCATCCACTTTTAGTATAAAAGAAGCCTGAATTCTAATTTGAGAAAGATGGTTCTTTGGGACACTCAGATCAGATCAGATCAGATCAGTCGCTCAGTCGTGTCCGACTCTTTGCGACCCCATGAATCACAGCACGTCAGGCCTCCCTGTCCATCACCAACTCCCGGAGTTCACTGACACTCACGTCCATCGAGTCAGTGATGCCATCCAGACATCTCATCCTCTGTCGTCCCCTTCTCCTCCTGCCCCCAATCCCTCCCAGCATCAGAGTCTTTTCCAATGAGTCAACTCTTCTCATGAGGTGGCCAAAGTACTGGAGTTTCAGCTTTAGCATCATTCCTTTCAAAGAAATCCCAGGGCTGATCTCCTTCAGAATGAACTGGTTGGATCTCCTTGCAGGCCAAGGGACTTTCAAGAGTCTTTTCCAACACCACAGTTCAAAAGCATCAATTCTTTGGTGCTCAGCTTTCTTCACAGTCCAACTCTCACATCCATACATGACCACAGGAAAAACCATAGCCTTGACTAGACGAACCTTTGTTGGCAAAGTAATGTCTCTGCTTTTGAATATGCTATCTAGGTTGGTCATAACTTTCCTTCCAAGGAGTAAGCATCTTTTAATTTCATGGCTACAGTCACCATCTGTAGTGATTTTGGAGCCCATAAAAATTAAGTCTGCCCCCGTTTCCACTGTTTCCCCATCTATTTCCCATGAAGTGATGGGACCGGATGCCATGATCTTCGTTTTCTGAATGTTGAGCTTTAAGCCAACTTTTTCACTCTCCACTTTCACCTTCATCAAGAGGCTTTTGAGTTCCTCTTCACTTCCTGCCATAAGGGTGGTGTTATCTGCATATTTGAGGTTATTGATATTTCTCCCGGCAATCTTGATTCCAGCTTGTGTTTCTTCCAGTCCAGCGTTTCTCATGATGTACTCTGCATATAAGTTAAATAAACAGGGTGACAATATACAGCCTTGACGAACTCCTTTTCCTATTTGGAACCAGTCTGTTGTTCCATGTCCAGTTCTAACTGTTGCTTCCTGACCTGCATACAAGTTTCTCAAGAGGCAGATCAGGTGGTCTGATATTCCCATCTCTTTCAGAATTTTCCACAGTTTATTCTGATCCACACAGTCAAAGGCTTTGGCACTAGTCCATCATTTTTTCAGACTCTGACTTTCTGAATAAATCATTATTCCTTGCCCCAACTACTTATCTCTGGATTTATTGGCCTGTTGTGAGATGAGCAGTATGAGCTTGGCCTTGGTAACATCTAATATGTGTTTACTTGTTGAAAAATTTCCGGCCCTCATATCAGTTTGAAATAGCTGAAATCGAGTGGCAGTGGAGAGTAGGGACATCGAGCCATGCATTTGTAAGTCTTGGCTGCAATCCCTTGCAAGTGTTGACAGAGCAGTGAAACTTGGGGCAGCCTTATAGTCTGGAGCATCTGGAAGTCTATAAAGTGATGCTAAAGCAAGTAGCCACATCCTAGTTACTCTATACCTCTTGCTTTATTTTTCTTTGCAGCACTGATCATTACCAGTAATTATAGTTCTATATGTTTGTTAGTTTATTCTCTGTCCCCTCTCTGTCTCCATGGAAGCAGGGGCAGTCTTACTCATAACTCAGTCTTCAGTAGGATAAGTAGAATCCTACTAGGATTCACCTAGAAGAATGTCTGGAATATAGTCTAGGCATTTAGTAAATATTTATTAAATCAACAAATAAAAGAACTGTGACAATGAATGACACAGAGAAGAGATAAGAAGAAAGATTGTGAGGGGAGAAAAACTAGGTAGGAAGGTTATGGAGGTAGGTTTAAATTAAAGATTTCCCCCAAGTGACTGTTCTGTCCATAAACTAGACTCCTGCAATATTTTCCCTATTTAAAAGCAACAAAGTCTCCATTAGCAAAAATGTAGTTGTGAAGGTTAAATGAACACAGTCCATAATGATTTTACACAATTATTGTATCCACAAAATTGGAAAAAAAATCTTCAAAGTCCTTAAGTGACCTCAGCTATTGTATCACCAAATTCCAGTTAAGGCAAACAAATCCACAGCATGCCTCTGCCTGCTGGGTGGAATTCTAGTCTTCCTTCCCTCTTTGAGAAGTTCTAAAAATGTGTGATTAGCAGTCAAACTTCAAAGCAGAGAGCCAGAGGAGGGCTTGACAAGAGCGACTTGAAAAGTATTTGAAATCTCTATGCCAGTAACTAGTTAGTATTTTACTCAATTAAGCTCTTTTATGTTCTTCTCCTATTATCTGCATTTATCCACAAATTGCAAGCATCATTTTAGTTCTTTTCTTTCTGTGTATCGACTTGTTCAGCTTCCTATGAGTCAGTTTGCAAAGGGAAAGGGGGAACCAACATTTCTGAACTCCTATTGTGCCAGGTATGGCACTGAAAACTTCATATGGATCATCCCATCTAATCTTCACAATACTCTGAGAGGGAGATGGCATTGAATCCATTTAAAGAGATTAAAAAATTGAGGCTGAAAAGGTAACTGTCTTGCCTAAAATCACACAAGTAATGACTGGCAGAGGCAAGATGCAAATGAATTCTGCCAAAATAACACCACAGTTCTTATTGGTGGTGGTTGTGGTCAGACACTTCAGTTGTGTCTGACTGTTTGCAACCCCATGGATTGTAGGCCACCAGGCTCCCCTATCCCTGGGATTTTTCCCAGCAAGAATACTGGGGTGGGTTGCCATTCCCCTTTTCCAGGGGATCTTCCCAACCAAGGGATCAAAACCACGTCTCCTGGATCTCCTGCATTGTAGGTGGATTCTTTGCTGCTGAGCCACCAGAGAAGCCCACAGTTCTTATTGGTTTGTGACTATTTATGGGCCCTGTGCTGCACATCAGCCTTGCTTTGTTAAATGTTTTCTTTCTGAATAGTTAAATTTAATAGAGTATTATTGTAGGTGTACCATTTTCTACTCTTTTGGTAATAGTTTTTCCTCTCCTTTTATCATATACATATATAGTCAGTCCTTTTCCTCCAAAGAATTCAGTGATCTTTGCACTTTTAAAATGCCTGAAAATTCCAGACAGAATATGATCAAATTATGAGACATTGTATAGTCTAAAATGGCATTTCTGTCCAGTCTGATTCTTCCCCAGGTATGTGGGCCCGTGGGTGGCAGTGGTACTGTGTAATGTTAGGGTAGCAAGGAGGTAAGTAGAGAGAGAGGTACGGATGGCTCTCTTAGGTAAACCTCAGCGTGGGATGAGGGGCGCTCTAAAGGACATCGCTTTCTCCCTACCTGCCCCCACACTGGTATTCCTCTGGTATCCCTGAGCAAAGCCTAGAAGAAGCTTCCCTGGGCTCAAGGACTGATCACTGACAGAGGCTTCCTGACTGTGCTCACCCACTGTGATGCTCTCCTGCCTCTTCTGTGCTGTGTGCTCCCCCAGCTCCACACTTTTATGTCAGGGTGGCAGGTTTATCAAAATATTTCTTACCTCCCCAAACCAGCACATCCTTTTTGTGCCCCCTATAATCTGTGCGAGAAGCCTTCAAGTCATCCTGGACTTTCCTAATGCTCCAATATTCAGTTAGTCACTAGCTTCTGTCATTTGTATTTCGTTTTTTACTTTTTATTTTGTACTACTATATAGCCAATTAACCATGTTGTAGTAGTTTCAGGCAAACAGCGAAGGGACTCAGCCATACATATACATGTATCCATTCTCCCCCAAACTCTCCTCCCATCCAGGCTGCCACATAACACTGAGCAGAGTTCCCTGTGCTACACAGTAGGTCCTTGTTGGTTATCCATTTAAAATAGAGCAGCATGTACATATTCATCTCAAATTCCCTAACTATCCCTTCTTTTCATCCTCCTCCCTGGCAATCATGTTGACATTTGAAATTCTAAAACTTGTACTGAGTCTGTCCCTTCCATCCATCCAACCATCCATCCATTCTTGTGTGTGTCTGTTGTGTTCTAGATGTTGTATAAGATGCTGTGAATTCAGAGATGATTGAGATGTGGACCTAGTTTTCACTTTTACATTATAGCTCAAAACACAAGCCAAAATTTCATTACCTAAAAATTAAGTTTCTACACTTCAATATGGTGGCGTTCAGGGTTCTCTACTACCAGGACTCCAGGGCCTCTCCGGTGTCCAGTTCCACACCTGTCTCCCCTCATGCGGTGTTCCCATCAGACTGTTCTGTGACCCTCCACACCTCTACCCTTTGTCTGTGCCCAGACTGATTCCCCAAGACTTTACCTACTGAAAACCCTACTTATGTCCTAAAGCTCAGCTCAAAGGCCTGCACCTCTTTGAAGTTCTCTCCATCATCTACTCAGAGTTGGTACTTTTTCTTCTTGTTCTCACAGTGCTTGTGCCTCAAGAATAGGATTTACTTCAATTAGCTTGAGATAAAGCATCATTATCATTGTTGCTCCCCTACTAGATTAGAGACACCTCTAAGGCAATAACTTGATTCATTCCACTTACATGGCTCAGTAAATCTCTTGTTGGCTACGACTGTTCAGCAAAGAAAAAAATTATGGTTATATGATATTCATATTGAATTATCTGATATAATTCAACTTAATTCTTAATTCTGTTGCTTTTTCCTCTACCTCACTTTCCTCTTGGTCCCTAGTTCCTCCATTTTTGGTGTATAAATTTGTCCTCATCAAGTGATTCTATTGAGATAAATATTTGTCTGACTATAACCGACGCTTTGAAGGAGGTACCTCACATCATGTGAAAAGCAGATTCATCCTGGATTCAAATCCTGACCCATCATGTGACCTTGAGACTATTAAGTTATCCTTTCCATACCTCAGCTATAAAAAGGGAAGTTAATAAGGCTCACCTTATAGGATGGTTGCAAGAATTAACTGAAATATATATGAAGCATGTAAAATAGTGTGTGGAACATAGAAAGTACCCAATAAAGGTTAGACCTAATACCATTTCCAAAAAAAATGCTGTGATGACATTTAGATTTTATAAGAACACAAAGTAGAATAATAACATTTAGTAAGTTCCTTTGAGTGTATAAAAACATTTCTTGGGTAGTATGATTCAATTAGTGAATCATTTGTGAATTAAGTTTCTCAGTATATTATACTTCAAACTAAATATTACTCAAGAATGATGACTTAAAGTTTGAAGCATTTGACATTAACTTTAAGGCTTATTAAAAGAAAACTTACATACTTTCTACTTACACCCTGTAGCTCCTCTTCCTCACTTGTCTTTCTCATACCTCTATATGTCTTAGTCATTTATCCTAGTGAGGAAGTCTTTACTTTCTTTGCTGAAATCTATGTTCCTTATCAATTCTTCGGTGCTCAGCCTTCTTCACAGTCCAACTCTCACATCCATACATGACCACAGGAAAAACCATAGCCTTGACTAGATGAACCTTTGTTGGCAAAGTAATGTCTCTGCTTTTGAATATGCTATCTAGGTTGGTCATAACTTTCCTTCCAAGGAGTAAGCGTCTTTTAATTTCATGGCTGCAGTGAAGAAGGCTGAGCGCCGAAGAATTGATGCTTTTGAACTGTGGTGTTGGAGAAGACTCTTGAGAGTCCCTTGGACTGTAAGGAGGTCCAACCAGTCCATTCTGAAGGAGATCAGCCCTGGGTGTTCTTTGGAAGGAATGATGCTTAAGCTGAAACTCCAGTACTTTGGCCACCTCATGAGAAGAGTTGACTCATTGGAAAAGACTCTGAGGCTGGGAGGGATTGGGGGCAGGAGGAGAAGGGGACGACAGAGGATGAGATGGCTGGATGGCATCACTGACTCGATGGACATGAGTTTGAGTGAACTCCGGGAGTTGGTGATGGACAGGGAGGCCTGGCGTGCTGCAATTCAATGGGGTCGCAAAGAGTCGGACACAACTGAGTGACTGATCTGATCTGATCTGATGTTCCTTATCTTTGGAACAGCCTGTTGCTGTTGCTCCCAAAGAATTCTGTTGCTCCCAGAATTCTTTTCTGACTGATCCTACCTGACTCTAAAGGCCCAAAAGGTGGAAGCCCTAAGGAGCTTACATCTGCTGCTGCTGCTGCTAAGTCGCTTCAGTAGTGTCCGACTCTGTGCGACCCCATAGACTGCAGCCCACCAGGCTCCCCCGTCCTTGGGATTCTCCAGGCAAGAACACTGGAGTGGGTTTCCATTTCCTTCTCCAATGCATGAAAGTGAAAAGTGAAAGTGAAGTCACTCTGTCGTGCTCGACTCTTAGCGACCCCATGGACTGCAGCCTACCAGGCTCCTGCATCCATGGGATTTTCCAGGCAAGAGTACTGGAGTGGGTTGCCATTGCCTTCTCTGGAGCTTACATCAGTTGTCACATTATTTAGCATTTGTTTGTCATACTATTTATAAATAGTTTAAATCAGTCTCATGTATGTTTTCCCTGCAATTAGATATCCAGTTCTCCAAAGGCTGTGTTATTTTGCCCCCAAGATTTTTCATCCCACTCTTTGCAGTGAGAAACTCTTGATGAAAAGATGCTGAAAAAACAAAAATTGTTTTTTCATTTTGTTTTGTTTTGAGTCTAAACTCCTTTAATTATTGCCTTTGTTTATAGTTATTTCAGGGTTGGTGAGGACAGGACTTTGGATGGTGAGGCAAAAAATTTCTTCTCTTCTTACAAGACTGCGGGGAAGGCTCAGAGTTGGCCGGAAGCATGAAGAAGACTCAACAGAGTCAAGCGCCCACTGGGGAAATGTGGGGCCGTCTGTTGGTCTCCGCAGTGTTTGTAATATCACAAGGAAACCACCTGGGGGCTGGCATCCTCCCCTTTTCTTCCTGGGGAAAGATCTGGTCCTAAAACCCAGAAATGGCTCCAAGGAAGGTCTGAGATTGGAGTAATGCTCATCACAGAAGAGCCGTATTCTAGGCCTGGTCCTAGATAAAGTAACCATTCTGTATCAACAAACTGAAGAGGACTCCTCTTGACTGGGGTTTTATATTTCTCTTGCAACTCAGTTTCATCTCATCTTTGGTCTGTCGCTCTGTGGGTACCAACAGCCTTGGCCAGCTTTGAGGAAGTGCACAGTACTATTATTTGCTCCGACTATTCCACACGAAGATTCCAAATAAAGATGAAGTAAAAACTTTGGCAATTATTTTTGCCTTAGACAGATGAATGGCTATAGCCCGCCTAGTCCCTTGATTGCACCTGTCTGTATCCTGACCACTATGAACATAGATGTTCAGAATATATGTTCAGGGAGAGAGCAAGTACCATGGTGTGGAGTTCCTCGGGTGGCTAACTTCTGTCCCTCCACATCAGCATGTCCGGTCTGTCTATGCTCTTATTACGTGGCTTTGGTTCAGGATGATCATGCTGTGCCTGCTGTCAACCATGTTCACTGACCAGCTTTTCTTGTCAAAGAGGCCTGTATGCCTAACACAGTGCAAGTAGGTCCCATTGTCCAGATTCCTGTCCTTGTAAAGGGAAAGGTCAGCCTTGATGATGACAGATGCCTGTTTAACTTCAGGTTATACATCTGTATAACAACAATAAGGGCATACATGTTGGTGGCCGCCAGAACCTTCTCTTTTCCATCTCAGGCACTCAGTTATGGCAGCCCTCTGCTCCACCATGATTTCACCACATTTCACCTGGTTGCCTTTTTAAGCAACGGTGATGGCCCATGGAGGCTACACAAGGCCTGAAACTTCCCATTTCTATTGCTGCACAGCATGTATTACTGCTGCATGATATCCACTGTCTCCTCCTTCCACTTCAGTTGGATGTTTGATTCTGGGACAAATTTCCATAGAGTCTTCAATGGTATTAGGGGAAAGCAGCATCTGGCAGTTGCTGGGTAGCATCCTTTGGATGCAGGTGCTCTGATCTTGATGGTGGTGAGTAGCTATCATCATGTCAACTTCATCCAGATCAAACCTTGATCTTGGAGTCAATGAACTTGAGCTTGTAGTACCAGTCCAGAATTGTACCAGGGATAAGGTGCTCCCTGATCTCTGACCCTGGTGCCCAATTTATTGCCTTGAACAGCATAAGCTATCTTGAGTTCAGGGTAAAAGTTTTCCTTCTGCTCAATCACTTTTCCCATTTGAAAGACCAGCTTATAAGTCTGGGAGAGGCACAGACAGTGGGGCATCCAACTGCACGACTAACACAAAGGCAGCTGTTTTAGCTGCTCCAGACTAAGACAGGGCAACTAAGTTCTGCAGGGCTTCAGCAAATATCAAAGGCAGCGTGTTCTCTTGCATTTTGGATGGATAGATGAAGCCCATGCTACAGACTCCTCACAAGACTTACTGAGTGTAGGGAGGAGTTTGGATCTTGTTGTAGGTTTTCCACCTGGTTTGTGTTATCAGTAGAGTTGCTTCTGATCAGCTTGTTGAGTAAAGAGGACAACTCTGTCCTCTTTCTCTCCTTCATCTGTCTTCTCTGCATCAGCGTTGCTCTTGTTTCCTGCTTGTCCACTGCTAGGGCCCACAAGGAGGCCGTGAGTGGGACGCTGGTGCTGTGAACTCGCCAGCTCACACTGCCTGATTGCCATATGGGGACAACAAAAACTGTTTTCCAACAGAAATGGGAGAATATTATCGCACAACTACATTAGAATGGGTGCTGAGGAGGTTTCTCACCAAACATAGTTTGGTTTATATATGACACAGAAGTAGAGAATATGAACTGAACTGAGGATGGAAAATGAAAACCAACTAAACTCTCGAGAGCCAGTTGTCTGTTGTATTCATAATTTGCTCACTCATTCATTCAGAATGTTTTCAGAACATATGACCCTAGGTTCTATGGCAATTCAAAATGCGTTAAGGCATTGTATACCCCTATAAGAAACATAATCCAGTGATGTTGGGTAGGGGAAGAAAAACCAAGGGCCCACAAGGCAGAAAGAAAGAAACACTGTAAGATGCAACTTGACATACTTTTACTACAGCTGAGACTGGTAAACCTGCTCCCGACACCAAACCTACTACCTGCATTTGCGTCCCTATTCTTTGACTTACATCCATGTTACTATGGATGAATTATACACATTCCTGTTTAAGCCAAGCCCCTTCATGTAGTAAATCACATCTTTTCTTGCCTACACGAGGACAGGACTCTAGCAATTTTCACTGTGTACTGCATCATTACTTTTTTAAACAGCTTTATTGAGATATAATTCACATACCATATAATTTATCCATTTAAAGTATATAATTCAATTTTTTGCATATTACATTATTAATTTTTTTAATTGTGGTAAGATATATATATATATATACACACACACACATATATATAACAAATTTGTCACTTTAACCATTCAACTCAATGGCAGTAACTATATTCACAATGTAGTGCAACCATCCTCTCTATTTCCATGAATTTCCATCACTTTAGACAGAAACTCTATAATTTTGAGGCAATAACTCCTCATTTTTCTCCACTCTCAGCCCCTGGAAACCTCTAATTTATTTTCTGTTTCTACGAATTTGACATCTATTCTAGATGTTTCATAAAAAAGGATTTACATAATGTCTGGCCTTTTGTGTCTTGCTAATAGTGTGATGTTTTCAAATTCGTCCATGTTGTAGCATGTATCAGAACTTCTGTTTTGTGACTGAACAATATTTTATTACATACATAAGCCACATTTTCTATATCTATTCATCTGTTGATAAATATTTGGGTTGTTTACACCTTTTGGCTATTGTGAATGTTTGACTTCCTGTCTTTAATTATGTTGAGTAAATGCTTAGGAGTGGAATTACTGGATAGAATATGGTAATTCTATGTATAGCGCTTTGAGGAACCACCAAAATGTTTTCCATAGTAGGTGTACCATTTTACATTTCCATCAGAAATGCATGAGAGTTCCAATTTTTCTCCATCCTTGCTACTGCTACTGCTAAGTTGCTTCAGTCGTGTCCGACTCTGTGCGACCCCATAGAAGGAAGCCCAGCAGGCTCCTCCGTCCCTGGGATTC
The DNA here is from genome assembly GCF_019923935.1 of Bubalus bubalis. Taxonomy (NCBI): domain Eukaryota; kingdom Metazoa; phylum Chordata; class Mammalia; order Artiodactyla; family Bovidae; genus Bubalus; species Bubalus bubalis. The sequence continues at coordinate 79,979,075 of NC_059172.1, read as the reverse complement.
TCCAGGCAAGAACACTGGAGTAGGTTTCCATTTCCTTCTCCAATGCATGAAAGTGAAAAGTGAAAGTGAAGTCGATCAGTCGCGTCCAACTCTTAGCGACCCCATGGACCGCAGCCTACCAGGCTTCGCCATCCATGGGATTTTCCAGGCAAGAGAACTAGAGTGGGGTGCCATTGCCTTCTCCATCCTTGCTACTGCTGACACTTATTTTTTTGTTTAATTGATTGTAATCATTTTAATAGCTACAAAGTGATTCTGCTTACATTTCTTTAATGACCAGTGATGTTTAGAATCTTTTCACATACTTATTTCATATTTTTATCTTTGGAGAAATGTCTACTCAAGTCCAATATTTTTCAGACTGAATTGTATTGTTGAGTTATATGAATTCTTTATATGTTTGAGATATTAAACTTTTATCATATATACGATTTTAAATACTTTCTATCAACCTTTAGCTTGTTTTTTTTTTCACTTTCTTGATAATACTTTGATGCAGAAAATTTTTTAATTTTGAAAAAATTAAATTTAGTTTTTCCTTTTGTTGTTTCTGCTTTTAGTATCATATCTAAGAATCCATTACCAAATCCTAGGTCATGAAGATTTACTCCTGGTTTTGTCTAAGAATTTAATGATTTTTATGTCACTGATCAATTATAAATTAATTTTTGTATATGATGTGAAGTAGGAGGTTCAACTTTAATCTTTTGCATAGAGTAAGTCCAATGTCCCGCAACATCTGTGAAGAGATTATTCATTGCCATTGAATATATTTGGCACTCTTGTCAAAAGTCAATTGACCATAGATGTCTGGGTTTATTTCTGAACTCTCAATTCTTTTCCATTATGTCTAAACTTATGCCATAATCATGCTACTGCAATTACTGTAGCTTTGTAACAAGTTTTGAAATTGGAAAGTGTGAGTGCTCCAATTTAGCTCTTTTTCAGTATTATTTTTTGCTCTTTGAGGCTTTTTTCCACATGAATTAAAGGAATGACTTTTTCATTTCTGGAAATTAGTCTGTAGGAATTTTGACAGCAATTGCATTGCATCTGTAGATCACTTTTAACAATATTAAATTTTGTACCATGAACATAGGATGCATTTTTGTTTATTTAGATCCTCTTATATTTCTTTCAGCAATATTTTCTGGTTTTCAGTGTATCACTCATCTCCTTGGTTAATTTATTCCCAAATATTTACTGTTTTAGATGTAATTGTAAATGGAATTGCTTTCTTAATTCCTTTACAGATTATTGCTAGTATATATAAACACAACTGATTTTTTGTGCATTGATCTTATACCCTGAAGTTTTGCTACATTCCTTTATTAGTTCTACTAGCTTTCTTGTGGATTCTTTAGAATTTTCTCTATATAGGATTGTGTTATATGTGAATAGAGACAATTTTACTTCTTTCCTTCCAGTTTGGATGTCTTCTACTTATTTAATTTTTTTCCTCTGGCTACAACTTCCATTACAACATTGAATGGCTGGTGAAAGAAGGCATCCTTATTTTGTTCATGACCTTAAAGGAGGAAAGCTTCTAGTCCTTCAAAACTAATTTTTTTTTAAACCTATGGGTCTTTCATAAATGTGCTTTATCATATGGAGGAAGTTCTAGTCTATTCCTAATTCACTCCCCTTCACTTCTTATCATGAAGGGGGTTGGAGTTTGTAAAATGCTATTTCTGTGTCAGTTGAGATGATCAGGTGGGGTTTTTTTCCTTTCATTCTATTAATGTGATATATTACATTGATTAATTTTCTTTTGTGGAACCACCATTGAATTCATGGAATAAATTTCATTTGGTCATGGTATACAATTCTTGTCATAGTCTGTTGGATTCAATTTCCTAGTATTCTCTTGAGGATCTTTGCATCTATATTCATCAAGGATATTGATCTGTAATTTTCTCTTTTTCTGATGTTTTTATCAGTGTTTCACACTAGATAAAGACTAAGGTAGTACTTTTTTCATAGTATAAATTAGGATGTTTTCTCTCCTCTTCTACTCTTTGCAAGAATTTGAAAAAGATTGGAGTTAGTTCTTTTTCAATGTCTGGTAGAATTCACCAATAAAGCTGTCTGGTCCTAGATTTTTCTTTGTTAGGAGATTTTTTGATTCCTGATTCAATCTCTTTACTTGTTATAAGTGTTGAGATTTTCTATTTCTTCTTGAATCAGTTTAGGTAGATAATTTGTGTGTTTGTAGGAATTGGTTCATTTTACCAAGGTTATCTAATTTGTTGGTTTACAGTTGTTCACAGTAAAGGATAATGATCATTTTTATTTATGATGACTGACAGTAGTGTCCCCATTTCCATTTCTGATTTTGGATATATACTTCTCTTCTTTCTCAGGATGCTATTAATTTTTACTCCTCCTCCTCCCCTGCATCCTCTTCCTTCCCTCTTCAATCCTTCTCACCCCCTCTTGCTTGCCTTGTTCTCCCCGTCTTCTTCTATTTGCTTTTCTTCCTCCCTTCCTTCCTTCCTTTATTTCCCCTTTTCTTCCTCCTCCTTTATTATTTCTATCAGAAGGCAAACATACTGTAGAATAGTCCAGCTTCAAAATAAAACCCTCGCTCTTGCCTGGAGATTCCCAGGGATGGGGGAGCCTGGTGGGCTGCCACTTATGGGGTCGCACAGAGTCGGGCATGACTGAAGCGACTTAGCAGCAACAGCAGCTCGGCAACTTTGCCTCAAGTCCAGATCTGCCTCAAGTCTCTGCTTTGCTCTACCACAGAAGCCCTTGAAAGAGTGATCTATACCAGCTGTCTCCAGTTTCTTTCCGCCAGTTCTCTCTTGAAGCCATTTCAATTAGGTTGTCAGTGAAGAATCTCTTGTCTAATTCCCTAACAACCTCCGCGTTTAGTCATCATTTGACTGGTCCACCCTCGGTACTCTGAACTCTCCAGTAACTCCTTTCCTTCTCAGTGATCTTCTCTGACCTCATCACTTTAAACACCACCGATACACAGAAGACTCCCAGATGCCATATTTCTAGTTCTGACAACCTCTGTTTTGAACTCGAGGATAGTAAATCCAACTCTTTGCAACATCTCTATTTGTATGCTTAACGTCTCACACTTAATAAGCCCCAGTCTTTTTCTTCATGTCTCCTCTTCCTGCGGTCTTCATTTCAGGAAATGCCAACCTCAGGTTTACAGTTATTCTTGCCAAAAAAAATCTTCAAGCTGTTCTTGACTCTTTTTTTCCTCTCAGAATCTGCATCTAATCCATTAGCAAAATCTGTTTATCTTTTTAAATATACAGAATACGACCTTTCTCCCCATCTGGACTGCTATCATCTTGATCCCAGTTCTTATCATCTCCCCTTATTGTAATAGCCTCTTTATAAAATAATTGATTGGGCTGGATTGGGACCTTTGCTGCATCGTGCAGCATCTCTCACTGTGGCATTCGGCTCTCTAGTTGTGGTGTCCTGGCTTCAGTAGTTGTGGCGCACAGGCTCAGGAGTGGCCTCACACCGGCTTAGTTGCTCCGTGGCTTGTGGGATGCTAGTCCTCAACCAAGGATTGAACCCTCCTCCCCTGCACTGCAAAGTGGATTCTTAACCCCTAGACCATCAGGAAGTCCCTGTAAATAGCTTCTTAACTGATATTCTTAACTGATACAGCTTTTGTGTTCTCCTCACTGAACCAGAGTGTTCTTTTTGAACACTGAGTTGATTTATTCCTTTGTTCAAAATCCTCCAGTTTGTCCTATCTCTCCTGAGTAAATGTTAAAGTCCTACAAAGCTTTATACAATCTGTCCTCTGTTAAATCTTTGGGCTTATTTCCTGCTACTCGCCACCTAGCCCACCAGCTGTAGCCCTCGAGTGTTCCTATGGTTCCTAGTGATTTTGGTGCTTGCCGTTCCTCTGCTGGAGGGCTCCATTTCTCACAGCCTTGGCTCATTCCTTCTATTCAGGAATGTGCAACACCCACCCTCCTGCCCCCGACCCCTTCCTGAACACTCTGTGTGTTGTTCCTGCACTTTTTCTCTGCAGCATTTGTCACCATCTGTCACGCTACTGTTGTTGTTCAGTGGTTCAGTCGTGTCTGACTCTTTGTGACCCCACAGACAGCAGCATGCCAGGCTTCCCTGTCCTTCACCATCTCCTGGAGCTTGCTCAGGCTCATAACCATTCACTTGGTGATACCATCCAACCATCTCATCCTCTGTCATCTGCTTCTCCTCCTGCCTTCAATCCCTCCCAGCATCAGGGTCTTTTCTAATGAGTCCGCTCTTCTCATCAGGTGGCCAAAGTATTGGAGCTTCAGCTTCAGCATCAGTCCTTCCAATGAATATTCAGGACTGATTTCCTTTAGGAAGGACTGGTTTGATGTCCTTGCAGTCCAAGGGACTCTCAAGAGTCTTCTCCAACACCACAGTTCAAAAGCATTAGTTCTTTGGAGTTCAGTCTTCTTTATAGTCCAACTCTCACATCTGTAGATGACTACTGGAAAAACCATAGCGTTGACTAGATGGATCTTTTTTGACAATGTAATGTCTCTGCTTTTTAATATACTGTCTAGGTTTGTCATAGCTTTTCTTCCAAGGAGCAAGCATCTTTTAATTTCATGGCTGCCGTCACCATCTGCAGTGATTTTGGAGCCCCAGGAAAGAAAGTGTCACTGTTTCCATTGTTTCCCCATCTATTTGCCGTGAAGTGATGGGACCGCATGCCATGATCTTAGTTTTTTGAAGGCTGAGTTTTAAGCCAGCTTTTTCACTCTCCTCTTTCACTTTCATCAAGAGGCTCTTTAGTTCCTTTTCACTTTCTGCCATAAGAGTGATGTCATCTGCATATCTGAGGTTATTGCTATTTCTCCCAGCAATCTTGATTCCAGCTTGTGCTTCATCTGCATATAAGTTAAATAAGCAGGGTGACAATAAACAGCCTTGATGTACTCCTAGTCCATCATTCCATGTCTGGTTCTAACTCTTGCTTCTTGACCTCCATACAGGTTTCTCAGGAGGCAGGTGAGATAGTCTTGTATTCTCATCTCTTTAAGAATTTCCCACAGTTTGTTGAGATCCACACTGTCAAAGGTTTTAGCATAGTCAATGAAGCAAATGTAGATGTTTTTCTGGAATTCTCTTGTATTTTCTATGATCTAATGGATGTTGGCAATTTGATCTCTGGTTCCTCTGCCTTTTCTAAAACCAGTTTGAACATCTGGAAGTTCTCAGTTCACATACTGTTGAAGCCTAGCTTGGAGAATTTTGAGTATTAATTTACTAGCATGTGAAATGAGTACAATTGTGTGGTAGTCTGAACATTCTTTGGCATTGCCTTTCTTTGGGATTGGAATGAAAACTGACCTTTTTCAGTCCTGTGGCCACTGCTGAATTTTGCAGATTTGCTGACATATTGGGTGCAGCACTTTCACAGCATCATCTTTCAGGATTTGAAATAGCTCAGCTGGAATTCCATCACCTTCACTAGCTTTGTTCCTATTGATGCTTCCTAAAGCCCACTTGACTTTGCATTCCAGGATGTCTGGCTCTGGGTGAGTGATCACACCATCGTGGTTATCTGGATCATTAAGATCTTTTTTGTACAGTTCTTCTGTGTATTCTTGCCACCTCTTCTTAATATCTTCTGCTTCTGTTTGGTCCATATAATTTCTGTCCATTACTGTACTCATCTTTGCATGAAACATCCCATTGGTGTCTCTTTCTTGAAGAGATCTCTAGTCTTTCCCATTCTATTATTTTCCTCTTTTCCTTTGTATTGATCACTGAGGAAGGCTTTCTTATCTCTCCTTTGTATATTCTTCGGAACTCCTCATTCAGATGGATATATCATTCCTTTTCTCCTTTGCCTTTCACTTCTCTTCTTTTCTCAGCTATTTGTAAGCCTTCCTCAGACAACCATTTTGTCTTTTTGCATTTCTTTTTCTTGCAGATGATTTTGATCACCACCTCCTGTACAATGTTATGAACTGCCATCCATAGTTCTTCAGGCACTCTGTCTATCACATCTAATCCCTTGAATCTATTTGTCACTTCCACTGTATAATCATAAGGGATTTGATTTAGGTCGTACCTGAATGGTCTAGTGGTTTTCCATACATTCTTCAACTTAAGTCTGAATTTGGCAATAAGGAGTTCATGATCTAAGCCACAGTCAGCTACAGGTATTCTTTTTGCTGACTGTATACAGCTTCTCCATCTTCAGTTGCAAAGAATATGCTCAATCTATTTTGGTATTGACCATCTGGTGATGTCCATGTATAGTCTTCTCTTGTGTTGTTGGAAGAGGGTGTTTGCTATGACCAGTGCATTCTTTTGGCAAAACTCTGTTAGCCTTTGCCCTGCTTCATTTTGTACTCCAAGGCCAAATTTGCCTGTTACTCTAAGTATCTCTTGACTTTCTACTTTTGCATTCCAGTTCTCTATGATGAAAATGACATCTTTTTTGGGTGTTAGTTCTAAAAGGTCTTGTAGGTCATCAGAGAACTGTTCAACTTCAGCTTCTTGGCATTTGTGATTGGGGCATAGACTTGGATTGCTGTGATATTGAATGGTTTGCCTTGGAAATGAACAGAGATCATTTGTCATTGTTGAGAATGTACCCACGTACTGCATTTTGGACTCTTTTGTTGACCATGATGGCTACTCCATTTCTTCTAATGGGTTTTGCCCACAGCAATATATATAATGGGCTCCCCTTTTGGCTCAGCTGGTAAAGAACCCACCTGCAAGGTGGAAGACCTGGGTTTGATCCCTGGGTTGGGAAGATCTCCTGGAGAAGGGAAAGGCTACCCACTCCAGCATTCTGGCCTGGAGAATTTCATGGACTATACAGCCCTCATCTGAATTAAATTCACCCATTCTGGTCCATTTTAGTTCACTGATTCCTAAAATGTCAGTGACTCTTGCCATCTCTTTTTTAACCACTTCCCATTTACTTTGATTCATGGACCTAACATTCCAGGATCCTGTGCATGCTATATATTTCACTTATTTGGCTGATTATTTACTGTTATCCTGACAGAAATTTGCACTCCAAGAAAGTAAGAATATCTGCTTTATTTTTGTTTCTGCTTCCATACCCACACCTTGAATAATACCTGGCAGAAGAAATAAACATTTGTTCAGCAAATGACTAGAAGTTACATCCTCATGACATAATCTTGTATATTCTCCTGTTGCCTTTAGTGATTTTCTATTCCCTGCTTTTCACATATAACTTTATTATTTATTATTGCTAACACATTTATTCATTGCTCAAGTCAACCATTTTACAATAAAAAAATGAGGCCTTGGGGTTTAAGACACTCACCTAGAGTTATGGGCAGATTTGGTGACAGAGCCTCAAGTACAAGCTGAAGCTCTTGACATTCATCTTCCAGGTGGTCTGTGTGACTCTTTCTCAAACTGCTTGGCTTCTAACCTCAAAAGAGGAAAATTATTAGGGTTTGGAAGTTCAGACTCACTGCTGTGGTCTGATTCCTCACCCTCTGTCTTCTTTCTGTATTGAAAGTGATGTGTTTTTCCAGCCGCAAGTAACAGGCCCATCTTTATATTTCTCAATGGAGCATGAAACCTCTTTATGCTCTGCTGGTTTTCAGGAACACTTAGACAATGCTGGGATGTTAGGTCCCAGGTCACTTGGAATCACGGAACTGCCAGAGTGAACAGGAACAAGAGGTTCTCCCAAGGCAGCTTTTATAGCTGAGGCTCCTGAAGCCCAGAGTTAGGGTATGGGGAGGCAAGATGACACAGGTTTGTATGACCAACATGGTTTCCACATGTTAAGCTTCCTGCCAAGGGGGCGGTCCTAAGATGGTGGAGGAATAGGATGGAGAGACCACTTTCTCCCCCACAAATTCATCAAAAGAACATTTAAACGCTGAGTAAATTCCACAAAACAACTTCTGAATTCTGGCAGAGGACATCAGGCACCCAGAAAAGCAGCCCATTGTCTTTGAAAGAAGGTAAGAAAAAATACAAAAGGCAAAAAAAGAGACAAAAGAGGTAGGGATGGAGCTCCGTCCCAGGAAGGGAGTCTTAAAAAGAGAAGTTTCCAAACACCAGGAAACACTCTCACTGCAAAATCTGTGCCAAGCCTTGGAAGCACAGAGGGCAACATAACAGGGAGGAAAAATAAATAAATAATTAAAACCCACAGATTAGGAGCCCAACGGTAACTCCCGCAGTGGAGGAGCAGCACAGATGCCTGCTCCCGCCACTAGCAAGCTGGGGCTGGGCAGGGAGGCCCAGGCTGCATTGCTTAGAGTCAGGACTGGGCCTGAATGCCCCAAGGGTAATCTAAGGGAACTACCTTGGGCTAGCAAACTAGACTGCGGGATAGCTACCACAGGAAAAGCCCTAACCTAAGAAACCGCCAGGCCCGCACACAGAACAAAGGACTGAACAGAACTAGCAGGCTGAAGACCATCCCCCTCCTGTGACAGGCAGCCAGGGCCGGAAGGGGGGCAATCGCAGCCCCAGAGAGACATTATCTACCAAACTGCAAGCAGGCTTCTTTGCTAACTAAGATTTCTTGGGGTTCTGGACAGTCAACATCTGCCTGAGAATGTGCGCCAGTTGTACACCCAGAAAACTGAGCAGCAGGGACAGGGGAGGCGATAAGTTGCAGCGACCACACTCGCCAAACACCTCATCACCTGAGCTGCTCAGACCTGGGAAGGACACAGAATGCAAGCGCAACCAAGTCTGCGCCTCTGACAACTACCCGAGTGCCTGAACCTGAGCAGCTTAGACGTGGGAGGTGCATGCAGCCCAGGGCAGGCCTCGGACGGTTCCTGGCAGAGCAACCTAGAGCCTGAACAGTGTGGCCCATGAGTGGGGGCAGGCCCAGTGTGGCTGAGACACTGCGAGCACACGCCAGTGTTATTTGTTTGCAGTGTCCCTCCCTCCCCACAGTGCGACTGAACAAGTAAGCCTAAAAAAAGTGTCCACCACCGCCCCCCTTGTGTCAGGGCAGAAATCAGACACTGAAGAGACCACCAAATAGAAGAAGCTAAAACAGAGGGAACTGCCTTGGAAGTGACAGGTGCAATAGGTTAAAACCCTGTAGTTAGTACCAGCTATGTAGGAAGGGGCCTATAGATCTTGAGAAATATAAGTCAGAACAAGGAACTATTCAAAAATGAACTGACCCCACACTGCCCACAACAACACCAGAGAAAGTCCTAGATATATTTTTACTATTTTTACGATAATTCTTTTTTTTTAATTTTAATTAAAAAAAATTTTAAGTCCTCTATTACTCCTTTACAGAGAAGGCAATGGCAACCCACTCCAGTAATCTAGCCTGGAAAATCCCATGGATGGAAGAGCCTGGTAGGCTGCATCCATGGGGTCGCGAAGAGTCAGACACGACTGAGCGACTTCACTTTCACTTTTCACTTTCATGCACTGGAGAAGGAAATGGCAGTCCACTCCAGTGTTCTTGCCTGGAGAATCCCAGGGACAGTGGAGCCTGGTGGGCTGCTGTCTATGGGGTTGCACAGAGTCGGACATGACTGAAGTGACTTAGCAGCAGCGGCAGCAGTAGCAGCAGCATTACTCCTTTAATTTTCATTTTTATAACCTACTATTACTTTGCTAAAAAAAAAAAGACCCTGTTTTTTAAAGCAAACTTCATATACATATTTTTAAAATAATTTTTGTGACTTTTTTTTCTTCTTATTTTCTTTAATATTGTATTTTTGAAAATCCAACCTCTACTCTAGACTTTTACTCTTTGCTTTTTGGTATTTGTTATCAATTTTGTACCTTTAAGAACCCAATCTTCAGTACCCATTTTTACTTGGGAGTGAATTACTGGCTTGACTGCTCTCTCCCCTTTGGACCCTCCTTTTTCTCCACCATGTCACCTCTGTCTCCTCCCTCCCCCTTCTCTTCTCTACCCAACTCTGTGAATCTGTGTGTTCCAGACAATGGCGAACAGTTAGGGAACTGATTAGTGGCTGGATCTGTCTCTCTCCTTTTGATTCCCCCCTTTTATCCTCCTGGCCACCTCTGTCTCCTTCCTCCCTCTTCTCTTCTCTGTATAACTTCGTGAACATCTCTGAGTGGTCCAGACTGTGGAGTGCACATAAGGAAGTGATAACTGACTAGCTTGCTCTCTCCTCTTTTGATTCCACCTAATCTCATTCGGGTCACCTCTAACTCTCTCCTCCCTCTTCTCTTCTCTATGTAACTCTGTGAACCTCTCTGGGTGTCCCTCACTGTGGAGAAACTTTTCATCTTTAACCTAGATGTTTTATCAACAGTGCTGCATAGAAGGAGAAGTCTTGTGACTACTGTAAAAATAAGACTGAAAACCAGAAGCAGGAGGCTTAAGTCCAAATCCTGAGAACACCAGAGAACTCCTGACTCCAGGGAACATTAATCTACAGGAGCTCATCAAACGCCTCCATACCTACACTGAAACCAAGCACCAACCACGGGCCAACAAGTTCCAGAGCAAGACATACCACACAAATTCTCCAGCAACACAGGAACACAGACCTGAGCTTCAATATTCAGGCTGCCCAAAGTTATTCCAAACCCATTGACATCTCATAACTCATTACTGGACACTTCATTGCACTCCAGAGAGAAGAAATCCAGCTTCACCCACCAGAACACTGACGCAAGCTTCCCTAACCAAGAAACCTTGACAAGCCTCCTGTACAACCTCACCCACAGCGAGGAAACTCCACAATAAAGAAAACTCCACAAACTACCAGAATACAGAAAGGCCACCACAAACTCAACAATATAAACAAGATGAAGAGACAGAGGAATACCCAGCAGGTAAAGGAGCAGGATAAATGTCCACCAAACCAAACAAAATAGGAAGAGATAGGGAATCTACCTGATAACGAATTCCAAATGATAGTGAAAATGATCCAAAACCTTGAAATCAAAATGGAATCACAGATAAATAGCCTGGAGACAAGGATTGAGATGCAATAAAGGTTTAACAAGGACCTAGAAGAAATAAAAAGAGTCAATATATAATGAATAATGCAATAAATGAGATCAAAAACACTCTGGAGGCAACAAATAGTAGAATACTGGAGGCAGAAGATAGGATTAGTGAAGTAGAAGATAGAATGGTAGAAGTAAATGAATCAGAGAGGAAAAAAGAAAAACGAATTAAAAGAAATGAGGACAATCTCAGAGGCCTCCAGGACAATATTAAATGCCACAACATTCGAATCATAGGAGTCCCAGAAGAAGAAGACAAAAAGAAAGACCATGAAAAAATACTTGAGGAGATAATCGTTGAAAACTTCCCTATAATGGGGAAGGAAATAATCACCCACGTCCAAGAAACCCAGAGAGTCCCAAACAGGATAAACCCAAGGTGAAACACCCCAAGACATATATTAATCAAATTAACAAAGGTCAAACACAAAGAACAAATATTAAAAGCAGCAAGGAAAAACAACAAATAACACACAAGGGGATTCCCATAAGGATAACAGCTGATCTTTCAATAGAAACTCTTCAGGCCAGGAGCGAATGGCAAGACATACTTAAAGTGATGAAAGAAAATAACCTATAGCCCAGATTACTGTACCCAGAAAGGATCTCATTCAAATATGAAGGAGAAATCAAAAGCTTTACAGACAAGCAAAAGCTGAGAGAATTCAGCACTACCAAACCAGATCTCCAATAAATGCTAAAAGATCTCTAGACAGGAAACACAAAAAAGGTGTATAAACTCGAACCCAAAACAATAAAGTAAATGGCAACGGGATCATACTTATCAATAATTACCTTAAACATAAATGGGTTGAATGCCCCAACCAAAAGAGAAAGACTGGCTGAATGGAAACAAAAACAAGATGCCTATATATGTTGTCTACAAGAGACCCACCTCAAAACAGGGGACACATACAGACTGAAAGTGAAGGGCTGGAAAAAGATATTCCAAGCAAATAGAGACCAAAAGAAAGCAGGAGTAGAAATACTCATATCAGATAAAATAGACTTTAAAACAAAGGCTGTGAAAAGAGACAAAGAAGGACACTACATAATGATCAAAGGATCAATCCAAGAAGAAGAGATCAGTTCAGTTCAGTTCAGTCGCTCAGTTGTGTCCGACTCTTTGTGACCCCATGAATCACAGCACGCCAGGCCTCCCTGTCCATCACCAACTCCCGGAGTTCACTCAAACTCACGTCCATCAAGTCAGTGATGCCATCCAGCCATCTCATCCTCTGTCGTCCCCTTCTGCTCCTGCCCCCAATCCCTCCCAGCATCAGAGTCTTTTCCAATGAGTCAACTCTTCGCATGAGGTGGCCAAAGTACTGGAGTTTCAGCTTTCAGTTTCAGTTTTAGCATCATTCCTTCCAAAGAAATCCCAGGGCTGATCTCCTTCAGAATGGACTGGTTGGATCTCCTTGCAGTCCAAGGGACTCTCAAGAGTCTTCTCCAACCCCACAGTTCAAAGGGATCAATTCTTCGGTGCTCGGCCTTCTTCACAGTCCAACTCTCACATCCATACATGACCACAGGAAAAACCATAGCCTTGACTAGACGAAACTTTGTTGGCAAAGTAATGTCTCTGCTTTTCAATATGCTATCTAGGTTGGTCATAACTTTCCTTCCAAGGAATAAGCATCTTTTAATTGCATGGCTGCAGTAACCATCTGTGGTGATTTTTGAGCCCCCCAAAATGAAGTCTGCCCCTGTTTCCACTGTTTCCCCATCTATTTACCATGAAGTGATGGGACTGGATGCCATGATCTTCGTTTTCTGAATGTTGAGCTTTAAGCCAACTTTTTCACTCTCCACTTTCACTTTCATCAAGAGGCTTTTTAGTTCCTCTTCACTTTCTGCCATAAGGGTGGTGTCATCTGCATATCTGAGGTTATTGATATTTCTCCCAGCAATCTTGATTCCAACTTGTGTTTCTTCCAGTCCAGCGTTTCTCATGATGTACTCTGCATATAAGTTAAATAAGCAGGGTGACAATACACAGCCTTGATGAACTCCTTTTCCTATTTGGAACCAGTCTGTTGTTCCATGTCCAGTTCTAACTGTTGCTTCCTGACCTGCATACAAATTTCTCAAGAGGCAGAATAGGTGGTCTGGTATTCCCATCTCTTTCAGAATTTTCCACAGTTTATTGTATAAATATATATGCACCCAACATAAGAGCACCACAATGTGTAAGATAAATGCTAACAAGTATGAAAGGGAAATTAACAATAACACAATAATAGTGGGAGACTTTAATACCCCACTCACACCTATGGATAGATCAACTAAACGGAAAATTAACAATGAAACACAAACTTTAAATGATACAATAGACCAGTTAGACCTAATTGATATCTATAGGACATTTCACCCCAAAACAATGAATTTCTCCTTTTTCTGAAGTGCACACGGAACCTTCTCCAGGATAGATCACATCATGGGCCATAAATCTAGCCTTGGTAAATTCAAAAAAATTGAAATCATTCCAAGCATCTTTTCTGACCGCAATGCAGTAAGATTAGATCTTAGTTACAGGAGAAAAACTATTAAAAATGCCAACATATGGAGGCTGAACAACACGCTGCTGAATAACCGACAAATCACAGAAGAAATAAAAAAAGAAATCAAAATATGCATAGAAACGAATGAAAATGAAAACACAACAACCCAAAACCTGTGGGATACTGTAAAAGCAGTCCTAAGGGGAAAGTTCATAGCAATACAAGAATACCTCAAGAAACAAGAGGAAAGTCAAATAAATAACCTAACTCTACACCTAAAGCAACTATAAAAGGAAGAAATGAAGGGTTAGTAGAAGGAAAGAAGTCTTAAAAATTAGGGCAGAAATAAATGCAAAAAAAAAAAAAAAAAAAAAAAAAGAGAGAGAGAGAGACCATAGCAAAAATCAACAAAGCCAAAAGCTGGTTCTTTGAAAGGATAAAGAAAATTGACAAACCATTAGCCAGACTCATCAAGAAACAAAGGGAGAAAAATCAAATCAATAAAATTAGAAATGAAAATGGAGAGATCAAAACAGACAACACAGAAATACAAAGGATCATAAGAGACTACTATCAGCAATTATATGCCAATAAAATGGACAATGTGGAAGAAATGGACAAATTCTTAGAAAAGTACAACTTTCCAAAACTGGACCAGGAAGAAATAGAAAATCTTAACAGACCCATCACAAGCACGGAAATTGAAATTGTAATCAGAAATCTTCCAGTAAACAAAAGCCCAGGCCCAGACGGCTTCACAGCTGAATTCTACCAAAAATTTAGAGAAGAGCTAATACCTATCCTACTCAAACTCTTCCAGAAAATTGCAGAGGAGGGTAAACTTCCAAACTCATTCTATGAGGCCACCACCACCCTAATACCAAAACCTGACAAAGATGCCACAAAAAAAGAAAACCACAGGCCAATATCACTGATGAACATAGATGCAAAAATCCTTAACAAAATTCTAGCGATCAGAATCCAACAACACATTAAAAAGATCATACACCATGACCAAGTGGGCTTTATCGCAGGGAACAAGGATTCTTCAATATCCACAAATCAATCAATGTAATACACCACATTAACAAATTGAAAAATAAAAGCCATATGATTATCTCAATAGATGCAGAGAAAGCCTTTGACAAAATTCAACATCCATTTATGATAAAAACTCTCCAGAAAGCAGGAATAGAAGGAACATACCTCAACATAATAAAAGCTATATATGACAAACCCATAGCAAACATTATCCTCAATGGTGAAAAATTGAAAGCGTTTCCCCTAAAGTCAGGAACAAGACAAGGGTGCCCACTCTCACCACTACTATTCAACATAGTTTTGGAAGTTTTGGCCACATCAATCAGAGCAGAAAAAGAAATAAAAGGAATCCAAATTGGAAAAGAAGAAGTAAAACTCTCACTGTTTGCAGGTGACATGATCCTCTACATAGAAAACCCTAAAGACTCCAGCAGAAAATTACTAGAGCTAATCAATGAATGTAGTAAAGTTGCAGGATATAAAATCAACACACAGAAATCCCTTGCATTCCTATACACTAATAATGAGAAAATCAAGAAATTAAGGAAACAATTCCATTCACCATTGCAACGGAAAGAATAAAATACTTAGGAATATATCTACCTAAAGAAACTAAAGACCTATATATAGAAAACTATAAAACACTGGTGAAAGAAATCAAAGAGGACACTAACAGATGGAGAAATATACCATGTTCATGGATTGGAAGAATCAATATAGTGAAAATGAGTACACTACTCAAAGCAATCTATAGATTCAATGCAATCCCTATCAAGCTACCAATGGTATTTTTCACAGAGCTAGAACAAATAATTTCACAATTTGTATGGAAATACAAAAAACCTTGAATAGCCAAAGCAGTCTTGAGAAAGAATGGAACTGGAGGAATCAATCTGCCTGACTTCAGGCTCTACTACAAAGCCACAGTCATCAAGACAGTATGGTACTGGCACAAAGACAGAAATATAGATCAATGGAACAAAATAGAAAGCCCAGAGATAAATCCACGCACATATGGACACCTTATCTTTGACAAAGGAGGCAAGAATATACAATGGAGAAAAGACAATCTCTTTAACAAATGGTGCTGGGAAAACTGGTCATCCACTTGTAAAAGAATGAAACTAGAACACTTTCTAACACCATACACAAAAATAAACTCAAAATGGATTAAAGATCTAAATGTAAGACCAGAAACTATAAAACTGCTAGAGGAGAACATAGGCAAAACACTTTCTGACATAAATCACAGCAGGATCCTCTATGACCCACCTCCCAGAATATTGGAAATAAAAGCAAAAATAAACAAATGGGACCTAATTAAACTTAAAAGCTTCTGCACATCAAAGGAAACTATAAGCAAGGTGAAAAGACAGCCTTCAGAATGGGAGAAAATAATAGCAAATGAAGCAATTGACAACTAATCTCAAAAATATACAAGCAAGTCCTGCAGCTCAATTCCAGAAAAATTAATGACAGAATCAAAAAATGGGCCAAAGAACTAAATAGACATTTATCCAAAGACATCCAGATGGCTAACAAACACATGAAAAGATGCTCAACATCACTCATTATCAGAGAAAGGCAAATCAAAACCACAACGAGGTACCATTTCCCGCCAGTCAGAATGGCTGCGATCCAAAAGTCTAGAAGCAATAAATGCTGGAGAGGGTGTGGAGAAAAGGGAACCCTCTTACACTGTTGGTGGGAATGCAAACTAGTACAGCCATTATGTAGAACAGTGTGGAGATTCCTTAAAAAACTGGAAATAGAACTGCCTTATGACCCAGCAATCCCACTGCTGGGCATACACACCAAGGAAACCAGAATTGAAAGGGACACGTGTACCCCAATGTTCATCGCAGCACTGTTTATAATAGCCAGGACATGGAAGCAACCTAGATGTCCATCAGCAGATGAATGGATAAGAAAGCTATGGTACATATACACAATGGAGTATTACTCAGCTATTAAAAAGAATACATTTGAATCAGTTCTAATGAGGTGGATGAAACTGGAGCCTATTATACAGAGTGAAGTAAGCCAGAAAGAAAACACCAATACAGTATACTAACACATATATATGGAATTTAGAAAGATGGCAATGATAACCCTGTATGCGAGACAGCAAAAAAGACACAGATATATAGAACAGTCTTCTTGACTCTGTGGGAGAGGGAGAGGGTGGGATGATTTGGGAGAATGGCATTGAAACATGTATAATATCATATAGGAAATGAATCATCAGTCCAGGTTCGATGCAGGATACAGGATGCTTGGGGCTATTGCACTGGGATGACCCAGAGGGATGGTATGGGGAGGGAGGTGAAAGGGGGGTTCAGGATGGGAAGCACGTGTACACCCGTTGTGGATTCATGTTGATATATGGCAAAACTAATACAATATTGTAAAGTAATTAGCCTCCAATTAAAATAAATAAATTTAAAAAAAAGAATAAAAGCAAAGTGAAAGATAATATAACAACAACAAAAAAAGCTTCCTGCCAGTGACCCAATGACCACTTTTGACTAAATGTCTTTTCAAACTAGAAATTTAATTTTTAATCTCCCAAATGCAGGTTATACATTTCTTATCTAGGAAAATGGATTTTGTTTCCCTTGAGGTATTCCTTCTATGGCCAAGTCTTCATTAGTCCAGAAAGAATGATGCACTTTAAAGATTTTGGGTTTTCCTGTACCCTATTCCTCAGGCCCTCATATAAAGGAGTGTAGGCCCCACTGCCAAGGGAGAGGCAGGTACAATAGGACCTCAGTGAGGCCTTCCTCTATGGTCATCATCAACAGAGCTACCATATAACCTACATAAATGGAACATGAAAATGTGCTATATCAAGAAAGTTGTCTGGAGTCACTTAGCTAGAGAATAGCAAAAGAAGGACTATAACTAGGGTTTTTACTTTAGGTTCCATTTTTTATGCAGAATATTTTATTCGTGTATTTGATAACTGTACAGATGTCTCTGCCCTCATCTTTATCTCTGTATTCTTACTGAACCACAGAATTCCTAAAGAATGAGACTTGTATCTGTTTAACTCCATCAGATGTATGAACATCAGATGGTCCAGGTTTCATTTTTGTTTCCATCGCAGTGGAATTGTGGTATGTTTTGGACAGAATAATAGCTGGTTACCACAATTGACCAGAGAGCTGCAATATCAGTAGGGCCTTGTCATTCTGGACATTCATTTAGTCACATTTATTACATCCTTTCCATTGGCCAAATGTTTTCTAGGATCTGGAGATACAAAATGTATATAAGCCTTGCCTTGCTGATATTATTAAAGACAGACATGCCAACAAGTAAAAACAGCAATGTGTATTAAGTACTATCACAGAGAAATTATGGGAAAGAAATCCAAACCTAGGTAAGAGCAAGTATGAATTCTTTAGATGAAATAGGAGTAATCAATAAATGAGGAGGAGAAAATATAATCCAAATAGTAGGAATTGCACATTCACAGACAAGCAGGCAAGATGAAGCCTGGCATTTTACCCAGAATCACATGTTATTCAGGTGGGAGTTCCACAGGGAGGAGGATGTGCTGAAGATCACAAGTGAGGTTTTAAGAAAATTACTTGTGCAGTACACCATTAAAGACTTTGAAAAAAAAAAAAAACAAAACACACACAATTACTCACCAGGTTGGGAGATGGAAGGAAAGTCCCTAAGACAGAGACCAACGGAATATTGGTCAGTGATCCACAGTTTGATTCAATTCACTCAGTGCTGTGGGCACCGTGCTGAAGATTCAGGATATGTCTAAGACTGATGAAAAGTTCTGAGAAGTGAAAAGAAAAGGATGTTCTCTAAAATATGAAAAACTGCAGAAATAAAATGTCATCTGCTGAATTAAAACCTCTAAAGAATGTACATTGTGTCAGTGGCAAAAGTTTGTTTTCAAAACAATGATTTGAGTAGGTTTTCTCACTTTGCAAGAGTTGCAAAGAATGCAAAATTTTGCTGAGAAATCAGAGCCAACCAAAAAGTGTTACTCCAAGGTACATATTCAAAAGAAAATTTAAAAACTCTTTGTACATGAAAAGAAACATTAGTTTATGGAGTGGTAGGTGGATTTTAATGTGTTTTTCACATGGTGTGGGATAGGACCCCTGAAAGTCAGAATTCCCAGGATTTCTGAGGTCTTAAAATGGCCCTGACCTTCAGCAGAGGAGCTGTGAAGTCATATTTAGGAAGTAGACTTGGCAGTGTAAGAGGATAGAGAGGTTTTTTGGTGCAGTGTTACTGGGTGGAGAAGAAAGTTTATTCAGGCAGAAAGAACCAAGAATTCACAGCCTGCTCTGGTCTCAGTTCTGACGCTGGTTGGCAGGGATCTTGGGAAAACCATTTCAGTTCCCTGTGCCTCATTTTCCTCCTCTGGCAAATGTGTAGTTGGTCTAAAATCAGCTGTCATGTGGCCCACAGAAATAGTTGGCTGACACAATGTATTTTTGATTTAATTTTTATTAAGGTAACACATAGATTCAGTTTCAAAAAGTCAAAAGTTTATCAAGACTTGTAACAATAGAATAGTGGTTTCCTGCTTTACCCCTCCCTAACTTTGAGTCCTGCTTCCAACAGGCAATAACTTTTAATCCAATAGTTTCTCCTAGTGGTCCCCTTTTAAAAAAAGTAATGTGTTTATTCCATAATGTTTTAAATTTTCAATTTTAGTTCTCCTAAGAGCTGGAATTAGGGTGAAGTATGTACGGCTCTCACATTTCACAATATTTACTTCAGGCAAAATATTTGCGGGGGTGCCACAAAAGTTAGAAATCAAAATAAGTAAAATTTTAATGCAATATTTGAAATAATCAAAATTATGCAAAAATTTTTTTATGAGTAAAATATCAAAATTCACAATAAAGGCAGGATCTGACAGGGCTGCAAATAGGAGGAAATGAGTGAAGCTGAACTGTACAGCATAGAATAGGATTCTGTCTGTCCTTAAACTCTTGCTATTGGCGAGTAGGAATTCCCACCCTGCAAACTAGAATTTAGCTCTTCTCTGTCACACCCTAACTCCCCTATTTTCCTCCCTCATCCCCTTCCACCTCATTAGGAATCACCTGGGGGCTTCTAAAAATTGTCACAGCCCAGTCTGTGTGCCAAACCAATTAAACCAGAATGTCTGGGATTGAGATGGAAGGCCTCAGTGTTTTTTAAAATACCCTTGCATGGTTCTACTGTGCAGCCCAAATTGTGAACCTCTGCAATAGAGTGACATCACAATTTCAACTGAATGACTGTAAAGTGCTTACATCATTTGAACAATACAGTTGTTCACAGTTAAGCCCATAATGTACAATATTTATGTTTTGATATTGCATAAGTTTTCTTTTATCCTTGTCTAATTTTTGTATATTGATCACTAATTTATCCCAGAAGTCTAGCAGAACTCTGAAATGGTTTTCAATCAAACACAGCATTTATTCAGTTCAGTTCAGTTGCTCAGTCGTGTCCGACTCTTTGCGACCTCATGGACTGCAGCATGCCAGGCCTCCCTGTCCATCACCAACTCCCAGACTCATGTCCATCAACTCAATGATGCCATCCAACCATCTCATCCTCTATCGTCCCCTTTTCCTCCTGCGTTCAACCTTTCCTAGCATCAGGGTCTTTTCCAATGAGTCAGTTCTTTGCATCAGGTGGCCAAAGTATTAGAGTTTCAGCTTCAGCATCAGTCCTTCCAATGAATATTCAGGACTGATTTCCTTTAGGATGAACTGGTTGGATCTCCTTGCAGCCCAAGGGACTCTCAAGAGTCTTCTCCAACATCACAGTTCAAAAGCATCAATTCTTCTGTGCTCAGCTTCCTTTATGGTCAAACTCTCACATCCATATGTGACCATTGGAAAAACCATAACCTTGACTAGATGGACCTTTGTTGGCAAAGTAATGTCTCTGGTTTTTAATATGTTGCCTAGGTTGGTCATAACTTTTCTTCCAAGGAGCAAGCATCTTTTAATTTCATGGCTGCAGTCACCATCTGCAGGGATTTTGGAGCCCCCCCCCCCCCAAATAAAGTCTCTCACTTTTTCCATTGTTTCCCCATCTACTTGCCATGAAGTGATGGGACTGGATTCCATAATCTTGGTTTTTTGAATGTTGAGTTTTAAGCCAACTAATAAAAAGGTAATTTATTAGGGGCATACATTTTCCTGGAGACATCCCTCTTGGAGTTATTCTCGTGGTCTGCTTTGGCCTGCTGTGCAGCCATCATCCTGGGACCTCCCTTTCTCCTTTTCTAGGTTTGGTATCCATTTTCCTGGTTCTTATGTCATATTTATGCATAGTTGTTCAGATCCTCCTGTTCTGGAACATTTCCCTGTACTAATTCTTTGATAATTTTCACCTTTCCATTTTTTTCCCTGAAACTGCTATGATTTAGTTGTCATATTAATCCTATAATTTTCTTATATTTATGACATTCTGTTGTTGTTGTTCTAATTCCTAGGAAATGCCCTCAAATATTATCTCTTAATACTTCTATTGATTTTTAAAGTTATACTTTAGTATATTTTTGCCTTCTGGTTTTCTTTTTTTTTTTCTGAGTGCTTCTCCCCCCGCCCCCACACTTAGCATTCACACCTGTTTCATGACTGCGATAGTAACTACTTCTACACTTCTGAGGATGTTAATATTCTCACTATAGTTTTTCAAGTTCTCTTCTGTACTGCCTCTGTCTCCTCAATGTACTTGTTCTTATTGGTAAGTTTTGGTTTCTAGCTTTCACATTAGACCCTTTCCTTGAGTTTTGGGAAGTCCTTGCCTCTGTATTAATTTTTAAGAGTGAGGCACTCCCACAGCCAGTATCAAACTTAATGGTGAAAAACTGAAAGTATTTCCTCGAAGATTAGGAATAAGACAAGGATGCCCACTCTTACCACCTTTATTCAGCGGAGTATTGGAAGTCCTAGTCATAGCAGTCAGACAAGAAAAATAATAAAAGGAATCTAAATTTGAAAGGAAGAAGCAAAACTGTCATTGTTTACAGATGAAGAAAATCCTAAATATGCCACCAAAACTATTAGAACTAATAAATAAATTTAGTAAAGTTGTAGGATACAAAATCAATATACAGAAATCTGTTGTATTTCTATACAAGTATAACAAACTATCAGAAAGAGAACTTAAGAAAATGATCCATATTCAATTGCAACAAAAAGAATAAAATATACAGGAGTAAATTATACTCTGAAAACTGTAAGACACTGATGAAAGAAATTGAAGATGACACAGACAAATGGAAAGATACGCTGTGCTCATGAATTGGAACAATTAATATTGTTAAAATGAACGTTTTACCTAAAGCAAGATACAGATTTAGTGCAATCCCTATCAAAATGCCAGGGGCATTTTTCACATAACTAAAAAGTAATTTTAAAATTTGTATGGAAACACAAAAGACTGCAAATAGCCAAAGCAATCTTGAGAAAGAAAATCAGAGTTAGAGATATTACATGCTCTGATTTCAAACTAATTACAAAGCTATAGTAATCAAAACAGTATGGTACTAGCACAAAAACCAGATACATAGGTCAATGGAACAAAATAGAAAGCTCAGAAATAAACTCATGCTTATATGGCCAATTAGGCTATGAAAAATGAGGCAAGAATATACAATGGGGTAAAACAGAGCCTCTTCAATAAATAGTGTTGGGAAAATTGGATGGCTACATGGAAAAGCTGCCTGAATGGGAACAGATAATTGCAAACAGTACATTCAATAAAGGGTTAATGTCCAAAATATACAAAGAACTCATATACCTCAACATCAAAAAACCCCCAAATAACCCAATTTAAAAATAGGCAGAGGACCTGAATAGACATTTTCCCAAAGAATATGTACAGACAGCCAACAGAAATATGAGAAGTTGCTCAACATGACTAATCATCAGGGAAATGCAAGTCAAAACCACGAGACCATTTCACATCTCTCATTATAGCTATTATCAAGAAGATAATAAATAATAAATGTTGGCAAAACATGGGAAAGGGGGATCCTTGTGTGCTGTTTGTGAGAATGTAAATTGGTATAGCCAATATTAGAAAACAGTATGGAGGTTCTTCAAGAAATTAAAAATAGAACTACCATATGATCCAGTAATTTCACTTCTGGTTATTTATTTGAAAAGAACAAAAGTACAAATTCAAAAAGATGAACACCAATTTTCATTGCAGTATTATTTACAATAGACAAGATGTAGAAACAACCTCAGTATCCATCAACAGATGAATGGATAAACAAATATGGTAATAAATATATACAATGGAATATTAGCCATAAAAAAATAAAACTTTGACATTTTGACAAATAGATGGGTGAATCTGGAGGGTGGATGAATCTGGAGGGTGTTATGCTAAGTGAAATAAGTCAGACAGAGAAATGCAAATACTGTATAATCTCACTTATATATGGAATCTAAAAAACAAGCCAAAAATGAAAATAGATTCATAGATACAGAAAATAAATCAGTAGTTGACAGAAGGGTGGCAGTAGAGAGTGAAATAGGTGAAGGGGATTAAGAGGAACAAAATTCCAGTTATAAAATAAATAGTCTACTGGGGTGTAATATGATCAATAATATTGTAATAAGTTTAATTGGGACAGATGATTATTAGACCTATTGTGATGATCATTTTATAATATATGCAAATATAAAATCATTCTGTAGTACAGCTGAAACTAACATAATATTGTATGTGAACTAAATTTTAAAAATCAATTAAAAAATAAAACCCTGTTCCCCTTAGAAGAAGATATTAA
This sequence comes from Bubalus bubalis, assembly GCF_019923935.1. NCBI lineage: Eukaryota > Metazoa > Chordata > Mammalia > Artiodactyla > Bovidae > Bubalus > Bubalus bubalis. Next base: position 79,955,777 of record NC_059172.1, on the reverse strand, counting down.
AATAATAAATTGAACCATTAAAAAAAAGTGAGGCACTAAGAAACTGCTTGAAAGCTCGATGTGTGAACAGGTTGGTGTGTAGACTGCAGGGTGCTGACCTAGCTACATTCTTTGTGTGTGTGTTTGCCCCCTCCTGCCCCTCAATTATTAGCATCTGTAGACCTTTTCTCTTGAGCACTTTGAGGGGATAAGCCTGATTGCCATGTTTCTTAGAATTGAGGGTGATGGTGGGAAGTAGGGTGGATGGAAGAACCTGTATAGTTCACTGTTCAGAATATAGATCGTTAATTTAATCTCTCTGTTTTTACCAAATATCAAAATCAGGGCAGGCTCTACCCACATAGACTGTATTTCATTGGTCTGGGGCTCTTAATAATCTCTCAAAGCTCATCAGCTCGCTCTAAGTCACAGTTAGGGAGGATGAAATCTTCACTGTGGTACAGTAGCTATGATAGAAGGAGAGGCAGAAGAGACAAGTCCTTGCCTGTGTCAGCGGAGGCTTCAGAGAAAAGTCATCTTCGAACTGGGTTCACCTGGTGAATTTAGAATTCCAGTCCCTAGGAAAAGGCAACTGGATACATCAGTTCAGTTCAGTTCAGTCACTCAGTCGTGTCTGACTCTTTGTGACCCCATGAATCGCAGCACACCAGGCCTCCCTGTCCATCACCAACTCCCGGAGTTCACTCAGACTCATGTCCATTGAGTCAGTGATGCCATCCAGCCATCTCCTCCTCTGTTGTCCCCTTCTCCTCCTGCCCCCAATCCCTCCCAGCATCAGAGTCTTTTCCAATGAGTCAGCTCTTCGAATGTGGTGGCCAAAGTACTGGAGTTTCAGCTTTAGCATCATTCCTTCCAAAGAAATCCCAGGGCTGATCTCCTTCAGAATGGACTGGTTGGATCTCCTTGCAGTCCAAGGGACTCTCAAACGTCTTCTCCAACACCACAGTTGAAAAGCATCAATTCTTCAGCTCTCAGCTTTCTTCACAGTCCAACTCTCACATCCATACATGACCACTGGAAAAACCATAGCCTTGACTAGATGGACCTTTGTTGGCAAAATAATGTCTCTGCTTTTCAATATGCTATCTAAGTTGGTCATAACTTTTCTTCCAAGAAGTAAGCGTCTTTTAATTTCATGGCTGCAGTCACCATCTGCAGTGATTTTGGAGCCCCCAAAAAATAAAGTCTGACACTGTTTCCCCATCTATTTGCCATAAAGGGATGGGACTGGATGCCATGCTCTTCATTTTCTGAATGTTGAGCTTAAGCCAACTTTTTCACTCTCCACTTTCACTTTCATAAAAACGCTTTTTAGTTCCTCTTCACTTTCTGCCATAAGGATGGTGCCATCTGCATATCTGAGGTTATTGATATTTCTCCCAACAGTCTTGATTCCAGCTTGTGCTTCTTCCAGCCCAGTGTTTCTCATGATGTACTCTGCATAGAAGTTAAATAAGCAGGGTGACAATATACAGCCTTGACATACTCCTTTTCCTATTTGGAACCAGTGTGTTGTTCCATGTCCAGTTCTAACTGTTGCTTCCTGACCTGCATATAGGTTTCTCAAGAGGCAGGTCAGGTGGTCTAGTATTCTGATCTCTTGAAGAATTTTCAGTTTATTGTGATCTGCACAGTCAAAGGCTTTGGCATAGTCAATAAAGCAGAAATAGATGTTTCTCTGAAACTCTCTTGCTTTTTCAATGATCCAGCGGATGTTGGCAATTTGATCTCTGGTTCCTCTGCCTTTTTTAAAACCAGCTTGAACATCTGGAAGTTCATGTGTTCACGTATTGCTGAAGCCTGGCTTGGAGAATTTTGAGCATTACTTTACTAGCGTGTAGGATGAGTGCAATTCACGTCCAAGGTAAGAGAAACCAAAGTAAGATGGTAGGTGTTGCAAGAGGGCATCAGAGGGCAGACACACTGAAACCATAATCACAGAAAACTGGATACATACATACACATATATATATGTGTATATATATATATATATATAGTCTGTGAGGGGGGCGGGGACGTGGTGGTGTCATCCAGGGGAGAAAAGCTGATTTGTTGCGCCAGTGACGCTGGAGAAACAGCAAGACTGTGGACACCTTCTGGCTCTCCTTTCCTCACAAGTCATCAGAATGGTCTCTCACTGTTCTGTAATTCCCCACATTGTGCCTTAATGGTCTGTCTATATGTTGAATTCATAATCTCCCAATTAAGTTGTATGCCTTAGTCTTACTGGCAACATGTTTGCAGGTCATCTTCTGAAAAGGTTTCTGCAGGAAACACAGCCTGCTGACTGCAGTTATCCATCTTCTCAGTCCCCAGTGGCACCTCCTTACCTCACCTGGTTTGGGTGCTGGGCTCTCCCCATCTATTACACCGCCAAGCATGACTGGGTCCTTCATGGCACCCGAGGGACCAGTGCCAAGCACAGGGTCCAGCCTGTGTGGCTCACTTAATATGCCTCTTATGTCCTAGGCAAGTGCTCCCTGTTCATAACCTCCCTTTTGAGGAATAACTTCTAAATTGCGAGAATTCACCTCACATCTCCACTTTGCCCTTTCTCTTTTGACCTTTTGAAAGCCTTCTCAGTTACCTTTCTGATCACCAACTTCACTCATTTTGACTGGCGGAAGAGGAGTCAAACAGAGAAAAGGAACATGTCAGATCTTGTCTTCACCGGTGCAAGAGAAAACAGAGAGAGGAAAAATTGAAACTGTATTTACCTTCAAAAACAAATAGTACATCAAAGCATTCATATGTGAAGAATGGTCTGGGCAAACATAAAAATGTCTTGGCTTATCAGTAGGTGTGGCAGGGCAAATAAAATCAGTCCCTTTGAAAGAGCTGCTTACCTACATTTGAAGGCAGTGCCTTCATGAATGGGCTTCCCAGGTGGCTCAGTGATAAAGAACCTGCCTACCAGTGCAGGAGATGTAAGAGATGCCTGTTCAATCCCTGAGTTGGAAAGATCCCCTAGAGAAGGGCATAGCCACCCACTCCAGTATTCTTGCCTGGAAAATCCCATGGACAGAGGGGCCTGGTGCATTACAGTCCATAAGATCACAGAGTCGGACATGACTGAAGCAATTTAGCATGCAGCCATGCCTTTATGATTAGCCAGACCCTGGGTTAAAATATCGGAGGTGAAGGGGAAAAAAGACAGGCATCACGTGGTTTAGTAAGTGGGAAATGTCGTCAGAATTTCCCAGTAGGGAAACCTGTGGTTTCATGATATGCAATCACTTTTCTCTAGTGTTTCTCCAATTGGCTGGTCATTTCACCTCTCTGTATCTCTGTTTTTCTCATCTATAAAGTTCAGAGGTTGGACTCGAGGTCTGTACTGCCCACCAGGGTATCTACTGCTGCTGCTAAGTCACTTCAGTCGTGTCTGACTCTGTGCGACCCCACAGACGGCAGCCCACCAGGTTCCCCCATCCCTGGGATTTTCCAGGCAAGAGTACTGGAGTGGGGTGCCATCTCCTTCTCCAAGGGTATCTTCTAGCCACATGTAATTATTGAACATTTGAAATTGTGTTGTAAGTATAAAAGACATGCTGGCTTTTGAAGATTTCATGCAAATATAGAATGTAAAATATCTTATTCATAATTTTTTATTGAATATATGTTGGGGTGATAATATTTTGGATATATTGACTTGAATAAAATATGTATCAAAATTAATTTCACTTTCTTTCCCTCAGATTTCCCAGAAAATTGGAAAAAGTAACCATTGCATATGTGATTCTCATTGTGGATCCTGTCATATTTCTATTGATTAGCACTACCCTAGATAGTATTTAAGGCTCCTCTTAGCTCTCAAATTCTATGACTAAATGTTCTTTTAAGTACTGATTCCCTGATAGTTACTCAGGAGCAAAAACAATTCAGAGAACATTTAAAGTAATTCTTGCCATCACGAAGCTCAGAATCTCACTCTAGAGGCTAAGCTTAGGTCAGTGGAGAGTTCTTAGACTGGCCTTTGAATCATTAGCACCTGGTATAATCCTTAATCTAATATCTGGCTCAATTAGCAAATATGGGAAATTAGAGAACAATTAGTGTGGATATATTTAAATTAACAAGATTTAAGTAAAAGCAAGGTAGCTCTGAGTGAACTCAATGTTTTATTTTAGGGCAAGTCCTAATATACCTTGCATATTTAAGCATTCTTTTACCAAGAAAGTGAGACAATTTCTTTCCCTGCCATTGTCCTCTATATAAAGCTGTTGGTTAGTATGCTGCCTCCTATTTGAGAGCAGAAGAATCAGAGAAATTTAGAAGTATGAGGATGCAAAATGCTAATAAATTAAGGATGTATAACAGATTAATTTTAACCTTTAAAAATATTACCAATACTTAAGAGGCATACATTTAGAAATTATCTTGGTAGCTTTTTGCTCATTGATATTCAAATACTGAATGGCTCAATTAATTTGGGGGGCGGGGGAGAAGAAACACAGAAGAAAAACTACTGGTCTAGACATCTCAAAATGACTGATTCTAAATATTATACAGCAAAGTGAAGATGCACAGTAATTTCAGATTTTGAACTATTTTCTGGAAAATTTTTGGACTCTGTTGAAAACATCAAACATATTGGAGAAACAGTTTGATTCGACAGATCCCCTTAGCTTGAAACTTTCCCTCAGGAGGTAGGGAAAATAAAGTCATTGCTGTAATTGAGCTGAGTTCTTTCATTTAGAAGCAGGAATAAATTTGCTCATTTAGATAAACCATTAGAGCCCCTCCTCTCCCTTTAATGATCTTCCTTTTCTTTTAGAGCAAATAATAGTTGTGTTCCCAGGAAGCAAGAGAATATCATTAATACTCACTCCAAGGTGGAAAGAACAAGGTGGCTCAGATGGTAAAGAATCTGCCTGTATGCAGGGGACCTGGGTTCAGTCCCTGGAGGATGAAATAGCAACCCACTCCAGTATTCTTGCCTGGGAAATCCTATGGACAGAGGAGCCTGGTGGGCTATAGTCCATGGGGTCACAGAGAGTTGGATATAACTGAGCTAATAACTCTTTTGCTTTCTTTCACTGAGTCATGGTCCTATCCAGGTGAAAGAATGTTTTTGCCTTTAAAGAGCCCTTTGCTTTTCACCCTAGTCCATACCCACTTATCAGTCATAATAACAAAGTAATTTTCAGGGAAGAGCAATGTTGTTCAGTGTCCCTTCTTGCATAGAGTATATTTTTGCCTTTTCATACTGTAAAAACGTTGCTGACAAAGGTCTGTATATTCAAAGCTATGGTTTCTACAGTAGTCATGTATGGATGTGAGAGCTGGACCATAAAGAAGGCTGAGAGCTGAAGAATTGTTGCTTTCAAATTGTGGGGCTGGAGAAGACTCTTGAGAGTCCCTTGGATGGCATGCAATATCAAATCAATCCATCCTAAAGGAAATCAACTCAATATACTTTGGAAGGACTGATGCTGAAGCGGTAGCTCTAATATTTTGGCCACGTGATGTGAAGAGCTGACTCAGAAAAGACCCTGATGCTGGGAAAGATTGAGAACAGGAGGAGAAGGGAACGATAGAGGATGAGATGGCTGGATGGCATCACTGACTCAATGGACATGAATTTGAACAGACTTCGTGAGACAGTGAAGAACAGGGAAGCCTGGTGTCCTGCAGTCCATGGGGTTGCAAAGAATCGGACATGACTTAGCAACTGAATAACAACAATACAGTCAGGTCCCTTACGAGCTCTCCTGTGATTATCTGAGCCGGGACTCTTAGCAGATCTTCAAATCTACTCTTCTTGGAAGTCACTCCTTCTGTCATGGGAGAAAGAGAGTACATGTTAGCCTCAGCTGACATGTGAAAACTGAGGCCAGGATGTCGTTCATTTTTTCAGAAACCAGCATAATGTTTGGCTCACATAGAATTCACTTAATGGCGAATTAATGGTGATTTTTTAATAGAGCTTTGGACACAGCTCCTTCATTTCCTTGAGTGAAAGCTAGGAAATAGGTATTTCTGAGTCCTAAGTAGTTTATACAGAGGTTTAGAATGAATGGCTAAGAGTATAGGTGTTTCCTAAAACTTTAGTATCTTAAGATGTAGCTGGAGAGTTGGGCTATTTCAGGCCTGAGTTCCTTAAAAATGAGACAGACAGGAAGAAAGCAGCCAGCTGCTTTTATGCATGTTGCAATGACAGAATGAGCACATCATCTAGGAAAGCAAATAACTGCAAATATTCTTCTGAATAAGCAGGAATGGAAGATGGGAAAAACTGCTGAGAACATTTTACATTAGGATTTTTTTCACAGCTTTCCCAATCTTGGCGGTTGTAAGAGAATTGTTTTATGTGGTTTTGGTCTGTGCTTGCAACATTCGGCAGCCTATTCCCGAACACAAAGAGGTATTTCAGGATGTCTGGTGAGTGACCAGTGGTTTGCCTTTTTAACTCTTCAAAATATAAAAATTAAATGGATTACTTAAAACCATTTTTGTTTTCAGGGGTTAATAATAACCTATTCCTTAGCACTAGCTTCTCTGGTTTTTATGCTATCTTATGTTCCAGTGAGGCTCTCTGAGAAGTTAAGAATGATATGCTTCTTCTTATTATTATTATTTTTTACCAAATCCAAAAGGCTTCTCTCAGTCTTTGTTTTCTATAATCTGTGTGACCTCCACTTGGTATCACCGACCACCTGCTCCTTCTTGAAAACTCCTCTGTTCTTATTTCTAAGACATCATGTATGCCAGCCCTTGCTTAGTTCTTTGATAGTGCCTCTGTCTCTTCCACAGCCTCTCTTGGGTCGGTTTAATGGAAGATACAGGGATTGAATGTGTTACCAATCTCCTGTGGGTAAGGGGCCCTTCAATGGGTCCAATGCCAACATTGAATGAGACTGGGTTTGGCATAGCAGAGCAGAAACTTTGTTCATTGATCAAAGAATGGAGAAGGGAGAGCTCCTGCTCTAAAGATACCTTCTCCTCAAAGGAAGGGGACAAAGGAATATTAAGGGATAGGAGGCAGACACGTCATCAGGTTCTAGACTTTCAGGGGCAGCTGGGACATGTGCAGTCTTCCACACTCCTTTGCAAATGGCACAAACTGTGCCTAGCAGAGTACAAATCCTCCCCTTAAGTGGCGATCTTAGCATGGTAATGAAGCAAAGGTGACTTTCAGACACCTCCAGGTCTCATTTGCACAGGCTCATTCCTGTGGTGAAGTCAGAGCTGGTTCTGTACAACTGGCAACTGTGTATCTCTCAAAGGACGTTAAAGCTTCTCTGCCAACCATCAGGCACTTTTGAAACGAGCACAGAGATAAACAAGGCTAGTGTCCTTCAGCTCTCAGATACTGGTTTGGAAACACAGGAGTAAATCAAGGCACGAGTCCTTCAGCTTTGAGAGGCTGTTATGCGTGACAAATGTAGTTGGCTTTTCAGGATTAGAATGAGGAGGAGGGAGGGAACATAAGCACAAAATGAGACCTGAGGGAGATCCTGAGGGCCATGAGGGCAGTGCTAAAGGTTCTGATTTTATCCTAAGAGAAGTGTGCAGCCACTAACATAAGAAATGTAGGGTCTGTCTATCTATCTATCTTATACATACATACATATATTATATATATAAATGTATTTATATATTATTTATATATAATATATAATTAAATACATTATATATAATACATATAATTAAATACCTTATATATTATATATAATTAAATACATTATATATATAAATATAAAATGATTACTTTGTGTTTAAATGAAACACTCCAAATTCAGAGGAAGAATGGGAGTCAACAGTGGAAGCAGAGAACCTGGTTGGTCAGGAGTCTACAGCATAGTTCAGGGAAGAACAGATGCTGACTTGGGCGAGTGTGATGGTGAGGGGTATACAGCGTGCTTGAAGAATTGAAGAGTTATATTAAAAGATCCAGTTTCAAGGCACTTAGAGCTTTTCCTCTTTCTATGGCCGCTCCAAGCAGCTTGCAGGACCTCAGTTTCTCCATGAGGGACTAAGCCTGGACCCATGACAGTGGAGCACTGAGTCCCAACCACTGGACTGTCAGGAGATTCCTGCCACACAGAGTTTAGAAAGAGACTCTGACATAAAAAATGGCAGTACTTGAGGAATGGCAGAAAGCAGCATGTGAATTTCACCAAGGGATAAAGGAAGAAGTCATCAGCTATAGTTCAGGTAAATCAGAGGAAGTCTCATGGAGACCCTTCTAAGTATTTAAATTTGGCTGATATTGGGATTGTAAGGGTGGGGGTGACAAAAATTGGCTGGACAAGAATTAGTGTGCCTTTCCTGAAGGGCCTTGTTTGGACTTTATTCTATGGGGTTAGGAGTCATCTAAATGTTTAGAACACTGGAGGGTGGAAACATTTGAATTTGAAACCATCATTCCGGTAGCAGTGAAGAGACTGGTTAGAGGAAGGGCGGACTGCAGCCAGGAAACCAGCTGGGGAGACTTTTGTGGTTACCCGGGTTAGAGAGGATGAGGTCAGGAATTAAGGAAGTAGCAGAGGAGAGGGTGAGGAAAGGACAGAATAAGGAAACACGGAGATGATAAAATTGACAGGTTTTCTGAATGATACATGAGTGCTGTTAAGGATAGGGAGAAATCCAAGTCCCATTCCATGCTTCTGGTGTGGGTAACTGGGCAGGTGACAGGGCCAATGACCAAAACAGGGACACACTTGAGGCAAACAATGATGGATTTCATTTGGGACTGGTGAGGCAGATGAGCCTCTGGAATGCTGCATGGAGATATCCGGTAAGTAGGTGAACAGAACGATCTGGGCCGGACTGGAGACACATACACACAGTAGTTATCATGACATAGATGCTGAGTGAAGCTTCCTGCAGGTGGGAGTCCCACTTCTTCTAGTAGATCCCCTAGTGTATCTGTTTAGTGCCTTGTACAAAGGGGATTTCATTGCTTTGTACAAAGACATTTTAAAGTCTACTGTTAAGTTATCATCATGAGAGTAGGTTAAGTGAAAATGTTAGTTGCTCAGTTGTGTCTGACTCTTTGCGACCCCACGGACTGTAGCCTGACAGGCCCCTCTGTCCATGGAATTCTCCAGTCAAGAGTACTGCAGTGGGTTGCCATTCTCTCCTCCAGGGGATCTTCCTGACACAGGGATGAAACCTGAGTCTCCTGCATTGCAGGGGGATTATTTACTGTCTGAGCCAGTAGGTAAATTCTATGTAGATTTTGAAGCACTTTAGGACAGTATCAAGTTTGTAACAGAAGAGGTAATGTAACTGACAAGCCAGCAATGTAAATTTTAGGGCATTTTAAAGTACAGAGGCAAGGTTGTATCTCATGAATTCCTCACCTAGGTTTACAGGATATTGGATGACAAACCCTTAGGGAGGGATGTACAGTTTGTCATTAAAATTATTCACACTTGATTTACAGGCACTCTGCTGCCTTGTTTGCTTATTCTATGCAGTACGTGACTATAACCATGATTTTAAAAGCCTTGGACAGACACCGTAGGCAAAATCAGAATACATACATTAAAAAAAAAAAGTCCCTTGCTTTCTTTTGACTGTGCTTGGTAGATTTCGGATGCCAGGGTGTGAGTCACGAGTTTAAAGGAAAAAACCTAAACACTCAACTATGGAATCTCAGGACTGGCTTTTCAAACATGAATGTGTGTGTGGACCACATTCTGCAAGGAGATTTTTCTAGAGCTGAGAGGACCTGGGTATATAATAAGAACTCAGAATGATGGTGATGATGTAATAAATTCTCATAGCAACTCTATAGTGTAACATTTGTTACTACGTCCACTCACAGAGGTGGAAACAAAGTATAGAGAACTGTGAAACATGCCCTGGGTCACACCCTTAGGAAGAAGTAAGGAAAGAACAAGAAATTGGATCTGTTGGCTTCTAGTTGCACAGAGTTGGACACGACTGAAGCAACTTAGCAGCAGCAGCAGCAGCAGCAGAACTATACATAAAGCCACTCACTTGACAAATGTTTACTGGGCACCTACTAAATGCTAGACTGAGGTAAAATGTTGACTAAAACAGATTTGTTCTAGCTTTCAGGGATTTAGTCTAATTTGACAGAAAGAGAATTCCAGATAAACGTTTATTTCTGCTTCATTGACTATGCTAAAGCTTTTGACTCTGTGGATCAGATCAAATTGTGGGAAATTCTTAAGGAGATGGGAATACCAGACCACCTTACCTGCCTCCTGAGAAATCTGTATGCAGGTCAAGAAGCAAAAATTAGAACTGGACATGGAACAATGAACTGGTTCCAAATTGGCAAAACAGTACATCAAGGTTGGATATTGTCACCCTGCTTATTTAACTTATATGCAGAGTACATCATGAGAAATGCTGGGCTGGAGGAAGCCCAAGTTGGAATCAAGATTGCCAGGAGAAATATCAATAACCTCAGATATGCAGATGACACCACCCTTATGGCAGAAAGTGAAGAGGAACTAAAGAGCCTCTTGATGAAAGTGAAAGAGGAGAGTGAAAAAGTTGGCTTAAAGCTCAACATTCAGAAAACTAAGATCATGGCATCTGGTCCCATCACATCATGGGAAATAGATGTGGAAACAGTGGCAGACTTTATTTTTCTGGGCTCCAAAATCACTGCAGATGGTGATTGCAGCCATGAAATTAAAAGATGCTTACTCCTTGGAAGGAAAGTTATGACCAACCTAGACAGCATATTAAAAAGCACAGACATTATTTTGTCCACAAAGGTCCGTCTAGTCAAGGCTATGGTTTTTCCAATAGTCATGTATGGATGTGAGAGTTGGACTATAAAGAAACCTGAACACCAAAGAATTGATGCTTTTGAACTGTGGTATTGGAGAAGACTCTTGAGAGTCCCTTGGACTGCAAGGAAATCCAACCAGTCCATCCTAATGGAGATCAGTCCTCGGTGTTCATTGGAAGGACTGATGTTGAAGCTGAAACTCTAACACTTTGGCCACCTGATACAAACAGCTGACTCATTGGAAAAGACCCTGATGCTGGGAAAGTTTGAGGGCAGGAGGAGAAGGCGACAACAGAGTATGAGATGGTTGGATGGCATCACCGACTCAATGGACATGGGCTTGAGTGGACTCTGGGAGTTGGTATTGGACAAGGAAGCCTGGTGTGCTGTGGTTCATGGGGTCGCAAAGAGTCGGACACAACTGAGTGACTGAACTGAACTGATAGTCTAACCAGTCCATCCTGGAGTGCAGGAGGGATTTGTCTTGCATCAATCATTGTAGTGAATCTGGCCTGTTCTTAGGCTTAGAAATAGTCATCTAGTAGTGTTTTTGTAAAATGCTTAGACCTGTGCTTGGCACATACTATAAGCACCATGTAAGTGTAGCTAGTATTGTTACTGTTTCTGTTATTTTTATTGTTGCTATTGTTACTGTGCCACTATGCACATGCTACTCTTGTAGAAACTATGAGCTCAGAATTATGAACTTCATCTATTATCTGTATTCAATAAAACATATTGGGCAGCCATCTGGAAAAAAACACTTGAATTCCCACCTCCGGTTAAATAAATTCCAGATGGTGCAAAGATTTGAATGTGAGAAACAAAATCATAAAAGTAATAGCACATACATAGGATAATTTTTAATTTGATTCTGGAATAGAGGAGGACTTTCTAAGTTGAACAAATTTCAAAGGCATAAAAGAAAACATTGATGTTTAATCCAACTACATAAAGTAAAGAGTGACTTCATAAGGCTAAAACATAAAGAGAAAATACAATTAGAATCCAGGGGAAAATTGCAATCATAACATAGGCAAATGACTATTTTCTTTAATGCATAATTTCCTGAATACATTAATACCAGAATAGTCACTAAGAAAAAGGCCTATAACCTTATCTAGTAAAAAATTAGATAAGGATATTTTTTAAAAATTATAAAAGTAACTCTTTAACATGAAAAGAAGCTCAACCTTATTCAAAATAAGAGAAATGAAAATCATGATATTGGCAAAGATAAAAAATGAAACCATTGAATTGAGTTAGGGGTTGATGGTGAAGGGAAATAAATATCCTCAAACATTTTTGGCAAAAGGGAAAATTGCTACAACTCCAATATAAAGCAATCCAGTAATCTCTATCTAAAACAAAAATGCAAATCCCTTGATTCAAGCAATTATATTACTGATTTTTCCTAAAGATGATTATTTTTACAAATGTGAAATGAGGACTGCATAAATGTATCTACTGCAACATTGTTAGTAATAGGGAAAAATAGGAACCATATAAGTATCGATCAAGAGAGGTCAGGTTAAATAAATTGCATTAGTTCTACACTATGGTGTACTATATAGCATTTAATAGAAGAAAAATTGGTTTTTATGGACTGATATAATCTGCAATCTGCAACATAAATTTTTAAAATGAAAAATTCAAGATGCAAAACATGTGTACCAAGCTACCATTTTGTAAAAATGTATTTTCATATATACTTTCCCCCCCAAAATATCTCTGAATAAGAAATGATAACAGGGGAGAACAAGAGGGCAGAAGAGTAGGTGGACATGGAGTACCTCTCTCTCCATGGATACATGAGGAACACACCTTAAGACATAGAAGTGCATGCATAACACCAGCTGACAGCAGACAGGAGTACCTGACCAGTGGAAAAGAATATATAGAACCATGCAAAACCCGGTAAGATGAAGGAACTAGGGGGGGAAAACAGGACTGGACCTGCCCTCTGCAGTGGGGGAACTGAAGCAGGGGTCTGATCCCCACATTGGGGCAATTGTCTGGGTTAGAAGAGAAACATTTAAGGCTGAGAGTGAAACAGCTGATCTGTGGCAGCCTAGATGGAATGAGAACAGACAGTCCTTGCTGCAGCCATACATACCCTGGATAGGGACACAGGTCCCCTGGAAGGCGCAGCAGCTGGGAGTTGGAGTTTAGGGATTGTGGAGCAATCCCAGGGTGAGGGCTGCTGTTGACGGCGGAGAGACAGACTGAGGGGATGTGCGGGAGGAGACTGTGGTTGGAAATGCCTGTGGAGGAAAGCCAGGCAGCCATGGAAGCAAGGCGATACTGCTGAGTCATGCGTAGGGGGGGAGCCACCACCATAGCCTTTCTCCCCCCAACAGGCCAGCATCAGCAGCTGAACAGTAGAGAGGCTGGCCCAGCAAACGCCTGATACACTGAACTAGAGTAGGACCCCACCCAGGGGGGTGCCACTCTATGTGCCTGACACACTGAACAACAGAGAAGAACCCCAGGCAAGGGAGCCCTCTAAGTGCCTGAACTGGCGGAGGCTATGGAGAAAGACCGGCCAAAGAGGCCTTCTGATCGCCAGCTACAAGAGGCTCGAAAAAAAAACTCTGATAGGGCCATAACTCCTGGGGTGGAGGCAGTCCATGTCCCTGAACACTTGGCATTGCCAGGGTCCCCACAAGCCAAGCAGCTGTGCCAACTTCATGTTCAACTCTCACTGGGGCAGAGCTGCCACAGGCAAAAAAAGTGTTGTGTCTATGCATGCAGGGTTGCTTTGGTCGTGTTAAACTCTTTGTGACCCTGTAGACTGTGGCCTGCCAGGCTTCTCTGTCACGGGGGTTCTCCAGGCAAGAATACTGGAGTGTATTGGCCAATACAGGTTGCCATACCCTTCAAGAGCACTATATTTCCTGCTGCCCTAGCCGGCAATTCCTGAGTACCTGGTGCTGCCAGAACCCCCCGTGACCCAAGCAGCTGCACCACCTCCACACCTGGCCCTCACAGGGGCAAACCAAAGTCCTCCAGGGCAGCCTCAGGAGCAAACCCCAGTGGACAACCCACATGCAGAGGTGGAGCTAAAACCACAATTGAAACCCAAGGTCAGTGTGACTAAAGAGGACCCCAAACCTTCCCACCAGCTGTATAAGCTGAAGATTAAATCCACATGATCAGCTAGGCAGACTCTGTATCTATAGATTATATAAAAGGACATTGAGAGTTTCCACAAAACAAAACACACTAGTTCTGATAGCTGTGGACTGGAGGCAAGAACACACAGGAGTAGGACCAGATTAGAATCTGAGCTGCCAGGTCTCTGGACAGCAGGTCCAGAGATGAGCGCAGAGTTGGAGGGCATCCTAGGGAGGTGAGGTGGACTGTGAGTCCCAGCGAGGGAAAGGACTCTGAGAGCAGTGACTCAAGAAAAACATTTACTATTCTTATGTTCTGACTTGTTCTGTAGACTCTTTTGGATTTTTTTTTTTTTCCTTTCCCCTCCCCCTGTTGTAGTTGTTCATTTTATTGGCACTATGAAATCTAATTAAGCTTTGGAGCTTTATTATTTTTTTTCCTCAGTCACATTTTTTATTACTTTATAAACCTCTGCCTCTACGTTGGGCTTTTGCAGTCCTGTGGAGTTCTCACTCTTTTCTCTCTCTCTCTCTCTTTTTATAGTTTTAATTTTTAACCTATGATTACTTTTCTACACTTATTCCTTTGTTTGCTTTTCCTACTGTTCTTTTCCCCTTGCAGTTAATCTTTAATGTATATAAATCTTCTTTATCCACCTCTGTTTAACGTTGCATATCTATTCTTTCTTTCCTTTCCTCTCAACATATATTTGTTAGTTTTATTTTCATTGCTTTATTTCCCAATTGACACCTTGCATTAGTTTTGTTTTTCAGTTTGTGCTTTAGTTAGTTTTGTTCTTAACTGGTAGATATAATTTTTCATTTCCTTTGTTTGCCAGGTCAGTCTATTGTACTTTATTTTAGTTGCATTGTTTTGACTTTGCTTATGGGTGTATATGTGTATATCCCATTATTTTTGCTATTATTTGCCTGAGATTCTAACTGCCATTTACCTGGGGTTCTTCTTTGGTTTCCCATTCTTGGGTATTTGTTTTAATCTTACTTAATGCCATAACAAACCACTTGTGGGATCTTCATTCCTGACCAAATATCAAGCCCTGAGCCTTTGAAATGGGAGCACTGACTCCAACACCCTACACTACCAGAGAACTAACCCTCAGTTCAGTTCAGTTCAGTCACTCAGTCATGTCTGACTCTTTGTGACTCCATGAATTGGAGCACACCAAGCCTCCCTGTCCA
The DNA here is from genome assembly GCF_019923935.1 of Bubalus bubalis. Lineage (NCBI taxonomy): Eukaryota > Metazoa > Chordata > Mammalia > Artiodactyla > Bovidae > Bubalus > Bubalus bubalis. The sequence goes on along the minus strand of NC_059172.1, from coordinate 79,940,741 downwards.
TCACCAACTCCCAGAGTTCACTCAAACTCATGTCTATAGAGTCAGTGATGCTATCCAGCCATCTCATCCTCTGTCATCCCCTTCTCCTCCTGCCCCCAAGCCCCTCCCAGCATCAGAGTCTTTTCCAATGAGTCAACTCTTCGCATGAGATGGCCAAAGTACTGGAGTTTCAGCTTTAGCATCATTCCTTCCAAAGAACACCCAGGACCGATCTCCTTTAGAATGGACTGGTTGGATCTCCTTGCAGTCCAAGGGACTCTCAAGTGTCTTCTCAAATACCACAGTTTAAAAGCATCAATTCTTCGGCACTCAGCTTTCTTTATAGTCCAACTCTCACATCCATACATGATCACTGGAAAAACCATACCCTTGACTAGATGGACCTCTGTTGGCAAAGTAATGTCTCTGCATTTGAATATGCTGTCTAGGTTGGTCATAACTTTCCTTCCAAGGAGTGAGTGTCTTTTAATTTCATGGCTGAAATCACTATCTGCAGTGATTTTGGAGCCCAAAAAATAAAGTCTGACACTGTTTACACTGTTTCCTCATCTATTTCCCATGGAGTGATGGGACCAGATGCCATGATCTTAGTTTTCTGAATGTGGAGCTTTAAGCCAACTTTTTCACTCTCCTCTTTCACTTTCATCAAGAGGCTCTTTAGTTCCTCTTCACTTTCTGCCATAAGGGTGGTGTCATCTGCATATCTGAGGTTATTGATATTTTTCCTGGAAATCTTGATTCCAACTTGTGCTTCTTCCAGCCCAGCGTTTCTCAGGATGTACTCTGCATAGAAGTTAAATAAGCATGGTGACAATATACAGCCTTGATGTACTCCTTTTCCTATTTGGAACCAGTCTGTTGTTCCATGTCCAGTTTTAACTGTTGCTTCCTGACCTTCATACAGGTTTCTCAAGAGGCAGGTCAGGTGGTCTGGTATTCCCATCTCTTGAAGAATTTTCCACAGTTTACTGTGATCCACACAGTCAAAGGCTTTTGCATAGTCAATAAAGCAGAAATAGATGTTTTTCTGGAACTCTCTTGCTTTTTCGATGATCCAGTGGATGTTGGCAATTTGATCTCTGGTTCCTCTGCCTTTTCTAAAGCCAGCTTGAATATCTGGAAGCTATGGTTCACGTATTGCTGAAGCCTGGCTTGGAGAATTTTGAGCATGATTTTACTAGCGTGTGAGATGAGTGCAATTGTGCGGTAGTTTGAGCATTCTTGGCATTGCCTGTTTTGGGGATTGGAATGAAAACTGACTTTTTCCAGTCCTGTGGCCACTGCTGAGTTTTCCAAATTTGCTGGCATATTGAGTGCAGCACTTTCACAGCATCATCTTTCACGATTTGAAAGAGCTGAACTGGAATTCCATCACCTCCACTAGCTTTGTTCGTAGTGATGCTTTCTGAGGCCCATTTGACTTCACATTCCAGGATGTCTGGCTCTAGGTCAGTGATCACACCATTGTGATTAACTCGGGCATGAAGATCTTTTTTGTACAGTTCTTCTGTGTATTCTTGCCACCTCTTCTTAATATCTTCTGCTTCTGTTAGGTCCATACCATTTCTGTCCTTTATCGAGCCCATCTTTGCATGAAATGTTCCCTTGGTATCTCTAATGTTCTTGAAGAGATCCCTAGTCTTTCCCATTCTGTTGTTTTCCTCTATTTCTTTGCATTGATCACTGAGGAAGGTTTTCTTATTTCTTCTTGCTATTCTTTGGAACTCCGCATTCAAAGGCTTATATCTTTCTTTTCTCCTTTGCTTTTCGCTTCTCTTCTTTTCACAGCTCTTTGTAAGGCCTCTCCAGACAGCCATTTTGCTTTTTTGCATTTCTTTTCCATGGGGATGGTCTTGATTCCTGTCTCCTGTACAATGTCATGAACCTCCATCCATAGTTCATCAGGCACTCTGTCTATCAGATCTAGTCCCTTAAATCTATTTCTCACTTCCACTGTATAATCATAAGGGATTTGATTTAGGTCATACCTGAATGGTCTCGTGGTTTCCCCCACTTTCCTCAATTTAAGTCTGAATTTGGCAATAAGGAATTCATGATCTGAGCCACAGTCAGCTCCCAGTCTTGTTTTTGCTGACTGTATAGAGCTTCTCCATCTTTGGCTGCAAAGAATATAATCAATCTGATTTCAGTGTTGACCATCTGGTAATGTCCATGTGTAGAGTCTTCTCTTGTGTTGTTGGAAGAGGGTGTTTGCTATGACCAGTGCGTTCTCTTGGCAAAACTCTATTAGCCTTTGCCCTGCTTCATTCTGTATTCCAAGGCCAAATTTGCCTGTTACTCCAGGTGTTTCTTGACTTCCTATTTTCGCTTTCCAGTCCCCTATAATGAAAAGGACATCTTTTTTGGGGTGTTAGTTCTAAAAGGTCTTGCAGTTAGAACCATTCAGCTTCTTCAGCGTTACTGGTTGGGGCATAGACTTGGATTACTGTGATATTGAATGGTTTGCCTTGGAAATGAACAGAGATCATTTTTGAGATTGCATCCAAGTACTGCATTTTGGACACTTTTGTTGACCATGATGGCTACTCCATTTCTTCTAAGGGATTCCTGCCCACAGTAGTAGATATAATGGTCATCTGAGTTAAATTCACCCATTCCAGTCCATTTTAGTTCACTGATTTCTAGAATGTCGACGTTCACTCTTGCCATCTCCTGTTTGACCACTTCCAATTTGCTTGATTCATGGACCTGACATTCCAGGTTCCTATGTAATATTGCTCTTTACAGCATCGGACCTTGCTTCTATCACCAGTCACACCCACAACTGGGTGTTGTTTTTGCTTTGGATCCATCCCTTCATTCTTTCTGAAGTTATTTCTCCACTGATCTCCAGTAGCATATTGGGCACCTACTGACCTGGGGAGTTCCTCTTTCAGCATCCTATCATTTTGCCTTTTCATACTGTTCATGGAGTTCTCAAGGCAAGAATACTGAAGTGGTTTGCCATTCCCTTATCCAGTGGACCATATTCCGTCAGACCTTTCCACCATGACCGGCCCGTCTTGGGTGGCCCCACACGGTATGGCTTAGTTTCATTGAGTTAGACAAGGCTGTGGTCCATGTGATCAGATTGACCAGTTTTATGTGATTATGGTTTCAATGTGTCTGCCTTCTGATGCCCTCTCGCAACACCTACTGTCTTACTTGGGTTTCTCTTACCTTGAATGTGGGGTATCTTTTCACGGCTGCTCCAGCAAAGTGCAGCCCCTGCTCCTTAACTTGGACAAGGGATGTCTCCTCACCGCTGCCCCTCCTGACCATGGAGTAGCTCCTCTCAGCCCTCCTGAACCCGCACGAGAACTCACACAAAAGAAAGCACTTGAATCCAAGACCTGGCATCACCCAACCACCATCTAAACAACCAACAAAACAAAAATACAAACGAAGTTAAGAGCAGACAGGATTAACATCTCACTCAGCCTTGCCCATCAGAGGAATAACAAACAAAGCAACCAACAAAAGCTCAGCACAAATCTCACCCTGTACGAAGCTCACAGAAACTACTGGACCAACCCTAACAAGGGCAGAAACCAAAAGGAAGAAAGAATTCAACCTTGAAGCCTGGGAAAAGGAGACCTCAAACACAATGTTCTTTAAAAAAAAAATAATGAAAAGGAAGAGAAATACTATGTAAATGAAGGAACAAATTAGAAACACAGTAGTCCAAATAAATGAAGAGGAAATAGGCAAACTACCTGAAAAAAAAAATCAGAATAATGATAGTAAAGAAGATCAAAAACCTTGAACACAAAATGGATAAAATGCAACAATCAATTAACAAAGATCTAGAAGAATTAAAGAATAAACATACAAACAATACAATTACTGGAATTAAAAATACTCTAGAAGGAACCAATAGCAGAAAATCTGAAGCAGAAGAACGAATCAGTTAGCTGGAAGATAAAATGGTGGAAATAACTTCTGAAGAGCAAAATAAAGTGAAAAGAATGAAAAGAACTGAGGATAGTCTCAGAGACCTCTGCGACAATATCAAACGTACCAACATTCAAATTATAAGGGTCCCAGAAGAAGAAGAAGAAAAAAAAAAAAACAAAGGGTATGAGAATATTTTTGAAGAGATTATATTTGAAAATTTCCCCAACATAGAAAAGGAAATAGTCAATTAAATCCAAGAGGTGCAAAGAATCCCATACAGGATAAACCCAAGGAGAAACATGCCAAGACACATACTAATCAAACTAACAAAGACTAAACACAAAGAAAGAATATCAAAAGCACCAAAGGAAAAGCAACAAGTAACATACAAGGGAAGCCCCATATATTTAACAGCAGATTATTCAGCAGAAACTCTGCAGGCCAGAAAGGAATGGCAAGATAAATTAAAGTACTGCAAGGGAAAAATCTACAATCAAGATTACTGCACCAGGCAAGGATCTCATTAAAAATTGATGGAGATATAAAAAGCTTTTCAGATAAGCAAAAGTTAGGAGAATTCAGTACCACCAAACCAGCTTTACAACAAATGTTAAAGGGTCTTATATAGCTAAGAAAATACAAGAGAAGAAAAAAGATCTACCAAATCAACCCCAAACAATTAAGAAAAATGGCAACAGGAACATATATATCAATAAGTACTTTAAATGGAAATGGATTAAATGCTCCAACCAAGAGACACAGACTGGCTGAATGGATACAAAAACAAGACCCATAAATATGCTGTGTACAAGAAACCCATTTCAGACCTAAAGACACATATAGACTGAAAGTGAGAGGATGGAAAAAATATATTCCATGCAAATGGGAAGCAAAAGAAAGCTGGAATAGCAATCCTCATATCAGACAAAAATAGACCTTAAAATAAAGATTACAATATACATAATGATCAAGGGAACACTCCAAGAGGAAGACATAACAATTGTAAATATCTATGCACCCAACATAGGAGCACCTTGATACATAAGACAAACACTAACAGGCATAAAAGGAGAAATTGACAGTAACACAATAATAGTAGGAGACTTTAACACCCCACTCACACCAATGGACAGATCAGCAAAACAGAAAATTAATAAGGAAACACAAGTCTTAAACGATACATTGGATGAGATGGATCTCATTGGAATCTTCAGGACATTCCATCCAAATGCAGAAGAGTACACTTTCTCCTCAAGTGCACATGGAACATTCTTCCAGATAGACCACATCTTGGGTCACAAGTCAAACCTCAGTAAATTTAAGAAAAATGAAATCTTATGCAGCATCTTCTCCCACCACAACACTATGAGTCTAGATATCAATTACAAGAAAAAAACTGTAAGAAAGACATAGACATGGAGATTAAACAATACATTTCTAAATAACAAACAGGTTACTGAAGAAATCAAAAGGGAAATTAAAAAAATTCTAGAAACAAATGACAATGAAAACACAACAACTCAAAACCTATGGGATGCAGCAAAAGCAGTTAAGAGGGAAATTTATAGTAATACAATCCTACCTCAGGAAACAAGACAACCTAACTTTATACCTAAAACAACTGGAAAAAGAAGAAGAAGAAGAAAAAACAAAATTAGGAGAAGGAAAGAAATCATAAAGATCTGAGCAGAAATAAATGAAAAAGAAATGAAAGAAACAATAGTAAAGATTAATAAAACTAAAAGCTGGTTCTTTGAGAAGATAAACAAAATTGACAAATACTTAGCCAGATTCATCAAGAATATAAGGGAGAAGAATCAAATCAACAAAACTAAAAATGAAAAAGGAGATGTTACAACAGACAATGCAGAAATACAAAGGATTATAAGAGACTATTATGAACAACTATACAGCAACAAAATGGATAACCTGGAAGAAATGGCAGATTCTTAGAAAGGTTCCATCTTCCAAGACTGAACCAGAAAGAAATAGAAATTATGAACAACCCAATTACAAGCACTGAAACTGAAGCTGTGATAAAAAGTCTCCCCAAAAACAGAAGCCCAGGACCAGAGGGCTTCACAGGAGAATTCTATCAAACATTTAGAGAAGAGCTAATGCCTAGCCTTCTAAAACTGTTTCAAAAAATTGCAGAGGAAGGAACACTTCCAAACTCATTCTACGAGGTCACCATCACCCTGATACCAAAACCAGACAAAGACAACACAAAACAAGAAAATCTACAGGCCAATATCACTGATGAACATAGATGCAAAAATCCTCAACAAAATTTTAGCAAACAGAACTCAGCAACACATCAAAAAGCTCATACACCATGATCAAGTTGAGTTTATTTCGGGGATGCAAAGATTCTTCAATATACACAACTCAATCACTGTGATACACCATATTAACAAATTGAAAGATAAAAACCATATGATAATCTCAATAGATGCAGGAAAAGCCTTTGACAAAATTCAGCACCCATTCATGATTAAAACCCTTCAAAAAATGGTCATAGAAGGAACCTACCTCAACATTGTAAAGGCCATATATGCTAAGCCTACAGCAAACCTTATTCTCAATGATGAAAAACTGAAAGCACTCCCCATAAGATCACGAAAAAGACAAGGGTGTCCATTTTCACCACTATTATTCAACATAATTTTGGAAGTCCTAGCTACAGCAATCAGAGAAGAAAAAGAAATAAAAGGAATCCAGATCAGAAAAGAAGCAAAGCTCTCACTGTCTGCAGATGACATGATACTGTACATAGAAAACCCTAAAGATAGTATCAGAAAATTACTAGAGCTAATCAGTGAACTTAGCAAAGTCACATGATACAAAATCAATACACAGAAATCACTTGCATTCCTAAATACTAACAATGAAAAACTAGAAAGAGAAATTAAGGAATCAAACCCATTCACCATTGCAACAAAAAGAATATCTAGGAATAAACTTAGCCAAGGAGGCAAAAGAACTATATACAGAAAATTACAAGACACTGATGAAAGAAATCAAAGATGACATAAACAGATGGAGAGATATTACATGTATGTTCCTGGGTAGGAAGAATCAATATTGTGAAAATGACTATACACCAAATGCAATCTACAGTTTCAATGCAATCCTTATGAAATTACCCATGGCATTTTTCACAGAACTAGAACAAAAATCTCACATTTCATATGGAAGCTCAAAAGACCTCAAATAGCCAAAACAGTCTTGAGAAAGACAAATGGAACTGGAGGAGTCAATCTTCCTGACTTCAGACTATACTACAAAGCTACAGTCATCAAGACAGTATAGTACTGGCACAAAAACAGAAATATAGACCAATGGAACAAGACAGAAAGCCCAGAAATAAACCCATGCACCTATGGGTCCCTTATTTTTGACAAAGAAGGCAAGAATATACAATGGGGCAAAGAGAGCCTCTTCAGTCAGTGGTGCTGAGAAAACTGGACAGCTACATGCAAAAGAATGAAATTAAAACACTTCCTAACACCTTACACAAAGATACACTCAAAATGGATTAAATACCTAAATGTAAGACCAGAAACTGTAAAACTCTTAGAGGAAAGCATAGGCAGAACACTCAATGACATAAATGAAAGCAAGATCCTCTATGGCCCACCTCGTAGAGTAACGGAAATATAAGCCAAAGTAAACAAGTGGGACCTGATTAAACTTAAAAGCTTTTGCACAGCAAAGGAAACTATAAGCAAGGTGAAAAGACAACCCTTGGAATGGGAGAAAATAATAGCAAATGAAACAACTGACAAAGGATTAATTTCCAAAATATACAAGCAGCTCATACAACTCAATACCAGAAAAACAAACAGCCCAATCAAAAAGTGGGGAAAAGATCTAAACAGACATTTCTCCAAAGAAGACATACAGATGGCTAACAAACATGAAAAGATGCTCAACTTCACTCATTATTAGAGAAATGCAAATCAAAACTACAAAGAGATATCACCTCACAACAGTCAGAATGGCCATCATCAAAAGGTCTGCAAACAATAAATGCTGGAAAGGGTGTGGAGAAAAGGGAACTCTCTTGCACTGTTGGTGGGACTGTAAATTGATATAGCCACTATGGAAAATGATGTGGCGATTCCTTAAACAACTAGGAATATGACCCAGAAATCCCACTCCTAGGCATATACCCTGAGGAAATCAAAATTGAAAAAGACACATGTATCCCATTATTCATTGCAGCATTATTTACAATAGTTAGAACATGGAAGCAACCTAGATGTCCATTGACAGATGAATGGATAAAGAAGTTGTGGTACACACAATGGAATATTACTCAGCAATAAAAAGGAACACCTTTGAGTCAGTTCTGATGAAGTGGATGGACCTAGAACCTATTATACAGAGTGAAATAAGTCAGGAAGAGAAAGATAAATATTGTATTCTAATGCACATATACAGAATTTAGAAAAATGGTCCTGAAGGATTTACTTACAGGACAGCAATGAAGAAACATATATACAGAATAGACTTATGGACATGGAGAGAGGGGAGGAAAGGGTGATATATGGAAAGACTAACATGGAAACTTACATTACCATATGTATAATAGATAGCCAACGGGAATTTGCTGTATGGCTCAGGAAACTCAAACAGGGCTCTGTATCTACCCAGAGGAGTAGGATGGGGAGGGAGATGGGAGGGAAGTTCAAAAGGGAGGGGATTTATGTATACCTGTGGCTGATTCATGTTGAGGTTTTAGAGAAAATTCTGCAGAGCAATTATTCTTCAATAAAATAATAATAATAAAAAAGAAACGATAACGGGGTTTACTTCTAACAAAGATTCTGGGTGGCTGGGCTGAGATACAGGGGTGGGAGAAAGATCCAAGTTTCATTATATTCTCTTCTTACCTTAAATTTTTCCTTGTGAATATATTCCTAGTTCAAAATTAATTAAAAAATTTGAATCTTTATCAATAGCTACCTGATATATTTTTTTTTTTTAATGAAGGAGTATTAGACTTGGAAAGGATTTTACAGGTTATCTTATCCAATCTTTTTTTTAACAATGCAGGAAACTTTTGTACTATAAGAACAGCCCATAATAGTCTTTTACTTTCTTGAACATTTTGTTAATGGACACCTACTCTTTGTTGAACTTCCCAGGTGGTTCAGTGGTAAAAGAATCTGCCTGCCAATGCAGGAGATTCAGAAGGCTCAGGCTTGATCCCTGGGTCAGAAAGATCCTCTGGAGGAGGAAATTGACCACTCCAGTATTCTTGCCTGGGAAATCCCATGGACAGAGGAGCCTGGTGGGCTACAGTCTATAGGGTTTGCAAAGAGTCAGACATTCTACTGAGTGAAGTGACTGAGCATGCATTTCTTGTTGAAATAGCTTGTTGTATTTTTGTATAGGTCTAATCCATTTCTTCCTTAATCAGTCTAGTATTTATTTAGCAAAATAAATATTTAGCATTGTGTGTTTGTTGCAGTTACTTCATTATGTAGACACCCAGTATCTTTGGCATCCATTTATTTTACTTTAGGTTTCCAGAGGATTATATGTGTATCTTTTAGTAAGTGAAGAACCCTTCAGTTCAGTTCAGTTCTGTCACTCAGTCATGTCCAACTCTTTGTGACCCCAACAACCGCAGCATGCCAGGCCTCCCTGTCTATCACCAACTCCAAGAGTTCACTCAAACTCATGTCCATCGAGTCAGTGATGCCATCCAGCCATCTCATCCTCTGTCGTCCCCTTCTCCTCCTGCCCCCAATCCCTCCCAGCATCAGAGTCTTTTCCAATGAGTCAACTCTTCGCATGAGGTGGCCAAAGTATTGGACTTTCAGCTTCAACATCAGTCCTTCCAAAGAAATCCCAGGGCTGATCTCCTTCAGAATGGACTGGTTGGACCTCCTTGCAGTCCAAGGGACTCTCAAGAGTCTTCTCCAACACCACAGTTCAAAAGCATCAATTCTTCGGTGCTCAGCTTTCTTCACAGTCCAACTCTCACATCCATACATGACTACTGGAAAAACCATAGCCTTGACTAGACAGACCTTTGTTGGCAAAGTAATGTCTCTGCTTTTGAATATGCTCTCTAGGTTGGTCATAACTTTCCTTCCAAGGAGTAAGTGTCTTTTAATTTCATGGCTGCAATCACCATCTGCAGTGATTTTGGAGCCCACCCAAAAATAAAGTCAGCCACTGTTTCCACTGTTCCCCATTTATTTGCCATGATGTGATGGGACTGGCTGAAACTCCAATACTTTGGCCACCTCATGTGAAGAGTTGACTCATTGGAAAAGACTCTGATGCTGGGAGGGATTGGGGGCAGGAGGAGAAGGGGACAACAGAGGATGAGATGGCTGGATGGCATCACTGACTCGATGGACGTGAGTTTGAGTGAACTCCGGGAGTTGGTGATGGACAGGGAGGCCTGGCGTGCTGCGATTCATGGGGTCACAAAGAGTCAGACACGACTGAGCGACTGAACTGAACTGAACTGATGGGACCAGATGCCATGTTCTTAGTTTTCTGAATGTTGAGTTTTAAGCCAACTTTTTCACTCTCCTCTTTCACTTTCATCAAGAGGCCGTTTCATTCTTCTTCACTTTCTGCCATAAGGGTGGTATCATCTGCATATCTTAGGTTATTGCTATTTCTCCCAGCAATCTTGATTCCAGCTTGTGCTTCTTCCAGCCCAGCATTTCTCATGATGTACTCTGCATAGAAGTTAAATAAGCATGGTGACAATATACAGCCTTGACGTACTCCTTTTCCTATTTGGAACCAGTGTGTTGTTCCATGTCCAGTTCTAACTGTTGCTTCCTGACCTGCATATAGGTTTCTCAAGAGGCAGGTCAGGTGGTCTGGTATTCCCATCTCTTTCAGAATTTCCCACAGTTTATTATGATCCACACAGTCAAAGGCTTTGCATAGTCAATAAAGCAAAAATAGTTTTTTTGTTTTTTTGTTTTTCTGGAACTCTCTTGCCTTTTCAATGATCTAGTGGATGTTGGCAATTTGATCTCTGGTTCCTCTGCCTTTTCTAAAACCAGCTTGAACATCTGGAAGTTCATTGTTCATGTATTGCTGAAGCCTGGCTTGGAGAATTTTGAGCATTACCTTACTAATGTGTGAGATGAGTGCAATTGTACGGTAGTTTGAGCATTCTTTGGCATTGTCTTTCTTTGGGATTGGAATGAAAACTGACCTTTTCCAGTCCTGTGGCCACTGCTGAGTTTTCAAAATTTGCTGACATATTGAGTGCAGTAAGAACCCTTATTCTGTACTAAATATACTCTGCTTCCTATTTTGTTCCTCATAAGAAATGTGGAATGGTTTTCAGGTCTCTGCTTAACCCTGGAATATCTTATCTATTTTTTGGTATGCTTTCTACATTGTGGTGCTCTGAATGGATTCAACATTGCAGAGTAGTCAGATGAGCAGAGAGCAGATATATTTTGATTAGGCTCCTATAATTTTATTAATACAGCTTAATATCATGTTGATTTTTGTTGGCAATGTTGTGAAAAGTGTCAATTGATTTTATAGTCAAGAAGAGTGAGTAAAAAGCAAAAACCTACTGATTGGAAAAAATATTTGCACATCATATATTTGATATATATCAAGTATATATATATGTATACATATATATAATATCAAATATATATATCAAGGGGCTTGTATTAAGATTATGTAAAGAACACTTGCAACTCATTAATAAGTAGGCAAATAACCCAATTAAAAAATGGTCAAAGGGTTTGGATAGACATTTCTCCTGAGGCTATATAGTGGGCCAATGAACATATGAAAATATTCTTGATATCATGAGTCATCAGTGAAATGCAAATTAAAACTATGAAATACTACATCATTCCCACTTGGAGACCTATAAAAAAATATAGCAACAGCAAGTGTTGTTGAGGAGGTGTGGAAACTGAAGCCCTCTGTATGAAGGTAGCATGTATAATCATGTTTCCATGATTGCAAAATGGTTCAGTCACTTTGGAAACAATCTGGCTGTTGCTAGGAAACTAAAGCCCAGTGGATAAAGAATCTGCCTGCAATGTTGGAGACACAAGAGATGCAGGTTCAATCCCTTGGTCAGGAAGATCCTCTGGAGACGGGCATGTTAACCCACTCCAGTATTCTTGCCTGTTGAATCCTGTGGACAGAGGAGCCTGGCAGGCTATGGTCCATAGGGTTGCAAAGAGCTGGACATGACTGAAGTGACTAGGCGTACAGGAAACTAAAACATAGGCAGCAATTCTGCTCCTCGGTATTTGTTCAAGAGAAGTGAAAACATGTATCCACACAAAAATTTCTACATGAATTTTCATACCAGCATTTCAGAATGACCAAAAAATGAAAACAAGTCAAACATTCATCAACTAATGCATAAATTAACAAATAGAGTTTACTCATACTGTAGAAAATTATTTGGCCATAAAGAGGAATGAAGTACCAATGCATTCTACAACATGGGTGAAACTTGAAAACGTTATATAAAATCCATTCACAAAAGATCGTATACTGCATAATTCCCTTTTTAGGAAATGTTCAAAACAAGCAAATCTTTAGTGATAAACAGTCGATTAGAGATTGCCAAGCAATGGAGGGGTCTGGTATGGGGAATGACTGTTCGTGAGCATGGAGTTTCTTCCTGGTGTGATGAAATAAATGTTCTACAATTTTATTGTGGTGACGACTGCAAACTCTCTATGGGAACGTCGCTGGTGGTCCAGTGGCTAAGACTTCACCTTCCCATGCAGCCAGTGCGGGTCTGATCCTTGGCTGGGGAGCCAAGATCCCACAGGCCTTGGGGCCAAAGATCCAAAACATAAAACAGAAGCAATACTGTAACAACTCAATAAAGATTTTAAAAAATGGCCCACATTAAAAAAAATTACTTGTAATTTTCTGATGCAGGGAAACTCAAACAGGGGCTCTGTAGCAACCTAGAGAAGTGGCATCAGAAGGGAGATGGGAGGGAGGTTCAAGAGGGAGGGAACATACGTGTACCCCTGACTGATTCATGTTGATTTCAGCAGAAAACAACAAAATTGTGTAAAGCAATGATCTTGCAATTTAAAAAATAAATAAATTAAAAAATTACTACTTGTAAAAAATACCTCTGTTAATATATCTAAAATCCACTGAATTTTAGACTTTATAAGGGTGAAAGTTATGATATGTGAATTATAGCTCAATTAAATTGCTATTTGTAAAAGTAGAGCCTATAAATTACAGATTCTTATGGATATCATTGGAAGGACTGATGCTGAAGCTGAAGCCCCAGTATTTTGGTCATCTGATGTGAACAGTGACTCATTGGAAAAGTCCCTGATGCTGGGAAAGATTGAGGGCAGGAAGAGAAGAGGGCAACAGAGAATGAGATGGCTGGATGGCATCACTGATGCAATGGACATGAACTTGCGAAGACTTTCAGAGATGGTGAGGGACAGGGAGGCCTGGTGTGCTATAGGCCACAGGGTCCAAAGAGTCAGACACAGCTGGGTGACTGAACAACAACAACATGGATATTTTGCCATGAAATTCCACTGGTGACCTAGAATTGGATCCTTTCGTGGAATGTTTTCAAATGCAAAAATGAAATACAGAGGGCTGCAAACTGAAGGCAATTAACTGAAATACAGTTAATACTCTTAGGAGCACCTTTTGAAATATTGTCAAATCTTGTCTCCATTGTTGCTGTTGATTTTGAACTTTAATGCAGAGGTTTATATTTATATTTTAAATGTCATCTTGATTGCTTTTCATCTTTGCAGCTTGTCAAGGTCTTTCTGATATCTGCTTGCCTGGTGGCTCAAATGGCAAAGAATCTGCTTGCAATGTGAGAGACCCAGATTCGATCCCTGGGTCAGGAAGATCTCCTGGAGGAGGGCCATGACAACCCACTCCAGTGTTCTTGCCAGGAGAATCCCAAAGACAGAGGAGCCTGGAGGGCTACAGTCCACGGGGTCGCAAAGAGTCGGACACGATTGAGCGACTAACACTTTCTACTTTCGCTTTCATTGTCATTCCACATGTGCCCCTTCAGCTTTGTTGGAGGGACCTCCTCCATTTCCTGTTTGAATTATTGACAGGAGTGTTGAATAATTGGGTTCAGAACTTATAGCCCTCAACATGATGTTACTGCATGAACCTAAACATACTTCTAATCTAGTTACTTACAAACAAGAGCAAACAATCACAATCTCACTCTTACTTAGCCCACAGAATAACACCATTTTTATCTATGAAATGTTATTCATTGATTTATTGATTACATACATTTGTTAAATGCCTGCTATGAGCCAGGATTTTGGCTAGACGCTGGAAGCATGACGGTGACAATGACCTAGTCTCTCCCCCCATTTAACTTACAGCCTAGCTGGGAGACAGAGGCACTCGCCCTGCCGGGAGCAATAGGAGGAGCAAGGAAGACTGTTGAAGCAGGCTCCGGGGCCACATCATGGAATGCACAAGACAGCAAAGTAGATATGGCATATTTACACATCACATAAAACTTTTGTGCCCTAAAGTATTTTTATATTAATAATATTACAATTTAATAACCCTATTAAAAAGTAAAGTGTCCTGGATATGGCATGACTTTTCTCTGTGAACCCACTTTTGTCTCCCAGCCAACTCTTCTTTCCAAGTGCTTCCAGGGGATCTCTTTTTAATAATTTCATAGATAATTTTGCAGGAGCTTAGCACATGGATTGAAGACCAGAATAAGCTGTGAGCAACAAGAAAGAAGAATGAAGCCAACTCCCAAAGAGGAATTGGTAGGAAAATAGAAGTGGGACAGGCAGTGTTCAAAACTAAGTTCAAATTTTCCATGATAGCAAGCTCATTTGGGACTCTATGAGATAGTAAAGCTGTATTAAGTTCTTCTTTTTTCTCCTTAAAATGGTTTGAGTTTCTTGAGATTTGTTATTGAAAGAATTCTGGCTAACACAGAAATACTGCCTTCTCTGCTTTTCTGAAAAATCTATGTGCTTTCTTAAAATACAGCATGACGTCCCCTTCTCTACTATTAGCTCTATTTCTTTTGAGCCAGATATTATTTCTTGTTTACCATTGCTATCCCTTTTGTTGTTGTTTTTCTTTTTTATTGTTCACTCCATTTGCAATAAACTCCTTTTTAAAAATCCTAACCATCTTTCAAGATTCACATCAAATAGCTAAATAAACCACAAAGTCATTCCTGAAACGGCCCAATAAAATTTAATGTTTGCCGTCTTTGACCTCCCCTGATACTTTTGTACTTCTCTATTAGTTCTCACTTTAGAAGCAAATATTTTGAAGACAGGCACAGTGCCTTCATTTTAAAAAACTTCTCCCACCTCTATCAATCCAGGCTTAGCTTCTTGAATACAGCTCTTGATCAAGTTCATTTTTGTTGAGCTGATGAATTAAACTGATTCTGCTCCACACCTTTATTATGCAAGTGGCCAAAAATAAGCCCCCCCAAATTAATTAATGATTTGCCCTAAGATAAATAGCTATTGAGGACTAGAAATTATGCCTGATATTTAGTAGACATATAATAAGGATTACTGATAAACTCATTCTTTCATACCAAAACTACTTTTTTGAATCCTTTCCATGTGCCAGGCATTGTTCTATATACTGAATATTCAGCAGTGAATGAAATTGCCAATACAGAGCTCATGTTCAAGTTGAAGGATAGGGAGGGATAGGGTGTGTGTGCATGTGTGCATGTGTGTGAAGTTTGCAATTTTAAAACAAGATCATCAGAGAAAATCTTACTTAGCTGCTAACATTTGAGTAAGACTTATGGCTCAGTGGTAATGAATCCACCTGCCGAGGCAGGAAACACAGGAGACACGAGTTTGATCCTTGGGTCAGGAAGATCCCCTAAAGGACGAAATGGCAACCCACTTCAGTATTCTTGCTTTGGAAATCTCATGGACAGAGGAGTCTGGTGGGCTGCAATCCATGGGGTCGCAAAGAGTTGGACACAATTGAGTATGCATGCATGAAAGAGTTAAAGAAGCAAGCCATGTCAGTATCTTGAGGAAGAGTGTTGTGAGCAGAGGAAAAACAAGAGCAAAGTCACTAACCAGAGGCTATGTTCTAGGAACTGAAGACCTGAGTGGCAGAGAGTTAAAATTATGGTGCGGAAAACGATAGGAGACGAGATCAAAGAGGTACCCCTGGGCCAAATCAATTAAAACTTTTTTAGCCCATTTTATTGCTGATCCTGTTCACACTGTCTGCACTGTTCACAAATCCAGGGTAGGCAAGGCGCAAGCTAAGAAGCTGGAAGAAGATGCAAGGAGCCGTAGAAACTGCAGATACATTCATTCTCTCCTGGCTGGCATGGCAGCCACAACACGGTCTCTCTCCTGGCTGACGCAGCAGCTGTAGCAGCAGACATACATAACCATAACGTAGCCATAACGTAGCCATAACATAACGTCATATAGCATAAGACCGTGATGTTGCTCCAGTGTAGCCCCAAGACAGCAGCTGCCAGGGCTTTCATGGTGAAGCATGTACAGAGGTACCACTCACAATCCCCAGGGATGGTCCAGGTGGAGCTCATATAACAGAAGTAGCCCATGTCCAAGCTAGTACCTCATGACAGGCATGCACAGTGATACATGTGAACTCAGCTGTTACATAATCGTTATGTACAAAACATGGGGCAAGAACAAGAGGCTGTGGAGCAAGAGAGCCTGGCCACACCGTCTTGGCTAATTTGCTCTCCCTACACCTATTAAATACTTTGGCTTTTACTTTAGTGATATGGAAAGCCGTTGAAGAGTTTGAACAAGAGGGTTTTGTGTTATGAAGTTTTAAGGATCCTTCTGGGAAACTATATTGTGTGAATAAACTGAAGAGGAGACAAGGGATAAATTCAGAAAACCAGCTAGAATGCAGTAATCCAGGAAAGAGAGGATGGAGGCATGGTCCAGGGTAGTGGGAAGGGCAGTGATGAGAAGCAGTCTGATTCATAAGCAAACTATAAAATTCAGTGGAATTGATTCTAAATAGCCCTTGTAAATTGTACTTATATATATTTTTTTAATAAAATTTTAACACCAAAGAGCTTTGTTAGCAGATAGAAATCCCCTTTTCCACCTGAGTGGCCAGATGGGGTAGTCAGTAGCATGAATCAGTTGCTAGTAGAATGAACATGGGCTTTCAAAATAGGGTAGATCTGGGATTGTTTGCATCCTTATGTTTCATTTATGAGCAGTGTGACTCAGCCCAGTAACTCAGAGGCTCTTTGTTCTCATGTGTAGGAGCAATCGAGCAATTAAATGGAATAATGGGTATAAAATATCCAGCATGATATTCAAATTAGTACTGTTTTCTTTTTTCCTTTCCAACATAGTTCTCTGCCCAGACTATTATGTCACTTTATAATTAAGGAAATGCATTCCAGAAACAAGAGAATACAAAATAAATATTTTCATGATATACTAGGAAAAAATTTTCATGATTTCTATGAAAAGCACTGGAACTATCCTATCTAGTTTTGTATCAAAACTAATCATTTTATAAGGACTTCATATTGAAATAGCCCTGCTGTTTTCTAATGACTAAGAAGTAACAGCTAGCTTACAAAGAATTTCAGAGTTTAATTGATTTTATTCTTCTCGAATAAAGATTCTTTTTTGTGAATACAAAGATCTTAGAAAGGTAAAGCAAAGTTTAAGGGACTTGTGGTGCATTTGGGAAGTTAGGCGAAGTTGTTTTTCATTCTGGGAATAAATTAAGAAAAGATGCCAGCCGTAACTCAAAAAAAAAAAAAAAGCCAAACCCCTAAGACGCAGACCTCAACAATTTCCTCCTAACATTTATACATATACCACATTCAGATACCTCGCTCCCCAACCCCGCCCCCATTCACAAGCACTTCTCTGAGGAAATGTAACTCTTATACCACCAAACATTTTATTTGGCTCAGGTGATTTTTAGAATGTCATGCCAGAACAACTTTTTATTCCATACTTTTCCTTTTCAAAAGCTCCTGTTAGGTAGCTATGTTCCTGTTATGCTCAGAAAAAGAAATTAATGGATGAAAAAAATAATTTATCTGGTCTTTTTTTGCCTGCAGACACTCAAAAAGCTTGGACAAAGATTTCTGCCCCAATTAGCAATTTGTGGACCTCCAAGCATCACTTTTAAGATCGTTCACCACTTTTAGTCCTCTCCTGACTAAGCATTTCCGTTTCCTGCTGTGATGATGCTTCCCCCTGAAGCCAGGCGAATCTGCTAGCTATCATGTACACAGGCATGATTCATCCCCTCTTTCCTTTTACTCATTTTACTGACGATACCTTAGCATGAATTTTTCCCCTATGTCTCTACTTCATGTCATTTCTTTCCTTGTTTCACTCTCAAAGCTCCATGGGACCTTCCCATTTCCCAGATTTATCTGCCCCAATACTTCCAATAACTCCTTAGAATATATGCATCTATATTAAAAATGATGCTATGATGAGTCTCTTATCATATCAAGAAATTGATATTTATAGTACAGAATTTTGAGGCTGGGATACATTTTAAAAGTTACCCAACTGTAACCCCTTCATTTCCCAGGAGAAAAAAACTGAGGTCTAGAGATCTTAACCTGCTCGGGACCAAAACTTTGGTCTCCTGACTCCTAGCCCAGGGTTTTTCTGCCACCCCTTGCTCTATTTTAGAGTTACCTCCTTCCCTCAACACAGTTATTTTAATCTGATTACTAGCATAACTCAACTACATTAGTGTTTCCTATTATATTAGAGTTTCCATCTTCCGCCACTTGCTAGCTGTTAATATCTGGGTGTTCCTTAACCTCCTTAAGTCTCATTTCTTTCTGTGAAATGGGGACCTTATCAGGTGATTGTGAGATTTAAATGAGATGATCCATGTACCTGGCACTTGGTAGATGCTCAATAAGTGTTAGTGGAGGTGGAGATGATGATGAATATAGTGGTGAACACATGGCAGAAAGTGCAGAGGAACTAAAAAGGCTCTTGATGAAAGTGAAAGAGGAGAGTGAAAAAGTTGGCTTAAAGCTCAACATTCAGAAAATGAAGATCATGGCATCCGGTCCCATCACTTCATGGGAAATAGATGCGGAAACAGTGGAAACAGTGTCAGACTTTATTTTTCTGGGCTCCAAAATCACTGCAGATGGTGACTGCAGCCATGAAATTAAAAGACGCTTACTCCTTGGAAGGAAAGTTATGAGCAACCTAGATAGCATATTGAAAAGCAGAGACATTACTTTGCCAACAAAAGTTCGTCTAGTCAAGGCTATGGTTTTTCCTGTGGTCATGTATGGATGTGAGAGTTGGACTGTGAAGAAGGCTGAGCGCTGAAGAATTGATGCTTTTGAACTGTGGTGTTGGAGAAGACTCTTGAGAGTCCCTTGGACTGCAAGGAGGTCCAATCAGTCCATTCTAAAGGAGATCAGCCCTGGGTGTTCTTTGGAAGGAATGATGCTAAAGCTGAAACTCCAGTACTTTGGCCACCTCATGCTAAGAGTTGACTCATTGGAAAAGACTCTGATGCTGGGAGGGACTGGGGACAGGAGGAGAAGGGGACGACAGAGGATGAGATGGCTGGATGGCATCACTGACTCGATGGACATGAATCTGAGTGAACTCTGGGAGTTGGTGATGGACAGGGAGGCCTGGCGTGCTGCAGTTCATGGAGTCGCGAAGGGTCGGACACGACTGAGTGACTGAACTGAACTGATTTCATTTATTCTTTGAAGGTTGCTGCCTGGTTCTCCTACCTTTTAAAAACCATACTCTCTTCCTTATGGGATTCTCATAACTGACAACTTGCATCTGGTGATTGTATGAAGGTTGAGAACAAAGGAAGTCATCAATATTAGGTCGCAGAAGCAGTGAGTAGGAATGGGTCAGCTGGCTGGGATGGTGATAGAAAAATAGGGGAGATTTTGTTCTCATCTTCAGAGGACAAGAAATTTAGTCAGCAAGTCAGACCTAAAACCCCAGGAATGAAGTATAATTAAGTACCCAACACTTAAGTTACTTGAGGTCCAGCAGCTGACTGGAGAAAGAAGAGCTAAACCTGGGCTTGCGTGGTCAGGGAAGACTTCTGGTGACAAGGGACTTGCGCCAAGCCCTGCTGTCTCAGCTTAGGAAAGGACAGCCCGCACCTCATGGGAGTGCTCTCTGCACACAGAGGAGGGTGGCCTGTCACCGTTCATTTCTCACTCACTGAAAGCAAAGCTGTGTCTCCATCTCGGACCCCGTCCCTCAGCCTTAAGTCTCATCTCTCAGCTTTTTCCTTTTCATTTCCCTCACCATTTCCTGCACTGAGACTCTTAACGCTCTCTCTCTCATGAAGAGTTGCTCAAATATCATCTTGTCAGTTTCTCTTGGCTTCTGTTCACTTCCTCCCAGCAGATGTATCTGAACTAAAACACAAGACTGATGAAAATAACAACAGTTGTAATGCACTAAGCACTAAGGTAATCTTTTTAGTAATCCAGAGGTATCCTCTTTATATAGTCAAAGGCTCAGACTTGGAGGAATTAAACGACTGGCCCAAGGCTATACAATTGATGAATGTTGGATAGAAGGTTGAAACTCACCTCACTCTGACTCTAAGGTCCATGCATTACCCGAAGCCATATGCCTGGATTACTTCACATAAACCATACACTGGAAAAAGTGACAGTTTATTTGCTTATGGTCCCTAATGTCTGCAACTCCAGCTCCTTGCATGCGTCTCTGTTTGTCCCTCATCACTAGACATAAACCCATGTTCCTTCCCCAGATTAAACCCCACCTGTACATACAAGTGTGTATTTGCACATGCATACACACTGTCTACTTGTGCACCAAATTCAGTAAGATTTGAAGTGTTAGTAGAAATTTCACAGTGAACACCTACAGCTTTCTACCAACTCCTGGCTTACCTTTGCTTTCCTCCCCATTTGAAGCTTCAGTGCTCATCTATTCCAATATTGTTTCTGGAATCAACAAGAAATTCTGTCCTTTGTCCTGCACAGACCAGTGCTGCTCACACCCAGGCCACAAAGTGGTCTCTGCTTTGACCCCAAGAAGAATGTCAAGAAACAGCATTTTCTCCCTCTTCTGGCATTGGGAAGAACAAACCACTCTGTGGTTATTGAGCTACAAGTAGAGAGAAGCATCAGACTTTGGTCTAAAATATAATCACTTCCTGTATTCTGAGAACTTTATCTTTAAATTAGTTTATTTGAAAAGTTCAACAAGGAATATGCTAGGAGATATGAAGATGAGTAATTCCCTTTCTGCCCTTGAAGTGCTTAGTCTTGTGGAGGTGACAGCTATCTGCACAGAAAGATGGCTCAGTGGTAAAGAATCTGCTTGCCAGTTCAGGAGACACAGGAGATGCAGGTTTGATACCTGGGTCGGGAAGATCTCCTGGAGGAAATGGCAACCCACTCCAGTATTCTTGCCTGGAAAATTCCATGGTCAGAAGAGTCTTGCAGGCTACAGTCCGTGGGGTTGCAAAGAGTCAGACACGACTGAGCACATACACAGTAACGTGACACTGTGGTTTGTTCTATATTGTTGTTCAGTTGCTCAGTTGTGTCCAACTCTTTGCAACCCCATGGACATCAGGCTTACCTTCCTTCACTATCTCTGGGAGCTTGCTCAAACTCATGTCCATTGAGTCGATGATGCAATTGTACCATATCATCCTCTGTTGCCTCCCTCTCCACCTGCTCTCAATCTTTCCCAGCATCAGGCTCTTTTCCAATGAGTCAGTTCTTCGAATCAGGTGGCCAAAGTATCAGAGCTTCAGCTTCAGCATCAGTCCTTCCAATGAACACCCAGGACTGATCTCCTTCAGGATGGACTGGTTGGATCTCCTTGCTGTCCAAGGGGACTCTCAAGAGTCTTATGTTCAGATCAGATCAGATCAGTCACTCAGTTGTGTCCTACTCTTTGCGACCCCATGAATCGCAGCACTCCAGGCCTCCCTGTCCATCACCAACTCCCGGAGTTCACTAGGAGTATGCAAAGAGGAGATGCATGTAAACAAACTTGAGAGATTATATTCCATGGAAGAAATGGTACCCATGTTGAGCTGGACAGATATCTGGAGTTAGTTAGACATAGATTTGAGGCTGAGGGGATGGCATGAGCAAAGGCAAGGAAGAGTGAAATGACATGTTGTGTGTTGGAAAGGAGTAATTAACTGTTGAGAAGACACGAGTGGAGAATTTGGAAGAGGTCAGGTCTAAGGGGTCTTGTTTGTCATGCTAAAATGCTTGGACAATGTCCTAGAAGTGAAGTGATGATGAGGCAGTGAAGCATTCTAAGCCAGACAATAGCACTGTCAGGTTTGTGATGTAGATACAAGATTTTCATTTGTGATCTGTGATGCAGAGGATAGATTTCAGGCAGGCAAGTCTAGGGGCAGGGAGTTCTGGGGGCTAATGCGGTTGTGTAGATTGAGACGGGCTTGTGTGGCACCAAGGGACAAATAGGAGAAATGTTTTGGAGGTAAAACTGATAGGCCTTCCTAACAGACTGAATGTGGGAGCTAGAGGAAGGGCCCAGGTCAAGATGACTTGGGAGACCAGTGTGTGTTGCTGCCATTCACTAACCCAGGAAACATAGTTCACTAACCCTGATTCTTCTCATTGAGAGGAAAAATGAGCAGTTTTGAGCATGCTGATTCTTGGGTCCTTGGACACTCAAGTGGAGAAGCATTAATTGTTCAGTCTCTGACTTCCTTAGGGCCTTTACCCAAATGTTAGCTTCTTAGTGAAGACTTCTCTGCACACCCCGAGCCCCAGCAATAACAGTCCCGTCCAACCTTCCACCCTGTTTTCTCCTTAACAGTTATCAACTAACACACTATTAATTTCCCACTTATCTATTTTTTAGTTATCTGCCTTCTCTCACTAAAATGTAAGCTCCACAAGGCCAAGGCTTTTTTGTTTAATATACTTAGTAGTATACCCTCTGTACCTAGAAGAATGCCTGGTTCATTGCAGGCATTTAATAAATATTTGAGAAATGAATGAAAGAATGTCAGTGTAGGCAGCTGATTTTATGAGCTCTTCAGGGATAGCTGAACAACTGCCTATGGATAGTAACCTCTTTGTGAGTGTCCACTGCCTGTCACCTTGGATCTACCCTCAAATGTGCCTCTTCCTGCTGTCTTCTCAAAAAGAGCTTCTTACTTTCTTCACTATTTGTTTCATAATTTTATAATGACTGTGGTTTTGATTCCTGGAAAAATAAAAACCTCTGGGAATCTAACCTATAGTTTTCTAAGTGTACAAACAGACACCGAGGTCAACTCTTGATTGTTTTTCTACAGCTGAGCCATGAAGTTAAATAAACAAAAAGGTCTGCTGCTTGTTTGCAATCTGAGTAATTGGTCTGAATACTTTCCATCACAGCTACTGAGAGAGACCCCTTTGAATTAAAATGCAAAAATGATTGTTAAGTCATGAAAATCTAAAATCTAATTTTTTGTATCTTTACTTGTGTTGTTTTTTCACCTGTTTCAGAAGTAAAGTTCCTTTTTCTGAAATGAATGCTTCTGCTGTGTGCTAGACTTCCTTTCCTCCTGACAACTCAGTGATGGTTTGGTCTCTTCTTACCTGGATGTCACGTTGCTTTGTAACTGGAGTCCTTGCCTCCAGTCGCTGTTCCTCCTCCACCCAGTACTCACACCGTTGCCAGAGAGATATTTCTGACACATGACTCAGATAACATCACCCTAGCCTTCTGTTTGCTTGTACGGAATTTATCTACCTGTTGATCTCATTGACTAGACTATGAACTCTTGGAACGCTAGTATCACTTCATATCGGTGATTATAGTGTGCACCTGCCATATAATAACTCTATTAAAAAATCTTTTATTGGTTCCTATTTCCTATGAAACAAACTCACTAAAATGTTATTCCAAGTCCTTTGCAATTTCACTCCCTCTGCATTTTAAAAGAAATCTCCATCTCTTACTTTCTGCCTTCCATACTATCCAGGATTTGAACAGGGTATTCTGGGAAATGAGAGACATTTTCACAAATATCTTTTCAAAATGGCCACATCATAATGTTAATCACTATATTTTTTAAATCACCCAATAACCTGGGAAACAGGTATCCTATTCTTGTCCCCATATTGTCATGTGTCCCTAATTGAATTTCCCCTAAACTTGAACTTCATTATATTCTGAGCCATGATAAAATGCATTTAAACATTGCAGCTTGATAATCTAAAATGTGGGAAAATGTTTGTGTTTAAGGCCAAGTCAAAAACTCTATAACCAAATTGGTCTCATAAGATGACCGCGTTCATACTGCTGTATACTTTTTGCTTCTTTAGTTCAAACATGAATGTTCACATTAGTATCTTACACTTTTCTCTTTTCCTTACACTCCACTGCACACCCCACTATTCCCTTCCTGGTTTGTTGTTGTTCAGTTGCTAGGTTATGTCTGACTCTTTGTGAGTCCGTGGAAGGGTTGATTCCCTTCCTGGTTCAGTTCAGATCAGTTCAGTTGCTCAGTCATGTCCAACTCTTTGCAACCCCATGGACTGCAGCACACCAGACTTCCCTGTCCATCACCAACTCCCAGAGCTTGCTCAAACTCATGTCCATCGAGTCAGTGATGCCATCCAACCATATCAACCTCTGTCATCCCCTTCTCCTCCAGCCTTCAATCTTTCCCAGCATCAGGATCTTTTCCAATGAGTCAGTTCTTCACATCAGGTGACCAGAGTATTGGAGTTTTAGCTTCAGCATCAGTCCTTTCAGTGAACACTCAGGACGGACTGGTTGGATCTCCTTGCTGCCTGAGGGACGCTCAAGAGTCTTCTCCAACGCCACCTTTCAAAAGTGTCAATTCTTCAATGCTCAGCTTCCTTTATGGTCAAACTCTCACATCCATCCATGACTACTGGAAAAAACCATAACGTTGACCATAAGGAACTTTGTCAGTCAAGCAATGTCTCAGCTTTTCAATATGCTGTCTAGGTTTGTCATAGCTTTTCTTCCAAGGAGCAAGTGTCTTTTAATTTCATGGCTGTAGTCATCATCTGCAGTGATTTTGGAGCCCAAGAAAATAAAGTCTGTCACTGTTTCCGTTGTTTCCCCATCTATTTGCTATGAAGTGATGGAACCGGATGCTATGATCTTTGCTTTCTGAATGTTGAGTTTTAAGCCAACATTTTTACTCTCCCCTTTCATTTTCATCAAGAGGCTCTTTAGTTCCTCTTTGCTTTCTGCCATAAGGGTGATGTTATCTGCGTTTCTGAGGTTATGGATATTGGTATTGATATTTCCTGCAATCTTGATTCCAGCTTGTCCTTCATCCAGCCCAGCATTTCTCATGATATACTCTGCATATAAGTTAAATAAGCAAGGTAGCAATATACAGCCTTAAAGTACTCCTTTCCCAATCTGGAACGAGTCCGTTGTTTCATGTCCAGTTCTAACTGCTGCTTCTTGACCTGCCTACAGATTTCTCAGGAGGCAGGTCAGGTGGTCTGGTATTCCCATTTCTTTAAAAATTTTCCACAGTTTGTTGTGATCCATGCAATCAAAGGCTTTGGCATAATCAATGAAGCAGAAGTAGATGTTTTTTTGGAACTCTCTTGCTTTTTCTATGATCCAACAGGTGTTGGCAATTTGATCTTTGATCCCTGTGCCTTTTCTAAATCCAGCTTGAACATCTGGAAGTTCTCAGTTCATGTACTGTTGAAGCTTAACTTGGGGAATTTTGAGAGTTACTTCTCTAGTGTGTGAGATGAGTGCCATTGTGTGGTAGTCTGAACGTTCTTTGGCATTGCCTTTCTTTGGGATTGGAATGAAAACTGATCTTTTCCCTTTCTGATTAGACCTGTCCTTCTCAACTTTTCAGTATAATGCAAGAGCTACCTCCTCTGTACATACATCACCACTCCCTCCTGGCAGCACTTTTCCACTCCTGGTTTCCACAAAGAAAGTTTTTCCTTTACCATTGCTGGCCCCTTTCCCCTCCCTGACTCCCCCCACAGAGTAAGTATGCGGTCAGTGGGTGACAGCTTTTGGTCCACGTGTCTGAGTTGGATGGCATCAATCTATCAGTGGTCCCGAGGTGGCACGTTTGGTCTCTGTTCTCATTGCCTCTCTGCTTGACCAGTGGGAGGGAAGACCTGAAGTAAGTGTGTCTACTTCACAAATTTAAGCTTTCCATCTGTTGGTCTGTTCCAAGATATAAATTAGAGGATAAAGGAATAGCAAAGCCAGTTTGATTTTCACACTAAGCTTTGTCCTTCAATCTAGTTTCTGTTGCTAATAAAGTTGATATACTAGTTATATAGTTTTGTGTTTTTTTTACCTTACCTCTGAATTTGATCTGAATTATGGTGGAGAAGGTGTTACTTTTTGAAAAGGGCTCCCTTTATTCCAGTCTCCTTTACATTATTCATTAATCTCCTAGAGCTGAAACCATGTCAGATTCATCTCATATCTAATGTGTTTGGCTCAAGGACACATGATAGGTACTCAGTATGTTTTTCTTTGATTAAATTGAGCAAATGTGCAAATGGGGACCTTAAAACTGTGCTGGAGCAGACACAGTGGGGTCTCCTGCTGCATGTAAAGAGCACCAGCATTAATTTGTACAATTTCTGTGTGATTTTGACATCAATTAGGAATAATGAGAAGGCAATGGCACCCCACTCCAGTACTCTTGCCTGGAAAATCCCATGGATGGAGGAGCCTGGAAGGCTGCAGTCCATGGGGCCGCTGAGGGTTGGACATGACTGAGCAACTTCCCTTTCATTTTTCACTTTCATGCATTGGAGAAGGAAATGGCAACCCACTCCAGTGTTCTTGCCTGGAGAATCCCAGGGACAGGGGAGCCTGTTGGGCTGCCGTCTATGGGGTCGCACAGAGTCGGACATGACTGAAATGACTTTGCTTAGCTTAGCAACAATGAGCCCAAGAGTTACCTGAAGTAATCTCTGTGTAATGCAATAATCGACAAGCATTGACCACTGATCTGTGGTGTTCTCTGCTCTAGAGAAGTATGGATCTGACACCATCCTGAAGGCCCAGGCTTTACCAACTTGTGAGAATACAAGAGACCACATTCATATTAATATTTGAATATCACCAGCACCCGACCTCTACCTGTCACCAGCCTCCTCACCTTACTCTGTGTGCTCCGAGTGCTTGGATATCATTAGTGCGTGCGTGTGTGCTCAGTTGTGTCTGACTCTTTGCAATGCCATGGTCTATAACCTGCCAGGCTTTTCTGTCCAAGGAATTTTCCAGGCAAGAATATTGGAGTGGGTTGCCATTTTCTACTTCAGGGGATCTTCCTGATCCAGGGATTGAACCTGCGTCTCTTGCAGTCCCTGCCTTGGTAGTCAGGTTTGTTACCACTGAGCCACCTGGGAAGCATGGGATCAGGTACACAGGGCTAAATCCACTTTGTGTTCTTTGACCCAGTCATTTGAAAGCTACCTTAGGCACGTTCTCTGCCATCCCAGCCTAGTGTGAAAACACATGCCGGAGTGGTTCTTGTTCTGTTTGCATTTTACAGGGAAACAGCATAGAGAGGAGCGCTGAGGCCACAGGATTGTCTGTTCTTTGAAGAATGGCTGCACCCAGTGAAGGGAAGGGGAAGTAGAGGAAGACGATCAGTGACACACAGAACTGGTAAATTTCTAGTTAGTTTGGCAGAAAAGCTGAAATGTGTGTAAAAGTATTTAGCGATTTTTTTTTAATTGAAGGATAATTGTTTTAGAGAATTTTGTTGTTTTCTGCCAGTTATCAACATTAGTCAGTAGTAGGTATATATATATATATATATATATATATATATATATATATATATGTCCCCTTTGTCTTGAAGCAATTTGTTTTTAAAGATATCATCAGAGATTCTTATGGGCTTCCCTGATAGCTCAGCTGGTATAAAGAATCTGCCTGCAATGCAGGAGACCCCGGTTCGCTTCCTGGGTCAGGAAGATCCCCTGGAGAAGGGAAAGGCTACTCACTCCAGTATTCTGGCCTGGAGAATTCCGTGGACAGTCCATGGGGTCGCAAAGAGTTGAACAGGACTGAGTGACTTTCACTCTCACTTTCACAGAGATTCTTATAAAGATTTAGCCTATGGATCTAGCTAACATTATTTCTGGGTCACTTCCACAGTGCAATTTTCGTCAAGTGGTAGAACAAAGTTCTGATTGCTGTGATAAGTGAGTGAGGAGGAAACGGAGGCAGTAAAAACCTAAGGAGAGAAATGTGACTGGACATTGAGAAGAGTAGTGAAAGCCCCCCATCAGAAACAGAAGGGAAACCAACATGACTGAGCATAGGGAAGAGAGGGTGGCTGGCGATGAGGCTGGAGCACAGTCAGGCAGGACTTCGTAAGCCAGGGGGAGGAGACTGCATTTTATTTCGAATGGGGTATTAATAGAAAATAATAGGAAGACTTTTGCTAGGGAGTGAAATGAACACCCAGAAGTTCAAGTTGGATTTAGAAAAGGCAGAGGAACCAGAGATCATATTGCCAATATCCATTGGATCATAGGAAAAACAAGAGAATTCCAGAAGGAACATCTACTTCTGCTTTATTGACTACACCAAAGCCTTTGACTGTGTAGATCATAACAAACAGTGGAAAATTATTCAAGAGATGGGAATACCAGACCACCTTACCTGCCTCCTGAGAAATCTGTATGCAGGTCAAGAAGCAACACTTAGAACTGGACATGGAACAACAGACTGGTTCCAACTGGGAAAAGAGTACATCAAGGCTGTATATTGTCACCCTGCTTATTTAACTTATATGCAGAGTACATCATGCAAAATGCCAGGCTGGATAAAGGACAAGCTGGAATTAAGCTGGGAGAAATATCAATAACCTCAGAAATCCAGATGACATCACCCTTATGGCAGAAAGTGAAGAGGAACTAAAGAGCCTCTTGATGAAAGTGAAAGAGAAGAGTGAAAACGTTGGCTTAAACCTCAACATTCAGAAAACAAAGATCATGGCATCTGGTCCCATCACTTCATGGCAAATAGATGGGGAAAGAGTGGAAACAGTGACAGATTTTACTTTCTTGGGCTCCAAAATCCCAGCAGATGATGACAGCAGCCATGAAACTATAAGACACTTGCTCCTTGGAAGAAAAGCTATGACCAAACTAGACAGCATATGAAAAAGCAGAGACATTACTTTGTCAACAAAGGCCTGTCTAGTCAAAGCTATGTTTTTTCCAGTAGTCATGTATGGATGTGAGAGTTGGACTATAAAGAAAGCTGAGCACAGAAGAATTGATGCTTTTGTTTTTTTTTTTTTTTTTTTTTTTTTTTTTTATTTTTATTTTTTTTTTTTTTTTATTTTTTTTTAATTTTATTTTATTTTTAAACTTTACATAACTGTATTAGATTTGCCAAATATCAAAATGAATCCGAGAATTGATGCTTTTGAACTGTGGTGTTGGAGAAGACTCTTGAGAGTTCCTTGGACTGCAAGGAGATCCAACCAGTCAATCCTAAAGGAAATCAGTATTTAATATTCATTGGAAGGACTGATGCTAAAGGTGAAATGCCAATACTTGGCCACTTGATGTGAAGAACTGACTTCTTGGAAAAGACCCTGATGCTGGGAAAGATTGAAGGTGGGAAGAGAAGGGGACAACAGAGGATGAGATGGTTGGATGGCATCACTGACTCGATGGACATGAGTTTGAGTAAACTCCAGGAATTGGTGATGGACAGGGAGGCCTGGCATGCTGAAGTCCATGGGGTTGCAAAGAGTTGGACATGACTGAGGACTGAACTGAGATGATCCTGTTGTAAAATATTTATTTAAGCTATATTTGAAGGATAAATTTTAAGGGAAAAAGTGGAGTTAGTGGGAACCAATCAACAGGTTATAGCAAAAGATTAAAGATTGGACAGCTAGCCATCAGTGTGAGCCTTACTAATCTGTATTTTTTCCCCAATTACACTGATAGCTTTGAAATAAACATAAGATGTAGATTTTTTCTTAAATATGGTCTGTGCCAGGACTGCTGCCAACAGCCAAAAGATGGACACAACAGAACGATCCATCATCGGATGAATGTGTAAACAAATCGTGCTGTAAACCATATATACAGTGGGGTAGTATTTAGCCATACAAAGGAATGAAATACTGATACATGCAACAAGGTGATGAACCTTCAAAACATCATGCTAATTAAAGAAGCAAGACACAAAAAGATAACATATTTCATGATTTTATTTACATGAAATGTCCAGCATATGTAAATCCTCAGGCTGGTGATTGCCAAAGGATGTTGGAGGGGAGGCATATGGAGTGTTGGCTTAGAGTCTAGGGTTTTCTTCTAGGAAGATGAAGTGTTTGGAACTCAGTATATGTGATAGTTGCCCAGCATCGTGAATGCACTAAATACCACAGAATTATACACTTAAAGGTGCTAAATTTTGTTTTATGAGATTTTCATCTCAATAAAACTTTTAAAAAAATTCATCGGAACATTTCGGAACTTTGAGAAATCTGATTTGCAGTATTCTCAATAGTGCTTTCTGAAAGGGTGGTAGCGAGTTACTCTTGGTGCCAGCAAGATGCCAGAGCCCCAGTTTCAGCCTGTGTGCCTGCCTGCGTGTGTGCAAAAGGCATTTCAGTTAAAAATTCCCATTTCCTTGATTGTTTCTGAGTCACATTTTCTCTTATAAAAGTTGTCTCTTTTTGTCTTGTACTTATTTACTGAGATCCTATGTTTCTGTTGTCGTTTTGTATGTATCTTGTGAAATAAACATATTATTCCCTTTTCTATTTTGCTTTTTATGGTTATTTTTTCATAGTTTGCTTTTAAAAAAGTATATTAAAAAAAACCTTTTATACCATTAAGCCTATTTTTTTCCATTGTGATTTCTTCTTTTAGCTGTAGACTGAAAGACTCACCTCTTTCAAAAGGTCTGACTACATATTCAATTCTATTTTTATCTAGATTTTTCTGTGGTTTGATCTGTCAGAAGTTCATTTTTAATAGTTAAATGTTTTTATGATATTTTCTATGGGCAAATGAAAAGTTGTAATATCTTACCAGAATGATGTAACTTTCAGCATGGTTTCTCAAAATTGAGCAATCTGCAGACCACTTCTCAAGGATAAAGATGATGACAAATGACTTTTATTATGTTATTTCTTATAATGGATTGAATTGTGCTCCCTCCAAATTTATATGTTGAAGTCCTAACCTTAGCACTTCTGAAAAATGTGACCTTATTTGAATATCAGGTTGTGGTAGATGTAATTCGTTAAGATGAGGTCACACTAGAGTAAGGTGGGTCCCTAATCCAACATGGTATCCTTAAAGATGGAGAAGGGCATAGCAACCCACTCCAGTGTTCTTGCCTGGAGAATCCCATGGACAGAGGAGCCTGGTGAGCTACAGTCCATGGGGTTGCACAGAGTTGGACACGACTGAAGCGACAGCACAGCACAGCACAGCCTTATAGAAATGGGAAATTTGGGTGTAAACACGTATGTGGGCTGGCGGTTCCATGGCGGTTCAGTGGTAAAGAATCTGCCTGCAGTACAGGAGATGCAGGAGCCTTGGGTTCAGGCCTTGGGTTGGGAAGACACCCTGGAGGAGGGCATGGCAACCCACTCCAGTATTCTTGCCTGGAGAATCACATGGACAGAAGAGCCTGGTGGACTACAGTCCACAGGTCACAAAGAGTTGGACACGACTGAAGTGACTGAGCATGCACATGCGTGCAGGAGCCAAGGAACTACTAGAAGTTAAGAGGACTTGCAACAGGTTTCTCCCTATTGCCTTTAGGGAGAACATGACCTGGCCAGCACCTTGTTTTTAGACTCCTAATCTCCACAGTTGTGAGATTGGATTTCTGCTATTGAAGCCACCAAGTATGTGATGCCTTATTACAGCTATTCTAGCAAACTAATATACTTATGTATGTATCAATACCCTCCATAAAGCTACAGTTCTTTTACAGCTATCAAAGCAAAGCAAATTTTAAAAATATACATATTTAAATTTATAAATCCCCAAAATTTTCTAAGTTAATGTGACAATTAGCATAATTTTCTGCAACTGTATCATGGCTCCCAATATGAATATATTCTTGACTACATGTTCCTGAGTGCAATTCTCCCAGTTTTTCTCTACTCCAGAACTTTCTTTTATACAATGCTCATGCCATCATTTAGTTTTAACTGAGCATGTTCAGCTCTCCCCTGTTCTCAATAATTTATAAACACCTGCAAATATGGGCCTGGAAACCACGGCACAGTTCCTGGTTCCAAGGTGGTCATCCACACAACCCAGGATATGGTTATGCTGATCACTTTTTAGAAGACCATTAAAATCAAAATGCAAAATAAAAAATTCTCATGGGAACCTTGCGGAGGCCTAAGAACACAAGGCATAGACTACCAAGCATGCAGAGATGTCGGTTTGAGAAAATTTAATCCTGAGGGATCCTCCCATCTGGAGAGGTTTACACTGGAAATGATTTGTCTTGCTCTTTGTTTATTCAGTTAATAAATTAGATCATTGGGACAGAGACGCTTTCCTGATGACCTCATTCTGGTTTAATTTTCTATGCTTTGTTGACTTCTTCATGTCCTATTCCCTTTTCAGAGAATCTTGAAGATGCTGTGCTTGCTTGTTTCAAAGTCAGCTTCCTTGCTGCCTCTGGTCACTACAAAATGTGAGTTGTGAATATGGTTTGATACAATGTTATCATGACCTAGTGCAAAAGTTTCTTTCTTATTTTTTTTAACAACTTTGGTTCAGCAAAAAATGTGAGATGAAAACAAATCAGTCAAAGACCAACAGGAAAGGATGAATTTGCATAAGCATTTACTGAAAAAAAATAAATAAATAAAAAAATAAAATCCCAGCAATGTAAATCTAGACTGCTGTGGTCTTACTTCCCAAAATGCCCAGGGTAGGAACCGGAAAGCCAGCAAACCATTTCTCACGCTCTATAATTTGGAAGAGGAGAGAACTAGATTTCACAGTGTTTGGATACCTTTGCTCAACTATATTGTAAGCACATTTCTCTTCAAATTTCTGGGAAAACTAGTGTTCCTCTAAAATGTAAGATTTTGCCCAAACCTGGGCCAACAAAATGGCTTGAAGAATTTATTCAAGGTTTTTTTTGTAGAAATAAGCATGACAATCATTGAAACATTCTAAATTAATTTTACCAGTGTTTGCTAATGGGATAAACTGATACAGAGTATGCTGATCGACTCCCTCGCACAGTGCCACCGCCTCAGACCGGATGAGAGAAAGGATGTCTGCAAGCTGGGAGCCCTCAGCTGTGTCTCTTCCCAAGACAGCTGTGAAGCCAAGGTCATTCAGCCAACCAAACAGTCTTCATAATGGGGAGCCTGGAGAGAGTATGTACCACAGGAAAAGAAAGCTAAATCCGAATCCTGGAAGACCTTAGATAAATTGCTATTCTTTCTTACCTTTTGTTTTCACATGTGTACCTTGAAGAAACTGACGTATCTCACAGGATATTGTAATAATTACTGAAGTAAAGTATGTAAAGTGCTTACACCTCAAACACACACACACATACAGACCCAAACATTACATAATACATACACATACACACAAATATTAGGTTGAATTGTTTGAAATTGCCAGTATTGGCCATTTTTGATGTACACAAATGGCAATTTTATATGGCTTGACCTAATATGTATATTACAGGGTAAGTGACTCAGATGGTAAAGAATCTGCCTGCAGTGCATGAAATCCAGGTTTGATCTCTGGGTTGGGAAGATCTCCTGGAGAAGGAAATGGCAACCCACTCCAGTATTCTTGCCTGGAGAATTCCATGGACAGAGGAGCCTGGTGTGCTGCAGTCCACGGGGTTGCAAAGAGCCTGGCACAACTGAGCGACTAACTCACACATACAGTATGTATATAAAGAGTTGTAAACAGTGGCAAAAAAGCAAGAAGCACTGCCTCTTTAGCGTAAAGAGAACACACATCTATACTTAAAGACACAATGGAAGATTCCTGACCCAACACAACATCCAATACACAATACAATGGGAGAAGAGAAATAAAAAAGGTAGTGTGGTAGATGTGTATGCCCCAAAATATGTTGAAGAAAGGGCACCAAAAGAGAACCAAACGGGTAGTAGAGCAATCTTAGCATATAGAGGCTATGCCAACATTAACTCTTCAAAGGAAGCAGTTTGTGAGCTTACTAAAGAATATGCCCAGCTTTGCAAAGCAAACTAGAAATTCACCTTGGCATTGCCCTTATATTTATTTTTTATTTCCTTCATTAACCCCGAGGTGTATCTAAGGCCAGGATGTGAGTCATAATGTTTTGCTCATTCACCTCTCTCTGCTAGCACAATGGACTGGGCTGGCCCTGAGACAGCCTACAACAGTTAACAATGGTTTGTCAGCTTTTCAGACTTGCCATGAGCAATGTCCTATCAATTTGCCACCCCCACGTTCAGTCTCCTGGGAAGACTTGCCACCCCCAGGTTTTGTCTCCTGATTAATGGTTCAGATCCTAACTTTCCAGCTATGCAAACTTCCCGCCCAGTGGCTGGATGGATTCCTGTGGCTTTGTCCATTGAGGAGACAGGGTGGCCGCTAATAGGAACTGGGTTGGAAAGGTGAAGGTCCAGGGTGAGGAGTGCGTAATTAATTGCAGCCAGCAGGACTAAAATGAGGTCAGGAGATCAATTCAGTGTCTGTACTGAATTTTTACCCTTTAGACTTCAAAAGTGAAAAGCCCAAGATATAGGTGTTGTGATGAGGGGAGTGAACTGTCAGCAAGGAGAATTTCAGAGCAGTTTATACCCCAATTTCCATTAATTTCCTGAGTTTTCTGGAATTAGAAGTTCAGGGAAACCCTCCAGTAGTTTAGCAAACAGAAATTTCATCAGGATTCTTACCAGACAAACACAGACCCAATGCATTGCTCAATGTTTCTATGGCAAAAATTATATGCTGTGGTGTATGTAAAAGAGGACAAACCATAAATGGAGGGCACCTCACCCCACAGTAAAACAGTGCCAGTTTTGGTGGGCAGCACCACAGTGGTTTCCAGTAACCTAAAGAAAAATATTATGTTAAACTGTTTCCCTAATGTGATACTTTCTTCAAAACCGAAACAGTAAAACGTTTGACTCAATAACAACATTCTAGATCTTAAAACAGAATCTTGATCAACCTTTACTTTTTGCTTGTTTTTAACCTCTTTTTACCCGGTTAGTTTATTGTTGGTGATTTTTATAGAGACAGAATCTGAGCAACGAACCCTCTTTAGTTTGACTTACAATTTTTTTCTGTCCAAAATCATTAAAACTCTGTCCCAGTAATTATATAGGACAGATTAATCCAAAGGCTAATTAAGAGTGTGATGTGGAAATAGCATATGTCAAATATAAGTCAATATTCATTTGGGGATGTTATTTTTGATCTGAAGAAAATTGGGTTTATATAGGACAAAGTTTATAGTAGTAAAGACGTGATCAAATTGAGAATTATGCAGTACAATTAAGTGTACAGTTTGTTTTCAAGATGTTTATTCAGTGATTACTGTAAAATGCTTTAGTATGCATCAACAGGTGAAAAATATTAGAGTAACACCATAAGAAATTACCAGTCTAGGATGACTGTCATATTTCTCCCACCTTGGTGCTTGGAAACTCTCACAGCAAACAGGTCACTGAGGCAGCAGTATATGCTGTTAGCAACAGCAGAAAGTGACTTGTCTGGTCTCTGTGCCCTGCCAAATTGATGGTGGTGATCAAGGGCTCTAGAGAGATCTTTTGTATCTTTCAGTCTTGAGTGGTTAGCTCTTGATATTCCCAATCTCATTTTGACTCTAGCCTCGGGTTTCTTCTGTGAGATATGCTTCTTTTTTTTCTTCTCAAATTCTTTTTCTTAGTTGACTAACAATTCAGGATAGTGGTTAAGAGCGTGGGCTTTAGTGCCAGAAAGAACTAGGTTTAAATTCTTCATCTACCATGTATTGGCTTTAAGAAGTGTGACTTTTCTGAATTTGTTTCCTTATCTGTAAGAAAGGAATAATAATAATAATTCTAACATAAGGTATGTATTATCACATAAATGAAATAAGGTTATTTAGCCTAGTTATTGGAGAAGGCAATGGCACCCCACTCCAGTA
This sequence comes from Bubalus bubalis, assembly GCF_019923935.1. NCBI lineage: Eukaryota > Metazoa > Chordata > Mammalia > Artiodactyla > Bovidae > Bubalus > Bubalus bubalis. The sequence continues at coordinate 79,904,679 of NC_059172.1, read as the reverse complement.
CTTTTGCCTGGAAAATCACATGGACGGAGGAGCCTGGTAGGCTGCAGTCCATGGGGTTGCTAAGGGTAGGACACGACTGAGCGACTTCACTTTCACTTTTCACTTTCATGCATTGGAGAAGGAAATGGCAACCCACTCCAGTGTTCTTGCCTGGAGAATCCCAGGGACGGGGGAGCCTGGTGGACTGTCATCTGTGGGTCGCACAGAGTCTGACACGACTGAAGTGACTTAGCAGCAGCCTAGTTACTAAACAAACGTTTGGTGTTATTATCATTTTTCTCATTTAACTTCTGTAAAATTGTGCATAATGCTGCAGAGTTGTATGGGAACAAACTAGTCAACATAAATTTTCCTTAACATGACAGTTATTAATTTAAGGAATATTCTTTGGGGAATTGTTAACTTGGATTGCTAACTCATCCTCTTTGCTCATTCTGCACTATCTTTTGCATTCTAATAGGATTAGCCAACTCTAGGGAAGACTGAGAAGCAGCCTCAGAATTTTACGGGAGTTAATGCTTTTCTCAGTACATACCATGCTCACAGCTCCCTGTCTAGAAGTGACTCCTCACACATCTGTCACCATAGTTTATGTGGACCACAACACCATCATGCCCACTGAATTTAACCAGGACCCTTGAAACCAAAGGTAGCCTTTCATATGCTTGCCAGAAAATTCTCTGCAGAAGGAGCAATTCTGTATTGAAGAGGATCTAAGAAATCAGTCTGATTTCCTCTTAAGAGTGTATTGGGGAGAGAGGGAGAGACTGCAAAGCCTGCAACCAGGAAGGTAACGAGCAGACTCTGTGAGAACACAGTCTCAGAATCTCTGAAAACAGGAGGACGAAGAGAGGCAGGCTTAGTGCCGTCAGCAGAGAGGAAAGCTGGAGCAGAGTCAGAGAGGAGAGGAGAGATTCAAGGCCGGCAGGCCCTGAGTGAGGGCCAACGTTGGCGGGGGCGTCAGCAGAGCTGCTGCTGGACAGCTGGAACTGCCGCTGAACTGGGAGAGTGGTCAGGTTCTCCGCAAGGCCTGCTAGATGATCGGAAATATGGTAGAGGTAACAGCCGTCCATGAGTCCCTTCAACTATTCTCAGAGAGTGACCACTAGGTGATCAAGTTCTGATTTCTTTCTATTTCTTCCTTTCTGCTTAGCTAGCAGATAACCTGTCAAGACTGTGCGCTTCTTTATCCAGGCATCCCAGGAGCTGGTGTTTCACACCTTCGGTCACCTTGCAGGTTGGCCTTGATTTCGAAACGCCATGTACCATGTACTCAAAAGTAGACTGGTGATGAGAAAGCCCAAGGAGAAGACTTCTGTGAATGCATCAAAACAATAAAGAGCACGATTTATCTAGAGAAACTGGCTTATTTATCTCTGTACATCTGCCTCCTATGTCCTCTCCCAAAATGCCCCTTGCTCTTTTCTCCACCAGAGCCCTGCAGGACCTAATGAGAATTCACAGCCTCCAAGAAGTGTTTTCCAGTCAACAGACTTCTACCGGATCTGCCCTAGCTCTTGATCATTTCTGTTATCCCTTGTTAGAATGTGATAAGAGCAATAAGGTCTTCCCAGTGGCTCAGCTGTAAAGAATCCACTTGCAATGCAGGAGCTATAGGAGACATGAATTCAATCCCTGGGTCGGAAAGATTCCCTGGAGAAGGGAATGGCAACTCACTCCAGTATTCTTGCCTGGAGAATCCCAGGGACACAGGAGACTCGAGGGCTACAATCCACGGCGTCGCCAAGAGTTGGACATGGCTGAGTATGCACATGTACACATTAGTATTGTTTGTTACCTGAAATATGTGTTTTGCAGTTGTTTATTTTGAAAATAATTTGCTCTTCTGAAAGACTTTTCTTCCTTAAATGGTTTATGAGAAAATGAAAATCATTTATCTGTTATTTACAATTCTCTTTCTGTCTCTTCTTCCCTCTCAGTTATGGAAAATCCAGTGGTGATTCATACATAACAAAATCAATTTCAGTTTTTTCTAAAGGTATGCAACACCCTCTTTCCTGCCCCAAGGGCACAGCTCACAGACTCTTCATATCATTTATACTTTGATCTGATGTAAGCCATAACTGTTGTCTGGAGTTGAAGCCAGACATATGACTCACAGTATTTAGTGACTCTTGGTACCTTACAGTCTTACTAACTTACAAGAGGTGGCACCCCACTCTAGTACTCTTGCCTGGAAAATCCCATGGACGGAGAAGCTTGGTAGGCTGCAGTCCATGGGGCTGCTAAGAGTCGGACAGGACTGAGCGACTTTGCTTTCACTTTTCACTTTCATGCATTGGAGAAGGAAATGGCAACCCACTCCAGTGTTCTTGCCTGGAGAATCCCAGGGACGGGAGAGCCTGGTGGGCTGCTGTCTATGGGGTCGCACAGAGTCGGACACGACTGAAGTGACTTAGCAACTTAGTAGCATGTATGAATGTCAATAGTATAATAATAATATTTAGGTCACTAATGTTCCAAGTGAATAAGTCTACTTACAATTTTTTTTTTAAATGAGAAAATACTCTGTGTTTATTGATTGGAAGAATAAATGTTGTCAAAATGCCTACACTAGTCAAAGCTATCTGCAGATACTTACAATTTTTTAATATGCTGTTTCCTTCCAAGGTGTGTCTTTTAATTTCATGGTTGCAATCACCATCTGGAGTGATTTTGGAGCCCAAAAGAATAAAGTTTGCCACTGTTTCCACATCTATTTGCCATGAAGTGATGAGACTGGATGCCATGATCTTAGTTTTCTGCATGTTGAGCTTTAAGTCAATTTTTATAAAGCTGAGTGCCAAAGAATTGATACTTTTGAACTGTGGTATTAGAGAAGACTCTTAAGAGATCCTTGGACTGCAAGGAGATCCAACCAGTCCATCCTAAAGGAAATCAGTCCTGAATATTCATTGGAAAGACTGATGTTGAAGCTGAAACTCCAATACTTTGGCCACCTGATGCAAAGAGCTGACTCATTTGAAAAGACCCTGATGCTGGGAAAGATTGAAGTCAGGAGAAGAAGGGAATGACAGAGGATGGAATGGTTGGATGCCATCACTGACTCAATGGACATGAGTTTGAGTAAGCTCCAGGAGTTGATGATGGACAGGGAGGCCTGGCGTGCTGCAGTCCATGGGGTCGCAGAGTCAGACATGACTGAACAACTGAACTGAACTGAACTGACTTATAATTTAAACTGAATTTGGTCATAGGTGACTTTTCTGTTTAATTTATCCATCAACCAAGAGATTTTTGAGTACTAAATTCATAAATAACAATAATTAATAAATATTTATAGATAGCATTCAGACCACAGAAAAACTGTCAAGAATTATGAGAAAGATAGGTTCACAGAGAGTTATCTTCAGACAACTTCAAAAATCTCTAAAGCACCTCCTGATTAATTATATCCTGATCAGGGTGTTGCTTGTATCGTATTTTGCTGTATTTGTTTTCCTGAAACTCAAACATGTGTTTATCAAAAAGGCAGCTGCATTTCTATTGCAGAGCAAAGAGTAGATAAATACACTTTATAACAGGTAATCTGGGTTAGGCTGGTCTGGGATGGAAAAGTAGTTACAAAGCTCAGCTAGGTTAGCATCATCCATCTTCCTGTATCTCTACTGCTCTAACATCCTTTGCCTAAAAATCATCTCTAGGTCATGGCAGTTTAATACAAACTGGAGCTCTTCACAGAAACCAGTGCTTCCGTGTTAATTTGGACTGAGGAATAGTTGTTAGATAAAAATATGATGACTAAAGAATTGTATCCAGTACGATCTGTCCCACTGACAGATGCCTATAGGAGGATATACTCAAGAGCAGGGTTTTCCTGGTTTGTTTGGAGACAGAGCAAAAGGCCCTGGGTGATCTTAAAGGGTTGTTCCTTCAGATTTTGCTGGTTCCTCTTTTCTCCCGCACAGATAGTTACTGCTGCAGACAAAAGGCCTATATGTCAATCCTCACTCTGTTACAATTATATGAAGGAAATAAAAGTTACAAAGCTCTAAAAGAACCCGAAGAATGGGAGGGTTCATTAGCAGTTGAGAGATTTCAACAAAGTAATAAAATTAACAAAATGATAATACCAGTGTTTCATCACTTGTTTCACAAAATTCTGTGTTTTTTTTAATTCTATTTGGAAGCACCTTTTAAATTAATTAATCTGGCCCACAACATGGTACACAGGATCTTAGTTCCTCAACTGTTGCTTGTGTCCTGGCAATGAAATGTGGAGTCTTACCCACTTGACTGCCAGGGAAGCCCCTAAAATTCTAGGGTTGATACTCATATTTTATTTTTAAAAACACATTAGTAATTTTAAAAATTTGAAAAATCACTGAAATTAAGTAGTTAATACACTTTAAAAATTTATAAGCATATTCTTGGACATAAAATTTATTGTTGTTGTTTAGTCCCTCAGTCATGTCTGACTCTTTGCCACCCCATGGACTGCAGCACGCCAGGCCTCCCTGTCCATCACCACCACTCAGAGCTTGCTCAAACTCATGTCCATTGAGCTGGTGATGCCATCCAACCATCTTGCCCTCTGTCGTTCCCTTCTCCTCCTGCCTTCAATCTTTCCCAGCATCAGGGTCTTTTCTAATGAGTTGGCTCTTTTCATCAGGTGGCCAAAATATCGGACCTTCAGCTTCAGCATCAGTCCTTCCAATGAATATTTACGATTGATATCCTTTAGGATTTCCTTTAGGATAAAATTTATTAGCACTTGTCAAATTATACATATTTGACATTCTAAAATAAGTTATAAAAATAAATTGCTGAAATAAAAAACAAATTATTTTCATAGTCTTTAGTTTCAGCATTTGTAAATGAAATCTTCCTCTATATGAATTAATTTCAATATTTTCATCTTCATACCTGAAATTTTGGGGGAAAGCCTCCACTTTGCTGTCATAACTCAAAAATTTGTCTCCATTGATTGTGCGATGTCAGACATGAGCAATAATAAAGCACCAGATTTTTCAAACAATTTATACTTTTACATTTGTTATTTCATTTTCTGGGCTCTCTGTTTTGATACTGTCACTCTTACTGTTTTCTAGTGTGTTTCCTTGAGTTGGAGAGAAAAAGGTAGAAATTCACTGGTGCCCTGTGCAGTTCAAGAAAGTGTGTGCTGGATAGGAATGGTACCTACTGCTGAGGACCACAGAACATGGCAAAGAATGGATGCATTTACCTGGATCGCATCTACAAGCCATTTTTGACCTCCACTGGTTTCTGGGAACCATCTCTGATTTAGGGCCTAAATTTAGGGGGTAAGTCATCTTATTTTTTTGAGATTGTGACCTATCTCCATTCCCATCAACTGACTAAATTCTTTAAGATAATGAAAAATGGCGGAACAAATTGGTTTATTTAATCTGGATATGGCAGAATACCCTGGGAGCAAATGAAATATTAGGATGAATGCCTCTTATGCAATGTGCTTTCCTCTTCAAACTGAAAGCACTCTGAAGTAACCAAAAAACTGGTGGGTGTAGGACTTTCCAAGATGTGTAAATTGTTTATCACTGGAGGAAGAGTAGATCAAATTCTGTTTTTAACCTCTTGCTTGAAGAGTTTCATCAGCTTGCATAGTTGTACAAGAAGAATCAAGATTCACTTAATCATTAGCGTTTGTCAGTGTTTTGGAAATTTTGAAAAAAAATTTTGGTATTGGAAAAAATTGACACATATCCTTAATGATGCTTTACAGGAAAATGGCTCATTTCCTAACATCTGGATTCTATTAATCCTAGTGTTGGACTTAGTTAAAATGGTCCTGACAGCAAGGTGGTTAGATGAGTTCTCCAAATGAGGCAAACTAGCCTTTAGGGTCCTTGGGTTATGATCTGTAGGGAAAATTCTTCCCATCCCTATAGTCCTGTCTAGTGTTAGGATCATTGGATCTAGGTGTCTGGAACAGACTCTCAGATTCTTGGCCAATCTCTAGTGAATAAGAGTCAAAGCAAAAGGACAGTGCTTGGCTCTGCCTTGTTTCAGAATAAGTGTCATTTTCTTTCTAACCCACTTCCCATCCTCCCCACCTTTTCTCCGTCCTTCTTTTTCTATTTTCTTGCATCTTTCCCCCTCCTGCCCTCCCTCCCTTCCTTTCAGCCCTCCTTTTCTCACTCCTTCCTTCTCTCCCCCCTTCTTCTCTCCCTCCCTCCTTACCTTCCTCCTATGTCAGAAGGCAAATGACAAGATCCCTCTTGTTCAGCCAGTTTTACAGATAAAATCCTCAAAAAAAAAAAAAGAAAAGAAAAAGAAAAATGTACATTCTACATTTAAGATCATTAAGCAAAAAATGAAGCCTTTCAGTTCAGTTGTTCCGTCGTGTCCGACTCTTTGCAACCCCATGAATCGCAGCACGCCAGGCCTCCCTGTCCATCACCAACTCCCAGAGTTCACTCAGACTCACATCCGTCGAGTCAGTGATGCCATCCAGCCACCTCATCCTCTGTTTCCCCCTTCTCCTCCTGCCCCCAATCCCTCCCAGCATCAGAATCTTTTCCAATGAGTCAACTCTTCGCATGAGGTGGCCAAAGTAGTGGAGTTTCAGCTTTAGCATCATTCCTTCCAAAGAAATCCCAAGGCTGATCTCCTTCAGAATGGACTGGTTGGATCTCCTTGCAGTCCAAGGAACTCTCAAGAGTCTTTTCCAACACCACAGTTCAAAAGCATCAATTCTTCGGCCCTCAACTTTCTTCACAGTCCAACTCTCACATCATACATGATCACAGGAAAAACCATAGCCTTGACTAGACGGACCTTTGTTGGCAAAGTAATGTCTCTGCTTTTCAATATGCTATCTAGGTTGGTCATAACTTTTCTTCCAAGGAGTAAGCGTCTTTTAATTTCATGGCTGCAGTCACCATCTGCAGTGATTTTGGAGCCCCCAAAAAATAAAGTCTGACACTGTTTCCACTTTTTCCCCATCTATTTCCCATGAAGTGATGGGTCCAGATGCCATGATCGTTGTTTTCTGAATGTTGAGCTTTAAGCCAATATTTTCACTCTCCTCCTTCACTTTCATCAAGAGGCTCTTTAGTTCCTCTTCACTTTCTGCCATAAGGATGATGTCATCTGCATATCTGAGGTTATTGATATTTCTCCCAGCAATCTTGATTCCAGCTTCTGCTTCTTCCAGTCCAGCGTTTCTCATGATGTACTCTGCATAGAAGTTAAATAAGCAGGGTGACAATATACAGCCTTGACATACTCCTTTTCCTATTTGGAACCAGTCGTTGTTCCATGTCCAGTTCTAACTGTTGCTTCCTGACCTGCATATAGGTTTCTCAAGAGGCAGGTCAGGTGGTCTGGTATTCCCATCTCTTGAAGAATTTTCCACAGTTTATTGTGATCCACACAGTCAAAGGCTTTGGCATAGTCAATAAAGCAGAAATAGATGTTTTTCTGGAACTCTCTTGCTTTTTCGATGATCCAGCGGATGTTGGCAATTTGATCTCTGGTTCCTCTGCCTTTTCTAAAACCAGCTTGAACATCAGAAAGTTCACGGTTCATGTATTGCTGAAGCCTGGCTTGGAGAATTTTGAGCATTACTTTACTAGTGTGTGAGATGAGTGCAATTGTGCGGTAGTTGAGCATTCCTTGGCATTGGCTTTCTTTGGGATTGGAATGAAAACTGACCTTTTCCAGTCCTGTGGCCCCTGTTGAGTTTTCCAAATTTGCTGGCATATTGAGTGCAGCACTTTCAGGATCCATAAACTTTTACTTTGGACCAAAGAATGTGCTATACTTGCTCTGTCACTGAACAGATGGCAGTGCGAAAAACAGTGATAAATGAATTGTACGCCAAGATTTTGATCTTATAAAAGATCAATGGTAGTGCAGAACAACAAATCATTATTTATGTATTTTTTGGGGAGGAGGCTAATTACTTTACAATATTGTGGTGGTTTTTGCCATACATTGTATGAATCAGCCATGGGTGTACATGTATTCTCCCTCCTAAACCCCCCTCCCACCTCTCTCTCCATCCCATCCCTCTGGGTCATCCAAGTGCACCAGCCCTGAGCACCCTGCCTTATGCATCAAATCATTTTTCTGCAAATTTAGAGAGATCAAAAGTAACAAATGTTGAAACTATATTATTGGGCAGAACTGATTTTTTTCTCAAGTGAGATTGCAAATTACAACTCAAGTAAAGAAAAGAATTAAGACATAATTCCGGCATGAAATCTGTAGCATACACCTTGAGCTTGTCTTTATTTGCACCCCTTCATTTGTTTATCCATATAACACATTTTAATTGAGTAACAAGTGTGGGTTGAATCTCTAGTGTTATAAAAATGAGTAAGAAGCATTTTTGCACTCAATCTCTAGGACATCAGAAAGATATTTCTCCACTACTGAATGTCTTTTAAAGTAAAATTTCATTGATTTAAAGGCTGCTGATATAGTTAAATATTTTATTTAGTATACATAAATCTCATTTACTAATATGTTGGAGGAAAAAAAAACACTTTAACATTTTCTGGGCTAATGTTTAGTTTTACTTGGAAGGCAAATCAAGTTAGAGTGCAGCAGCTATTTTTTTCCCAAGAATCTATGAATTTAATGGTTCTTTAATACTTTAAAAAAAGTTTTTAATTTTAATTAGGTCCCATTTTTTTATTTTTGCTTTTATTTCCAATATTCTGGGGGGTGGGTCATAGAGGCTCCTACTCTGATTTATGTCGGAGAGTGTTTTGCCTATGTTCTCCTCTAAGAGTTTTATAGTTTCTGGTCTTACATTTAGATCTTTAATTCATTTTGAGTTTATTTTTGTGTATGGTGTTATAAAGTGTTCTAGTTTCATTCTTTTACAAGTGGTTGACCAGTTTTCCCAGCACCACTTGTTAAAGAGATTGTCTTTTCTCCATTGTATATTCTTGCCTCCTTTGTCAAAGATAAGGTGTCTATAGGTGCGTGGGTTTATCTCTGGACTTTCTATTTTGTTCCATTGATCTATATTTCTGTCTTTGTGCCAGTACCATACTGTCTTGATGACTGTGGCTTTGTAGTAGAGCCTGAAGTCAGGCAGGTTGATTCCTCTAGTTCCATTCTTTTTTCTCAAGATTGCTTTGGCTATTCGAGATTTTTTGTATTTCCATACAAATTGTGAAATTATTTGTTCTAGCTCTGTGAAAAATACCATTGGCACTTGATAGGGATTGCATTGAATCTATAGATTGCTTTGGGTAGTATACTCATTTTCACTATATTGATTCTTCCGATCCATGAACATGGTATATTTCTCCATCTGTTAGTGTCCTCTTTGATTTCTTTCACCAGTGTTTTATAGTTTTCTATATATAGGTCTTTAGTTTCTTTAGGTAGATATATTCCTAAGTATTTTATTCTTTTCGTTGCAATGGTGAATGGAATTGTTTCCTTAATTTCTCTTTCTATTTTCTCATTATTAGTGTATAGGAATGCAAGGGATTTCTATGCATTGATTTTATATCCTGCAACTTTACTATATTCATTGTTTAGCCCTAGTAATTTTCTGGTGGAGTCTTTAGGGTTTTCTATGTAGAGGATCATGTCATCTGCAAACAGTGAGAGTTTTACTTCTTCTTTTCCAATTTGGATTCCTTTTATTTCTTTTTCTGCTCTGATTGCTGTGGCCAAAAGTTTCAAAACTATGTTGAATAGTAGTGGTGAGAGTGGGCACCCTCGTCTTGTTTCTGACTTTAGGGGAAATGTTTTCAATTTTTCACCATTGAGGATATTGTTTGCTATGGGTTTGTTATATATAGCTTTTATTATGTTGAGGTATGTTCCTTCTATTCCTGCTTTCTGGAGAGTTTTTATCATAAATGGATGTTGAATTTTGTCAAAGGCTTTCTCTGCATCTATTGAGATAATCATATGGCTTTTATTTTTCAATTTGTTAATGTGGTGTATTACATTGATTGATTTGCAGATATAAGCAAGGTGAAAAGACAGGCTTCAGAATGGGAGAAAATAATAGCAAATGAAGCAACTGACAAAGAATTAATCTCAAAAATATACAAGCAACTCCTGCAGCTTAATTCCAGAAAAATAAACGACCCAATCAAAAAATGGGCCAAAGAACTAAACAGACATTTCTCCAAAGAAGACATACAGATGGCTAACAAACACATGAAAAGATGCTCAATATCATTCATTATCAGAGAAATGGAAATCAAAACCACAATGAGGCACCATCTCACGCCAGTCAGAATGGCTTACGACCCAAAAGTCTACAAGCAATAAATGCTGGAGAGGGTGTGGAGAAAAGGGAAACCTCTTACACTGTTGGTGGGAATGCAAACTAGTACAGCCAATATGGAGAACAGTGTGGAGATTCCTTACAAAACTGGAAATAGAACTGCCATATGACCCAGCAATCCCACTGCAGGGCATACACACTGAGGAAACCAGAAGTGAAAGAGACATGGGTACTCCAATGTTCATCATGTACCCCAATGTTTATAATACCCAGGACATGGAAGCAATCTAGATGTCCATCAGCAGATGAATGGATAAGAAAGCTATGGTACATATACACAATGGAATATTATTCAGCCATTAAAAAGAATACACTTGAATCAGTTCTAATGAGGTGGATGAAACTGGAGCCTATTATACAGAGTGAAGTAAGCCAGAAAGAAAAACACCAATACATTATACTAATGCATATATATGGAATTTAGAAAGATGGTAACAATAACCCTGTATGCGAGACAGCAAAAGAGAAACAGTCTTTTGGACTCTGTGGGAGAGGGCGAGGGTGGGATGATTTGGGAGAATGGCATTGAAACATGTATAATATCATTAGACAAAAAAAAAAATTTTGTCTCCAAACTTTGCGACCACCAATTCAATCATTTAGTATATAACTTATTGATACATAGCATGCTGCTGCTGTTGCTGCTAAGTTGCTTCAGTTGTGTCCGACTTTGTGTGACCCCATAGATGGCAGCCCACCAGGCTCCTCCGCCCATGGTATTTTCCAGGTAAGAGTACTAGAGTGGGTTGCCATTGCCTTCTCCAGATATGTAGCATAGGCTGAATGTTAATTTATTAGTTGCATTGAATTACCTCTTGCTTTGTACTTCAATTGAATTTTTTAAAATCAGATACTTTATATTATGTAGAATTTTGCACTCTTATTCAAAATTACTAATGCCTTATAGGAATTTTAAAATAATAGATGATTATAGTGCAGTTGAGTTTTTTTAAAACTAAGGATACTTGTAAACACATCCAAGTTGAGGCTATCTCTAAACAAATTTTAATATACCATAGTGTACCTTATAGACCTCTATTTCTATAAGGATATAAGAGTCATGAAAAGGCTAGATTCAAAAAGTACAACAATTTTTAAAAGGTCACATTTCAATGCCTCTGTGTGTTAATCAGTATAGCAAATTATATTCCCACTCTTTTCCCTGAAACTGTGGACCATGCTGTCCAAGACCATGCTCTCCAAGCAGCATTCAAGGTTTGGAGTGATAAGACCCAACTCAATTTCACTAGAGTTTTCTGGGACACTCTTGACACATGATCTTCTTCAAAAGCAGAGGCAATGGTGATGGAAATATTGAGGAGGTCTTGTTTTTTAAAGCACTTTACCAGAAGTCAGGGCTTCCCTGGTGGCTCAGCTAGTAAAGAATTTGCCTGCAATGCGGGAGACCTGGATTCGATCACTGGGTTTGGAAGATCCCCTGGAGAAGGGAAAGGCTACCCACTGCAGTGTTCTGGCCTGGAGAATTCCATGGACTGTATAGTCCATGGGGTAACAAAGAGTTGGACATGACTGAGCAACTTTCACTTTCACCAGAAGTCATAGGTTTTGTTCTTGTCTTGACAATTTCCCCACAATTATTTTCTGAGTTGTTTCCCATTTGGAGTATGGAGATTTCTTCCCCCATTTGATGGGCGCTTTGGGCAACTGGCTTATTCTTTTTCTCTTAGTAAGGGTCTGGGAATCAGTGTTCACTTTGATGATGATGAACTCTGGACAAATGATTCCAAAGGTAAGGGCGAAAATCCTTCAGTTACAATTCATGTAACTGTTCATTAAACTTGTGTAATCATTGACCTCAGAGAGTGGTGAAATTACAGAAAGCTCCCATTTCAGAGAAAATTGCTTTGTCCATTTAATGTAAATAAGATGTCAAAACATTGAGTTTTCCATCTCCTATCCCCAACAGCAATTAAGGCAATAAAACAGAATCAACCAAAATGCTTTTTGAGGTCTTGGAGGGTTAAGCTGACTACAGGAATTATGTGGTAACTCTACAAAGTTTGACTTTAACCCAGGATTTTATCCCTTATGTTTGAAGAAAGTGTAACATAATTTACTAATTGCTGCTCATTAAACTTCAGTCAGTTCAGTTGCTCAGTCGTGTCTGACTCTTTGTGACCCCATGGAGTGTAGCACGCCAGGCCTCCCTGTCCATCGGCAACTCCCGGAGTTTACTCAAATTCATGTCCATTGAGTCAATGATGCCATCCAACCACCTGATCCTTTGTTGTCCCCTTCTCCTCCTACCTTCAATCTTTTCTAGCATCACAATCTTCTCAAATGAGTCAGTTCTTCGCATCAGATGGACAAAGTATTGGCGCTTCAGCTTCAACATCAGTCTTTCCAATGAACATTCAGGACTGATTTCCTTTAGGATGGACTGGTTTGATCTCCTTGCAGTCCAAGGGACTCTCAAGAGTCTTCTCCAACACCACAGTTCAAAAGTATCAATTCTTCGGCCCTCAGTTTTCTTTATGGTCCAACTCTCACATCCATACATGACTACTGGAAAAACCATAGCTTTTACTAGACAGACCCTTGTTGGCAAAGTAATGTCTCTGTTTTTTAATATGCTGTCTATGTTGGTCATAACTTTCCTTCCAAGGAATAAGTGTCTTTTAATTTCATGGCTTCAGTCATCATCTGCAATGATTTTGGAGACCCCAAAATAAAGTCTCTCACTGTTTCCACTATTTCCCCATCTATTTGCCATGAAGTGATGGGACCAGATGCCATGATCTTAGTTTTCTTAATGTTGAGTTTTAAGCCAACTTTTTAGGTGATGGAATTAGTTTACAGTGATTTGCAAATGAAACAATAAAACATAATATATTTAAATATAAAATAATGATATTTGTTTCATGTTTTCCTGATTTATATTTTATTCCTATTCTTCACTAACATTTTGACTAAATATCATATTAAGAGGTAGACAACACAGGTATTAAGGGCTTCCGTAAGTGGCTCAGATGGCAAAGAATCTGTCTGTAATGCATGAGACATGGCTTTGATCCCTGGGTTGAGAAGATCCCCTGGAAAAGGGATGACAACCCACTCCAGTATTCTTTCCTGGAGAATTCCATGGATAGAGAGCCTGGCAGGCTACAGTTCATGAGGTAGCAAAGAGTTGGACAAGACTGAGTGACTAACACTTTCAATTTCAATACAGGCGTTAAATATTGATCTACAATATCTCTTCTTTCCTATTAGAAAAACATGTCACTCTGTCCTCGAACTGGCATGGAAAATATATCCTTCATAGTAAACTAATGAACATTAGAAAAGCTTGCTATAAAACCTTCCCTAACTTGGGCAAATATGGAATTAGGAGAATGTGTGTTTATATCAACTACATACCAATAATCATGTTTGCCAAGTACTTTCTGCCAGAAGGCTTGCCTGAATCAACAAGAATTAGTGTAATTGACATGCATCTTGTTTTTATGCAAATGTTGCTAACTGCTTTAAAACAACCTAAGGCCTCAAATTTGAATTTCCCTCCTGTGTCCATTATTGCTTGCAGCTCAGCAACTGTTTTCATAGTAACAAAATAAACTCCAGATAAACTCCATTATCATTAATTCAGATTTTAATCTTTGTACATTAAGCACTTATTTGTTGGGTGGGCTTACCTGGTGGCTCAGATGGTAAAGAATTTGCCTGCAATGCAGCAGACCTGGGTTCAAACCCTGGGTCAGGAACATTTCCTGGAGAAGGGAATGGCAACCCACTCCAGTATTCTTGCCTAGAGAATCCCATCGACAGAGGAGCCTGGTGGGCTACAGTCCATGTGGTCACAAAGAGTCGGACACGACTGAGTGACTAACACTTTCACTTTCTTCGCTTTGAATATTAATAATATAAACAACAAATCTAATCTCTAATACAGTGATTGAATTCCTATAATGTGCTGTGTGCTTTACAATGAAATTCTCTCACTAATCCTGGAAGAATGATTTCATTATCCTAGTTTCATGGATAAGGAAATGGACTTTGGTCTGTCTGATTTCAGGGTCCATATCCACTACCAGTACAGGATTTGCTATTTCTTTTATTTATTCCAAACTAATTGTTTTTGATATAATTGTACAGCTGCCTAGTGCCCACATACTCTTTTTCACTGAAAGTAAATTGACCATAGATTTTCTCTTATTTATTAATGCCTGACAACCAAGGGGTCAAGGGGCACAATGAAATCAATTATAGAACCTCAGCAGCTCCAACCCGTCCCTCTGGGCACCGGCTGTGTCAGGGTCATTGGCCCCAAACAACTGATAGAGGTATCTTGGCAGATTTTGGATTTTGTTCTTCTTTACTAAATATGCAACAAGGAAGGACATAATTAACAAAGCTCAAAAAATTCATCTCACAAATCCTTTAAAAGAACTGATTTTGTATGCCTCTACCTAGGTCATCAATTCTGTGTCTTTATTAACCTCTTTCCTGTTTTTGCACATGAATTTGGCCACACCTTGGGCCCCCATCGCTCCAGTAATGCCAAGGGTCTGATATACACCCCCTTTAGCCAGAGAAAGAACTTCTCCAAGGATGTTGGCAAAGGTATCAAGGCTCTGTTATTTGCTGAAGTTTGGTTTTCTTCACATTTGAGAAGTATTCATTCACCTTGCTAATCTCCTAAAATAGCTTTCCCAAACTGTTTACTCTGGAACTGTAATGCTGTAAGAAGCAACTGAAAAGAATGTTCCAAGCTCAAATACCTGAGGGAATCACTCCAACCTCTAGCCCTTTTCTTAAATTTTCAAGATGTTATGAAGCTCTGAGAAGTTGTTCAGGCATAAAACCAGTTCACAGTTGTTTAACCCACTATCTCCCTAGTTTATTTGACCATGGACATTTCTCTCTTTTTCTCATTCCTTCCTTTAATAGCTTTCTTCCTTCTTACCATTAATATTAGTGGAACACCTCTGATACCTTGTGTAGTGGGGTTTCATAGCACCTCCTTTGAAAAATGCAGTCCTAAGACACAATAGTGAGGAGTGTTTTTCTCCGAGAGTTTGTGGAAATCTAGATCTGAGAGAATCAAGATTATCAGGTTGGTCTCCATTTATTTTTCATCCAAACTTTTAATCATATTTCAAAAGGCATATTTTATAATAATTTACCAGTGTACCTCTGGTTTAAGATTCTCCAGATCTTGTTCCCATCTCAGAAGAGAAGTTCATAATTTTATGTTACACTGTAGCAAATGCATGGCTAGTACAGACTACAGAATACCATTTTATGAAACCCATCCTGTTAAAAGTCACATAATTTATATTAACTTCATTTCAAATTTTGTATGAGAAAAGAAATTTCTGAGAGTTCCTTGATGGCATAGTGGTTATGATTCCAGGCTCTTACTGCCATGGCCTAAGTTCAAACCCTGGTTGGGGAACTCAGATCCTGCAAGCCGAGTGGCATGGCCCAAAAAGGTAATTTGTATTAATGGTGGGCTCTTTATTAATTGGGCCTCTCAGGTGACACAGTGGTAAAGAACCCACCTGCCAGTGCAGAAGATGCAAGAGATGTGGGTTTGATCCCTGTATTGGGAAGGTCCCCTGGAGTAGAAAATGGCAACCCCACCCCAGTATTCTTGCCTGGAAAATTCTATGGACAGAGAGAGGAGCCTGGTGAGCTACAGTCCATGGGGTCGTGAAGAGTTAGACATGACTGAGAACCTTAGCATGCACATATGCATGCAAATTTTTATTAATTGAAATATATAATCTAATTAATATAAAATAACATATCGGTTCAGTTCAGTTACCCATTCATGTCCGACTCCTTGCAGTCCCATGGACTGCAGCACACCATGCTTCCCTGTTCATTTCCAATTCCTGGAGCTTGCTTAAACTCATGTCCATTGAATCAGTGGTGACATCAAACCATCTCATCCTCTGTCGTCCTCTTCTCCTCCTGTCTTCAATCCTTCCCAGCATCAGGGTCTTTTCCAAGGAGTCAGTTCTTCACATCAGGTGGCCAAAGTATTGGAGCTTCAGCTTCAGCATCAGTCCTTCCAATGAATACTCAGGGCTAATATCCTTTAGGATAGACTGGTTGGATCTCCTTGCTGTCCAGGGGACTTCAAGAGTCTTCTCCAACACGACGGTTCAAAAGCATCAATTCTTTGGTGCTCAGCTTTCTTTATGGTCCAACTCTCACATCCATGGATAACCACTGGAAAAACCATAGCTTTGACTAGACAGATCTTATTGGCAAAGTAATGTCTCTGCTTTTTAATATGCTGTCTAGGTTTGTCATAGCTTTTCTTCCCAGGAGCAAGCATATAATCTAATTTAAAGAATAATATTGGAGTATAGCTGATTTGCAATACTGTGTTAGTTTCAAGTGCACAGCAAAATGAATCAGTTATCCATATACATATATCCACTCTTTTTTTAAAGATTATTTTCCATATAGACCACTACCGAGTTTGAGTTGAGTTCCCTGTGCTGTACAGTAAGTTATTATTAGTTAATCTATTTTAAATATAGTAGTGTGTATATGTCAGTCCCAATCTCTCAATTTATCCTCACCCAATCCCCTTGTCGTAGAAGGCAATGGCACCCCGCTCCAGTACTCTTGCCTGGAAAATCCCATCGATTGAAGAGCCTGGTAGGCTGCAGTCTTTGGGGTTGCTAAGAGTCAGACATGACTGAACGACTTCACTTTCACTTTTCACTTTCATGCATTGGAGAAGGAAATGGAAACCCACTCCAGTGTTCTTGCCTGAAGAATCCCAGGGACAGGTGAGCCTGTTGGGCTGCTGTCTATGGGGTTGCACAGAGTCGGACACGACTGAAGCGACTTAGCAGCAGCAGCAGCAATCCCCTTGTAATCATAAATTTGTTTTCTACATCCCTGACTCTACTCTTGTTTTGTAAGTTCATTTGTACTCTTTTTTTTTAAATATTTAGATTCAGCATATAAGCAATATCATATGATATTTGTTTTTCTATGTCTAACTTCACTTCACTCAGTATGACAATCTCTGTTACTGAAAATAACATCATTTTGTTCTTTTTTTATTCCAATTTGTATTCCATTGTATATACATACCACATCTTCTTTATCCATTCTTCGGTTGATGGACATTTAGGGTGCTTCCATGCTCTGGCTGTTGTAAATAGTGCTGCAATATTGGGGTATATGTGTCTCTCTGAATTATGGTTTTCTTAAGATTTATGCCCAGTAATGGGATTGCTGAGTCATATGGCAGTTCTATTTTTAGTTTTTTAAGGAACCTCCATATTGTTCTCCATAGTGGCAGTATCTATTTACATTCCCACCAACAGTACAAGAGGATCCCCTCTACACTGTCTCCAGTATTTGTTGTTTGTAGACTTTTTGATAATGGCCATTCTGAGTGGTGTGAGGTGATATTTCACTGTAGTTTTGATTTGCATTCTCTAATTATTAGTGATGTTGAATATCTTTTCATGTGCTTTTTGGCCATCTGTATGTCTTCTTTGGAGAAATATCCATTTAGATCTTTCACCCATTTGTTGATTGGGTTATTTGTTTTCTGTTACGTTGAGCTGCATGAGCTTTTTGTAACATATAATGTAATTAATGAAGAACATGGCATCAGTCTTTGGCCAGATCTAGGAGTAAATGTTCCTTACCTATAGGTCTTGGGGACAGGGTAAGATAATTATTACATTTGTTGTCAAAATAAAACTTTTATTTCATTTCATTTTCTCACTCTGTGAAATGTGAAAACAGAGAGCTATCATCATTGTATCTGAAAATAAATATGTAATTAATACATGAAGATATACATTAAACTACACAAGAAGGAACAGTAATCCAGGGCTGAAAATGTATTATAGTTTTCTCATTTTAATCCTTATGCTGTCAATTGTATCAGTTAGGATTCAATCAGGAACCAGATTGGGTATTTGCGTATTTAATACCTTTGGGTATTAAAACAGGATTAGAAGATAAACAGAAGCATAGCTGCTGCTGCTGCTGCTGCTAAGTCGCTAAGCCGTGTCCGACTCTGTGTGACCCCATAGACAGCAGCCCACCAGGCTCCCCCGTCCCTGGGATTCTCCAGCAAGAACACTGGAATGGGTTTCCATTTCCTTCTCCAATGCATGAAAGTGAAAAGTGAAAGTGAAGTCTCTCACCCATGTCCGACTCTTAGCAACCCCATGGACTTCAACCTACCAGTCTCCTCCATCCATGGGATTTTCCAGGCAAGAGTACTGGAGTAAGGTGCAATTACCTTCTCCACAGAAGCATAGAACAACCCAGAAGTTCAGTTCAGTTCAGTTCAGTTGCTCAGTTGTCTCCAACTCTTTGTGACCCCATGAACTGCAGCATGCCAGGCCTCCCTGTCCATCACCAACTCCTGGAGTCCACCCAAACTCATGTCCATTGAATCGGTGGTGCAATCCAACCATCTCATCCTCTGACATCCCCTGCTCCTCCTGCCTTCAATCTTTCCCAGCATCAGGGTCTTTTCAAATGAGTCAGCTCTTCACATCAGGTGGCCAAAGTATTGGAGTTTCAGATTCAACATCAGTCCTTCCAATGAACACCAAGGACTGATCTCCTTTAGGATGGACTGGTTGGATCTTCTTGCAGTCCAACGGACTCGCAAGAGTCTTCTCCAACACCACAGTTCAAAAGCATCAATTCTTCAGGGCTCAGCTTTCTTATAGTGCAACTCTCACATCCATACATGACTACTGGAAAAACCATAGCCTTTACTGAATGGAATTTTGTTGGCAAAGTAATGTCTCTGCTTTTTAATATGCTGTCTAGGTTGATCATAACTTTCCTTCCAAGGAATAAGTGTCTTTTAATTTCATGGCTGCAATCACCATCTGCAGTGATCTTGGAACTCCAAAAAATAAAGTCTGCCACTGTTTCCACTGTTAACCCATCTATTTGACATGAAGTGATGGGACCAGATGCCATGATCTTAGTTTTCTGAATGTTGAGCTTTAAGCTGACATTTTCACTCTCCTCTTTCACTTTCATCAAGAGGCTCTTTAGTTCTTCCTCACTTTCTGCCATAAGGGTGATATCATCTGCATATCTGAGGTTATTGATATTCCTCCCAGCAATCTTGATTCCAGTTTGTGCTTCTTCCAGCCCAGCGTTTCTCATGATGTACTCTGCACAGAAGTTAAGTAAGCAGGGTGACAATATACAGCCTTGAAGTACTCCTTTTCCTATTTGGAATCAGTCTATTGTTCCATGTTCAGTTCTAACTGTTGCTTCCTAACCTGCATACAGGTTTCTCAAGAGGCAGGTCAGGTGATTTGGTATTCCCATCTCTTGAATTTTCCACAGTTTATTGTGATTCACACAGTCAAAGGCTTTGGCATAGTCAATAAAGCAGAAATAGATGTTTTTCTGGGACTCTCTTGCTTTTTTGATAATTCACTGGATGTTGGCAATTTGATCTCTGGTTCCTCTGCCTTTTCTAAATCCAGCTTAAACATCTGGAAGTTCATGGTTCATGTATTGCTGAAGCCTGGCTTGGAGAATTTTGAGCATTACTTTACTAGCATGTTCAGTTCAGTTCAGTTCAGTCTCTCAGTCGTGTCCAACTCTTTCCGACCCCATGGACTGCAGCACGCCAGGCCTCCCTGTCCATCACCAACTCCTGGAGTTCACTCAAATTCACGTTCATCGAGTTGGTGATGCCATCCAGCCATCTCATGCTCTGTTGTCCCCTCAATCCCTCCCAGCATCAGAGTCTTTTCCAATGAGTCAACTCTTCGCGTGAGGTGGCCAAAGTACTCGAGTTTCAGCTTTAGCATCATTCCTTCCAAAGAACTCCCAAGACAGATCTCCTTTATAATGGACTAGTTGGATCTCCGTGTAGTCCAAGGGACTCTCAAGAGTCTTCTCCAATACCACAGTTCAAAAGCATCAATTCTTCAGCGCTCAGCCTTCTTCATAGTCCAACTCTCACAAACATACATGACCACTGGAAAAACCATAGCCTTGACTAGATAGACCTTTTGGCAAAGTAATGTCTCTGATTTTAGATGAGTGCAATTGTGAAGTAGTTTGAGCATTCTTTGGCATTGTCTTTCTTTGGGATTGGAATGAAAACTGACCTTTTCCAGTCCTGTGGCCACTGCTGAGTTTTCCAAGTTTGCTGGCATATTGAGTGCAGCACTTTCACAGCATCATCTTTTAGGATTTGAAAGAGCTCATCTGGGATTCCATCACCTCCACTAGCTTTGTTCGTAGTGATGCTTTCTGAGGCCCACTTGACTTCACATTCCAGGATGTCTGGCTCTAGGTCAGTGATCACACCATCGTGATTATCTGGGTTGTGAAGATATTTTTTGCACAGTTCTTCTGCGCATTCTTGCCACCTCTTCTTAATATCTTCTGCTTCTGTTCGGTCCATGCCATTTCTGTCCTTTATTGTGCCCATCTTTGCATGAAATGTTTCCCTTGGTATCTCTAATTTTCTTGAAGAGATCTCTAGTCTTTCCCATTCTTTCGTTTTCCTGTATGTCTTTGCACTGATCACTGAGGAAGACTTTCTTATCTCTCCTTGCTATTCTTTGGAACTCTGCACTCAAATTGGCATATCTTTCCTTTTCTCCTTTGCTTTTCGCTTCTCTTCTTTTCACAGCTATTTGTAAGTGCTCCTCGGACAGCCATTTTACTTTTTTGCATTTCTTTTTCTTGGGGATGGTCTTGATCCCTGTCTCTTGTACAATGTCATGAACCTCCGTCCATAGTTCATCAGGCACTCTATCAGATCTAGTCCCTTAAATCTATTTCTCACTTCCACTGTATAGTCATAAGGGATTTTATTTAGGTCATACCTGAATGGTGTAGTGGTTATCCCCACTTTCCTCAATTTAAGTCTGAATTTGGCAATAAGGAGTTCATGATCTGAGCCACAGTCAGCTCCTGGTCTTTTTTTTGCTGACTGTATAGAGCTTTTCCATCTTTGGCTGCAAAGAATATAATCAATCTGATTTTGATGTTGGCCATCTTGTGATGTCCATGTATAAAGTCTTCTCTTGTGTTGTTGGAAGAGGGTGTTTGCTATGACCAGTGTGTTCTCTTGGCAAAATTCTATTAACTTTTCCCTGCTTCATTCCGTATTCCAAGGCCAAATTTGCCTGTTACTCCAGGTGTTTCTTGACTTCCTACTTTTGCATTCCAGTCCCCTGTAATGAAAAGGACATCTTTTTGGGGTGTGAGTTCTAGAAGGTCTTGTAGATCATCATAGAACTGTTCAACTTCAGCTTCTTCAGTGTTACTGGTTGGGGCATAGGCTTGGATCACCATGATATTGAATGGTTTGCCTTGGAAACGAACAGAGATCATTCTGTCATTTTTGAGATTGCATCCAACTACTTCATTTCAGGATCTTTTGTTGACTATGGTGGGTACTCCATTTCTTGTAAGGGATTCCTGCCCACAGTAGTAGATACAATGGTCATCTAAGTTAAATTCACCAATTCCAGTCCATCTTAGTTCGCTGATTCCTAAAATGTCGACGTTCACTCTTGCCATTTCCTGTTTGACCACTACCAATTTGCCTTGATTCATGGACCTGACATTCCAGGTTCCTGTACAATATTGCTCTTTACAGCATCGGACCTTGCTTCTATCACCAGTCCCAACCACAAGTGGATGTTGTTTTTGCTTTGGCTCCATCCCTTCATTGTTTCTGGAGTTATTTCCCCACTGATCTCCAGTAGGATATTGGGCCCCTACTGACCTGGGGAGTTTCTCTTTCAGTATCCTATCACTTTGCCTTTTCATACTGCTCATGGGGTTCTCAAGGCAAGAATACTGAAGTGGTTTGCCATTCCCTTCTACAGTGGACCACATTCTGTCAGACCTCTCCACCATGACCTGTCCATCTTGGGTGGCCCCACACGGCATGGCTAATAGTTTCATTGAGTGAGACAAGGCTGTGCTCCATGTGATCAGATTGGCTAGTTTTCTGTTATTGTGGTTTCAGTCTCTGCCTTCTCTCAAGCGCCTACTATCTTACTTGGGTTTCTCCTACCTTGGACATGGGGTGTCTGTTCACGGCTATTCCAGCAAAGTGCAGCCGCTGCTCCTTACCTTGGATGTGGGTTGCTAACCCACAAATTAGCAACACTGAAAACCCCTACCAGCCCCTGGGACTAGAGGAACACAGGAAACAGATGAAACAAGCAGTCCAGAAGCCTGAGTGATGGGGAATTAGAATCCATGGTGAGATGCCTGGGGGGAGTTAGACCACAGAGGGAGGGACCGTCTGCAGATAACTGGAGAGAGCCACCACACCTCCTGAGGAAGAGAGAACAGGGTAAGAAATCCTGGCTTTTCTCCTGCTCTCCAGTGCCTCCCTTTGGCTGAACCTACCTGGAAATCATTTGGCAAGAAGGCCCAGGAAAAGCTATTGATAGTTATTAATAGCAGAAGAAGGGTTGAGGACAGGAAGTTAAGAACATTAATTTCACCTTAAAGCTAACAAGTGGCCCCCTTACACAGGGAACCATAGGTCAGTATTTGAGAGTAAGAATTAGGAATAAGCCAAAACATACAATCTGAAGATGTCTTCCTATATCATTTTAACCCAGACACAAAACTAGAATGTTAATGGCTATTTTGCTTTTGAAAAGAATCTGGAGACAGTGTGAAGCAAATCCATGGCTCATGTTGGGTCATTATTTTCTAACTTTTAGGTCCAAGAAAGAGATCATTCAATGGGCAAACCCCAGAGAAATGTGATCTAGACTTCATATTTGATGCCATGACACAGTTCAAGGAGAAAAATTTACCTCTAAGGACGGAAATATTCAAATTTGTGCCTAGTACCCGTGGAATAGCCTGGGAAACCCTCCAAGCTGGCAGTCTGCAAATCCCCTAGTTCAGCTTTCCCCACCACTCTGCTTGCTTGTGGTATTCCGGCACAGAATTCTTCCTGCTCCCTGGATAGAAGCCTGCTTGCACCCCTAGTGCCTCTGTGTTGTGGTTCTTTTTGACTAGACTAACCCTCTGCTCCTAGATGTTTGCATGGCTAAACCTCTCTTGTCATCTGGTCTCAGGTTTTTATTATTATTATTATTATTAATTTATTTTTTATTGAAGGATAGTTGCTTTACAGAATTTTGTTGTTTTCTGTCAAACCTCAACATGAATCAGCCATAGGTATACACATATCCCCTCCCGTTAGAAACTCTCTCCCATCTCCCTCCCATCCCACCCCTCTAGGTTGATACAGAGCCCCTGTTTGAGTTTCCTGAGCCATACAGCAAATTCCTGTTGACTATCTATTTTACATATAGGAATGTAAGTTTCCATGTTACTCTTTCCATGCATCTCACCCTCTCCTCCCCTCTCCCCATGTCCATAAGTCTATTCTCTATTTCTCTATTATTTATTTCTAAATAAATTCTTCAGTACCATTTTTCTAGATTCCATTTGTATGTGTTAGAATATGGTATTCATCTTTCTCTTTCTGACTCACTTCACTCACATGTATCCCTCTGGTCTCAGTTTTAAATGTATCTCCTTTGATAGATCTTCCTTGACATTCAAGAGAAATTGTCTACCACCTGAGCCCTGTCTCTGGTCATTCTGGTCAGAATTGCCTCTTTTTTCTTGCAATGCCTACTTTCTCCTCCTTCTAATATCTAAGGGTTCATGTCCATATTGTTATGCACTATCCCGTGTGCCTACAAGAGTGCCTGGCACAATGGTTTTGCTGAGTGCTGTGTAGGTTAGTTGTGCTGTGCTCAGTTGCACAGTGGCATCTGACTTTTTGCGACCCCATGGACGGTAGCCCACCAGGCTCCCCTGTCCATGGAATTTTCCAGGCAAGAGTACTGGTGTGGATTGTCATTTCCTATTCCAGGGGATCTTCCTGAACCGTAGATTGGTTACTGTGAATCAATGATATGTATCAGGCACTTCCTATGTGCCAGGCACATATAGTCCCCATATAACCTATAACACAAGTACTGTGATAATCCTATTTGCATAATTAAAATTAAGTAACTTTTCTCCTCACTCTGCTCCCTGCAGAGCGCTGGCCTCCTTGCAGCTTTCCTCAAATCCACCAGCACACTGGTACCTCGGGGTGCCTCCTTTGCTGTTCTCTCAGCCAACAGTGTTCTTCCTCCAGACGGTTTCATAGCTCATGCCTTCCCCTCCCTCCGGTCCTCACTCAAATGTCACTTTCTCACTAAGCCCTTCCCTGCTGTGTGTATAAATTACAGCAGTCCTCCCCGAGCCCTCTACTCCCTATCGTGCTCTATTTTTCGCCTTTTCTCTCAAGGACCAGGATTTTGATGTGTTTTGTTCACTGTTGTATCACTAAGATTATGGAGCTAATAAATGACAGAGATGTGATTTCGGCTGGTGTAGCTGATTCCAAGAGGCTTCCCAAGTGGCTCAGTGGTAAAAGAACCCACCTGAAGTGCAGGAGATGCAGGTTTGATCCCCGGGTTGGGAAGATTCCCCAGAGAAGAAATGGCAAACCACTCCAGTATTCTTGCCTGGGAAATCCCATGCACAGAGGACTCTGGTGGACCACAGTCCATGGGGTTGCAAATGAGCTGGATGGGACTAAACAACAGCAGTGAGCTGATTCCAAACTCTGTGCTATCTATCTCTGCATGAGCCCCACAGACTTGGTACAGGACCGGATCACTGGAGAGGTAAAAGAAACACATATTTTGTAGTCCATAACTTTGGAGGATTTCTTTGTAATTTAGCTTATATTTAGCCAATTAATTATGTACTTTGCCTTAGATGTGTCCCTAGCTTGGTCATAACTTTCCAACCAAAAATAAGGTCTTTGATTCATTATTAACAGGAAAAAGCCTTAGGGCTTTCACGTCATGCTATATGAATAATTCCAAGGAAATTAGTGAGCTTGGATTCCCAGGAGAAACCCAAGAGGCTGATGCCACTGCCCAGGAACCTAACACTGAGATGACCACCTTTTTCACTGCAGACGGGTACTGAAGGGATGAAATCATCTAGCAGGCAGGCTGAGGTGGAAGCCTTTGTTGGTCATTCATGGTTGCAGTGAATTCCTGTCTTTAATCTTCTGAAATTAACTAACTAGAACATACAGAAAAATTTAAATATTAACCTCTTTCATGTATAGTGTTATTAAGATATATTTTGTACAATTTTGAGTTCATTCTCAATTTTATGATACATTCAAAGAAGAAAAGCAAACTATGGAAGAGGGCTACTCCAAATTTATTAAAGGTAACTTTCCTAGAATTGAAAATAAAATAGATGCAACATATGACTAACCTGGCAGGTTTTCTATTATAGAAAGTACTGTTTTTAAAAACCTTCAAAATTGACTGTCATCTAAATAAATCAATTTAAAGGATATTCTTTAAATTTATATGTATATGCTGCTGCTGCTAAGTCGCTTCAGTCGTGTCCGACTCTTTTCAACCCCGTAGATGACAGCCCACCAGGCTCCCCCGTCCCTGGGATTCTCCAGGCAAGAACACTGGAGTGGGTTGCCATTTCCTTCTCCAATGCGTGAAAGTGAAAAGTGAAAGTGAAAAGTGAAAGTGAAGTCGCTCAGGTGTGTCCGACTCTGCGACCCCATGGACTGCAGCCTACCAGGCTCCTCTGTCCATGGGATTTTCCAGGCAAGAGTACTGGAGTGGGGTGCCACTGCCTTCTCCTATATGTATATGGGACTATCTAAAAAATCTTGGGGTATTACAGTAATTTTTTTCTTTTCATTTTCTCCCTTTTTTCCAGTCATTATGCAATGTGTTTTTTTTTTGTATATTAATTTTTGAATGAAAAAATTTGTCTTTTACAATATGTAACAACTTCCTGGGACTTCCCTGGCTGTCCCGGGGTTAAGAGTTCACGCTCCAATGCAAGGGGCACAGTTTTGATCCTTGTTCGGGGAACTGAAATCCCACATGTCCTGTGGTGCAGCCAGAAGGAGAAAAAAAGGTAAAGTTATGCAACAACTTCTCCATTAGGAAATCGAGGTAACAAGGTGTTTTAAAAATAGAGTTTCTGTCTCATTGTTTAAATATTAGGGATTTTAAAATACACTAAAAGTGCTTGTTGTTAAACCCACTCAGGTTCCATTTCTCTAGCTTGTTTCCATCTCTATTATTTATTGCCAAACAAACTTTTCAGTTGAGCAAGAGGAGGCTAGAATGTGTGTTCTGTTCCTGGTTGTTTTCTCCTACAGTATTTGGTTAAAGCTGCCAGAGGTGGACATTCAGAAACCACTCTTTTTAACAAAAACACAATAAAAATTAAAATTTATTAGGAACAAGCCCAGGAAATTGTGTTTTGAATTTCAGATGTCATACTCAAGTAAGAATTGAAAAGAATTTCACTTTTTCTTACAGATTCTAATTATTTCTTTCATGGGCCAACCCAGTATGAATGCAAGATCTCTGAAGATCATGCAGTTCAGATGTTAAAAGGAAATGACCTCCTGAATTGCTGACCTTCTATTTTGAAGCTTCAGTATCTACAATAGTGGATTATGTCATGATTGTGCATAAGTAATTTGGATGGGGCACTCTTACATCTTAATCTAAAGTGTAAGTATGATTAAGTATTTAAATTCTAGCTTCAGTTCAGTTCAGTTCGGTCTCTCAGTCATGTCCGACTCTTTGCAACCCAATGGACTGCAGCACGCCAGGCCTCCCTGTCCATCACCAACTCCCAAAGTTTATTCAAACTCACGTCCGTGGAGTCAGTGATGCCATCCAACTATCTCATCCTCTGTCGTCCCCTTCTCCTCCCGCCTTCAAGCTTTCCCAGCATCAGGGTCTTTTCAAATGAGTCAGCTCTTCACATCAGGTGGCCAAAGTATTGGAGTTTCAGCTTCAACATCAGTCCTTCCGATGAACATTCAGGACTGATCTCCTTTAGGATGGACTGGTTGGATCTCCTTGCAGTCCAAGGGACTCTCAAGAGTCTTCTCCAACACCACAGTTCAAAAGCATCAATTCTTTGGCGCTCAGCTTTCTTCACAGTCCAACTCTCACATCCATACATAACCACAGGAAAAACCATAGCCTTGACTAGCCGGACCTTTGTTGGCAAAGTAATGTCTCTGCTTTTGAATATGCTATCTAGGTTGGTCATAACTTTCCTTCCAAGGAGTAAGCATCTTTTAATTTCATGGCTGCAGTCACCATCTGCAGTGATTTTGGAGCCCCCAAAAATAAAGTCTGACACTGTTTCCACTGTTTCCCCATCTATTTCCCATGGAGTGATGGGACCGGATGCCATGATCTTGGTTTTCTGAATGTTGAGCTTTAAGCCAACTTTTTCACTCTCCTCTTTCATTTTCATCAAGAAGCTCTTTAGTTCTTCTTCACTTTCTGCCATAAGGGTGGTGTCATCTGCATATCTGAGGTTATTGATATTTCTCCCTGCCATCTTGATTCCAGCTTGTGCTTCATCCAGCCCAGCATGTAAATTCTAGTTTAGTTCTCTCTTTTTTTTATAGAGCACTTGTGAGCACATTTCATGGGATTGTGGGCCAACCAAACGAACAAACAAAAAGACAGAAGGAAAGAAAATCAGAGACTAGAGCAAAGCAACCATCAGTGAGTGTTTATAAAAATGATTATTTTTGTGTTGGTGTCGTTGTTCAGTCACTCAGGCATGTCCAGCTTTTTGCGACCCCCATGGACTGCAGCGTGCCAGGCTTCCCTGTCCTTCACCATCTCCTGGAGCCTGCTCCACTGCGTTGGTGAAGCCATCCAACTATCTCATCCTCTGTCGTCTCCTTCTCCTGCCTTCAATCTTTACCAGCATCAGTTTCTTTTCTAATGAGTCAGCTCATTACTTCATGTAGTTAGAATCAAATCATTTACCTTTTAGAAAAATAAAGATACTACTAAGTGTCATGTCAACACTAATAATTTACATCATGCTAAACTGAAGCAAAATATTTTGACTTGAAGGTTCTTTGCTTTATGAATTTTTATAATTTTAACCCAAATGGCTCATTGTTTCTATTATTTTAACTTGAGGGTTCTTTGCTTTATGAATTTTTATAATTTTAACCCAAATGGCTCATTGTTTCTATTCTTTTAACTTGAAGGTTCTTTGCTTTATGAATTTTTATAATTTTAACTCAAATGGCTCATTGTTTCTATTATTTCTAAGCTGGGTAACACCCCTCTGCTTTACTTAAGGGTTATTCATCGATGTTTTTGGGTCTTTCCTGGGTGATGTTTTGAACTTAGAAACTGATGATGACATATGTTTTAAAAAGTCCCATATTGCCTATGTCTGAGTCAGCAGTAGACACATATACCTACACATATCTAATTTCCTTTGCAGTTGTGTTTGCTCATTCCACAAGTTTTCAGATTTCCCAGTGATTCGTCAGCTTGTTAGAACCATTTGCACATACTAGTTCAGCCTCATTGTGTTAAAGGTGTCATTTGAAACCACAAACGACTTCACCAGAAGGCCTGTTAAAATGAATTTTAACAATTAACCTGAGATAAGGACTTGTGTTGACAAGAAGCTTGCCAGCACATTTCCATGTGGTGACACATGCTGATCACTGTGTGAAACCACCCCTCTCTGAATGATGCCTATAGGCAAGAGATTTGATGATTTTCCTAAGGAGTTGATTTCTACTTTAATCTGAGGAACTTATATTTATTCCCCTGAGAAAATTATGAAATGTGCATCAGCATGTTCTCATGTTCTTTCTGTGTTTTATCTTTTGCACTGAAAAATGCAAATAAATGAAATGAAATAAGAAGTTAATAAACTATTGAAGGTGTTTGATAGTAAGCATAATTTTTAAAGTTGAAAAATGGTGACATTGATTTTTATTGTTCATTAAAAATGTTTCTTTGTGGAGGAGAAAATGTTGTAATCACCCCAAGAAAGAGGCTGTTATCTTATCCTTCCCTTCATCTTCATAGTGACTAGTGACGTATGCTGCATTGTTGATGCTCCGTCAGTGTTCACTGATTTAATAACTAAAAAATTCTAGTTTAAAATGGTGCCATTTCTAGATAAATGTGAAGATCTATAAGTACAGTTAGCCTGCTTTATTCTTTTCACCCACTTTCAAACATTAAATAAAATATCACTTGTTTTTAAACTTCTTGTTCATGGACTTCTTTTTTATTATCTAATGTGACTTTATAAAAATGTATTGGTAAAAACAAATGCTTTCTACTGAACTGATTTCCTGTAAGTTTAATAGATGAATCAAAATTTTGGATGATTTTCACTTACTCTAAAAATAAAATGTTGTACAGGGAAGAGGCTTAGAACAAATTATTATTTTGCATTGCTGATTGAGCCTAAATCAAATCTTGAACTCAGGAAATAATCTATTGTGAGGATCTATTTGGCTCTGTTTTGGATAAAAGCGTAATAAACTTCCCTCGAGTGATTGGCTACATTTGATAGGTTTTTCTGGTTTTCTCTGAGGTACTGGCTAATATAGATTATAGCATTTTATTTTAAGGATATCCCTTCCCTTCTCACCCTAATCTGTATTCATGCTCCTTCTGTTTGTCTTAGTGTGTTTTCTGACTTAAGTTTCTCTCTGACTCTTAGTCACTTAAATTAACTTGCGTTTTCAACAATTTGATCAATCTGAAAATCATGGCCCATATTGCTCTATCCATTTACATCTACAAGGAATCAAAGACAGCATTCTGATTTCATAGTATTAAATGTGTGAAGTTCTAAAGGGAATAATAGACTGCTGCTGCTAAGTCGCTTCAGTCGTGTCCAACTCTGTGCGACCCCATAGACGGCAGCTCACCAGGCTCCCCCGTCCCTGGGATTCTCCAGGCAAGAACACTGGAGTGGGTTGCCATTTCCTTTTCCAATGCATGAAAGGGAAAAGTGAAGCTGAAGTTGCTCAGTCGTGTCAGACTCTTAGCGACCCCACGCACTGCAGCCTACCAGGCTCCTCTGTCCATGGGATTTTTCCAGGCAAGAGTACTGGAGTGCCATTGCCTTCTCCGAATAATAGACTAGAGGCCCCTAAAGGACTGCTTTCTCGAGTCATTGGACCAAAGGTACTTCTATTGTTCAAACTTGAAAATGAAAATCAAGACCCTTTAGAGTCCTAGTTTTCCTGAGCCCTCCCAGAGCTTTGGGAACCAAGCAGCTTTGAGAAAATATCTGAGAATGGAGAGAGTAGAGGTCATATTCCATGGCAGTTAAATACATGCTGTCTTCAACCTACTGGCCGGGATTCAAATGCCAAGTAGAAGCGTTTTATTAACCATATCACCTTAAATGAGTATTTGACTTCTCTGTGTCTCAGATTATTCATTCGTAAAGTGAAAAACAAGTCTTCCAACAGTACCTACTTCATAAGGCTGTCATAAAGATTAGATGAGATAACACCTTTTAAGTCTAGCCTGCAGTAATCCCTCAATATGTTAGCCATTATATTGTATTCCATTATATTGTATTCTAACACATCCTTCTATTTCTGCCTAGACCTATAGGGGAATTTGTGCAAGGCTCCATGTTGGTTGAGAGGTCACATCAGTGCTTTTAAATTCCAACCACAGCACTCAATCCGGTGGTGAGTCTCTAAGCTTGGTTCTGGTCCAATTCTGTGGCCTTTGGGTATACATAATATTTACCTCTTAGGTGCTCTGGAAAAAATGAAGTTTAAAACTCACCAGGTTATAAACATTCTGGAAACAAGACTAGGTTTCTCTTTATGGAAGTAAGTGTACTGTCTTGATAGTCTTATCAGAAAAAGAAAAAGTAGTTACTCTCCTGCAAAGGGGAAAGTTTTTTTGCCAAGTGAAGTGAAAATTTTACTCTCTGGTTTTTCCCACAGTAGCCATAAATATGCTGAGGCTGTTATTTTGCAAGATGGTTTTTGAGACCCTGCTGAAAGGAGAGAAGCCCTCATATTATATTTCCCTCAAATTCTACCACAAACCACACTTCTCGGGAGGAAAAAAAAAAAAAGGCGCTATGTAAGCATGTTTACCTTTAACCGACTAGGAAATTGAAACTTGTCCATAATTGATGACTCACCACAGTAGGCCTATAAAAGTAAAGGTACTTGTCTGGGAAAAGACAGCTGCCTCCAGGCGCGATCATCCAAGATGCACCCAAGGGTCCTGGCTGGCTTGCTCTTCTTCAGCTGGACGGCTTGTTGGTCCCTGCCCCTTCCCAGTGATGGAGATTCTGAAGACTTGTCCGAGGAAGACTTCCAGTTTGCAGAGGTAGAGTATTTTAACAATTCCAGTGATGTGATAAGTCTCATAAATGCCCTTATCTTTAAAAGAGGGTCATTTTGCTCTCCTTTTTTTAGAGCTACCTGAAATCATACTACTATCCTCAGAATCCTGCTGGAATCCTGAAGAAAACTGCAGCAAGCTCTGTGATTGACAGGCTTAGAGAAATGCAGTCATTTTTTGGCTTAGAGGTGACTGGCAGACTTGATGATAACACCTTAGACATCATGAAAAAACCAAGATGTGGGGTCCCTGATGTGGGTGAATACAATGTTTTTCCTCGAACTCTCAAGTGGTCCAAAATGAACTTAACCTACAGGTAAATCATAGACTATTCTTTCTTTAATATTTGTTGCTTTCTGTAATATCAACTGTCTAATTTTCAGCACAAGCTACAGATTACAGAACATGTGTGGTCCCATTGTTTTAAGTAGGCCTTAGATTTTAAACTGGAAATTAAGTAGGTCTAGGAGTGACTTTGGGCTTCCTTGGTGGCTCAGATGGTAAAGGATCTGCCTGCAATGCAGAGGACCTGGGTTAGATCCTTGGGTTGGGAAGATCGTCTGGAGGAGGGCATGGCAACCCACTCTAGTATTCCTGCTTGAAGAATCTCCATGGACAGAAGTGCCTAGCAGGCTACTGTCTTGGGGTTGCAAAGAGTCAGACCCAACTTAGCAATTAAGCACAGAGCACACACTTTAATACTGTTGATGAGAATATCTTATAATATCTATTATATATTACTGTTGCATTAAGCCAGCATTATTTTTTTTGCAAAACTAAATATATTTCTTTCAGATATAAAATCAAAATAAGAGAGTAGTTTCAAGAAAATTTGAAAATGTAACAATCATATTTATTATGAGTGCTAAAAATGGAGAGTTTCACTCTCTTATGAACTTTACTGAGCTATTTCATTTGTTTAAACCACAGTGATACAAAACTTTTAGCATGGCAGCCATATAAGTTTTAGTAAACATCTAAACACTTTAAACTTAAGATGTCAAATATTTGGAGATACTCAAGTATCTAATAAAATTCTTCATGGCATTATATTCTTTGATGAGATGGCTGGATGGCATCACTGACTCGATGGACGTGAGTCTGACTGAACTCTGGGAGTTGGTGATGGACAGGGAGGCCTGGCGTGCTGCGATTCATGGGATCGCAGAGTCGGACATGAACTGAACTGAACTGAACTGATGACATCATAATTAAGAAGTTATTTGAAACAGTGGACCTCTAGTAGAACTTTTAGAGAAGCCATTGCATTTTGAGTTGAAAAGCAGTACTCCAAGAAAATATATTCTAAAAGAGTTTTCACTTTCCAAAAATTTGATTCAAGCTTTTTCTGTTAAATAGAATTGTGAATTATACACCTGATCTGACTCATTCTGAAGTGGAAAAGGCCTTCAGAAAAGCCTTTAAGGTGTGGTCTGATGTGACACCTCTAGATTTTACCAGAATTCACAATGGCACTGCTGATATCATGATCTCTTTTGGAACTAAAGGTAATGATGCAGAATAATTTTTGAACATTTTTCTATTCTACTATTGGCTCCATTCTTTTATTCCTTCTTTCAGGTACTCATTAGTTTTTACAGAATCCAATAAAAATTCACCAAGCACCTGGGCTAGGCACTACAGGGTATAATTAAATTCTTAACTCTTGTTTTTGTGTGTAGAGCATGGCGACTTCTACCCATTTGATGGACCCTCTGGTCTGTTGGCTCACGCTTTCCCTCCTGGACCAAATTATGGTGGAGATGCTCACTTTGATGATGATGAAACCTGGACAAGTAGTTCCAAAGGTAATATTTCTTATAAAGATATAATTCATGATTATCAGAATCCCATTAAAAAGAAGTTAAGAAGCATACTGTAAATTATATTTGTTGATTATATTTTTCAAAAAAGTTTAATAAGTATAATAATCTTAGTTTCTACAAATGGCATTTCTACAAGCCAATATGCAACATTAAAAATGAGCAAAATCTACTTAGTCTAGTGGCTTGAGGGATTCTAGCTAACTCTGAAATAGGATCAAAATGCTTTCTGTTAACCAAGGTGTTATTATTGTGGATTACTTCTGACATGTGAAGAAGTACGGTTTATTACAAATATAAATCTAAAAACTATTAGTGCTAAATATGTAGATTATAAATAAGTTGGATGTGAGTTGAAATAGTTTTTTTCCTTTGTAGAAATATTAATGGCACAAAGCCAGTCGTATTTCTATTCTCTGTTATATGATTACTTCTTTAGACTTGTCTATTCCACTGATTTTTACAAATACCACTCTAGTAAATCAATATAGTTTCTTACTTCAGAAAGTCTGAGACAAGCCAGATTAAAATGTATTTACAAAAGCAAAATGAAACTGTTGAGAGAATTCAGTCAGTAGTTGAATCTTAAAGGCTCAAAAGAATTGAGAATGCTAATTTAGGTAGAAAAGCCAAATTATCCCAACTAGGGCTTAATTTTGGAGCTATATGGACTCTTAATTGTGATAGTTAGAGGGTAGTCCTCAAAAACATCTAGTCTTTATTATTCATTTAAAAAAAGGAATTATTTTTCCAAAAAGTAAAACTGGGCATTAAATAATCAATGTCTTAATGCCTATGCGACCATCTGTCTTTGGAGGAAAAGGTGGGAGTTTGCATATTTAAAGTCTGAATATATCACAGATAAGAATGGTTTTAGGAAGAAAGAGCAACACCTAGTATTGTTAAGGCGTAGTCACAGTAAGCCTCAGTTTTTGGTTCCTGCGTAAATTCTGGGTTTAATGAATGATCGTGCTGCAGTCTGCACAGTTCACTAAGTTGATTACATACTTTCTTCATGTATAGGCTATGATAGCAAAGGGTATTTAAGGTCAAACTGTAACCACCGGCTCCAGCTTTCATGTGTCTTTTTATTTCAATATTTTATTGTTTTCCTATTTAAAATACCAGAAGCATCAAAAATTTGTGGGAAGAATGACTAAAGGAAATAATGTAAACATGGAGACACAGTGGTCGTCAACCTTCCTTCTTAAGAGGAAGGTTGGCCAATCGTGTCTAGAGTTTCTGCTTCTTTAAATTCTAGAGTATAGAGATATACTGGAAAGGAGCATTTGGTAGGAATTTGTTCTCAGGTAGATTCCTGGAGACCGTATTTAATGCATTCTCTATGCTTGGTCATCATACTTTTGATTGCTGGCTCCTATTTAGATGATTTTCTAAGCAGCATCCTAGATATGTGTCACCCTAAGTTTTTCCCCCATAAGTTTCCATTTAAGGTCATCACTCTCTACTTTCCTCACTGACATGAGAAAGCAAAGAGCAAATCAGGATTGCTAGTGTTTTCACAGTAAAACCTTATTGATTGCTAATCAATCTGTTGGTAATCTGTGTAGGCAGCTATAATCAAAGGATTACCAAATTATTTACAATGATTAAATCAACATTTTAAATCTTCCTTTAAGCAACTGAATATTAACTTTAAAAACTGCGTCAAACAGACAAGGAGAAATGACGACATAATAAATAAACAAAGAAAAGAGTGTTTATTCTGTGAATTGGTCACTGGAGGACTTTGTTTTCTCAGTTCCTTTCTTTTATTACAGGCTACAACTTGTTTCTTGTTGCTGCCCATGAGTTTGGCCATTCCTTAGGTCTGGACCACTCCAAGGACCCAGGAGCACTCATGTTTCCCATCTACACCTACACTGGAAAAAGCCACTTTATGCTTCCTGATGATGATGTCCAAGGGATTCAGTCTCTCTATGGTAACTACTGATATATCAGCTTGACAGCAGAAGACATATACACATTTATTTTCTAAGTTATTAATGAATTTACCATTACCAATATCACTGTCCTGGTTTTGCTATTAACATCTGGAGAATCATGCTCATTTTTTCTTTAAATATCAATCTACCTGCTCAAGTAGAAAATATTCCATTCCCCAAAGTTTTTGTAGAATGTAACTCCTTGTATTTTATACATCGCAAGGTACATCTGATATCCCGACGATACCTCTGACATAAGAAATGGCAATATTTTATTCTTCATTTGATGAATGAAGAAACTAAGGCTGTAGAGTTTAAATAGTATGTCTATAACAGCTGGGTGAAACACACTAGATAGGAACACAGCTTTTGGGGTAGCTTTCACAGTGAGAAAGTGAGATTTCAACCAGGTTTTATAAATTGTGGGTATTCTTTCAACTACTCCTGTTTACCACAGTAGAAACCATTCAAGTAGCCCGTGGTAGTTTTTAACCAATATCTACAGTGAACATTTGTAAGAATTTCTTCATTTTCCTTCCAAATTTTCAATAATATTTACAAAATACTTAAACCTCAACCCAAACAAGCAAAAATACCTACCGTAAATAGAAGTACAGCCATAGTACACAGGCATCAGTGTATACACTTCTAGAACACAGAGCTCAGACAATGGTCAGGCCAGCCCCAAGCTATTTTCTCTTCTGGATTGAAATCTACCACAATAGCTCGTGAAGGCAGAGGCAAGAATTTTGCAGTTTTTACTATTTCTACTACATCTTGGCTGAGGGACTTCATGACAGAGCTAATAGGACATAGGTAGTGAAAAAGAAGTTTAGAATTATTTTATGTCCTGCAACCCTTTGGCACTCATGTGAGCTGGTTGGAAAGTTACCAACACATTACAAGTCATACCAGAGTGGTTGAAGGCTGGCTTTTCACTGAGATGCAGACACACAGTGATAAACTCTAAAGCAAGGTGAGCTGATGTTGGCAGCTGGTCAAGTACGCTTGAGAAAGAGCCCAAAGGAGGGCTCCCACAGAGATGACGTGCCTCCAGAAATGTCTGTGAGAGCAATGTGTTTCTCAGGAGCAGTCTGTGAATAGGTTGTGCAAAGGATGGGGAAAGTTTCCCCAAAGTCTCTTGCTCCCCCAGCCCGTTTCTATCACCAACCTCAAGAAAGCTGAATTTGGAGCTGAGATGATTCTCAAGGGTTTTTAAAGTTGAAAACAGAAGGGGAAATCCCACAGGCAAGACCGTGGTAGCCCTGGAGGAAGGAGGAGGGATTACGGGTTCTTTCATGCATTATGTAGGAGGTGGCAGGACCCACTGCTCTCCCTGGATGAAGCCCTTCCTGCTCTCCAATGATAGGAGCAGCTCATCCTCAGTCACTTCCTTAACTCATTTTCATGACTGCAGGTCCAGGAGATGAAGACCCCTACTCTAAACATCCGAAAACGCCGGACAAATGTGACCCTTCCTTATCCCTTGACGCCATTACCAGTCTCCGCGGAGAAACACTGATCTTTAAAGACAGGTAGTCTTGGTATTACTTTATGAAACCTGCATGCGACGAACATTTCTGAAGTCATGTCTGAGATTACCAAAACATCTTGTCAGAATTCTAAAGGAGGTGAAGTTAGTAAAAATAACAGACCTTTGGACAGTTTATTTACATATATCAGATGAAGTAAAATAACTGATGGATAAACATTTTACCTTTCAATGGATAATCTTGGCATTGTACAGCTTTCTTTAAATCTTTGGTTGTAGTTTTTCTTATAAAAATAACCAAATACATATAGGAACACAATTTATTTATTTAACAAAACACAATAATTGAAATCAATTACTATATTAATGAGTTGTTACTCATAATTTCACATGAATTTCCTTTTGGTATGGGAAAGCTTTGGTTCTGGTAACATATGAGCATGTTACAGCCTAAATTTATAGGTGATAAAAACCAAAATACTAATTTTTAATTTTGATACTGTTTTAGTATCCTTATTTGTTCACTTACTCATTAATCCATTGTTTAATTATCTGTTAATTATCTGTATTATTCTCTCATTTGTGATCCAATAGCATTCCTTCCTCTTCTATTATAGCTCCAAATCATTTTGCTCCAGTATTTTCTCTTGTATTAGATTCCCCAGGCCATGCGATCTTGGGAGCATAGTTTGTGTCAGTCATGTTTTCTTTCCAGAGCCCGACACAGTGCCTGGCATATTTGCTTGCCACTTGCAAGATACGCAAAACTGACAAAAATGATCCCAGCACACAAAGGGCCTGGAGCCTTCATAAAGGCTCTGTGAGACTTTTCAACTTCAGTATTTAGGCTAGAGTTAAGACAGAAACAGCTTGTTTAACTGGCATTTAAAGGGAAGTGGAAATCTTGCCCCTCCACAGGTGGTAGGGAATGGTTGTGTCTGGCTTATCTGTACTGATGTGGAGACAAGTGGCTAGCAGGATAGAAACACTGCACTCAAAGAAATGATGCAAACTCTGTGTTTTACTTTTGTGTCAGATTCTTCTGGCGGCTGCATCCTCAGCAGGTTGAAGCAGAGCTGTTTTTAACAAAATCGTTTTGGCCAGAACTTCCCAACCGTATTGATGCTGCCTATGAGCACCCTTCCCATGACCTTATCTTCATCTTTAGAGGTAAGATTTCCACCAGCGAAACTTCGCATATGCCTGGAGCAGGCAGCGATGAACTTTAACTACCAGAGATTTAATAAAATGATCATTGTCAAAAACATGTCTAAATTAAGAATCAAGTATAACAAAATGGAAGCCAGAAAGCACCTAAAACCTTTCTGAAACCAAGTGTCCTCAATTTGACAAGTAAAAAGTCTGCATTATTACTCATATCCACTCTTTGTTTCTCTTATTTCCTCTTAAAAATTATTTGCTGAGAAAATGTTATAACAATGTACATTTTTAACAATTCAAGAAAATTATTCATAATTCCTCCTTCTGAAAAGTCAATTTATTTTCTCACTTTATTGTCTAGTCCCTAATCATATGTAAAACATATAGTAAACATTTCCATTCATAGTATGTATGCATTTTAATATTTTACTTGTTCCCTTGACACAGGTTCCCAAATTGCTATTCCAGCTGCATGATCATAATTTGTATTAGCTACATAGATCCTACTAATGCTGTTTCTATTGTGTGACTATTATAATTAATGCTATAATAAAGTTACTTTTTAGAGAAGAAGACAACTTTTGTACCAGTATAAAACATGAGTTTTCAATCTAATTTCCTCTTCCTACTGTGTTGCTTATTTCTGTAGAAATCTTAATGTGTTTTTAACCCAGCTCCAATCTTAATATTCAGAGTTAATGGTCAAATTAATTATAATATTCCACTGGCTATGCTTACCTTTAGGAAATTAGGATTTTAAATTTTGAAGAACGCTCATACTTTTGTGTTTCTTAAACACGGTGACCACAAACATTGACTAATTTATTTATAAATGTGTAAAATGATTTTCTCTTTGCTAAAGCAAAGGTCTACATATGTGAGTTTTAATGGATTCCCTTGAATAATAAACAGATTCTTTCACTTATTCTAGGCAGAAAATTTTGGGCACTTAGTGGTTATGATATTCTGGAAGATTATCCAAAAAAAATATCTGAACTGGGATTTCCAAAACACGTTAAAAAGATCAGCGCAGCCCTTCACTTTGAGGATTCAGGGAAGACGCTCTTCTTCTCAGAAAACCAAGTCTGGAGGTATGGCAGCCATGTTTACTCCCTCATCGTGTGTCAGAGGGCGAAGTGAGCCTCGAGCATCTCCTGTTGCTTAAAATTATTATCTCATGCATTACTTTAAATGTTAAACCAGTCATTCATTTATGTTCCGTGACAGCTCCTGCAAGTAGCCCCTAAGACAGGCTTTTGAAAGTCTCAAGCCTTCTTGAAAAATTCACGTATAATTCTCACTCGCTCTGGGCCACACTTTTCTTTCTTAATCATTTGTTGTACTTAAGCCATGGCAAAGCTGTCTCTCTTATTTTGACATGTTCATTTCATCTTTCTTCTGGATTCTCTTTCTTGTCATCCTCTTCTAATTTCCATGCAACTCCATCTTCTGGGGCCAGAGGGAACACAAGAATATGTACAGGGAGAGCCTGAGTGCGAGAGGGCCACAATTTCTAGTCTGTTGGACCAGTGCAGAGGTTGGCCAGGAAGCTGCTAGGTTTACACTCTGTAAAGCCAGACCCTTGTGAAAACCAAGTAGGACTGGACTATCGGAAACATGTGTAGAGCTTAAGGCGGCATTGACATTGGCAATGTTTGTGAGCCCAAGTCAATTCAGGGATGATTATCTCATAGGTGTCCAAAACTTGGAATTTTTTAAATGGTAGCTTTACTTTTTCTATACACACACACACACGTACACTCATGCCTGCATGTGTATACACACACACTCCTGTATATATCATCTTTACCGTTTGACTTCTTATTTCTGATAATGACACTCACAAATTTAAATGCAATTCAATTAAATACAATACTATTACATATTACTATCTAGGTTCTACCTGGTCTAGTGTTTCTGTCCCTTTATCCTATATGAGGTCTGTGGTTTGGTCCAGATGGACTGCTTACCATATCTCAAAAGCTTTGTGCTTTTATCTCTGCATAACCTTCCCTTATACAATTTTCTTTGCCAGAGGTCTTTCCCTACATTTATCCTCTTGACATTCTATCCTATGTTTAAAGTTAATTTGAAATACTATTTTATGCACAGTCTTTCTTGATCACCACATTCAAAGGCTATCTCCTTTCTCATGTAATTCCTGTGACATCTCATGTATATTCTCTCATGATGTTTAGCCCCTATTGTCTCGTATTACAATGCCATCTATATATGTCTTAGCCTTCTTGATGGTGCAATGATTCTTAGCTTTTACTTATTGGACTGTACCTCAAGAATATAAAAAACTCTCATCAGTAACAGTAGGAAGAGTGCATCATGGGAGGTTGTTCTCCTAGGCTGATTTCAGAATGTGTTTGGTTGGCTAGAGTGTGAGTTTGTGCTGGGGAAGAGAAGTGTGGAATATATAGTTATGGGAGGAGAAATCTATGCTCCCCACCCTTGCTTTATTACTACCATTTGCCTCTGTAACTTCCTTGTGCAGAAACTGAGCCTTAAATAGTTTAGTATCCAAGACTGCCCTTAACAAGTTGTCTTACACATAGTGAGAGATCAATAGACAATTGTTCATCCAGAAACATATGTATTTGACTCTAAAAATGCTTTCCTAATAACATAGTTTTATAATAGATGTACAAATTTTGAAGTGGAAATGAGTTTATAACCATCTTTATAAACACAGCCTTTAGGCAAGTCAAAATAGTCACCAGGTATCTACTATATACTCAGTATTATAGTTCTTAATTTAAAAAAAAACTACCAGATGTTTTGAATGGACTTAAAAATTGGAAACTTGTCAATTTTGAAAGTTGCCATTATATCCACTGTATTATTTCTAAAGTAATTTACCTACAACCCACTTAAGAGCTTCTTTTTCTTATTATATAGC
Source organism: Bubalus bubalis (assembly GCF_019923935.1). Lineage (NCBI taxonomy): Eukaryota > Metazoa > Chordata > Mammalia > Artiodactyla > Bovidae > Bubalus > Bubalus bubalis. The sequence continues at coordinate 79,863,852 of NC_059172.1, read as the reverse complement.
TATGATGACACCAACCATGTGATGGATAAGGACTACCCCAGACTCATTGAAGAGGTCTTCCCAGGAATTGGTGATAAAGTAGATGCTGTCTACCAGAAAAATGGTAACTATTTCACTGATCTTAGTGGAGAGCTTCTGTAGCCCCTCAGTTAGAACTTAGATTCACTAATGAAAACCTTACATAATTAAGGCTTACATACTTATTGTGACTACTTACACAGCCAGCAAGCAAAAATTAATATGCTTACAATAAATAAGAGCTTAACTTAATGACTGCTAGTTTTATGAATAAAAGATGCCAAATCTTAAACACGACTTTAAATTTAAAGATATTGAGGGCTTCCCTGGTGGCCCAGATGGTAAAGGATCCGCCTGCAATGCAGGAGACCTGGGTTCAATCCCTGGGTTGGGAAGATCCCCTGGAGGAGGGCATGGCAACCCACTCCAGCATTCTTGCCTGGAGAATCCCCATGGACCAAAGTGCCTGGCTGGCTACAGTCAATGGGGTCACAAAGAGTTGGACGCAACTGAGTGACTAAGCACAGCACACAAGATGCAAAAAGTATTATCATAATTAAAATCAGGGATGAATGGGGAGTATTTTATATGTGAAGACAAATAACATCATAAATATAAAATGTTTTTTGCTTTAATTATGGAAAAGGACATTATCTCTAACTTGCAACAAATAACCAATATCAATAACTCAAGCATTTGGGGTCATTCCCTGGAGGTCTAGACTGTGCTTTCATAGCTGGGCATGGCCAAAGGAAAAAAAAAATTCAAACCTCAAAACTGGAACTCACGCCAACACAGCAATTAATTTGAGGTGACATTTTAGGAGAGCTAGAAACCTTTATACATTTCCCCTTCTTTAAATTATAAGCAATAAGTTAAAGCATTAGTTGTGTTTATAATGTAGGCATTGAAATGTTTAAAAAAGTGAATCTAACAGATTGAGATTTTAATGGTAGCTAGAGTAAAACTTTATTTTCAAACTCTGAAATCTTTTTGGTCTTTTTCTTATAGGTTATATCTATTTTTTCAATGGACCCATACAGTTTGAATACAGCATCTGGAGTAACCGTATTGTTAGAGTCATGACAACAAATTCCTTATTGTGGTGTTAAAAGTGTTTTTAAAATATTGTTATTTAAATCCTGGAAAGCATTTGAGATAAACAACACTTCCAGACATTTCGGGGGTGGGTTATAGGAGAAGGAGAGATATCGGGGAAAGCTTAGTTCTGTGAACGAGCTTCAGTAAGTTATCTTTGACTATTTAGTATCTATACAACTATGCGTGGCTGGGACCACATTGTATTTCAAAGTCATGAAATTCATTATCTCGATGAATCACCTAATTCTCGTGTGCTATGTAGAGGCAGTAGTTGACAACATTCCCATCAAAAATGAGGCATATGGTGTGTCAAAGAAAGTTACTTAACATATTATTTATAAGAAAACTTTGCAAAGACATAAAAGCAAATATATTTATCCAATTAATGATTTATCTTTACTAACATCCATACACAAAAATAAACCAAAGGGAAATGTCTGCAGTAAATACATTTGAGACAACTTTCCAAAGAAATATTTGGATTTTGCACTAAAAATATTTGGATCTACATGCCCCTCTTCATACAGACACAGTCACTAATGATAGGAGACAGAGACTAGCGGTGAGGACAGAAGATGCGGCCTTTGGATTCTGCTTAATTTTCACTTTTGACAGTGACTCAAAGACTGCTCTCAAAGAAGACAGTTATTCCTTTTCATATTTATAGAAGACAAAGTATTAAAATATTTCAGGTATTAAAATATTTCAGGTCTTTCAAAAACATCAGAGTAAACTAAAATTGTTAACAAAATGATCTAAGGCCATAGCATCACTTTTTCATAAATCATTTGATTATTTAAAACTAAAAGTAATGTTTTACTTTTATTTTATCTAAAAGTGTTTTAATTGTCCAGTTTACCTTGGATATATAAGCTGTTTTTGAAAGAAATAGTCTAAATTACATCTTATAAATTGGAAATGTGTATGTTAAAAAAACAAAGATATCTAAAATAAAGAAAACATGGTCCTCTTGAAGAATAAAATTATTCCTTTTTTCTCCTTTTTTCCCCCTTTAATCCTTCATAACTTTTGACAGTGCCTTTCACTTGGTACTTGTTGAATATATAAATGGCCTTGAAGGGAAGAACCATTGTGTTGAGAGATCATATTCATAAAAATTCAGGCAAAGAAAAGAAAGTGTACTGTATATGCAAAGTGTATTAGGAAGTGTTCATGTTGTTTATAATAAAAAGATATTTTCAACAGACATTGGTATATGGTATATTTTTGTCTTTTGGTATAATTTTATATATAATTATATAAATATGTATTTTTTGGTATAATTTTTCTTCAAAGAATGTCTATTTAAACTATTCCTTTCTCTAACCATATGTTTCTTGGTGAATGTAGCTCATTACTGTTTTTGTTTTTTGTTTCTTTATTTTGTACAAAGACCCTAAATCCAAATTTAGGGTGTTAATTGTACCAGATTTTGTTAGCTCAATTTCTGGTCGAGTTTGGTCAACCTGGCGCTGATGAGCCCCCTCTTCTGAGCCAGCTGCCCTAGACTGAGCCCACAGGTTCCTCAGTCTCTTTGCCTAGAGTGCGCCTTGGTCACAAGGAGGAGAGAGCAGTAGGTCTAAATTAGGAAGACTGGGTCCTGGTGCTGACTCTGTGCATCACTTTAGACAGCTCCTTTGAGCTGTTTGGGCTTTACTTTCCTGATGTGTGAGATGAGAGGCTTAGCCGCTTTGGGGACCATGGGGATGCAGGGAACTCTAATAAGGAAGACGGACACCATCTAGGAAACTCCACTGTTTCCTCGTTTCCATCTAAGAAAGTCCACTGAGCTTAAACACTGGTCTTTTCTGTTTTCTTGAGCACTGTTCATTCCCAAACATTTAATAAGTACCTGTTCAATGTCAGGCACCTAAGATGCTAGAAAAACTTGATCTCGATCTCTAAAGAGTTTCTATCCTACTAAGGAAACAATGCAATTAGAATTGAGTAGATTAAGTGTCTTTTCAAGGGAGCAGTGGCCACCTGTTGTGAGTGCAGAGAAGACGCATTTCTTCCCTCCCAGTGAGCCCCAGTGTCAATTCATGCACTTTTCATTTTCCTGGACAATTTAATAGGATTCCTTATTTCTAAGTTTTGCTACTGGAGTAGAATATCATCCATCTACTCATCCATCCAATAAATAAATAAAATGTAGTAAATATTAATTCCTGTCCTGTGTCAGGAACTCAGGTTGATGCTGGGAGTGCGGTGAACAGGAAAACCTCATTGCTTTCTTGGAGCTCACAGTGTAGTTGGGGAGACACACATCAATCAAATGAGTATAGCTTAAAACGATGATAAATGCTACAAGGAAAGGGAACCTGGTGCTCCGAGGTCCTCTACTAAGGGGAATTTTACCTGCTGTGTATATGAGGGCAGGGGCACAAGAGGGTCACTGGGGAAGGGCATCACAAGGGAAGAGAGATTCCCCAAGCTTTCATGAAAACTAAGGGCTACCAGGCAGTGCAGGGAGTGGGGGGGAGGGCCCCAGGCCACACTTTCAGACTAGAATGGAACTGTTGGAACCCAGAGAATTACAGAGGGGGTGGGGGTTTGGCTGCCCTGCGCAACCTGCAGGATCTCAATCCTGACCAGGGACTGAAACCTGAGCCACAGCAGTGAAGGCCCAGAAACCCAGAATCCTGGATGCCAACCACTAGGCCCACAGAGAATTCCCCTACAGAGAGTTTTATGAGGACATTGGTCAGGTATGGATGGATGAACTGCACCAGGGAATCCCCCAATCCAACCATGTTCCTCCCACCCTTCATGGTGCCCAACACAGACCAGAGAATCTCCCTATGATAAACCAGGAAAACCTTTTTCATTTTTAAAGCCTATTAGTTAAAATTTTAAGAAATGGCTAGGTCATTCTAGGGTTTGACATGTGAGTATGTAGTTCTTGGTCATTGAGTCAGCTGATGGAAACATGAACTCTGAGCATAATGGGGGTCCACATGATTCTGGAACAAGGTGGGGACACGCCTCCCTCAGAGCAGAGGGAAGCCCCTCTGCAGTAAGGGCCCCCCTGGCCTGGGGCCCAGCGGATCGTGCCTCGTGCTGCTGTGGTCAGCTCACCATCCCCACCTCGTCTCAGGTGGATGGCTTGGCTCTCGGGGAAGCTCCAGTGGAGGGATTCCGGTTCCTGTCTGCAAAGGGCAGCTGCTTTAGAAGAGCACGCACAGTGTGCTCCAAACGCCAGCAGCATCATGGCACCTGGGAGCTACTAAAAAGGCCCAGTCTGCGGCACCCCAAGCCAGGAAATGACGGAGCTGTGTGTTAACAAATCTGATCCCTCACGGCACACAGTCCCTCAGAAAAGGCCACGCAAGGGCTCCCAAGAGAGACGACATTGGGGTTCTTGGGGTTCACAACTCCCTGCTATGATCTTGGGGAACCCTTTCCAGAAGATTCATAGCATATGCTAGTATTTCAAAGGCTACAAACAGTTCCGTGTCAAAGAAGCTATTTAGCCTGTTGAACAAGGTTTTACAAATATATCAGAACATGAAACTCATTTACATTCTTTTACTGTTGTTTTTTAAATAGTGAAAACTTTTATATTTGGAATTAGCCAGCTGGACTCAGTTTAGATGATATCAATCTTGTTGGCAACATCCAAAGCATCATAGTCGGGAGCCAGCTGAATGTCTGCCTCCTTCTCTCCATCAGGCCTGGCCAGGGGGCTGAGCTTAGCCCAGTCACTGTCGTAGAGCCTCTTCACAGCCTGTTTAATCCGGCGCTTTGCTGGCCTTGACGCCCGCAGTGAATACGAGTGAGCTGTTGTGTCCTATTTTCTTCCTGGTGACTCTGCGGGGAGGCGGAATTTGGTGACGGCATAGTGGTTGTTCGTTTGTTTCTCCTAGGGCCGCTCTTCTGAGGATATTTGGGCTGCCTCCCAAGCCACAGAGTTTTGGGCCACGGGAAGGTGGGTGACATCCGGATCTCCGTTTTTGTGGCTGTGGGCGCCTTTCAACCCTGTTTTCCTGGCCCTTGAAGCCTTTGCTTTGGCTTCAGCTTTGGGAAGGGCAGGGGTTTCCTTCTTCTTGAAAAGGCTACTCTATTTTTTTAAAAGCTGTTTAACTTGATTTCAGAAAAAATTTCATTTGCTTTCTTATTTGCTTGTGTGGCCTTGCTCATGGATGGCTAGATCGATCAATAAATAGAGATATACAGTCAGGATTATTTTCTAACTCCCATCTCTGCTCCAGTCTTGGTTTCAAGTTCCCAATCTGACTGATGTTACCTGGATCATTGTCTTTCCCCTGTGGCCAGAACACCAAATTGAAATTACACCAAATGTCTATTACATCAAAGTTTCCCCTTGGGAATGAGGGTAGTATTTAAAACAAAACAAAACAAATCTCAATACAAGTAGAGCAGTTCATCCTAATAGGCTGTGCTATGAAATATGTTACAGTTAAAATACAAAAAGCCTGTTCACACAGATATTCGTGTGTGATGTGAGGAGACCAGATGAATATTTTATGAAAGGTAACACTGCGTCCACAAATTTGCATTTGCCCAGAGCTAATGCCATGCAGGCTACAGTCCATGGGATCGCAAAAGAGTTGGACATGACTTAGCAACTAACAGCAATAACAATGCTCTGCACTCAAGTTGAACTGTAGCTAGTAATGGCCTCTTCATCACACGTAATGAGGGTGAAAAGTTTGAAAAGTGAAGTGAACCAAAAGTTCACATGGTTTTTAAAAAGCAGCGGCGGACAAGATTCTGTGCTGGTGTAACAAATTTTGCCTTTGAAGTGATCCTGGGAGAACGTTCATGTTTTTAATAAATTAAAAATAGTGTCTTCCATCTCTGTATCCTCATATCAGAATAAACATACCAAAACATATACAGCAGATCTCACAGAGAGATAGTCACCATACCTCGCCACCAAGTTTAGTCCCAGTTGTAGAAAACACCGGAGAAGGCAATGGCACCCCACTCCAGTACTCTTGCCTGGAAAATCCCATGGATGGAGGAGCCTGGTGGGCTGCAGTCCATGGGGTCGCTACGAGTCGGACGCGACTGAGCGACTTCCTTTTCACTTTTCACTTTCACACAATGGAGAAGGCAATGGCAACCCACTCCAGTGTTCTTGCCTGGAGAATCCCAGGGACGGCAGAGCCTGGCGGGCTGCCGTCTATGGGGTCGCACAGAGTCGGACACGACTGAAGCGACTTAGCAGCAGCAGCAGCAGTAGAAAACACCTTGATATTTAAGGGTTGATCGTGAGGCTGTGAGATTCACAATAGTTCCAGTAGGTGGCATCAGCCACACTCTTGAAAATGTTGAATCAGACGATTTAATTAAGGAGCGAAACCAACGCTTCCTTCTCTAATGCAGGGATGAGGATTCTGGCCAGATCGCTGATGGCTTAATTGCTGACTTTATGCCACTGACTTTCAAATAGGGTTTAACAAGCTTTCTTATTTCATTTCCCTAGGGAATTCGAGAATAGCTTGCTCTAGTTTTCTTAGTCACAGAAATCTCCCTGCCATTCATCTCCTCAACTGTGAAAGCTTTTTTCACGGAGAGGAGAGGCCGGATGGGGTGTCAGGCCAAACCACCACGGCCGGGCCTCGCACGTCACCACAGGCTTCTGGGTGACAGACTCCAGTGGAAGCCGCCAAATGCACCCGCGCACACAGAGAACGGAGTCACTCTGACAAGAAACTAGACCAGCCGGCAGCGAGGGGGAAGAAAGCCCCAAGTTACTAGGCCTCTCACTGGAGACGACGTCAAGATCAGAGAAGGAGAATGCTTAAGGTTCCAAGGTGTCTCGCGTGTAGCTTTTCTAACTTTTTTGGATTTTATACCTGCCTGATGGTCTAGAGTTCATCCAACGCTCGTTTAGGGCTTCTTGGCTGTGTTCTCCTTCGCTGCTCACCAGGCACTTAAATGGGACCACAGCTAGTCCGTTAGTGACCTCTGGAGAACCAGAGATGAGCTACACTCACACCAACAGCATGACCTTTCCTGGAAGAGTTCATCATGGTATCTTGTTTGCCTTAAATGGTCACAATTATGCCCTAAATTTAGATGATGTGAGAAAGAAAATGTCTCTCCCATACATTTAAAGTTTGTTATTACCCACTCCAGAAATAATCATTTAATAATTTCCCTACACATCAACTGAGCAAGAAATGAGCATAAGTACTTCACATCCAGCGAGTCTGTGAGCCTCTCAAATCTTGGTTGAAACGGAATTCGACTCACATTAATGAAAATCCACCCGTTAGACTTTGCAGTTGCTCACAAGTGAAGGTATTGCTGCTTCATCTTCATGGCTTCATGTTGGATTAAAGGACGTCACCCAAGCATCCTTAGCTGTGGCCCCACCTGCTGTGGCAAAAAGACTTAAAAGATGTATCTTAAAGCATGTTTTGGGTTATTTCTTTGTTAAGGTTTACACAGACCAGTAGCCTTCCTTTTCTTGACAACCTTCCCTTTCCTTTAGCAGGCTAGGTATTGAAAGCAGCAGAGTGCAAGCTCACAGAGCCTTCCAGTCCACCCGAGGAGGACGCTGCTGTCTGTGGTGAAGGAGCGGCCTTTCTGGGCTGTGTCCTCTAGCCAGACAACACCTTGGCTTAGTGAGTGCCAGTGCCTTGTGACTTTGCTTCCAAAGCAACACAAGGGAAAAGGAACTCTGTGAGTTCCAAGTAACTTGGAGCATGTGGGCACAGTGTGTATGCTTATGCTGGCTCTGTCTCTGGCAGATTCTGGTCTGGATCCTTCTGAGTTAAGCAGAAGGCTAAGAAACAGCAGCTGCGCCTCCAGCCAGGCCCACTTTTCTGAATCCACTTATTAGAATTTATCCCATGATAAATAATATACTTCCTAATGTTACAGAACCCAGGTCCAGCTGCTCACCTCTCAAAAACCAGTAAAAAGGCCAGACTGGTGGAAAGGAAAGTTTGCTTTATTTTGGATGCCAGCAACTGGAGGGGAGGGGGTTAGGGGGTACGGTACACTCCTGTCCAAAGGCCAACTCCTCCTCCCTGCAATCAGGGGACAAGAGCTCTTAAAGTTCTATTAACGATGGGGGAGGGGGGCGGCTACATGCAGAAACAGCACAGTCAGCTCTGACTGTCATCTTGAAATTGGTCATTGGTGGCCTGACCAGCATGGTTGTTTGAGTCATATGTTTGAAGCATAGTTAATCTTCAGTCCCAGGGCTGGTTTGTTTCCATTTCCTTGAGGTCAATTCTTAGAATTGTGGCCGCTTATGTCACACCTACAGTCTGTCCATGAGATAGTTAACTTCTCACACTTGGTGGGATTTTCAGTATCTGTAAGACAGCTCATAGGATATGGCCCAGAATATTCTCTTTAATCCTTGAGAAGGAACTAAAGGTCCCTGAATTTGCTTAAAGACTAAACTATTATTATTTGGTTTCCTTATACTGTTTTCCCTTGTTTCTGCATGTTCTCACTTCTCCGATTAAACTTATTCTTTGGCTAAAGTTTTTTCACAGACATAAGGCAGGGTGAGAACAGGACCAGGGGTCCTGCTCCATTTCACTAAGTAGTTGTATTCCCAATTTCATTGTTGCCGTTGTTGTTTAGTTGTAAGTCTTGCCTGACTCTTTGCAGTCCCATAGACTGTAGCCACCAGGCTCCTCTGTCCACAGAATTTTCTAGGCAAGAATACTGGAGTAGGCTGCCATTTTCTTCTCCAGGGCATCTTCCCAACCCAGGACTGGAACCCATGAATCTTGCCTTGGCAGGTGGCTTCTTTACCACTGAGCCACCAGGGAAGACCCTCCCAATTTCACAGGGAATGAATCAACTGATTTATGGTTTGAATAACAGAGATAAAATAAAGACCAAGGGACCAGGGTAATGAGAGAGTGAAACAATGGCAGTATTTTATGGTAGTGGTGATGGAAGCAGAGTACTTGGGCAACAGATCTACCCAGGGATTACGTGGAATCAACTGGATTATGAGTGAAGAACTAATATGATTCTTCTTAATACTTACATATAAGTTCAAAACATTCCCTAAAATATTTCAGTGTGGTAAATCTGTGGGCTGGGGAGATGTGGCAACATTGTATATCCTGTGTTTACTTAAGATGAAAATAACTAGAGGAATTAGACCATCTGATTCATCTTTTTTATTTTTGCAAATGAGAACCGAGGCCAAGAGAAAGGAAAGGACCCCTCTAAGACCATAAGTAATGTTGGAGCCTGGGCCATAAAAATCATCCCACTTTCCTCCTTATAGCTCTTTAATTTCTCTCCACCCTCCACAGTCCACTGTGTGTTTAGATATTCAGTATTTATCAGGGGTCATGAAATACATTTCACTCTACTGTAAGGGTAGCACTAATCTGATGGTGCAAGGGGAGCTGAGTCCACGCGCTTGTGTCATCTCGGATAACAGGCAGGCTCCACCAGGTTCTCAGCCTTTGGTGGTCATCCTCTCCGCACAGCTCAGGTCTCTTGACCCTGACTAACCTTAGGGCTCTGGCTCAATTGTCTGAGACTCTAAAAAATTTTCTTTGCCAGGACAGCTTTGGTTTTGCATCCAGTTCTGATAACTCAGTTTCTGTGATTGTCTCAAGGTTGAGTCCCTACCATTGTTACAAACTGTCCCCTCCTTGGGTCCCTGTGCCAGAATCCCTGCTTCTTAATACCCCGTGTCCAGTGGATACTGTCTTCCTTTTTCCAGACCTTGCTGGTTCAAGTTCCGGTCCTTACCTCAGCCCAGGGTCTGGACCCCACTACTTACTGATGAAGGGCTGCCCTCTTCCTTCAGTGAAGACATACATATTGGGAAAAACGCATACAACCATCTCAATTTTGTTTGATTCATCCTGAATGCTTTATATTTTTCTTCCCCCTCTCACTCTCAGCTATCCAGTGGCCTTCTTCAGGAAAAAACATAGATTCAGCTACAAAGACATGCACCTTCATAGCATCTGAGTTCCCACTCCATCAGCCCTCTGGACATCTCACCACAAAAACCAACCACAGCTGTCTGTCGGACAGAGACATTTTCCTCTACCCTTCTAGGTTCTTCTGGCTGGTGTAAGAATTAAGTTGATGTGAGACAGATTAAAAGAAAGCAAAACAAAAGCTTAATCACATATACACATGAGAGAGACAAGGGAGAACTGAGAACTCATCTGCAATGAAGGAGACCCTGGTTCAGTCCCTGGGCTGGGAAGGTCCCCTGGAGAAGAGACAAACTACCCACTCCAGTATTCTTGGGCTTCCCTGGTGGCTCATAGGGGAAAGAATCTGATTGCAATGCAGGAAACCTGGGTTCAGTCCCTGGGCTGGGAAGATCCCTTGCAGAAGGGAACAGCTGCCCACTCCAGTATTCCTGCCTGGAGAATCCCATGGACAGAGGAGCCTGGCAGGCTACAGTCCATGGGGTTGCAAAGAGTTGGACATTGCTTTACCATGTTGTGTTACTTTCTGCTGTACAGAAAAGTGAAACAGCTATCTGTTTATATATATCCCCTCTTTTCTGGATTTCCTTCCCGTTTAGGTCACCACAGACATGGACAATGGTTGCCTGTGCTACAGTGGTTCTTATTACTTATCTATTTTATACGTAGTATCAACAGTATATATATATCAATCCCAATTTCCCAGTTCACCCCACCTCCCACTTCTACCTTGGTATCTATGTGTTTCCTCTCTACATCTGTGTCTCTATTTGTGCTTTGAAATAAGATCACTGATACCATTTTTCTAAATTTCACATATATGTGTAAATATATAATACTTTTCTCTTTGTGATATTGCACTCTGTATGAAGCATCTAGGTCCATCCACATCTCTGCAAATAGCACAATTTATTTCTTCTTATGATTAATCCATTCCTCTGCTGATGCACATTTAGGTTGCTTCCACGTCCTGGCTGTAAATAGGGCTGCAATGAACATCGAAGGGCATGTATCTTATAGAATTATGGTTTTCTCTGGGTATATGCCTAGTAGTTGGATTGCTGGGTCACATGGTAATACTCTTTTAGCTTTTTAAGGAACCTCTTTACTTTTCTCCATAGCAATTTTATCAATTTACATGTCAATGGAATACATTTTAATAAGATTTATGGGAGAAAATACATTTTCTTTACTAGATATATTAAAATGTATCCATATTTCCTTAGTATGCACAAAGCCTGGAGGGAAGACTCAGAGGCTTCTAAGTTGCACGAAAGAGTAGCCAGTCATCAAGGATTTCTCCCATGGAAAGGGAGGTCTGGCGGGGATGGCAGAGGCACGGCACTCTGGGGTACAGCCCATCTGATAATGAAATCCTGCTGGATCCTCAGGGTGGGCTTGAGCAGAAACTGTTGACACCCAGCCCTTTCCTAAACCTATTTCTTCCCGCGCTTATACAACTTAACCATCATATGCCTGGTCTGCCAAGGCACAAGGCAGCTAATTTTTCCTAGCATGTGCCTGACTTGATTTCTGCATCCGTATTTGAGTCAAGTCTGAGCATTCACACTGTAGCTGAACAAGCCAAATCCTCTTGCCTTCACCCATTGTTTTACAGCCACATGGAGTGGATGTAGTCATCTCATAGACAGCACATGGACATGGCCACACCCTCAGGTGGCAGCATTACAGGTGAGGCTCACACTCCCTGGAGGATATGCTGACCTATTTCTGCCCCCTCCAACCCCAGCTGACAGGTGAGGATATCAACTCCCAATCCCTCCTCCTTGGAAAAAAGAAAGAAGATGCATGGAGGTGTTCCTTTTGCTGATATAGTCATTGATGGTTCTTTACTTAGTGAAGATGAATTAAGATTTTTGACCTGGGGGGCAAAACACGCCCTGTAAAAACATGGTTTCATACCAGCTGAATGCTGTTACTGAACATGAAATCATGATAATCAGAGTTGAGTCAAGCTTGACAAAGCCTCTTGGATTATGCCTTCCAGTAGAATTCTCACAGCCAAAGCTCTCAAAGATTGGCGAGCTCACCACTGATAAGATTGTCTTCCCAATTTTTTAGGCTAAGATTTAACTCTTAGGGTGCATGCATGCGTGCTCAGTCATGTCTGACTCTTTGCAACCCCAGGGACTGTAGCCCGCCAGGTTCCTCTGTCCATGGGGTTTTCCAGGCAAGAATACTGGAGTGGGTTGCCATTTCCTTCTCCATTTATTTCATTACTTCCTCTTTAATTAAACAAAGTAATTTCACATATTTTGCAGCCTAATTTTGCTTACTGAGGTTGTGGTTATATTTCTGGGGAAGGAAATCAAGTTAGATTTAGGTGTAAAACTATGCCAAGGTACCTAGGCAAGAAGTTTCACTAATAAGTGCCAGGACATGAAACTGAGCCCACATAAAACCAAGTTTTCCTGCAAGTTTATGATTAATCTCTTTGTCTAAAACTTAAGTATTCCCTTTCTTGTCTGACCTCTGTTACCCTCAGGATTGAGGAGTATCAAAGGAAAATGGGAATTGAAATCAAGAGGCACCCTGAAGGGCCTTCTTAGGTACAAAAGCCCCTCCATGTTCCACATTTCTTGTTTGTATTAAAAGGTTTTGCTCTCCTAGGCCTTCCCTGAGTTACAGAGAGCAGACTCAAGCAGTTAATAATTAGAAAAGAAGAGTCACAGGACTCCTGGGTCCCCTGGAAGGGATACAGGTAACAATCTGATACATGTCTTTGAATTGTTCTGCAGAAACTGGCTCCCACCCAGTGGAACATGCTGACTACATGTTGGACACAAGACCCCAGATGGAACTAGAAGACTGATGATTGAGATTCCCAAAATATCACCCTGCTACTTCACCACTAACCAATCAGAGGAAGCGCCACAGGCTGATCAAGCATCCTATGACCCTCTCCTCTAACACTCTCTGAAAACCCTTGCTAAAAGCCATCTAAGGAGTTTGGGTTTTTGAGCACAAGCTTCCCATTCTCCTTGCCTGGCACCCTGCAAATGAACTCTTGCTTTGCTGCAAATAGCTGCTGTCAGAATTTGACTCTCTACACTATGGGCACAGGCCCCTTGCTTGGCAACAGACACATTTAGTCAATCATGCAAATTGATCTGTAGGTTACAATTAAAAAACATCAGGTGATTTGATCTATATAATTTTACGATTAGGAAATTAAACAACTTCCATGGCAGAAGGGTGGTGCCTGCCAATGCAGTAGACACAGGAGACAGGAGTTTGATCCTGGGTCAGCGAGTTCCCCTGGAGGACAGCCTGGCAGCCCACTCCAGGATTCTTGCCTGGGGACTCCCATAGACAGAGGAGCCTTGTGGGTCCTAGTCCATGGGGTCACAAAGAGTCAGACACAACTGAAGCAAATTAGTATGCACGCACGGCAGAACAGGTCTTTGATCACTGGGAACACAACTGGTGGGGAAAGAGAGAGTAGGTTGGGAAAGAGCATGTCTTTGAAATCGATAGGGTTTCTCTTCTCACTCTCAAAGAAAGGACAAAAAGTTCCAATGATTTCCCCTACACAGCTCCTCTCTGGGGTGGTATAACACCACTGTAATCCCCATGCACTGAATTAAGGAGAGAAAGACAAGCACTCATCCTCTGTTTGCAGCACTGAGCGATTTCTGTCTTCACCTGCAAAAAAGGACAGGGGCTTCAGTGTTTCCTCCCATGGCTGATGGTCCCCACAAGGGGTGGTTCTCATGGCCCTGGCCATGTGAGGAGGTGGCTGGATGGCATCATTTTGGGGCCAGGGCCAATTGTTCAGTCTTGAATGAATTTGGCATTCTGCTTTAGTTGACTACAAAGCTCCCCAGGCTATGGTCTTATTCTGACTCAGAAATACCTTTGTACATGATATTCTCCTCACTGGCCTAGAGGAGGGCTTGCCAAGTAGGAGCAGGGAGTTACATAGGGCAAGGAGAAATGGAAGGGGAAATGAGAGGAGAGGAGGGGCTTTTGGAAATAGAAACCGTATGTCCTTTATCGCTAGTTACCCTGCCATAATTGCTGCACAGAAAGGACGCTTGGGAAATGCATCTGCCCAAAATAGAGCACAAGTTAAACAGTATAGATATGTAATATGTTGTCTGGGGTGTGTGTTCCCAGCAGGGGCAGTGCTGCAAATATCTAGTCTATTCACCTCCAGCTTGGGCCACAGGAAGACTGTAAATATCCTTCCAATCTTTTCCTATCTCTAGGGCTAAGCTCTGTGCAGAGTGGGGTTCAGCTTCCATCACTGGGGATTACTGGTCAGATTATCTCACTCTGAATGACCCAAGGAATCATCAAGTAACAAATCGGTAGGAAGAATGGGGGTTCCTGGTAGCTCAGCTGATAAAGAATCCACCAGCAGTGCAGGAGACCCCGGTTTGATTCTTGGGTTGAGAAGATCTCCTGGAGAAGGGATAGGCTACTCACTCCAGTATTCTTGCCTGGAGAATCCCATGGACAGAGGAGCCTGGTGAGCTACAGTCCATGGGGTCACAAAGAGTCAGACACAACTGAGCGACTAAGCACAACACACACAGGAAGAGTGGAGGCATGGCACATTCACATATTGCCATTTGGGGCTGATTTATTGCATAGAAAAGCATTTTTCATATCTTTCATACTGAGATATACTTTGTCCTTTGCTTTAGTTTTCAATAATCCCAGGGACGGGGGAGCCTGGTGGGCTGCCGTCTCTGGGGTCGCACAGAGTCGGACATGACTGAAGTGACTTAGCAGCAGCAGTCCTTTAAAATCTATTTCTTTACCGCCTGTTGACTTTACTGTACTGATAACTTTAGAAGAGTTCTGTTATTACTTGATAGCTAAGCCAGTAGCATACTGAAAAGCAGAGACATTACTTTGCCAACAAAGGTCTGTCTAGTCAAGGCTATGGTTTTTCCAGTGGTCATGTATGGATGTGAGAGTTGGACTGTGAAGAAAGCTGAGTGCCGAAGAATTGATGCTTTTGAACTGTGGTGTTGGAGAAGACTCTTGAGAGTTCCTTGGACTGCAAGGAGATCCAACCAGTCCATTCTAAAGGAGATCAGCCCTGGGATTTCTTTGGAAGGAATGATGCTAAAGCTGAAACTCCACTACTTTGGCCGCCTCATGCAAAGAGTTGACTCATTGGAAAAGACTCTGATGCTGGGAGGAATTGGGGGCAGGAGGAGAAGGGGACGACAGAGGGTGAGATGGCTGGATGGCATCACTGACTCGATGGACGTGAGTCTGAGTGAACTCTGGGAGTTGGTGATGGACAGGGAGGCCTGGCATGCTGCAATTCATGGGGTCGCAGAGTCGGACACAACTGAGCAACTGAACTGAACTGAACTGAAGCCAGTACACACTTCATAGAGGAAACATAACCCTTTGACAAATGGATCTTGTATTTCATTTGTAGTTTTTCATATGACCGATTTGGGGAAGAAAAGAAACTAATTATATTATAAATAAATATTATTATAAAGAAGAGCTTTAAAACAAACACATGGTTAATTAGCAGCCCAGACCTTGCTCTGCTTGCAGCATTTCTTGTGGTAGCATGTTTCATTATTCACCGCCCTGGAAGAAGTTTTGTCATCAAGCTTCAGTTCCAGTAACTAACATTGTCCTAAGGATTCAGAGGAAGATGATGCCGAGGCATATAATCCCCTGTCTAGTGTAACTCTGACGCTGCTCCTGTTTTTAGTGGGCGTTCATTAAGTGTCCCCCACTTCATCCTTAAGCCTAGGTGAATAAGTGAGACAGATGGGACCCCGCAGCTCATGAGTAATTAGAAAAGTATGCTCTATCGGCTTTTAATGACTGAACATGAGGGCTTGGCGAAGCCCTACCCAACCCTTAAAAGCAGCTGGAATGTCACTGCTCGATGAATTCAGCTAGAGTTCAGCTAGACTTGAACCCTCCCTCTTCTGAACTCGCAAAGCACATTACTTTCCTTGCAGTATTTCTCTCTCTTACTACCTGCACAAGTGCTGAGGCTTGGGATTGTGTGTTGTGCTAAGCGATGCCTTTTGTACAGAAGGTTCTGATTAAATGTTGGTCAAATTGAACTGAAGGCTGACCCTGATACAGTACTAGGGGCCTTCACATCACACACAGGTCCTATAACACAAGGATTGTGCCAGTGTTCCTGAAGGAGTGAGTGCTGTAACAGAAATCCTGTCCTGAGCAGTGTCTTCACTGACACGCTTAACATCAAACTTCTGGGGGGCCAACAGTGAAGACACTTGATTCCCATAGATGGTCACACTGTCCTGGGCTACTTACCTCTTCCGCTAGGAAATTCTTGAGGGTTGGGGGCGTGTTTCCTTACCCCTTTTCATCGATGATCCTTTATCTCTATCTCCAGTGCCAAGGCTGCTACAGCCTGTGTGAATGCACAGCACAGGAGTCGTGACTGCACCGAATTGCACTTCCGGTTGAAGTAATTCATACCTCAAATGCTTGCTATGTGATTTCAACCGAAAGCATGGGCATCCTGTGGAGACCACGCGTTCAGGCCCCCTGGACAGCTGTTTCCCTAGTTTCCCGGCTCAGAGACTTTATCCCTCGGGTCTTTGAACTTTGGGGGGATGGCAGCACTTGACAATGTTGACACCCCCCCCAGTTTTGAAGGTCATGGGACCCGGGATTTCTGTGAGGGTGCAGGTAGCTGGCACTTCTCTTAGCTGTTAGTTCTGCGATTTTTTTTCCTTTCTTTCGGTGATACTTTCCCCCTTCTTTTGTAAATGTTCCTCAAGTTTCTTTTATCAGCTCTTTTCCATTTCTCCTAGTAGTCTTGCAAACTTCCGCTGCCTGATGCACTTCTAGAGTTTCAAATGACTCTTCCCTGAAAAGATACAGTCTTGTAAATATGTATCTCTACCCTGATCTCCATCCAACTTCCCAGTTCCTGCTGGCCCTCTCCATTCAAACGTCCTGCTGGGGACTTTCCTGGTGGTACAGAGTCCACATGCCCATGCAGGGGACTTGGGTTCAATCCCTGATCTGGGACGATCCCACATGCTGCAGAGCAACTAAGTGCATGCACCCCAACTCCTGAGCCTGTGCGCTGGAGCCCACAAGCTGCAACTGCTGAGCCCATGTGCTGCGACAGCTGAAGCCTGTGTGCTCAGAGCCCATGCTCTGCAGCAGGAGGAGGCACTGCAATGAGAAGCTTGCGCATCACAGCTAGAGAGCAGCCCCTGCTTTCTGCAACTAGAGAAAGCCCGTGCCAGCAACCGAGATCCAGTGCAACCAAAACTAAAAGTAATTAAATAAATAAAATACTAAGAGAAGTCTTATTGGCACACCAAACTTCACCAAGCAAGAGCATGCATTATTGGCCCCAGTTTGCTCCTTGGATGTCATTCACCTTTTACCATTTATCCCCTCATTTATTTACTGCCTTTCAGATATGCGGATGCCTTTCTTTTCTTCAAATACTTCCAGCTCATTTCTGCCTCTGGGTATTTCCAATTGCTCTTCCTTCTTGGAGCCCACTTCCCCTGGCTCGTCATAGAACTGACTCCTTCTTATTCCCTACCAGCCCAGCCTGCTTCCCTCTCCCACAGCAGTCTGTTCTGTTTTCTCCAGAGGATCACCATTATGAATGTATCACATGTTTGTTTAGAATATAGATTCTGTGAAGGCAGACTCTCTGTCACACTGTAGCCTTAGCTCACGGTCAGGCACACATTAGACATCTGTTAGTAAACTGTGCATTAGGAAACCTGGGGTTTTGTCCTAGACCTTTTATTGACCAGCTGTAGGCCCTTGGGCTGTTCATTTTCCTCCTTGGACAGCAGTTTTTTCCATCTATAAAAGATGGAGCACTTTCCCCAACATCTCTCCATGCATCATTAAGATGCCCACTTAGATATGTGTTAGAAGTGGGGAAGTAATAAGAGCAGGGCAAGTAGGGGAAGTTCTGGGACCCTCCTACCCAAGCCCACCAAGAAGAATAGCTTCACTTTTATTTTGCTTGACATATTGATCTTCCACTTAAAATTTCATCCGAACAAAGTTTTATGCATTAAAATTAAAAATATAAACTTTAAAAATTACTAACTCTGATCATTTACACAGTCAAAGGCTCTGGCATAGTCAATAAAGCAGAAATAGATGTTTTTCTGGAATTCTCTTGCTTTTTCTATGATCCAGCGGATGTTGGCAATTTGATCTCTGATTCCTCTGCCTTTTCTAAAACCAGCTTGAACATCAGGAAGTTCACGGTTCACGTATTGCTGAAGCCTGGCTTGGAGAATTTTGAGCATTACTTTACTAGTATGTGAGTTGAGTGCAATTGTGCAGTAGTTTGAGCATTCTTTGGCATTGTCTTTCTTTGGGATTGGAATGAAAACTGACCTTTTCCAGTCGTGTGGCCACTGCTGAGTTTTCCAAATTTGCTGGCATATTGAGTACAGCACTTTCACAGCATCATCTTTCAGGATGTGAAATAGCTCACCTGGAATTCCATCACCTCCACTAGCTTTGTTTGTAGTGATGCTTCCTAAGGCCCACTTGACTTCACATTCCAGGATGTCTGGCTCTAGGTCAGTGTACACACCATCATGATTATCTGGGTCGTGAAGATCTTTTTTGTACAGTTCTTCTGTGTATTCTTGCCACCTCTTCTTAATATCTTCTGCTTCTGTTAGGTCCATACCATTTATGTCCTTTATCAAGCCCATCTTTGCATGAAATGTTCCCTTGGTATCTCTAATTTTCTTGAAGAGATCTCTAGTCTTTCCCATTCTGTTATTTTCCTCTATTTCTTTGCATTGATCACTGAGAAAGGCTTTCTTATCTCTTCTTGCTATTCTTTGGAACTCTGCATTCAGATGCTTGTATCTTTCCTTTTATCCTTTGCTTTTCACTTCTCTTCTTTTCACAGCTATTTGTAAGGCCTCCCCAGACAACCATTTTGCTTTTTTGCATTTCTTTTCCATGGGGATGGTCTTGATCCCTGTCTCCTGTACAATGTCACAAACCTCGGTCCATAGTCCTGATAGGCACTCTATCAGATCTAGTCCCTTAAATCTATTTCTCACTTCCACTGTATAATCATAAGGGATTTGATTTAGGTCATACCTGAATGGTCTAGTGGTTTTCCCTACTTTCTTCAATTTAAGTTTGAATTTGGTAATAAGGGCAGGGAGGCCTGGAGTGCTGTGATTCATGGGGTCACAAAGAGTCAGACACGACGGAGCGACTGAACTGAACTGAACTCTGATCATTGTGAAGCAACTTCTGTCTTGAATTATGACTATGTCCAAAGTAGAATTCATCCTTCCTGTCCTCCTACAAGCCGGTTTGAATTTCCTATTCCTCTATTTGGTATTGTCACACAAATTCAAAGTTTCAGAGTTATTTTTGATGGTTCCTTCTTCTTCTCCTCCTTTACTCAACTTGGTGCGTAATCATTCTGAATGCCTTTCTCTTTTTAATTTCCATTCCCCAGGGAAGAAGGCCACGCCTAAGCCTTAGGATCTGATAACTTCTTACTTTGGAACTCGCACATTTTACCTGGACCTCTGCACTGCTCTCCCTGTATTCTGCACTGACAGTCCTATCCCCACAGACTACTAACTGATTTTTCTAAATAGAATTCTAGTGGTTAGTCTTTTGAAAACCTTCAGTGGCCTTTTATTGCCCATGAAATGAATCCAAAGGATGTGCCCTGGAGCCTTTCTTGCACATGGCACTATTCATGTCTGCCTGTCCACAGCCCTCTTCTCCAACACAGGGATCTCTGTTCTCTGAGACCTGGGATCCCTCTCCTGGCTGAAGCACCTGGCCAGACCTCTAAAAAGTCACCCTGGCAAAACAGCTTTGTCTAAGAGGTGTTATAAACTGGATGACAGCTGACTGGACCAATCTGATGCTTTCTCTTTGGAAATTTAAATGCAAGATTTGACAGTATTTCCAACATTAGGATGGAAAAGAGTGAAGAGAAACACAGAGAAGAGGCATTGGACAGAAGCCATGAGGCAGGAAAAGTCATGAGACCGTCAGGCAGAGACCAAAGGGCCTTGACGGCAAGAGTAGAAGAGGACATGGAGATAGAACACGACCGATAGATCGTGGGGTCCATCAGATCCATAGAACGATCTGATGGACCCCTGTTGGATATACCACCTCCACCTCTGCGGCAGCTTGGCGGAGCAGGGACCAGAACCTGCTCCAGGGCCAGAGGTGCGGCGCACTGCGCCCTCCTGACGGTCCTGGGAAGCAAGCGCAAAGGACATTCTTGGAGCGGGACCGGCTCCGCTTCGCTGCCTGCCCCTGCCTCCATCTCTATGGAAACAAAACAAGATGGTCCTGATCAACAGCAGAGCCCTAACTTGACTCCCTCTTTGTGGTGCCCTGATCAAACTCCTCAGGATAGCTGTTTCTTAACGATCTGCTGCGACTTCTGCCGATAAAAGTGCGGGCTGAAAGGAGCCCTTTGTCCTCCTGCCACGGAGAGCAGGAGGCCCCTGATTCCCCGCTTGGCAGGTTACGTGTGTCTGTCTTTTCATTACGCGCTCCCCAGTTTCAGGTCTTTCTCACCCTCTGTGCTGGGCGTAGCACACCTGGTCACATCAGGCAAAAGTCATCTCCTTCTAAACCCAGCACTTAGCCCGTCTAGCTTGGCCTTTATTGCACTTTGCGTCTCTCTCGGGGCTCTTTGAGTGTGAGAAATACAGAACGCAACTCTGCCTAAGGGGTCTGAGTAGTTCACAGAACTGAAAGAAATGCTAAACTCCTAGATATCAGAAAGGTCAACTTCTAGCCCAGCCCTGATATCTCAAGAGAAGGAATCCAGGCTTTCCCTAGGCAGTGTCACTGAAGTAATTCTCCTTAACTGCTTCCACTGTATGTCAGTCCGCTAGAGAGCCGGTCTCCAGCAGAAGAGATTCGCCTTCTCCCAGTTTAGGGACACTGGCTCCCCTTGGTAGGGGCGAGTCCGGTGGGCTTGGACTGGACAGACAGTTCCACAGCACAATCAGCTCATGTGGGAAAGAAGAGAGAATCTAAGTAAAGGAGGATGCTTTTTACTAAAAGAAAGAGGAGAGGATGTTGTGCAGGCAAACACACAAAACAAAACCAGATGTGCAGAGCACACGCTCTTCCATTTCACAATTATTTGCAGAGTTTTCTTTGTCTCCTAGTTAAATGCAAGTAATACATTTTCCTCTCGAGGGCAGAGTTCCTTTATTACTTTTGCTTGATCCTCCAATAATCACAATATTATTAATATCTAATATTTATTGAGCACACACAATGACAGTATGTTGAGTGTCTTATGTCCATTATCACATGTGATTTCCTCAGCAGATGTTTACAGTAGATGTCTTATTAAGCTCACTTTGTAGACAAGAAAACCATAACTCGAAGACACTTCCTAAAATACAGCCAGTAAGAAATAGAACAGGGTTTGAAGCTTGGTCTGTGTGACCCCTAAACTCGGGCTCCTAACCACTCTGACACTCTACATTATATGACATGATTGATGCATATTCTTCATAAAAATAGTTTCCATGCTTATACAGAATATCTTTTGACAGTTGATGCAGTCCTGATATCATCTCAAGCTAAGACTTAAAAGAGCTGGAAGAGACTTAGAGAAAACCTACCAAGAGGCAGAATGATAGCAGAGAAATGTCTGGTGAAGGAAAGCCTAAGAAAAATTATGATCCTCATGTGAAAATCTCCAAAGTACCTTGTCAGGCCAAGCCCAGTGCTTGATATACTAAGCAACAGCCAAAGTAGGGAAAAATAAATGAGACTTTCTATGAGGACTTTTTGTAGACTGGAAGGTTCTGTGTATAGAGAAGATTTGGTTATTTTTTCTCTGTGTGCTAAATTGTTTCAGTCGTGTCTGATTCTTTGCTATCCTGTGGACTGAGCCTGCCAGTCTCCTCCGTCCATGGGATTCTCCAGGCGAGAACACTGGAGTCTGTTGCCATGCCCTCCACCAGGGGATCTTCCCGACCCAGGGATTGAACACGTGTCTCTTATGTCTCCTGCACTGGTGGACAGATTCTTTACCACTAGTACCACCTGGGAAGCTCCACTTTTATTCTAACCTATAGAAAATATTGGAATGTAAAAGTAAAACCAACAAGTTTTAAATAAATTTACAGTTCACACAAAGGCCAAGGCATCTTGTGGCTGCCCTCATCTTGTAGGCTCAAGTTGGTGGATGCCTGGATGCTGCTGACTGGGCTGGAGGGAACTTCAACTTGCCTCTCTTTGGCAATCCTCATATTTTCAGTGTGACTACTCTACAAAGAAGAGAAACTGCAGGCACATCTTCTTTTATTGCACTTCACAGATATTGTGCTTTTCATAAATTGAAGATTTATGGCAGCCCTGCATTAAACAAGTCTTTCAGCACCATTTTTCAAACAGCATTTGCTCATTCTTGTTTCTTTTGGGTAATTCTTGCAATATTTCAATCTTTTTCATCATTTTCATATTTGTTACTGTGATTTGCGATCAGTGATATTTTGTTTCACTGCTATGAGTCACTGAAGGTCCATATGATGGTTAGCATTTTTTAACAGCAAAATATTTTAATTTAAGATATGTACATTGTTTTTTTGAGACATAGTGCTACTGCATACTTAATAGACTAGTGTAGCCTGGTGGGCTGCAGTCCATGGGGTCGCGAAGAGTCGGACACGACTGAGTGACTTCACTTTCACTTTTCACTTTCATGCATTGGAGAAGGAAATGGCAACCCACTCCAGTGTTCTTGCCTGGAGAATCCCAGGGACGGGGGAGCCTGGTGGGCTGCCGTCTATGGGGTCACACAGAGTCGGACACGACTGAAGCGACTTAGCAGCAGCAGCAGTGTAAGTATAACTTTTATATGCACTTCAGTTCAGTTCAGTTCAGTTGCTCAGTTGTGTCTGGCTCTTTGTGACCCCATGGACTGCAGCAAGCCAGGCCACCCTGTCCATCACCAACTCCTGGAGTTTACTCAAACTCATGTCCATTGAGTCGGTGATGCCATCCAACCATCTCATCCTCTGTTGTCCCCTTCTTCTCTCACCTTCAATCATTCCTAGCATCAGGGTCTTTTCAAATGAGTCATCTCTTTGCATCAGGTGGCCAAAGTATTGGAGTTTCAGCTTCAGCATCAGTCCTTTCAATGAATATTTAGGACTGATTTCCTTTAGGACAGACTGGTTGGATCTTCTTGCTGTCCAAGGGACTTTCAAGAGTCTTCTCCAACACCACAATTCAAAAGCATCAGTTCTTCGGCACTTGGCTTTCTTTATAGTCCAACTCTCACATCCATACATGACTTCTGGAAAAACCATAGCTTTGACTAGGTGGAATTTTGTTGGCAAAGTAATGTCTCTGCACTGGGAAACTATAAAATTTGTGTGGCTCACTTTAGTACAGTGGTCTGGAACCAATCTTTGAGGCTTTTTAAGTCACTGCTGGACACATCCACTGTAGGGACAAGTTTGCTGCAAGGAGATCTCAAATGAGTCATTCAGGTTCCTAGAATGCAGCGTGGGGACCGAAAGAAGACATCACGGGGAAAACTGGTCTGAAATGAATGGAATCCAAATACTTTTGGGAATCTAAGTGGCCAAGTTCTGTGCACTGACCACTAAAAGAAAGAGTCATGGTATTACTTCCTTCTGTGAACCATCAAGCAAGAGAAGTGAGAGCATCTCTTATGGCAGGGTTCCTCATGTCTAGAAAAGGTAGCAGTCCAAGAGAGGAGCATTGGTCCCACGGCAGTCAGTGGTTTTCTCCACATTCTGATTCACCCTGTGCATATCCTCACTAAACTTCCATGGTGTCTTGAGGTTCTTCTTTGAGCAACAGGAAAATGACATCATTCCTTTCTTCTCATTCCCTGTAACATTTATTAGCAGCTTTCAAATTTTAGCATGTGTCTTAAATGGACTTTCATTTAAAATGCCTTTGGAGATTCTGATTCAGTAGGTGTCAATGGACCACATAGAAAGACACAAATTCCCATTCTTGGTTGCCTTGAGGTGTTACTTCTCATCTGTTTGTTGTTGTTGTTCAGTTGCTATGTCCAACTGTTTTGCAACCCTGCTTAAAAGTTGCTTTAATGAGTTGAACTTCCTCCTTGTATTTGGTGCATGCCTTACTTATATCATAATCTTTGAGATTAAGAGCTGCATATTTTCTTTCTCCAGTCCTCCTGAAAGTATATACCTTGCATGTTTACAATATGCACACACATTGCCGAGCGACCAAAAGTTAACAGAAACTGTTCCTTTATGCCCACCTAACATGTGAATGTCAGGGCCGAGTTTGGGAAAGAATTATCTTCGAGGTTGAAAGAACCAATAAAGAAAGAAGTGCATAAGATAGTATGAATTTATACAGATGATTCAAAACACAATGAAAAAGACCCAGAATTTGAAGTTTTAAAATCTGTTTTCTCAGAGATGTCTTTAATCAGTTAATTTTACTTAGAATATTATCTGACAAGGTCAGAATACTGCTCCTTTCTATTTTATGGGGTATATGACCCCATATTATTATTATTATTATTTTTTACTATTTTCCATTATGTTTATTAAGAATTAATGGAAAAACAAAATTTCAAATAAGGTCTATCTTAGTCTGGTGTAAACATATGCTGGAGGCCAAAGTCATGTAGTAGTCATTGGCGTTTGTTCCTGGAAGAGAGAAGCATCCGGTCAGTTCCTCCTTGCTTAGCAATGTGTCACTCCCTGCATAAAAGCCATCAGTGGTGCCAGTTAGCCCTCAGGAGACAATCCCAGGTGCTCAGTGTGGCTTACAGATGACAACCAACATGACCCCACACCCCCAACCCTCCAGCCTCCCATCTCCTTCTGGGACCTCCATTCCCTCCCGCCCCTCCCCCTTCCATTGCCCTCCCTGATCCAGCCATCATTCTTTCCATCCCCTG
The DNA here is from genome assembly GCF_019923935.1 of Bubalus bubalis. Taxonomy (NCBI): domain Eukaryota; kingdom Metazoa; phylum Chordata; class Mammalia; order Artiodactyla; family Bovidae; genus Bubalus; species Bubalus bubalis. The sequence continues at coordinate 79,838,898 of NC_059172.1, read as the reverse complement.
AAGACACCATACTCTTTTTCCTCTTTGGCGTTAGCGTCTGTGTTTATTTCCCGTGCAACTTTCAGATCTAGTTTTGTGTCATTTCATGAAGCTTCCCCTGACCCCAGGTCTGGGTTAAGGGCATGAGCTTCCTTTTTACATCATAGCATTAATTGTTTTTTTCCCCTGTATTCTCCACTAAGACTTTAAGCCCAGAGTATGGCAGGAAATGAAAGGCTTATTCACACATATATGCATATATATGTGTACATATATACATGTGTGTATATGCATATATATGTATACCACATGTGTATACATATCCTTCCCGCTTGGGCCCCCACCAGTATTTGGAGTAGACTTGCTGTGACACAGTCTTGCTTCAGGGGTGAGGAAGGCCCTTGTGTTAACTGACTCCTTAGAAGCAAGCATCTTTACTCCTTCCTTTAACTTTCTCTTCAAGGAGTGACTCGACTTTTAATGTGTGCTTGCATTGATCCTCCTTCCATCTCTACTGACTAACCAAGTTCTCCCTGAGAGAGGACCCAATTGGTTAGCCAATCACTGCTTTGTATGGAGCCCTTCTATTGAGCAGACCTTTTAGTGCCATGTCCCAGAGACCGTCTGCCAGCCCCTGCATGTTTTGGGTGAAGCATTTCTCTCTGAGGTAATCATCTGTGCCCACAGTGACAGGTCACGTGGCCCACAGAAGCCTGATGATGGGGGTGAGGAAACCATCGGGGCCCACAGAGACGGGTCATGTGGCCCACAGAAGCCTGATGATGGGGGTGAGGAAGCCATCTGGGCCCACAGTGACAGGTCACATGGCCCACAGAAGCCTGATGATGGGGGTGAGGAAGCAATCTGTGCCCACAGTGACACACAGAAGCCTGATGATGGGGGTGAGGAAGCCATCTGGGCCCACAGTGACAGGTCACGTGGCCCACAGAAGCCTGATGATGGGGGTGAGGAAGCCATCTGGGCATTGGCTCTGAAGCAGCTGTGAGCAGAGGAGACACTCAGAGCTCCTAGCCCAGGACATGCTCTTTCCCATCTCCCGTGCTGCTACCCGGGCCACTGAATGCTACCTTTAAATTAATGTTTAAAAGCCACTTATGTATTTATTTTCATTCCACCTAAACTGTGCCAACTATGAACATGTGTGAGAGTCTAAATTAAATCATTCTGGCTTCTGCAAAAGAGGAAGGAAAATTAAAAACTCTTCAGAAACTTCAAGGCATGAGTTAGAGCTTTCCAGATTATTTAGAAAGATGTGGTCAGATATTTCACTGTAAATTTCCTTTGGTTTCAGCCTAGGAATGGTTTCATTTCCTCTACAATGATCAGTAATCATCACCACAAAATTAAGTCTGTAGGAAAAAAAGAAGCTTCATCTCTATTTAGACAACAAATCAATTCTTTTTCATTTCACCATAGTTTGGACAATTTTAGTGACTATTTTTGCATAATTTATATGTGTTTACTTACAGACTTTATATAACCCACCCATTAAGCTGGCTCAAACATTAGGCTGGCCATTTTTCAGTCTAGTATTCTGGCCACATAATTAACCAAACCTCATAATATGTGGCTCCTACCACTCTGGATGTGGTGCTCCACTTAAAAGTAAACCAACAAGTTGACCTCGGTCTCTCCATGCCTGATGTTGGCTCCTTACTGGCCCCCCCTCTCAATGAATGGAGCTTCACGTCTTCAATGAATGGAGCTTCGTGTCTTCAATGAATGGGGCTTTGCGTCTTCAACAAATGGAGCTGGGGGGATGATGGGTGTCCACAGGACCCTTCCTGATGCTTCCCTGGTGGCTCAGATGGTTAAGGATCTGCCTGCAGTGGGGACCTGGGCTTGATCCCTGGTGGGAAAGATTCTCTGGAGAAGGAAACGGTGACCCACGCCAGCATTCTTGCCTGGAGGATTCCATGGACGGAGGAGCCTGGCGGGCTGCAGCCCATGGGGTCACACAGAGTGGGACACAACTGAGTGACTGTTACCGTCATTTTCACTCACAGGACCCTTTAAAGTTTAGCTCCTGGCACCCACATCCAGCCCTACAAAATGTGAATATGGGTGTCACCAGCTTCTCCACAGATGACCTGTCTCAAATTCTTTGTCTCATACTGGGAAAAGAGGAGGAAAATAGACGAGCACAGGTGAAGCTTGTCTCTTACACCAGACAATTCAAGTTCTCAGAAGGAAAGAGAGCTTCAAACATGGATTCTCAACTTTGTTTATTCACTGGAGCCAATCCCCATGTTTAAAAGACACACTCTGCTGCCAACCTATAGATTCTAATACTGAAGTCAGGAGTAGGGATTAGCATATGTACACGTTTCTAATATGGGGCTTCCCTGGTGACTCAGATGGTAAAGAATCTGCCTGCAATGCAGAAGACCCTGGTTTGATCCCTGGGTTGGGAACATCCCCTGGAGGAGGGCATGGCAACCCCCTCCAGTATTCTTGCCTGAAGAATTCCATGGACAGAGGACCCTGGTGGGCTACAGTCCATGGGGTTGCAAAGAGCAACATGACTGAGCAACTAACATACACACACACACATTTCTAACAGTAATTTTGATGATTAAGCAGGATTGAAACCAGTGATTTGAATGAGAGGGTTGCAATTTATTTTTATTTCCTCCTCCACCATTAAGCAAGAGCTTCATTTCACCAAATGATAGACTGCACATGTTGGTGTTATTCCAGATTTGGGAGGAGAAAAGTTGAGTTCCAATGGTAACCTCCTCAATTCACCATGGGCCTTAAAGTAAAGAGAAAATCATCTAACCAAAATCATAAGCAAGAAAGTCTGACCTTGGATGTTTACTTCCCTTTGAACCTGCTTGTGATTCAATGTGGCTTCTGTCTCTCAGGTGTTAAATTTGATTTGGGCACTTCATTGTCAGTATCCTTGGTATATTATTTCATGAGGCATTGCAACCAAATTCTTGAAAAAGTCAAAACAAGTTGGAATACTATTTAGCAACTAAAAAAGCAATACATCTTTTGATACATGTAACAAAATAGATAAATCTTAAAAAGTGAGAGAAGGTAAAAGGTTACATACTTTGTTCATTTCTATAATATTCTAGAGAAAAAACAAAAGCACAGATATAGAAATCAGATCAATGGTTTCCAGGGACTGAGAGTGGGAGAGGGGTTTCATGCAAAAGAGAAAAGGAATATTTTGAGGTAATAGAGATGGTTTATGTGTTTTTTATGCTTACTAGAAGACAATATGAACCAGACTTTTGAAGTGATGCTTGGTTGTCACATGTAGCTTCATAACTGGGATTTGGATTGTATTTCATACCAGGAATAAGGGGTACAACACTCTATGTGGAATGGATAGGTTCTATTTCACGGGAAAAGAAAAAAAATATTGCTATGGCAATTAATATCTCTAAAGACAAAAATATTCTATGGTGGGAAGAAAGCACACGAGTAATAACCTAATTAAAAAATGGGAAAGGACTTGAGTAGACATTTCTCCAAAGAAGATGTACAAATGACCAACAGATATGTGAAAAGAGACATTAATAATCAATGAGCAATCAGCATTACCAATAACTAGTGAAGCAAATCAAAGCTACAATGATACATCACATCACACCCATTAGGATGACCATTAAGAACAAAACAAACATAAACGAAAATGACAAAATAGCAGTTGGTGAGGATGTAAAGCGAAAGTTAGTCACTCAGTCGTGTCCAACTCTGTGCAACCCCATGGACTGCAGCCTGCCAGGCTCTTCAGTCCACGAATTCACCAGGCAAGAATACTGCAGTGGGTAGCCATTCCCTTCTGCAGGGGATCTTTCCAAATGAGGAATTGAACCTGGTTCTCTTGCATTGCAAGCAGATTCTTCACTGTCTGAAACACCCAGGAAGCCCCAAAGAAGGTTGAGCACTGAAGAATTGATGTTTTCGAATAGTGGTGCTAGAGAAGACTCTTGAGAGTCCCATGGACTGCATGGAGATCAAACCAGTACATCCTAAAGGATATCAGTCCTGAATATTCATTGGAAGGACTAATGCTGAAGCTCTAATATTTTGGCCACCTGATGCGAAGAGCTGACTCATTGGAAAAGACCCTGGTCCTGGGAAATAACTGCATAACTTCAAATGACTTTATTTAAGCTCACTGATTCTTCTGCTTAGTTAAGTCTTATGTTGAACACCTCTAGTGGAATTTTCAATTCAGTTATTATATTCTTCATCCCCAAAATTTGTTTGATTCCTATATTTCTATGTCTGTTGATATTCTTGTTTTGTTCATAAATTGTTTTCCTGAGTTAATTGAGTCTCTGTCAAAGAATTCCTATATCTCTGTTTCTTTTAGTGAGTTTCTGAAGATGTATCATGTTCCTGTGATTGAGCCACATATCCTTGTTTCTTCATATGTCTTGTATCTTTGTATTAGAATCCACATATTAGTACTCATTACCAATCTCTGCAGTGCCCTGGTGCCAGGGGATGAATCCCTTGACCAATCAAAGAAAAATGATACAAAAAAGTTAAAACAACAGAATTTAACACATGCATTTGCATTTCTTTGATTTTAAATTGCCTTTCATATTAAAAAAAAAAAGAAAATGGGATGAGGTATAATAAACACTTCTGATAAATATAGTCTCCTTGTATCATGTCTGCATGTATGCACGTCTCTGTTGATAAAACAAATAGAATATTGGTGACAGATTTTCTTTAAGTAGATATTGGCATATGATTTACACAGAATTGTTGCACATATTGTTATTTATAGTGTGGTATCTAAATTATTTTTTAAATAAGATTTTAAGGAAAACTAAAATGTATGTATATACTTCCTCAATGACAAAGAGTAAAGGAATAGCAGGCATCAATAAAAGAGAGATGAGCCAGGAGAAAGTACATGGGGGACCCCAATAATGAGCTGGTGGTGATGGTGACCAAGGTGAGCACATTCCCTACCATAGAGGCAACGTAGACGACCAGAAACACAGCAAATACGACTTTCTGCAGCTTCGGATTCTGTGTGAGTCCCAGTAGAATAAACTCTGTCACATTATTCTTTTTCTCCATGTATCTCATATTATGGTTAATTACATTACATGAAAAAAACGTCACTTTGTCATAATGAAACCTGGAATTCACTGTCTCCGGTAATAAATACCTAAATTCTATTGAGTTCTGTATCCTTATGAGGCTATTTGAGATTAAAAAAAAAAAAAGAGAGAGAGACAGAAAAAATAAAATTAAAAACAAAAACAGCCATCTCTCCTCATACTTATGGACTGCCTTTATACAGGGAAAATTCTTCACCAATCAGACCAGTTAGAGATTCTGTGAGCCTTTCAAACCTTCCCTGTACATGTGCCTTTTTGGACTTGCAAATTCCCAGTTAGATAGATTTGCTGCCTTCTTCTTTTCAGGAACTATTAATATTTACCCCTTGCCTCCTCAGGCATGTCTGCAGTGATACAGGTTCTCTGGAGCTACCTCATCCACCAGGTCTCTTGTTTTCCATGTACGTAGGCTTCTAGAGCATGTCAGACTCCACAAACAGTGAGTCAGGTGAGACAGAACCCAGTCCCTCGGGCAGGTGCCTAAAAAATTAGAATGTTAGACTGATGGTCCACTTCTCTTTCTTCCCCCAAAAGAGAGACTGTCAAGCTGTATTGGTCTCTGTCTGCTCTACTGTGGGTCTTCGGGATAGTAGTATCCTGCTAAGCACTCATTTGTTCTCTGAGCTCCCTCTCTGTGTCACTTGGTCCATCAGCACTCCAAAACAAGAGAGGTGGAAACCAGTCCTTTAGGCAGATGCCTGAAAGCCCAGAGGACTGGACACATGCTCCAACACTTCCCCTTCCCAGGGAGAAGCCAGGAGCTGGAACGTTCCTCCCACTTGGCTCTGCACTGAGCCAGTGGAAGGGTGTGAGGTGAGTGAGTGCTCCCAACCATTGCCCTTGTTCTCAGCAGCCCCCAACCAAAGGGCCTTTGCTGTCAGCACTTAGATTCAGCCAGGACCGAAACTCATTACTTGGGCTGTTCCCTGAAAGTTCTGAATGTTGGATTTAGTGTCCAGCCTTCCCTTTTCCTCTCTGTGCAGAACCATGGAGCTGGGAATATTCTCCCGATCCACTCAACCGAGCCAAAAGGAGGCACTATGGTAAGTGAACGCCACAAATTTTGCTACTGACTTTGGTAAGGCTATTTGCAGTCACCTGGGGTATAGGAGCCTTCTAACTGATTTCTGGATTTCTCAAAAACAGAGTTGGTTTATGTATTATTGTTGAGGCGGTGCCATCATAGGGGGAGGGAGACACTATGGTCTCCTATTCTGCCGTCTTGCTGACATCACTCTTCAGAATAGTTTGCATTTTGATTGGGGGTGGGGGGTAGTTTGTATGCATTTGCCAAAATTCACCAAAATATACATTTCACCATATGCTATGCAAATTATACCTTAATATAATTATGTACATGTTATCCCTCAAAAAAGATAACTTTAAAATTAAATTAATTTAAAAATTAATATAATAAATTTTAAAAATGTTTATGGCCTAAACTATTTCTGGATATTTTACTTCAATACTCAGCAATTTATACACCATTAAATTCCATTTAGAACATAGGCTTATGTGGGTAAATTTTTCTGAAATTTAGTCTGCTCTTACTTTTACTATTTGATCTTTTCTTTGTCTCTATTTTCAGGACTGATTCACCTTGACTCTTCTACATTTTTCAATGAGATGGATAAGTCATCAAATAGGGCTCATCACTTCTAAATAAAACATCTACTTCTGCTTTATTGACTACGCTAAAGCCTTCAACTGTGTGGATCACAACAGACTGTGGAAAATTCTTCAAGAGATGGGACTGCCAGACCACCTGACCTGCCTCCTGAGAAATCTGTGTGCAAGTCAAGAAGCAACAGTTAGAACCTGACATGGAACAATTGACTGATTCCAAATTGGGAAAGGAGTATGTCCAGGCTGTATGTTGTCACCCTGCTTGTTTGACTTATATGCAGAGTACATCATGAGAAATGCTGGGCTGAATGAAACACAAGCTGGAATCAAGATTGCTAGGAGAAATATCAACAACCTCAGATATGCAGATGAAATCACTCTAATGGCTGAAAGTGAAGAGGAACTAAAGAGCCTCTTGATGAAAGTGAAAAAGGAGAGTGAAAAAACTGGCTTAAAACTCAACATTCAAAAATCTAAGGTCATGGCATCTGGTCCTATCACTTCATGGCAAATAGATGGGGAAAAGTGGAAACAGTAACAGATTTTATTTTCTTGGGCTCCAAAATCACTGCAGGTGGTGACAGCAGCCGTGAAATTAAAAGAAGCTTGCTCCTTAGAAGAAAAGCTATGACAAACCTAGACAGCATATTAAAAAGCAGAGACATTACTTTGTTGAAGAAGGTCCCTATAGTCAAAGCTATAGTTTTTTTTTTTTTCAGTAGTCTTGAATGGATGAGGGAGTTGGACTATAAAGAAGGCTGAGTGCCAAAGAAATGATGAGTCAAATTGTGGTGCTGGGGAAGACTCTTGGGAGTCCTTTGGACAGCAAGGAGATCAAAGCCGTCAATCCTAAAGGAAATCCACCCTAAATATTCTTTGGAAGGACTGATTGCCGAAGCTCCAATATTTTGGTCACGTGATGTGAAGAGCTGACTCTGATGCTGGGAAAGATTGAAGGCAGGAGGAGAAGGAGGTGACAGAACATGGGATGGTTGGATGGCATCACTGATTCAACAGACATGAGTTTGAGCAAACTCTGGGAGTTAGTGAAGGACAGGGAAGCCCGGTGTGCTGCAGTCCAAGAGTCAGACATGGCTTAGCAACTAAACAACAACAACAGCTTCTAAGTAAAAAGGCAGTTTCATCCTGCCTACCTCACTGCATTCTCAGTGCCTAAAAATTCTGATATAGAATAGACATTCAATAATATATTTTGAATAAATGAATAAAAGTTCATGGTCAATTTGGAAACAAAAACTAGGCCTTACACATCTGACGCTTCCCTCTCAGTTGGTCCCGGCCTCTCCTTCTCCTCCCCTCACTGTGTGCACAAGTCTGTCTTCTGTGTCTGTGTCTCTGCCCTGTGAGTTGGTTCATCAGCACCCTTTACCGTGGATAAAATAGATAACCAGTGGGAATTTGCTGTATGAGCAGGGAGCTCAGTCCACTGCTCTGTGACAACCTAGAGAGGTGTGATGGGGTGGGAGGTGGGAGGGAGGCTCCGGAGGGAGGGCACATGTGTATACCTATGGCTGATTCATGTCATCACCTGGCAGAAACCAACACAATGTTGAAAAGCAATTATCCTCCAACTAAGAAGACATTTTTTTTTTAAGGTAAAAAATTCAAAAGAGAATAATGGTCAAATTTTCTTCTGATTGTTATTCTCCATAGATTTAAAAAAAAAAAACAAAAAAAAAAAAACTAGGCTTTATAGTTAGATCCTGTTTCTGTTTTTGGATCTTGACTTTGCCAGATATATGGTCTTCTTAGTCTGAGGCTCATAACTGCCACATGCAAAACATGATAATAATAACACTTGTATCGCATGTGAAATGAGCTTAGAAAGAGCTTAACAAATGACAGCTTTGCCTTGTCCAGCTGTAGTTCCCCCCAAAAAAATTTCTCATCAGTTCTTTCCTACTCAATAATATTAAATGACTGATAACTGATAGTTTGTGTCAATTCTATCAACTTTCAAGAAACTTAAATTGTCAGTTAGACTGTTTCTTTGAAACCTTATTCTCCCCACCCCAAATCTAATTACATTATTCATCTTCATTTTTAGTGGTTGATTGAACCTAGTAGTGCCTGAAATAACCGATCATCAATGAATTTTGTATTCTTTAATCACATATTTTTGGCCATGGCTTTTCTTGGTCTCAAAGCTCTGTTCTTGGCCAACTGAGTCCACAAGAACCACATAGAACATTGGTGGAGAGATCTCATCTATTCATTTCTTAATCAATTTGTTTCTCCCTCCACAATCCTGACACTAACTGTCTGGTGGTAGTTTCCTCTTATTTCTCTGCTTCTAACATCTTGAAAGTCATTCCTGGCTCCAGCCTCTGGCTCTGTCGTCTTCACTTCTTTATCTTAGTTCTCCTTACAACCTCCATTACTGCCTAGTCATGGGACCTCTCCCACCCTCCCCTGTCATCCGTAATCTACTATTATAAAAGGCAAGTTCCAGCTGATATCCTACAAATTCTAGGTTATTAAATCTCTAGGCTTATTATATTTGCTTCAAGATGTTATTATTTTATTTTTATTAGCAATAATTTATTATATATACTTATATATCATATACTATCAAATATATATGTAATATATCAGACTCTTTGCAACCCCATGGACCATAGCCTACCAGGATCCTCCGTCCATGGGATTTTCCAAGCAAGAGTACTGGAGTGGGTTGCCATTTCCTTCTCCAATAATAAGTTGTCATATTTACTATTTTTGTAATAATTTTATTTATTCCCCAGATGGCATTGATGGTAAAGAACCCATCTGTCAATGCAGGAGATGCAAGAGACATGGGTTTGATTCATGGATCAGGAAGATCCCCTGGAATAGGAAGTGGCAACCCACTGAAGTATTCTTGCCTAGAAAATTCCAAGGATGGAGGAGTCTGGCAGGCTATAATCATGGGGCTGCAAAGAGTCGGACATGACTAAGCGACTGAGCACATATATACGTAGAAAGAAAACATTACAGGTATCACTGAAGCTTTTCCTTCACCATAAGTCTAAGAAGTTTTATGAAAAAAAAAAAAAAAATGTTGAGCCATTGCTCCTGAGTGATGCACACTTGACTGAAAATTACCTGGTAAAGGTTAAGTAATTCCTAAGGAGTATGGTTTTGAAATCAACCTAGGAGTCCTCTTCTTGCTTCCTTTGACACAAGCCTAGCAGAAGGCTTACTGTTAGGCTTCTCAGTCAGTTCTGGAAAGCCTAATTCAACTCAAATTTTGCACAAATAAAGCTTCAGATTGCTTTTCTGCTGCTTTTCTAACAAGACCTGGACACTGATACTTCTACATTACAAAAGCCAACATGTGACTTAGGGCTACTGAACTAGAAACGGTGGCGATGGGACTGATTTCCTTTTTATTCAGTCTTCTTTTGAGAAGGCAGATTTTTTGTTTGTTTTATAGTATGGTATTATATCAGATCTTTCTTGAGGTAAAATCAAAATTAGCAGGAGAAAGTTTTCTTTATCTTGGAAATTCTTCAGCTGAAGAGATCCTAAAGCTGGAGGATCTGACATGTCATTTCTAGTAAAAGAACTGAGCAGGAACTGATAAGGTAAGAAGGAGGGAGAGAGAAAGAGAAAAGTACCCAGGAGATGGAAGGGATGTTATAGCTTCTCTTCTGTAGGAAATTTCATTTAGAAAGAAAGAGACTGGATAGGAAACTGGAAGAAATATTTTGCATCAGTGGGATTCAAGCTTTAATCTGCATCAGAAGAGCCTGGATAATTTATTGAAACACAGATTATTGGCCCTGTCCTCATAGTTTCTGAAGCCTTTGATCTAGGGCCACTGGTGAATTAATATTTTAACAGATTGTCAGGTGAGGCTGGTGTTGCTGGTCTGGGAATCACATTTTGAGAAGCACAGTTTTTCAACAATCTCAGTACTCTGGGTCTATGCATAAATGCCTTTGTATAGTGCCTAAGTCTCTATGATTCCCAGATATTGTCATAACTAAAGGGTTGCACACTGCAGTAAATCATTATAATTCCCCTAAATTATTTTAACCTGTACTCAATAGACAAAACTCTTGGCATCTAATTTAAGACATCTGAGTCTCAGCTCCCCTTTAGACTCACCTTTCCACAGATCATTTTCCAGACATTTTTAGATATTTAAAACTACAGTGAAACACCAGTACACCAAGCTACTAGAATAGATAAGATTAAAATGACTTGACAGTTCTGAGGGTTGGCAATATTTTGGAATTTGTTGGAGTCTCATACATTGCTAGTAAGAGTATAAATTGCTACCATCAGCTTGAAAAGTTGGTCATGTAAGTAACTGGACATATAAAAGAGGAATAAGATGAGACATCTGCCCTGAAGAGTTCTCAGGATAAGATGGCTATGTGACCAACTAACTGTGGTATCATAGGATGAGTGTTCTAGTCTCCACTGCTGCTGCTGCTGCTGCTAAGTCGTGTCAGTCATGTCCGACTCTGTGCGACCCCATAGATGGCAGCCAACCAGGCTTCCCATCCCTGGGATTCTCCAGGCAAGAACACTGGAGTGGGTTGCCATTTCCTTCTCCAATGCATGAAAGTGAAAAGTGAAAGTGAAGTCGCTCAGTTGTGCCCGACTCCTAGTGACCCTGTGGACTGCAGCCCACCAGGCTCCTCCGTCCATGGGATTTTCCAGGCAAGAGTACTGGAGTGGGATGCCATTGCCTCCTCCTCTAGTCTCCACTAGGTACATGCTATGAGAAGAATACTACAAAGAATTGAAAAATTTTAAGTCAGTCCAATCTTAACTCTGAAACTGAGTAGTAGAGCACATTGGGAGGAAGACAGAGCTTTGGAAGCAAAGCATGAAACCAGAGATAAAGTCTCTGTGTCTATGGAACCATGAAGGGCAGTATGTCTTCATGATTAAGAACTCAGACTGGATCCAGACTTCTTGGGTTCAAATCCCGACTCTGCCACTTACTATTAATAGCTGTGTAAGCTTTAATCCATCCCCCAAGCTCTCAGTACGTGTTCCTTCCTCTATAGAATATAATACCCTCTTCAACAGGTCGCTGGGAAGAGTTTATGTGTTAACATCTGTAAAGCACAGCATACAGGGGTTATTACTATTGTGGGGTTAAGTGTCTACTGAGGTTACACAGCATGCTTCCTATACAAGTTCAACTTTATAGAAAGTTATAAAACAAACACATGGTATAATTTTAAAAGGTGAAAGAAGTTCTGTGATAAATATGGAAACACAAAAGCAGCAAGTGTGCAGCAGGACCAGGACTTTGTTAGTAAGAGAGAGATTTTATTTTCAACTCTCAGCTGTCTCTGCTGCACTCTGATGCTCCATCAGTCAGTTCACGGGATTTCAGTCTTCTTTTTGTATTTCAGTATTATTTGTTCTTTCCCCTTCCTTCAGTCCTGTTCAGTTCAGTTTAGTCGCTCAGTCGTGTCCGACTCTTTGCGACCCCATGAATCGCAGCACACCAGGCCTCCCTGTCCATCACCAACTCCCGGAGTTCTCTCAGACTCACGTCCATCAAGTCAGTGATGCCATCCAGCAATCTCATCCTCTGTCGTCCCCTTCTCCTCCTGCCCACAATCCCTCCCAGCATCAGAGTCTTTTCCAATGAGTCAACTCTTCACATCAGGTGGCCAAAGTACTGGAGTTTCAGCTTCAGCATCATTCCCTCCAAAGAAATCCCAGGGCTGATCTCCTTCAGAATGGACTGGTTGGATCTCCTTGCAGTCCAAGGAACTCTCAAGAGTCTTCTCCAACACCACAGTTCAAAAGCATCAATACTTCGGCGCTCAGCCTTCTTCACAGTCCAACTTTCACACCCATATGTGACCACAGGAAAAACCATAGCCTTGACTAGCCGGACCTTTGTTGGCAAAGTAATGTCTCTGCTTTTGAATATGCTATCTAGGTTGGTCATAACTTTCCTTCCAAGGAGTAAGCGTCTTTTAATTTCATGGCTGCAGTCACCATCTGCAGTGATTTTGGAGCCCAGAAAAATAAAGTCTGACACTGTTTCTACTGTTTCCCCATCTATTTCCCATGAAGTGATGGGACCGGATGCCATGATCTTCGTTTTCTGAATGTTGAGTTTGGAGCCAACTTTTTCACTCTCCTCTTTCACCTTCATCAAGAGGCTTTTGAGTTCCTCTTCACTTTCTGCCATAAGGGTGGTGTCATCTGCATATCTGAGGTTATTGATATTTCTCCTGGCAATCTTGATTCCAGCTTGCATTTCTTCCAGTCCAGCGTTTTTCATGATGTACTCTGCATATAAGTTAAATAAGCAGGGCAATAATATACAGCCTTGACGTACTCCTTTTCCTGTTTGGAACCAGTCTGTTGTTCCATGTCCAGTTCTAACTGTTGCTTCCTGACATGCATACAGATTTCTCAAGAGGCAGGTCAGGTGGTCTGGTATTCCCATCTCTTTCAGGATTTTCCACAGTTTATTGCGATCCACATAGTCAAAGGCTTTGGCATAGTCAATAAAGCAGAAATAGATGTTTTTCTGGAACTCTCTTGCTTTTTCCATGATCCAGCAGATATTGGCAATTTGATCTCTGGTTCCTCTGCCTTTTCTAAAACCAGCTTGAACATCTGGAAGTTCACGGTTCACGTATTGCTGATCTAAAATTCTCTGGAAAATAATCCAAGGAAAGGTGAGTCTAAAGGGAACTGAAGCTCAGATGGCTTAAATTAAATGCCAAGAGTTTTGTTTTTCTGAGCACAGATTAAAATATTTGAGAGGAATTGTAATGATTTTTAGTGTTCAGAATGGTAGGATACCATAATATATAAAAGGCACTATATATATATATATACACACACACACACACACACACACATATACATAATTGCCCCAGACTTTCATTCTATTCCTGACTTCAGAGAAATAAAATGAGTAATATGATAATCCATATCCATGTATAAGGATATTAATACTGACTTTATTCCCAATATTCCCAAACTGGAAATAATGAATATCCAGAAGAATAGATAAAAAATGTTGACATAATCATGAGATACCACACGATATTAAGAATACATTTCAGTTACATGCAGCAACATGAACTTCACAGATAAAAAGAAGTCAAACACAAGATAATACATGTTATGATTCTGTTGATATAAAGTTCAAAACCTGGTGAAACGAACATGTATTAGTAGAAGTCAGAATAGTTGTTGCCTATGACAGTTATTACCTTTGGAGAGAGGAAGAACAAAGAAGCCTGGGAAGCTGGAAATTGTCTTGATCTGGGTGGCAGTTGCATAGTATATACATGTACAACTTAACTGAACTGTGTGCTTAAGATCTGTGTACTTTACTACACTTGGTATAGCCTGATGAAAAACAAAACTTAAAAATTCTTTAAAAAAAAGTATACTTATGACCTGTTTCCTCCAGCTTGCCGCATAAGAGTAAGAACCTCTATCTGCTTTGTTTGCTGCTGCATACTCAGTGTCTAGAATGCACCTGTGACAAGGTCGGCGCTCGATGGGGAATGAACACTGCATTAATGTTCGTGCACTTGCCAAGTTTTCATTTTGAAATAGCACCCTTTGGTAGCCACAAATCATATTTGAATATTTTATCTACTTTCCTTCAAACATCTTTTTGGTTAGTTAAGTCACATTAGAAAGGTTTAGCCAGCAGAATCAGTCCACTTAAAGATGTATGTAAGCAGGAAACCCACACTGACGTTATTCTAAGAAGCAGCTGCATAGCAGTGTAGCAGTTCTCAGAGCTTTGGGTTACCACAGCCTATTTCCAGGGAACATGACTAGACAGAAGTGAGTAGCTGAATCATATACAGTTACCGGGACCTGGAAAAATTTTGGCCTGTAATCAAAACAGATTTTAAAAAGAGCTTAAAAATTAATCTATTAAAAAGAAAAGAAAACTAAGAGTTTGATAATGATAAATGACAAAGGTGGGATTTTAATTCTAGTGAGGTGTTGGACTTCCCTGTTGGTACAGTTGATGGGAATCCGCCTGCCAGGGCAGGGGACACGGGTTTGATCCCTGGTTCGGGAAGATTCCACATGTTGCAGAGCAACTAAGCCTGTGCACCACAGCTTCTGAGTCTGCACTCCTAGAGCACATCCTCAGCAACAAGAGAAGGCTGGGCAATAGAGAGCCCAAGCAACACAATGAGAGTAGCTCCCACTCATCACAACTACAGAAATTCTGCAGCAATGAAGACCCAGTGCAACCAAAAATTTTTTAAAAAGCATCTTCTAAAAATAATTTAATTAAGTGACTTAATTTTGGTTGTGCTGGGCCTTCGCTGCTGCAAGAAGGCAGAGGCTTCTTTTGCTGCAGAGGATGGGCTCTGGGATCTGTGGGCTTCAGCAGCTGCAGCATGTAGGCTCAGTAGTTGTGGCTTCTGGGCTCTAGAGCACACGTTCCATAGTTCTGACACGCGGGCTTTGTTGCTCTGATGCATGTGGGGTCTTCCTGCATCAGGGATCGAATGAGTGTCTCCTACGTTGACGGGTGGGTTTTTTTACCACTGAGCAACCTGGGAAGCCCCCTCAAAAAAGACATCTTAAAAAAAATAAAGATATCAAAACTCTCTAGTAGTTGGGAAAACACAAATCAACGCAATAATAAAATGTCATTTTATTGATAAGATTGGCAAAAATTCACTTTTTCATTTCTTTGGTTCTTTAGTTTTTTTTAAAAGATATTCCATTAAATACTTTTTGAAGAGTAAAATGAGATAATGTTTCCTTTGTAAATTGGAGCTCTGCTGGTTGAGAACCTTAAATAAAGCAGACAAGAAGGAAGGGCAGCTGCTTAAAAATATGAATGCGATGCTCACCCTTCCTCTCTTATCTTGTAGGTAAAATCCAAGTATCTTTGGCTTTGGCTTTTCTCTGCCCTGCCTCCAAAGCAGACCAGCAACTCATGCACATTTTTGCCTTCATCATTTGCTAGGACTGAAATCTAAAAGAAATACTCTTTTTTATCTCTTGTCAAGAAAAAGTAGTCAAGACTTATAACTGAGGGAAAGAGAGGACAGAACGCACTTCCAATGCTCTACTGTTGTTGCTGTTCAGTCCCTAAGACATATCTGACTCTTCGTGACCCCATGGACTGCAGCACGCCAGGCTTCCCTGTCCTTCATTGTCTCCTGGAGTTTGTTCAGACTCATGTCCATTGAGTTGGTGGTGGCATCCAACCATAGAGCATTTTTTTAACTGGTCCACCCAAGAACTATTTAGTCATGTAGCAGAACATATTTTTACCTATCTATTCTTGACTATACTCGACTATTCTTGAGTACTTACTTCACTACTGAATAAAAGTCTAGATTTTGTGAAGCCACATGTTAATTTATAATTTTTTTGGCCTATCATCAATGTCAACAATTTCTGTCCAACAGTAAAGATAACCGCAAATTGTTATGGTTTTATTGTCTTATAGGATATTAACCAGTTTTGTACCTCAACTAAACTTTAACATTCTTTTTCAAACATCTGTACAAACTTAGTTTTTCAAATACCTTTGAACTAGCTCTACTATCCTGCTGTTTCTCATTAATTAATCAAATAAATCTTTATACAAGTTTATATAGTTTTAAAAACTAGTATATTTTGCTATTCTCCTTTTTAAGTTTTACCCAGTTTTCAAAGCCTGACTCTATGCTTGTTTATTTTTTTCCAAAGAGAAGTTGCTTGTCTACTCAACATCTCTACTTGTTCTTAGCTACTGTAGCAGTTACCGACCCAAAACAAATAGACTACCAGCTACTTCTCTAGCAAAGAAGGATCCATCTGGGATAAGCGGAGAATTGCAGGGTGGTATCTGTGACCGTGCTGAAGTCCAGGCACAGCAAGGGAAGGAGAACACTTTTAAAAAAGGGTAAAGGGAACTGAGAGGGCTTTAGTAACCAGTGCCCACGGCTTCTCCCTGGCGGAACCCTGGCCAGGAAAGAAGAGGCATGTTTCCTCTTTCTGTGGTGCTCTGCTATCGCTGTATTTACAAGGCAGGAGGCTCTCCTTTCTGGTCTCCCAGCTCTATTTAATTAAGGCTTCTGTTTATTAACTTTTTACATTTACCACTTTTGATCAAGTCTTTGTCTGAAAACAATGCTGATCAAGAAGTCAGGTTTTCTAATTTGAGCATTTCTTTGTCCCTCAGTGTCAGGAAGAATCTCTCCTGAGTTTAGTGTTTCACATTAGAGGTAAAGTTCATATATTGGAGGTAATAGCCCGTCTATGTGCAAAGGAAGGCTTCGGTCCAGTGTGAAAACATATAGACATGACTAAAATATAATTGTATCCTCTGGGTGGAGGAAGATTTATGAAATCCATTTAAGCAGTTTAAAAGGTCTGGGAACAGTATGAACAGGCTTCTTTGGGTTGCTCTTCAGACGAGTGGGACAAGTGAGGTCAGCACCTATTCAGGTCACATTCAAATGGCAAAGAGGGTTAAGAGGGGAAACTCTCGGGCACTTTTTGTCTAACGTCTGAATGCTATCAAATTCATAGACATTGGGGATCATCTGATCATCAGAGGTTTGGTGACCAATTTCCAGTAGGCCTTGTCTGGGTATCCTGGGAAAGCTGTCTCATCAGACATCATCTGCTTCAATGCAGAGAAATATTTACTTTTCAAGTCAACCAGAGACATGCAGGTCTAGTGAGGCTTGCCAGTTTCTTTAGCTGTCACGTAATTTCCTTCGGCTTTTGGCAGCATAAGGTTTGGTCAACAATGCTTAGTAGGGGAATTTCCAGTCAGGTTGAATAGAGTTCTTCTAGGGGTGATTTTCCAACCAATCCATTCTGAAGGAGATCAGCCCTAGGATTTCTTTGGAAGGAATGATGCTAAAGCTGAAACTCCGGTACTTTGGCCACCTCATGTGAAGAGTTGACTCATTGGAAAAGACTCTGATGCTGGGAGGGATTGGGGGCAGGAGAAAAAGGGGACGACAGAGGATGAGATGGCTGGATGGCATCACTGACTCAATGGACGTAAGTCTGAGTGAATTCCGGGAGTTGGTGATGGACAGGGAGGCCTGGCTTGCTGCGATTCATGGGGTCGCAAAGAGTCGGACACAACTAAGTGACTGAACTGAACTGAAGGGTGATTTTTCCAATAGATTAAATCTGCAGGTTGAGCAGTGTGATGCATAAGATCTTTGTCTTTCAAGGGTAAACTGTGAAAGGAATGCTCTACGAAAACATGGTTATTTTTAATAGAGGCAATTAGGCCTTTCCAATATTAAGAACATTTTTCCTTTTATCACTTGTAGGTTAAAAGAAGTAGGAGCCAAATGCATTGGATGTCATGACGGTAAGAGTTAATGAGTTCCAAAAGAGGTGGATCTGAGATTTAGAAGGACCAATGGCAATAGTATTGGCCAAGGTATTTAGAGGGCCTCTATAAAATTTGGCAATTGTCTGAATAATGCCTTTATTGTATTTGATTAAGCCAGAGGACTGAGGGTAGGAAGCATGGTAAAAGCTTTTGTAAAACTGGCCAAATAGCATAGACTCGGCAAAGCATCTGGCCAGGAAAATAGGTTCCTTGATCATTATGAGGTTTGAGAGGAGCTTCCCAGGTCAGGATAATCTTTTCCAAAAGGACTTTAGCCATAGAAGAGGTAATAGCCAAAACTGGGAAACTTAGGACACCATGAAGTCCATCTGAGTATCGCTGTAGCTCTTGTTCTGCTATCCAATGGCCTATGTATCAAACCTGGGTTTGGGCAAACTGCAATTTTTCTTTGGTGACCCTGTGTCCTTTAAGGCTAAAAGTGGAGGCTGTCTTCATGTGAGGAGGCTTGGGCAAGAGAGCAAAGAAGCAAATCATCTACACAGCGCAACAAAGTAAAATCTCTAGGAAACTTTATGCCATCCAAATCAGCCTTAAGGATTCGAGAGAAATAAGAACTCTCACTAAAACCCTGAGGTGTTACCATCCAGGTGAATTGTTTTTCTCCTCAAGTGAAGGCAAAAATAGTTTGACTAGCTTCACCAACTGGAATACTAAAGAATGCTTATTTTAGTAAAAAATTTACTCCAGTGGGAAATGGATGTTTGAAATCCATTTTGGCAGTTTAAAATGCCTGGGATCTTCTTTGGGAATGGATGTTAATAATGGTGTCAAGGGATAATGACATTGTTTATTGTTCACAAGTCCTTGACAATCCTCTACTCACACCCTTTAGGCATTCTCACTGGTAAAATGCCAGTGTTACAGGGGCTGGAACAAAGGGTAATTCGGCTTTGAGGGTCATAATCTTCTGTTATCGGCTTTATGCCTTGAAGGGATTCTTTACTTAATAGGAAACTGATTAATTTTGGAAAGAGGTTTTAAGGGACTTATCTGAATCTTGATGGGAGGTGTTTTTTGGTAAATTTTGCCAACATCAATTGCAGATTTTGCTCAGAAGATAAGTGGTAGCTGGTCCAACAGGGATAAATGATCAGTGTTTTTCAGAATCTGTTCTAGTACCATCAGGGATGGAAAAAATAAAAGATGTCAAAAGGTCACTTAAATCACCTGTTGGATTACTTGGATGACTGCTGTCAAATTCGAGAATTATCCTCGCCTTTGAGGAAGAAGAAATTCTGTCACGATACTTCTCTAAGAAGTCTTGGCCTAATAAATGGATAGGGCTAGAGGAACTAAGGAGAAGAGGGTAGGAATCTCTCAAAGGGCCTAGACAAAATGGAATTAGTTCAGAGCCAGCAGCATCTTGAGGATCACCAGAGAGCCCCATTATTTGAACTGTGTTAGTATGCCAAGGCAGGGGCTATTTTATAGTAGTGGGGCTGAGCAGAAAAGATTCATCCCCAGTCTGGAGAAATGTTTCTCTAAGTCAGTTAAGAGAAAGGTTGGGAAGAGCCCCAGTAGTTCTTTGGAGTCCCATTGAGAATTTCGAAGATGTTAGAAAGACTGGTTGGGGGCTGAAGATGCCTCAGTTCAGTTCAGTTCAGTCACTCAGTCGTGTCCGACTCTTTGCAACCCCATGAATCACAGCACGAGAGGCCTCCCTGTCCATCACCAACTCCAGGAGTTCACTCAGACTCCTGTCCATCAAGTCAGTGATGCCATCCAGCCATCTCATCCTCTGTTGTCCCCTTCTCCTCTTGCCCCCAATCCCTCCCAGCATCAGAGTCTTTTCCAATGAGTCAACTCTTCGCCTGAGGTGGCCAAAGTACTGGAGTTTCAGCTTTAGCATCATTCCTTCCAAAGAAATCCCAGGGCTGATCTCCTTCAGAATGGACTGGTTGGATCTCCTTGCAGTCCAAGGGACTCTCAAGAGTCTTCTCCAACACCACAGTTCAAAAGCATCAATTCTTCGGCACTCAGCCTTCTTCACAGTCCAACTTTCACATCCATACATGACCACTGGAAAAACCATAGCCTTAACTAAATGGACCTTTGTTGGCAAAGTAATGTCTCTGCTTTTGAATATGCTATCTAGGTTGGTCATAACTTTCCTTCCAAGGTGTAAGTGTCTTTTAATTTCATGGCTGCAGTCACCATCTGCAGTGATTTTGGAGCCCAGAAAAATAAAGTCTGACACTGTTTCCCCATCTATTTCCCATGAAGTGATGGGACCAGATGCCATGATCTTCGTTTTCTGAATGTTGAGCTTTAAGCCAACTTTTTCACTCTCTTCTTTCACCTTCATCAAGAGGCTTTTTAGTTCCTCTTCACTTTCTGCCATAAGGGTGGTGTCATCTGCATACCTGAGGTTATTGATATTTCTCCCAGCAATCTTGATTCCAGCTTGTGCTTCTTCCAGTCTAGTGTATCTCATGATGTACTCTGCATATAAGCTAAATAAGCAGGGTGACAATATACAGCCTTGACGTACTCCTTTTCCTATTTGGAACCAGTCTGTTGTTCCATGTCCAGTTCTAACTGTTGCTTCCTGACCTGCATACAAATTTCTCAAGAGACAGGTCAGGTAGTCTGGTATTCCCATCACTTTCAGAAGATGCCTAACACACTTTAATTACAGCAACTCCATTTCCAAAGTCTGATCTTCATGATAATACAGAAACTAGGAGGGTTTTGTTTTTTTTAGGAGCCTTCATCTGTTGAAGTTAAGGAATTTTGGTGGTCTTCCTTTTAGGTGACTCATCTAGAGCATAGAAAAGCTGGTTTGCAGGATTAAATCTGGTGTGGATAATTTCCCAGTCTTGATCCTTTTTACTAGAAAGAAAAGGTCCTGGCTCAGTGCCAGGGTCCAGCCCCGGTGGATCCAGGGAATTTGAAGCGGGGATGGTGTCGGCGAGGATCAGGAAACAACTGCTTAATTAAACGTTAATTAAGGATATAAAGAGTAATAGAATAAGGATAGCTCAGTGAGGAAATTCAGTGGAGAAAAGAGGCTGAATAATTCAGCCAGAAGGTAAGAGAAAGAACGACATGGGGAGACCAAGTTTAGGTGAACAAGGCCTGCACTTTATTTTCCAAAGTAGTTATTATACCTTAAGTTATGCATAGAGGATAATGGGGGAAGGGGTAGAGTCATGCAGGAAGCCAGGCTTTCTTCCTGCAAACTTATCATATGCAAAAGTTTAGGTGATTTGCATCATCTTCTGGCCCATAGGCCTGTTAACATTTTAAGACCCTTTCTTCAGAAAACTTATTTTTCTCTAAAGGTGATAAGTCAAGCGCCACCCTCCAAAAGCATTAGATAAAGTTGCATTCCTACAGAGCAAAGGTGTGGTGGGCTATAACAAGAAAAAGAATTAATTCAAGGGTCCCAGGTTACAAACATTAAAGCTACTATTTACACCAATTATATTAATCAATACACTGCCAGGGACACAGCAGGTAAGGGATATGGAGACTTAACAGCAAACATTGGCCCAACAAGTGAAAAACCCTTCACCAATACAATTTCTAATCAATCTTTTAACTGCTCAAAGGAATCTGTATTTAGACAGTTTAGAGCATCTCATGCCTCTCACAGTTGGGAGGCTCTGAGCAATCACATGTGGCTGGAAAAACCTATTCAGGCAGGCTAGAGGACTTCGAAAGGAGTTTGTAGGTTGAAACACTGTCACACCCAGGAATTATTAACTGGAGCTGTAAGCTAACTCTTTTTTCAGAGAGAGGTAGTGGGGGACAGCCCCCCGTAAAGTCAGAGGTTTAGGTGAAAGCACAAAGCAGAAAGTAGGCAGACTCTGGTTTGGGGGGTAGATGCTCGAGATTTCCAGGGGAACTCCTGAGGCTCGATCCCGCCTTTGCATATGCCAAGCCTCCTTCCTCATGACCTTTGCCACGGGTGGAGCTCGCTCCCAGCAGCTCAGCTCATTAATAAACACAGAATTAAGAGCCACTCAACATGGTGGAATCAACATCTGGAGGAAGACAAGAATTTTCCTTAAAAACATTCTGAAGTAGATTGTAATATTCATGAGCAGTTTTGTCAGATTTTTGTGCGGCAGCCCAATTTTTATTTCAAACAATAGGTTTCGGAAAAGCGGTAGGAATTGCTCCATGAAGTTGCCTAGCAATAGCCTGAGCCTCATCTTATAATAAGTTAGCAGGCTTATCTCCCTGTTGTAATTCTAGAGACCTTTTCAGATTTTCCCAAGTGTTTTTTACCCAGTGCTGGGCCTGGCCTTCTCTGACAGACATATAAACCAACTGACACAAGTAGGAGAGCCAGGTTGATGTTTTAATGACTTTATTCAATTTCTCAGCAAGTCTGTGAGGGCTTTCAGTCACCTTAGGAAAATCTTTGACTCTGGCTCATGCTTCAGCTTTAGACCAGGGAGTATAAGAAAATAAGTGTTTAGCCTCAGAATCCTCAGATTCTGACAAGTTAAGAGGAAGAGGGAGTAGGGAGAGTTTCCGAGAAGAAGGGATGTTTGGTGAGAGAACTAGTACAGGGGATTTGAAGGCATTTATTTGGCTTGCTTTTCTCCAGACAACGAACTTGGTCTTTAAGAGGTTTCCAGAAAAGCATGAGACATGTCATCTCATAAGCCTACGTACACAGGAAGTGTAGGAGGGAAGAAGGGAGATGAGACAGGAGGCAGAGTCCGGCCATGAGGAGCTGAGGAGGGGAGACAGGACGGCTCTGCAGGTGGAATCTGAGACAAACAAGTGAGGAAGCATGTGTTCAATAACTGAGGTGGGAGGCAGTAAAGTGCCAGATAATCATTATGGTAGACTTTGTAGGTTGTATGGTCTTTCTTGGGCTTCCCTGTTGGCTCAGATGGTAAAGAATCCGCCTCCAATGCTGGAGACCTGGGTTCGATCCCTGGGTTGGGAAGATCCCCAGGAGGAGGGCATGGCAACCCACTCCCGTGTTCTTGCCTGGAAAATCCCCATAATCTTTGTTGCAACTATTCAACTCTACTTTTGTAGCAAGAAATCAGTTATACACAAAGTATAGCTGAAAGAATGTAGTTGTGTTCCAGTAAAAGTTTATTTATAAATACTGAAGTTTGAGTTTCATATAAATTTAGTTGTCAACCTAAAAAAGTTCTATTTTTTTTTTTCTTTTTTTACTGTTTTAAAATGGAGAGAACATTCTTAGCTTGCAGGCTGTACAAATACAGGCAGCAAGCTGGATTTAACTTGGCCCATAGCTTGTCTGTTCCTATCTTCTTATGTTGTTTAATGTCATATAATTCTTCGTTATGTAGAGTCTATTTTGTTAAAATTTTTTTGCAAGGTCTTATGCCATTAACTAGGTCATAACTTTTCTGAGCAGAGATATCTCATACTTTTCTGGAAACCTCTAAAGACCAAGTTTGTTGTTTGAAGACAAGGAAGCAAAATAAATTTTGACTAGGATAAACAGTTTTTTCCAGGATCAGCCTGGATGGAGGAAACTGTGGGTGATGGAGGATCTGATCATTTAAGTGTTTGGGAGACTCAGGAAGCATCAAAGGAAACAGAGCCTCAGGGAAATTCTTGAAAGACTTGGAGTTGAATGCAGTGGTGCATTTTGATTATGGTCAAGGGGATCTAGGAGGCAGATACCCCTAGTGCATCTAAATTGTGAAATCAAGCAAAAAAAAATGAAAATCCTACCTAGTTTGGCTCTTATAATTCTCTGCAATATTTTTTAGGATCAAGATACTGACAAGGGAATCTTTGTGACTTTCTGCAGCCTAGTTCTTTGCCTAAAGTGCACCTTCCCACTTTTAAACACAATTTCCCAACTGACATTATTTCCAAAAAGCCTTCCCCACTTTCTGCTCCATTATCATTTTCAACACAGACACATACACAGACCTCCCTGCCCCCACCGCCCCCCCCAATCCCCCCAGCTTGTGCAGTCCCTCCTCTAGAAAAGGAATAGTCACTCATCTTGGCACTTAGAAACAGTGACTGGGACATTAGAGGTACTCAGTAATTTTTTTTTTTTCTAATGGATCCTTGAAATTGAACCTCTTTAAGTCAACCAGTCAAACAGAAATGCTTGATTTTTATTTTTCTTTTTTCTTTTTTCCAGGAAGCATCAAACGGGTGGTGAGGGTAGGGTGGGGGAGGGGCCGGGGAGAAGAAACTAAACTCAGATTTGAGTGCAGATCTTTTGTACATTCTCCCTTTAAACTCTACAGCAGTGGTTTCCAAAGCACTATTGCTGGATCTACTGTAGAGTTTCCGATTGAGGAGTCTGGGGAAAGAGCCAAAATTTTGCATGACTAATGGAGTCCCAGGAGAGGCTGCTGTTGGGACCACCCTTTGAGAACTGGTACTCCAGAGGATCTGCTCAAACTATGCTTTATACCACTAACAAGTTGCCAAAGCTTGTCTTCTGACTTGGTGGTTTCCATTCTTATTATCAACTATTTCCTTCCAATACCAGACTCCTGATTTTTCATTCCAGCCTCATATTATTGCTGCTATCTGGCTAAGACAGAAAAGAGTCAAACCACCAAAAAAGAAGATATGAGATTGTTTCAAATTAAAAAAAAAAATCCACAGACAATAAAAGCTTTGTTTTACATTAAGAAATTGGCCTTTAAGAGGGAGTATAATTTTGTTAAGCTAATAGAATGACACTGTAGGAAGAATTATGGGCTCCTGGGTGGGAAAAAAGCTTTCCCCACAGGAAATTACACAATCCCAGCCACTCCCAACTTCATCTCAGGGCAGACATTAAAGTATTAAAATGCTGCTGGGTCATGGTTTTAAATCACCACCGATTGAAGGAAACACATTTTGAGTTCTGGTGGGAATGGTGATAAGGAGAAGGTATAAAACAAAGTCACCATATCCAGGAGTGTGGTCTGCAGAGGGAGGGAGGGGTATGTTCAGTAGCTGCAAGTATCCATCAAGGGACGGAAGGTTAAGATTTGGAAAACTCAAGGGGAGATGAGGAAGTGGAAGCTCTCTGCGTGGGGGAGCTAACTGCAGCAACAATAATAGAAAGGCTTGGAGTGTTGGCTGAAGCAGAGTTCTCCTAAGGGAGCTGTTGAAGGAAGGCTAGAAAAGGAGGAGGGCCAGACTGTAGAGATTTTTTGACTTTAATTAAGTGAAGGAGTCTCGTGGGCTCGGTCCATAGGGCCGCAAAGAGTCGGATACGACGGAAGCAACTTAGCACAGCACAGGACGCACTAACCGGATCATAACCTTGCCCTACTCGCATGTGTTCTATATACACGGCTATCAGCATGGTATTTCTAAGTGAAAATTTGCCTCTGTCCTGCCCCTGCTTGAATTCTTCAGGGCCTCCTAGTATCCCCAGGGTTAAATGGGAACTTTTTTAGCATAATGCAGGCCCCTGCTGTCTTTTGCAGTTTGTTGGGACCCAGATCAGGCCCCCTCAATATATGCCTCAATGACATAGGCCTTTTTTTAAGTTACAGTTACTTAAGAAACAGCCAAGACTTCACTGATGGCTCAGTGGTAAAGAATCCGTCTGCCAATGCAGGGGACATGGGTTCAATCCCTGGTCTGGGAAGATTCCACATGCTGTGGAGCAACTAAGCCCGTGCTCCTAACTACCGAGCCCGCGCACCTAGGGCCTGCGCTCTGCAACCAGACAGCCCACCGCAGCGAGAAGCCCATCCCCCGCGACAAAGCGACAAAGTGTAGCGCCTGCTTTAGCAGCAAGAGAAAGCTTGTGAGCAGCAATGAAGACCCGGCACAGCCAAAAATAAATAAATAGATAAGTAAATAAAAAGAAACAGCCAATGCAAGAGGGACTCTGTCTCCCTGGAAGCAAGAAATAAGTCTCTGAAGTGAAAGGGGCCCTCTTGGAGGTGAAGTATAAAGGCATCCTTATCACCAGAGGTAGGGAATTCAGGGCCAAGAAGGCTTCACAAATAAATCTTGTCACTTCTTTACCAATTTACTACCCAGTCCCAAGCTTTGCTCAAATCCCTTACTAGTTAAAGTGCTCAAACCTAAGTGTGTCTGTCTTGTCAATTCCTCTCAAATTTATTGTTCCTTTGTCTAAAATCATAAAAGCTGGCTGCTTTGGCCACTTCTTAGGTCCTATTTCTATGACACCTCCATGAGCACCAATTAAATTTGTTTCTTTTCCTCGTTAGTCTTGTGCCATTTTTATTATTAGTCCAGCCACAAGAACTCAAGAGAGTTAGAGGGGGGAAATTCCCTGGACAAGTCCCATTTCTAGAGATGTCCCCCCTCCCCAACACACACACCCTTTGCCCCAGACACTCCTATTCTCTTGAGCTTTGCACATTTTCTGCCTGCTTCACCTTCCTTACTCCCTGGCCCACTCTGTACTCTCGCCTGGTCTGAGAATCCCTAAGACCGCCTCTGGGAAACCTTTTCTGACCAGAGGAGAGGGTGTGTGCCCCTCCTGTGTGCTTACCTGACCCAGGCTCCCCAGACTGCCCTGTCGTTTCTTGACCCTCCTCGGCAGCAATGTGTCTCACATAGAGAATGGAGGAGAAGAGTTTAGAAAGAGGTTATGTCGTAGGTATGAGATGATAAGTGTATAGACGAGCTGGGGCAGCCTCAAGGAGGACCAAGACGAATGTGGTAGGTAGCTATGAATGACAGAGCCTGGAAGTTATTCAAGGCGGTGGTGAGTGTGGGACAGAGTAGGGGAGGAGAGCCAATTGACCCATGGGTTAAATAGATGATCCCCTGGAGAAGGGCAAGGCTACCCACTCCAGGATTCTGGCTTGGAGAATTCCATGGACTGTACAGACCATGGGGTCGCAAAGAGCTGGACATGACTGAGCAACCTTCACTTTCAATTCTATGCCAGTACTAGTCTAGTTACTGGGGTATGTAGGTGAACAAAACAGGAAAAAACCCTGGCTCTCCTGTAGCTTCAGTTCTGGTGGTGGGAATTGTGGTACCATTGAGGCAGATTTAGACTGGGAGATCAATCATAAAAAGTTAAAAAGTTGTATAAAGAAGTTTTAAAGAGTACAAATATTTCTTTAATTCATGGAACATAATGATAGTCATAAAGCATATTCAAAGCTGTCATACAGCAAGGATAAAAAAGAAAACCACAAGCCCAACACAGTGTCACTTGTGCGAAAGGAAAGGAAGTGAAGTCACTCAGTCATGTCCAACTCTTTGTGACACCATGGACTGTAGCCTACCAGGCTCCTCTGTCCATGGGATTTTCCAGACAAGAATACTGGAGCTAAACTTAGATGTAATACCTAACCTAACTATAGTTTCACCCTCTCCCAGAAGTGTAATCTTAACCAACCAGTCGGGGACTTACTGGCCAACACCAGTGAGGTAATCTGTCATGCAGGTGCTCTCCACCCCCAGGGGAAGAAGACTTCATCTGTATGATAAAGCTCTTGTTATGCCTTTACTCCAAAAGGATGTTCTGACTAAGAATAATTCTTTTTTCTTTTGCTAATAGCTCCCTTGACCCACCCTTCTTCCTCTGAAAACCTTCCATTTTGCACAACCTCCATAAGTGCCCTCTCACTGCTAGAGGAGATGCCCCTTGACTCATGAATCACCTAATAAGTGTTGCAGTGAAAAGCAAAAAAAAAAGAGAAATGAGTTTCTTCTTTCCCTTTCCTGAGAACAAAGAGGATACAGAGAATAGTGAGCAGGCCTAAACATTCCTTTTTTTTTTTTTTTTTTTTCCTGTTTATTTACTTTACAATATTGTATTGGTTTTGCCATACATTGACATGAATCTGTCACGGGTATACATGTGTTCCCCATCCTGAACCCCTCTCCCACCTCCCTCCCCATCCCATCCCCCTGGGTCATCCCAGTGCACCAGCCCTGGGCACCCTGTCTCATGCATACAACCTGGACTGGCGATTCAGTTCACATATAATAATATACATGTTTCAATGCCATTCTCTCAAATCATCCCACCCTCGCCCTCTCCCACAGAGTCCAAAAGACTGTTCTGTACATCTGTGTCTCTTTTGCTGTCTCGCATACAGGGTTATTGTTACCATCTTTCTAAATTCCATATATATGCATTAGTATACTGTATTGGTGTTTTTCTTTCTGGCTTACTTCACTCTATATAATAGGCTCCAGTTTCTTTTTTTTTACTTTAACTGCTCCTAACTCTGCATGTCTGTAACTAAGTTTGCTTTTCTGCTCCCTAACTCTGCAGGAGCTGCATTTATCCTTTGCTTATCCTTAGAAGACTCCCTTCCCCTTGTAGTTATAGATCAGAAAGAAGGCCACAGAACCACCCAACTGCAAGACTCAACTACTGAGTTACTGATGCTGACCTATGACTGTGTTTTGACAAGATCCTAGCACCTTTGTTCCTCATCACCGACTCCTGACTGCGAGCCCTCATCTTGTATAAGCCCCTAGACTCCTCATGGAGGGGATGGGGCATAGTTCTTGAGACGGTATTTCCTCTAAACTCTGTCTCCGTATTCTTTCATTGGCTTTGATGGGCAGAGAAAGCCAAGATTTTGGCCAGCAACATAAGGCCCATTAGATTTTCAAATTTACTCGGTCAAACTTTGTTTTAATAGTTGTCAGCCAGGGTCTTTGGGGACAGCAAAGAAAGAAGATGGTTGCTTCAGAGACAGGTGTAAAAACCTCTGATAATGGCTGGGTTTTGATGCGTGGGTTTAGAAAAACCATAGAAAATTTAAGAAACTCCTGAAGAAATATTGAATAATATGGCCCAATTACAGTTACATGAGTATGCTCATTTTGTGAAAACACTGAAAAGATCAACATTTATAATTTGCATACTTTTCTGTATGTGTGTGTGTGTGTGTGTGTATAAACTTTATTTAAAATTGCTCCAGATACAGCTTCTAAAAAACAGCAAGAAAACAAAGCAATAAAAGCCTTCTCTGTTTCTGTCTGACAGAGAGAATGCTGGCTATTTTAGGATATGATATTAAGATAAGGCTGTGAGGAGCTCTCCCAAGGCCTCAGCCCCTGGCATTAGTGAATGTGGACATACCACAATCAAATATCATCTTGTGAGACTTCCCAGGCAATCCAGTGGGTGAAGACTCCAGTTTTCAATGCAGGGGGCATGGGTTTGATCCCTGGTCAGGGAATTAATGTCCCACATGTTACAGGGTGTGGTTAAATTGTTTTAAAACATTAAAAAAATAAAATTGGATCCTTCCTTCTCATAAGCACTGAGGAATAAAAATATATATATGAGGGGAAAAAAATCAAATCCCATTTCCTTAACTAGCTAGTGGACTACAGGCAGATTATTAAAATGCTCTGAGCTTCATGTTCCTCATCTAAAAAGTAGGAAGAGCACCAACATCTGAGACCCGTCACTTGAAGGAGACGATGTGTGCGAGGTGTCTGGCCTGGTGCTCCCCTCAGAACACTCTCATATGGAAGCGCCCCTTATTTTGTCCAGGGATGTCCTCTTTTAAACCTTCACAAGCTTTCCTAGGTCTCAGATCCCAACAAAGTCAAAGGGAGACGCGACTGGGTCAGATGTGCAGAGGACTGAAGGGCAGAAGAGGCTTGAGGAGGCGCCCAAGCCAGTCAGGTCCTGGGACTCTGAGTTAACAAGGAAAATGAGAAGGGAATCTGGTTATGATTGAAACCCAGCCAAACACTGCTGCTGAGGTGCCAATAATAATAAGGGAGTTTGCAGCTGAAATCACAGTATTTGCTCACCGCAAAGATTTTCCCCACAGAAAAATAAGAGGGGTAAGTCAGACAGCAATGGGTTTTCCCATGGGAGGATTATAGCAGGGAATCTGGGTTTATTTTTTGGTACCAGTCTTACAGGAACATTTGGTTGACTCACTAAAATCCAATCAGCGTCTATTTTCCTGTGTGCCATCTTCTGACACACCAGTGTTGGAGAACTGAGATATTCTGCCGTCTCACACAGCATTAACTAATTTTCCTTAAAAATGGCTTTCCTTGAGGTTTTTATTGTCCCTAGTTTGGTGCCTAAAGAAACTTGATCAAATTCACCAAACAGTAGAATTTGGAAGATCGTTGGCTGTAAAGTTTTCCCGGCTCCTCTCTCCTCGCCTCAGGGGCCAATCCTGGCCTTAGTCATCTCTGCCCTAGGGTGCCTTCTTCACTTCAGATGTAGCCCCGGCCTGAGGCTGCAGTTTGGTGTGCTCATTCAGTGTTTCCCATTAACATCTAATCTCTTTATGGTGAGGAGGTTGTGGTTTCAATGAACACCGTGCTACCTTAGACCCATGCAGGTTGTATTTTCTTCTTTATGTATTTGCATTTTTTAACGTAGAGTAATAACTCCATCCCATCACTTAAACAAAAAGAAATCTGTTATTTAAAACTACACATGGAGACTTCCCCGGTTTTCCAATGGACAAGACTCTGAGCTCCCAATGCAGGGGGCCCAGGGTTCAATCCCTAGTCAGGAAACTAGATCCCATGTGCCACAACTAAAGATCCTGCGTGCTTGCAATGCAGACTGAAGATCCAAGTGCTGCAACTAAGACCAGGCACAGCCAAATAAATAAAGAAATATATATTTTAAAAAACTACATGTGATTTTTAATGAATCATGGTTACCAAAGGGGAGGGGGAGGGAAGGAGAGAGGGAAGGAAAAATGGAGGAAAGAGGGAGAAATTAGGAGTATAGGATTAAGAGATGCAAACTACTATACATAAAATAGATAAGCAACAGGGGTTCACTATATAGCATGGGGAATTTTATTCGATATCTTATAATACCTACGATGGCATATAATCTAAAAAAAATAACTGAATCATTTTGCTGTACACCTAAAACTAATATAATACTGTAAGTCAATTCTACTTCTGGAAATAAAAAGCTTATGTATGATAAAACACAAAGGAAAAAAAAAAGAAAAAAAACCCAAAAACACAAAGGATTCTCCAAATATGTGCCACTGGATAGGATGGTTCCAGCCATGGCTCAGTAGAACACTGGACCTCTTCGGTCCCTGATGTCTAGGGTCTTGGGCTGGCCTCTAACTCACAAGTGACAGATGAGAAAGGCAAAAGTGACATAGGAGAGGTGACATTTGGAGTCCATTTCTTTAACCTCAGCATCTCCAACCCACTTCTTTATTTTTACAACAGAAACAGGGGCTGGCACTCAGAAAAGATTCTAGTCTCTCAACCACTAGTCTGAGCACGTGACAAAACTGCTCTTAAAGGGTCCGGGGTCTAAGGAATGACTCTATCTATTTTCCCCGTAAGAGTGAGAACCAAGACAATATTAACAATGACAAATGGCAACTTTATGGGAATAAAGTGACAAGTGAATGATAAGCACTTAAAATTTGGTTGCATGAAAGACAGCACCTCCACAGTAACCCCTCAGACTTACCCAAGTCAATATGTAGAACATACTGACTTCTATGGAGAAGGTTGGGAGCACTGCTTTCTCAGCGCCTGCCTCTACTGTGCCACTGTGAAGTCTGTGTGTGTGTTAGTCACTCAGTCATGTCCGACTCCTTGCAACCCCATGGACTGTAGCCTGCCAGGCTCCTCTGCCCACGGGATTCTTCAGGAAAGAAAACTGGAGTGGGTTGCCATTTCCTTTTCCACTGTAAAGTATGTAGGAGAGCAAAATTTGACACCCCAATATATGCCTCTCTGGCATGTGGATTATTGTGAGCTGAAAACAATCAAGGCCCAAAAGACTCAGGAAGAACCTTTGACCTTTCCTTTAACTGCCTAAAAAAAATGAGATAGAAGACCTGTTCCAGAAAGGGAGCTATCACCACAGGTAACCATAGTATAACAGGGACTAAGTGTGGTAAACAAGTAGGAATCTAAAAAATGTCTATTTGTTAAAATTCCTTTCCACGTGACCCAGAAAACATTTGTTTACCAATTGCTTTTCCATCTTCATGTGAATTGCCTTCCTCTCCTTTGAAGTTCTAAACCACTTCACTAAAATTCTCTTTCGTGTTTAGCTGAAGATTTATTTCAGTATTAAGATTACTAATTATTTAAAGCGAAGGCTTTGGCCATTTTGGTGAGTTACTTAGTTCCTCTGGGTTTCTCCCAAGTATGTGGGGCTTCCTGAGTAGTGCTTGTGGTAAAGAACCCGCATGCCAATGCAGGGGACATAGAAGATGTGGGTTGGGATCCCTGGGTTGGCAAAAATCCCCTAGAGGAGGGCATTGCAACCCACTCCAGTATTCTTGCCTGGAGAATCCCATGGACAGAGGAGCCTGGTAGGCTACAGTCTCCCAAGCATGCATGTTCTTAAACTTTGGTTTTCTCCTGTTAATCAGTCTCATGTCAGTTTAATTCTTGGATCAGCCAGAAGAACCTAGAATGATAGAAGGAATATTGTTTCCTCCCCAACATGTCCATAATCTGTTACAGGTCATCATGAGGAGGAGGAAGAGGTCTGGAGATTTGGGGGTGATTACTAACATGAGAGAATCCCCTTTTGTAACTTTATTGTGTGGCATTTTCTCAAATTCAGGAAATATTCTTCTGGGATCAAGACCATTAGAATTATAAGCAACTTTAAAAAAGTGTAAATATGTTTTCCTGGGGAGGTTTTATCATTTTCATGAGATTTTTTCAAAGATGTACAATCCAAAGTGTTCTGAACCACAGCTTCATTCAAGTTACTAGACTAAGAGATAGCAAGAACAAACAGAAAATTTCTTTAAATATGGAATAAAATTACTTTAAATCTTTATAAGGGAAGAAAAGTGCTAATGTATAGTAGGCTTTAGATTCCCTCTCCACTGTTGTGGAAGTAAAAAACAGTAAACAGAGTACATACAAAATTGTGGTATATCCAAGCTATGCAATACAAGGATTTGCATGGAACAAGTTAGATCTATTTGGGGTGGTTTCCTATCATGTGATTATTAAGTGAAAAAAGCAAGGTTCAGAGAAATGCACATAGTATAATTCCACTTTATAAAACAACTCATGACAAACCTTCTTCCTTACATATGGGTGTATGTGTACATGTGTGTTTGTACACACAGTATGAGCAAGGAGAAAAAAGAAAACTGTATACCAGGTTATTAAAGAAGACAAACCAGAGAACAGGATGGGTGAGTTTTTCAATGGAAGGAGAAAAAGTGAGGTGGAATACATACGCATGCAAACAAATGAACAAACAAACAGCGACAAAAAGACCCACTCTTTTTAAAAGGAAAGATGTACAGAATAAAAATTGCATGGATTTCCCTGCAGTTAAGTGGTTAAGAGTGCATGATGACAATTTAAGGGACGCAGTTTCTGTCCCTGGTCAGGGAACTAAGATCCCACATACATGCGGCAGGGCACTACCAAAAGATGAAAGGAAAAAAAAAGTCATAACTAATAAATTAAAAAAAAACTATTTCAATAAAATTGCATGCATGTTATGAATGTATTTGTATGAAATTATCTGTGTGTTCATATATGCATAAAGAGATACATAAAAGAATGGTGTTATGATGGTGAATGAAATATTCATGAATAGTTTATTCTATTCTTCATGTTTTACAAAGCCGATTCCTTACTCATTTTATTATATCTTTTGTGGTTCAAATGTTTTTATTACTGCCACCTATTTTTTATATATTCCATTTAAAAAATTTCATTGTGGCAAAAAGAAAACATAATTTGCTTATTTTTATTTCAGATGATAATTCTCATTCTCAGTGTATAATTCCAGTAGCAATTAAATTAGGTATTTTCAGAAATTAGACAGAGACAGCACATAGTTGTAGTCTCTGTATCACACATCTTGTTTTATGACAGATTCAACAAGGATATGGTATGTGAGTAGGTGTATGTGTGGGTGGCAACAGTGGACAGGCTGGGATGAAAGAAACCCACAAGGTCCACTTTGGTGATGTAAGGCAGGAAGAACTTTATCACAACTCATCTCAGGCTTTCAGCTTGAACTCTAACTAAAGACAGATTAACAAGAGAGAGACAGTTTATTAAATGCATATAGTCCACAGTACGAGGGAGGAATCTAAATGAAAAGTAACTCAGAAAAGTGGCTTAGAAATCCAATTTGTACAGCATCTTCAAGACAGAACAATAAATTTGTAGAGGAACGGCAGAAAAAAAAAAAAAAGGAAAGCAGTTTTAGCCTCCCAAGGGTGGCCCACTATGGGAAGGTAAACATACAGGAGAAAACTACTGGAGGAAGGCCAGCTTGGGGATTCTCTTGGTGCCTTCCCTGGTAGCTCAGCTGGTAAAGAATCCGCCTGCAATGCAGGAGATCCCAGTTTGATTCCTAAGTCAGGAAGATCTCCTGGAAAAGGGTTAGGCTACCTACTCCAACTTTCCTGGTGGCTCAGTCGATGCAGGAGACCTGGGTTTGGTCCCTGGGCTGGGAAAATCCCCTGGAGAAGGGCATGCAACCCACTCCAGTATTCTTGCCTGGAGAATGCCCACGGCCAGAGGAGCCTGGTGGACTGCAGTCTATGCCGTTGCAAAGAGTCAGACACGACTGAGGGACTAAGCACTGGGCTAAAAGTCTATCTGCAGTTAAAAAAAAAAAAAAGAATTGATATCTTATCTTTGGCCAAAAAGGGGGAAAACTTTATTTGCTTCTTCTTAATTTTCTT
Organism: Bubalus bubalis; assembly: GCF_019923935.1. Lineage (NCBI taxonomy): Eukaryota > Metazoa > Chordata > Mammalia > Artiodactyla > Bovidae > Bubalus > Bubalus bubalis. The sequence continues at coordinate 79,804,246 of NC_059172.1, read as the reverse complement.
CAGCTCAAAATAATTTTTATGTCAAAGAGACATGCTTTAAGATGACATATTCTGATTTCTTTCAGTGGATTTAGGTTCTGGGAAAGAAATGAGAATGCAAACAATCTATTCAGGGTCACAAATGCTGAAGCAAAAAACACAGAACCTGTTAGCTACTTGAAGAGGACTTGAAGCAAAGAAATGGATTCACAAGAGTCATGTTACCAGAACTGGGTCCTGGAATACAGGCTGCCCTTCGATTAAAGAAAAGCAGGATCAGAGTCTTTCCAAAAGCAGACAAGAATGTGACTAAAGGCATAAAGGACATGCTTGAATTTCCTTGAATTGTGCCTGAAACAGTTTTTAGGGCCATGCTGTCACTCACTGTAGGATATTTTGGATTTGTAAAATGAATTCTATGCGTGATTCATGTTTTTTTGGCAGGGCTTATTAATCATCCAATGCACTTGGTATTAGAGAGGAGGAAGTTCCTTGCTGTCTCCACAGAGGATCTTCTTAAGGCTGACTTGGCTGATTTCTTAAGGCTGACTTCCCAAGGCTGACTTCCCAAGAGCTTTGTTATTCATAATGAAACTAAGACTTGAAACTGGAGGTCATTAATTTCCTTGGTGCTAAGGAAGGCCTTCTCCTCTTCATCCATTTTTGTATGAGATATGTTAGACAACCAGACCGCAGAAGAGAGAATTCCACTTCCAATTTTGTAAAGCAGTGTCCAAGTGTGTTCATTATGTTCCTCCTGTGGGTGTGTGCGTGTGTGTGTGTTTCCTTCTTTTGACCTTCCCTTCTCTGAGCTGTCCTTGTAACGGAGGAAGAAAATTTCCTCTTCTAGATTCATCTAAGGACTAAATTGACATGAGCTACATTAACAGGAGAAAATCAAAGTTAATAGTGTGTGTACATGGGAGAGATGCAGGAAAACTGAGTATGACAAAGTGGCCAAAAGGTTCACTTAGTTTGCTGTATGGCTCAGGAAACTCAAACAGGGGCTCTGGATCAACCTAGAGGGGTGGCATGGGGAGGGCGACGGGAGGGAGGTTGAAAAGGGAGAGGATATATGTGCACCTATGGCTCATTCAGGTTGAAATTTGACAGAAAACAACAAAATTCTGTGAAGCGATTATCCTTCAATAAAAAATAAATTGATTAAAAAAAAAGAAGTTAAAAAATATTATCTTTAGCTAAAGACGAAAGTGGATGTTAGGTGTAGTAGTTTGGTATTTCAAAAGGGGAGGAAGGGAATTCACATGGAGATGGAAAAGCAAATGGTTGTTGAATCAGGCAGAGGCAAGGGGTCAGAGTGGACTCTGACCCCTGGGTTCTCCGGAGTATCCCACACCACACCAAGTCCATGTTCTTTGCAGATATATTTGGTGACAGCTCTATTCCAGGAACAGGCTCTTTACCTAAATTATTTTAGATAGTAAAGGGAGAGGAGCCACAACAACAAATCTTGTATTTCTTAAAAATGACTGATGCCATGCAGGGCCCTGTGGGACTCCTGGGCATGGAGGACTTTTTGTCCCCCATTCCTTGTAGGCAAGACTCCAGCTTCCATGACCTCTGAGTTCCAAAGGGTGGAAGAGTTGCTAATCAAAGGAGAAGCAGCAATGAAACCACCTGGGGCAGAGGCTCATCCACACTGGGATACGGACCACCTAGGACCCTGCACAGACCCTAATCTTGTCAGCAGCCCCACCCTTTGGAAACTGCAGAAGAAAGAATGCAAGACTGTCACTGCCTTGATCCTCATCACACACTCCTGTCTGACTATAGCCTTTCCCTACTCAGTAGGGAGTAGGGGCACAATTCTTGAGGTGCTAGCCTATTGAGGCCCCCCTTTGCCTGGCAAAGTAATGGGCTTCCGTGGTGGCTCAGCTGGTAAAGAATCTGCCCTCAATGCGGGAGACCTGGATTCGATGCCTGGGTTGGGAAGATCCCCTGGAGAAGGGAATGGCTACCCACTCCAGTATTCTGGCCTGGATAAAGCCACTCTTTCTCCTCCATAACTCTGGCTCCATTTTCTGTTTGGTATTGGTGCGCAGAGAGCCAAGATTTTGGCAACAAGTTTGGGGAGTTGTCTGGGATCTGATCGTGGGCAGCTGACCCTGCAGGGCTGCTTGGCTTGGTCGGACACTTGGGGACTGCTCTCGCACTAGCCTCTTTCCTCTGGGAGAGTGGAAGTTTGGAGGATCTCCCAGGTCAGAGCATCAGGTTTCCCCAGCTGCAGGGCTGTGCCCCAGTCACACCCTGTCCTCCACTTGGGCTGCAGATCCCTAGGCTGTTGTGGAGAAAAGGGGAGAGGTTGTCCTAGCAGCTGCTGGGGCTTTCTTTGCCCAAAGGATATCCTTTTTTTCCCTTCTCCAAACTGGCCCAGATTTCTTCTCTGGGAAGACTTTGACTTCTGGAGAATCAGAAAGAGGGCCTTTGACGCACCATGACACATCCACCAGCTATCTGGTGAGTCTCCTGGGTGCACACCAGGGCCTTTTGACCTTGCCTGTTTGGGGGAACTTCGGTTCCAACTTGGGGAGCTTTGATTCCAATCTGGGGAGTTCTCCCTATGAAGGGCAACTCCATTTGTAAGGTGGGCTTTGGACAAGGTCACAGGTCTAGTGGGACTGGGAAGTCACACTTGAGGCATTATGCCATTTGGCTTTTGATTTCTGAGCATCTCTTTGCCATTTGTTTTATTTGCAGTGTGACTTCTGGATGGTGAGATTTTGGTTTGGTTGGTTTGAGCCTGCAGATTGGTTTGAGTATACAGACATATGGTACAAACTGCTTGATCTAAAATGGGAAGCATTTCGTCCAATGTCCCACACCACAACCCCCCCCCCCCCCCAAGCTGGGAACACCTTTGGAAAAGTTTTAAATGACTGGTCAACCTATAGCTATGTTCCAATGCCAAAAATAAACATAAAAAGGCCTAAAAAATGTGTCTCTTACAATCAAATCTGTGTTGCCACAGGATGAGAATACAAACTGAAGATCCCTTATGTCCAGGACTCTTCTCCTTTAATCGACAGTCTGGGGCTGATCTAACTAAAGACCCTCACCTCCCCAGAGAGACAATCCCTGTTGGGACCAGCCTACCTTTGCTATCAGGGCCAACTTGAGCACTGCTTGGTTTAAATTTTGGCCATGAAACTATGACCACAGAAAAAGATTTTTTGACCGTGTGGCCCCAATATTCTTTAGACTCCAGAGAACACTGGTTAAAACTTTTGGTTTTAACCAAATTGTCCTACTAGGAGAACATACTTTTCTCTCCTTGTACCTTGAGACCACAGCTCTCAGGGACGCATATCCAGACCATCTCTAATTCCTGAAACTGAGGGGGCATGGGAAACACACATGAAAGAAGCCTTTTTTTTCGTATTCCAATTATTATTTATCAGCTATTGTTTTATATTGTGATATCTGTTTTCATGACTAAGTCTGGAAAACAAAGCTATGAGATCTCTTGTGTCTGTTTGGATTTATGTATGTCTCATGTATGTCATACATGTATGTATGTATGTGTCTTTGTCTTTGGATATTATTGCTAAATTTGTAAATGAGCTCTATTTAATTGGCTCAAAGAAAAGTAGGCACTTAAAAATCAAACAATTCTAAATGAAAGAGAAATTAAGCTAAATGGATTTCAGGTTCTTGTGAACTGGGAAATAGTCAGCTTCAAATTAATACTTGGTATTAAGGTATGTTTGTTGATGTATGTGTTGGTACTTACAATGACTTTGGTACAAATTAATAACAGGGCAGGACTCACAAGTGACAACACCAGAGAATCCTTTCCCTATTGCTTCAGGCTCTTCCTGTGGTGGGAAGTTGGTTGAGATTTTAACTTTTGTACTGGCCTTGTTATGGGTAAGCTTTATTCCATCTTGTAGAACTCCCCTCACCTAAGTATTTTTACAAGACAGATCTTCAACTATGCTCCCATGAAAAGCAATTGGTATTTCCCTCCCTTGGGCAGCTATATCTCTCCCAGAGTATTTTTACAAGACCAAGAGAACTTCAACTGTGTTCCCATGAAAAGCAATTTGTATTTGTCTTCCCTTGGCAGGTATTTCTCTCTCTCCCTTGTGTCCAGGCCCTCAGGAAAAAAAAAAAAAGTGATGAGTGGTCAAGAGTTTTTTTAACTCAAGCAGCAAAAACTGAGATTTCTGGTTCAGTCTTAATGTAAAAGTTAACTAGTAAATGAACTATTTTAATTGACTTGAAAGTAAGTGCTTACAAATTAAATCTAAATATACAGAAAATTGGCCAAGATAAATTTTAGGATCTCAGAAATATTCAGTACTGAATTGATATCTGCTATTGAAAGTGGCTTAAGCTCGTTGGCTTGATTACTATAGACATGTCCTTAGAGTTATCAATGGTAACTATAATATTTCTGTTGTCTTTTCTCAGGGCTCCTTTTCCACAAACCTTCTATAATATCCTTTTTTAAATATTTAGATGTTTGTCCTATGTTCTCTCTTTCTATCTTTATCTCAGCTTCTTTAGGACAAAATTACTTTCTTTCCCCTTAACAAAATGCATTTCTATTCCTTATACCTTTGTCAACTACAAGTTGACACTTGCCAAGAGCATTTGCCAGCGACTAAACAACAGCATGTATGGATGTGAGAGTTGGACTGTGAAGAAAGCTGAGCATGGAAGAATTGATGCTTTTGAACTGTGGTGTTGGAGAAGACTCTTGAGAGTCCCTTGGACTGCAAGGAGATCCAACCAGTCCATTCTGAAGGAGATCAGCCCTGGGATTTCTTTGGAAGGAATGATGCTAAAGCTGAAACTCCAGTACTTTGGCCACCTCATGTGAAGAGTTGACTCATTGGAAAAGACCCTGACTGGGAGGCATTGGGGGCAGGAGGAGAAAGGCACGACAGAGGATGAGATGGCTGGATGGCATCACCGACTCGATGGACATGAGTTTGTAAACCCCGGGAGCTGGTGATGGACAAGGAGGCCTGGCGTGCTGCGATTCATGGGTCACGAAGAGTCGGACACGACTGAGCAACTGAACTGACTGACTGACTGAAACAACAGCAACAACAAGGGCATTGCCATCTGCCTGTGCTTCTGCAGCTGCTTACCTTTGACACTCCCTGAAGGCAACTCAGAGTGGAGACTGAGTGTGCTCCAGGGAAACTGGTGGAACAGGTCTTTAGATAGATATTTTCAGGAACTGATTTCATGATCCACATCCTTTCGTCTTCCTCCTATACCTAGAAATGCACTAATCCTTTCATGATGACCTCAGCTGCAGAAAACCTTTGTAAAACGAGTACTCGATTGCCTTGAATTCCCCCTTCACCAGAGTTTCATGTGTTGGCCTTCCCCCACTGCCTCTTTGGAGCAGTCTTTCAGAGCTACGTGAGGTGTCTCCTGGGCTACAGTCCACATGAGCTCATGCTCAGTCGTTTCAGGTGCGCCCCCGTCTTTGCCATCCTATGAACTGTAGCCCACCAGGCTCCTCTTTCCATGGGATTTTCCAGGCAAGAATACTGGAGTGGGTTGCCATGACCTCCTCCAGGGGATCTTCCCAACCTAGGGATGGGACCTGTATCCCCTGAATTACAGGTGGATTGTTTTCCACTGAGTCCCCATTTTGCGCCTAATAACTCACAGCTCTCACATTGTGCATCTTTTTAATCAACATTTTAAAAAAATTTCCTTGTATATGAAATGTTTTCCTCATTAATTTTAGTAGTTTTAATTACATTAATTAGAATTCTTAACCCTTATAAACCTTAATTTTCAGTGAAAGCCAAGACAATTGTAAACTGTTTGCTCTACCAGTATTTTTATTAGCAAATTTAGGATTATATTTCATAATTTCTAGGAACATATAGTTCCTCAGCACCTATTTTCTTCAATGTGGTTTAAAACACGTTTACTATAAGACCCAAACATCTTCAGATTTTCTGTAATAAGACAAAAATAGATAAACTTTGACTGTTTAGCAATTAATGTTCGGTATTTTATCTTATTTGCAAATGATCTAGCCATTTAATGAATTCCCATCATTTAACTTACTTTACTCACCAAAACTCTGAAGTCCTATTCCATTGAGGTCTACGTAAATCACTTGTCCCCAATAAGTATGTTTAGATCACTCATGAAAATTTCATGAGCTATTAGACAAAGCCAGTCACCATCCCAAGCTATTTATCTTGCTGACAAATTTTGTAACAGAGATAATATGAGCTTATTTAATTTTAGGTAAAATAAAAGCTTGAAATTTAATGTTTATAAATTTAAAGACCTGCTTATTTTAATTAAACCAAGTGTTTATTTATTAGAGATGAATCCTAGATCATGTGAGCTTGCAAATTTGGGTGATTAATTTATATTTTTGAGAATTTTATTTTATCTTGGTTGTTCTAGCCAGTTAAAGTTTTTTTAAAAAATTAATTTTGGCAGTGCCATTCAGAGGCATAAAATTACCATATCTATAACAGATGCACACATTCAGACAGAAACAGACTTTTAGCTCTTACTTAAAAACTTTTCCCATGGATCAGGTGCAGTACAAAAGTTTCTAGTTTGTGAGTAATAATTGGAATAAATTAAGTTTACTCACTCAGATTGCTAAAGTCTTATTATTTGTAGAGAGTACCTTTAAGGTTTGTATTTCTCCTTGACAAACAATCTTAAGGAAGTTTTGATTTAGAATTTGGACAAGAGAACATTTTCAGCATTTGTATTTTAAAAGCCCCCTTTCCTCTTTATTAGTGTTTTCTTTTTTCTTTTGGGAGAGATGTTGAGGTTCTGTTGATCAAACTAACCAGGCTCAGTCTCAGGCAGTGTGGGCTGTGTTTACATTTCTGATTTTGTAGAGCCCTGCAAGGTAAGACGGTTGCTTGTATTCAACATTAGCTTCTGGCTTCCACCTCACACTGTGGGCTCAAGCAACACTGATAGTTTCCTTTACTGCTGCTGCTAAGTCGCTTCAGTCGTGTCTGACTCTGTGCGACCCCAGAGAGGGCAGCCCACCAGGCTCTCCCGTCCCTGGGATTCTCCAGGCAAGAACACTGGAGTGGGTTGCCATTTCCTTCTCCAATGCAGGAAAGTGAAAAGTGAAAGTGAAGTCGCCCAGTCATGTCCGACTCTTAGTGACCCCATGGACTGCAGCCTACCAGGCTCCTCCATCCATGGGATTTTCCAGGCAAGAGTACTGGAGTGGGGTGCCATTGCCTTCTCCTAGTTTCTTTTAGCATGTTCAATTAATACTGCCCAAGAGGAAGATTACATGCCCTGCTTTACAATATCAGGCCGGGGAAAGTTCCCCGGTGAGACACAGTATCATCCCCACCATACAATCAGGCAAAAGTGATGTAAGCACTTTCTATAATGCCCATTCAAAGTCACCAAGTTTCCTACAGTCACCGTCAATTCAATCAACTCTTTTATGTTTAACCATAGCCTCTACTAGGGCCCTATCAGCAAATCCCAGTCTTGCAGTTCTGAGTAGAAGTGCTCCCAGCTAGACATAATATCCATTCTCACAAGACAATCAGGCAATTCTGACTTACCTCTTCACATAAAATCTGCTCACGCATTTCTGCCTTTATAATTTTATCAACCTTGCACGTATACTTTTTCTTAATTGTAGTTTAAGTCCGAGTTCCACCAATGGATTTTGGTACCACAACTTACAAGGTTCCCACATCAAGGAGTTCTTAAAACCTCTCCACCATCTAAGTCACCAGGGAAGCACCTATGTAAAAAGCCTTTGGCCCCAGTGAAAAGGTCAAGTCAAGGGACCCAGGACGTTTTGCCAATCTTTCAGTTCAATTCAGTTCAGGCTTTCAGTCATGTCCAACTCTTTGCAACCCCATGGACTGTAGCACACCAGGGCTTCCTGTCCATCACCAGCTCCTGGAGCTTGCTCAAACTCATGTCCATCAACTCAGTGATGTCATCCAGCCATCTCATCCTCTGTTGTCCCCTTCTCCTTCTGCCTTCAATCTTGCCCAGCATCAGGACTCTTTTCCAACGAGTTAGTTTTTTGCATCAGGTGGCCAAAGTATTGGAGTTTCAGCTTCAACATCAGTCCTTCCAATGAATATTCAGGACTGACTTACTTTAGGATGGACTGGTTGGATCTCCTTGCAGTCCAAGGGACTCTCAAGAGTCTTCTCCAACACCACAGTTCAAAAGCATCAATTCTTCAGCACTCAGCCTTCTTTATGGTCCAGCTCTGACATCCATACATGACTACTGGAAAAACCACAGTTTTGACTGGACAGACCTTTGTTGGCAAAGTAATGTCTCTGCTTTTGAATGTGCTATCTAGGTTGGTCATATCTTTTCTTCCAAGGAGCAAGAATCTTTCAATTTCATGGCTGCAGTCACCATCTGCAGTGATTTTGGAACCCAAGAAAATAAAGTCTCTTACTGTTTCCACTGTTTCTCTATTTGCCATGAAGTGATGGGATCTGATGCCAAGATCTTAGTTTCTTGAATGTTGAGTTTTAAGCCAGCTTTTTCACTCTCCCCTTTCACTTTCACCAAGAGGCTCTTCAGTTCCTCTTCACTTTCTTCCATAAGGGTGGTGTCATCTGCATATGTGAGATTATTGATATTTCTCCTGGCAATCTTGATTCCAGCTTGTGCTTCATCTAGCCTGGCATTTTGCATGATGTACTCTGCATATAAGTTAAATAAGCAGGGTGACAATATACAGTCTTGATGTACTCCTTTCCCAATGTGGAACTCATCTGTTCCATGTCAGTTCTAACTGTTGCCTCTTGACCTGCATACAGATTTCTCAGGAGGCAGGTCAAGTGGTCTAGTATTCCCATCTCTTGAAGAATTTTCCACAGTTTGTTGTGATCCACATAGTTAAAGGCTTTGGCATAGTCAATAAAGCAGAAGCAGATGCTTTTCTGGAACTCTCTTGCTTTTTCAATGATCCAACGAATGTTGGCAATTTGATCTCTGGTTCTCCCTTTTCTAAATCCAGCTTGAACATCTGGAATTTCACAGTTGACATACTGTTGAAGCCTGGTTTGGAGAATTGTAATTGTAATTTCATTGTAATTTTTGACTTTCAGCTTCTAAAATTTCTCCAAATTGGGGTAGAAAAAAGTAAACTTGTTTGGGACCCTTTAATATTTCAGGGACAAATAAGGGATCATTTTGACCTACCTAACCTTGGGGAGTGCTATATTAAAACCTTTATTTATACCCATCAATGTCCATTATATTCATCCCATTTCTTAATAAGCATTTAAAGACTGCCACCCTGCTGGGAAGTACCCCATGACTCTTTCCTTTCTGATTCTTCTTTTTGTGCCACCTCTTTCACTATTTGCTTTATTTACCTTATTTCTTAATAACCTTTAAAACTTTCCACTTTTTTGGGAAGAATCCCTTGATTTCCCATCAGCTTTGTCCCATTATCTTCTTAATTAACTTAATGCTTTCATTAATACCTGTAAGGCCCATGAGTGGAAGCTAAGACCAAAAATTCAATTAGACTTTTAAGGAATTTCTCAAGATCAGCCATTATATTTTTTTGTATCCACCTTTTTAATTTGATCTTTCCATAGGTACCAATAAGATAGTTGTTTATGATGAGCCTAAAAATTTACCAATTTAGAAGTTTTTCCAATTCAGAGAATCTATCATCTGGTTGTCAAAGAGCAGGATCTTAATATCAGTTTAAACCAATAAGGCTTTTTATGGCTTATCTGAGGCAGGAGATTGGTGGGCTCCAATTTACGCACATAGAGTCAGCCTCCAGTTTACACTTCAAGATAGAAATAAAACAGGAACAGGGTAAACAGTGGACAGACTTTATCTCCTGTGGACACTTTAAGATAATAGTCATGGCAGGGACAAAAAGGGGCTAAACTCTGAGTGAAGGATCGAGAGGTCACACATATGCTCTCCTTGGGGCAAGGGAGACACTGCACACGCACAGAAAGGCTCCTCTGGGATCAAAAGGCAGTGGCTGCTAGACCATGTCCTGCCGTCACTTCCCACCAGACGCCCTTGCCCTGAAATCTGTCTCGACTGAGGGGAGCATGAGCTCTTAGGGAAGGTCCTGAGACAAGTTATCCACAGGGGCAAAGCAGGATGATTGGCCAGAGGGAAGATAAAGACCTGGGAGACTGCTCCCTTATAAGTGATGTGAACTTCCCAAAGGGGCAACTGTCACTGAGTTTGCCCGTGTGTCTTTCTGCATTTACTCTGCTTTTCTAATAAATGCTTTACTTTCCTCTACATTTTTCTTTTCAAGACAGACGAGGATTGGGGGTTTAGACTCTAGCTGCTGGCTCCCCACAGTCTAGTGGTTAGGATTTCTAGTTTTCACCCGGGTGACCAGGGTTTGATTACCAGTCAGGGAACTAACATCTCACTTCTAGCTGCTGCTCACTGCAAGCTATCACTCACTACTGCGTGAGTCCAAAATCATAATCACAAACCTAAGAGGCATCCCATAAGATCCAGAAAGCTTATTCCCCAAAATACTTTAGGAAAGCAAAGACCTTCGCGGCATAGGCAGTAAGGATACCATAGTGCCAGTACTAGTTAAGTAACAAGGCTGAGAAGACAAAAGCCCCTTGTGACTGGGACCTGTGTGACAAACTCCCCTGACAGCTGGCATGGTCGAACAAAGAATGTTCAGGTGCCAGTCACACATCCACGTTATTACCTGTATTCTTGGCCAATTGTCTGTTCTCGGTTCCATGAGCTTTCCTGGTGACTCAGTGGTAAATAATCTGCCTACAATGCTGGAGTTGCAGGAGACATCAGTCAGAAAGATCCCCCGGAGGAGGGCATAGCAACCCAGTCCAGCATTCTTGCCTGGAGAATTCCATGGACAGAGGAGCCTGACACTCTACAGTCCACGGGGTCAAGTCGACGGGTCACAAAGAGTCGGACATGACTGAGCATGCACACACACCTATAGACTGATTGTCTAGTAATACCACCTCTTTGTCTTCTTTGCAGTCTCAAGGAGAATCCACAATGATAGCTAAAACATAAAATTTAAACACTTTGTGGAAAAGTGAGACAAACCTTTTAGAAAATTATACATGAAAAATAACAGCAATAGCAGCAATATAGCACACCCTCTATGTAGAAAGGACCATGTTAAGTAGCCTGTATGTACCTTGTATTAATCTTAGTGCAGCTGTATCAAATGAAACACATATTCTTGGAGGGCTGCTGTGAAGTGCAGCCCAGTTCTTCAAGGCACCTAGGACCTATAGATTCTCCCATCGCTCCCGGTTTAGGAAAAACCCCTTCTCAAAGCATAGCCACTTTAGTTACTTAGGCTCTAGGAAATATGTCAGAATGTGAATAATTATTCAAGATTATGAATGTAAGGCAAGAAACAGTTGGCTAGTGACTTGAGTGTTGCTTTAAAGGAAGCAGAGAAATAAAAGGGAAAAACAATTTAGTGATTTAAAAATTCTGTTGCCTCACTCTTGAAAAGAGCTGTGCATATCCTCTCTGATTTGTTCTCATCTTTCTAGCCATTGGTCTGTTTTCTCTGTGAGTTGATCTAACCCACAAATGCATTTGGTCAATCGTTTGTGAGAATGTCACTGCTTTTCACTGACACCAAGTTCAGCAGGCTTACCTTTATAATCTAATGAGTTCTGTGTTCCAAAGAGTGTCTCTGAAATCCAGATATCTTGGCTTTATGGATATCTTCCAGGAGATGGTACTTATTGTCAACCATCTGGTGAGATGCCAAGTCATATCAGGCAGAACTGGTGTCATGGGTCATTCGTTGACCCAGCTAAGAAGAATATACACCACCAAAGGACATATATTCTCAGTGGGGTGATATCAATCCCAAGTGGGTGGAAATTGGTCACTGGGGACAAAAACATCTTGTTTTTTAATGTATAAAATATAGATATGCATATGGTACATAAACAGATATATATATCTCTGATATTGAAATTTCATGGATACAGTCTAATATGCTTCTTTTTGGATGGCAATAATGAAAGAAATGTTGGGAAACACTGCTCTAGATGTCACCAAAGAAGGAACCAGGCATAGTGCTGAGCAGTTTCATGCAGCATCTGACTTAAACCTCTAATTGCTCACTTACAGATAAGGACACTGAACTACCTTGCCCAAAGCCACACAGTTCATAGATAATACAATAACATAGCTGAAGTCTGAGGCCAAGCCTGTTTCCAAACCCTTGTTCTTTCCATTAAATCCAACTTCAAAATCAAAACAGTGCAGAGCTATCTGTGCTATCATTATCTCTAAAAGCAGAGATGTTACTTTGCCAACAAAGGTCTGTCTAGTCAAGGCTATGGTTTTTCCAGTGGTCATGTCTGGATGTGAGAGTTGGACTGTAAAGAAAGCTGAGCACTGAAGAATTGATGCTTTTGAACTGTGGTGTTGGAGAAGACTCTTGAGAGTCCCTTGGACTGCAAAGTCCATCCTAAAGGAAATCAGTCCTGAGTGTTCATTGGAAGGACTGATGCTGAAGCTGAAACTCCAATACTTGGGCCACCTGATGTGAAGAGCTGACTCATTGGAAATGACCCTGATGCCGGGAAAGATTGAAGGCAGGAGAAAGGGACAACAGAGGATGAGATGGTTGGATGGCATCACTAACTCAATGGACATGAGTTTGGGTGGACTCCTGGAGTTGGTGATGGACAGGGAGGTTCATGTGCTGAGGTTCATGGAGTTGCAGAGTCAGACAGGACTGAGAGTCTGAACTGAACTGAACTGAGGTGATTTTATGTTGGAAAGACAGAAAATAAACTATGTACCATACATACATACGTGTCCATCATCATGTGTCTACCTCAGGATGAACACGTAGGACCTCTGCTTCCTGCTGCACTTTTGTCTTAGATTATAGCTATTTGCTGAGGGAAGGAAAGGGACAGGGAAAGAAACCATTGTCTTCTTTACCTGCCCTATTTCCTGCCTCCACTTCTCTGGGTGCATCCAGGGCAATCGATGTCCCTCCCTACACGTACCATGTTTTCCACCAGTGTTCTGTCCTTTCCCCCTGTGGAGGAATGCCGTGGGCTCAGGGAACCCACTGACACAGTTTGGGGCTGAGAACTAGTTTGAGAGGCAGTGGGTTTTCTAACCAGTTACTCTGACACTCTCTGCCTTATGGACAGTCAAGTAGCAGTTTCATGTGAGGTTGAGTTCCAGTTGATTCTGGAAATTGAGAGAAGACTCTGTGAGTCATCTCTACCGTCAACATGAGCTCTTCACCGCCTTGTTTACGCTTCCTTGCTGGATGTAGATGCACTTGTAATTGAACACTATTATTTAGATTCACTTTCTCTTATATGGAAAAAGTTAGCTGATCTAACCCAACCATGGCACGACAAACAGAGACAGTGGTAAAAGAAGAAGGCAAGGAATAAGCATTTATGGAGGTCTTTTCATGGAAAAGTGGGTGTTTAACAGATTATGTCATTTATTCTTTATAAAATGTCAATACTATTCCCATTTTACATATAAAGAAAATGAAGCAAGGAAAAGTGAACTTGTCTAAGTCCACACAACTGAGTAGGGTGACTCTAAACATTATGCTTTTGAGAGATGTTCTGGGCCAATTCCTGGGAGCCTTGGCAGCAAAGGCAGCTTAGCAACAGGACAACGCCAGGCCCAGGCAGGAAGGAAATGTGCTGAAAGGAGTCTCCAGAGAGCAAAGCAGCGATTCCACTGCCCTCGGTTCACCTGCAACATGTCCGGGACTGTCTGCGGGCTTCTGGCCCCTCCGATGGCAAAGGGGACAACCTGACTTTAACTGAAAAAACTGAGGGCATATAGGGGACTTCCCTGGTGGTCCAGTGGCCAAAACTCTGTGTTCCCAATTCAGGAGGCCCAGATTTGATCTCTGGTCAGGGAACTAGGTCCTACATGTCCCAGTGAAGATCAAAGGTCCTGAGTGCTGCAACTAAGCCACAGCACAGCCAAATATATATATTTAAATTGAGGTATTATTATAGGCTACAGCCCATGGGTCTCAAAGAGTTGGACACGACTGAGCGACTTCACTTCACTTTGTATCATTGTTACAGTGTTGGCAGTAGCAAGTTAACCATAAGGAGATTTTTTGTATATTTGGGGAGATTTCTTGTATATTTTGGGAGCATTTCTCTGTCTTGGTCCCTTGCTGATGACCATGCTTTAATTTGCCTCTGTATCCTCTGTATCCTCAGGGATGACAACTAGCTGATGGTGATTGAATCAGAAATGTACCTTGAAATGTCCTGGTATATGTCAAGAAGGAAACAATGTAATAAAGTTCTGGATACTTTTGGAAGCTTTGTGCAGCTCTTAGTGCAAGTCATCCCTTGTGCGGACTTCTGACCTTGGCTACTTTCTGTGTTTTCATGGATATGTGCTTTTTCACATGAAGCATTGCCAATGACTCCGTGATTGTCTCTTCACTCAGTGTGTCCTCTGGAAGCCATGTCTCTGTTGGTTCTCTCAGCTTTCAGCCTCTGCCTCGATCATAATCTTATGTGTGCATGTGTTGTGTCCAACTGTCTGTACCCCATGGTCTGTTTGTCTGTGGAATTTTCCAGCAAGAATACTGGAGTGGGTTGCCATTTCCTTCTCCAGGGGATCTTCTAGACCCAGGGATCAAATTTGAGTCTCTTGCATCTTCTGCATTGGCAGACAGACTCTTTACCACTGTGCCACCTGGGAAGCTCAATATTACTGTAGCTCCTTCTAAATACCACAGAAGATTAGTCAGGGTATGTAGTTGATCTCCCTTTCATTACCAGTCTCTTTTAAATGTCTTACATAAGAGTACAGTAAAACAAGGAAGGCGTCAAATTACTGAGTCTTCTGTATCTGGCATTAAGCTAAAAAACTTCCCCTATAATTTGAAGTAATTCTTACAACAACTCTTGAGATAGATAATATTATTGTTCCAATTTCACAAATGAAGAAGTTAAATCTGAAAGAGACGGAAGTGGTTGCACAAGGTCATAAAATGATGGAGCCAAGATTTTAAAGCAGATCAACTTGACCCCAGACTCTCCGTTAACGACACCGGCAGCAATGTTCTCTGGTTGCCCAAGGGGTCCAGATTACCCGTCTGTCACATTTGATGAGCAAAGATCCAGAGACCGTTAAAATTGGGGTGTGAGTTTCTGTTTTTGGCAACCTTTTAGTGAGAACTAAAGGAACTTTCAGTCTCTTTGTATCTTGGGTAATTTTAACCATGCATCTTACATCCTACATTTCTTGACTTCTCAAAAGTCTTCCAAGAACTGGATTTCTTCTTGCTGTGGATGAGACGAGTTTGTGCTTTCAGAGAGGTTTAGGAGCATATCCTCTTATGTAATGATTGCTCCCATGAAGGAAATGTACTACTCATATCTTTAGACACTGTTCTCCAGCTCGATTCCCTCACACATATTTATTGAGCACCTACTAACTTCCAGGTTGGTTTGGGCACCAGGAGGACAATCATGGACACACTGTCCATGCCCACACTGGGCAATGTTCTGCTGGGAGAAATAAACACTCCCATATTTTCTAATAAATCCCATTTTTCTTGATTTATAGCCTAACGGTCAGGCTCCTGTTATAATTCTCTAGTTAAATTCAATATCAGAAAATATTACCTTACAATTCTTCTGTATTATCTTCCTCTTCATGAATCCTGCAAACTTACAATGAATGATGTCCTTTGAGGCCAAGGGGAAAATAATGAATATTAATGAGTGCCTGTAATATGCATTGTATCTATAAACATCATCTCATTTAATCATCACAAAAGCATAAGGAAGCACAAGTTATCGTCTTCATTTTCAAATGAAATGCCTGAGGGAATTCCCTGGTGGCCCAGAGGTTAGAAATCTTACCTTATACTGCTGGGTGCTGGGTTTGATCCCTAATTGGGGAATTAGGATCCCCCAAGCCACATGGCATGACCAAAAAAAAAAACAAAAAAAACAAAAAAAAACAGGAAGTCCCAGAGGTTAAATCACAGAGCTTGAGAAAGTCAGAGTTTGAAAGTAGATACCAGGTACAGTGTAGAGGACCCCTTTTGCTTCCCATTTAAGAAGGAAACCATTCACCTGGGGCCATAGCCTCAGGGAGATCCTAGGGAGCAGCCAGCATTTCCTTAGGCCTTGAAGGTGGGTCAGAGCAGTGACTGAATCACGGCACAGAGTTTTGTGCTGTCAACTTAAAAAGTAGTCACAACCTAAAAATTGAGAGTTACGTTTCGTTTGGCGGGAATTTTTAGGTAGATGTTCAAGCCTGGGAGACAGCATCTCAAGTGATCCTGAGAGAACTGGTCCACGGAGGTGAGGGAAGGAGCCAGATTACACAGAAGGTTTGCAACAAAAGGGCAGGTAGTCTGAGCATCAGAAGATCATTGCTAATGAAAGAAAATCAGATATACCAAGCTAAGGAACTTAGTGCTTGTCTGTGTGTGGAAAGATGCAAGAGTCTGGGTTCACTAAAATCATTCCTATCGTAGGCCTATCAGCTATCTGGGTCAGGATCCTGTGTTTTTCACATCCTGCGCCCCTTGGGGCTCCCTGTAGGGAGTGGCTGCAGTCTGCAGGGTCCTGTGTTCTCACATCCTACACCCCTTGGGGCTCACTGTAGGGAGTGGCTGCAGTCTGCAGGGTCCTGTGTTCTCACATCCTGCGCCCCTTGGGGCTCACTGTAGGGAGTGGCTGCAGTCTGATGGCTGCTAGATCACAAATATTCTTCCTCTTCCTGAGTGACCTTAGAGCTCACCAGCTCACAAAGGAGGGCTGCAATCACTGATGACTGTGACACCCTTGTCTACTGATAAGGCAGGAAATATTCCATTTCTCAGTGCACTCTCCACTCCCCCAGACTCTTCATATAGAGTCAGGAGGCAACCCTAGTGCTTGCACTTCTACCTTTGGAATTTAGTCCTTGAGTCATAAATGCTTTCAGTCTTCAAAGATTCGCTATTGACTGAGAGGCAGATTCTGTGTTAATGGGACAATTAAGTCATGGAAGGAGGAGGCTGAGTTGATGGGGAGATAGAGAGATCCCAGAGGCAAACTTTTGCTACCTTCCAAAGTTGAAGTCTTGACCTTCACGCTACCAACGTGAAGGATGTGAGGAAATTTGCCCCTGGAATCTCTCTCCTCAGTTACAGAGCTGGAATTAGAAGCCTAAAGATCTCAAGTTATAGAAGTAAGATCTCCGTCTGTACAACACAGAGAACAAACATCAAAACATCATGATGTTATAAACTTTTCCTTTCTAAACGTGGAATCTCTACACCAGGTCTCTAGGGAGTTAGATTCAGCCTACACAGTATTCTATTCTAGCAAAATAATTTTATTTATCTAACTTCTTAAATTTAGTTTTTTTTAAAAAAGATTATTTTACCTCTAAGGAATATGAGGAAAGTATTATAGTGAAAGTTGAGAACTCCCTAAAAATGCATTTTTAAATTATTTTAATATTATAGATGTTTATTATTTCTCACACAATGCCTTATTTTATAAGGTGGATGGAAGTTGGAGCTTATTTATTTTGAAGAAATGTACTCTGAATTGTCTGAGTGAGGGATGACTCTGATGTCAGTTGACCCATGGATGGGTTAGATATTAATTGACCCATTGTTGGTCCTAGAATAAGGTCATATTTATTTTTGAGATAAATCAAAGGATGATATCAACTGTGAGTCACACAAAGAATTTCGTATTCACAGAGCCTGGCCTAAGGGCTATATAAAGAGACTCATTTAAGGAACTTGCATTGGAAAGGAGCAGGGTAAATTGGGTTAAGCTGTTCAGAAGAAGTGTAGAATGAAGTTTCTTCTGTTGATACTAGCTCTGCAGGTTGCTGCTTCTGAAGCTGCCCCGCTGACTGACTATCCAAGCCCTGAAGAAAATGACGTGGCATTCGCTCAAGTAAGAATTGGCACTATAGAATTTATCTAGCCTGATTTTTGTCTTTATTTCACTGACCTGTTTTATCCTGAAAGTACTAGTTGAAAACTGTTTTAGGGAGCTATTGGATTTTAGCACTGTTTTGTTGTTGTCTTATTTTTATTTATTTATTGCTGAAGAGGAATGTAAGAAAAAAGTGTCTGGGAAGAAAAAATTTTCCTCTGCTTTTCTAGATTCTTCTGGCTGGTCTAAAAATTAAATTGATATGAGACAGATTAACAAGAGAAAATCAAACAAAAGTTTCATAACATCCATATATGTGAGAGATTCAAAAAAACTGAGTAACTCTCCAACATGGCCAAACCCTTGCCTTAAAAAGGCATCAGTGTGCAGCCGAGTTATAAATACAGAACTCCAACAGAAACCTTTCTACATAATGATGTATCAATAAATGTATTTTTTCCAGAGATATTTGGCAAACTTTTATGGCCTCGAGATGGAAACAACTCCAATGACAAAAATGAAAGTCAATAGGAATGTCATGGAGAATAAAATTCAGGAAATGCAGCAATTCTTTGGGCTAAAAGTGACTGGGCAACTGGACACATCTACTCTGGACATGATGCACAGACCTCGATGTGGAGTGCCGGATGTTCAAAATTTCCAACTATTTCCAGGGCGGCCGGTCTGGAAGAAACGTCTTATCACCTACAGGTAACATCATAGCCAAGTATTTTTCTACTTTCCCCTAGGTCTGTGTTCTAGAAACTTGAGCCAATTAGATACAGCTCTAAATCTGGAAGTAGATAGGAAGCATCCCTCGATTATTAACACTACCCCTGTGTTAAAATAGTGTCTCTAGAAGGGAAAACCGTTCGCTCAATGGAATTGTTGGGCTTGCAAGTCCAGAACAGAGTAGGAAAGCCATAAGTAAAAGAAGAATGAAGCTGGATCTAAAAAGAAGCAAGAGAAAGTTTTATAGACTATTTAGATGGATAAATGAAGAAGTCTGGGAGCAGGGGTAAAAGGCATAAGCCTCTACAAATGTAAATCCTTCATAATGGTGACCTGTAAATAAGTGAGTAGAAATCAAGTTAGATTCTGTTTAAGAAGTAAGGTTCCCAAGGATAAATATTTCTGTAGATGAAGCAGGTTTTTCTCATCTGGACTACTGATTTATGGAACCATTCATTCTTGAATGATGCTAGCAGAAATGAAGTATTGTAATAAAACAAAGTTAACACATGGTTTCCATGTATTTTCCTCTTTTGTTCTGCTGGTAAAGAATCAACAATTACACCCCTGACTTGAAGCCTGAAGATGTTGACGATGCCTTCCAGAAAGCTTTTCAAGTATGGAGTGATGTGACCCCCCTGAAATTCAGAAAGATTCATGACAACAAGGCTGATATCATGATACAATTTGCATTTCGAGGTAGAGAACTTGGACTTATGTCATCTGTCTCATTTGGCGTGACCCAAGTGGCACAGTAGTACAGAATATTCTTGCCAATGCAGGAGATGCAAGAAATGCGAGTACAATCCCTGGGTCAGGAAGATCCCTTGGAGTAGGAAATGGCAACCGTCTCCAGTATTCTTACCTGGAAAATTCCATAGACAGAGGAACCTGGCAGGCTACAGTCCATGGGGCCACAAAGAGTTAGACATGACTGAGCATACACTCACACACACACACATAACATGTGTAGAAAGACTAATTTGCTTTTTCTTTTTTAAAAAATAAGAACATGGAGACGCCTATCCTTTTGATGGCCCATGGGGAATCCTAGCCCATGCTTTTGCACCTGGAGCTGGTCTTGGAGGAGATGCACATTTTGATGAGGCTGAAACCTGGACTAAAGGACACAAAGGTAGGCTCCCCAAGCCCTCAAAGAATTAGCAAATCCTAACAAATTCTAAGTTATATCCTGTTTTTGAAAGGCCACATTCTGAG
Source organism: Bubalus bubalis (assembly GCF_019923935.1). NCBI lineage: Eukaryota > Metazoa > Chordata > Mammalia > Artiodactyla > Bovidae > Bubalus > Bubalus bubalis. The sequence continues at coordinate 79,784,417 of NC_059172.1, read as the reverse complement.
AAAGGATTATAAGGACAGGAAAACTTTTTCTGATTACAATTTTGACACTGAATAAAATTGTAGCACTGTTTCCACTTCACCCTCTATAAATGGAGTATATTGGACTAGATTATTTTAAAGTTCATTTCCAAGAATCTATGAAGATAAACTAGTTTATTAGTATATACTCAGGAACCTTAAGAACCATAGTATGGAAAGAAAAAAGCCATTATTTAGGGGATCAGTTTTTGGCAGTACAATCCATAAACTCGAACAAATACAGATACTAACGCTGTATATGCCAACAATCCTAGAACAGTGTGATCATTTGCATAATTCATTATATGCCAACAATTTCCTAAATTCAGAGTGGCATAAAAAGATGAAGTTTTAGAGGATTTAGAGATCTCTATAAAGAAATACAAGGTTATGTGGTCAGGTAGTCTCTTGTGGTTTGGAGATAAAAACTTCAAAATGCCCCATTGATCATTTAATACCTTGTGTGTACTTACAGAGGGGATAAAACTCATCATCCATCCCAGACAGTTGGGGGATGAGGGTAACAAACATCCCCTGTTATTTGGAGAAGTCACTATGCACTGGAAAATCCAAGGCTTCACATGGGAAGCTTTCTTAATATTCCTATCGGAGATTCTAGACTCTATGACTGACTATATATGGAAAGGAAGTAAAGAGAAATTCATCAAGAGTATGCTCTACTCAGCACCATCATCTCCACCCCCAGCTGACGTTGCTTGCATTGATGGCAATATTTTTATAGACCAGAAAGGCTATTTGTTTTCGTCTGACACATGGCCTAAGGCTTATGAAACCTTTGATTAAGAAGAGAACTTTTTTTTGTTGTCAAAAGACAAATGATTAGGTCCTGGCTGAGCCTCAAATCCTCAGTAGATATGTTACATTTGTGCAAATTTTATCCAAAGGCATTTTGGGTTTGTAATCTTTTCATCTGACAGGAGAAAGGTGCTGATTAGCCTGGAGAATTTTTAAAATTCTAAAGAAACTTAGGAAAGTCATTTAATACAGACTTTTACAGATAGAGAAAAGAAAAGGTTAGAGGCTACCTTGTGAAAAAGCTGGGACCAGACCACTTATTCCCTGGGTCCTATCTTAGCACGATGTATACTTTCTATTTGTCCATGTTGCCTTATTTTAATTTGCTTAATTCTAAGCTTTCAAAAGACTGAATTATTTATGAAAATTCTAATTTAAAATCCTTATTCTTGACTAACTTTGATACAGTAAATTCTTTTTCTTTTTGACACAGTAAATTAAATGAACAATTCCCATAGTCTTTACTGAGTTTCTATCAGGGTGTTAGGTGATGGAGGTGCTTAGATTCAGAAATGAAAAGGGCACAGTCTTGCCACTGAGAAATACACAATCTAAAAGGAAACAGAACACAAACAAAAATCCATTATTTTGAGATGAGAACCAATAGCGATCTTTTGTACCAAGTAGTACAGGAATTGAGAATAAGATAAATTCAGGTTTAGGCTAAATTGTAAAAGGTTTTGTTTACTCTTCCCAGTCTTATGCAGAGTGGAGAGAATTAGTCTTTGCGTCTTCTTTCTCTGTTTCGTAGAAGTGAAAGCATCTCTGAATTTGTTACTGGACCCATGTGTTACAGGGAGTGCTTGGAGGATCCGTATTCTTAGAGATCCCTCAGAGAGGTGTGAACTCTTTGCTTATCTTGGGTTCTAGAGATTATTTCAAGATCAGGCTCTGTAGCTAAATGGTGTGTGACCCTGGAAAGTCACTTCTGAGCTTCCTTTTGCTATAGAGAAAGAAAGAAAAAAATGAAGGCATTAGACTATAATGAAGATTTTTTTAAAAATCAGGAATTTTCAAATCTTCTGAGAATTAGGAAATCTGAGAGAAAGGGCACACCCTTGTCTCTTACCTACAAAGATACAGCCTCTGGGACATACAGAAAAAAAAAAATAACAGTTATAACTATAATGTGGTAGTGTAAATATGTCTAAAGTATAAATATAGTCTCTTTGATTTCATTGGGAATCATGTTTAGGAAAAGGGTGTCCAAGAAATTTTTAGAGCCAAGAAATTTGGATGTAAATCTTGGCTCTGGCACTTGATTTGTCATTTAATCTTGCTGATACTGTATCCTCATCTGAAAATAGAGAACAAAATGACTTCCTTTTGGTTGTGTAAGTATTAGACATAATGTGGTGTTTTTCTCAGTGACTCACAATACTGTACCTTAATATGGATTTAAGATTTGAGCTTTGTAAAGGAAGGTTACCAAAGACTTTTCTATATCCAGTGAAGCCTGATTAAGAGAAAAGCAGAACAAGGTCATGTGAGTTGAAAATTATTTAGGAGCAATGAACACAGCTGTGAGTTATTCCAGAAGTTTTGACAATGGAACATATTTCATTTGAGAGTGCAGCAGTCCTTAACCAGAGGCATACACTACCGCGTGTAAAGCAGACAGCTAGTGGGAACCTGCTGTATAGAAGAGGCAGCTCAGCTTGGTGCTCTGTGGTGACGGAGACGGCTGGGATGAGGGGATGGGAAGGAGCTCCCAGAGGGAGGGGACATATGTATGCATATAGCTGATTCACTTCATTGTACTGCGGAAACTAACACAATATTTTAAAGCGACTATTTTCCTGGTGGCTCAGACGGAAAAGAGTCTATCTGCAGTGCGGGAGACCTGGGTTCGATATCTGGGTGGGGAAGATCCCCTGGAGGAGGAAATGGCAACCCTCTCTAGTACTCTGGCCTGGAGAATCCCATGGATGGAGGAGCCTGGCGGGCTACAGTCCATGGGCTCGCAAAGAGTCGGACACGACTGAGCAACTTCACTTTCACTTTATATCCCAATAAAAAGAAAAGAAAAAGAATATGTGGAAACATTTTTTTGGTTGTCAAAACTAGAGGGGAGTGTGCTACTTGAATTCAACGGTAAAACTAGAGACTTATAAAGATCCATAATGCACAGGACAACCCTGAGAGCAAAGAGGAGTCTGTCCTATAATGTCGACAATGCCAAGGCTGAAAAAGCTTGCTCATGAAGGAGGAAAGTGAGATATTTCTAAAAGTTTCCCTTTTCATGGTGTCAGATGTTGTGTCATTGTTCTATAGATGCCAATAGATTTCACTGGTTCTCTCTTAGGCCCAAACTTGTTCCTAGTTGCTGTTCATGAGATTGGCCATTCCTTGGGTCTTGGCCATTCCAGCGATACACGTGCCATAATGTTTCCCAGCTACAGAGATGTCGACTACAGGATATTTCGCCTCTCTGCTGATGACATACATGGCATTCAGTCTCTCTATGGTGAGTTGAATTTCTTCACCATTTTGCCAAATAAAGAATTTTGCCAAATAATTTATTTTGCCAAATAAAGATACTCATGAATAATCTCATACTATCAGCATTTGGATAAACATTAAGATTTATCTTCTCTTTGAACCCCATGAAAATTCTGTGAGGTATAGGCAACATAGATATTATCTTCATTTATGGATGAGTACAAGGGGACCTAGTGTGTTAATGCCTGAGCCAGAGGTAAAACCTGAGTCTTCTGGTCTGAAATCTGTTCTTCCCATCCAGCATACCATTGTCTTTTGAAGAAGGCATATGGAGAAATAATCTAACCAGAACAGGAGAACAGAGTGATCAGATTTTTATTCTCTACAATGTTGCAACCACATGGAAGGGGAAAATATTTGTTGTATTCCTGTGAATGTTATAGAAAACATAATTGCTTTTTAAGTATTTTTCATCAAGAACATTGAATGTTTTAAAGAGTGTTTCTTCATCTTCAAAACTAAAAGGCATTTTTTTTTTCTAATGCTTCTTGAAATGTACTTTCAGGACGTCCAGATAAACACCAAGTTCCATCAAATCCTGACAGTACAAACCCAGCTGCTTGTGACCCCAATATGAGTTTTGATGCTGTTACTACTGTGGGAGATAAAATTTTTTTCTTTAAAGACTGGTAAGATCATTTCACATCTAACAAATATTAAAGGCTGATCCCTTAGATTTTTTTGTGTGTGAGAGAGAATGGTGAAACGTGATTTACAAACGAAGTAGATAAAATCTGTGAGTTGGAACTTGGACTTGATTCTGAAGGCAATGGAGAGATCTTGAGGATCTTGAAGCAGGAGAGCAGTGTGATTATATTTGTTTTAACTAGAAAACTGACCTGTAAAAATGGATCTGTGGCAAGAATCTGGGTTGGGGACAGATAAAACAGGTAGCAAGGATGTCAGACTATTTTAATCATGCTGATAGATTTTAATTAAGATGGTCAAATCTGGACTTAAAGCTGTGACAGAGTACCAGACTCGATTCTTGATTATAAAAAAGAGAATTCCAGGATGATGTATGGTTTTTGTCTTAGAACATATATTGAACCAGATATTGGATGGGTGGGGCAGTGAAGAAAATTAGTATTTGATAGATAGAACAAATATTCCCCATTATTGAGTTTATGGAACTGAGATACTTGAGGTTGAGTTGACTTCCTTTAGGTTACAGAACTGGTGCCTGGGCTGTGAGCTCAGACTAGAACCTGGATACCTTGGTTCCAAGCTCCATGTATTTCCATATGCCAGTCTGCCTGTAAGATCATTGCTAGTATTGGAGGTGATTAAAATCCTCTGCATGTGGTTCTCCTACACAAATGCCCATAGAATAGAATGTGAAGCTACTGGAAAGAAACATGAAGTTCTTTCACAGGTCCTTCCCTTTTCATGGTTCTTTGGTCTACAGAGATCTTTTAATGTGTTAAATGTTTCTTGTCAGGTTCTTCTGGTGGAAGCTTGCTGAGAGTCCAAAAAGCAGCGTTAGTTTAATTTCTTCTTTAGGTCCAAACCTACCATCTTACATTCAAGCTGCTTATGAAATTGCAGACAGAAGTCATGTTTTTCTTTTTAAAGGTAATTCCAATGTTTAGTTTTGCTATTGAGTCTACTTCTAAGGAAGAGAACAAATTAAGGAAATAGTACTACATTTAAAGAACTTTTAAAAAGGCACTCCAGATTTTTATTAATGGAGGCTCTGAAATATAGCCCCAAATAGGGTAAATATACTTATGTAATATGTAAAGCTTATTGCAAAATTTTATGAAATATAAGATGATAATACTTTGGGAAAAAAAATACAGAGCTATAGAAGGTAAACCATGTTTAAGAACAGGAGTAATATATTTTGAATCTATGAAATAAGAATGATGTTTCTTGTGCTGAGTCAGTATTTCTATTACTCTTTCTGTATGATTACAGTGTACCCATTCTCTTTGTCTTTACAGATGACAAGTACTGGTTACTGAACAATTTGAAACCGCAGTTAAACTATCCCAAGAGCATACATTCTTTGGGCTTCCCCTCCTCAGTGAAAAAAATTGATGCAGCTGTTTTTAACCCACTTTTCTATAAGACCTACTTCTTTGTAGGTAACAAGTTTTGGAGGTGAGCTTTAATGGTTGATGATTTGACCCCTAAGATTTGTGAAACAGTCAGGGAATGGGATTTTTCAGAAGACAGCTTTTAATCTAAATTTTAAAAAGCCCTTGATTTTTCTACAAGAGGGATCAAGATAATATAGCACTGGAACAGTTGTTTTAAACCTAATTCTTTTCTCTGTACTGTTGGTTTATGATAGGAGATGACAATACATGTTTTAAAAGGAGCACTTTAAATAAAATGTCATGTTACTAATCACAGTGGAAATGAATTGAAAAAGAGAGGTGTCGATGTATGAGACCTAGTATTTGCAGTCAGTTTGCAGGGCGTATGCATTTTCAGATTCCTTTCTGGAAATGTTGGACCCCAAGGAGACAGAATGAGGGAACCATGCTGTGAGTGACAGCAGGTTGTTCCAGGTCTTCACTAGCTGGAAGTTAGAGAGTCAGGCTCTAGCACGGGCAGAAGCATTCTGGCAGAGCGGGGAGAGTGCTTGACTGGAAGTCAAGAAGCCTAGGGTTTGAGTCCTAATCTGTGAATGGTTTAGGTCCTTGGTTTTCCTATGGGTACAGTTTAAACTCTTTCAGAAGAGAATAAGGCAGGTTTTGTGATTCATAACCATGAAATATCAAGCTTAATGTCATGAAATCCATATTTTGATGTAGTTTATGCTGGTTATTTCTTTGCTCAGGTATGACGAGAGGAGACAATTCCTGGACCCTGGTTATCCCAAGTTGATTACTACATACTTCCCAGGAATTGGCCCCAAAATTGATGCAGTCTTCTATTACAACAGTAAGTGGATTGGGAAACCATGAAATGAATGGAAAACCCTTATTAAAATACTGGATTATAGAGTCTTCAAGATCAGAGAAAAGGGCTCCAAATTGGAAGAGAACGAACTTTGCAGTTCTCCAAAGGCCACAGAGAGAAAATCTGCAACTTTTTGGCTCAGAATAGGTGGGCCAGAAGAGTGAGGTGGCATCAATGATGGATTTATACTTGGGTGGTCTGTCAGACAGGGAGCAGATAATTCTTGCCACTTTCATATGTCTGAGTCTCTGGGATTTCCATCACATCAAGCTGCACAGTATATGTAAGCGAGCAGATAGCAGTCAAGGCAAGCAGGAATCTTTTATACATTTTTATGTCCTGAGTTCTTTAACTTCCTTTCAGTCCCTTCCACCCTTCATGGGTTCTCATGGACTGAGTCTCAGGGTGGGATGAAAGAAGTTTGAATTTATTTGAATTTGTGTTTATGAATGTCTTCCAGCAAGGTCAGGCTAAGCAAGATATCTGTGGGTCAAGATATTTTGGGTTGTATTCCTATCCCCATGTTTTATTTACTTTCCCCATCAACACTTCTATGTACCCTACCTGAGTTCACTCTCCTCTCTTCCATTCTGAATTCTCCACCTGGAGTGTGAATTTTCAAAAACATTTGCATTTTTAAGAGTCAGTCTTAAAGACCGAACAAACTTCTCATTAAAGATAATAAAGATATTTATGGTGAAAAGACTAGTAATAGGTAGATATCTGAGGGCAGGATATCTAATCAAGAAATCCAACTTCATAATCTTGAATTTGATCTTGTTTAATCTAGGTTATCTTTTTTTTTTTTTAAGAATGCAATCAGAGAATTAAAATATTTCTTTTTTTTTTTTTTCATTTTTAGGACACTACTATTTCTTCCAAGGCTCTATATTACTTAAATATCATGTCCTAGCCCAACGTGTCGTTGAAAGTCTGAAAAGCGGTACTGTGCTAGGTTGTTAGTGATGATATAATTACTGGTGTTTGTCAGTTCACTTCAGTTTAAAAAGTATTTATTATATACTTGCTATGTGCCCAGTACCATGTATGGAGATATGTTATCATAAGGTAAAATCTATGAACCACAGATAAATGACTATATAGGCAAGTGATTATATAATATATATAAGATTATTTGATTTTGAAAATGCTCATTGTCAGTTTTTATTGAACTCTGAAGAGATACCTTCAAAGGCCAAAAGAATATCTTGGTTCCTAATATCCTTGAACTGACCAATTTTAATTATTTCTTTGGCTTAACTAAGTCAAGAAATGATTAGTCTCTGTAACCACTGTATGTTTCAGCAAGGGTATTTTAATTATTTGGAGGTAAAGGCAGAAGGAGAAGAGGGCAACAGAGGATGAGATAGTTGGATGGCATCAGCAACTCCATAGACAAGTATTGGGCAAATTCTGGGAGATGGTGAATGACAGGGAAGCCTGGTGTGCTGCAGTCCATGGTGTCGCAAAGAGTTGGATACAACTTGGTGACTGAACAGCAACAACAAAAGTAGACTATACTTAGAACTTTTTAAATGACAATTAATGAAAGTAATATATAAATAAATCATATAATTATGGTGATAATATAATTTTATTCTATTGTTTGTGTTGACTTTTCTGTTATCTTTTATAATATATGTATTGCTCAAATAAAAACTTGAAAGAAAGTATTTGGTTTTTAAGAATTTTTTTCTTTAAAAACAGAATATGTGTTTTGAAAATAATTTTGGACCTACTATTAAATAATAGTTGGACTTCCCTAGTGGCTCAGACAGTAAAGCATCTGCCTACAATGTGGGAGACCTGGGTTTGATCCCTGGATTGGGAAGATCCCCTAGAGAAGGAAATGGCAACCCGCTCCAGTACTCTTTCCTGGAGAATCCCATGGATGGAGGTGGGCTACAGTCCATAGGGTGGCAAAGAGTTGGACACGACTGAGCTATTTCACTTTCACTTTCTTTCTTTCCACTTTCACTATTGAATAAAATGTCTATTACTGCATAAAGGGGTGAAAGAGAGATAAGGCAACCAGAAACAGGAAAAAGTCATATTTGTTTTGGTCACTTGCCTAAAGCCACCTGAGTCTTTGGTCTCAAATCTAGACAGCATTCTCCAGACCACAAACAACCCCAAGGACCACCTGCAGTGCATGACCTTGAGCCTGGAGAGAAAAAGGAATGAAATGCGAACTTCCCATTTCAGTAAACTTTTCATCACAGTCACGTCAGGTTTCTCTTAACACACATTCTCTCTCTCTCTCTGGATTGCACATATATTAAAATACGTGCACTTAACATATGCACATAATCACTAACAACTTATGGGTTTGTGGAACGCTCGTAGTTTTCTATGTATTTTCACATCATTGCTGACTGATATATTCAAGATCTAAGAAATGGTCAAGCCTATTTCAACTCAGGAGGAGGGCTTACAAATAGCTGAGAAAAGAAGAGAAGCTAAAGGCAAAGGAGAAAAGGAGAGATATACCTATTTGAAAGCAGAGTTCCAAAGAGTAGCAAGGAGAGATAAGATAACCTTCTTCAGTGATCAATGCAAAGAAATAGAGGAAAACAGTAGAATAGGAAAGACTAGATATCTCTTCAAGAAAATTAGAGATACTAAGGGAACATTTCATGCAAAAATGGGCACAATAAAGGACAGAAATGGTATGGATCTAACAGAAGCAGAAGATATTCAGAAGAGGTGGCAAGAATACACAGAAGAACTATACAAAAAAGATCATCTTGACCCAGATAACCATATGAGATCACTCACCTAGAGACAGATACCTTGGAGTGTGAAGTCAGGTGGGCCTTAGGAAGCATCACTATGAACAAAGCTAAAGGAGGTGATGGAATTCCAGCTGAGCTATTTCAAATCCTAAAAAAATGATGCTGTTAAAGTGCTGCTCTCAATATGCCAGCACATTTGGAAAACTCAGCAGTGGCCATAGGACTGGAAAGGATCTTTTTTCTTCCAATCCCAAAGAAGGGAAAGGCCAAAGAATGTTCAAACCACTGCAAAACAGTACTTATTTCACACTCTAGCAAAGTAATGCACCAAATTCTCCAAGCTAGGCTTCAACAGAATGTGAATCGTGAACTTCCAAATATTCAAGCTGGATTTTGAAAAGGCAGAGGAGCCAGAGATCAAATTGCCAACATCCTTTGGATCATTGAAAAACAAGAGAGTTCCAGAAAAACATCTACTTCTGCTTTATTGACTACACCAAAGCCTTTGACTGTGTGAATCACAACAAACTGTGGAAAATTCTTAAGGAGATGGGAATACCAGACCACCTTACCTGCCTCCTGAGAAATCTGTATGTAGGTCAAGAAGCAACAGTTAGAACTGGACATGGAACAACAGACTGGTTCCAAATTGAGAAAGAAAGGAGTACGTCAAGGCTGTATATTGTCACCCTGTTTATTTAATTACATGCAGAGTACATCATGCAAAATTCTGGGCTGGGTGAAGCACAAGTTGGAATCAAGATTGCCGGGAGAAATATCAATAACCTCAGATATGCAGATGACACCACATTTATGGAAGAAAGAGAAGAACTAAAGAGCCTCTTGATGAAAGTGAAAAAGTAGAGTGGAAAAGTTGGCTTAAAACTTAACATGCAGAAAACTAAGATCATGGCATCTGGTCCTATCATTTCATGGCAAATAGATGGGGAAACAGTGGAAACAGTGAAAGACTTTTATTTTGGGGCACTCCAAAATCACTGCAGATGGTGACTGCAGCCATGAAATTAAAAGACGCTTGCTCCTTGGAAGGAAAGTTATGACCAACCTAGCCAGTGTGTTAAAAAGCAAAGACATTACTTTGCCAACAAAGGTCTATCTAGTTAAAGCTATGGGTTTTCCAGTAGTCATGTATGAATGTGAGAGTTGGACTATAAAGAAAGCTGATGTTTTTGAACTGTGGTGTTGGAGAAGACTCTTGAGAGTTCCTTGGACTGCAAGGAGATCCAACCAGTCAATTCTAAAGGAAATCAGTCCTGAATATTCATTGGAAGGACTGATGCTGAAGCTGAAACTCCAATACTTTGGCCACCTGATGGGAAGAACTGACTCATTTGAAGAGACCCTGATGCTGGGAAAAATTAAAGGCAGGAAGAGAAGGGGATAACAGAGGATGAGATGGTTGGATGGCATCACTGACTTGATGGACATGAGTTTGAGTAAACTCCAGGAGTTGGTGAAGAACAGGGAAGCCCGGCGTGCTACAGTCCATGGGGTTGGAAAGAGTTGGACACGACTGAGCAACTGAACTGAACTGAATCTTTATACCTACATTACAAGCTATGTATCAGTATCCTGATCTCACAGGTTAAAAAATGAACTTCATAAAAGTTAAAACATTTGTTCAAATTCACATACACATTAGGTAGCAGAAATGATGCAACTGTTGTTTAATCAAACCTATAAAACAAATAGAGACAAGAGTTTGTAGTGCCTTCAAATTAAATTCAATCTCTGCATTTCATTTGTTTTTAACATCTTAGCCTGGACTTAACCCTTTCCAAAATTTTTCTTTCTCAAATGTTCATATTCTTGAAAACTGAAACCTGGATATGTCTCTTGTCCCAACATATGTCTGGTGGTCTTCAATTTGGAGGTGCCTTTCATGAATTTCTGACCTTCTGACTTCCCTCTCCTCTTTCTAAGTCCAGTCTTTCCTGTCAATTATCTTCCACTTGTGCTGCCCACTTAAGACAAATGTCTGTGAGCAGTGAATATATTTTACTGAGATTCCAAAATCCTAAGTCTTCTTACTCACCAAGGCTGGTCAATATTCCAATTCCAGAAAATTACCATTGAAAATCTTGCTGGCCATGAATTCATAAGTGTTCATCAAAAAAACCATCTCTAAAGTTCTGACCATAAACACACAATTCAGTACCTTTGTGGCTCAAAACACATTTCACAATCTTTCCTTTCTTTGAAAATAATATTTTATGCGTTTATAAAATGGGAACATTTTGTTCTAGGTCATGAATTTAGAGAAAAAGTGGAAAAACTTCTCAAACCTCAAACTTCATTTATGCTCACATCTCCCTCAAGATATTTTCTTGTCAACTTGACTGTTCCAAAAAAAGTACAGAACCTGGGAGTAAGATTCTTGTTGCTGTTAATAATTTATTAACTATTTTATCTTGCCCTTAATTATTGAGCCAAATAGTATCAGATCATGCTCCTTCTTAGTTGAAACATTATCAGTCAACAGAATCAAAGTGGCAAAGCAGAAAGAGCTTAAGTTTGGGTGAAACAATTCTCAGAACTGTAATATACACTTACTGGCTCTGTGACACCAAACAAATTGTTTACTTTCTCTCTGCCCTTTTTTCTTCATTCTTAAAATAGAAATAAAAATGTCTATTCTACTCCTCCCTACCAGTGAGCTGACACCAGCCCAGAGGGCCCGCAGACCCAGCCTGTGCAGCTAGCCCCAAAGAAACATGACCCCACCTTCCAACAGGCCCATACTCACTGCACGAGGCAAGACCTAGCAGCCATCTGTGCCAGCCCTGCCTTCCAGTGTGCCCACAGTAGCTGGCCCAACCACAAGAGAAAGGGGCACTCCTACAGCACATAGCTTTGGTAACCAGAGGGGAGCATGTTGATGAGCCCCATGATGCCACTTTTCCAAGATCTGGAAGTGCAACTGACATACCTGATACAAATACAACACAAAAAATAAGGCAAAATGAGAGGGCAGAGGAAAATCTTCCAATCAAAGGAACAAGACCATATCTTTTTTAAAAGTGAAGACTGTATTACACACTCCAAGAAAAGTAATAGGCTTTAATTATCTAAAAGCATATAAAATAATGAAAGTTCAGAATCTTTACTTCTTTCTTCTAATGGTATAATTTTAATGGGGAGTAAGCTGGCACCCTATCACTAGCTGTGTAGGTTTATGTGAGTTAGCCATGCTTTGGTACATAGCCAACTCTACTTTAGCTATTACCGCAATACAGTTTCATTCTATCCTTACATAATGTGACCTATCCAAAAATGTGTCAACATTTACAAATCATGACTCATAAGAAGATGAGTTGTCTTAACCATGGCAAAGCATTGCCCAGGATCATTACATGGCTTTGTCAAGGCAATGAGTATTACTGGTTACAGATATCTGACTTAAGCCCCAGAATATAATACTTATGAATTCCAGAATTTAAGTAAATAATATATGGAGAACTAAAGAAGAAGTAATTCAGCCGAGTGTAAATACTCCAAACCTTCTTCTTTTACGGCACAGGGTAGAGACAACTTTTTCAGTGAGAGACTGAACAGAAGAACAGACAATGATTAAACTATACATGAAAACAGAACTTTGACCCATTATCTGTAGCAGTCTGCCCAGGAAACCAATCCCTTTATATGCAATAAACAACCCAGGCAAGCAACGTGTAAGTGCAAGAAGCTAGATTGATATCGCCAGTGACAATCTAGGAGGCTAAAAGGTAGCTTTTGTGACAATCCAAAATGTCCAACATTTGCTGAGAAACTGACAGCCTCTCTCTTTTTGTCTTGTTTCCAACTTGGATCAATCAGAAAAATTCAAATATGTACCTCCTAACCAATAGCACAGGATGCCCACTTCTAGTTAGCCCAGCTACAGTGTCCCCATATCAACAGTTTCCAATCAGGATACATGTGGAAACTTCCCTTTCCCCGACCATAATGTTTTCCATGTGTCTGTCTGCTTTGAGTTTGTCTGCCAAAACATGATTTTCAGTGGCTGACTTTCCTCTATAGCAAGCGCTGAATAAATAGACATTGCTTGGCCTCATTTAATCTTTGCTTTTTTCCATACTAGGCACAGACCTGTCAAGTCACAAAGAAAGGAACTGTGAATCAATCTTAACTGTGAAAAGTGAAAGTGATAGCCATTCAATTCTGTCCGACTCTTTGCAACCCCATGGACTGTAGCCTGCCAGACTCCTCCATCCATGGAATTCTCCAAGCAAGAGTACTGGAGTGAGTTGCCATTTTCCTCTCCAGGGGAATCTCCTCAATTCAGGGATCAAACCTGAGTCTCCCGCATTGCAAGCAGATTCTTTACCATCTGAGCCACCAGGGAAGCCCTTAACTATAGACTAGTTAATCTCAGTTCTTCCCATTTTACAAGATTAATGGCATGCCATACCTTCTTCAAGAGATGGAAAATTCTTCAAGAGATGGGGATACCAGGCCACCTTACCTGCCTCCTGAGAATTCTGTATGCAGGTCAAGAAACAACAGTTAGAACTGGACATGGAACAATAGACTGGTTCCAAATTGGGAAAGAAAGGAGTACATCAAGGCTGTATATTGTCACCCTGCTTATTTAACTTATAGTCAGAGTACATCATGCAAAATGCCGGGCTGGATGAAGCACAAGCTGGAATCAAGATTTTTGAGAGAAATATCAATAATCTCAGATATGCAGATGACACCACCCTTATGGCAGAAAGTGAAGAAGAACTAAAGAGCCTCTTAATGAAAGTGACAAAGGAGAGTGAAAAAGTTGGCTTAAAACTCAACATTCATGGGGGTGGGGGCGCGCGGGGCTGGGGGGCCGGCGGCGCGCGCCTGTCGCCGCTGTCACACGCGTCCGCGCGTGTGTCTCTTCCCTCTGCCCACGATCGGTGGGGGGAGGGAGGAAGGCACGCAGGCGTCGGCGGGGCCCTTGCGCTCTCCCTTTCTTCCCAAAAAAAAAAAAAAAAAAAACTCAACATTCAAAACACTAAGATCATGGCATCTGGTCCCATCACTTCATGGCAAATAGATGGGGAAACAATAGAAACAGTGAGAGATTTTATTTTCTTGGGCTCCAAGATCACTGCAGATGGTGAGTGCAGCCTTGAAATTAAAAGACGCTTGCTCCTTGGAAGAAAAGTTATGACCAATCTAGACAGCATATTAAAAAGCAGAGATATTACTTTGCCAACAAAGGTCCATCTAGTCAAAGCTATGGTTCTTCCAGTAGTCATGTATGGGATGTGAGAGTTGGACTATAAAGAAAGCTTAGCACCAAAGAATTGATGCTTTTGAACTGTGGTGTTGGAGAAGACTCTTGAGAGTCCCTTGGACTGCAGGGAGATTCAACCAGTCCATCCTAAAGGAAATCAGTCCTGAATGTTCATTGGGAAGACTGATGCTGAAGCTGAAACTCCAATACTTTGGCCACCTGATGCAAAGAACTGACTCATTTGAAAAGACCCTGAATCTGGGAAAGATTGAAGGTGGGAGGAGAAGGGGACGACAGAGGATGAGATGGTTGGATGGCATCCACGACTTGATGGACATGAGTTTGAGTAAACTCCAGGAGTTGGTGATGGACAGGGAGGCCTGATGTGCTGCAGTCCATGGGGTCGCAAAGAGTCGAACACGACTGAGTGACTGAATGGAACTAATGCCTCCTCCTTCTTCTTCTTATTTTTTATCCTTCCTGTCCCTTTTCTGTCTGTATCATCTCTTTCCTTATATGGGACTTATATCTGCAGTCCTCTGGTTCTCCATACGGCTCACTTAGATTATAATAGCCCCTATAAGCCAGTCAGCTTTACCTTCTCCTTCTGCTAGTCCAGCTCATCACTACTACCAGATAAATCTCCTAGAAGCAGTGTTCTCATTTATCTGGCAGAAACATTACGTGGGAAATTTTTCAGTCTAAGAAGACAACTGGCCTCAGTCAAAATACCAGCACGGTGCTTTGTGGATCTCAACAAACTAAGGGCTTCCCTGGTAGCTCAGTTGGTAAAGAATCCACCTGCAATGCAGGAGACCCATATTCGATCCCTGGGTGGGAAGATCCTGAAAGGTTGTTGTTGAATCACACGAAGACACCCGGATTCTTGGCCCTTGGAGGAGAAGAATTCAATCCGGGGCCAGATACGAGGCTTGATTGCTCAGAGCTTTTTGCGTAATAAAGTTTTATTAAAGTATAAAGGAGATAGAGAAAGCTTCTGACATAGGCATCAAAAGGGGTTAGAAAGAGTACCCGCTTGCTAGCGTTAACAATGAGGTTATATAATCCAAAGAATGTCTGGAGGGTGTAAAGACCTCATCAGACCTACTCCCATAATTTACATTTTAAGATAACACTGTTCTCAGGCAAGATACATCCTTGTAAAGACCAGGTCTACTCCCATAATGAACATTTTAAGATAACAGAAGGTTGAATCCAAAGACTGTCCTTAGGCAGGATACATTATTGTTATATAATCCTAAGGAATGTGGAGAAAGAAAAAAAGTTTGTCCTTTCTTCCTCCTTGAGAATTCCAGACCCCTCTCTCCTTGGGGACCCCTAGACTCCCTATCAACCTGCCTAGGAAATGACTCTCTCAATTCCCTGGAGAAGGGAAAGGCTACCCACTCCAGTATTCTGGCCTGGAGAATTCCATGGATGGAGGAGCCTGGCAGGGGGTTCTCAAAGAGTCAGACATGACTCAGCAACTATCACTTCACTTCACTTCATAATTGCTTTATAATGTTGTGTTACTTTCTGCTGTACAGTGAAGTGAGTAAACTATATATTTACATATATTCCCCCCCTGAGACCTCCCAACTACCACCCTATCACGTCACAGAGTACTGGGCTGAGCTTCCTGTGTTTTACAGCAGGTTCCCACTAGTTATCTATTTCACACATGGTAGTGTATATATGTCAATCCTAATCTCCCAATGTGTCCCACCCTCCCCATCCCCCTACTCCCACATGTCCATTTTCTATGTCTATGTCTCTATTCCTGCCCTGGACATAGGTTCATCTGTGCCATCTTTCTAGACTTCATACATATACATTAATATATAATATTTACTTTTCTCTTTCTGACTTACATTACTCTGTATGACAGACTTGGTCCATCCATATCTCTACGAATGACTCAATTTCATTCCTTTTTATGGCTGAGTAATATTCCATTGTATGTGTGTGCCACAGTTTATCTGTTCATCTGTCATTGAACAATTAGGTTGTTTCCATGTCACGGCTACTGTAAATAGTGTTGCAATGAGCATGTACTATACACGGCACATAAAAGGAAAAGTCATAACATTGAAAACAAAATTGCTTTAGAATATACAAAATTGTTTTATAATATACTTTTTCACTATTTATAGGGTCAGAGAAGCTATATTAGAAAAAAAGATTTGGAGGCTTATCTATGTTTATCTTATAAAACTTTAGGAACTTGCAGTCATTTTAAAGAACTGCAAAGATTTTTTTTTTTTTTTTCCCTCAAATGTCTGATCAGGGACCAGAACATTTATTTTTCAATGAACTAGAAAACATTGAAACTACATCTCTATCAGAGGCATGTTGATTTTGGATGAGAGAAAAGAAATTGTGACCTTAGATTTTTCATACCCATCCAAGATACCTTCCATAGGACAAGTTACCAAAAGAAATGCTCAGACTTGCTAGAGTTATTAAATTTCTCCTGAACCATCTTGGAAAATTACATAAAGACATACAACTGCCAACTGACCCCAAACGGGCAATTTCAGAATGCATAGGTCCAGCTTTAAAACGTTTAACAGAGTTCTTATTTCTGTTTGTTTTCAGTTTACTAGCTGAAAGGTGACTTGTCAGGTAGATTTGGAAGTATGGGGTTATGCTTGGACCGTGCACCTTTTCACACCTGTCTCCCTTCTGCTTCTACTCTAATCATCATATGAGAAAAAGTGCTTCACAAGCAATATTTTGTATCCTATAATCAGATTAAATACACGTCCTATTGGAGTACCCCCCAAATTTTGTGTGTGTGTGTGCTCAGTTAAATCGTTACACCAAACATATTACAAAATGCTCTCCTTCCTTTTCTAAAATCAAGTTGCCTGGAGCCACATAAAAGTCATTGTCATTACCAAGGAATTTGAATGATGGATTTCAACACATTTACTACTCTTGTTAAGTGATCTGAGTCATTAGGCTTTTATAAATAAAAAAGATAGTCACCCCACTTGCAGATATTATCTGTTCCCAACTTCCTTTTTTGCTCTAGTTCACCTTTCAACCAATATGTTTGAATGTTTCTATGGAAATTAGACATGAAAAATAATATATATGATCTGATTTCAACTATGGAGAATGTATATTTTAAAAAATCTGTAAGCAACATGTTTTATTTTTACACGGTGAAGAAGAAATACTTCGCCTTATTAGTACTTCCTTTTGGCTGATGACATTCAAATTCATATAAAAATAGATCAAATTTTATAAATTGTCCACGAATGAGCATGATATAAAACAGAATACACAATTATTAAAAATCAGAAAAAAGTACTGTAAAGTGCTAATAGTATTTTTTCTCCTAGTAGCTTGACCATAAATAATTTAATTTCCTCTACATTTTTGTGTATTTAAAATTTTCTATAGTAAAAATACAAAATTTTATTGAAATATAAAACATTTAATTGAAAATATTTCATAGAAACATGGATTTCCATCAACAACAAAATCAAGTAAACATCTGAAATAAACTAAATAAACAAACATCTTAGTCACTAATGCCATTCCACAAAGAAGCTCCAACCTATCTTTCCACAACTTCATTTTTCATTTTTCACTACTTGTGTTCACACACTTTTTACTTCAATAAAAAGTCAGCCCTTTGCCCTTTTTTCAGAGACACTAAACTTTCTTGAGTTTGTACGGTTGTTTATCCTGTTCCTGGATTTTCCTCTGCATCCAAACTATTTCAGTCTTCACTTATTTGTGGCTTTACCCTAGGCTTTCTCTCAAGAAAATATCTTTCCTTCTTCATAATTCCTGTACAATTTACTTACTTCTTATAAAATTAGTTATGCAGCGATCATCTCCTCTAGTAGATTATACTCTTTTTTTCCTTCTTTCATCCTTCCCAGCTAATTTGGTCACTTTTTTCTATATTCCTCCTTTAAATGTTATCTTCAAATCTACAATCTTAATTTGTTTATTCTGAAACATTTAAAACTGTGACACTTGAGAAACAAGTGAATAGCGAGAAGAATGATTGTATTGGTTGGAGGTAGCAAGGATCTTGTGCTATCCTGTCTGATTAGTCATGGAGAAGCATGATAAATAGGAAGACAAAAGTGGAAAGTTATCAGATAGAGTCTTACCTGCACTAACTGCCTGCTTTTCAATCAGATTTAGGTATTTCAGATCAAAGGCTCAAAAAGTGAATTTCCCTTTCAATTTTATTCTAGAGTGTATTTCTTCTGTTTTTACAGATTTTAACAGTACAGACTGTGGCTATATATGTTCAGCTTTGCATTTACTTATCTCTTATCACATTTGATTTTAAATACATTTTTCTTAAAACTGCATTTAAAAGTTCTACTGAATTCTGACTTTTTACCAGGTTAACTTATTTCTTCTCTCAATCCCACAAATGTAAACTGTCTAGTAAATTCCAGTCATTTTTTCCAGAAGTAAAAAAAAAAAAATGCCCCAGTTTTCTTCTTACCAAGACAGGAAGCATTTCCTGGAGATTAATCACGCTTTTGACTTGCAAAATTGGAAACGTTGGGAGAAATTAGTAAAGTAGGTTGTATCATCCTACTTTGGATTCAGAATTTTTGGAAATGGTTCTGTTGCCATTTGGAAGAAAGCAATCATGAGTCAAACTGTGGGTGATCTAAACAAACACTGTCACCTTATAAAAATCGGACTCTACACTGTGGACCTAGTAGAAGATAGACAGAGAGCAAGCCATTAAGACCACATCAAGCTGAGAAAAGTCAGTGGAAATGAGAAACCTTCCGATTCTGCTGTTGCTATGGGTGGCAGTGTGCTCAGCCTATCCACTGGACAGGGATGCAAGGGTCAAGGAAGACAGCATGGAGCTTGTTCAGGTAATTAAGGGGCCGGTCCTCACATCCCTGATGGCCCGGTGGGGAAACTAGCTCTGCTTTCTATTTATAAAGCTCACACAGAATTGTTGGAACTGACCATGTACGAAGTGCAAAGGCAGAGTTATACGTGTTGCACATGGAAAAGGTCTCAGTATCACTCATCTGGGCTTCTCTTTTTATACTGGAAGGAACAAAAGCCAGAGATATTAGGTACTAAGATCAAAACCACCTTAGTAACAGCATTGTTTAAGATACATGAATAACAAGCAGAGAGTGTATGAAATGTGTCTTGTTTTGAAACTTCTGTAGGTATTTTAATCCAATATAATGTTAGCTGGATATTTTTATTGCTGCTGTCATGTTTAGACATAGGGATTTTTTTTTAAGTTTTTTTCTTAAGCCAGCTCCTTATGAGAAGTATAAAGCAGAAAATTGAATAAATGTAGCTGAAATAGACAAATACACACAAGGAAGTTTGATTGTTTGTTTATCTCCTTTAAGTTCCCTAGATACTTACCTTGATTTTCCAGTTCATGGCAATTTTCATTGCTCTGGTAGTAAAATAAGCTGCATAGATTATTCTGTTACAAAGATAAAGTGAAAGACAAAGCAAAAGTGAAGAAGAGTCTGTAATTGAAGAATTAAACATGACATTGACTTTTATTTCAGTAAGCTAGAAGACTATTTCAAATAGATTAAGTGAGCAACTGCACAAATTTACTGTAAACCACTAAAAATCATAAGAATAACCTAAAACTATACTTATTTTCCATTAGCAATATCTAGAAAACTACTATAACCTTGCAAAGGATACCAAACAGTTTGTTAGAAGAAAGGACAGTAGTCCAGTAGTCCAAAAGATTCAAGAGATGCAGAAGTTTCTGGGGTTGGAGGTGACAGGAAAGCTGGACTCTAACACTCTGGAGGTGATACGCAAGCCCCGATGTGGGATTCCTGACGTTGGTTTCTTCAGCACCTTTCCCGGTATGCCCAAGTGGAGGAAAACTCACCTCACGTACAGGTAATGGGTCCAAACAGATTTTTACATACTATGAGATTTTATAAATTACTATCACAGGAGAAAATAGTATCTTTATTATTACTTTTTTTCATACAGAATTGTGAATTACACAAAGGATTTACCCAGAGATGCTGTTGATTCTGCCATTGAAAAAGCTCTGAGGGTCTGGGAAGAGGTGACCCCACTTACATTCTCCAGGATCTATGAAGGAGAAGCTGACATAATGATCATATTTGCAGTTAGAGGTAAAAAAACAAAAACAAAACAGAAACAAGGGGGAAAAACCCACACAAAATTTTATCTAGTGTTGTTTCATTAGAAAAAGATTCCAAAGAGATCCTAATTATTGATCATCCAATAATTTTTTTTGTCTCTCTCTTAGAACATGGGGACTTTTTGCCTTTTGATGGACCTGGAAAAGTTTTGGCTCATGCCTATCCACCTGGATCAGGGTTTTATGGAGATGCTCACTTTGATGATGAAGAACCATGGACAAAGGATACATCAGGTTAGTGATACATCTCTCAGAATGATTTTGGTGTTGATTTTTGTTTTAACTTGGAGAAGTCTTAATAACTAAGAATATTGGAGAAATGGAGTGTAACAGATTTCCCAGTGGGACAAGAATCAGCAGAGGCAGACTGGAGATGGGAGTAATTGGATATGGCTGGATACGTTGTCTCAAAGACTGATTTCAAGAATGAGTCTTGAAAAACACTTGACTTTCCATTAAGTGTAATCAGTCAATTGATCAATTAACCAAAAAAAAGGTGCAGGGGAGGCAAGAAAGGTACTGTGTTCTTCCAGGAAATAAGCGACTATAATAGCTGACCAAATGAACATAATACACAGCTGACCTGTATAATGTACGTGTATTTAAGGAATAAGTAACTGTTATCTATGATTTCTTAAATAGGAATCAATTTATTCCTTGTTGCTGCCCATGAACTTGGCCATTCCCTGGGTCTCCAACACTCAACCAAACGTGAAGCTTTGATGTACCCAGTCTACGACCCTCGCACAGACCTCACTCGGTTCCGCCTTTCTCAGGATGATGTCGACGGCATTCAGTTCCTGTACGGTGAGTGATGCCGGAAAAATTAGACGTGGTAGCTTTGCAATGATGGTCTTCAGGAAAGCTTCCAAATGCTGCATAAAACATTTATAATTTAACTCGAGGCACTTTGAAAACATGTGGGAAGCATACACAGTGACAGAAGCATCATTTCCTGCTGATGTTTGCATCCTCACCTCTGTCCCCTTTAGGGTCTCCCCCAGTTTCCCCTAATGACCCTGTGGTGCCCACGGAATCTGTGCCTCCCGAACCCGGGACCCCAGCCGCGTGTGACCCTGCCTTGTCCTTCGATGCAATCAGCACACTGAGGGGAGAAATCCTGTTCTTTAAAGGCAGGTCAGTTCAGAAAACTTTATATTCCTATCTATTCTTTTGATGTATCAATGCAATGCTTAGAGAGGAAAACAAATAGAAACTTGATAGAGATTTTTAAGTATTTAAAACAAAACAGTTTTGCTCTGAGACTTGAAATTATTCTGACGCTCCACTTTCCACATTTTCCTAAAACTGTCAAGTTCATTTTCAAAGACTTAGGATGATTTGATTTTTATCCTGTAACTATCACTCCCAAATATTATTGAGTCATGGTTACTTTTGAAAAGTCACAAGTAAAACTTTAGAATCTGAATTTTACCTTTACTTCCTTTAAAAATGATACCAGGACACTATTACATTTAATCAATTAATTTACTCACTGCTGGATAAATATGCACATGATAAAACCGCACAAGTGGAAAGAAAGTTAAAAGAAGTCATCACATCACTGATTCAGTTTCTCAGTTCTCCCTATCTCCATCCATAGTGATGAATGCTTAAATATCCTTCCAGAATTATTCCGTGTATGTATAAAAATATACTTACATGTACGTATACACATCTGCCTTTATTTTTGAAAATATAAATGATGGTGTAATATATATACTGTATTGAATGAATTGTAGGTGTTTAAAACTTATAGTCAGTTATTAATTTGCATTATAGGATAACTTCCCTTTCACAGAGACATTATTCTGGAATCCTATGCCAACAGGTCCAGTGCAGTCTTCTGGGGGAAAAAAAGAAAGATTTTTCCTTAATGGCAACATACCTGATTTCTGTCTGTCATTGATCCTAGAGGATGTGGAAATGGAGGGAAATGGGTGAGGAAGGAGAGTGAGGAAAATATGCTAAAAGGTGGAAGACTTTTTTCAATTTTCATTTCTTTTTGCATATATTTCAGACATTTTTGGCGGAAATCTTTCAGGACACTCGAACCTGAATTTCATTTGATCTCTTCATTCTGGCCATCTCTTCCTTCAGGCATAGATGCCGCATATGAAGTTATTAGCAAAGACACGGTTTTCATTTTTAAAGGTAATTATAATGTAATAATTTCTTTAATTTGCTGAAATAAAGCCTCTCACCGAAAAATTGATTAAGAAAAAAATTTAATTTTTTTCTACAACAAATTTTGTCTGGTTTATTGCTTAAAGGGAACAAAGCTGCAACTGAGACTGGCATTGTTTTATTTATATTTTATAGATGATGAAATGAGCACAAGAATAGAAATAGCCCAGTTGTAAATTCCCTCATTTGGAATTTACAACTGTGTTCATTCCGTCTGTGTTCATTCACTAAACCTACAAGTTTTTGTTTAATGTCTATTTGGGGCTGCTAAACCTAAAATTCTGGCTTCTTTTTCTACTATGAAAATCAAAGGTGCTAAGAAGTATTTCCAAAACCAAAGACTCAATTGTTTTAGATGCAGTGTGATTGTGTTTTTTTCTCATAAAAACAGGAAATCAGTTCTGGGCCATCAGAGGAAATGAGATGCAAGCAGGTTACCCAAGAGGCATCCATACCCTGGGCCTCCCTTCAACAGTAAGGAAAATAGACGCAGTCTTTTCTGACAAGGAAAAGAAGAAAACGTACTTCTTTGCAGAGGACAAATACTGGAGGTAATATTTGTTTGTAATAACTTTGTATGATCCTAGTTAGGGTAATTATCTTCTTTCTCTAAGGAAGTCGCCTGCCTTCCACCTAGACCTTTGTCCCCCACAGGAGGAACGGTGGGGCTCTAGGCAGCTGTGGGGGGGTGTGTGCTCAGCCCCCAGTCATGCTCAACCCTTTGCGAGCCCATGGACTGTAACCCGCCAGGCCCCCTGTCCGTGATTTCCCAGGCAAGAATATGGAGTGGGTTGCCATTTCCTCCTCCAAGGGATCTTCCTGACCCAGGGATCGAACCTGTGTCTCCTACATTGGCAGGAGGATTTGTCACTGCTGAGCCATCTGGGAAGCCCCAGTGACAACATATATGAACCAAATATGATAGAAAACTTGAAATTTGTATTTGAAATGAATGATTGGATTGACTTTGTGTTCACATCTTTGTGATAGAAGGATGATTAAGATTCTTTCTCTCCAGACCTAAGAAATATGGTAGCAAACAGCATCTGCTAGATCAAGATGCTCCCTCTCTTTCTGGTAGAGATACAATTTTAAGAGCCAAGTTTGCAGTACCATTAAAGTCACACATTTCTGTAGCACTAAACATGCCTGACATTTATTTGCAAATCTTGGAAAGTTGATTAGAATTCCACATTTTTTGCCGATTTTGATAACACGGCCTCTGTGCAATGCTGAGCTTTGTTTCTTTTGGTGCAGATTTGATGAGAAGAGACAATCCATGGAGCCAGGTTTTCCCAAGCAAATAGTGGAAGATTTTCCAGGGGTTGAACCAGAGGTGGATGCTGTTTTTGAAGTATTTGGTAAGAGGACACTCCTTTTGTTGGCAGTGGGGCACTTGAAGCATTCTGTAGTACCGGAAGAAAGAGGAAAGCTGAAGGATTTAATACAGTTTTCTTTAACCAGGTTCCTCTTCCCAACCCTAAATTTCAGCTTACAAATTTCATATCAATTGTATGACTACTTCGTATAATAAGCTGGATAAAAACCACCTCAAGTGCTGTGGCCAAGTTGAACAGTGGCCAGCTGGCTTCTCCATCCCACCACTAATTCCCACAGAGAGTTTCTCTGTCTTTTCTGAGTAGTCAGTCAGCTGCCAATATTTAACTTTCCATGAGCCCAAAGTTAAAAAAAAAAAAAAAAAAAAGGATTTTCTCCCGCCTCAGGGATAGATGGGTGGAAGGATAGATGATCTTTATCGAAAGGTAACCTGAGCACCAGGATGACAGAGTCAGAAAGGATCATCTGGTTCTGAAAGAGTCCCTGAGATTCTCTGAGGCCAGAGAATCAGGCTTCTTTGTCAGCAAAGGGGAGGAGGAGTATTCGGGAGGAAAAATGTAAAGATACACAGTTTCTGAAGATGCAGAGAATTTTATCTGATTTTAAGCGGAATAACCTAATAACCCAGAGCCTGGTTCTGCTGTCAAACAGAGCTGGAGTGGGATGCTGTTCCCATCCTTTCCTTGTTGAGTGACCTTGGGCAGGCATTTAAATTTGTCTGAATCTCAACTTCCTATCTGTAAAATGGAGTTAGATATATGTGCCTCATAGGACTTTTACAGAAAGAAATGAAAATAAAAGTCATGCAAAATGTTTACCATAGTTCCTGGCACATAGTAAATCTCTACAAACACTTTCTACTTTTAGGTATCTGTTATTCTGAGTTCTGTGTGTTGCCAAATTTATTTACTTGAAGAAAAATATCTCATTATTTCCCCTGTCTGCATTTTCAGGGTTTTATTATTTCTTCAGTGGATCTTCGCAGTTTGAATTTGACCCAAATGCAAAGAAAGTGACACATGTGTTGAAGAGTAACAGCTGGTTGAATTGTTAGGAGAGATGTTTAGAAGGCATAGCATGGGCCTTTTAAGTTAAGCCAGTAACTCTTCACCTAAGTCTCTGTGAACTGAAATGGTTCGTGTTCTCCTGTGTGTGCAGTGACGAAGACCGAGCGTGTGAGCTGTGTGTCTTGCCCACTAGCCTCACATATCACAGGGCATTCAAATGGGCTGTGCATTTGTACTCTGGTCACATGCATCAGCCTCCCACGGGAACAGGGTTAGCACTCTGCAACAGGCAAGCGACTGTCTATAGACTATTTGCTTATTATTTAATAAAAAGAATCTGTCAGTTAACTTTATCGTGTTGTTTGTTTCAATGAATGCACTCTCCTCACGATCTTGGGTGTGTTGTGGACTGATCAGTCAACAGTGGCGGTACAGGATCAGGGTCTCCACGTCTGGGACCTCAAAATGAGCTCAACCAGAACTGGAAACAATCTGCCATTTCCCCTCCCCAGGTGCCCTACCAAAGGGATGCTATTTCCGCCAACAAGGCTTCATATGTGTTCCCAACACACCTAAGGAGAAAGATCAAGGGAGTTGTCACTACACAGGGAAGGCTCTGAAAAAAGTTGTGAGGCAGAATCCTATAATTAAAGCAAATCACTTAGTTCACACACCTTATTTTTTTCTGGTGGGGAAATAAATCCATTCTTTATCTTCTCCTTTTACTCATACATTCCATCAATGGAGTTCCTTTCCCTGCACAAGTAAATAATTGTGCTCAGATCGCCTCTATTCACACATGAAAATGCCCTCCTATACTCATTTTGTATCTGTCCATTTCCTCCATAAGCCCCCATGGACAAATGGTTATCTTAAACCAGTTTGCCACTCCTAAGTAACATGTAGCACAGTACTGGCTACACAGTAAGAGCTCATTCATGCTATAACTTATTAATTCATTTGAGAATAATTTATTACTAGTATTCCATATCTCAGGTATTGTGCTAGGTTGTGGGCATGGGAGCCTGAGGAAATGGACACTGTCCCTGCCTCACTGAGATTATAATCCAGCAAGAAAGACTATATGCAAAGAGTGACAAACATAGATATGTGACTATAATTTTAGTAAGAGTTATAAAGGAAAAATTAGGCTTCTTTGATAGAATGACAGGAGGAATTCCTTTGAGCTGGGTGGTTTTAGAAGTTTTGGAAGAATGGCATTGGAGAAGGTTTTGAAGGAAGACATGAAAACTAGCTGAGAAGATGGTTTGGACTAAAGCGGTCACAGGGGAGAATCAGATGGGCAAATGAATGTGTATATGATTGGCAACAGAACTCTATGATGGCTTAGACATGGCATTTATTTAAGACAGAAGTGGCCAGAATAACTCCCAGATAGCTTCGTTGAGCTTACGGATTGATGGGGGAAGAACTGGAAAGAAGCACTTTTGTGAGGAAAGGGCAATAGTTTGGAAGAATTGCTCAGTTTGCTAATTTTTGAAATGTCTGAGAGATTCCCAAGTAATACCATGAAATAAATGAGCTTAGAACTCAAAAAAGAAGATATAGTGATTATGTTTGGTGATAAATGTTAACTAACTTACTGTGGTAAACATTTTGCCTTGTACTCACATACCAAATCATTATGATGTACACGTAAAACTGATACAATGCTGTATGTCAATTATACCTAAATTTTCTTTTTATAAAAGAGAGAAGATATGAATATGTGGGGTTTTCCAGCATTTTATTAGTCTTATAGTGCAAGACATACCAAATGAAAGATTTTTATGATGTAATCTTAATAAACCACAATATTTTGCCAAGGATTGAACATGTCTTTATTTTAAAAATTAACTAAATTTATTTGGTTTATTTTTTGATAGACACTATGCAGCCACAGCATGAATTTGAAAGGTAAAAACATGCAATGAAAACTTAATTTTCCTTGCACGTGTATCATCACTATCTAGTTCCTTTTTTCAGAGGCAACAAACTAGAGTTTTAGGAATCCTTTCAGAACTATCTTATCCATATACAAGCAATAATATTATCTTTATAGGTTAAAGCGTGTGTGTGTGTTAGCCGCCCAGTTGTATTCGACTCTTTGCTAACCCATGGACCATAGTCTGCCAGGCTCCTCTGCCCATGGGCTTCTCCAGGCAAGAATACTGTATTAGGTAGCAATTCCCTTCTCCAGGGGATCATTCCAACCCAGGTCTCCTGTATTGCAGGTAGATTCTTTACCTTTTAAGCCACCAGAGAAGCCCTAATTTAAAATGGTGGCATATAAACCCACACTGCTCTGCCATTTGCCACTTACTATAGCCTGGCAACCATTCCACATTAGTACATGCAGAATTTGCTTCACTTTTTCATGACTACGTTCTGTGAGATAAATATGTGATTTATTTATTCAGTTTCCTATTGGTCACTAAATTAGTGATTAAATAAATGCATGCATCAAAGAAATTAAATTTAAAATATAAAATAATAAAAAGTAAAAATACATTTAAAGTAAATTAAACTATTACATTAAATGATAATTCAGTAATGTGTAATTTGTGGTTGTCATGAGTATCCAAATGGCCCACGTGGTGGAGAATTTAAACAATAGTTTCCTTACCCCTCCATCTCCGCTCAGACTTTGAAGGTTAAGCTTTTCATCAGATATGCAAGTGTATTCAAGGATATTCATTGTAGCATTGGGAAAAATAGTAAATAAATCAAATAAAATTGTAGGCATCAGTATACTATTTTCAGTATTCAGTGTATCAGTAGGTGATTTTAAAACATTTTACTATTATTCCTATTATTTGATTGGCATGCAAAAAAAAAGCTGCTCTCAGACATTAACTAGTCCAACTGAAGGTCTGACATATATTATTTGTCCTGTTTTAATGCAGAAACAAGTAGTTTACATACATCACCTCACTTAACTCTTCTTTGGGAGGTAGAGATTATTACATCAGTTTTACAAATCTAAGGATTGCTGCTCAGAGATGATAGGCCATATCCTCAAGGTCATGCTGATAATAAACGGTTGAACCAGAGATGTAATCCATCTTGTCTGACACCAAACTTATGTATGATCCACTCTGCTGCTCCCTACTCTTTGTATTGACATGAACTGACTATACGTGTGACGAAAAACAAAAGAGATGAAGCAAAGGAAAGACTGACAGAGGTAATAAGTCAAGAGCTGGAAAAGAGATAAAGGAACTGGCTCTTTATAGCTAGCTGAATCAAAAGGGGAGGTTGGAGTGACCTAGCCATGGGTGTGTAATACAGACTTTCAAAAGTCAAAGGTTTGTAACTCGAGTAATTTCTACAAGTGCTGCTTTATATATTTTTCCATTTAAATAAGGAATATTAACTCAGGTGATAGAATATTTTACATGCATCTAAGTGTACAGGAATATGGCTTTTTAAAATAAATAGTTCATTCATAATTCAAGAATATTTAATGACTTGTCAATTAGGATGCTGCTGGATGGTAGAAAGGGACAGTGGGAATCTCACTCATCCATTCATGCACATCACTAATTAGATGATGAGACATTTGGCTACCTTTAGAGAGTCATAGATTAATCTTAGTTATAGATTAGTGGTTTTAAAAAATCACTGCAAAATCGGATACTAAAGGAAAGGGCATGGGTGATTCATAAAAGAGCATTGTAGAGGACTCCCACACTCCTGGGACAACATGTGTGACACATGAGACCACAGATACATTTTCAAAGGCATGAAAATATTTTATATAGATCTGTTACAGAACATCAAATTGCTTTCCCTGACACATTCTGAAAATGGCAATTTAATTTTTAAATGTCTCTGCACATTAACTTGCTTTGAATTTCATTTTCCGTGAAGTCCTAACATGTTACCATCTGACTCTGTAGCAAATGAAAGTCTTTTACTCAGCGCTTTCAGTTCATGTCACTTTTGTGATTAATCAGATTCAAATTACATCCTCATGAGCAAGTAAAAACTTGGGAGGAGAGTCACAACCACAAGACTACAGTTGGCGGAAATCTAGGTCAAAATTCTGCTAAGAAAGGACAGAAGTGCTTCTAACACTTTTGGAGGTCACAATTTGGGGATGATACCACTGATATGGAAATAAACATAAAGGGCAGACAGGATAGGAGACATCCATTTCTTCCTTTCCTTATTCATTCACTCTTTGGGCAATAGTTACTAAATACTCACTGTATGCTAAGCACAGTGCTAAAAGCTTGGATACATTTGGATAAATCAGTGAACAAAACAGGTGAAGATTTTGTCGTCTTAAAACTTCCATGCATGAGAGAGGCAGACAAGAAACTATAATTAAGAACTATAAATACACTACATCATATGCTGGAAGTAGATACAGGCCCGAGTCCTCCGAACTCAGTGTTCAAGGAACAGCAAGGGGGCTGCTGATGGCAATGAAGTCAGAGGGAACAGGTGAGAGTCCTAGAAGAGAAAGGCAGAGAGATGCGGGCTGAGGCAGGAGCAAGTCCTCGGGGTGATACGGGTCGGTTTAAAACTTTGGTTTTTGGGTGAAATGGAAGAACCATAGGAGACAATAGGTCAGAAGAGTCTCTGGATACTCTGTTAGATTATTAATAGAGCAAACGGGAACATAGGTAGAAGCACAGAGACCTGTTAGGAGGCAATTGTACTATTTTAATCCAGCAAGGATGGTGACTCCAGCTAGGTGGGAACCGTAGTAGTGGGGAGAAGTTATTTGAGATGTATTTGCAAATAGAATCAACAGGATTTAGGGTGTGAAAATGTGGGGCTGTAAAGTGTAGGAAAAAGAGAAGAGTTTGGAGGACCTTGAGTCTTTCAGGACAAAGCTGTTGAGCGGCCCTCACTTGAGGCGTGAGCAGGCTGTGGTGGGAAGACCGTAAGTTTAGTTTGGGGCTTGTTGTGTATTTGCTATGTCTATCTTACATCCATACAGTGATGCTGGATTTATGAGTCTGGAGTTTAAGGAAAAGCTCTGGATTGGAAATGTAAATTTGGAAGTCATCAGCACATAGATGGCTTCATTTTTTTTATTAAAATTTCTTTGTTTTATTTACTTATTTTTAAATTAAAAATTTTCATTAAAAAAAATCAGTTAATATTTTTGCGGTGCTGGGTCTTTGGTGCTGCACACGGGCTTTCTCTAGTTGAGGCGGGTGAGGGCTACTCCCCAGTCGTGGGTGTGGGCTGCTCCTTGTGGAGGCGCCTCTTGTGATGGTGCGTGGACTCTCAAGTGTGTGGGCTCCAGTGGTTGTAGCACAGACGCTTAGATGCCCTGCAGCTCATGGAATCTTCCCAGGCCAGTGACTGAGCTTGCATCCCTGCACTGGCAGGCAGATTCTTAACCACTGGACCACCAGGGAAGTCCCACAGAGATGGTTTTAAAGTCTTGTAATTCGATGAGCTTAACAGTGGAGTAAGAATATAGAAGAGAAGTGGCCTCAAAAAAAAAAAAAAAGAAAGAAAGAAAGAAAGAAAAAATCCCTGGGGCACCCCAATATTGAGTTAAAGAACACATGAATAATGAATTCATATTCCACAACTCTTCGATGGTACTGACTTGAAGCATCAGAGTCATTTATGAAACAAAGCAGGGTAGAAAGTTTATCATAATCTACCATTACAGATTGCCTCTTTTTTGCTACTTGTGAGAGTCCAGGTGTGAATTGTTATTTTTATATAAGTGTGTCTGACAGAGAGAGGAGGGTAGGCTATGCTCTTGGCATGGACAGTTTGGGGCAAGAATGTGTGAATCCTCCTGGGTGATCCAAGGATGAGCAGATGATGAGTGAGGAGGGGTGTTTCAGCAGGTCAAGGGAGGAAATCAGGGAGGAGCGAGTGGAGAGGGCAAAGGATTAAGGTGATGAAATACGGAATCACACAAGGAAAGGAATATAGATTGGTCACGTAGGAAGTGGATAGTGAACAAGGAGGCGTCTGGAGAGAATTTTCATCCAGAGTCCCAGGGCTGAGCCCAGAGAACCTGTAGGAGGGCCTTCATTCTTCCTAGTCTAGGGACCAAGGAAGGGCCAGTTAGTCTACCTGAGAAGCAAAACCAAGCTTACCCTTTAAGCAGGAAATGGGTGCTGCTGTGGTCTGACTTATCTCTATCCCATTCATGCCCTGATGAATTCATTCCTTAAACAGACTGCGTGTCTGAGATTGCCAGGCCCTGTGCCAGGAATGAATACACTGAGATAAGATTCCTGTTCATATTCTAGTGGAAGAGACAGAATGGGCAATCAGGAAACAGATTGGAATATAAGCACTGCTCAGGCCAAGCCCAAAGAGCTGGGGACACACACAGCAACTAACCCAGTCTGGGGACATCAGGGAAGAATTTCAGAGGAGATACATTTAAGCTGAAACCCACAGGGCAAGCAGTTAGTGAATGAAGGGAAGGAAGGATGATATCCCCACCAGACAGAAGGCATAAGATGTGTCAAGATCTGAAGGGGAGGGACCTTGGCTTTTTATCTCCTTCAACCCCTTAGCATGGCATCAAAGTGCTTCATAGTTTCAGCCCCGTTTACGTCTTTATGACAGCTCCCATTATGGCCCACCCTAATGCTACACTCCAGCCGCTGAACCACTTGAGGTTTCCTCTCCATGCCAAGCTCTCTGTCCCCTCCCATCTTTATGTTCAGGTCTCATGTTTGCTTTACCCACTGTCTGGCATATTGTGGATATCTTCCCAGTTCATTTCCCTTCTCTGGACATAGCCTCCTAAGATCCCAGTAGGTGAGGTTGGGCTAAGCAGCCATGCTTGTACCTGCAGTCCCACAGTCATGCAAAAATCTGATTGGATTACAGAAAGGCACAGGAATAAGACAGAGCCTATGAGGTGCTCTCTCCCAGAGTTAGAAGCAACCCATAATACACAGTCAGACCATACTGTGGACAGAATCTATAAGATCACCTAGGGTTGGAACCTGAATCAGGACCATGGTGTGTCAAAGCCCTGCACAAAGTATTCTCATGGGGGAGCATCCTCCTTGAAGCAAAACTGATCTACAGAAAGAAAAAAGAACAGCGAACCTGCAGGCTAAAGCTGAGAACAGAAGGGAGAGAGAGAGACTGAGAAGGGGAGATGGAGACAGAGCCTGTAACTGTCCCATTTCTCAGGAAGGCCGTCCTGAGATTGCATTCCATGAGATTCTTCCATTTCCTTATTATAAGTCGACTGTAATCATCCTCCAATGAAATGATTCCTGGCTTAGACATAAGTTGGGAGTGGATTGGTGAGCCACAGGCTTTCAAAGTGTATGTGAGATTTGCTGTGGGGTCCCAGCAGGGCAGAGGAAAATGCCATGTCGAGGCACGGCCAGCAGTTTATGAAAAGTGGAGAAAGGGCAGCCGGTTCATCTGCTATCTGTGTTGAACTGTCTCCTGAAAACTCACGCCAGGGCCTCCCTGACAGCAAAGTTTTAGGGGCTTGGGATGAAAAGTAAGGTGTCTGAAGTTGTCCGTTACTCCTTGTCATCCAAATTCTACAAGGAGACGGATATATACAGTCCAGGTTTCCTTACTGAAAATTTAAAAAAAAAGTAAACTGCTGTTGCCAGAAGCCATTTTAGTCTGAATTCATATTCAGATTATGAAAATGTGTCTGGAAATTAATCATCCACTTGGCTGAACTGTATCCGTTCCTTGCTCTGCCCTACTGAGTGCTAACAGTAATGGCAGGGCTCTGAGTGATGGGAAATGGGCTGGAGACTGTTGAGAAATCCGGCGGAGGAGCCGGAGGGATGCAACTCCCTGCCCAGCACATCCCTTCAAACCACTTCTTGCTATTGGGTTCTATATGATTCCTCTGAGTCTTTAAGATTAACTTCATTTGAATTCAGTTTCAATCAGATGGTTCCCGAGAAAAACATACATAACGTTCTCTCAGCTGACTTGCTCTTGAAAAGCAGTGCTTACTTCTGGATGTGAAGAGCCAGCAGGAGCCTGTCAGGTCCA
This sequence comes from Bubalus bubalis, assembly GCF_019923935.1. Taxonomy (NCBI): domain Eukaryota; kingdom Metazoa; phylum Chordata; class Mammalia; order Artiodactyla; family Bovidae; genus Bubalus; species Bubalus bubalis. The sequence goes on along the minus strand of NC_059172.1, from coordinate 79,751,519 downwards.
GTGTGAAGAGAAAGGGTCGGGATCAGAACCATGTGGAAGGGTGATGGTATGAGGGGACGTGTCATAGCTGGGGACTAAAGAGAAGATTTTTTTTTTCTGAACTAAATTATAGAGAGATGAATATTAAGTATTCAACAGCTGAGCCACCAGGGAAGCCCAACTATATAATTAGGAATATTAAATTTAAAAAAATCCATTACATGTTATTCAATAAATGTGACAACTGAGAAAGTGCTCCCCAAAGCATATGAATTAACTCAGTCAGTGAATAATTCAGCAATAAATCTATTTTGGAAATAGGCTATACACAATAAATTAAACTACTAACTTACTTAGCTAATGAGCATTACCACTTGCACACAAAGAGAATTTCTTAAGCGTATCTGAAGTTGATTAAAAGTGCTTCAGAGAAAAGCAAAGAATGTTGTTGCTGTTTAGTCGCTAAGTCATGTCTGACTCTTTGCAACCCCATGGACTGTAGCATGTCTGGCTCCTCTCTCCTCCACTGTTTCCTGGAGTTTGCTTAAATTCATGTCCACTGAGGCAGTGATGCTATTTAACCATGCCCTCCTCTGCTTCCCTCTTTTCCTTTTACCCTCAATCCTTTCCAGCATCAAGGTCTCTTCCAGTGAGCTGTCTCTTCTCATCAGGTGGCCAAAGTATCCCAACTGTGGTGCTGGAGAAGACTCTCGAGAGTCCCTTGCACTGCAAGGAGATCCAACCAGTCAGTCCTACAGGAAATCAGGCCTGAATAGTCATGGAAGGACTGAAGCTGAAGCTCCAATATTTTGGCCACCTGATGCAAAGAAGCAAAGAATATAGAGAGATTTTTTAAAAAAAAAAAGCTGGCCTTCCCAGCTTTTGCTGAAAGAGAGGTACTTGCAGATCCACTTAAGTCATTTAATCCTTGAAAGTGAAAGTGCTAGCTGCTCAGTTGTGTCCGACTCTTTGCGACCCCATGGACTGTAGCCTGCTAGGCTCCTCAGCCCATGGACCTCTCCAGACAAGAATACTGGGGTGGGTTGCCATGTCCTTCTCCAGGGGATCTTCCCAACCCAGGGATCAAACCTGGCTCTCCTGTATGGCAGGCAGATTCTTCACTGTCTGAGCCACCAGGGAGGCCCTTAATCTGATGGCCGTTAGAAAAAAAAGATGCTTGGGGGAAAATTCCACTCTAGGGTTTGGTCCTGGTAAGGGTCAGGCTGCAGAGTAACAGCTGATTCTTAGTATAACCACCTCTATCAGCAAGAGCTCCTCAGGACGATTAAGAGGAAGCTGTTTCACTTTCCTAAGACAAAAGTGGAGGTGAGTATTTATGATACCTGACTTCCTGGCCATGATTTAAACCACTAAGAAATTTTCCACCTTGACATTTACTCTTCGAATCAGACTTAGCTTATGGCACGGAAGGTGATGATGATGTGACCCTTATAACACGCTGCTTCCTGAGCAAGTTTCCAAAAGTGATAAAGGAGGTTACTCACTGTGCTGGCTTACATGGTGCATTTAACCAGAAGTTAAATTCCCTCATTGCATAATAAGACTTTCTTCAAGACTTGTATTTAATTTATGTTACAGGTAATTATTTACTATCAATATTTAGCTATAGATACATTCTTGTCAGGACTCATAGTTCTAACAGTTCTGATATCTTTGCTTCCAGTGAATTAAAGCAAATAAAATTTGGGGGCATGATTTCCTCATCTCAATGTAAGAGGGTTAAGGTAAGTGATTTGGAGTGTCTTTCTAGTCTAAGAGGAATTAATATTCATTGAGCAGCTATTATGACAGCAAGATACATCCTGTGTTTCAGGAACTCACTATCCTATGCATCGCAGTGGCATATCTTAATATCACTATTTTCATTTTATATGTGAGAAAATGAAATACCATAGAGGTTAACATGCCTAAGCTTAGTGGTCTAAATTGTTGCAAAACTCTAACTGAGCTTTGAATCCAAATCTTCCTTACACAAAAATCTGAATGCTGTTTTGGTTCTGTATTGTTTCTGGGTACATGTAGTAACTCTACATTTGCAATCAAGCTTTCTAGAGTATCAAGCAGTAAAAGTACATCAAATTTTTATATACATATATAATTTTGGTTAATATTCTAGGGATAAGTTTGCCTTTTTATTTCAAGAAAATACTTATCCAGAAAATGAATCTGGATTTGTTTCTGAATCCAGAAAATGAGTTTCATGTCTATGAGCCCCTAGTATTTATCTTGTATTGTTATGTAATACCCGATCACAGGGACAGTCTTCAAGGGCAGGAAGTGAAAATTTTAATATGTAATCCTTCGATTTAAAAGGTACATATCAGTTCCATTATACTGTAAACAAATGGGCTAGGCATTATTATTTCCTTTTTGCAGTTGACAACATCAAAGATTGCTCAGCTGTGATTCAAACCTATGTCATTTGATTCAAAATTCTGAGCTTTTCCTGCCACACCCTTTGCAAGGTACTTGAAAAAAATTCCCTCCCCATATGTAAGGTAACTATCCTCACTCACTACAATTAGAAAACCACTGCTTTGTGCATGAATCTCAGGTATTTCTAACAGAACGTGCACTGGCTTCTAGACAACTCTGGGCTCAAACCTCCACTCTGCCACCTCCTGGTGCCTGGGAGAAGATGATGTCTGAGTTTCAATTTTTGCTCCCCTACACCATGGAAGTCTCCAGCTCTAAAGGATCCAGACTCCAGAGGTCCATGTCCTGGCCACCCCAGCAGCTTCCAAGGACTGGGAAATGGAGTGTGGATCTTTATTCCTGATGGGAACTGCCCAAATGTCCCATTTTCCAGTTTAAAGAAATTGCTCCTCCCTCAAACCTTTTCCCTCTCCCTCTTAGTTGAAGACAACGGACATAGCCTTCTCAAATGATCTTAAGTTTTCCCAAGTTTAGAAAGAGGTACTGCCTTCAGTCAACTAGTGTTTGATTGTAATCTTAAAGGCACATCTAAGATCAGGGAACGCAGAATCCTTGGCAACATCAGGGGAAACTATAGAACAGAAAATGCCATTTTACATCTCAATATACTATCTCATGACATATACTGTCCATAGAAATATATGTCCATATTCTTTTGTAGGGACTGTGTTAAGTATATTTGTTTATGTAAGTATTGTACTATAGGAGCTTCCCAGGTGGTGCCAGTGGTAAAGATCTCGCCTGCCAATGCAGGTGACGTAACAGATAAGGGTTCAATCCCTGGGTCAGAAAAATCCTGTGAAGGAGGAAATGGCAACCCACTCCAGTGGGTTGTGCCAGGCCAAGGCCTCCCATAGAATCTGATTGGAATTGGCAGGCTATGGCTGTGCCTATCTCTGTACTCTACACATGTACCCCAATGTTCATTGCAGCACTATATACAATAGCTAGGACGTGGAAGCAACCTAGATGTCCATCGACAGATGAATGGATAAGGAGGTTACGGAATATATACACAACGGAATACTACTCAGCTAGAAAAAGGGATGCATTTGAATCAGTTCCAAAAAGGTGGATGAAACTGGAGCCTATTATACAAGTAAGTCAGAAAGAGAAACACAAATACTTTATGTTGAATTTAGTTGGTAGAAGACAAATAATAATAAAAACAATAAAGCGAACTCTTCCTTAGCACTTTCTGGCCAGAAAATATTCTAGTTGTGTGTGATTTATTTAGTAGATGAAGGAAGAGAGAAAGAAAAAAGGGAAGGAAAAAAGAAAGGGAGAAAGAAAGAAAAGGAATAATAACTAATACATATGTGAATTTTGGTGTATAAATGGCTTGAGAGCCCTTCACTTCCATCAGCTCCCAGGGCCCAGCAGAAGACCCTCCAAGGAAGGCTTATTGAAAGATACTCCAGCCAACTGTCCAACCACACAGCTCCCTTATTTCCTTCTCCACTTACCTCTCCAACAAGGCCAACAGAAGTTCCTAATGCCAACATGACAATATCTGTTGCCAGTACTAAAAAGTACTGAAGCTAAAAGAAGCACACTTATATGAGAAGCAAAAGGAGACTTTGATTTAATTTGTTTCAGCCATTATTAGATTTCTGGATAAACTGACTGGAAAGCACACACTTGTATTTTGAATCTTATTTTTTCTGTTGTCTTCCATAAAAAATTTCAAGACATGTGCCTACATAAATGTTCATTCAGTTCAGTTCAGTCACTCAGTCATGTCTGACTCTTTGTGACCCCATGAATCGCAGCACGCCAGGCCTCCCTATCCATCACCAACACCCGGAGTTCACTCAGATTCAGGTCCATCGAGTCAGTGATGCCATCCAGCCATCTCATTCTCTGTCGTCCCCTCTCCTCCTGCCCCCAATCCCTCCCAGCATCAGAGTCTTTTCCAATGAGTCAATTCATTGGTATACTATAAATTACACCTAAGATTTTAACAGCTACTTGAAAAAAATAGTAATGTATACAATATCACATTGCATTTCATTCATGAGAGAATTAACCCCCAGAGCAAAATTGATGTCTGATTGCTTTTTGCAATTCCGAGCATGTAGCCCAATGCCTTGTATCGGGTCAGTTCAGTTGCCCCAGTCGTATCCGACTTTTTGTGACCCCATGAACTGCAGCACACCAGTCTTCCCTGTCCATCACCAACTCTGGAGCTTGAAAATCTCATGTACATCGAGCAGGTGATACCATCCAACTGTCTCATCCTCTCTTGTCCACTTCTCTTTCCTCCCTTCAATCTTTCCCAGCATCAGGGTCTTTTCAAATGAGTCACTTCTTCACATCAGGTGGCCAAAGTATTGGAGTTTCAGCTTCAGCATCAGTCCTTCCAAGGACTATTCAGGACTGATTACCTTTAAGATGGACTGGTTAGATCTCCTTGCAATCCAAGGGATTCTCAAGAGTCTTCTCCAACACCACAATTCAAAAGCATCCATTCTTTGGCACTCAGCTTTCTTTATGGTTCAACTCTCACACCATACATACCTACTAGAAAAACCACAGCTTTGACTAGATGGACCTTTATTGGCAAAGTAATGTCTATGCTTTTTATTATGTTGTTTAGGTTGGTCATAGCTTTTCTTCCAAGGAGTAAGAGTTTTCTAATTTCATGGCTGCAATCACCATCTACAGTGATTTTGGAGCCCGAAAAATAAACTCTGTCACTGTTTCCATTGTTTCCCCATCTATCTGCCATGAAGTGATGGGACTGTATGCCATGATTTTAGTTTTTTTTTTTCTATGATGACCTCCAAGACCTTCTAGAACTAACACCCCAAAAAAGATGTGCTTTTTATCACAGGGGACTAGAATGCAAAAGTAAGAAGTCAAGAGATACCTGGGGTAACAGGAAAATTTGGCCTTGGAGTACAAAATGAAGCAGGGCAAAGGCTAACAGAGTTTTGCCAAGAGAACGCACTGGTCATAGCAAACACTCTCTTCCAACAACACAAGAAATGACTCTACATATGGACATCATCAGAGGGTCAATACCAAAATCAGATTGATTATATTCTTTGCAATGAAAGATGGAGAAGCTCTATACAGTCAGCAAAAACAAACCAGGAGCTAACTGTGGCTCAAATCATGAACTCCTTTTTGCCACATTCAGGCTTAAATTGAAGAAAGCAGGGAAAACCACTAGACCATTCAGGTATGACCTAAATCAAATCCCTTATGTTTATACAGTGCAAGTGAGAAATAGATTTAAGGGACTAGATCTGATAAATAGAGTGCCTGATGAACTATGGACAGAGCTTCGTGACATTGTACAGGAGACAGGGATCAAGACCTTCCCCAGGAAAAAGAAATGCAACAAGGCAAAATGGTTTCCTGAGGGGGTGTTACAAATAGCTGAGAAAAGAAGAGAAGATGAAGGCAAAGGAGAAAAGGAAAGACATACCCATTTGAATGCAGAGTTCTAAAGAACATCAGGGAGAGATAAGAAAGTCTTCCTCAGAGATTAATACAAAGAAATAGCGGAAAACAATAGAATGGGAGAGACTAGAGATCTCTTCAGGAAAATTAGAGGTACCAAGGGAGCATTTCATGCAAAGATGGGCTCAATAAAGGACAGAAATGGTATGGACCTAACAGAAGCAGAAGATATTAAGAAGAGGTGGCAAGAATACACAGAAGAGCTATACAAAAAAGATCTTAATGACCCAGATAATCACGAAGGTGAGATTACTCACCTAGAGCCAGACATCCTGGAGTGCAAAGTCAAGTGGGCCTTAGTCAAGTGGGCATCACTATGAACAAAGCTAGTAGAGGTGATGGAATTCCAGTTGAGCTATTTCAAATCATGGAAGAAGATGCTGTGAAAGTGCTGCATTCAATATGCCAGCAAATTTGGAAAACTCGGCAGTGGCCACAGGACTGGAAAAGGTCAGTTTTCATTCCAATCCCAAAGAAAGGCAGTGCCAAAGAATGCTCAAACTACCACACAATTGCACGTATCTCACATGCTAGCAAAGTAATGCTCAAAATTCTCCAAGTGAGGCATCAACAGTACATGAACCAAAGACTTCCAGATGCTCAAGCTGGATTTAGGAAAAGCAGAGGAACCAGAGATCAAATTGCCAACATCCGTTGGATCATCAAGAAAGCAAGAGAATTCCAGAAAAACATCTACATTTGCTTTATTGACTATGCCAAAGCCTTTGACTGTGTGGATCACAACAAACTGTGGGAAATTCTTAAAGAGATGGGAATGCCAGACCACCTTACCTACCTCCTGAGAAATCTGTATTCAGGTCTAGAAGTAACAGAATTGGACATGGATCAACAGACCGGTTCCAACTGGGAAAGGAGTACGTCAAGGCTGTATATTATCACCCTGCTTATCTAACTTATACGCGGAGTATATCATGCAAAATTCCTGGCTGGATGAAGCACAAGCTGGAATCAAGATTGCCAGGAGAAATAGCAATAACTTCAGATATGCAGATGACACCACCCTTACTGCAGAAAGCAAAGGGGAACTGTGGAGTCTCTTAAAGAAAGTGAAAGAGGAGAATGAAAAATCTGGGTTAAAACTCATAATTCAAAGAACTAAAATCATGCCTTGTATATCATACCTATTAAGTAAATGGAGTATGTTTTCCATATGCATTCAATTTTTTATACAAAGTTCAGGGATATAGTTAACTAACGTGTATTTGTCCACATATACAACAGCAACATGATAATTATATTGATAATTTTGGGGAGTTCACTATGATTCCTTGGATTTAAGTAATTCAATTCTCTTAGTGACTCTGTTTCCTTTTAGGCTTGCCAATTGAAAGAATTCCTTCTGAAAGAAGAAACAGCTTAAAAAGTGTTAACATGCAACATTTTCTGATCTTAAGAATTTAACCTAAGATTTTCTATATCAAGCAAATTTGTACAAATCCAATATTCCTGGAAAACGATCAGGGACATAAACACAGGTAAAACACCAGCTCTTCACCAGAGTGAAATCAAGGTGAAGAAAACATCAAAAGTGATTTAAGCAAGTGTAATGTTCTATGGAACTTCAGAGTAGACCTATCTCACAGAGGAAGGAAAGAGAAAACTTTGTGAATAAAATAACACTTAGACTGGACTTTGAAGAATAGATAGAATGATATTAAGTAGAAATAGAGGGGAATAAAAAGTATGACAAGGTAGGGGAACAAAGTGCAAGGTACATTTGGGAAATAATGCAATTTGTTTGGAAGAGTGGGAAGTGAAGCTTGGAAGTCATTTTTAAACATGGGAGGTCTTCAGTACTACAGTTGGTTTGTATCTGCTTTGGTAGATTATGTCAGTCACTGAAGGCTTTTATTCATAAGATTAATTATACACCGTTTGCATGCTCACTATGTTCCAGTTATTTTACCATAACAATCTAGTTTTTGTACATGGATTACCTTATTTCAGTCTCGGAAATACTATCTAAGGACGTGCTGTTATTATTTCTATTTTTAAGATGAAAAAATCAAGATATAAAAAGATGGAGTAATAGATCATTTAGCTATTAGTTGGTGGAGCAGGTATTTGAACCTGAGTCTGTGGTTTAGGAAGTTCTATGCTATATAAGATGTAAGAAAGTGAGGATTAGGAGTCCTGGCTAATAGAAAATGACACTAGATATGTTCAAATGGAGAGGCCTTGGTGGTGGTTGAAACTTGAGATAGAAGTTCAAGAAAAACAGTAAGGCCAGAGTTTAGGGTGGGTGAAGATGTTGGGTGAAGTTATAGAAGTAGATGAGACGGTGTTGGGGAAAAAGTGGCTAGAGATTAAAGATAAGAACTCAGAGTAGGATCTTGGTGAATCACTAGACTCAAGAGGAGGGAAAAGGAAGAGAAGCCAATGAAGGAGAGGAAGTAATCGGAAAAGTATTAATACAAGGAGAAAAAGCAAAGTGCAGAAGCTCCCAAGCCAGAGAAAGAAGGACTTCCAAAACTGAGCATCAAATATCAAAAAGGATCAGTGGGAATGTGAGCTGAGAAAAAGTCATCTGACTTGGTGGTGGGAGTTAGCAACCATTGAGAGTGCAGTGCCAGACGTTAAAGTCAAGGTTAATCTTAGTGATGAGACTGATGGTAAAGAGAGGCGTAATGCACTGAAATAATAGTATCACCATGCTCATCGATCCATTTCAGGACAGACTTGTTCACAGGATGAGCAAAATGATCTGTGCCAAAGGAAACATACATGTGGAAGAGAGAAGGACTGAACTCACAAGGGGGAGATGTCAGTTTAAGCAAAAATGGACTGTGGTGTCCCATGGCTGTTTCAAAAAAATTGTAGAACTGAAAAATGCATCCTAAAGTCAAGTATAGAAAGATGTCTATGTGGCTAAAGAAATACATCACCTTGTTTTGTAACCAAAGACCTAATATCAAGATTCTATCTCCAGAACTGCCAAGGAAATCCTGAAGAAAAAGAGCAAAGCTGGAGACATACCCTCCCAGACTTCGGACAATTATTACAAAGCTATAGTAATAAAAAAAAGCGTGGTACTGACACAAAAGCAGACATATGGATCAATGGAACAGAACAGAGAGCCTAGAAATAAACCCACATACCTATGGTCAATTCATCTTGAACAAAAGAACCAAAAACGGAGAAAAGACAGTCTCTTTGGCAAGTGGTGTTAGGAAAGTTAGACAGCCACATGTAAATCAATGAAGTTAAAACACTCCTTCACATTATACTCAAAAATAAACTCAAAATAATGTTAATCTTTAAGACAAGACACCATAAAATTCCTAGAAGAAAACATAGGTGAAACATTCGCTGATAAAAATCATAGCAATGTTTTCTTATGTGAGTCTCCCAAGACAGTAGAAAAAAGGATAAAAGCAAAAGTAAACAAGTGAGACCTAATCAAACTTAAAAGTTTTTGCACAGCAAAAGAAAGCATAAAACAAAATGAAAAGACAACTTACAGACTGGGAGAAATATTTGAAAATGACACAGTTGATAAGGACTTCATTTCCAAATTATACAAACAGCCCATACAACCCAAAAACAAAAAAACAAACAACTCAATAAAAAAATGTGCAGCTCTAAATAGACATTTCCCAAAGAAGACATACAAATGGCCAATGGACACATGAAAAGATGTTCAATGTGCTGATTATTAGAGAAATGCAAATTAAAATTACAATGAGCTATCACCTCACACTGGTCAGAATAGCCATCATTAAAATATCTGCAATATACACTATATTAAACACTGGAGAGGGTGTGGAGAAAAGGGAACTTTCTTACACTGTTGGTGGGAATGTAAACTAGCGCAGCCTCTATGGAAAACAGTATGGAGGTTCCTTAAAAAACTAGAAATAGAACAACCAGATAATCTAGCAATCCTGCTCCTGGGCATAAATTCAGAGAAGACACTAAATTCAAAAGATGCATGCACCTAAATGTTCATAGCAACATTATTTACAATAGCCAAGACATGGAAGCAGCTTAAACGTTCATCAGCAGATGAATGCATAGACATGGCATATACACACAAAGGAGTATTACTCAGCTATAAAAAGAACAAAATGCTATTTGTAACACGGATGGATCTAGAGATTATCATACTGAGTGAAGTACGTCTGAAACAGAAAGACAAATACCATGTAATATCATTTATATGTGGAAATTAAAATATGATACAAATGAACTTTTTTAAAAAACAGAAACAAACCCACAGGCATAGAGAACAAACATGGTTATGAGAGGGGAAAGAGTCAGGGAGAATAAATCAGGAGCTTGGAATTAGCAGATAGAAACTGTTATATATAAAATAGATAAAGAACAAGGACCAACAGTATAGCACAGGGAACTATATTCAATACATTATAATAACTTAGAAAAGACTGTGAAAAAGAATCCACACATATATATGTACGATTGAATCACTTTGTTGTATGCCAGAAACTAACACATTGTAAATTAGCTATACTTCAATTAAAAAAAAAAACAACAAACACAAGGATTCTGTCTCTACCACTTGCTAATGGGACAACCTGAGCTAGAGACTTAGTCACGAAAGTTGCCATAGTTTCTTAATCTATGAGGTAGAAATAATCATATCTGTCCTAATTATTGCACAGGATTATTGTGAAGATAAAATAGTCACCCATGTTAAAGCCACTGAGCGCTCACTGAACATTAAATGCTGTTTCTTTGCTCAGCGCTTAGAAGTGTCGACTGACTGAAAACCAGCTGTCATCGGAATGAATTCTAGTGGGGGCCTGAGTAGTTTAGAGAAATGAAAAAGAACTGGATAAAAGCTAGTGGGTTTAGTGAACACTGTGCTTCAGAAAAAAAAAAAAAAAAAAAAAGGAAAAAAGTTCTGAAGGCAGCAGAATACATTCCTCAGAGACTCCCAAACTAGCAAGCAAGTCATACTGCCTCTTCATCAAAATCTAGGGGTGTCCTGATCTCCCTCACATGTCCCAGATAGCACAGACCAGAGGGCTGGGAGAGAATGGTGCCAATGCGTCTGGGCTGAGCCGTGGTATGAGCAGCACTTATTCCCTGCAGGGCCCTTGGTTTGAACTTCCTTAGAGGAGAACTACAGCTGCAAAAATCTGTCGGCTACTCTTCCAGAGTTCCTAACAAAATATTTAGATAGAGAAGTATTACTGGCAAACAAATTAAAATGCTCAAAATAATCAGTGAATCAATGATTATAGCCTGACATGCAAGTCACCAAAACTAAATGTGTAGTGGTTTATTCAAAATCTCCATTCAATGGATATGTCCAGATTTTGCCTATAATGTCTTAAATAATTTTAATCTTAGGAGAGTGAAATAAATAAAAATCTAGCCATGGATATGAGACTTTTAGCAGAAAATTGAGCCAAAAAAAGCCTAATACAAAACAAGCCCTTTTATTTGTGACATTTAGTATTTATTTGGGCTTCCCCAGTGGCATAGTGGTAAAGAATTCGCCTAACAATGCTGGAGATGCAAGAGACCTGGGTCTGATCTTGGGTCGCAAAGATACCCTGGAGAAGAAATAGACAACTCACTCCAGTATTCTTGCCTGGGAAAACCCAGGGACAGAGGAGCCTGATGGGGCTACAGTCCATGAGGTGATAGAGTCAGACACAACTGAGCAACTGAACACACACATAGTATTTATTCATTCTTTTATTCTCTTACTAGTTCATTCAATAATCATTTTTAAATACCTACTGAGTTGAGGTACAAACTACAAACAAAATATGAACTACGTAGTATCAATACGAACAAAGCTAGTGTAGGTGATGGAATTCCAGTTGAGCTATTTCAAATCCTAAAAAAAAGATGCTGCTAAATTGCTGCACTCAATATGCCAGCACATTTGGAAAACTCAGCAGTGGCCACAGGAAAAGGTCAGTTATCATTCCAATCCCAAAGAAAGGAATTCTTAAAGAGATGGCAATGCCAGACCATCTGACCTGCCTCTTGAGAAACCTATACGCAGGTCAGGAAGCAACAGTTAGAACTGGACATGGAACAACAGACTGGTTCCAAATAGGAAAAGGAGTATGTCAAGGCTGTATATTGTCACCCTGCTTATTTAACTTATATGAAGAGTACATCATGAGAAACACTGGGCTGGATGAAGCACAGCTGGAATCAAGATTGCTGGGAAAAATATCAATAACCTCAGATATGCAGATGACACCACCCTTATGGCAGAAAGCGAAGAACAAAAGAGCCTCTTGATGAAAGTGAAAGAAGAGAGTGAAAACGTTGGCTTAAAACTCAAGATTTGGAAAACTAAGATCATGGCATCTCGTCCCTTCACTTTATGGCAAATAGATGGGGAAACAATGGAGACAGTGACAGACTTTATTTTGGGGGGGCTCTAAAATCACTGCAGATGGTGACTGCAGCCATGAAATTAAAAGATGCTTGCTCCTTGGTAGAAAAGTTATGACCAACCTAGACAGCATATTAAAAAGCAGAGACATTACTTTGTCAACAAAGGTCCATCTAGTCAAGGCTATGGTTTTCCCAGTGGTCATGTATGGATGTGAGAGTTGGATTATAAAGAAAGCTGAGCACCGAAGAATTGATGCTTTTGGACTGTGGTGTTGGAGAAGACTCTTGAGAGCCCCTTGGACTGCAAGGAGATCCAACCTGTCCATCCTAAAGGAAATCAGTCCTGAATATTCACTGGAAGGACTGATGTTAAAGCTGAAACTCCAATACTTTGGGCACCTGATGCAAAGAACTGACTCATTTGAAGAGACCCTGATGCTGGGAAAAATTGAAGGCAGGAGAAGGGGACGACAGAGGATGAGATGGTTGGATGGCATCACTGACTCAATGGACATGAGTTTGGGTGAACTCCGTGAGTTGGTGATGGACAGGGAGGCCTGGCGTGCTGCAGTGCATGGGGTCGCAAAGAGTTGGACACGACTGAGTGACTGAACTGAACTGAACTGAGTTGAGGTAGTAAATATAAGCTGCAACTTTATTAATTTTGTTAAACGAAATAAGGGTTATTGAGTGGCAGCTTTAATGGGAATATTGTTTCAGCCCTAAGGGACAATGGTGGCATGGAGGCATTATTGCAGACGTGACCTTACAGTAGACAGCCCAGCATCTCAGAAGATTATCTCTCTTTAGGGAGGCAAAGTTTCTCCATCCAGAGGGTGTGTCATGTAGGTTGACAAGAGCACCATGTAGACTGCTACGAAGTGGACTGGAGTTCCACAGACACATGTCAGTAAGTGACTTAGGGCTGTTGTGTCAATTGTTTCTACCTGGAGGGTAACCATGAGGCCTGAAGGACCAGAGATGCAAAGTGTCTGAGTGTCTGGCACACAGCAGTCATCCATAAAGCCACTACAAGCGCTTGAAGGGAGAATATATAGGGTGGGAGAAATCTTTCCCTCATGTAACTCCTGAAACAAAACAGCATTCAGGCTAAAGGCCATTTCAAGACTTGCAGGACCAAAAAGAGAAAAGAAAAAAACAACTGACACTCAATTTGAATTATGAAATTAAAAAGGCTGAATTTCCAAGCATAAGTAATGTGAAGCACAAGTGAAATTCCAAGACTGACTTTACTATGGAAAAATACAAACACACTTGAGTCTTTCCACAGAGCAGCCAGAGTGGGCATAATTAGCCTGTTTTGAAAGTGGAGTCATTGGACACAGCCACACCTCTACAAGCCCTCTTATGGCTGACATTCTCCCAGGGGAAATTTTCACAAATTTTTACACCCAAAAAGGGATTATGGGGGAAGAAGAAGCTCCCAGAGAAAAAAACACTTGGATGTGAAGAGCAATACAATTTTAACACATTTTGAGTTTCTTAGAAACTATGCTGAGTTTCTCAGAAACATTGCTAGGGTTTTGGTAGGATTAATCACCAGATCTTTGTTCTAGATTTTTGTGTTCTATTTTTCACTCACAAATAGATAACTCACTAGCATGAGCCCGGAAGTTACATGTTCTGGTACAAATACCTAACTGGAAATTTCAAGATTCAAGACCACGTGAATCTTGGAGGTTTGTTGCTTAAGAAAAACGTAAATAAAACTCTTTGCTAATCTAACAAGAAATGTAACAAAAAGCTGTTTTAGGTATCCAGTTTCCAATCCACTTCAACAGGCCTGAAGTTATAACAAAACACTTAGAGCTTTTAAGTCATGACCTCTGGACTCAGACCAGGAGAAAAAGGTGGAAGTGCAGGATCTGTCTTTTCTTTCCCCTCACGTGTGTCCTCCTGCAGAGGTGTGACCTCAGGCCTGTAGGCAACTACTCAGCTCTTTAGTTTGCAACTGAAAAACCAGGGTCCTGGACTAGATCGATGGTTTTTGAGCTTCACTTCACTGCACTGGATACTCATTGTTTCCTAGAAACTGGGGGTTTTGCTAAAGAAAGGGGGCATGGGGGCAAAGTGGAAGTGATGTAGGTGGGACTTCCGGCCCCTTTTGTCTTTCATAAGAGCACTTCTGTTAACATCCAGTTCACAAATTGGTCTTCCCAAAAATATTTCCTTTGGGACTTCTCTGGAGGTCCAGTGGTTAAGAATGTGCCTTGCAACTCAAGGGACGCTGATTCGATTCCTTTCAGGGATCTAAGATCTCAGATGCCACAGGCAACTAAACCCACACACCACAACTAGAGAGAAACCCACCTGCCTCAATGAAGACCCGACACAGCCAAATGAATCCATTTTACAAAGAAAGGGATTTTGCTTAAGTGAAGTGAAAGTCACTCAGTCGTGTCCGACTCTGTGACCCCATAGACTGCACAGTCCATGGAATTCTCCAGGCCAGAATACTGGAGTGGGCAGCCTTTCCCTTCTCCAGCGGATCTTCCCAACCCAGAGATTGAACCCTCCCGCATTGCAGGCAGAGTATTTATCAGCTGAGCGGTCAGGAAAGCCTGATTTTGTTTAAACTGGTTTACCAAGTTTGACAACTTCTAAGATCATAGGACGGAGACTGTTGCCAGATTGAACAGCTTATGAGACTCTTCCAGCGTGATGCTTCTATAATTCCTTGCCCCGTCCCAGATGGTTACAACGCTGCTCTCTTGAGTCAACCTAGTGACCCCTGTTCCCCAGGCCCTGGCAGAGTCGGGGACAACGTCACACTGACCAGACTCGCTAACGCCAAGGTGAGCGCCTGCTGCCTGCTGCCCGGACACGCAGCCCGTGCCCAGCCTCTCGCAGGAAGGGCCCCTTCCGGCACGCTCCTTGCCTGCGGGGCAGCGCCTCCGCGGAAGCTGTCCTCACCCTCCGTATCCTGCTGTGAGGACGAGAGGAGTTCATCTCCGCGAGGCCGCCTTCCAATCCCTCTCACCGCCGCTAACTCACACGTTCCTTCACTTGGCTGAGGGACTTGTGGTTAAAAGATTAGAGAGGAAACAAGCTCTTTCAAAACAATTCAACAAATACTGAAGCAAGATTTACATGTGAGATGTGTTTCTTAGCATGACAAGGAAAGCAAATTGGTACAGTGAGAAAAGTCCTGAGAAAGCAAAGCTGACGTGGTGGGGAAGGCGGACGACCCCATCAAGCACTCACGTGGAACACACGCCAGGGTTTCTCAACTTTACCCTGTACTTAACCTCTTTCAAGGAAGAGGGGTGGGGCGCGGAGGAAAGGAAGCTGCAGATGCAGGCCAGCTTGCCTCACCAAGCGTGTAACGGATAGCACTATGGCCTCAAGACACTTCTGTGGAACATGAATAATGAGCAGACGTTTTTCATTACATAGCCAGTTATTTATTTTAAGACACTTCTGTGGAACATGAATAATGAGCCGACGTTTTTCATTATATAGCCAGTTATTTATTTTAATTTGCACACAGAAATAACAACCCATTAAGCTATGATTTTATGGATATGACAGACTATACTGAGGCAAAACTTTTAGAGGAAATTTAAAGAAAAGTACAAAAGTAATATAAAAGTTGTCACTAATATTTGGCAAAACTCATGACGGAGGTAGAAGGATTAATGGAGATCAGAAAACGTAGGGCTAGACCGGGTACAGATACTCTCCTATCCTATTTCTGGTAAAGCTAATCTGTGAGACTGTGTACAGACTTCTCTTCAAGTCATGTTAAGGTGTCTCATGTTTGCTGGTTTGTTTTTATTTTTTGAAACGTGTTTCTTTTAAAAATGTTTATTTACTTTTTTATTTTGTTGCATCAGGTCTTAGTTGTGGCATGCAGGTGAGATCTTTTGTTGCCGTTTGGGAAGGTCCCCTGGAGAAGGGCATGGCAGCCCACTCCAGTATTCTTGCCTGGAGAATCCCAAGGACAGAGGAGGCTGGTGGGCTACAGCATAGCGCCAGACATGACCACATGATGGATCCTTTCACTGGAGGGACTCTTGCGTGGCACGTGGGCTTAGTTGTTCCAAGGCCTGTGGGATCTTGCCCCCACCCCCCCAACCAAGGACTGAGCCTGTGCCCCTGCATTGTAAGGCAGATTCCTAACCACTGGGCCACTAGGGAAGGCCCTGTTTCTTCATTAATTACCCTCATCCCACAATAACTGGTGCACAGAGGATGCTAAATAAGGTCTTTGAAGTGGATGAATACATTACTACTTGAATGAGTGCATGCATAAAGAAGAAATAATTGCTTCCTATCCCCAAGGAGCAGACATGTGCTCACACTGAGGGGAATGAGGATGATTAAAATAAGATCTCAGACTCACACTTGATCGTCTACAAGCCTCTGGCTCACCTAATGGGCCTGACAGTTTTCAGAGAAGGATTCCACTCGTCCCGTGATTCTGCTGGACAGTGTCTACACCCGGTAGGGAGTTACCACATACCCCACCCATGGATGGGGGTCTTCTCAGCCCAGATTCTCAAATTCTGGGCCTGAATGAAGATTAAGGGACACTATAGCGCTATGAAATAGTGTACAAGGCAGTTTAGCAAAGGTGGAAAGAAACCCCGCTGAACCCAGAAGAAAAAGTGAGTGTTAATTCATGTCCGATTCTTTGTGACCCCGTAGACTGTAGCCTGCCAGGCTCCTTTGTACATGAGATTCTCCAAGCAAGAATGCTGGAGTAGGTAGCCATTCTCTCCTCCAAGGAATCTTCCTGACCCAGAGATGGAATCCGGGTCTCCTGCATCACAGGCAGATTCTTTACCATCTGGGCCACTAGGGAACCCAGGAGAGCCACCCACAAATGAGTGCCTGTCTGTGCAGGTGCTGAGCAGCCGTAGGGCATACATGTCAGCAGTTTTGCCCTTTGCTTGGAAAGCAAGGTGTGTGTGTACCCAGAGCACTTTATGACCAGCAGAATCAAGTAGCAAAGCCTGCTATTTTTTTTTTTTTAAGTCCGTGACGTACTCTGTGATCTGTGTATATAAGAAGGTGAGGTATAGAACAGCCTTATGGACTCTGTGGGAGAGGGAGAGGGTGGGAAGATTTGGGAGAATGGCATTGAAACATGTATAATATCATGTATGAAACGAGTCGCCAGTCCAGGTTCGATGCACGATACTGGATGCTTGGGGCTGGTGCACTGGGACGACCCAGAGGGATGGTATGGGGAGGGAGGAGGGTTCAGGATGGGGAACACACGTATACCTGTGGCGGATTCATTTCGATATTTGGCAAAACTAATACAATATTGTAAAGTTTAAAAATAAAATAAAATTATTAAAAAATAATAATAATAATTAAAAAAAGAAGGTCTCTCTCAAACAGGATAGAAATGAATTGGAGAAAACAATTGTTTACGTGGTGGATATGTCTCCTTTGCCCACGTCCTGTTTGATAGTAATGAAGATTGCAACACCAAACGACCCCAGATATTCTGCTTGGAGTCACCATTCGTGATGATTGCTCATAGCTAATCAAAGGATGTTATGAAATGTGAGTCAGACAGCCGCCGGCTTCCTGGAAGTTCCAGAACCTGTATATAAAGAGGGAGCTTCCTAGTTGAGACACTGGAGCAGCAGAGAGGTAGGAGCTAT
Source organism: Bubalus bubalis (assembly GCF_019923935.1). Classification (NCBI taxonomy): domain Eukaryota; kingdom Metazoa; phylum Chordata; class Mammalia; order Artiodactyla; family Bovidae; genus Bubalus; species Bubalus bubalis. The sequence continues at coordinate 79,733,622 of NC_059172.1, read as the reverse complement.
CAGATTCCTTAAGCTGAGAAGGAAGACAGAGACCGACATGCCCAGACTGCCTCTGCTGCTGCTGCTACTCTGGGGCGCGGGGTCCCACGGCTTCCCAGCAGCGACTTCAGAAACACAGGAACAAGATGTGGAGACGGTGAAGGTAAATGCTCAACTTCACATGCCTAAGACGCAAAAGACTTATTTGTGTTTTTCCACAATATAACAGAATAGTATCAGTATGCAGTTCTGCTGGTGATTTAGTAACTAAGTCGTGTCCAGCTCTTTGTGACCCCATGGACTGGAGCCCACCAGGCTCCTCTGTCCATGGGCTTCCCCCAGTGAGCATACTGACATGGGTTGCCATTCTCTTCCCCAGGGGATATTCCTGACCCAGGAATCAAACCCAGGTCTCCCGCATTGCAGGTGGACTCCTGCATGGTGGGCAGATTCCTGCATTGCAGGTGGATTCTTTACTGTCTGAGCTATGAGGGAAGCCCCCAGTAATAGTATAATAGAGTTTATTTAAGGATGCATTTCCTACAAAGAGAGATTTTTTCCAGAAAGGGTATTTTCCCCCAAAATGTATCTAGCTGTGCATAGACTCTCATTTTCCAGTTAAAAGTGATAGGGAACTAAAGGAATAATATACAAATATGTCTCTATAAAATTGTAATTCTGACTTCATAGTAAATAGTGGTAGGAAGAGTTCTACTCCAAAATGAGTTTCCACCAACAATAAGGATAATAAGGACCATGCAACCTAAGTGGAACCTTTAAAAGTAGTGTTTTGTGTCAGGTATGACAGTATAAACCATCAGTATTTAGTAAAATTGGAGGATTTCTCATTCAGTCTTTCGATAATTTTATCTTTCATCAGAAATACCTGGAAAACTACTACAACCTGAACAGTGATGGGAAGAAAGTTGAAAGGCAGAGAAACGGTGGCCTCGTAATTGAAAAGCTAAAGCAAATGCAGAAATTCTTTGGGCTTAGAGTGACCGGGAAACCAGATGCTGAAACCCTGAATGTGATGAAGCAGCCCAGATGTGGGGTGCCCGACGTGGCTCCGTTTGTTCTTACCCCAGGAAATCCTCGTTGGGAGAACACAAACCTGACCTACAGGTAATCAGATTGAGCACCAGAGTGGGAGCGCTCTTTCCCATCAGAGCCATGAGAAATGAAATCTGATGTGTCTGTCTTTTATTCCACTTGAAGGATTGAAAATTACACCCCAGACCTGTCAAGAGCAGATGTGGACCAAGCCATTGAGAAAGCCTTTCAACTCTGGAGCAATGTTACACCCTTGACCTTCACCAAGGTCTCTGAGGGTCAAGCGGACATAATGATATCCTTTGTCAGGGGAGGTAAGCTCTTTTTGTAGCATGAAAGTATTCTTACCTTAACTTCCCCTTGCCCTTGAATCTCTTCAGCTTTGCAGATAGATTTCCTTGTTTAAAAAAGAGTGTTGATTTTACAGACTTAAGAAGGAAACAAGATCTCATTTGCTGAAAATCTGCTGGCCTCTTAGCAAAGTTAATGCTTTACTGTCCTGGGTTAAGCTAAATAAGAATCTAGAGAAACATCTGATGAATTCTGTTTCTTGCAGATCATCGTGACAACTCTCCCTTTGATGGACCTGGTGGAAACCTTGCTCATGCTTTTCAACCAGGGGCAGGTATCGGAGGAGACGCTCATTTTGATGATGATGAATGGTGGACCAACAATTTCCAAGGTAAGTCAGCTTGTCTTGCCTCTCTCAAGCCTCCCCCCTCCTCCCACCTTCTCAGTTCATTGTAATATTGGTTGATTTAACTGAAAGAATGTGCTAATAGAAATAGGTACTTTGCTGCTACCACTTAGAAAATTAACAACACATTTAGAAACTATAAGAGAATTACTTCTGTTAGTAAGACCATCTTACTGGTTACAAATGGGCTACTCTGAAATTTCTATTGAGAAAGTGTTGAAAATATTAATGTTTTCCTTGTGGGCATCTACACAGAATCTTTTTTTCCTGGAAACACACCAAAGTGTAACAATGTTATTAAGATATCTAGAAATTAAGGGAGAAGATACTATATATTTTTTCTAAAATTTCCAGCATTACGCATCTATCAGTCTATAAATAGGAAAAAAATTGTGTTTATAGAAGAATATTGCTTCTCCATGAAATAATATATGCCATATAACCACTGACAAGATTGACTACTCTGTGCTAGAGCCTTGGTTGGCTGAATTTGCTCTTTAATTGTAATCATAGAATTCAAGTTTTAACCAATCTCTTCACTGGCTCCCAGATAGCTCAGTGGTAAAGAACCCGCCTGCGAAATACAGGAGACTTGGGTTTGATCCTTGGGTCACGGAGATCCCTGGAGAAGGAAATGGGAACCCACTCCAGTATTCTTGCCTGGGAAATTGCATGGACAGGGGAGCCTAGCAAGCTGCAGTCCATGGGGATGCAAAGACTCAGACATGCCTGAGCATGTAATCGCTTCACTATTAATGAATGCATCCTTCTCACCTTTCAGAAAAAAAAATTATATACTTCAAAAAGCTACTGATAAAATAAGAACATTAATCCTTGTACAGTTGTAGATTACTTCTTACTTAAATGTCTCAAAACTGAAAACATTTCAATTAATTGCAAATGGGTTTATTGTCCCTTTTAGATTATAACTTGTATCGGGTGGCAGCTCATGAATTTGGCCATTCCCTTGGACTTGCTCATTCTACTGACATTGGGGCTCTGATGTACCCCAGTTACATCTTCAGTGGCGATGTTCAGCTTTCTCAGGATGACATTGATGGGATCCAGGCCATCTATGGTGGGTATACAGACAAACAGCATAGACAAGTGATCCTTAAAACATCCATTGTCTATCTTTTAAGAAGCCTTCATTGGTTATGTAGTTTTCCAAAGCCAGGCAGAACTAACTTCAGATCTCTTGTTCCTTTAGGACATTCCCAAAATCCCACTCAGCCAGTCGGCCCACAAACCCCAGAAGTGTGTGATAGCAAGCTAACTTTTGATGCCATAACTACAATTCGGGGAGAAGTGATGTTCTTCAAAGACCGGTAAGACAACAGTTCTTCTTTGCATTTTGTATTTGTAAGAATAATAGGACTCACTACTATGGGGCTATATGGGCTACTACTATGCTTCACATATTATTTATTACATTTGTTTATATACATAATTATAGTTATAATTAAGTATAAACAATAGCTTGCTCTTGCACAACATAATGAATTTTTAACAACTTTTTCCCCAGCATGTATTCTGTCACTTGATTCTCAGAAAACTTACCACTGACGTAGCAAATCAGTAAATATAATTCCATTTTACAGATCAGTAAAGCAGAGAAGGCAATGGCACCCCACTCCAGTACTCTTGCCTGGAAAATCCCATGGATGGAGGAGCCTGGAAGGCTGCAGTCCATGGGGTCACTGAGGGTCGGACATGACTGAGCAACTTCCCTTTCACTTTTCACTTTCATGCATTGGAGAAGGAAATGGCAACCCACTCCAGTGTTCTTGCCTGGAGAATCCCAGGGATGGGGGAGCCTGGTGGGCTGCCGTTTATGGGGTCACACAGAGTCGGACATGACTGAAATGACTTAGCAAAGCAGAGAAAAGGAAAGAGATCCTCAGGGTACCAAGTTCACTGGCAGCAGAGCAGTAATCGGTCTTCTGAACTCTGCTTCAGGCCTCTTCCCGTTTTTGTCACTCTTTGGGATGGTTAAGTACATCAGAATTTTGTTAGGAGAAATTGGTTCTTTTCACAGCACTATCATGCTGATGAGGGTTGTGTAGACCCCTTTGAAGTATCATCTTGGAAAAGACAGCCTTTCCAAAGCCTGTGGTCATAACAAGTCTCTGTGCCCCCACCACTGGGAGGAGGCAAAGACATGTAGGCGCAGGGAGACCCCCAGAAGTTCATGAGGTCCCGGAGGGGGTGGGGAATGGATGGTCACAGTGAGTTTCCGTCCTCAGAGGAGGGTCCCAGAGCTCCCTAGGTAGCATGAGACCTCGAGAAGTCTAGGGTCCCCTTGCGTGCAAGAAGTAGGGCTGCTCTGCATACAGTTCTGACTCCTAAAGGACCAGGAAAATAGTAACAGTCTTCTTCTGAACGGCACAGCCCAGCAAGCATAGAAAGTAGGGGTGCTTTAAAAGGCTGGCTTCTCCCCGCTCTCCTCTTGGAGTGCTGTTCTACTGGGTCACAGTCATAGCTGCCCCAGAAGGCAGGAGAGTCAGCTCCTCCTGCTTCCCAGCCTGTGCTTTACTATCTCGAGTTTAAGAGATAAGGACGGATACACGCAGCGGGTGGCTCAGTGCTGGGGAGTGCTAGGAAAGATAAGGCTTTCAAGGAAAGCTCTCAGTACATCAGGACAGCTCATCAAAGCAAGTAGTTGAGGGATGACCCCGAAGAACAGAGCCGAGTCTAAGGTGTGCAAGACCTGAGAGGACACTGAGGTCATTTAGACATCACCAAGTCGTGGAGACACGGACGGCAGGAAACTGACCGCGACTGGCCTGCCCCAGGTCTCACAGGCAGGCAGAGGCCACTGGATCAGAAGGCCAGAGTCTGCCCTGCGGATCCACACGACAGTTTATGCTTTGTCTTTACCCCAGTCCCTGTGGACCGTGGAGTCAACTTTGTCATTAACAAATAATAGGCAGAGCCGGACACGACTGAAGTGACTTAGCACAAGAGGGACTGTAGAACCAACTTTGTGAACTGCTGGTCACAGGAGCACACAGGGAGTGGCTAGGGTTTAAACTACCCTTTGCCTCTTATCAGTCGCATGGCCTTGGATACATCCCTCTGCCCCCCTGACCTCAGTTTCTAATCCGTGAGATGGAAGTAATGTCTTATACGATTTCTGTGAGGTAGGGCACGAAGTAGGTAGAGTTTGTTCGATATGCAGAATGCTAGTGTTGTGTTCTAGCCAGTGCCATTGGAGAATTTTGCAAGCTGGTTGTTAAACAGCATTATTAAACATTTAATTATATCAATTTAAAATTATATTTAAACCAAAGGCACTAAAACTAATTATAACTCATCCCTTTTTGTGTGTGTGTGTGGGGGTATGTGTGTGCGTGTGTGTTAGTCCCTCAGTCATGTCCAGCTCTGTGACCCCATGGACTGTAGCCCTCACCTACCAGGCTCCTCTGTCCATGGAATTCTCCAGGCAAGAATACGGGAGTGGGTAGCCATTCCTTTCTCCAGGGGATCTTCCCAGCCTAGGGATCAAACTCAGGTCTCCTCCATTACAGATAGAATCTTTACCATCTGAGCCACCAGGGAAGGCCCCATCCCTTTGCATCCCTTTGTATCCCTTTGCAATTATTTTGCTATATATTTCTATTTATTTATATTCCTGAGATGGCTTATGCCTGTATGGGGGAAATACTATACAGTTAGGTACCACTGCAAATGTCTTGAAATCTGCAGTGGTTGGAGTTTCCACCAAGAAAGTAAGCAAAGGCTACAGACCAGAGCTCCTGTCCACCTCCACTTTGGAGAGCCACATGTGGAACACTAGCCCACAGGCCACCAGTGCCCCTAGAAGGGCCTGGATGGCACCAGAACTTGCTATGTATTTGATCAAAGCCTTTTTTTTTTTTCAAATTAGGTTCTACATGCGCACAAATCCCTTGTACCCAGAAGTGGAGCTCAATTTCATTTCTGTTTTCTGGCCACGTCTCCCAAATGGACTTCAAGCTGCTTATGAGGTTGCCGACAGGGATGAGGTCCGGTTTTTCAAAGGTAATACTTCCAATTTTTGTTGTTCTTTAGTCACCAAGTCATGTCTGACTCTTTTGCAACCCCATGGATTGTAGTCTGCTGGGCTCCTCTGTCCAATTAGCTCTCAGTTTTTACCAGCTGGGGCTTCCCTGGTGGCTCAGAGGGTAAAGCATTTGCCTGCAATGCGGGAGACCCAGGTTCCATCCCTGGGTGGGAAGATCCCCTGGAGAAGCGAATGGCAGCCCACACAGTATTCTTGCCTGGAAAATCCCTTGGACAGAGGAGCCTGGTGGGCTACAGTCCACTTGGTCACAGAGTCGGACATGACTGAGCGACTTCACTTTCACTTTTTACCAATTAAGTTTTCTTCTGCTTTGGGTTCATGTATGAGATTACTACCGACTTTCTTTCCATGGACTTTTGACAAACTGAGCAGTCAGACCATGTCAGTGGGAGTCCATCCCCTTAGCTAAGAATTAGAGTGCATTTCTAAGGGAAAAAATTTGAGACACAGATTTCCTGGCTTGTTTGTGAATCTGGACTTATGAAAGGATTTTCTATGCAAACTATGTATTTTAAATCCTCTCCACCTCCCTGGGGTGTCCAGGAATAAACCTGAGAGGAACATTGGAGTCGCTTGGTTTCCTAGAGCCTGTTTTCCGCAAGTTGCTGTCCCAGGTCTGTGAGAATCACAGAATCTCACTTAGCAAAAGGCCCACAAAGTCCATCTATGTCGTCAGATCCTACTCCAGACCTTCTTGAATGTTACCAAGATTCCCAGGCAATTCATATGTACTTTAAAGTGTGAAAAGTCCTTAATTACCATGAATTGAATGAGGCAAACTTTTTGATTCTATCAGAATAAAACCCATATCCAATGATCAGCTCCTTACTTTGACAACACTATGCCAAGTAACAGTTTTTCTGCAAATATATGTTTGGCATAGTTATAGACAAACATTAAGACACCCGACCCAGTAATCCTCTCAAGGCAAAGAACTGAAAACAATTCAGATGGGCAATAAACTTTGAAATGAGCTTTCTAGCTCTTTTATAATGAAAATAAATAGGATTTTAGATACACAAAGTTTCAAACTGTCCCCCCTCCCCTCCCCGAGGGATAAATAAGAATATTTGTGCAATAAGAACAATGCTGGCTTCAAGATGTAAGACCAGTTTTATTTGACTTGGGGTTTACTAAGTATTGGAGAAGGAAAAGGCTACCCACTCCAGTATTCTGAGGTGGAGAATTCCATGGACTCTATAGTCCATGGGGTCACAAAAAGTCAGACACGACTGAGCAGCTTTTACTTCACTTACGGAGTGAAACATGCAGAATCTGGACACAGCCTAAATTTCAGGATTTGGAACCGTCTTCTAGTTAGATGCAATGATTTCTACCCAGGGTCGCAAGTCATTACAGACTGTGAGTCATTACAACCCTCTGGCGTTTAGGATACCTTGGGGTGAACTTCTGCAGCCTGTGGGCAACCTGGAGAAGCAAAGATTTCTATCCCTGTGGTGGCATGATGAACTCTTTAGTCGTTTGAACTTTAGAAAGAGGTCCCCAGCTCCATAAACCAATCATTCCCAAAGCTCGCTACAGATTAGAATCATCCAGGAAATGAACTTAAATATACTAATTTAATTGGTCTGGGGTAGGATATCAGCATCAGTATTCAGAAAAAACACAAAAATCTCCCTAAATGATTCTGATGTGCAGTGGGGACACTGCCCTCGCACGTGAGAGTAAGCATTTAGCTGGAGATCTGCTTCCTGTCTACTGGTGCCCTTGGCAAGGGTTTTCATCCCGGTTTCTTGATTGGCAGGTAACAAGTACTGGGCGGTTAAGGGGCAGGATGTGCTCCGCGGATACCCCAGGGACATCTACAGATCCTTTGGCTTTCCGAGAACGGTGAAGAGTATCGATGCTGCTGTTTCTGAGGAAGATACTGGGAAAACATACTTCTTTGTTGCCAACAAATGCTGGAGGTAAAGACTGGGTGCAGAACATGGGAGGACACCTGTCCTTTCTACGTAGAAGTTACTAGACTGACTCATTTAAGACACGAGTCTCATATTGCCTTGGCTGGCTGCCTTTGCTGTGAATGGCAGTAGCTTTTCTAGTTGCAAAGTCCATTGACCAGTAATGATCATATCTGTCCTAGAAATCCAGGAAGAACGTGAGCCTGAATTGAGAAAGATAATGTGAAGAGAAGGGCATTCATCTTCATAGAACTGCTGCAGCCACCAGGAACTTATCTTTCACCTCATTCGACATTAATGGCACCCACTGGAGAAGTTAGAATTAGATGTTATAATTCAGAGGGACCTTTTAAATTTTCTAGTCCACCCAGAATCCTACTCACCTCATCTCACCTCCTATTTTATACATAATCTGTGAAAAAGTTTTTATTACGTTCTTGCTGATGAATTCCTATACCTTTAACAAATAGTTCTGACATTCCAATTATTTTTTGACCAGGTATGATGAATATAAACAGTCCATGGATGCAGGTTATCCCAAAATGATAGCAGAAGAGTTTCCTGGAATTGGCAACAAAGTTGATGCTGTTTTCCAGAAAGGTGGTAAGTGAGTTTATATACTCCTCTCTTTTGTTGCCACAGAATATCATCAGTATTGTTATTTAGAACAGAAAATACCAAAAATATTTATTCTTAAAATGACTTTGATTTTTTAATAATTCAGGTTAAACCTAGAAATCATTTGTATAATATAATGTCTCCTTTGTTTTACTTCTAGGATTTTTCTATTTCTTCCATGGAAAAAGGCAATACAAATTTGATCCCAAAACTAAGAGAATTTTGACTCTTCTAAAAGCTAATAGCTGGTTCAACTGCAGAAAAAATTGACCAATGTTTACAAGGTTAAACAGAAAAGTATGTTTTAGAAGTCTAGGGAAGGTGTTTCCTGAAGAGCCTTCTGTTGTGTTAGTCACTCAGTTGTGTCTGACTCTGTGATCCCACGGACTGTAACCCACCAGGCTCCTTTGTCCATGGATTCCCCAGGCAAGAATACTGGAGTGGGTTGCCATCTCCTTCTCCATGAAGAGCCATATATTTAAATAAAATAAAGTTATTAAGTATAATCTTATTTTTAAGCATAATCTTATTTATACCTCATTCAGCATTTTTTTATGATTTAGAACGTAATTTTTATATACTATATACTACTGTAATTTAGTTCCCCAAATGAGGCCTAACTAAGGTCAGGGTTACAGCTTATGGATTCATATGGGCCAGTTTTACAATGAGAGAAACTCTTCTGCAAAATATGAGACTCTGACATTGATAGTGGAAAACACTCTCAGTGATGTCTTCTCTCTCTCTCGAGAGACGAGATATGAGCCTTCGCCATAGAAAACAATTCAAGAACGTATGAGCAACCATTACTACCATCCTGATACGCAAGGGACAACTTTGTTATAAAGTGTTTTACGTTTGAAATAAAGCCATCCCTGTCTCTACTGTTTCTTAAACTTTCTATTATATTATGTTATTATTTCTGATTTTAAAGTCACTCAGATATTTTCAAATTTGAGATAATAATTAGACAACTATGCAATATATTCATGTGTGAAATGAGAATAGATGAAAAGTTCAGATATTCTCCCTTCTCATGGAATTTACATCATACAGAAGGGGGCAGAATCTATCTTCCATGCCCTTATAAGGGTTCCAAACTTGCTTTTTGGTAAGCTCAGTGACATCATGGCAGTGCTTTCTAAGGGCCAGTCCTCTTCTCTCCTTCTGAGTACACGGAAGGGTTATATTTTCCAGTTCAGTTCCCCTCAGATGTGGAAAGGAGGAGTGGGAAGTGGCACCTGGATAGTCCTGGCCAGCAGAGTGTGCCCAGAAGTGACCACTGTCACTTCTGGATGGAAACCCTGGATGCCAGTGGAAACTTCTCCAGCGCTGTGGGATGCATGCTCAGTCATCAGTGTCTGACTCTTTGTGACCCCATGGACTGCAGCTCGCCAGGCTCTTCTGTCCATGGGATTCTTCAGGCAAGAGTACTGGAGCGGGTTGCCATTCCCTCCTCCAGGGATCTTCCCAACCCAGACATCAAGCCTGTGTCTCCTGCATCTCCTGCATTGCAGGAGGATTCTTTATTGCCAAGCCACTGGGGAAGCCATTGTAGAAGCACAGTTTGAGAGAATTTCCACAAGGTGGAAGAAGCCTGAATTCTTGGACCAACGCTCTGAACAGTCACCCAAAACCTCAGTAGATTTTGCTTAAGAAATAAATGTTCATTGTGCTAAGCTACCAAGATTTTAGATTTTGTTAAAGCTATACAACTCGGAGAAGGCAATGGCACCCCAGTCCAGAACTCTTGCCTGGAAAATCCCATGGATGGAGGAGCCTGGAAGGCTGCAGTCCATGGGGTCGCTAAGAGTCGGATACTATTGAGCGACTTCATTTTCAGTTTTCACTTTCATGCATTGGAGAAGGAAATGGCAACCCACTCCAGTGTTGTTTCCTGGAGAATCCCAGGGACGGGGGAGCCTGGTGGGCTGCTGTCTATGGGGTCGCACAGAGTTGGACACAACTGAAGTGACTTAGGACTTAGCACCAGCATACAACTAGCTCTCCCAGAGGAACACTGTCCAGTTTCTCATGCCTAAGTTGGGAGGGTGTTAATGGAGACAGGAGTCCTGTAGGTAGCCTCTGAGCCCTGTGAGCATCAGGCACACCTCAGAGGTTGCTCAGAGGTTTGCATGCTCACTTCCTCAGTCGTGTCCCACCCTTTGCAACTCTGTGGACTGTAATCCACCAGATTTCTCTGTCCAGGGGATTTTCCAGACAAGAATTCTGGAGTGGGTTGTCATTTTCTCCTTCAGGGGATCTTCCCAACCCAAGGCTTGAACCCATGCCTCCTGCATCTCCGCACTGCAGGCGGATTCTTTAGTACTGAGACATAGGGGACTTCCAGAATATTTACAGACTTCCAAGTACGTAGAGAGTCTTGGGAATATTTTGAGGTGTTCATGATTCTGAGGCAGGCAGCTAAGTCAACAATTTGGACAGCAGTATAATCTTCCCTTTGGCTAAGTCCCTCTCATATTGAAATACAACATAATTGCAGAAAAGTGCACATGTAAATATTCCCATCAATGTGTTATCACAAAGTTAATAACTCCATGGAACCCTCACCCAGCTCAAGAAACAAAACATGACCAGTGTCAAGGAGGGGGAAATGTCTCTCTTACCCCTCTTTAGCCCTTGTGGCAGCACTAATAATTAAGTTGACATGAGACAGATTAACAGAAGAAAAAGACATTTAACTTAATGCATGCACAAGGAGGTGGCATAGAAATGAGACCTCAAGCGGGCAGCTTGTTAAGATACAGAAGCAATAAACTTGTGAGGAATTGAGAAGACAAAGAAATTTAGTGAAGAATCTAAGGAGAGTTTGATTCGGAGCAGTGAACTGAAATCGCGAGTTTTTGAGTATACAGGCTTCTAAGCCCTGCGAGTCCTGTGTCTGGTGATGACGTCTCTCCATCTGCAGCTGCAGGGCTGCCACCTGCTTTCAATTTGATCCTCCCTAAGTGCCGTTATGACAGCTGTTTATGATGAGGACTCTCAAAATAATCTCCCTTTCAAATAGTGCCAATTTAAAGGATTCATCATTTGGCCATTGATGAATAGGATCTTATATTAATTTCAAATGGTGAGTCAAACCAATAAGTGTTTTTATGTCTTAACCAAAGATGCAGGAGGCATCTCACAAGACAGTATGTATCCCCCACACAATCCTATCACGGCTCAGCTCTCTCTTAGCTCGTTCCCCAGAATACGGGCCTGAAACAGGGATTCTAGGTGCCTTCAGTGGGGGAGGAGTGCTCTCAGGAGGAGGGGAAAAAACACTTTAGAGCAGGAAAAAGCGAAAAAATGCTGAAGAACACAATCTGAGACAGAGCTTGCTTTGGTCTCATGGGCAAGGAACTCTGGAGCAAAAACTGAATTACCGTTAGTCGTACCTTGAGGCAAAGGAACTAGCCTTTTGCATCCCTGTGTCAACCGTTATCAGTTGAGGCCTGGTTTGGGGAGACAGGTGTAGCTCCCTGGAAGGACGCTCTCATTCGGCAAAGTAACGGGACAACCGGGAGCTGTAGCAGCTGACCCTTGCAGTATCCACCAGGGCGCCGACGGGGAGCGGGGGCAGTGCCAAGAACACTCTCTATACATTCTCTGTCCCCCAAAGAAACCACTATGCCCCCACCTGCTAAGACCTTAGGCTAAACTCACCCATTTTTAACTAAACTGATTCAAGCGTATATATTTTCTATCTGCCTTACTGTGTTGAACATTATCACTCTGCACTTTACCCACTGACTTTGGGTTGTTACCATTTGTTGTTGTTGTTCAGTCACTAAGTCGTGTCTCACTCTTTGCAACCCCTTGGACTGTAGCTCACCAGGCTCCTCTGTCCGTGAGATTTCCCAGGCGAAAATACCGGAATGTGTTGTCATTCCTTCTCCAGGGGATCTGCCCGACCCATGTCTCCTGCATTGGCAGGTGGATTCGTTACTGCTGAGCCACCAGGGAAGCCCTGTTACCATCTGGGGGCTTTTATAAATAATGTGGCACACATATAGGCATTTCTGCTGACTGGACACCAAAGAGTACAATTGCTGAGTCACAGAGATTGTCAGAAACTCTTCAGATTCTTCCCTGGCTTCATTTCTGTTATTCCACCACAACCGTGGTGGCTGGCTCTGTTCAGGTGCTAAACCAGCTTCTAACAGCAGTTCTTGTTGGGCCTGTGCAGGGTGTTTCTAGCTTCCTTCTCTAGGGTTTTTCCCCCTTTTATGTTGCTGTTCCATCCATCTCTGCTATGGAACTCCCTTGGAATTCATGCACATACAACCTAGAATTGACAAGATTAATCGTTTGTGGGGCAAATATTTTACCAATGTGAGAGGAATCAATGAATAAACACACCTCCCTTTCTTTCTTCAGAAGGATGCTTCTAAGAAATATTTCCCGTAGCCCCTCAGACAGTCTCATATTATGCAACACTTATCTTTGTCCAATTGAGAATTCATCTGTGTATTGTCTCTCCTGCTTTCCCGGATTGGGTCTCCTTGTCTCTCAATCCAGCCCCACTGGGTTACCCTTAAACTTTTGTCCCGGGCTCTGCTTTCTAGGAATACTAAATTAAGATAACTTGTGCATGGTATGTAGTGGCATTACAGTTACTAAGACTTTCATCTGGGGCTGATTATGGAAAGATGAAGATGAATGGTGCAGTGTTGGATCATCAGGTGCCTATGACATTTCAACAGTATGAGAAGGAAGGTAAGAAATGTACAGTGGGTTGATTAACTGCCCTAGGAATCTACTATAGAAAGCAATAGGCTCAGGGAAGCCAAATATCTCAAGACACTTTATGAATGCTCACAGATATTAATGGCAACATTTTAAAAACTCCACATCTATTGTAGACCACGCTGGAAATAAGTCCCAGACCTAATCGCAAAATTGGACATTTTCTAGCTGGAAATAATGGGCAAACCTGAAAACCTTGAACACCTAAATTTCTCTGTAAGTCCACATGAGTAGAAGTATCTCCCTCCTTACAGAGGAGGACAATCTACCCTTGCATAGAGAATACACGAAGACTGTATCTGACTCCGTATCTCACAAGGTAATTCCTGTCCTCCTCCCAAATTGTCTCCTTCACCCCTCATCGTTTTCAGGCAAAGGACTAAATAAAGTCAGGTCTCAGTGTAGCTCAAATCCTAGCTAAAGCAGGAAGTTACTTACACATCAGATTTGTGTGGGAGTGATTGAGAGTTTGGAGATGTCCCTCGCTTTCTACAGATTCCCTGGTGGCAAAGACAGTAAAGCGTCTGCCCGTGATGCGGGAGACCTGGGTTCAATTCCTGGGTCGGGAAGATCCCCTGGAAAACGAAATGGCAACCCACTCCAGTACTCTTGCCTAGAAAATTCCATGGATGGAGGAGCCTGGTAGGCTACAGTCCATGGGGTCGCAAAGAGTCGGACATGGCTGAGTGACTTCACTCACTCACTCACTCAGATACACTGAAAAATGTTTTTTGTTTTTTTTTTTTTTACTAAGTATAGTTGATGTACAATATTATGTTAGTTTCAAATGTGCTATACAGTGATTTCACATTTACATCCATTTTGAAGTGATCATCATAAGTCTAGCCATCTGTCTCCTTGTAAAGTTATTACAATATTACTGACCCTATTCCTTCTGCTGCATAGTACATCCCTGTGGCTTATTTATTTTACACCTGAAAATTTGTACCGCTTAATCTCCTTAACCTATTTCACCCCTTCCCACCCGCCTCCCCTCTGACAACCACCTGTTTGGACCCTGTATCTCTCAGTGTGTTTTTATTTTGTTATGCTTGCTTGTTTTTTTTTCACCTTTTTGAGATTCCACATAGAGTAAGATGAAGTGGTATTTATCTGTCTCTGTCTGACTTATTCCATTAAGCTATCATGTCCTTTAGTTTGCATCCACGTCGTGGTGAATTGTAAGTCTTTTCTTTACGACTGAATAATGCATTTCATTATGTGTATATATGCCTCATCTTCTTTATCAATTTTTCTGTCAGTGGACACCTAGGTTACTTGCCTATTGTACATAATGCTGCAATAAACATTGGTGTGCGTACATCGTTTTGAATTAGTGTTTTTTCTTTCTTCAGGAAAACACCTAGAACTGAAGTTGCTGTCCTACCTCACTATCACAGATGGCGGTTCACTCTTTAGTTTTCAAGGAAACTCCATTCTGTTTTCCATAATGGCAACATCAATTTACAATTCAACCAACAGGGCACAAGAGTTGCTTTCTCTCCACGTCCTTGCTGTTTGTTGTCTTCCAGTTAATAGCCACTCTGACAGGTATCAGGCCGTTGAGCATCTTTTCATGTGTCTGTGGCCCATCTGCCTGTCTTCTCTGGAAAGATGTCTATTCAGGTCCTCCACCAACTTTTAAATCAGGTTGTTTGTTTGTTTTAATGTTGAGTTGTAAGAATTCTTTGTAGTTTTGGGATATCAATTCATTATTAGATATATCATTTGCAAATACCTTCTCACATTCAATAGGCTGTCTTTCATTTCATTTCATTTCAATAGGCTGTCTTTTCATTTCATTTCATAGTTTCTTCCCTATTTAAAAGCTTTTTATTTTGATTTTGTCCCACTTGCTTATTTTTGCTATTATTCTCCTTGCTGAGAAGACAGACTCAAAAAAAGTATTGTTAAGACCACTGTCAAAGAGCATTCTGTGTATGTTTTATTCCATAAGTTTTATGGTCTTTAAATCATTTAAGATTTCAACCCATTTTGAGCTTATTTTTGTATATGATGTGATTCTTTTGCATGTAGCTGACCAGTTTTTCCAGTACCAGTTTATTGAAAAGGCTCTGTTTTCTTCATTGAATATCCTTGCCTCCTTTGTTGTAGATTCATTGAGTATGTAAGTGTCAGTTTATTTCTGGGCTCTCCACTCTATTCCACTGATGTATGATCTGTTTTGTGTAGTACTATATTGTTTGGTGACTGTAGTTTTGTAGTGCAGCTTGAAATCAGGGGAATATTACATCTCCAGCTTTGTCGTCCTTTCTTCAGGTTGCTTTGACTATTTAGAGTCTTTTGTGGTTCCACAAAAATTTTAAAAGATTTTGTTCCGTTCTGTGAAAAATGCCTTTAATAGTTTGATAGAGATTGCATTGAAACTGTAGACTGCCTTGGGAAGTATGGTCATGTTAACAATATTGACCCTTTCAATTCATAACACAGTATATTTTCTCATTTGTTTGTGTCATTTTCAGCTTCCTTTATCAGTGTCTTATAGCTTGCAGAGTACTAGTTTTTACCTTTTTTGCTGATGTTTATTCATAGGAATTTTATTCTTTTTGATGCAATTGTAAATGGGATTATGTTCTTCATTTCTCTTTCGGATAGTTCATTATCAGTGTATAAAAATACAATAGATTTCTAATGTGTTAACTTTGTGTCCTAAAATTTACTGAGTTCATTTAATAGCTTATTTAAGATATTCTACATATAATATTATGTAGTCTGTAAACAATGATAGTTTTATTTCATCCTTTCTAATTTGGATTCTTTTTATTTCTTTTTTTGTCTGATTATAGCGGCTAGGACTTTGTGCTAAATAAAAGTGGAAAGAAGAGGCATTTTGTACTTATTCCTGATCTTAAAAGGAAATGCTTTCAGCATTTCACCATTGAGTATTATGTTGGCTCTGGGCTTGTCATATATGGCCTTTATTACATTGAGGTGTGTTCTAGCTATATCGATTTTGTGGAGAGTTGTTTTTTTTTAATTGTAAATGAGTTTTAAATTTTGTCAAAAGCATTTTCCGAATGTATTGAGATGATCATGTAGTTTTTAGTCTTTAATTGTTAATATGGTGAAAGTGAAAGTCCCTCAGTCATGTCCGACTCTTTGCGACCCCATGGACTATACAGTCCATGGAATTCTCCAGGCCAGAATACTGGCGTGGGTAGCCTTTCCCTTCTCCAGGGGTTCTTCCCAACCCAGTGATCAAACCCAGGTCTCCTGCATTGCAGGCAGATTCCTAACCAGCTGAGCCACAAGGGAAGCCCAAGAATACTGGAATAGGTAGGGTAATCCTTCTCCAGTGGATCTTCCGACCCAGGAATCAAACCAGGGTGTCCTGCATTGCAGGCGGATTCTTTACCAACTGAGCTATCAGGGAAGCCCCAATATGGTATTGAGAGTTATTCTTAGGTAGGTTGATAGGGAGTTCTGGGCCCTCAAGGAGGAGAAGGAGGCAAACATTTTTTTACATTCCTTCACCTTAGTCATATAGGACTTTTTTCCTAAGCTCTGAGTTTCTATGTCAACAATCTTTCGCCTAAGACTCACTTTCTTTAAGCCCAGAGCTAATGATTACACAACAAAACAATATATCTTATGTGGCAACCTCTTTTTCTTCAAAAGTCTACGCTCTTAATTATATGGATATAATATATCCTGCCCAGAGACATCTTGTCCGGAGACCATTCCCCTTGGTTAATCTTATTTTGATGTTGTCTCAAGATGTACACTGTGGGAGAAGAGACTGGTAAAACTTTCACAGCCTTGAGGTATTTCTTTAACTATGTTTAGCAGTCCACTAAAAAGTACATATGGCCCCACCTAAACTAGCAAGAGTGGGCACTCTTCTACCCCCTTCCAAATGTCTTTTGCTGGAAGCTTTTCTCTATCCTTTCACTTTAATAAAATCTCTTCTACACAAAGCTCTGAATGACTGAGGCTGCACCTTTGGTCCCAGAGAGAATTCTTCTCCTTTGGAGACCATGATCTGACACCATTCACTGTAAGCTACCAGCACAGCATATTGATGGATTTGTGGATAACAAGCCATCACAGCATCCCTGGGATAAATCCTACTTGATCACTGTATATGAGCCTTTTAATGTATTTTTGAATTTGGTTTGCTAATTTTTTTTTTTTGAGAATTTTTGCTTCTATGTTCATTAGTGATATTGCCCTAATGTCTTTGTGTGAGTTTTTTGTGTGGTTTTAGTATCAGGATGTGGAGAAGGAAATGGCAACCCACTCCAGTGTTCTTGCCTGGAGAATCCCAGAGACAGGGGAGCCTGGTGGGCTGCCCTCTCTGGGGTCTCACAGTGTCGGACACGACTGAAGCGACTTAGCAACAGCAGCAGCATCAGGATGATGCCGGCTTTATAGAATGAGTTTGAAAGTGTTCCATCCCCTTTGATTTTTTGGAATAGTTTTAAAAGGATGGGTATTACTTCTTTAAATGTTCACTGTGAAGCCATCTAGTCCAGGACTTTTGCTTTTTGTGAATTTTCTTTGTACTACTGACTCGATTTCATTACTGGTAATTGGTCTCTTCATATTTTCTTTTTCTTCCTGATTCAGTCTTAGAAGATTGTATATTTTGTGAATTTGTTCACTTTTTTAGATCATTCATTTCATCAGTGTATTATTATTTATTTTAATCTCATGAATCTTTGTACTTCTGTAGTGTCGTTGTACATTCTCTTCTTTCATGTCTGATTTTACTTATTGAGCTCTCTCTATTTTTATTGTTTGAGAGTCCCTTGGAGAGCAAGATCAAATCAATCAATCTGAAAAGAAATCTACCCTGAGTACTCTTTGGAAGGACTGATTCTGAAGCTCCAACACTTTGGCCACCTGATGTGAACAGCTGACTCATTGGAAAAGATCCTGATGCCGAGATAGATTGAAGGCAGAAGGAGAAGAAGCCGACAGAGGATGAGATGGTTGGATGGGATCACTGATTCAATGGACACTGACTTGGGCAAACTCTGGGAAATGGTGAGGGACAGGGAAGCCTGGAGTCCCAAGGGGTCACAAAGAGTCGGACACAACTTGGTAACTGAACAAAAATTTTTTTTGATGAGTCTGGCTAAAGTTTCTTTTTTATCAATTTTATCTTTTCAAAGACCCAGCTCTTGGTTTCATTGATCTTTCTTCTTCTTCTTTTTTTTTTTTTTTTTAGTCTCTCATTTATTATGCTCTGCTCTTTTTATCTCCTACTAACTTGGGATTTTGTTTTTTCTTTTTGGAATTACTTTCAGTGTAAGAATAAATTGTTTATTTGAGATTTTTCTTGCTTCTTGATGTAGGCTTGCATCATTCTTTTTTTAACTTTTTAACTTAAAAAAGCATTTATTTATTTGGCTGTTTCATGTCTCACTTGCAGCACACAGGATCTTTGGGGTGGTTTCATTGGGTGCATAGATTCTCTGGTTGTGGCATGCAGGCTCAGAAGTTGGGTGCACAGGCTGCAGAGTGCAGGGCATTAGCAGTGGCAGCGAACGGGCTCTCTGGCTGTGGCACACAAGCTCCAGACCAGGCGGCTCAGTGGTGGTGCTGTGTAGGCACTGCCATATGTAGGATCTTAGTTTCCCAATCGGGGATCAAATCCTCTGCATTTCAAGGCAGATTCTTAACCACTGGACCACTGGGAAATTTTCTAGGCATGTATCATTCTAAACTTCCCTGTTAGATCTGCTTTATCTGCAGCTCATATACTTTGAATCATTCCATCTCCATTTTGATTTGTCTCTAAGTATTTCTTGATTCTTTCATAAACGCATTGGTTATTTAGTATAGGTTGTTTATGCATACTTTTTTTTTTATTACAGTTTTTTCTCTTAGTGTTGATTTCTAGTTTCATACCACTATGGTTGGAAAAGATGTTTTATCAAAGCTATAGTATTTGTAAACTTATTGAGACTTGTTTTGTGCCCTAGCATGTGATCCATTCTGGAAAATACTCCATGTGCACTTGAAAAGAATATGTATTTTGCTTTTGAAGGAAAGTGAAATGAAAGTTCTCAGTTCAGTTCAGTTCAGTCGCTCAGTCGTGTCTGACTCTTTGTGACTCCATGAGCTGCAGCACGCCAGGCCTCCCTGCCCATCACCAACTCCCGGAGTTCGCCAAAACCCATGTCCATTGAGTCGGTGATGCCATCCAAACATCTTATCCTCTGTCATCCCCTTCTCCTCCTGCCCACAATCTTTCCAAGCATCAGGGTCTTTTCAAATGAGTGAATTCTTTCCATCAGGTGGCCAAAGTGTTGGAGTTTCAGATTCAACATCAGACCTTTCAATGAACACACAGGACTGATTTCCTTTAGAATGGCCTGGTTGGATCTCCTTGCAGTCCAAGGGACTCTCAAGAGTCTTCTCCAACACCACAGTTCAAAAGCATCAATTCTTCAGCGCTCAGCTTTCTTTATAGTCCAGCTCTCACACCCATACATGACCACAGGAAAAATCATAGCCTTGACTAGACAGACCTTTATTGACAAAGTAATGTCTATGCTTTTTAATATGCTGTCTAGGTTGGTCATAACTTTCCTTCCGAGGAGTAAGTGTCTTTTAATTTCATGGCCACAATCACCATCTGTAGTAATTTTGGAGCCCAGAAAAATAAAGTCAGCCATTGTTTCCACTGTTTCCCCATCTATTTGCCGTGAAGTGATGGGACCAGATGCCATGATCTTCGTTTTCTGAACGTTGAGCTTTAAGCCAACATTTTTACTCTCCTCTTTCATTTTCATCAAGAGGCTTTTTAGTTCCTCTTCACTTTCTGCCATAAGGGTGGTGTCATCTGCATATCTGAGGTTATTGATATTTCTCCCAGCAATCTTGATTCCAGCTTGTGCTTCTTCCAGTCCAGCGTTTCTCATGATGTACTCTGCATATAAGTTAAATAAGCACGGTGACAATATACAGCCTTGACGTACTCCTTTTCCTATTTGGACCCAGTCTGTTGTTCCATGTCCAGTTCTAACTGTTGCTTCCTGACCTGCATATAGGTTTCTCAAGGGGCAGGTCAGGTGGTCTGGTATTCCCATCTCTTTCAGAATTTTCCACAGTTTATTGTGATCCACACAGTCAAAGGCTTTGGCATAGTCAATAAAGTAGAAGTAGATGTTTTTCTGGAACTCTCTTGCGTTTTTGATGATCCAGCGGATGTTGGCAATTTGATCTCTGGTTCCTCTGCCTTTTCTAAAACCAGCTTGAACATCAGGAAGTTCACGGTTCATGTATTGCTGAAGCCTGGCTTGGAGAATTTTGAGCTTTACTTTATTAGCATGTGAGATGAGTGCAATTGTGTGGTAGTTTGAGCATTCTTTGGCATTACCTTTCTTTGGGATTGGAATGAAAACTGACCTTTTCCAGTCCTGTGGCCACTGCTGAGTTTTCCAAATTTGCTGACTTATTTAGTGCAGCACTTTCACAGCATCATCTTTTAGGATTTGAAATAGCTCAACTGAAATTCCATCACCTTCACTAGCTTTATTTGTAGTGATGCTTCCTAAGGCCCACTTGACTTCACATTCCAGGATGTCTGGCTCTAGGTCAGTGATCACACCATCATGATTTTCTGGGTTGTGAAGATCTTTTTATACAGTTCTTCTGTGTATTCTTGCCACCTCTTCTTAATATCTTCTGCTTGTGTCAGGTCCATACCATTTCTGTCCTTTATTGAGCACATCTTTGCAGGAAATGTTCCCTTGGTATCTCTAATTTTCTTGAAGAGATCCCTAGTCTTTCCCATTCTGTTGTTTTCCTCTATTTCTTTGCACTGATGGCTGAGAAAGGCTTTCTTATCTCTTCTTGCTATTCTTTGGAACTCTGCATTCAGATGCTTGTATCTTTCCTTTTCTCCTTTGCTTTTCACCTCTCTTCTTTTCACAGCTATTTGTAAGGCCTCCCCAGACAGCCATTTTGCTTTTTTGCATTTCTTTTCCATGGGGATGGTCTTGATCCCTGTCTCCTGTACAATGTCACGAACCTCAGTCCATAGTTCATCAGGCACTCTATCAGATCTAGTACCTTAAATCTATTTCTCACTTCCACTGTATAATCATAAGGGATTTTATTTAGGTCACACCTGAATGGTCTAGTGGTTTTCCCCATTTTATTCAATTCAGTCTGAATTTGGCAATAAGGAGTTCATGATCTGAGCCACAGTCAGCTCCTGGTCTTGTTTTTGTTGACTGTATAGAGCTTCTCCATCTTTGGCAGCCAATATAATCAATCTGATTTCAGTGTTGACCATTGGGTGATTTCCATGTGTAGAGTCTTCTCTTGTGTTGTTGGAAGAGGGTGATTGCTATGACCAGTGCGTTTTCTTGGCAAAACCCTATTAGCCTTTGCCCTGCTTCATTCTGTACTCAAGGCCTCATTTGCCTGTTACTCCAGGTGTTTCCTGCCTTTCTACTTTTACATTCCAGTCCCCTGTGATGAAAAGGACATCTTTTTTGGAAGTTAGTTCTAAAAGGTCTTGTGGGTCTTCATAGAACCCTTCAACTTCAGCTTCTTCAGCGTTACTGGTCGGGGTATAGACTTGGAATACCATGATATTGAATGGTTTGCCTTGGAAACGAACAGAGATCATTCTGTCATATTTGAGATTGCATCCAAGTACCGCACTTTGGACTCTTTTGTTGACCATGATGGCTACTCCATTTCTTCTAAGGGATTCCTACCCACAGTAGTAGATGAAATGGTCATCTTAGTTAAATTCACCCATTCCAGTCCATTTGAGTTCACTGATTCCTAGAATGTTGACATTCACTCTTGCCATCTCCTGTTTGGCCACTTCCAATTTGCCTTGATTCATGCACCTAACATTCCAGGTTCCTATGCAATATTGCTCTTTATAGCATCAGACCTTGCTTCTATCAGCAGTCACATCCACAACCGGGTGTTGTTTTTGCTTTGGCACCATCCCTTCATTGTTTCTTATTTCTCCACTGTCTCCAGTATCATATTGGGCACCTACTGACCTGGGGAGTTTATCTTGCAGTGTCCTATCTTTTTGCATTTTCACACTGTTCATGGGGTTCTCAAGACAAGAATACTGAAGTGGTTTGCCATTCCCTCCTCCAGTGGACCGCATTCTGTCAGACCACTCTACTATCACCTGTCCATCTTGGGTGACCCCACACGGCATGGCCTAGTTGCTCAGTCATGTCCAATTCTTTGCGACCCCATGGACTATATAGTCCATGGAATTCTCCAGGCCAGAATATTGGAGTGAGTAGCCTTTCCCTTCTCCAGGGGATCGTCCCAAACCAGGGATTGAACCCAGGTCTCCTGCACTGCAAGTGGGTTCTTTACCAGCTGAGCCACAAGGAAAGACCAAGAATACTGGAGCAGTAGCCTATCACTCTCCAGTGATCTTCCCAACCCAGGAATTGAACCAGGGTCTCCTGCACTGTAGGTGGATTCGAAGCCCAAAAGTGAAAGTGAAAGTCATTCAGTCACATCTGACTCTTTGCAACCCCATGGACCCTTGAATTCTCTAGGCCAGAATACAGGAGTGGGTAGCTGTTCCCTTCTCTGGGGGATCTTCCCAACCCAGGGATCAAACCCAGGTCTCCTGCATTGCAGGCAGCTTCTTTACCATCTGAGCCACCTAGAAAGAAGTTTTGGAGAAAATTTCTTTATATATTTGTTAAGTCAATGTAGTATAATATGCTGTTTAAGGCGAGTGTTTCTTTATTGATTTTCTGTCTGAAGATCTGTCCATTGTTGTAAGTGTGGTGTTAAAATCTCCTACTATTTCTCCCTTTATGTTTGTTAAAATTTCTTTTATGTATTTAGGTGTTTCTTTATGGGTTGCATATATATTTACAATTGTTCTTTTTCTTGGATTGATCCCTTGATTGTTATGTAATGTCATTCTCTCTTGTTACAGTCTTTATTTTGAAATCTATTTTGTCTGATATAAGTTTTGCTACCTCAGCTTTCTTTTTGTTTCTGTTTGCATGGAATACCTTTTTTCATTCTCTCACATTTAGGCTGTATGTGTTTTCATATCTGAAATGAGTCTCTTGTAGACAGCATATGTGTGGGTTTTATTTTTGTATTCATTCAGCCATTCTTTGTCTTTTGTCTGGGGCATTCCTTTCATTTACATTTAAAGTAATTATTGATATATAGGTACCTATTGTTATTTTGTTAATTGTTTTGAGGTTGTTTATTCTTTTTTTTTTCTTTCTTCCCTGTGATTTAACAACTATATTTGGTTTATATTTGGATTTTTTCCCCCTCTTTTATGTGTGTATCTATTATATGTCATCAGGATGTGGTTACCATAAGGCTCATACTATATATATATATATATATATATATATACATATATATATATATATACACATACATATAAAGTTGGTGATTTTACAAGATGAAATGCATTCTAACCATCCTACATTCTTACCCCCAAACTTATGTTTAATGTTTTTGTCATTATATTTTACATATTTTTGGTGTCCTCTAACTACTGTTTGTGGATATAAATCATTTTATTACTTTTGTCTTTTAACCTTCATACTAGTTTTTAAATGATTAATCTACCATGTTTACTGTATGTTTGACTTTACCAGTGAGATTTTTCCTTTTATAATTTCTATATTTCTAGCTGTTGCCTTTACTTTTCTACTTAGAGAAATCCTTTTAATATATCTTGTAAAGCCAGTTTAGTAGTGTTGAACTCTTTTAACTTATCCCTGTCTATAATAGTATTTCTTTTCAAATCTAAATGATAACTTTACTGGGTATAGTGTTCTTAGTGGTAGGCTTTCCCCCCCATCATTTAGTTAATCTTATTTGGGAATCTTTGTGCTTCCTTACCTTGAATGTCTATATTCTTCCCCTGGTTAGGGATGCTTTCAGCTATTTTTTTCTTCAAATAAGTTCTCTGCCCCTTTCTCTTTTTCTTCTTCTGGAATCTCTTTAAAGCAAATTGAGTATGCTTGCTGTCCAAGGGGTCCATTAAACTATCTTAATTTTTAAAAATTCTTTCCCTTTTTCTATTCAATTTAGGTGATTTCTACTGCTATATCTTTCAAATTGCTGATTTGTTCCTTTATACCATCTAAACTACTGTTGATTTTTTTCCAGAGTATTTTTTTATTTCAGTCATTGGAGTCTTCATTTCTGTTTGGTTCTTCTTAGTATTTTCTAACATTGCTGATTTCATCTGTTTTCTTCCAAGTTTGAGGAGCCTCTTTACAGTCATTACCTTGAACTCTTTATCAGGTACGTTACTTATTTTCACTTCCTTTAGTTCTTTTCTCTGAGGTTTTGTCTTGTCCTATCACTTACAACATTTAATGTCTCCTCACTTTGCCCAATTAGCTGTGCTTATTTCTGTGAATGAGGTAGGTCAGTGACATATCCGGACCTTGGAGACTTGGCTTATATGGGAGAAGTCCTATCCATCCTAGGAGCATATTCCCCTCTGGTTATAGAGCCTTATATTCTAGGGATACCTCCCACATGGACTCTGTGTGCCCTTCTGTTGTGGTAGGGTCAACCACGGTGGTCATGCTGGTAGGCTGGGCTGCCCCAGGCTGGTTGGCTTTGAAGTGATGCCTCGTGCAGTGCCTATGGGGAACTAGAGGGTTAAGCCAGCTTCCTCTGGGGCCCAGCCCACTGGTAGGCAGGAATGGCTCCCTAGTGCTGATGGACAGGAGGGGGTACCCCCAAACTGCACTTGCTTGTGACAGTGCTTCAAAGTAGGATGAGCCCTCCAAAATGAATGCTTCTAGCATCTCTATTTCCAGCAGGATCCTTGTTGCCTCTTTCTTCTCCAGGAGACTCCAATATCAGCAAGTAGATCTGACCCAGGCTCCTTTCTAACTGAACTGGGACTTGGAGTATGTGAGATTTTGCACATGCCTCTTAAAAGCAGAGTCTCTGTTTTCCATAGTCCTTGGTTCTCTCAAACATAAACCCCACTAGTGTTCAAAGCCAGATGTTTTGGAGCCTTGTCTGCTCAGTCTGGGGTTTCTGGGCTGAGAAGCCCATTGTGGGTCCTGGATCCTTTATTCTTCGAGGAGGAGCTCTACAATTTAGATATTCTTTCTGTTACTAGCCCAGAGGTGTGGGTCCTGACTATACTCTATCTCTCCCTCTCCCACCCATCCCGTTTTCATTCCTTCCTTATGTCTTTAGTTGTGGAAAATCTTCTGCTAGTTTTCTGGCCATCCCCACAGAGTTGCTCTGTAAATACAGTTAATTTGGCCTTTTTGGATTTTGGCTTTCTATCTGTGATAAAGGGAAAATAATACTAAGTCTTAAGAGTTTCATGAGGATGGGCAAAGCTAAATCACTTAGCTTAGAGCTTCTCATGTACACAAAATGTTGAATAATTGTAACTAGCTTTTCTTTGCCACATTCTCCTCAGGCCATAATTCTTCATCAGTATTACTCTCCTTCCTAACAAACTTCTCCCTAGCAAAAAAGTCCACCACAACAATGAACCAACCTCAAATGAACCCTAATTCAAATGGAAAATATAGTAACATTACTTATGTACCCACTTATTAATATTAATAGTGAATGATTTAGGTTACAATATATAATAATAATTTCTTGTATTTAAAATGAGCACTGAAGCCATAATTCTGAGATATGTCTAACCCCTACAAGGACATGTTTGCCTGCTTCAGTTGATAGTCTTTTTTATGGCAAGGACTGGTAACCTAAATATTTAGTTAAAAAATTAAGACAGAAATAAAATAGGTAAAAATTCATCAGTAAACAACTTCTATTCTAAGCAGTTAAACTGGTATTAAAGTCATGGAAAAGGAGGTCAACTTCTCATCTGTTTTCATTCTGTGACTTAGCACAATTACCCAATCTAAAATAAAATCAAGAGTTTCCAATGAAAGAAGTTGCAAAATATTGTAATCATGCCATCAATTCAGTTCAGTTCAATTCAGTCGCTCAGTCGTGTCCAACTATTTGCAACCCCATGAATCGCAGCACGCCAGGCTTCCCTGTCCATCACCAATTCCTGGAGTTCACCCAGACTCATGTCCATTGAGTCAGTGATGCCATCCAGCCATCTCATCCTCAGTTGTCCCCTTCTCTTCCTGCCACCAATCCCTCCCAGCATCAGTCTTTTCCAATGAGTCAACTCTTCGCATAAGGTGGCCAAAGTAGTGGAGTTT
Source organism: Bubalus bubalis (assembly GCF_019923935.1). Taxonomy (NCBI): domain Eukaryota; kingdom Metazoa; phylum Chordata; class Mammalia; order Artiodactyla; family Bovidae; genus Bubalus; species Bubalus bubalis. The sequence continues at coordinate 79,707,357 of NC_059172.1, read as the reverse complement.
CAGCTTTAGCATCATTCCTTCCAAAGAAATCCCAGGGCTAATCTCCTTCAGAATGGACTGGTTGGATCTCCTTGCAGTCCAAGGGACTCTCAAGAGTCTTCTCCAACACCACAGTTCAAAAGCATCAATTCTTCAGCATTCAGCCTTCTTCACAGTCCAACTCTCACATCCATACATGACCACAGGAAAAATCATAGCCTTGACTAGACAGACCTTTATTGGCAAAATAATGTCTCTGCTTTTGAATATGCTATCTAGGTTGGTCATAACTTTCCTTCCAAGGAGTAAGCGTCTTTTAATTTCATGGCTGCAATCACCATCAGCAGTGATTTTGGAGCCCAAAAAAAGAAAGTCTGATACTGTTTCCACTGTTTCCCCATCTATTTCCCATGAAGTGATGGGACCGGATGCCATGATCTTCGTTTTCTGAATGTTGAGCTTTAAGCCAACTTTTTCACTCTCCTCTTTCACTTTCATCAAGAGGCTTTTTATTTCCTCTTCACTTTCTGCCATAAGGGTGGTGTCATCTGCATATCTGAGGTTACTGATATTTCTCCCAGCAATCTTGATTCCAGCTTGTGCTTCTTCCAGCCCAGCATTTCTCATGATGTACTTTGCATATAAGTTAAATAAGCAGGTTGACAATATACAGCCTTGATGTATTCCTTTTCCTATTTGGAACCAGTCTGTTGTTCCATGTCCAGTTCTAACTGTTGCTTCCTGACCTGCATACAAATTTCTCAAGAGGCAGATCAGGTGGTCTGGTATTCCCATCTCTTGAAGAATTTTCCACAGTTGATTGTGACCCACACAGTCAAAGGCTTTGGCATAGTCAATAAAGCTGAAATAGATGCTTTTCTGGAACTCTCTTGCTTTTTTGATGATCCAGCGGATGTTGGCAATTTGATCTCTGGTTCCTCTGCCTTTTCTAAAACCAGCTTGAACATCAGGAAGTTCACGGTTCATGTATTGCTGAAGCCTGTCTTGGAGAATTTTGAGCATTACTTTACTAGCATGTGAGATGAGTGCAATTGTGTGGTAGTTTGAGCATTCTTTGGCATTGCCTTTCTTTGGGATTGGAATGAAAACTGACCTTTTCCAGTCCTGTGGCCACTGCTGAGTTTTCCAAATTTGCTGGCATATTGAGTGCAGCACTTTCACAGCATCATCTTTCAGGATTTGAAATAGCTCAACTGGAATTCCATCACCTCCACTAGCTTTATTTGTAGTGATGCTTTCTAAGGCCCACTTGACTTCACATTCCAGGATGTCTGGCTCTAGGTGAGTGATCACACCATCGTGATTATCTGGGTTGTGAAGATCTTTTTTGTACAGTTCTTCTGTGTATTCTTGCCACCTCTTCTTAATATCTTCTGCTTCTGTTAGGTCCATACTATTTCTGTCCTTTATCGAGCCCATCTTTGCATGAAATGTTCCCTTGGTATCTCTGATTTTCTTGAAGAGATCCCTAGTCTTTCCCATTCTGTTGTTTTCCTCTATTTCTTTGCATTGATCGCTGAAGAAGGCTTTCTTATCTCTTCTTGCTATTCTTTGGAACTCTGCATTCAGATGCTTGTATCTTCCCTTTTGTCCTTTGCTTTTCTCTTCTCTTCTTTTCACAGCCATTTTGCTTTTTTGCATTTCCTTTCCATGGTGATGGTCTTGATCCCTGTCTCCTGTACAATGTCATGAACCTCATTCCATAGTTCATCAGGCACTCTATCTATCATATCTATGCCCTTAAATCTATTTCTCACTTCCACTGTATAATCATAAGGGATTTGATTTAGGTCATACCTGAATGGTCTAGTGATCATGCCATACCCAGGGGCAAGTGTTTATATCTATAATCTTAGGTTGTCAGATGTTGAAATTGATAGCTTACCCAATAATTGAACACCTATAAGTGAGAATCTGTTTTACATGTCTCAGTCTTAGTTACAGGATGTGGTGGACTATATTTCTGTTTGTATGGCTTTACAACATCTGTGCAGCACAGGCCACGAGCTTCAGGTGACAAAGCAAGTTGGCACGGATCAGAAGAGGCTGAATGAGCTGTAATGACCAGATGAAGTCAAGTGAAGAGAAAGTTTCCCAGTCATGTCCAACTCTTTGAGACGCATTTAGTCCATGGTTTTCTCCAGGCCAGAATACTGGAGTGGGTAGCCTTTCCCTTCTCCAGGGGATCTTCCCAACCTAGGAATCTAACCCAGGTATCTCACATGGCAGGCGGATTCTTTACCAGCTGAGCCACAAGGGAAGCCCATATGATTAGACAGTTGGGGGGAAAAGAACAAAACTAAAGAAGTAACCCACTCCAGTACTTTTGCCTGGAAAATCCCATGACGGAGGAGCCTGGTAGGCTGCAGTCCATGGGGTCGAGAAGAGTCAGACACGACTGAGCGACTTCACTTTCACTTTTCACTTTCATGCATTGGAGAAGGAAATGGCAACCCACTCCAGTGTTCTTGCCTGGAGAATCCCAGGGACGGGGAAGCCTGGTGGGCTGCCGTTTATGGGGTAACACAGAGTCAGACACAACTGAAGTGACTTAGCAGCAAAGAAGTAAATCAAAGGCAAAATTGGGGTCAGTTTCAAAAATGAGAAAAATAAACAGTATCAAAATATGAGGGAAAAAAGTTGGGGGAGAGCCAAGTTTCAAACCAAGAAGCTTTTGATAAACATCTAAGGTGCAATAGTTAGAATTTTGGGTAATCACTTAACCATTTAATTTTGTGTAATGGCTTACCCCTGAGCTTGAGTTTATTACTTAATTTTTTTATCCTAATCTCTACTCTGTAAGGTTGTTCTACAGATTAGAAATAACATATATTTAGGGCCTGGCATACAGTAATAGCTCTAGACTTAGAAAGGGTTCACCTTTTTTGAGAAACAATTGTATACTTGGCTGAATGTATACACACACTCCAGTAAGTTTAGTAAGTAATGAATAACTTAAACACAGGATTCTTCTCATCCCAAGTCATTAGTTTCTTCCAGTTGTGATGTTTTAAATTTACACACTAACATTACGCCCAAGGTATGTATCAGTTATAATAATAGCTCTTAATATAACTTTAACTTTCATTGCATCATTACTGCATAATAAGATCCACCAACAAGGTATGTAAACACCAATAAAATTACGACTCAAACATAGATGAAGCACCTCAGAGCTTGCCAAATAAGTACCTGAGAGCATTGTCAGATATATTTCAGGCCAGCAAGCTTCTTCTAGTAAATATATTGGAGTGAATAATATACACCAGCATAAAACACATATGATAACCAGGTGAATGATGTTATATTCACCGCCTTTTATACAGACGGCAAAACAATGGCCCACAGAACTGATACACTTGTTCATAGTCCAGTTGACTCTAAGTCTGGGTGTCAGCTCCCCCTGCCTCTGACTTTGAGCTAGCATCCATTTTACTTCATTGTGTAGAGCAAACTCCTTGGCTGCATTAAGACATAGGTTGACCTCACTGGTTCAGTGAGTACCCAAGCTTCTCTCCAGCTCTGGCATGGGGATCTCAGAGCCTCCAGTTTCTAGAAATCACACCTTGTCCAATCTACTTCAAATAGGGTAGAGGTGGCATGTGGTACTCAGAGGATCATTCCTGCATGCTCATTAATTTAGTCTGCTATCACTTTGAAGTTACATACTTCAGATAGAGTAGAGTTAATTCATCTTTAGTGAGAGAAAAGTATAATTCTATACTATAATAATTTTAGGATCCTCTGTATTAAAAAGTTAGTTTGATAAGACAGTTATATGGATTTGGTATGTGAAAAACATACTTGGCTGAGGAAAAAAAAGGGAGAGAAATGCTTCTCTTGAGCAAAAGTGAGAGGTTAGGTGGACAATATTTTAAATAGTTCCCCATTACAAATCTCAATCCAATTTCCTCTTTTGTACTTGGGGAGAAGGAAAAGATTTTTTAAAAGCAAGAGGATGGCTTCTTTTTCTTTAAGCAGGCTGGATCTGAATATTTAAATTCAAGTTGCCAGGCCCATTACTTCATGGAAAATAGATGGGGAAACAATGGAAATAGTGACAGACTTTATTTTCTTGGGCTCCAAAATCAGTACAGATGGTGACTGCAGCCATGAAATTAAAAGACACTTGCTCCTTGGATGAAAACCTATGAACAACCTAGACAGCATATTAAAAAGCAGAGACATTACTTTACCGACAGAGGTCCATCTAGTCAAAGCTATGATTTTTCCAGTAGTCATGTATGGATGTGAGAGTTGGACTATAAATAAAGCTAAGCACTGAAGAATTGATGCTTTTGAACTGTGGTGTTGGAGAAGACTCTTGAGAGTCCCTTGGACTGCAAGGAGATCCAACCATCCATCCTAAAGGAGATCAGTCCTGAATATTCATTGGAAAGTCTGATGCTGAAGCTGAAACTCCCATACTCTGGGCACCTGGTGTGAAGAACTGACTCATTTGAAAAGACCCTGATGCTGGGAAAGATTGAGGGCAGGAGAAGGGGACAACAGAGGATGAGATGGTTGGATGGCATCACTGACTCAATGGACATGAGTTTGCACAAACTTCAGGAGATGGTGATGGACAGGGAGGCCTGGCATGCTGCCGCCCATGGGATTGCAAAAGAGTTGGACGCAACTGAACCGAACCGAATGAACTGAATTGCAATAAAATATAAAAAATAGCACAAAAATAAAATATTAATATCTGGAAAAATATTACAATCTTGAAAAATATGTGAAAGAATTTACTAGAGGGAAGGACAGTGGTCTTGTGGTTTTAAAAAAATGCAAGAAATCCAGAGGTTCCTGGGGTTGGACGTGACAGAGAAGCTGGACTCTGACACCCTGGAGGTAACACACAAGCCCAGAGCTGGGGTTCCTGGCATCCGTCACTTCTGCGTCTTTCCTGGTAAGCCCAAAGAGACGGAGGAAAACTCATCTCACAAGTGATGGGTCCACAGAGATTTTACACGTAATACTGAGATTTTATAAATTACTGTCACAGGAGAAATAGTACCTTCAATTTTTTTTTTCCGTATAGAATTGTGAATTATACACTGAATTTGCCTAGAGACGTGTTGATTCTGCCACTCCGAAAGCTCTGCCACTTCTGGGAGGAGGTGATGCCACTTAGGTTCTTCAGGATCTATGAAGGAAAAGCTGACATAATGACTTTGCACTCAAAGGTAATAAATAAAATGCTTTCATTGATCTGGTGTTGTCTTATTGAAAAAGGGCATAAAGAAATTCTGATTGCCTATATTTCCACCAGTATTTTTGCTCTCCTAGAACTTGGAGACTTTGATCATTTTTGATGTACCTGGAAAAGTTTCGGGTCACACCTCTCCACCAGGGCCTGGTTTGTATGGAGATGTTCACTTTGATGATGATGAACCATGATGGGCTGAAGACGCAGCAGGCGAGTCATAAACATCTCTGGATGATTTCAGGAATAATGTCTGACACTATCCAAGAGTGACCTGATTATCTAGAATGAGCAGTAAGTGGAACATCCTAAGAACTGGAATTTCTGATTATTTGATGGTACCCACCGGAAGCACTCTTTGTTTCAATCATTGTTGAAGAACTTTATGAAATAAAGTTCTTTGCTGTCAGCATTTCTGACAGCATTTCAGAAATGCTGAAAGAAAAGAAGCTGCATTTTCTTCTTTGCTGTCAGCAAGCACAATGTTGAAGCATCATTAATCTTACTTTCACAGCTTAGAAATTTGTGGAGGTTTTAGAATGAGCATGTTAACAATGCTTCTCTTTCCTTTTACTACAGATGATTAAGGAAAAATCAATTACATTGAATCAGGTTTGACCGTAAAATGTGCCCTGGGATTTCTTTTCTTACCATCTGGTTTCTTTTCTCTTAAAAATAAAGATCAGAAAAATATGCCAGAAGATAAGTTTCTAGTTCACCTGTTCAAATAAACATGTCAGTGTCTCTAGTTTAGGAGCTTCCCCTCACCCCAAACTGTTTCTAAACAACTTTACTAAATTTTAACACAATGACTGAGATTAACTGTGATTACAATGGTCCCTGGGCATCTGCACAGAATTTGTTGCAGGAGCAACAAAGTGTCCAGTAAGTGACTGACTTACTGATGTGAAGCTTGGGAGAGACTTCTAGGTTGGAAATTTAGATTAAGAAGTCACCAGCAATTAGACAAAATAACTAGTACTGGTCACTGTAATTTATTGGTAATAAATATAAGACCCAGAAAGAGAGTGGACCAAGTTATCTACTCATTTATTTTTTCACTCACACATTCATTCATGCATTCATTCAGGGACTAAATACCACCTATAAATTGGTTGAAATAAAACCAAGACTTCCGTTTTCCACAACACTGCTCTAAAAGCATTTCTAAAACCAAACAACTTCACTCAAATTTTCTTGGGCTTCTCTTTTCAATAGGCAATGAGTTCAATAGACAATGAGAAGAGTTGAGATGCAAGCAGGATATCTAAGAGACATCCACACCTGGGTTTTCCTCCAACCATAAAGAAAACTGATGTAGCTATTTCTGATAAGGAAAAGAAGAAAAGATGCTTCTTTGTAGAGGACAAATACTGGAGGTAAGTAGCGATAGGAATGACTTCATATGAAGCCTAATTGGGAAAATTATTATTTGTTCTTTAAGGATATCCCCTACTCCCACAATCAAAGTTTCTCTAATTTCAAATTTTCTGATTATGAAGACGACAGCTTATAATCATTCAACTTCCCAGATATAACCAAGGAATCTCAAAATGGATGATCATTGGATCATATATCCAGACACCAAAAGGCATCAGCAGAGACCAGCTGAGGCCCAAACAATGTGCCACTGTAGGAAGCCCAGGTGTATCAGGCTGAAGACCAAGTGTGATAAAGAACCGAAAGTTTACTTTAGCCAATTATTTAATTCATTTTGCATCATTTGTATATACAGTCCTCAAGCATCTGAGGTGGAAAGACACTTAGGCTCTGTGTGTCTAGACTTAGAAAACTGACCTCAGACATAGCGTATGGTCCCTCTGTGAAGAGCATGATATCCTTGTATCTGGACAAATTACTGTTTTATGTACTAAGCTTTTACACTGTTCATGGGGTTCTCAAGGCAAGAATACTGAAGTGGTTTGCCATTCCCTTCTCCAGTGAGAAGGTCAGTAGGTGCCCAAAATGCTATTGGAGATCAGTGGAGAAATAACTCCAGAAAGAATGAAGGGATGGAGCCAAAGCAAAAACAATACCCAGCTGTGGATGTGACTGGTAATAGAAGAAAGGTCCAATGCTGTAAAGAGCAATATTGCATAGGAACCTGGAATGTCAGGTCCATGAATCAAGGCAAATTGGAAGTGGTCAAACAAGAGATGGCAAGAGTGAATGTCGACATTCTAGCAATCAGCGAACTGAAATGGACTGGAATGGGTGAATTTAACTCAGATGACCATTATATCTACTACTGCGGGCAGGAATCCCTCAGAAGAAATGGAGTAGCCATCATGGTCAACAAAAGAGTCCAAAATGCAGTACTTGGATGCAATCTCAAAAACGACAGAATGATCTCTGTTTGTTTCCAGGCAAACCATTCAATATCACAGTAATCCAAGTCTATGCCCCAACCAGTAACACTGAAGAAGCTGAAGTTGAAGGGTTCTATGAAGACCTACAAGACCTTTTAGAACTAACACCCAAAAAAGATGTCCTTTTCATTGTAGGGGACTGGAATGCAAAAGTGGGAAGTTAAGAAACACCTGGAGGAACAGGCAAATTTGGACTTGGAATACAGAATGAAGCAGGGCAAAGACTAATAGAGTTTTGCCAAGAAAATGTACTGATCATAGCAAACACCCTCTTCCAACAATACAAGAGAAGACTCTACACATGGACATCACCAGATGGTCAACACCGAAATCAGATTAATTATGTTCTTTGCAGCCAAAGATGGAGAAGCTCTATACAGTCAACAAAAACAAGACCAGGAGCTGACTATGGCTCAGATCATGAGCTCCTTATTACCAAATTCAGACTTAAATTGAAGAAAGTAGGGAAAACCACTAGACCATTCAGGTATGACCTAAATCAAATCCTTTATGATTATACATGATTATATATGATTATAGTGGAAGTGAGAAATAGATTTAAGGGCCTAGATCTGATAGATAGAGTGCCTGATGAACTATGAAATGAGGTTTGTGACACTGTACAGGAGACAGGGATCAAGACCATCCCCATGGAATAGAAATGCAAAAAAGCAAAATGGCTGTCTGGGGAGGCCTTACAAATAGCTGTGAGAAGAAGAGAAGCGAAAAGTAAAGGAGAAAAGAAAAGATATAAGCATATGAATGCAGAGTTCCAAAGAATAGCAAGAAGAGATAAGAAAGCCTTCTTCAGTGATCAATGCAAAGAAATAGAGGAAAACAACAGAATGGGAACAACTAGAGATCTCTTCAAGAAAATTAGAGATACCAAGGGAACATTTTATGCAAAGATGGGCTCGATAAAGGACAGAAATGGTATGGACCTAACAGAAGCAGAAGGCATTCAGAAGAGGTGACAAGAATACACAGAAGAACTGTACAAAAAAGATATTCACGACCCAGATAATCACAATGGTGTGATCACTGACCTAGAGCCAGACATCCTGGAATGTGAAGTCAAGTGAGCCTTAGAAAGCATCACTATAAAGAAAGCTAGTGGGGGTGATGGAATTCCAGTTGAGCTCTTCCAAATCCTGAAAGATGATGCTGAGAAAGTGCTGCACTCAATATGCCAGCAAATTTGGAAAACTCAGCAGTGGCCACAGGACTGGAAAATGTCAGTTTTCATTCCAATCCCAAAGAAAGGCAATGCCAAAGAATGCTCAAACTACCGCACAATTGCACTCATCTCACATGCTAGTAAAGTAATGCTCACAATTCACCAAGCCATGCTTCAGCAATACATGAACCATGAACTTCCTGATGTTCAAGCTGGTTTTAGAAAAGGCAGAGGAACCAGAGATCAAATTGCCAATATCTGCTGGATCATGGAAAAAGCAAAAGAGTTCCAGAAAACCATCTATTTCTGCTTTATTGACTATGCCAAAGCCTTTGACTGTGTGGATCACACAATCAACTGTGGAAAATTCTGAAAGAGATGGGAATATCAGACCATCTGATCTGCCTCTTGAGAAATCTGTATGCATGTCAGGAAGCAACAGTTAGAACTGGACATGGAACAACAGACTGGTTCCAAATAGGAAAAGGAGTACGTCAAGGCTCCTTTTTGTCACCCTGCTTATTTAACTTATATGCAGAGTACATCATGAGAAAAGCTGGAATGGAAGAAGCACAAGCTGGAATCAAGATTCCTGGGAGAAATATCAATAACCTCAGATATGCAGATGACACCACCCTTATGGCAGAAAGTGAAGAGGAACTAAAAAGCCTCTTGATGAAAGTGAAAGAGGAGAGTGAAAAAGTTGGCTTAAAACTCAACATTCAGAGAATGAAGATCATGGCATCACGTCCCATCGCTTCATGGGAAATAGATGGGGAAACAGTGGAAACAGTGTCAGACTTTATTTTGGGGGGCTCCAAAATCACTGCAGATGGTGATTGCAGCCATGAAATTAAAAGACACTTACTCCTTAGAAGGAAAGTTATGACCAACCTAGATAGCATATTCAAAAGCAGAGACATTACTTTGCCAACAAAGGTCTGTCTAGTCAAGGCTATGGTTTTTCCTGTGGTGTTGTATGGATATGAGAGTTGGACTGTGAAGAAGGCAGAGCATGAAGAATTGATGCCTTTGAACTGTGGTGTTGGAGAAGACTCTTGAGAGTCCCTTGCACTGAAAGGAGATCCAACCAGTCCATTCTGAAGGAGATCAGCCCTGGGATTTCTTTGGAAGGAATGATGCTGAAGCTGAAGCTCCAGTACTTTGGCCACCTCATGCGAAGAGTTGACTCATTGGAAAAGACTCTGATGCTGGGAGGGATTTGGGGCAGGAGGAGAAGGGGACGACAGAGGATGAGATAGCTGGATGGCATCACTGACTTGATGGATGTGAGTCTCAGTAAACTCCGGGAATTGGTGATGGACAGGGAGGCCTGGCGTGCTGGGATTCATTGGGTCACAAAGAGTCGGACACGACTGAGCGACTGAACTGAACTGAAGTTTTTGAGCCCAAGATAGTCACATGTTTTTATAGTCAAAATAATATTTAACACTTCCTTACACCATTTTAGAATTTTTTCCAGGATTTCACACTGGGACATTAATATGACATCATACTGTTGCAATGGGGCCTCTGCATAATGTTGAACTGTGTTTCTTTCATTTGGTACAGATTTGATGAAAATAGCTAGCCCATGGAGCAAAGTTTTCCCAGACTAATAGCTGATGACTTTCCTGGAGTTAAGCTGAAGATTGATGCTGTGTAACAGGCATTTGGTAAGAGGACACTCATTTCATTGCCAATGGAGACACTTCAGGGAATTTTATGGTGTCAAACTGAAGAGGAAACACAAAGCAATTTTCAAATAACTCAAGCTTACATCTTTTTATTCTAAACTCTTGAAAATTTTCACTTTCCAATTTATGCAAATTGGGCTTTAACTTTCTTCTTGAATGATTTCCATGTCACTGTTTCATCCTGAGCCCTGCATGCGTGCTCAATCATGTCTGACTCTTTGTGACCTCATGACTATAGCCCACCAGTCTCCTCTGTCCGTGGAATTTTCCAGGCAGGAATACTAGAGTGGGTTACCATTTCCTACTCCAGGGGATCTTTCCGACACAGTGATCAAACTGGCGTTGCTTGCATGTCCTGCACTGGCAAGCGAATTCTTTACTGCTGTGCCACCTGGGAAGCCTCCACTGTTTCACACTTGCACATAAAATCAAAGGATACTTCCTCACATCATAGCCATTTCAAGCCACTGTGTGGAATAAAAATGCAGCCGAGCGTGAGGCAGGTCTGCCAGTGTCTGCTTGTCTTTCTCCTCCAGCGCCTCCTTGTTGTCCATGCTCTCCTATCCCAAGGAGAGAGAAGAGTCTGCCTGGCATTCTGCTGCAGGCTGCCATTGCCCATATTAAATATTATTTGTAAATAAATTATAGCCCTTCCCTAGGCTCAAAAGAGACAAGAGTTGACTCCTGGTAATGAACAGATGAGAAAGCAAAAAGCATGCTTGCTTTTAAGAAATCTGTAGGGAGCTGCCAGGGCTTGACATCACAAGCCTCAGCCCATAGGGCTATTGGTCTTGTTACAGGATAACTTGGCCTTAACGTTTGCAAAGCAATAAATGGACCGCCAGTGCATTTTATTGATGGCCTGTTTCTCTTGGGTCCAATTGCTTCCCAAATTGTGATTTAGTACCTCATGGGGGTAAATGGGATTGGATAGAAAGAGAAAATGAGACAGGCAGTTCCTAAGCAGATTGATAAGAAGTCTGGGGTCCCTGAGGAGGGGAAGGAGGAGGAGGAGGAGGAGACTGTAGTCAAAGACAATTGAACAGACTTGGACTCCCATGGTAGGACAAGACCAGCACTATGGTGAATTGAGAAGGATGCTCAAAAAGAGGTGAGGAAGAGGTTTTAGTGATTCCTGCCTCTGGTCAATATTGGTCCTGGAAATTAGAAAAGGTGTAACTGCACCTTCAGGAAGGGATCAAGTAGTTTTAGTGTTGGGGAGATGGAGGGAAGTTAGGGTTGTGAATAGATTGGCACTTGTCAATAGGATGGTGATAATGAGGCAGAAAAGAAAGGGAATACAACCTGAGTGAGCTCAGAAATGGCTAGGTGATGCCTTGAGATCCTATACAGGAAACCCAGATAAGTCCTTGAAGGTAAAAGGAGAAGAGGGCAGCAGAGGATGAGATGGTTAGATAGCATCACTCACTGCTCACAAGCATGACCAATGGTCGGGAATCTGAGCAAACTCTGAGAGATCGTGACGGACAGGGAGGGAGGGAGGCCTGTGTGCTGCAGTCCCCGGGGTCATAAAGAGTCAGACACAACTGATCAACTAACCAACAACAGCAAAGACCCCCATCCCACAGAAATGGAAATAGTAAGGTGTGTTGTTTTAACCCAATAAGTTTGTAGTAACTTTAAAATCAGTAATACATATCTAATACAGTAAATGATCTTATGTACAGTCATAGATACATAACAATTATCCAGATAATTCAGGTCAAAAATCATACTCAGAAGCTCCAAAGGCAGCAATATCTCTCCACTTTCTGGAGTTCTGAATCTGGCAATGATAGCCATGACATAGAGAGATGTGTGACTGTGTCAAGGGGGAGTTCAAAGGCAAAATTTTATAGTAGAAAAAATTGGCCGTTGATGCCCTCACTTTATTTGGGGAATCTTTCTCTTTCTTTTTCTGTATCTTACCTTTTTATCCAGTCATAAAGTAGCATTATTACACAGCATTTGTAGCCGTTAATGAAATAACAAATGATAGCAATTCTGATGTGTTTGAATTATAAAATTTTTTTCTTGTTATTGGTAATTGTTAGGGTTCAAATGTTAAATACACTTGAAAAAGACAGAGTAATTGTGGAATCAGAGCAAAAGACACACAGAGAAAAGAAAGCAGAGAGACAGAGGGACAGAGACAAAAGGGGAGACAGAGAGAAGGTAACAGGTGACACGTGGCAGTAAGTGCAGGTGTGGGCAGGAAGGTGGGAAGCACGCTGAAATGCAGGAAGATGACCCGGGTACGAGCAGACCTAAGGCGGAGAAGGGTGTGCACAGATGAAGGGCAAAGGGAAGAAGGAAAAGGCCAAGAAGACATAGTTAGGACTGCATTAGGAAGTCACACTGCGCCAGGCCACTCATGAAGCAACCTGGAAATCAGGGAGAGTAGCCTGGAAAGCAGTGTTATCCCAAACCCTGACGTGAGACCGAGAACCTGTTGGGAGCAACTTTGTGCCTCAAAGACCACGAGCAGAGAGTTTGAGTTGGTGACCTAAGAAGCAAGCCCTGACTGCTCTCTAAGCGTAAAAAGAGGTGCTTGCACAAAACAGTCTCCTGGAGACTGGCTGCACCGCCTCTGCTCCTTCATTCACTGGCTAATCCACTCGTGTACAGGTGAGTGTGAGGGCTACAGGGTAAAGGACACGGACACAGAGCTTTACAGACACAGCTCCACTCTTCCGGAGCTTACTTTCTCCAGAGGGAGGCGGAGACGTGAACAGTCTGTGTGATACGATCCCAAGTGCTTTGGCCATAGCAGCGAAGCACACGGGGCTGTTGCATCACCTAGAAGAAGCTCCATCCCAACCGTAACACTGACAAGTCATGGGAAGCCACAAGTCATGAGAAACCTCCTAGGGTTTTCGCGTAGGAGCAACCCCTAAGTGAAAAATCAAAGAGCAGGAATTTAGGAAGTGGGCAGGAGGTGGCCAAGGTAGGGAGAGAGGGCAGTATCAGAAGGTGTTTAGACCTTGTGGCCTAAGGCAGTGTTTCTCAAACCACCGGTAGTGAAGGACCAGTTTCCTAAATTGCCAATAAATTATGGACTGGTACTTCGTAAAATACAATAAAAAGGAATTACTAGAAAAATGGAATGACAGAGATTTTGAGTGCCCGATTTTTAGATCTGGCAGACATAAATCTCTCTGTCAAACTGCTAGAAAAGAGGACTTATTCCCTATACTTGTACTTATTTGGCATTCTTCAGATAAGTACGTGGGGTCCATGGGGTCTCAAAGAGTCAGACATGACTTAGCAACGGAACAACAATAGTGTAGAATAGTAGCAAATCTTCCCTGAGCCAGCAGAGAGGACACTCTGACTAGCACTGGCATGTAATATACTATACAAGCAAAGACTTGCATTAGAGAGAGGGGTGAACATCAAGGAACTCTGCTGCCTGAAGCACTTTCTGGGTGGTGCTGCACTCAGACTACTGAAAGTCAGGTCTAAAATGCCCCTGACTGTACTGTGACTGTTGAATTCTCAACACTCCTAATTGTTAACACCAAGGCTAATATTGTGGTGGAGATTCCAGCAACCAGAACGGGGTAATAGGGAAAACCTGGGAGAGGAGATAGAGAAAACTTCCCTTTCTGTCTGTTCTTCAAAGCAACTTATTTGCTGCCATGAAAGTCTTCCTATAATAAACTTTAGTTCAATTTGATTGACTTGGTTAAAAACACAAACAGGAAATGAAACAAACCACAAAACTCTTCCCACACTTTCCCCCCTCACTTCACAGCTACCTCCTTGCACTTTGGACTCAGCTCGGAGCTGCATCTCTGAGATGCTGCCTTTCTTCCCCCAGATGTGCTGTGTCATCCCGGCTGCTGCAGAACACTTTCACTCTCTGTTACAAGTAATGCCTCAGATTTGTCCCGCAGCAGGCTACAACCTTGAATTATTTTCCACTCTAAATTGCTCAAGGGGCTTCCCAGGTAGCTAAGTAGTAAAGAATCCACCTGCCAATGCAAGAGACACAAGAGAAGCGGGTTCGATCCCCAAGTGGGGAAAATCCCCTGGAGTAGGAAATGCCAACAGAGGAGCCTGGCAGGCTCACAAAGAGTTGGGCGAACTCGCAAAGAGTTGAAGCGACCGAACACACACTCACGCTAAACTGTTCAAGGGCAAAATTATTGACATGAAGTAGGTGCTCAGTAAATGATTGTTGAATGGATAAATAAATGGGTCACTAAGTCTTAGAAGGAAATCGTGTTTGATGTTAGAATAAAGAAAGAGTAGGAGTTGTCAGGCCACCAGTTTGGAGAGGAACGGTGTTCTAAATGCAGAGAACCATACAGAGCAATGGTGTGGAGATACTGGGTGACATGTCATGACCGGGGACTCTCAAAATGTTTGGTTAAAGTCAAGAAAATGTTAGGCACTTTTAATGTATATTTTGGAGAGAGGACTATGAAGCATTCAACTTACAATTAGGATCATGAGATTTCAGTTAATATATATGACAGCTGAGTTAAATGCCTCCACAGAGTTCATGTCTAACTTTAACTTGTTTTCATGGTAAACTAATTAACCATGTTTTCATACTTCATTTACACATTGATTAATTCAATAATCAATCATGGCATCAAATCTAGTTTTGAAGCAAGCAGGATATATATATATATTTTAAATGTACTCAGTCAGCTAAAAACGCCAAATTATCCTGTACTACATGATACATTTCTTCAGCAACTCAGCAGATGCTCACTATTTCAGTAAGTGAGCAGGGGAAGGAATGACTTGGCCCCCTAAAGATTTAATCAAGGAAGATTTTCTGGTTATTTATTGCTACATAACAAAAAAAGGTCCGATGCTGTAAAGAGCAATATTGCATAGGAACCTGGAATGTCAGGTCCATGAATCAAGGCAAATTGGAAGTGGTCAAACAAGAGATGGCAAGAGTGAATGTCGACATTCTAGCAATCAGCGAACTGAAATGGACTGGAATGGGTGAATTTAACTCCGATGACCATTATATCTACTACTGCGGGCAGGAATCCCTCAGAAGAAATGGAGTAGCCATCATGGTCAACAAAAGAGTCCAAAATGCGGTACTTGGATGCAATCTCAAAAACGACAGAATGATCTCTGTTTCTTTCCAGGCAAACCATTCAATATCACAGTAATCCAAGCCTATGCCCCAACCAGTAACACTGAAGAAGCTGAAGTTGAAGGGTTCTATGAAGACCTACAAGACCTTTTAGAACTAACACCCAAAAAAGATGTCCTTTTCATTATAGGGGACTGGAATGCAAAACTAGGAAGTCAAGCAACACCTGGAGTAACAGGCAAATTTGGACTTGGAATACAGAATGAAGCAGGGCAAAGACTAATAGAGTTTTGGCAAGAAAATGCACTGGTCATAGCAAATACCTTGTTCCAACAACACAAGAGAAGACTCTACACATGGACATCACCAGATGGTCAACACCGAAATCAGATTGATTATATTCTTTGCAGTCAAAGATGGAGAAGCTCTATACAGTCAGAAAAAAGAAGACCAGGAGCTGACTGTGGCTCAGACCATGAACTCCTTATTCCCAAATTCAGACTTAAATTGAAGAAAGTAGGGAAATCCACTAGACCATTCAGGTATGACCTAAATCAAATCCCTTATGATTATACAGTGGAAGTCAGAAATAGATTTAAGGGCGTAGATATGATAGATAGAGTGCCTGATGGGCTATGGACTGAGGTTCGTGACATTGTACAGGAGACAGGGATCAAGACCATCCCCATGGAAAGGAAATGCAAAAAAGCAAAATGGCTGTCTGGGGAGGCCTTACAAATAGCTGTGAAAAGAAGAGAAGTGAAAAGCAAAGGACAAAAGGAAAGATATAAACATCTGAATGCAGAGTTCCAAAGAATAGCAAGAAGAGATAAGAAAGCCTTCCTTAGTGATCAGTGCAAAGAAATAGAGGAAAACAACAGAATTGGAAAGAATAGAGATCTCTTCAAGAATTTCAGAGATACCAAAGGAACATTTCATGCAAATATGGGCTCGATAAAGGAGAGAAATGGTATGGACCTAACAGAAGCAGAAGATATTAAGAAGAGATGGCAAGAATACACAGAAGAATTGTACAAAAAAGATCTTCATGACCCAGATAATCATGATGGTGTGATCACTGACCTAGAGCCAGACATCCTGGAATGTGAAGTCAAGTGGGCCTTAGAAAGCATTACTATGAACAAAGCTAGTGGAGGTGACAGAATTCCAGTTGAGCTCTTCCAACTCCTGAAAGATGATGCTGAGAAAGTGCTGCACTCAATATGCCAGCAAATTTGGAAAATTCAGCAGTGGCCATAGAAATGGAAAAGGTCTGTTTTCATTCCAATCCCAAAGAAAGGCAATACCAAAGAATGCTCAAACTACCACACAATTGCACTCATCTCACACGCTAGTAAAGCAATGCTCAAAATTCTCCAAGACAGGCTTCGCAAAATGTGAACCATGAACTTCCTGATGTTCAAGCTGGTTTTAGAAAAGGCGAAGGAACCAGAGATCAAATTGCCAACGTCTGCTGGATCATAGAAAAAGCAAGTGAGTTCCAGAAAACCATCTATTTCTGCTTTATTGACTATGCCAAAGCCTTTGACTGTGTGGATCACAATCAACTGTGGAAAATTCTGAAAGAGATGGGAATACTAGACCACCTGACCTGCCTCTTGAGAAACCTATATGCAGGTCAGGAAGCAACAGTTAGAACTGGACATGGAACAACAGACTGGTTCCAAATAGGAAAAGGAGTACAAGGCTGTATATTGTCACCCTGTTTATTTAACTTATATGCAGAGTACATCATGAGAAACGCTGGACTGGAAGAAACACAAGCTGGAATCAAGATTGCCGGGAGAAATATCAATAACCTCAGATATGCAGATGACACCACCCTTATGGCAGAATGTGAAGAAGAACTAGAGAGCATCTTGATGAAGGTGAAAGAGGAGAGTGAAAATGTTGGCTTAAGTCTCAACATTCAGAAAACTAAGATAATGGCATCTGGTCCCATCACTTCATGGCAAATAGACGGGGAAACAGAGGAAACAATGGCTGACTTTATTTTTCTGGGCTCCAAAATCACTGCAGATGGTGATTGCAGCCATGAAATTAAAAGATGCTTACTCCTTGGAAGGAAAGTTATGACCAACCTAGATAGCATATTAAAAAGCAGAGACATTACTTTGTCAACAAAAGTCTGTCTAGCCAAGGCTATGGTTTTTCCCGTGGTCATGTATGGGTGTGAGAGTTGGACTATAAAGAAAGCTGAGCACCGAAGAATTGATGCTTTTGAACTGTGGTGTTGGAGAAGACTCTTGAGAGTCCCTTGGACTGCAAGGAGATGCAACCAGGCCATCCTAAAGGAAATCAGTCCTGGGTGTTCATTGGAAGGTCTGATGTTGAAGCTGAAACTCCAGTACTTTGGCCACCTCATGCAAAGAGCTGACTCATTTGAAAAGACCCTAGTGCTGGGAAAGATTATGGGCAGGAGGAGAAGGGGATGAGAGGATGAGTTGGTTGGATGACATCATCGATTCAATGCACATGGGTTTGGGTGGCCTCCGGGGGTTGGTGTTGGACCCAGAGGCCTGGGGTGCTGCAGCTCATGGGGTCGCTAAGAGTCAGACACGACTGAGTGACTAAACTGAACTGAACTGAGAACTTCCACTTCTCTTTCCTTCAAAAGCAAAATACATATTCTTTTCAAGTACACATGGAGTATTTTCCAGGATGGATCACATGCTGGGCACAAAACAAGTCTCAATAAGTTTACAAAGACTATAGTTTTGATAAAGCTTCTTTTCCAGCCACAATGGTATGAAACTAGAAATCAACCCAAAGAGAAAAAACTGTAATTAAAAAAAAAAACATATGCATAACCACCTGCTACTAAATAACCAATGAGTTACTGAAAGAATCAAGAAATACTTAGAGACAAATCAAAATGGAAATGGAATGATTTAAAATATATGAGCTGCTTTAAAGCAGATCTAACAGGGAAGTTTAGAATGACACATGCCTAGAAAATTTCCCGGAGGTCCAGTGGTTAAGAATCTGCCTTGAAATGCAGAGGATTTGATCCCTGGTTGGGAAACTAAGATCCTACATATGGCAGTGCCTACACAGCACCACCACTGAGCCGCCTGGTCTGGAGCTTGTGTGCCACAGCCAGAGAGCCCGTTCGCTGCCACTGCTAATGCCCTGCACTCTGCAGCCTGTGCACCCAACTTCTGAGCCTGCATGCCACAACCAGAGAATCTATGCACCACAATGAAACCACCCCAAAGATCCTGTGTGCTGCAAGTAAGACGTGAAGCAGCCAAATAAATAAATGCTTTTTTAAGTTAAAAAGTTAAAAAAAGAATGATGCAAGCCTACATCAAGAAGCAAGAAAAATCTCAAATAGACAATTTACTCTTACACTGACAGTAATTCCAAAAAGAAAAAACAAAATCCCAAGTTAGTAGGAGATAAAAAGAGCAGAGCATAAATAAATGAGAGACTAAAAAAAAAAGAAGAAGAAAGATCAATGAAACCAAGAGCTGGGTCTTTGAAAAGACAAAATTGATAAAAAAGAAACTTTAGCCAGACTCATCAAAAAAATTTTTTGTTCAGTCACCAAGTTGTGTCCAACTCTTTGTGACCCCTTGGGACTCCAGGCTTCCCTGTCCCTCACCATTTCCCAGAGTTTGCCCAAGTCAGTGTCCATTGAATCAGTGATCCCATCCAACCATCTCATCCTCTGTCGGCTTCTTCTCCTTCTGCCTTCAATCTATCTCAGCATCAGGATCTTTTCCAATGAGTCAGCTGTTCACATCAGGTGGCCAAAGTGTTGGAGCTTCAGAATCAGTCCTTCCAAAGAGTACTCAGGGTTGATTTCTTTTAAGATTGATTGATTTGATCTTGCTCTCCAAGGGACTCTCCATCAAGAAAAATAGAGAGAGCTCAATAAGTAAAATCAGACATGAAAGAAGAGAATGTACAACGACACTACAGAAGTACAAAGATTCATAAGAGATTAAAATGAATAATAATACACTGATGAAATGAATGACCTAAAAAAGTGAACAAATTCAAAAAACATACCATCTTCTAAGACTGAATCAGGAAGAAAAAGAAAATATGAAGAGACAAATTACCAATAATGAAATCAAGTCAGTAGTACAAAGAGAATTCACAAAAAGCAAAAGTCCTGGACCAGATGGCTTCACAGGTGAACATTTAAAGTAATACCCATCCTTTTAAAACTCTGTGGGAGAGGGAGAGGGTGGGATGATTTGGGAGAATGGCACTGAAACATGTATAATATGATATATGAAACGAGTCGCCAGTCCAGGTTCGATGCACGATACTGGATGCTTGGGGCTGGTGCACTGGGATGACCCAGAGGGATGGTACTGGGAGGGAGGAAGGAGGAGTGTTCAGGATGGGGAACACGTGTATACCTGTGGTGGATTTATGTTGATAAATGGCAAAACCAATACAATACTGTAAAGTTAAAAAATAAAAAATAAAAAAAATAAAACTATTCCAAAAAATCAAAAAGGATGGAACACTTTCAAACTCATTCTACAAGGCCAGCATCATCCTGATACTGCTGCTGCTAAGTCGCTTCAGTTGTTTCCGACTCTGTGCAACTCCATAGACGGCAGCCCACCAGGCTCCCCCGTCCCTGGGCTTCTCCAGGCAAGAACACTGGAGTGGGTTGCCTTTTCCTTCTCCAATGCATGAAAGTGAAAAGTGAAAGTGAAGTTGCTCAGTCATGTCCGACTCTTCTCGACCCCATGGACTGCAGCCTACCAGGCTCCTCCGTCCATGGGATTTTCCAGGCAAGAGTACTGGAGTGGGGTGCCATTGACCATCCTGATACTAAAACCACACAAAAAACCCACACAAAGATATTAGGGCAATATCACTAATGAACATAGAAGGAAAAATTCTCAAAAAAAAAAAATTAGCAAACCAAATTCAAAAGTACATTAAAAGGCTCATATACAGTGATCAAGAGGGATTTATCCCAGGGATGCTAGGATGACTCATTATCCACAAGTCCATCAATGTGTTGTGCTGGTAGTTTACAGTGAATGGTGTCAAATTCATGGTCTCCAAAGGAGAAGAATTCACTCTGGGACCAAAGATGCAGCCTGAGTCATTCAGAGCTTTGTGTAGAAGAGATTTTATTAAAGTGAAAGGATAGAGAAAAGCTTCCAGCAAAAGACACTTGGAAGGGGGTAGAAGAGTGCCCACTCTCGCTAATTTAGGTGGGGCATTATGTACTTTTTCAGTTCAGTTCAGTCACTCAGTCCTGTCCGACTCTTTGTGACCCCATGAATCGCAGCACGCCAGGCCTCCCTGTCCATCATCAACTCCCGGAGTTCACCTAGACTCACGTCCATCGAGTCAGTGATGCTATCCAGCCATCTCATCCTCTGTCTTCCCCTTCTCCTCCTGCTCCCAATCCCTCCCAGCATCAGAGTCTTTTCCAATGAGTCAACTCTTCACATGAGGTGGCCAAAGTACTGGAGTTTCAGCTTTAGCATCATTCTTTCCAAAGAACACCCAGGACTGATCTCCTTCAGAATGGGCTGGTTGGATCTCCTTGCAGTCAAAGGGACTCTCAAGAGTCTTCTCCAATACCACCGTTCAAAAGCATCAGTTCTTCGGCACTCAGCTTTCTTCACAGTCCAAATCTCACATCCATACATGACCACAGGAAAAATCATAGCCTTGACTATATGGACCTTTGTTGGCAAAGTAATGTCTCTGCTTTTCAATATGCTATCTAGGTCAGTCATAACTTTTCTTCCAAGGAGTAAACGTCTTTTAATTTCATGGCTGCAGTCACCATGTGCAGTGATTTTGGAGCCCAAAAAAAGAAAGTCTGACACTGTTTCCACATCTATTTCCCATGAAGTGATGGGACCAGATGCCATGATCTTCGTTTTCTAAATGTTGAGTTTTAAGCCAACTTTTTCACTCTCCTCTTTCACTTTCATTAAGAGGCTTTTTAGTTCTTCTTCACATTCTGCCATAAGGGTGGTATCATCTGCATATCTGAGGTTATTGATATTTCTCCCAGCAATCTTGATTCCAGCTTGTGCTTCTTCCAGCCCAGCATTTCACATGATGTACGCTGCATATAAGTTAAATAAGCAGGGTGACAATATACAGCCTTGATGTACTCCTTTTCCTATTTGGAACCAGTCTGTTGTTCCATGTCCAGATCTAACTGTTGCTTCCTAACCTGCATACAAATTTCTCAAGAGGCAGGTCAGGCGGTCTGGTATTCCCATCTCTTTCAGAATTTTCCACAGTTGATTGTGATCCACACAGTCAAAGGCTTTGGCATAGTCAATAAAGCAGAAATAGATGTTTTTTCTGGAACTCTCTTGCTTTTTCGATGATCCAGCGAATGTTGGCAATTTGATCTCTGGTTCCTCTGCCTTTTCTAAAACCAGCTTGAACATCAGGAAGTTCACGGTTCATGTATTGCTGAAGCCTGTCTTGGAGAATTTTGAGCATTGCTTTACTAGCGTGTGAGATGAGTGCAATTGTGCGATAGTTTGAGCATTCTTTGGCATTGCCTTTCTTTGGGATTGGAATGAAAACTGACCATTTCCAGTCCTGTGGCCACTGCTGAGTTTTCCAAATTTGCTGGCATATTGAGTGCAGCACTTTCTCAGCATCATCTTTCAGGAGTTGGAAGAGCTCAACTGGAATTCTATCACCTCCACTAGCTTTGTTCACCGTGATGCTTTCTAAGGCCAACTTGAGTTCACATTCCTGGATGTCTGGCTCTAGGTCAGTGATCATACATCGTGATTGTCTGGGTTGTGAAGATTTTTTTGTACAGTTCTTCTGTGTATTCTTGCCATCTCTTCTTAATATCTTCTGCTTCTGTTAGGTCCATACCATTTCTGTCCTTTATTGAGCCCATCTTTGCATGAAATGTTCCCTTGGTATCTCCAGTTTTCTTGAAGATATCTCTAGTCTTTCCAATTCTGTTGTTTTCCTCCATTTCTTTGCACTGATCGCTGAGGAAGGCTTTCTTATCTCTTCTTGCTATTCTTTGGAACTCTGCATTCAGATGCTTATATCTTTCCTTTTCTCCTTTGCTTTTCACTTCTCTTTTTCTCACAGCTATTTGTAAGGCCTCCCCAGACAGCCATTTTGCTTTTTGCATTTCTTTTCCATGGGGATGGTCTTGATCCCTGTCTCCTGTACAATGTCACGAACCTCAGTCCATAGTTCATCAGGCACTCTATCTATCAGATCTAGTACCTTAAATCTATTTCTCACTTCCACTGTATAATCATAAGGGATTTGATTTAGGTCATACCTGAATGGTCTAGTGGTTTTCCCTACTTTCTTCAATTTAAGTCTGAATTTGGAAATAAGGAGTTCATGATCTGAGCCACAGTCAGCTCCTCATCTTGTTTTTGTTGACTGTATAGAGCTAACCCTAACCCTAACCCTAACCCTAACCCTAACCCATCTTTGGCTGCAAAGAATATAATCAATCTGATTTCGGTGTTGACCCTCTGGTGTTGTCCATGTGTAGAGTCTTCTCTTGTGTTGTTGGAAGAGGGTGTTTGCTATGACCAGTGCATTTTCTTGGCAAAACTCTATTAGTCTTTGCCCTGCTTCATTCCGTATTCCAAGGCCAAATTTGCCTGTTCCTCCAGGTGTTTCTTGACTTCCTAGTTTTGCATTCCAGTCCCCTATAATGAAAAGGACATCTTTTTTGGGAGTTAGTTCTAAAAGGTCTTGTAGGTCTTCATAGACCCATTCAACTTCAGCTTCTTCAGCCTTACTGGTTGGGGCATAGACTTGGATTACTGTGATATTGAATGGTTTGCCTTGGAAATGAACAGAGATCATTCTGTCGTTTTTGAGATTGCATTCAAGTACTGCATTTCGAACTCTTTTCTTGACCATGATGGCTACTCCATTTCTTCTGAGGGATTCCTGCCCGCAGTAGTAGATATAATGGTCATCTGAGTTAAATTCACCCATTCCAGTCCATTTTAGCTAGCTGATTCCTAGAATGTTGACGTTCACTCTTGCCATCTCTTGTTTGACCATTTGCAATTTGCCTTGATTCATGGACCTGACATTCCAGGTTCCTATGCAATATTGCTCTTTACAGCATCAGACCTTGCTTCTATCACCAGTCACATCCACAACTGGGTATTGTTTTTGCTTTGGCTCCATCTCTTCATTCTTTCTGGAGTTATTTCTCCACTGATCACCAGTAGCATATTGACACCTACTGACCTGGGGAGTTCATCTTTCAGTATCCTATCATTTTGCTTTTTCATACTGTTCATGGGGTCCTCAAGGCAAGAATACTGAAATGGTTTGCCATTCCCTTCTCCAGTGGACCACATTCTGTCAGACCTCTCCACCATGACCTGCCCTTCTTGGGTGGCCCCACAGGCATGGCTTAGTTTAATTGAGTTAGACAAGGCTGTGGTCCTAGTGTGATTAGATTGACTAGTTTCAGTGAGTATGGGCGACTGCGACCAGCGCATTCAGAGTGGGAGGCTGCGACCGGAGCATTTAGCGTGGGCAGCTACCCTACATCCAAGGTCAGGGGCAGAAGCCGAGAGGATCCCATGCCCGAGAGGAGACGGCCAAGAGGAGTTTCCCCACATCCGAGGTCAGGGGCAGCAGCAGAGAGAGCCAGGCTGCGACGGCGCAGGAACAGCTGAGAGGAGCTACCCAACGTCCAAGGTCTGGGGCGACGGCTGGGAGGAACTACGCCACGCCTGAGGCCAGGGACAGCAGCCTGGAGGAGCAATCCCACCTTCAAGGGGCAGTGGCTATGCGGGCACAGGAGAGCCTAGAGGAGCTATTCCACGTTCACGGTCAGAAGGGGTGGCAGTGAGAAGATATCCCTCGTCAAAGGTAAGGAGCAGTGGCTGCGCTTTGCTGGAGCAGCTGTGAAGAGATACCCCACGTCCAAGGTAAGAGAAACCCAAGTAAGACGGTAGGTGTTGCAAGTGGGCATCAGAGGGCAGACACACTGAAACCATACTCACAGGAAACTAGTCAATGCAATCACACTAGGACCACAGCCTTGTCTAACTCATGTACTTTTTAGTGGACTGCTAATCATAGATAAAAGAAACACCGCAAGGCTGTGAAAATTTTACCAATCTCCTCTCCCACAGTGTACATCTTGAGACAACATCAAAATCAGATTAACCAAGGGGAATGGTCTCTGGACAAGATGTCTCTGGGCAGGATATATTATATCCATATAATTAAGAGTGTAGACTTTTGAAGAAAAACAGGTTCCCACATAAGATATATTGTTTTGTCATGTAATCATTAGCTCTGGGCTTAAAGAAAGTGAGTGTTAGGCTAAAGATTGTTGACATAGAAACTCAGAGCTTAGGGAAAAAAGTCCTACATGACTAAGGTGAAGGAATGTAAAAAAATGTTTGCCTCCTTCTCCTCCTTGAGGGCCCAGGACTCCCTATCAACCTACCTAAGAATAACTCTCAATACCATATTGGGGCTTCCCTGATAGCTCAGTTGGTAAAGAATCCGCCTGCAATGCAGGACACCCTGGTTTGATTCCTGGGTCAGGAAGATCCACTGGAGAAGGATTACCCTACCCACTCCAGTATTCTTGGGCTTCCCTTGTGGCTCAGCTGGTTAGGAATCTGCCTGCAATGCAGGAGACCTAGGTTTGATCCCTGGGTTGGGAAGATCCCCTGGAGAAGGGAAAGGCTACCCACGCCAGTATTCTGGCCTGGAGAATTCCATGGACTGTATAGTCCATGGGGTCGCAAAGAGTCGGACATGACTGAGGGACTTTCACTTTCACCATATTAACAATTGAAGACTAAAAAGTACATGATCATCTCAATATATTCAGAAAATGCTTTTGACAAAATTTAAAACTCATTTATGATTAAAAAAAAAAAACTCTCCACAAAATTGATATAGCTAGAACACACCTCAACATACTAAAGGCCATATATGACAAGCCCAGAGCCAACATAATCCTCAATGGTGAAATGCTGAAAGCATTTCCTTTTGAGATCAGGAATAAGTAAAAAAATGCCTACTCGTTCCACTTTTATTTAGCACAAAGTCCTAGCCGCTATAATCAGACAAATTAGAAAGGATGAAATAAAATTATCATTGTTTACAGACTACATAATATTATATGTAGAATATCTTAAGCTATTAAATGAATTCAGTAAATTTTAGGACACAAAGTTAACACATTAGAAATCTATTGTATTTTTATACACTGATAATGAACTATCCGAAAGAGAAATGAAGAACATAATCCCATTTACAATTGCATCAAAAAGAATAAAATTCCTATGAATAAACATCAGCAAAAAAGGTAAAAACTAGTACTCTGCAAGCTATAAGACACTGATAAAGGAAGCTGAAAATGACACAAACAAATGAGAAAATATACTGTGTTATGAATTGAAAGGGTCAATATTGTTAACATGACCATACTTCCCAAGGCAGTCTACAGTTTCAATGCAATCTCTATCAAACTATTAAAGGCATTTTTCACAGAATGGAACAAAAACTTTTAAAATTTTTGTGGAACCACAAAAGACTCTAAATAGTCAAAGCAACCTGAAGAAAGGAAGACAAAGCAGGAGGTGTAATATTCCCCTGATTTCAAGCTGGACTACAAAACTACAGTTATCAAACAATATAGTACTACACAAAACAGATCATACATCAGTGGAATAGAGTGGAGAGCCCAGAAATAAACTGACAGTTATATACTCAATGAATCTACAGCAAAGGAGGCAAGGATATTCAATGAAGAAAACAGAGCCTTTTCAATAAACTGGTACTGGGAAAACTGGTCAGCTACATGCAAAACAATCACATCATATACAAAAATAAGCTCAAAATGGGTTGAAATCTTAAATGATTTTAAGACTATAAAACTTATAGAGTAAAACATACACAGTATGCTCTTTGACAGTGGTCTTAGCAATACTTTTTTTGAGTCTATCTTCTCAGCAAGGAAAATAATAGCAAAAATAAGCAAGTGGGACAAAATCAAAATAAAAAGCTTTTGAATAGGGAAGAAACTATGAAATGAAATGAAAAGACAGCCTATTGAAATGAAATGAAACAAAAGACAGCCTATTGAATGTGAGAAGGTATTTGCAAATGATATATCTAATAATGAATTAATATCCCCAAACTACAAAGAATTCTTACAACTCAACATTAAAACAAACAAACAACCTGATTTAAAAATTGGTGGAGGACCTGAATAGACATCTTTCCAGAGAAGACAGGCAGATGGGCCACAGACACATGAAAAGTCACTAATCAGCTCAAAGTCACTAATCATTATGGTATGTAAATTGAAACCACACTTAGGCACTGCCTGACACCTGTCGGAGTGGCTATCAACCGGAAGACAACAAACAGCAAGGACATGGAGAGAAAGCAACTCTTGTGCCCTGTTGGTTGAATTGTAAATTGATGTTGCCATTATGGAAAACAGAATGGAGTTTCCTTGAAAACTAAAGAGTGAACCGCCATCTGTGATAGTGAGGTAGGACAGCAACTTCAGTTCTAGGTGTTTTCCTGAAGAAAGAAAAAACACTAATTCAAAATGATGTACGCACACCAATGTTTATTGCAGCATTATGTACAATAGGCAAGTAACCTAGGTGTCCACTGACAGAAAAATTGATAAAGAAGATGAGGCATATATACACATAATGAAATGCATTATTCAGTCGTAAAGAAAAGACTTACAATTCACCACGACATGGATGCAAACTAAAGGACATTATGGCTTAATGGAATAAGTCAGACAGAGACAGATAAATACCACTTCATCTTACTGTATGTGGAATCTCAAAAAGGTGAAAAAAAAACAAGCAAGCATAACAAAATAAAAACACACTGAGAGATACAGGGTCCAAACAGGTGGTTGTCAGAGGGGAGGCGGGTGGGAAGGGGTGAAATAGGTTAAGGAGATTAAGCGGTACAAATTTTCAGGTGTAAAATAAATAAGCTACAGGGATGTACTATGCAGCAGAAGGAATAGGGTCAGTAATATTGTAATAACTTTACAAGGAGACAGATGGCTAGACTTATGATGATCACTTCAAAATGGATGTAAATGTGAAATCACTGTATAGCACATTTGAAACTAACATAATATTGTACATCAACTATATTTAGTAAAAAAAAAAACAAAAAACATTTTTCAGTGTATCTGAGTGAGTGAGTGAGTGAACTCAGCCATGTCCGACTCTTTGTGACCCCATGGACTGTAGCCCACCACACTCCTCCATCCATGGAATTTTCTAGGCAAGAGTACTGGAGTGGGTTGCCATTTCGTTTTCCAGGGGATCTTCCCGATCCAGGAATTGAACCCAGGTCTCCCGCATCATGGGCAGACGCTTTACTGTCTGAGCCACCAGGGAATCTGTAGAAAGCGAGGGACATCTCCAAACTCTCAATCACTCCCACACAAGTCTGATGTGTAAGTAACTTCCTGCTTTAGCTAGGATTTGAGCTACACTGAGACCTGACTTTAGTCCTTTGCCTGAAAACAATGAGGGGTGAAGGAGACAATTTGGGAGGAGGACAGGAATTACCTTGTGAGATACGGAGTCAGATACAGTCTTCGTGTATTCTCTA
The DNA here is from genome assembly GCF_019923935.1 of Bubalus bubalis. NCBI lineage: Eukaryota > Metazoa > Chordata > Mammalia > Artiodactyla > Bovidae > Bubalus > Bubalus bubalis. The sequence continues at coordinate 79,679,222 of NC_059172.1, read as the reverse complement.
TGCAAGGGTAGATTGTCCTCCTCTGTAAGGAGGGAGATACTTCTACACATGTGGATTTACAGAGAAATTTAGGTGTTCAGGGTTTTCAGGTTTGCCCATTATTTCCAGCTAGAAAATGTCCAATTTTGCGATTAGGTCTGGGACTTATTTCCAGCGTGGTCTACAATAGATGTGGAGTTTTTAAAATGTTGCCATTAATATCTGTGAGCATTCATAAAGTGTCTTGAGATATTTGGCTTCCCTGAGCCTATTGCTTTCTATAGTAGATTCCTAGGGCAGTTAATCAACCCACTGTACATTTCTTACCTTCCTTCTCATACTGTTGAAATGTCATCGGCACCTGATGATCCAACACTGCACCATTCATCTTCATCTTTCCATAATCAGCCCCAGATGAAAGTCTTAGTAACTGTAATGCCACTACATACCATGCACAAGTTATCTTAATTTAGTATTCCTAGAAAGCAGAGCCCGGGACAAAAGTTTAAGGGTAACCCAGGGGGGGCTGGATTGAGAGACAAGGAGACCCAATCAGGGAAAGCAGGAGAGACAATACACAGATGGTTTCTCAACCGGACAAAGATAAGTGTTGCTTAATATGAGACTGTCTGAGGGGCTACGGGAAATATTTCTTAGAAGCATCCTCCTGAAGAAAGAAAGGGAGGTGTGTTTATTCATCCATTCCTCTCATATTGGTAAAATATTTGCTCCACAAACGATTAATCTTGTCAATTCTAGGTTGTATGTGCATGAATTCCAAGGGAGTTCCATAGCAGAGATGGATGGAACAGCAACAGAAAAGGGGGAAAAACCCTAGAGAAGGAAGCTAGAAACACCCTGCACAGGCCCAACAAGAACCACTGTTGGAAGCTGGTTTAGCACCTGAACAGAGCCAGCCACCACGGTTGTGGTGGAATAACAGAAATGAAGCCAGGGAAGAATCTGAAGAGTTTCTGACAATCTCTGTGACTCAGCAATCGTACTCTTTGGTGTCCAGTCAGCAGAAAAGCCTACATGTGTACCCCCAAATGGTAACAGGGCTTCCCTGGTGGTTCAGCGGTAACAAATCCACCTGCCAATGCAGGAGACATGGGTCGGGCAGATCCCCTGGAGAAGGAATGACAACACACTCCGGTATTTTCACCTGGGAAATCTCACGGACCGGGGAGCCTGGTGAGCTACAGTCCACGGGGTCACAAAGAGTCGGACATGACTTAGCGACTGAACAACAACAACAACAGATGGTAACAACCCAAAGTCAGTGGATAAAGTGCAGAGTGATAATGTTCAACACAGTAAGGCAGATAGAAAATATATACGCTTGAATCAGTTTAGTTAAAAATGGGTGAGTTTAGCCTAAGGTCTTAGCAGGTGGGGGCATAGTGGTTTCTTTGGGGGACAGAGAGTGTATAGAGAGTGCTCTTGGCACTGCCCCCGCTCCCCGTCGGCGCCCTGGTGGATACTGCAAGGGTCAGCTGCTACAGCTCCCAGTTGTCCCCTGTTACTTTGCCGAATGAGAGCATCCTTCCGGGGAGCTACACCTGTCTCCCCAAACCAGGCCTCAACTGATAACGGTTGACACAGGGATGCAAAAGGCTAATTCCTTTGCCTCAAGGTAGGACTAACGGTAATTCAGTTTTTGCTCCAGAGTTCCTTGCCCATGAGACCAAAGCAAGCTCTGTCTCAGATCGCGTTCTTCAGCATTTTTTCGCTTTTTCCTGCTCTAAAGTGTTTTTTCCCCTCCTCCTGAGAGCACTCCTCCCCCACTGAAGGCACCTAGAATCCCTGTTTCAGGCCCTTATTCTGGGGAACGAGCTAAGAGAGAGCTGAGCCGTGATAGGATTGTGTGGGGGATACATACTGTCTTGTGAGATGCCTCCTGCATCTTTGGTTAAGACATAAAAACACTTATTGGTTTGACTCACCATTTGAAATTAATATAAGATCCTATTCATCAATGGCCAAATGATGAATCCTTTAAATTGGCACTATTTGAAAGGGAGATTATTTTGAGAGTCCTCATCATAAACAGCTGTCATAACGGCACTTAGGGAGGATCAAATTGAAAGCAGGTGGCAGCCCTGCAGCTGCAGATGGAGAGACGTCCTTATCACCAGACACAGGACTCGCAGGGCTTAGAAGCCTGTATACACAAACTCTCGACTTCAGTTCATGATCCGAACCAAACTCTCCTTAGATTCTTCACTAAATTTCTTTGTCTTCTCAATTCCTCACAAGTTTATTGCTTCTGTATCTTAACAAGCTGCCCGCTTGAGGTCTCATTTCTATGCCACCTCCTTGTGCATGCATTAAGTTAAATGTCTTTTTCTTCTGTTAATCTGTCTCATGTCAACTTAATTATTAGTGCTGCCACAAGGGCTAAAGACGGGTAAGAGAGACATTACCCCTCCTTGACACTGGTCATGTTTTGTTTCTTGAGCTGGGTGAGGGTTCCATGGAGTTATTAACTTTGTGATAACACATTGATGGGAATATTTACATGTGCACTTTTCTGCAATTATGTTGTATTTCAATATGAGAGGGACTTAGCCAAAGGGAAGGTTATACTGCTGTCCAAATTGTTGACTTAGCTGCCTGCCTCAGAATCATGAACACCTCAAAATATTCCCAAGATTCTCTGTGTTCTTGGAAGTCTGTAAACATTCTGGAATTCACCTATGTCTCAGCACTAAAGAGTCCGCCTGCAGTGTGGAGATGCAGGAGGCATGGGTTCAAGCCTTGGGTTGGGAAGATCCCCTGAAGGAGAAAATGACAACCCACTCCAGAATTCTTGTCTGGAAAATCCCCTGGACAGAGAAATCTGGTGGATTACAGTCCACAGAGTTGCAAAGGGTGGGACACGACTGAGGAAGTGAGCATGCAAACACTGAGCACCCTCCGAGGTGTGCCTGATGCTCACAGGGTTCAGAGGCTACCTACAGGACTCCTGTCTCCATTAACACCCTCCCAACTCAGGCATGAGAAACTGGACAGTGTTCCTCTGGGAGAGCTAGCTGTGCAGCTTTAACAAAATCTAAAATCTTGGTACCTTTGCACAATGAACGTTTATTTCTTAAGTAAAATCTACTGAGGTTTTGGGTGACTGTTCAGAGCGTTGGCCTAAGAATTCAGGCTTCTTCCACCTTGTGGAAATCCTCTCAAACTGTGCTTCTACAACGGCTTCCCCAGTGGCTTGGCAATAAAGAATCCTCCTGCAATGCAGGAGATGCAGGAGACACAGGCTCGATGTCTGGGTTGGGAAGATCCCTGGAGGAGGGAATGGCAACCCGCTCTAGTACTCTTGCCTGGAGAATCCCATGGACAGAGGAGCCCGGGGGGCTGCAGTCCATGGGGTTGCAAAGAGTCGGACACTGATGACTGAGCACGCATGCTTCTGCAATCCCCACAGCGCTGGAGAAGTTTCCACCGGCATCCAGGGTTTCCATCCAGAAGTGACAGTGGTCACTTCTGGGCACACTCCCCTGGCCAGGACATTCCAGGTGCCACTTCCCACTCCTCCCTTCCACAACTGAGGGGAACTGAACTGTGGAAAATGTAACCCTTCCATGTACTCAGAAGGAGAGAAGAGGACAGGCACTTAGAAAGCACTGCCATGCTGTCACTGAGCTTACCAAAAACCAATTTTGGAACCTTTATAAGGGCATGGAAAATAGATTCTCCCCCTTTCTGTATGATGTAAATTCCATGAGAAGGGAGAATATCTGAACTTTTCATCTATTCTCATTTCACACATTAATATATTGCATAGTTGTCTAATTCTTATTTCAAATTTGAAAATCTCTGAGTGACTTTAAAATCAGAAATAATAACATAACAAACATAAAAGAAAGTTTTAGAAACAGTAGAGACAAGGATGGCTTTATTTCAAACATAAAACACTTTATAACAAAGTTGTCCCTTGCGTATCAGGATGGTAGTAATGGTTGCTCATACGTTCTTGAATTGTTTTCTGTGGTGAAGGCTCATATCTCGTCTCTCTCTCTCTTGAGAGAAGACATCACTGAGAGTGTTTTCCACTATCAATGTCAGAGTCTCATATTTTGCAGAAGAGTTTCTCTCATTGTAAAACTGGCCCATATGAATCCATAAACTATAACCCTGACCTTAGTTAGGCCTCATTTGGGGAACTAAATTACAGTAGTATATAGTATATAAAAATTACATTCTAAATCATAAAAAAATGCTGAATGAGGTATAAATAAGATTATACTTTAAAATAAGATTATGCTTAAAAATAAGATTATACTTAATAACTTTATTTTATTTAAATATATGGCCCTTCATGGAGAAGGCAATGGCAACCCACTCCAGTATTCTTGCCTGGGGAATCCATGGACAAAGGAGCCTGGTGGGCTACAGTCCATGGGGTCGCAAAGATCGGACACGACTGAGCGACTAACACGACACATGGCTCTTCAGGAAACACCTTCCCTAGACTTCTAAAACATACTTTTCTGTTTAACCTTGTAAACATTGGTCAATTTTTTCTGCAGTTGAACCAGCTATTAGCTTTTAGAAGAGTCAAAATTCTCTTAGTTTTGGGATCAAATTTGTATTGCCTTCTTCCATGGAAGAAATAGAAAAATCCTAGAAGTAAAACAAAGGAGACATTATATTATACAAATGATTTCTAGGTTTAACCTGAATTATTAAAAAATCAAAGTCATTTGTAAGAATAAATATTTTTGGTATTTTCTGTTCTAAATAACAATACTGATGATATTCTGTGGCAACAAAAGAGAGGAGTATATAAACTCACTTACCACCTTTCTGGAAAACAGCATCAACTTTGTTGCCAATTCCAGGAAACTCTTCTGCTATCATTTTGGGATAACCTGCATCCATGGACTGTTTATATTCATCATACCTGGTCAAAAAAATAATTGGACTGTCAGAACTATTTGTTAAAGGTATAGGAATTCATCAGCAAGAACGTAATAAAAACTTTTTCACAGATTATGTATAAAATAGGAGGTGAGATGAGGTGAGTACGATTCTGGGTGGACTAGAAAATTTAAAAGGTCCCTCTGAATTATAACATCTAATTCTAAGTTCTCCAGTGGGTGCCATTAATGTCGAATGCAGTGAAAGATAAGTTCCTGGTGGCTGCAGCAGTTCTATGAAGATGAATGCCCTTCTCTTCACATTATCTTTCTCAATTCAGGCTCACGTTCTTCCTGGATTTCTAGGACAGATATGATCATTACTGGTCAATGGACTTTGCAACTAGAAAAGCTACTGCCATTCACAGCAAAGGCAGCCAGCCAAGGCAATATGAGACTCATGTCTTAAATGAGTCAGTCTAGTAACTTCTACATAGAAAGGACAGGTGTCCTCCCATGTTCTGCACCCAGTCTTTACCTCCAGCATTTGTTGGCAACAAAGAAGTATGTTTTCCCAGTATCTTCCTCAGAAACAGCAGCATCGATACTCTTCACCGTTCTCGGAAAGCCAAAGGATCTGTAGATGTCCCTGGGGTATCCGCGGAGCACATCCTGCCCCTTAACAGCCCAGTACTTGTTACCTGCCAATCAAGAAACCGGGATGAAAACCCTTGCCAAGGGCACCAGTAGACAGGAAGCAGATCTCCAGCTAAATGCTTACTCTCACGTGCGAGGGCAGTGTCCCCACTGCACATCAGAATCATTTAGGGAGATTTTTGTGTTTTTTCATTAGTATATTTAAGTTCTTTTTCCAAGATGATTCTAATCTGTAGCAAGCTTTGGGAATGACTGGTTTATGGAGCTGGGGACCTCTTTCCAAAGTTCAAACGACTAAAGAGTTCATCATGCCACCACAGGGATAGAAATCTTTGCTTCTCCAGGTTGCCCACAGGCTGCAGAAGTTCACCCCAAGGTATCCTAAAGGCCAGAGGGTTGTAATGACTCACAGTCTGTAATGACTTGCGACCCTGGGTAGAAATCATTACATCTAACTTGAAGACGGTTCCAAATCCTGAAATTTAGGCTGTGTCCAGATTCTGCATGTTTCACTCCGTAAGTGAAGTGAAAGCTGCTCAGTCGTGTCTGACTTTTTGTGACCCCATGGACTATAGAGTCCATGGAATTCTCCACGTCAGAATACTGGAGTGGGTAGCCTTTTCCTTCTCCAATACTTAGCAAACCCCAAGTCAAATAAAACTGGTCTTACATCTTGAAGCCAGCATTGTTCTTATTGCACAAATATTCTTATTTATCCCTCGGGGAGGGGAGGGGGGACAGTTTGAAACTTTGTGTATCTAAAATCCTATTTATTTTCATTATAAAAGAGCTAGAAAGCTCATTTCAAAGTTTATTGCCCATCTGAATTGTTTCCAGTTCTTTGCCTTGAGAGGATTACTAGGTCAGGTGTCTTAATGTTTGTCTATAACTATGCCAAACATATATTTGCAGAAAAACTGTTACTTGGCATAGTGTTGTCAAAGTAAGGAGCTGATCATTGGATTGGGGTTTTATTCTGATAGAATCAAAAAGTTTGCCTCATTCAATTCATGGTAATTAAGGACTTTTCACACTTTAAAGTACATATGAATTGCCTGGGAATCTTGGTAACATTCAAGAAGGTCTGGAGTAGGATCTGACGACATAGATGGACTTTGTGGGCCTTATGCTAAGTGAGATTCTGTGATTCTCACAGACCTGGGACAGAATCAACGCAGCTGGTCTGCGAGGCATACTCTGATGGCAAGGCTGCAGAGCCCCCATCTGGCTGTCGTGAGGCAGCTTCTCCTTTCAGGAAAGCAACTTGCGGAAGACAGGCTCTAGGAAACCAAGCGACTCCAATGTTCCTCTCAGTTTTATTCCTGGACACCCCAGGGAGGCGGAGAGGATTTAAAATACATAGTTTGCACAGAAAATCCTTTCGTAAGTCCAGATTCACAAACAAGCCAGGAAATCTGTGTCTCAAATTTTTTCCCTTAGAAATGCACTCTGCAATTCTTAGCTAAGGGGATGGACTCCCACTGACATGGTATGACTGCTCAGTTTGTCAAAAGTCCATGGAAAGAAAGTCGGTAGTAATCTCATACATGAACCCAAAGCAGAAGAAAACTTAATTGGTAAAAAGTGAAAGTGAAGTTGCTCAGTCATGTCCGACTCTGTGACCAAGTGGACTGTAGCCCACCAGGCTCCTCTGTCCATGGGATTTTCTAGGCAAGAATACCGTGTGGGCTGCCATTCGCTTCTCCAGGGGATCTTCCCTCCCAGGGATCGAACCTGGGTCTCCCGCATTGCAGGCAAATGCTTTACCCTCTGAGCCACCAGGGAAGCCCCAACTGGTAAAAACTGAGAGCTAATTGGACAGAGGAGCCCAGCAGACTACAATCCATGGGGTCGCAAAAGAGTCAGACATGACTTGGTGACTAAAGAACAACAAAAATTGGAAGTACTACCTTTGAAAAACCGGACCTCATCCCTGTCGGCAACCTCATAAGCAGCTTGAAGTCCATTTGGGAGACGTGGCCAGAAAACAGAAATGAAATTGAGCTCCACTTCTGGGTACAAGGGATTTGTGCGCATGTAGAACCTAATTTGAAAAAAAAAAAAAGGCTTTGATCAAATACATAGCACGTTCTGGTGCCATCCAGGCCCTTCTAGGGGCACTGGTGGCCTGTGGGCTAGTGTTCCACATGTGGCTCTCCAAAGTGGAGGTGGACAGGAGCTCTGGTCTGTAGCCTTTGCTTACTTTCTTGGTGGAAACTCCAACCACTGCAGATTTCAAGACATTTGCAGTGGTACCTCACTGTATAGTATTTCCCCCATACAGGCATAAGCCATCTCAGGAATATAAATAAATAGAAATATATAGCAAAATAATTGCAAAGGGATGCAAAGGGATGGGGCCTTCCCTGGTGGCTCAGACGGTAAAGAATCTATCTGCAACGGAGGAGACCTGAGTTTGATCCCTAGGCTGGAAAGATCCCCTGGAGAAAGGAATGGCTACCCACTCCAGTATTCTTGCCTGGAGAATTCCATAGACAGAGGAGCCTGGTAGGCGAGGGCTACAGTCCATGGGGTCACAGAGCTGGACATGACTGAGGGACTAACACACACGCACACACATACCCCCCCACACACACACAAAAAGGGATGAGTTATAATTATTTTTAGTGCCTTTGGTTTAAATATAATTTTAAATTGATATAATTAAACTTTTAATAATGCTGTTTAACAACCAGCTTGCAAAATTCTCCAATGGCACTGGCTAGGACACAACACTAGCATTCTGCATATCGAACAAACTCTACCTACTTCATGCCCTACCTCACAGAAATCCTGTAAGAGATTACTTCCATCTCACGGATTAGAAAATGAGTTCAGGGGGGCAGAGGGATGTGTCCAAGGCCATGCGACTGATAAGAAGCAAAGGGTAGTTTAAACCTTAGCCACTCCCTGTGTGCTCCTGTGACCAGCAGTTCACAAAGTGGGTTCTACAGTCCCACATGTGCTAAGTCACTTCAGTCGTGTCCAGCTCTGCCTATTATTTGTTAATGACAAAGTTGACTCCACGGTCCACAGGGACTGGGGTAAAGACAAAGCATAAACTGTCGTGTGGATCCGCAGGGCAGACTCTGGCCTTCTGATCCAGTGGCCTCTGCCTGCCTGTGAGACCTGGGGCAGGCCAGTCGCGGTCAGTTTCCTGCCGTCCATGTCTCCACGACTTGGTGACATCTAAATGACCTCAGTGTCCTCTCAGGTCTTGCGGACCTTAGACTCGGCCCTGTTCTTCGGGGTCATCCCTCAAGTACTTGCTTTGATGAGCTGTCCTGATGTACTGAGAGCTTTCCTTGAAAGCCGTATCTTTCCTAGTACTCCCCAGCACTGAGCCATCCCCTGCATGTATCCGTCCTTATCTCTTAAACTCCAGATAGTAAAGCAGAGGCTGAGATGCAGGAGGAGCTGACTCTCCTGCCTTCTGGGGCAGCTATGACTGTGACCCAGTAGAACAGCACTCCAAGAGGAAAGTGGGGAGAAGCCAGCCTTTTAAAGCACCCCTACTTTCTATGCTTGCTGGGCTGTGCCGTTCAGAAGAAGACTGTTACTATTTTCCTGGTCCTTTAGGAGTCAGAACTGTATGCAGAGCAGCCCTACTTCTTGCACGCAAGGGGACCCTAGACTTCTCGAGGTCTCATGCTACCTAGGGAGCTCTGGGACCCTCCTCTGAGGACGGAAACTCACTGTGACCATCCATTCCCCACCCCCTCCGGGACCTCATGAGCTTCTGGGGGTTCTCCCTGTGCCTATCCGTCTTTGCCTCCTCCCAGCGTTGGGGGCACAGAGACTTGTTATGACCACAGGCTTTGGAAGGGCTGTCTTTTCCAAGATGATACTTCAAAGGGGTCTACACAACCCTCATCATCATGATAGTGCTGTGAAAAGGACCAATTTCTCCTAACAAAATTCTGATGTACTTAACCATCCCAAAGAGTGACAAAAACAGGAAGAGGCCTGAAGCAGAGTTCAGAAGACCGATTACTGCTCTGCCCAGTGAACTCGGTACCCTGAGGATCTCTTTCCTTCTCTCTACTTTACTTTGCCGATCTGTAAAATGGAAGTATGTTTACTGATTTGCTACATCAGTGGTAAGTTTTCTGAGAATCAAGTGACAGAATACATGCTGGGGAAAAGTTGTTAAAAATTCATTATGTTGTGCAAGAGCAAGCTATTGTTTACACTTAATTATAACTATAATTATGTATATAAACAAATGTAATAAATAATATGTGAAGCATAGTAGTAGCCCATATAGCCCCATAGTAGTGAGTCCTATTATTCTTACAAATACAAAATGCAAAGAAGAACTGTTGTCTTACCGGTCTTTGAAGAACATCACTTCTCCCCGAATTGTAGTTATGGCATCAAAAGTTAGCTTCCTATCACACACTTCTGGGGTTTGTGGGCCGACTGGCTGAGTGGGATTTTGGGAATGTCCTAAAGGAACAAGAGATCTGAAGTTAGTTCTGCCTGGCTTTGGAAAATTGCATAACCAATGAAGGCTTCTTAAAAGATAGACAATGGATGTTTTAAGGACCACTTGTCTATGCTGTTTGTCTGTATACCCACCATAGATGGCCTGGATCCCATCAATGTCATCCTGAGAAAGCTGAACATCGCCACTGAAGATGTAACTGGGGTACATCAGAGCCCCAATGTCAGTAGAATGAGCAAGTCCAAGGGAATGGCCAAATTCATGAGCTGCCACCCGATACAAGTTATAATCTAAAAGGGACAATAAACCCATTTGCAATTAATTGAAATGTTTTCAGTTTTGAGACATTTAAGTAAGAAGTAATCTACAACTGTACAAGGATTAATGTTCTTATTTTATCAGTAGGTTTTTGAGGTATATAATTTTTTTTTCTGAAAGGTGAGAAGGATGCATTCATTAATAGTGAAGAGATTACATGCTCAGGCATGTCTGACTCTTTGCGTCCCCATGGACTGCAGCTTGCTAGGCTCCCCTGTCCATGCGATTTCCCAGGCAAGAATACTGGAGTGGGTTCCCGTTTCCTTCTCCAGGGATCTCCATGACCCAAGGATCAAACCCAAGTCTCCTGTATTTGGCAGGCGGGTTCTTTACCACTGAGCTATCTGGGAGCCAGTGAAGAGATTGGTTAAAACTTGAATTCTATGATTACAATTAAAGAACAAATTCAGCCAACCAAGGCTCTAGCACAGATTAGTCAATTTTGTCAGTGGTTATATGGCATATATAATTTCACTGAGAAGAAATATTCTTCTATAAACACAATTTTTTTCCTATTTATAGACTGATAGATGCTTAATGCTGGAAATTTTAGAAAAAATATATAGTATCTTCTCCCTTAATTTCTAGATATCTTAATAACATTGTTACACTTTGGTGTGTTTCCAGGAAAAAAAGATTCTGTGTAGATGCCCACAAGGAAAACATTAATATTTTCAACACTTTCTCAATAGAAATTTCAGAGTAGCCCATTTGTAACCAGTAAGATGGTCTTACTAACAGAAGTAATTCTCTTATAGTTTCTAAATGTGTTGTTAATTTTCTAAGTGGTAGCAGCAAAGTGGCTATTTCTATTAATGCATTCTTTCAGTTAAATCAACCAATATTACAATGAACTGAGAAGGTGGGAGGAGGGGGGAGGCTTGAGAGAGGCAAGACAAGCTGACTTACCTTGGAAATTGTTGGTCCACCATTCATCATCATCAAAATGAGCGTCTCCTCCGATACCTGCCCCTGGTTGAAAAGCATGAGCAAGGTTTCCACCAGGTCCATCAAAGGGAGAATTGTCACGATGATCTGCAAGAAACAGAATTCATCAGATGTTTCTCTAGATTCTTATTTAGCTTAACCCAGGAGAGTAAGCATTAACTTTGCTAAGAGGCCAGCAGATTTTCAGCAAATGAGATCTTGTTTCCTTCTTAAGTCTGTAAAATCAACACTCTTTTTTAAACAAGGAAATCTATCTGCAAAGCTGAAGAGATTCAAGGGCAAGGGGGAGTTAAGGTAAGAATACTTTCATGCTACAAAAAGAGCTTACCACCCCTGACAAAGGATATCATTATGTCCGCTTGACCCTCAGAGACCTTGGTGAAGGTCAAGGGTGTGACATTGCTCCAGAGTTGAAAGGCTTTCTCAATGGCTTGGTCCACATCTGCTCTTGACAGGTCTGGGGTGTAATTTTCAATCCTTCAAGTGGAATAAAAGACAGACACATCAGATTTCATTTCTCATGGCTCTGATGGGAAAGAGCGCTCCCACTCTGGTGCTCAATCTGATTACCTGTAGGTCAGGTTTGTGTTCTCCCAACGAGGATTTCCTGGAGTAAGAACAAACGGAGCCACGTCGGGCACCCCACATCTGGGCTGCTTCATCACATTCAGGGTTTCAGCATCTGGTTTCCCGGTCACTCTAAGCCCAAAGAATTTCTGCATTTGCTTTAGCTTTTCAATTACGAGGCCACCGTTTCTCTGCCTTTCAACTTTCTTCCCATCACTGTTCAGGTTGTAGTAGTTTTCCAGGTATTTCTGATGAAAGATAAAATTATCGAAAGACTGAATGAGAAATCCTCCAATTTTACTAAATACTGATGGTTTATACTGTCAAACCTGAAACAAAACACTACTTTTAAAGGTTCCACTTAGGTTGCATGGTCCTTATTATCCTTATTGTTGGTGGAAACTCATTTTGGAGTAGAACTCCTCTTACCACTATTTACTATGAAGTCAGAATTACAATGTTATAGAGACATATTTGTATGTTATTCCTTTAGTTCCCTATCACTTTTAACTGGAAAATGAGAGTCTATGCACAGCTAGATACATTTTGGGGGAGAATACCCTTTCTGGAAAAAATCTCTCTTTGTAGGAAATGCATCCTTAAATAAACTCTGTTATACTATTACTGGGGGCTTCCCTCATAGCTCAGACAGTAAAGAATCCACCTGCAATGCAGGAGACCTGGGTTTGATTCCTGGGTCAGGAATATCCCCTGGGGAAGAGAATGGCAACCCATGTCAGTATGCTCACTGGGGGAAGCCCATGGACAGAGGAGCCTGGTGGGCTCCAGTCCATGGGGTCACAAAGAGCTGGACACGACTTAGGTACTAAATCGCCAGCAGAACTGCATACTGATACTATTCTGTTATATTGTGGAAAAACCCAAATAAGGCTTTTGCGTCTTAGGCATGTGAAGTTGAGCATTTACCTTCACCGTCTCCACATCTTGTTCTTGTGTTTCTGAAGTCGCTGCTGGGAAGCCGTGGGACCCCACACCCCAGAGTAGCAGCAGCAGCAGAGGCAGTCTGGGCATGTTGGTCTCTGTCTTCCTTCTCAGCTTAAGGAATCTGATAGCTCCTACCTCTCTGCTGCTCCAGTGTCTCAACTAGGAAGCTCCCTCTTTATATACAGGTTCTGGAACTTCCAGGAAGCCGGCAGCTGTCTGACTCACATTTCATAACATCCTTTGATTAGCTATGAGCAATCATCACGAATGGTGACTCCAAGCAGAATATCTGGGGTCGTTTGGTGTTGCAATCGTCATTACCATCAACAGGACGTGGGCAAAGGAGACATATCCACCACGTAAACAATTGTTTTCTCCAATTCATTTCTATCCTGTTTGAGAGAGACCTTCTTTTTTTAATTATTATTATTATTTTTTAATAATTTTATTTTATTTTTAAACTTTACAATATTGTATTAGTTTTGCCAAATATCGAAATGAATCTGCCACAGGTATACATGTGTTCCCCATCCTGAACCCTCCTCCCTCCTCCCTCCCCATACCATCCCTCTGGGTCGTCCCAGTGCACCAGCCCCAAGCATCCAGTATCGTGCATCGAACCTGGACTGGCGACTTGTTTCATACATGATATTATACATGTTTCAATGCCATTCTCCCAAATCTTCCCACCCTCTCCCTCTCCCACAGAGTCCATAAGGCTGTTCTATACCTCACCTTCTTATATACACAGATCACAGAGTACGCCACGGACTTAAAAAAAAAAAAATAGCAGGCTTTGCTACTTGATTCTGCTGGTCATAAAGTGCTCTGGGTACACACACCTTGCTTTCCAAGCAAAGGGCAAAACTGCTGACATGTATGCCCTACGGCTGCTCAGCACTGCACAGACAGGCACTCATTTGTGGGTGGCTCTCCTGGGTTCCCTAGTGGCCCAGATGGTAAAGAATCTGCCTGTGATGCAGGAGACCCAGATTCCATCTCTGGGTCAGGAAGATTCCTTGGAGGAGAGAATGGCTACCTACTCCAGCATTCTTGCTTGGAGAATCTCATGTACAAAGGAGCCTGGCAGGCTACAGTCTACGGGGTCACAAAGAATCGGACATGAATTAACACTCACTTTTTCTTCTGGGTTCAGCGGGGTTTCTTTCCACCTTTGCTAAACTGCCTTGTACACTATTTCATAGCGCTATAGTGTCCCTTAATCTTCATTCAGGCCCAGAATTTGAGAATCTGGGCTGAGAAGACCCCCATCCATGGGTGGGGTATGTGGTAACTCCCTACCGGGTGTAGACACTGTCCAGCAGAATCACGGGACGAGTGGAATCCTTCTCTGAAAACTGTCAGGCCCATTAGGTGAGCCAGAGGCTTGTAGACGATCAAGTGTGAGTCTGAGATCTTATTTTAGTCATTCTCATTCCCCTCAGTGTGAGCACATGTCTGCTCCTTGGGGATAGGAAGCAATTATTTCGTCTTTATGCATGCACTCATTCAAGTAGTAATGTATTCATCCACTTCAAAGACCTTATTTAGCATCCTCTGTGCACCAGTTATGGTGGGATGAGGGTAATTAATGAAGAAACAGGGCCTTCCCTAGTGGCCCAGTGGTTAGGAATCTGCCTTACAATGCAGGGGCACAGGCTCAGTCCTTGGTTGGGGGGGTGGGGGCAAGATCCCACAGGCCTTGGAACAACTAAGCCCACGTGCCACGCAAGAGTCCCTCCAGTGAAAGGATCCATCATGCGGTCATGTCTGACGCTATGCTGTAGCCCACCGGCCTCCTCTGTCCTTGGGATTCTCCAGGCAAGAATACTGGAGTGGGCTGCCATGCCCTTCTCCAGGGGACCTTCCCAAACGGCAACAAAAGATCTCACCTGCATGCCACAACTAAGACCTGATGCAACAAAATAAAAAAGTAAATAAACATTTTTAAAAGAAACACGTTTCAAAAAATAAAAACAAACAAGCAAACATGAGACACCTTAACATGACTTGAAGAGAAGTCTGTACACAGTTTCACAGATTAGCTTTACCAGAAATAGGACAGGAGAGTATCTGTACCCGGTCTAGCCCTACGTTTTCTGATCTCCATTAATGCTTCTACCTCCGTCATGAGTTTTGCCAAATATTAGTGACAACTTTTATATTACTTTTGTACTTTTCTTTAAATTTCCTCTAAAAGTTTTGCCTCAGTATAGTCTGTCATATCCATAAAATCATAGCTTAATGGGTTGTTATTTCTGTGTGCAAATTAAAATAAATAACTGGCTATATAATGAAAAACGTCTGCTCATTATTCATGTTCCACAGAAGTGTCTTGAGGCCATAGTGCTATCCGTTACACGCTTGGTGAGGCAAGCTGGCCTGCATCTGCAGCTTCCTTTCCTCCGCGCCCCACCCCTCTTCCTTGAAAGAGGTTAAGTACAGGGTAAAGTTGAGAAACCCTGGCGTGTGTTCCACGTGAGTGCTTGATGGGGTCGTCCGCCTTCCCACCACGTCAGCTTTGCTTTCTCAGGACTTTTCTCACTGTACCAATTTGCTTTCCTTGTCATGCTAAGAAACACATCTCACATGTAAATCTTGCTTCAGTATTTGTTGAATTGTTTTGAAAGAGCTTGTTTCCTCTCTAACTATTTAACCGCAAGTCCCTCAGCCAAGTGAAGCAACGTGTGAGTTAGCGGCGGTGAGAGGGATTGGAAGGCGGCCTCGCGGAGATGAACTCCTCTCGTCCTCACAGCAGGATACGGAGGGTGAGGACAGCTTCAGCGGAGGCGCTGCCCCGCAGGCAAGGAGCGTGCCGGAAGGGGCCCTTCCTGCGAGAGGCAGGGCACGGGCTGCGTGTCCGGGCAGCAGGCAGAGGCGCTTACCTTGGCGTTAGCGAGTCTGGTCAGTGTGACGTTGTCCCCGACTCTGCCAGGGCCTGGGGAACAGGGGTCACTAGGTTGACTCAAGAGAGCAGCGTTGTAACCATCTGGGACGGGGCAAGGAATTATAGAAGCATCACGCTGGAAGAGTCTCATAAGCTGTTCAATCTGGCAACAGTCTCCGTCCTATGATCTAGAAGTTGTCAAACTTGGTAAACCACTTTAAACAAAATCAGGCTTTCCTGACGGCTCAGCTGATAAAGACTCCGCCTGCAATGCGGGAGGGTTCAGCCCCTGGGTTGGGAAGATCCGCTGGAGAAGGGAAAGGCTGCCCACTCCAGTATTCTGGCCTGGAGAATTCCATGGACTGTGCAGTCTATGGGGTCACAGAGTCGGACACGACTGAGTGACTTTCACTTCACTTAAGCAAAATCTCTTTCTTTGTAAAATGGATTCATTTGGCTGTGTCGGGTCTTCATTGAGGCACGTGGGTTTCTCTCTAGTTGTGGTGTGTGGGTTTAGTTGCCCGTGGCATCTGAGATCTTAGATCCCTGAAAGGAATCGAATCAGCGTCCCTTGAGTTGCAAGGCACATTCTTAACCACTGGACCTCCAGAGAAGTCCCAAAGGAAATATTTTTGGGAAGACCAATTTGTGAACTGGATGTTAACAGAAGTGCTCTTATGAAAGACAAAAGGGGCCGGAAGTCCCACCTACATCACTTCCACTTTGCCCCCATGCCCCCTTTCTTTAGCAAAACCCCCAGTTTCCAGGAAACAATGAGTATCCAGTGCAGTGAAGTGAAGCTCAAAAACCATCGATCTAGTCCAGGACCCTGGTTTTTCAGTTGTAAACTAAAAAGCTGAGTAGTTGCCTACAGGCCTGAGGTCACACCTCTGCAGGAGGACACACGTGAGGGGAAAGAAAAGACAGATCCTGCACTTCCACCTTTTTCTCCTGGTCTGAGTCCAGAGGTCATGACTTAAAAGCTCTAAGTGTTTTGTTATAACTTCAGGCCTGTTGAAGTGGATTGGAAACTGGATACCTAAAACAGCTTTTTGTTACATTTCTTGTTCGATTAGCAAAGAATTTTATTTACGTTTTTCTTAAGCAACAAACCTCCAAGATTCACGTGGTCTTGAATCTTGAAATTTCCAGTTAGGTATTTGTACCAGAACATGTAACTTCCGGGCTCATGCTAGTGAGTTATCTATTTGTGAGTGAAAAATAGAACACAAAAATCTAGAACAAAGATCTGGTGATTAATCCTACCAAAACCCTAGCAATGTTTCTGAGAAACTCAGCATAGTTTCTAAGAAACTCAAAATGTGTTAAAATCGTATTGCTCTTCACATCCAAGTGTTTTTTTCTCTGGGAGCTTCTTCTTCCCCCATAATCCCTTTTTGGGTGTAAAAATTTGTGAAAATTTCCCCTGGGAGAATGTCAGCCACAAGAGGGCTTGTAGAGGTGTGGCTGTATCCAATGACTCCACTTTCAAAACAGGCTAATTATGCCCACTCTGGCTGCTCTGTGGAAAGACTCAAGTGTGTTTGTATTTTTCCATAGTAAAGTCAGTCTTGGAATTTCACTTGTGCTTCACATTACTTATGCTTGGAAATTCAGCCTTTTTAATTTCATAATTCAAATTGAGTGTCAGTTGTTTTTTTCTTTTCTCTTTTTGGTCCTGCAAGTCTTGAAATGGCCTTTAGCCTGAATGCTGTTTTGTTTCAGGAGTTACATGAGGGAAAGATTTCTCCCACCCTATATATTCTCCCTTCAAGCGCTTGTAGTGGCTTTATGGATGACTGCTGTGTGCCAGACGCTCAGACACTTTGCATCTCTGGTCCTTCAGGCCTCATGGTTACCCTCCAGGTAGAAACAATTGACACAACAGCCCTAAGTCACTTACTGACATGTGTTTGTGGAACTCCAGTCCACTTCGTAGCAGTCTACATGGTGCTCTTGTCAACCTACATGACACACCCTCTGGATGGAGAAACTTTGCCTCCCTAAAGAGAGATAATCTTCTGAGATGCTGGGCTGTCTAATGTAAGGTCACGTCTGCAATAATGCCTCCATGCCACCATTGTCCCTTAGGGCTGAAACAATATTCCCATTAAAGCTGCCACTCAATAACCCTTATTTCGTTTAACAAAATTAATAAAATTGCAGCTTATATTTACTACCTCAACTCAGTTCAGTTCAGTTCAGTCACTCAGTCGTGTCCAACTCTTTGCGACCCCATGCACTGCAGCACGCCAGGCCTCCCTGTCCATCACCAACTCACGGAGTTCACCCAAACTCATGTCCATTGAGTCAGTGATGCCATCCAACCATCTCATCCTCTGTCGTCCCCTTCTCCTCCTGCCTTCAATTTTTCCCAGCATCAGGGTCTCTTCAAATGAGTCAGTTCTTTGCATCAGGTGGCCAAAGTATTGGAGTTTCAGCTTTAACATCAGTCCTTCCAATGAATATTCAGGACTGATTTCCTTTAGGATGGACAGGTTGGATCTCCTTGCAGTCCAAGGGGCTCTCAAGAGTCTTTTCCAACACCACAGTTCAAAAGCATCAATTCTTCGGTGCTCAGCTTTCTTTATAATCCAACTCTCACATCCATACATGACCACTGGAAAAACCATAGCCTTGAGTAGACGGACGTTTGTTGACAAAGTAATGTCTCTGCTTTTTAATATGCTGTCTAGGTTGGTCATAACTTTTCTACCAAGGAGCAAGCATCTTTTAATTTCATGGCTGCAGTCACCATCTGCAGTGATTTTAGAGCCCCCCCAAAATAAAGTCTGTCACTGTCTCCATTGTTTCCCCATCTATTTGCCATGAAGTGAAGGGACGAGATGCCATGATCTTAGTTTTCCAAATGTTGGGTTTTAAGCCAACGTTTTCACTCTCTTCTTTCACTTTCATCAGGAGGCTCTGTAGTTCTTCACTTTCTGCCATGAGGGTGGTGTCATCTGCATATCTGAGGTTATTGATATTTTTCCCAGCAGTCTTGATTCCAGCTGTGCTTCATCCAGCCCAGTGTTTCTCATGATGTACTCTTCATATAAGTTAAATAAGCAGGGTGACAATATACAGCCTTGACATACTCTTTTTCATATTTGGAACCAGTCTTTTGTTCCATGTCCAGTTCTAACTGTTGCTTCCTGACCTGCATATAGGTTTCTCAAGAGGCAGGTCAGGTGGTCTGGTATTCCCATCTCTTCAAGAATTTTCCACAGTTTGTTGTGATCCACACAGTCAAAGGCTTTGGCAAAGTGAATAAAGCAGAAGTAGAATTCTCTTGCTTTTTCGATGGTCCAACAGATGTTGGCAATTTGATCTCTCCTTCTTCTGCCTTTTCTAAATCCAGCTTGAATATCTGGAAGTTCATGGTTCACATACTGTTGAAGCTTGGCTTGGAGAATTTTGAGCATTACTTTGCTAGTGTGTGAGATGAGTGCAATTGTGCAGTAGTTTGAGCATTCTTTGGCATTGCCTTTCTTTGGGATTGAATGAAAACTGACCTTTTCCTGTGGCCACTGCTGAGTTTTCCAAATTGCTGGCATATTGAGTGCAGCAATTTAGCAGCATCTTTTTTTTAGGATTTGAAATAGCTCAACTGGAATTGCATCACCTACACTAGCTTTGTTCGTATTGATACTACGTAGTTTGTAGTTTGTTTGTAGTTTGTACCTCAACTCAGTAGGTGTTTAAAAATGATTATTGAATGAACTAGTAAGTGAATAAAAGAATGAGTAAATACTATGTGTGTGTTCAGTTGCTCAGTTGTGTCTGACTCTATCACCTCATGGACTGTAGCCCCATCAGGCTCCTCTGTCCATGGGATTTCCCAGGCAAGAATACTGGAGTGGGTTGCCTATTTCTTCTCCAGGGTATCTTTGTGACCCAAGATCGGACCCGGGTCTCTTGCATCTCCAGCATTGTTAGGCAAATTCTTTACCACTATGCCACCGGGGAAGCCCAAATAAATACTAAATGTCACAAATAAAAGGGCTTGTTTTGTGTTAGGCTTTTTTGGCTCAATTGTCTGCTAAAAGTCTCATATCCATGGCTAGATTTTTATTTATTTCACTCTCCTAAGATTAAAATTATTTAAGACATCATAGACAAAATCTGGACATATCCATTGAATGGAGATTTTGAATAAACCACTGCACATTTAGTTTTGGTAACTTGCATGTCAGGCTATAATCATTGATTCACTGATTATTTTGAGCATTTTAATCTGTTTGCCAGTAATACTTCTCTATCTAAATATTTTGTTAGGAACTCTGGAAGAGTAGCCGACAGATTTTTGCAGCTGTAGTTCTCCTCTAAGGAAGTTCAAACCAAGGGCCCTGCAGGGAATAAGTGCTGCTCGTACCATGGCTCAGCCCAGACGCGTTGGCACCATTCTCTCCCAGCCCTCTGGTCTGTGCTATCTGGGACATGTGAGGGAGATCAGGACACCCCTAGGAGATTTTGATGAAGAGGCAACGCCCAGACTGTGACTTGCTTGCTAGTTTGGGAGTCTCTGTGGAATGTATTCTGCTGCCTTCAGAACTTTTTTCCTTTTTTTTTTTTTTTTCTGAAGCACAGTGTTCACTAAACCTACTAGCTTTTATCCAGTTCTTTTTCATTTCTCTAAACTACTCAGGCCCCCACTATAATTCATTCCGATGACAGCTGGTTTTCAGTCAGTTGACACTTCTAAGCGCTGAGCAAAGAAACAGCATTTAATGTTCAGTAAGCGCTCAGTGGCTTTAACATGCGTGACTATTTTATCTTCACAATAATCCTGTGCAATAATTAGGACAGATATGATTATTTCTACCTCATAATTAAGAAACTATGGCAACTTTCGTGACTAAGTCTCTAGCTCAGGTTGTCCCATTAGCAAGTGGTAGAGGCAGAATCCTTGTGTGTTTTTTTTTTTTTAATTGAAGTATAGCTAATTTACAATGTGTTAGTTTCTGGCATACAACAAAGTGATTCAGTCGTACATATATATGTGTGGATTCTTTTTCACAGTCTTTTCTAAGTTATTATAATGTATTGAATATAGTTCCCTGTGCTATACTGTTGGTCCTTGTTGTTTATCTATTTTATATATAACAGTTTGTATCTGCTAATTCCAAGCTCCTGATTTATTCTCCCTGACTCTTTCCCCTCTCATAACCATAAGTTTGTTCTCTATGCCTGTGGGTTTGTTTCTGTTTTTTAAAAAAGTTCATTTGTATCATATTTTAATTTCTACATATAAATGATATCACATGATATTAGTCTTTCTTTTTCAGACGTACTTCACTCAGTATGATAATCTCTAGGTCCATCCGTGTTGCAAATAGCATTTTGTTCTTTTTATAGCTGTGTAATACTCCATTGTGTGTATGTGCCATGTCTATGCATTCATCTGCTGATGAACGTTTAAGCTGCTTCCATGTCTTGGCTATTGTAAATAATGTTGCTATGAACATTTAGGTGCATGTATCTTTTGAATTTAGTGTCCTCTCTGAATTTATGCCCAAGAGCAGGATTGCTAGATCATATGGCAATTCTACTTCTAGTCTTTTAAGGAACCTCCATACTGTTTTCCATAGAGGCTGCTCTAGTTTACATTCCCACCAACAGTGTAAGAAAGTTCCCTTTTCTCCACACCCTCTCCGGTATTTAATATAGTGTACATTGTAGATGTTTTAATGATGGCTATTCTGACCAGTGTGAGGTGATAGCTCATTGTAGTTTTAATTTGCATTTTTCTAATAATCAGCACATTGAACATCTTTTCATGTGTCCATTGGCCATTTGTATGTCTTCTTTGGGAAATGTCTATTTAGAGCTGCACATTTTTTTATTGAGTTGTTTGTTTTTTTGTTATTGAGTTGTATGGGCTGTTTGTATAATTTGGAAATGAAGTCCTTGTCACCTGTGTCATTTTCAAATATTTCTCCCAGTCCTTATGTTGTCTTTTCATTTTGTTTTGTGCTTTCTTTGGCTGTGCAAAAGCTTGTGAGTTTGATTAGGTCTCACTTGTTTACTTTTGCTTTTATCCATTTTTCTACTGTCTTGGGAGACTCACATAACAAAACATTGCTATGATTTTTATCAGCAAATGTTTCACCTATGTTTTCTTCTAGGAATTTTATCGTGTCTTGTCTTAAAGATTAACATTATTTTGAGTTTATTTTTGTGTATAATGTGAAGGAGTGTTTTAACTTCATTGATTTACATGTGGCTGTCTAACTTTCCTAACACCACTTGCCAAAGAGACTTTCTTTTCTCTGTTTTTGGTTCCTTTGTTCAAGATGAATTGACCGTAGGTATGTGGGTTTATTTCTAGGCTCTCTATTCTGTTCCATTGATCCATATGTCTGTTTTTGTGTCAGTACCATGCTTTTTTGATTACTATAGCTTTGTGATAATTGTCTGAAGTCTGGGAGGGTATGTCTCCAGCTTTGCTCTTTTTCCTCAGGATTTCCTTGGCAGTTCTGGAGATAGAATCTTGATATTAGCTTTGGTTACAGAACAAGGTGATGTATTTCTTTAGCCACATAGACATCTTTCTATACTTAACTTTGGGATGTATTTTTCAGTTCTACAATTTTTTTTGAAACAGCCATGGGACACCACAGTCC
Organism: Bubalus bubalis; assembly: GCF_019923935.1. NCBI lineage: Eukaryota > Metazoa > Chordata > Mammalia > Artiodactyla > Bovidae > Bubalus > Bubalus bubalis. The sequence continues at coordinate 79,656,983 of NC_059172.1, read as the reverse complement.
ATTTTTGCTTAAGTGACATCTCCCCCTTGTGAGTTCAGTCCTTCTCTCTTCCACATGTGTGTTTCCTTTGGCACAGATCATTTTGCTCATCCTGTGAACAAGTCTGTCTGAAATGGATCGATGAGCATGGTGATACTATTATTTCAGCGCATTACGCCTCTCTTTACCATCAGTCTCATCACTAAGATTAACCTTGACTTTAACGTCTGGCACTGCACTCTCAATGGTTGCTAACTCCCACCACCAAGTCAGATGACTTTTTCTCAGCTCACATTCCCACTGATCCTTTTTGATATTTGATGCTCAGTTTTGGAAGTCCTTCCTTTTCTGGCTTGGGAGCTTCTGCACTTTGCCTTTTCTCCTTGTATTAATACTTTTCCAATTATTTCCTCTCCTTTGCTGGCTTCTCTTCCTTTTTCCTCCTCCTGAGTCTTGTCATTCACCAAGATCCTACTCTGAGTTCTTATCTTTAATCTCTGGCCACTTTTTCCCCAACACCGTCTCATCTACTTCTATAACTTCACCCAACATCTTCACCCACCCTAAACTCTGGCCCTACTATTTTTCCTGAACTTCTATCTCAAGTTTCAACCATCACCAAGACCTCTCCATTTGAACATATCTGGTGTCATTTTCTATTAACCACAACTCCTAATCCTCAGAAGGCAATGGCAACCCACTCCAGTACGTCCTGGCAAATCCCATGGACAGAGGAGGAGCCTGATAGGTTGCAGTCCATGGGGTCACTAGGAGTTGGACTCTATTGAGCGACTTCATTTTCACTTATCACTTTCATGCACTGGAGAAGGAAATGGCAACCCACTCCAGTGTTCTTGCCTGGAGAATCCCAGGGACGGGGGAGCCTGGTGAGCTGCCGTCTATGGGGTCGCACAGAGTTGGACACGACTGAAGCGACTTAGCAGTACTAGCAGCAGTAGCAGTATATAGCATAAAACTTCCTAAACCACAGCCTCAGGTTCAAATACCTGCTCCACCAACTAATAGCTAAATGATCTATTACTCCATCTTTTTATATGTTGATTTTTTCATCTCAAAAATAGAAATAATAACGGCACGTCCTTAGATAGTATTTCCGAGACTGAAATAAGGTAATCCATGTACAAAAACTAGATTGCTATGGTAAAATAACTGGAACATAGTGAGCATGCAAATGGTGTACAATTAATCTTATGAATAAAAGCCTTCAGTGACTGACATAATCTACCAAAGCAGATACAAACCAACTGTAGTACTGAAGACCTCCCATGTTTAAAAATGACTTCCAAGCTTCACTTCCCACTCTTCCAAACAAATTGCATTATTTCCCAAATGTACCTTGCACTTTGTTCCCCTACCTTGTCATACTTTTTATTCCCCTCTATTTCTACTTAATATCATTCTATCTATTCTTCAAAGTCCAGTCTAAGTGTTATTTTATTCACAAAGTTTTCTCTTTCCTTCCTCTGTGAGATAGGTCTACTCTGAAGTTCCATAGAACATTACACTTGCTTAAATCACTTTTGACGTTTTCTTCACCTTGACTTCACTCTGGTGAAGGGCTGGTGTTTTACCTGTGTTTATGTCCCTGATCGTTTTCCAGGAATATTGGATTTGTACAAATTTGCTTGATATAGAAAATCTTAGGTTAAATTCTTAAGATCAGAAAATGTTGCATGTTAACACTTTTTAAGCTGTTTCTTCTTTCAGAAGGAATTCTTTCAATTGGCAAGCCTAAAAGGAAGCAGAGTCACTAAGAGAACTGAATTACTTAAGTCCAAGGAATCACAGTGAACACCCCAAAATTATAAATATAATTGTCATGTTGCTGTTGTATATGTGGACAAATACACGTTAGTTAAATATTTCCCCGAACATTGTATAAAAAATTGAATGCATATGGAAAACATACTCCATTTACTTAATAGGTATGATATACAAGGCATGATTTTAGTTTTTTGAATTATGAGTTTTAACCCAGATTTTTCATTCTCCTCTTTCACTTTCTTTAAGAGGCTCCACAGTTCCCCTTTGCTTTCTGCAGTAAGGGTGGTGTCATCTGCATATCTGAAGTTATTGCTATTTCTCCTGGCAATCTTGATTCCAGCTTGTGCTTCATCCAGCCAGGAATTTTGCATGATATACTCCGCATATAAGTTAGATAAGCAGGGTGATAATATACAGCCTTGATGTACTCCTTTCCCAGTTGGAACCAGTCTGTTGTTCCATGTACAATTCTGTTACATCTAGACCTGAATACAGATTTCTCAGGAGGTAGGTAAGGTGGTCTGGTAGTCCCATCTCTTTAAGAATTTCCCACAGTTTGTTGTGATCCACACAGTCAAAGGCTTTGTCATAGCCAATAAAGCAAAAGTAGATGTTTTTCTGGAACTCTCTTGCTTTCTCGATGATCCAACGGATGCTCACAATTTGATCTCAGGTTCCTCTGCTTTTACTAAATCCAGCTTGAACATCTGAAAGTCTGGTTCATGTACTATTGATGCCTCACTTGGAGAATTTTGAGCATACTTTGCTAGCTTGTGAGATGAGTGCAATTTTTTGGAAGTTTGAGCATTCTTTGGCATTGCCTTTCTTTGGGATGGAATGAAAACTGACCTTTTCCAGTCCTGTGGCCACTGCTGAGTTTTCCAAATTTGCTGGCATATTGAGTGCAGCAGTTTAGCAGCAGCATCTTTTAGGATTTGAAATAGCTCAACTGGAATTCCATCACCTCCACTAGCTTTGTTCGTAGTGATGCCCACTTGACTAAGGCCCACTTGACTTTGCACTCCAGGATGTCTGGCTCTAGGTGACTAATCTCACCTTCGTGATTATCTGGATCATTAAGATCTTTTTAATGTAGCTCTTCTGTGTATTCTTGCCACCTTTTCTTAATATCTTCTGCTTCTGTTAGGTCCATAACATTCCTGTCCTTTATCGAGCCCATCTTTGCATGAAATGTTCCCTTGGTACCTCTAATTTTCCTGAAGAGATCTCTAGTCTCTCCCATTCTATTGTTTTCCGCTATTTCTTTGTATTAATCTCTGAGGAAGACTTTCTTATCTCTCCTTGCTGTTCTTTGGAACTCTGCATTCAAATGGGTATGTCTTTTTTTTTCTCCTTTGCATTCAGCTTCTCCTTTTTTCAGCTATTTGTAACACCCCCTAAGGCAACCATTTTGCCTTGTTGCATTTCCTTTTCTTGAGGATGGGCTTGATCCCTGTCTCCTGTACAATGTCACAAAGCTCCGTCCATAGTTCATCAGGTACTCTGTCTATCAGATCTAGTCCCTTAAATCTATTTCTCACTTCCACTATATAATCATATAAGGGATTTGATTTAGGTCATACCTGAATGGTCTAGTGGTTTTCCCTACTGTCTTCAATTTAAGTCTGAAATTGGCAATAAGGAGTTCATGATCTGAGCCACAGTTAGCTCCTGGTCTTGTTTTTGCTGACTGTATAGAGCTTCTCCATCTTTGGCTGCAAAGAATATAATCAATCTGATTTTGGTATTGACCCTATGGTGATGTCCATATGTAGAGTCATCTCTTATGTTGTTGGTAGAGGGTGTTTGCTATGACCAGTGCTTTCTCTTGGCAAAACTCTGTTAGCCTACTTCATTTTGTACTCCAAGGCCAAATTTTCCTGTTACCCCAGGTATCTCTTGACTTCTTAGTTTTGCATTCCAGTCCCCTGTGATGAAAAGCACATCTTTTTTTGGGTGTTAGTTCTACAAGGTCTCGGAGGTCATCATAGAAAAAAAGCTAAAATCATGGCATACAGTCCCATCACTTCATGGCAGATAGATGGGGAAACAATGACAGAGTCTATTTTGGGGGCTCCAAAATCACTGCAGATGGTGACTGCAGCCATGAAATTAGAAGACTCTTACTCCTTGGAAGAAAAGCTATGACCAACCTAAACAGCATATTAAAAAGCAGAGACATTACTTTGCCAATAAAGGTCCATCTAGTCAAAGCTATGGTTTTTCTAGTATGTATGTATGGATGTGAGAGTTGGATCATAAAGATAGCTGAGCGCCAAAGAACTGATGCTTTTGAATTGTGGTGTTGGAGAAGACTCTTGAGAATCCCTTGGATTGCAAGGAGATCCAACCAGTCCATCCTAAAGGTAATTAGTCCTGAATATTCCTTGGAAGGACTGATGCTGAAGCTGAAACTCCAATACTTTGGCCACCTGATGTGAAGAACTGACTCATTTTAAAAGTTGCTGATGCTGGGAAAGATTGAAGGGAGGAAGAGAAGTGGACAAGAGAGGATGAGACGGTTGGATGGTTTCACCAGCTCCATGTACATGAGTTTTTCAAGCTCCAGAGTTGGTGACGGACAGGGAAGAATGGTGTGCTACAGTTCATGGGGTCACAAAAAGTCAGATACAACTGGGGCAACTGAACTGACCTGATACAAGGCATTGGGTCACATGCTCGGAATTGCAAAAAGCAATCAGACATCAATTTTGCTCTGGGGGTTAATTCTTTCATGAATGAGATGCAATGTGATATTGTATACATTACTATTTTTTTCAAGTAGCTCTTTAAAAAATCTTAGGTGTAATTTATAGTATATCAATGAACATTTATGTAAGCACGTCTTGAAATTTTTTATGGAAGACAACAGAAAACATAAGATTCAAAATACAAGTGTGTACTTTCCAGTCAGTTTATCCAGAAATCTATTAATGGCTGAAACAAATTAAATCAAAGTCTCCTTTTGCTTCTCATATAAGTGTGCCTCTTTTAGCTTCAGTACTTTTTAGTACCGGCAACAGATGTTGTCATGTTGGCATTAGGAACTTCCCTTGGCCTTGTTGGAGAGGTAAGTGGAGAGGGAAATAAGGGAGCTCTGTGGTTGGACAGTTAGCAGGAGTATCTTTCAATAAGCCTTCCTTGGAGGGTCTTCTGCTGGGCCCTGGGAGCTGATGGAGGTGAAGGGCTCTCAAGCCATTTATACACCAAAATTCACATATGTGTTAGTTCTTAGTCTTTTTCTTTCTTTCTCCCTTTCTTTTTTCCTTCCTTTTTTTCTTTCTCTCTTCCTTCATCTACTAAGTAAATCACACACAACTAGAATATTTTCTGGCCAGAAAGTGCTAAGGCAGAGTTCGCTTTATTGTTTTTATTATTATTTGTCTTCTACCAATTAAATTCAACATAAAGTATTTGTGTTTCTCTTTCTGACTTACTTGTATAATAGGCTCCAGTTTCATCCACTTTTTTGGAACTGATTCAAATGCATCCCTTTTTCTAGCTGAGTAACATTCCATTGTGTATATGTTCCGTAACCTCCTTATCCATTCATCTGTCGATGGACATCTAGGTTGCTTCCATGTCCTAGCTATTGTAAATAGTGCTGCAATGAACATTGGGATACATGTGTAAAGTACAGAGATAGGCACAGCCATAGCCTGCCAATTCCAATCAGACTCTGTGGGAGGCCTTGGCCTGGCACAACCCGCTGGAGTGGGTCGCCATTTCCCCCTCCAGAGGATCTTCCTGACCCAGGGATTGAACCCTCATCAGTTACATCACCTGCATTGGCAGGCGAGATCTTTACCACTGGCACCACCAGGGAAGCTCCTATAGTACAATACATACATAAAGAAATATACTTAACACAGTCCCTACAAAAGAATATGAACATATATTTCTATAGACAGTATATGTCATGAGATAGTATATTGAGATGTAAAATTACATTTTCTGTTCTATAGTTTCCCCTGATGTTGCCAAGGATTCTGCATTCCCTGATCTTAGATGTGCCTTCACGACTACAATCAAACACTAGTTGATTGAAGGCAGTACCTCTTTCTAAACTTGGGAAAACCTAAGATCATTTGAGAAGGCTATGTCCGTTGTCTTCAACTAAGAGGGAGAAGGAAAAGGTTTGAGGGACGCATAAGAGAAAGGAGCAATTTCTTTAAACTGGAAAATGGGACATTTGGGCAGTTCCCATCAGGAATAAAGATCCACACTCCATTTCCCACTCCTTGGAAGCTGCTGGGGTGGCCAGGATGTGGACCTCTGGAGTCTGGATCCTTTAGAGCTGGAGACTTCCATCGTGTAGGGGGGCAAAAATTGAAACTCAGACATCATCTTCTCCCAGGCACCAGGAGGTGGCAGAGTGGAGGTTTGAGCCCAGAGCTGTCTAGAAGCCAGTGCGCATTCTGTTAGAAATACCTGAGATTTATGCACAAAGCAGTGGTTTTCTAATTGTAGTGAGTGAGGATAGTTACCTTACATATGGGGAGGGAACCTTCTTTCAAGTACCTTGCAAAGGGTGTGGCAGGAAAAGCTCAGAATTTTGAATCAAATGACATAGGTTTGAATCACAGCTGAGCAATCTTTGATGTTGTCAACTGCAAAAAGGAAATAATAATGCCTAGCCCATTTGTTTACAGTATAATGGAACTGATATGTACCTTTTAAATTGAAGGATTACATATTAAAATTTTCACTTCCTGCCCTTGAAGACTGTCCCTGTGATCGGGTATTACATAACAATACAAGATAAATACTAGGGGCTCATAGACATGAAACTCATTTTCTGGATTTAGAAACAAATCCAGATTCATTTTCTGGATAAGTATTTTCTTGAAATAAAAAAGGTAAACTTGTCTCTAGAATATTAACCAAAATTATATATGTATATAAAAATTTGATGTAATTTTACTGCTTGATACTCTAGAAAGCTTGATTGCAAATGTAGAGTTACTAGATGTACCCAGAAGCAATATAGAACCAAAACAGCATTCAGATTTTTGTGTAAGGAAGATTTGGATTCAAAACTCAATTAGAGTTTTGCAACAATTTAGACCACTAAGCTTAGGCATGTTAACCTCTATGGTATTTCATTTTCTCACATATAAAATGAAAATAGTGATATTAAAATATGCCACTGCGATGCATAGGATAGTGAGTTCCTCAAACACAGGATGTATCTTGCTGTCATAATAGCTGCTCAATGAATATTAATTCCTCTTAGACTAGAAAGACACTCCAAATCACTTACCTTAACCCTCTTACATTGAGATGAGGAAATCATGCCCTCACATTTTATTTGCTTTAATTCATTGGAAGCAAAAGTATCAGAACTGTTAGAACTATGAGTCCTGACAAGAATGTATCTATAGCTAAATATTGATAGTAAATAATTACCTGTAACATAAATTAAATACAAGTATTGAAGAAAGTCTTATTATGCAATGAGGGAATTTAACTTCTGGTTAAATGCACCATGTAAGCCAGCACAGTGAGTAACCTCCTTTATTACTTTTGGAAACTTGCCCAGGAAGCAGCGTGTTATAAGGGTCACATCATCACCACCTTCAGTGCCATAAGCTAAGTCTGATTCGAAGAGTAAATGTCAAGGTGGAAAATTTCTCAGTGGTTTAAATCATGGCCGGGAAGTCAGGTATCATAAATACTCACCTTTAGTTTTGTCTTAGGAAAGTGAAACAGCTTCTTCTTAATCGTCCTGAGGAGCTCTTGCGGACAAAAATGGTTATACTAAGAATCAGCTGTTACTCTGTGGCCTGACCCTTACCAGGACCAAACCCTAGAGTGGAATTTTCCCCCAAGCATCTTTTTTTTCTAACGGCCATCAGATTAAGGGCCTCCCTGGTGGCTCAGACAGTGAAGAATCTGCCTGCCATACAGGAGAGCCAGGTTTGATCCCTGGGTTGGGAAGATCCCCTGGAGAAGGACATGGCAACCCACCCCAGTATTCTTGTCTGGAGAGGTCCATGGGCTGAGGAGCCTAGCAGGCTACAGTCCATGGGGTCGCAAAGAGTCGGACACAACTGAGCAGCTAGCACTTTCACTTTCAAGGATTAAATGACTTAAGTGGATCTGCAAGTACCTCTCTTTCAGCAAAAGCTGGGAAGGCCAGCTTTTTTTTTTTAAAAAATCTCTCTATATTCTTTGCTTCTTTGCATCAGGTGGCCAAAATATTGGAGCTTCAGCCTCAGTCCTTCCATGACTATTCAGGCCTGATTTCCTGTAGGACTGACTGGTTGGATCTCCTTGCAGTGCAAGGGACTCTCGAGAGTCTTCTCCAGCACCACAGTTGGGATACTTTGGCCACCTGATGAGAAGAGACAACTCACTGGAAGAGACCTTGATGCTGGAAAGGATTGAGGGTAAAAGGAAAAGAGGGAAGCAGAGGAGGGCATGGTTAAATAGCATCACTGACTCAGTGGACATGAATTTATGCAAACTCCAGGAAACAGTGGAGGAGAGAGGAGCCAGGCATGCTACAGTCCATGGGGTTGCAAAGAGTCAGACATGACTTAGCAACTAAACAGCAACAATATTCTTTGCTTTTCTCTGAAGCACTTTTAATCAACTTCAGATATGCTTAAGAAATTCTCTTTGTGTGCAAGTGGTAATGCTCATTAGCTGAGTAAGTTAGTAGTTTAATTTATTGTTTATATCCTGACTATTTCCAAAATAGATTTATTGCTGAATTATTCACTGACTGAGTTAATTCATATGCTTTGGGGAGCACTTTCTCAGTTGTCACATTTATTGAATAACATGTAATGGATTTTTTTAAATTTAATATTCCTAATTATATAATTGGGCTTCCCTGGTGGCTCAGCTATTGAATACTTAATATTCATCTCTCTATAATTTAGTTCAGAAAAAAAAAAATCTTCTCTTTAGTCCCCAGCTATGACATGTCCCCTCATATCATCACCCTTCCACGTGGTTCTAATCCCAACTCTTTCTCTTCACACTGGACCTGACAGGCTCCTGCTGGCTCTTCACATCCAGAAGTAAGCACTGCTTTTCAAGAGCAAGTCAGCTGAGAGAACGTTATGTGTGTTTTTCTCGGGAACCATCTGATTGAAACTGAATTCAAATGAAGTTAATTTTAAAGACTCAGAGGAATCATATAGAACCCAATAGCAAGAAGTGGTTTGAAGGGATGTGCTGGGCAGGGAGTTGCATCCCTCCAGCTCCTCCGCCGGATTTCTCAACAGTCTCCAGCCCATTTCCCATCACTCAGAGCCCTGCCATTACCGTTAGCACTCAGTAGGGCAGAGCAAGGAACGGAGACAGTTCAGCCAAGTGGATGATTAATTTCCAGACACATTTTCATAATCTGAATATGAATTCAGACTAAAATGGCTTCTGGCAACAGCTATTTACTTTTTTTTTTTAATTTTCAGTAAGGAAACCTGGACTGTATATATCCATCTCCTTGTAGAATTTAGATGACAAGGAGTAACCAAAACTTCAGACACCTTACTTTTCATCCCAAGCCCCTAAAACTTTGCTGTCAGGGAGGCCCTGGCTTGAGTTTTCAGGAGACAGTTCAACACAGATAGCAGATGAACCGGCTGCCCTTTCTCTGCCTTTCATAAACTGCTGGCCGTGCCTCGACATGGCATTTTCCTCTGCCCAGCTGGGACCCCACAGCAAATCTCACATTCGCTTTGAAAGCCTGTGGCTCACCAATCCACTCCCAACTTATGTCTAAGCCAGGAATTATTTCATTGGAGGATGATTACAGTCGACTTATAATAAGGAAATGGAAGAATCTCATGGAATGCAATCTCAGGACGGCCTTCCTGAGAAATGGGACAGTTACAGACTCCGTCTCCATCTCCCCTTCTCAGTCTCTCTCTCCCTCATGTTCTCAGCTTTAGCCTGCAGGTTTGCTGTTCTTTTCTTTTTCTGTAGATCAGTTTTGCTTCAAGGAGGATGCTCCCCCATGAGAATACTTTGTGCAGGGCTTTGACACACCATGGTCCTGATTCGGGTTCCAGCCCTAGGTGATCTTATAGATTCTGTCCACAGTATGGTCTGACTGTGTATTATGGGTTGCTTCTAACTCTGGGAGAGAGCACCTCATAGGCTCTGTCTTATTCCTGTGCCTTTCTGTAATCCAATCAGATTTTTGCATGACTGTGGGACTGCAGGTACAAGCATGGCTGCTTAGCCCAACCTCACCTACTGGGACCTTAGGAGGATATGTCCAGAGAAGGGAAATGAACTGGGAAGATATCCACAATATGCCAGACAGTGGGTAAAGCAAACATGAGACCTGAACATAAAGATGGGAGGGGACAGAGAGCTTGGCATGGAGAGGAAACCTCAAGTGGTTCAGCGGCTGGAGTGTAGCATTAGGGTGGGCCATAAAGGGAGCTGTCATAAAGATGTAAATGGGGCTGAAACTATGAAGCACTTTGATGCCATGCTAAGGGGTTGAAGGAGATAAAAAGCCAAGATCCCTCCCCTTCAGATCTTGACACATCTTATGCCTTCTGTCTGGTGGGGATATCATCCTTCCTTCCCTTCATTCACTAACTGCTTGCCCTGTGGGTTTCAGCTTAAATGTATCTCCTCTGAAATTCTTCCCTGATGTCCCCAGACTGGGTTAGTTGCTGTGTGTGTCCCCAGCTCTTTGGGCTTGGCCTGAGCAGTGCTTATATTCCAATCTGTTTCCTGATTGCCCATTCTGTCTCTTCCACTAGAATATGAACAGGAATCTTATCTCAGTGTATTCATTCCTGGCACAGGGCCTGGCAATCTCAGACACGCAGTCTGTTTAAGGAATGAATTCATCAGGGCATGAATGGGATAGAGATAAGTCAGACCACAGCAGCACCCATTTCCTGCTTAAAGGGTAAGCTTGGTTTTGCTTCTCAGGTAGACTAACTGGCCCTTCCTTGGTCCCTAGACTAGGAAGAATGAAGGCCCTCCTACAGGTTCTCTGGGCTCAGCCCTGGGACTCTGGATGAAAATTCTCTCCAGACGCCTCCTTGTTCACTATCCACTTCCTACGTGACCAATCTATATTCCTTTCCTTGTGTGATTCCGTATTTCATCACCTTAATCCTTTGCCCTCTCCACTCGCTCCTCCCTGATTTCCTCCCTTGACCTGCTGAAACACCCCTCCTCACTCATCATCTGCTCATCCTTGGATCACCCAGGAGGATTCACACATTCTTGCCCCAAACTGTCCATGCCAAGAGCATAGCCTACCCTCCTCTCTCTGTCAGACACACTTATCTAAAAATAACAATTCACACCTGGACTCTCACAAGTAGCAAAAAAGAGGCAATCTGTAATGGTAGATTATGATAAACTTTCTACCCTGCTTTGTTTCATAAATGACTCTGATGCTTCAAGTCAGTACCATCGAAGAGTGGTGGAATATAAATTCATTGCTCATGTGTTCTTTAACTCAATGTTGGGGTGCCCCAGGGATTTTTTTTTATTTCTTTTTTTTTTTTTTTTTTGAGGCCACTTCTCTTCTATATTCTTACTCCACTGTTAAGCTCATCGAATTACAAGACTTTAAAACCATCTCTGTGGGACTTCCCTGGTGGTCCAGTGGTTAAGAATCTGCCTGCCAGTGCAGGGATGCAAGCTCAGTCACTGGCCTGGGAAGATTCCATGAGCTGCAGGGCATCTAAGCGTCTGTGCTACAACCACTGGAGCCCACACACTTGAGAGTCCACACACCATCACAAGAGGCGCCTCCACAAGGAGCAGCCCACACCCACGACTGGGGAGTAGCCCTCACCCGCCTCAACTAGAGAAAGCCCGTGTGCAGCACCAAAGACCCAGCACCGCAAAAATATTAACTGATTTTTTTTAATGAAAATTTTTAATTTAAAAATAAGTAAATAAAACAAAGAAATTTTAATAAAAAAAATGAAGCCATCTATGTGCTGATGACTTCCAAATTTACATTTCCAATCCAGAGCTTTTCCTTAAACTCCAGACTCATAAATCCAGCATCACTGTATGGATGTAAGATAGACATAGCAAATACACAACAAGCCCCAAACTAAACTTATGGTCTTCCCACCACAGCCTGCTCACGCCTCAAGTGAGGGCCGCTCAACAGCTTTGTCCTAAAAGACTCAAGGTCCTCCAAACTCTTCTCTTTTTCCTACACTTTACAGCCCCACATTTTCACACCCTAAATCCTGTTGATTCTATTTGCAAATACATCTCAAATAACTTCTCCCCACTACTACGGTTCCCACCTAGCTGGAGTCACCATCCTTGCTGGATTAAAATAGTACAATTGCCTCCTAACAGGTCTCTGTGCTTCTACCTATGTTCCCGTTTGCTCTATTAATAATCTAACAGAGTATCCAGAGACTCTTCTGACCTATTGTCTCCTATGGTTCTTCCATTTCACCCAAAAACCAAAGTTTTAAACCGACCCGTATCACCCCGAGGACTTGCTCCTGCCTCAGCCCGCATCTCTCTGCCTTTCTCTTCTAGGACTCTCACCCGCTCCCTCTGACTTCATTGCCATCAGCAGCCCCCTTGCTGTTCCTTGAACACTGAGCACAGAGGACTCGGGCCTGTATCTCCTTCCAGCATATGATGTAGTGTATTTATAGTTCTTAATTGTAGTTTCTTGTCTGCCTCTCTCATGCATGGAAGTTTTAAGACGACAAAATCTTCACCTGTTTTGTTCACTGATTTATCCAAATGTATCCAAGCTTTTAGCACTGTGCTTAGCATACAGTGAGTATTTAGTAACTATTGCCCAAAGAGTGAATGAATAAGGAAAGGAAGAAATGGATGTCTCCTATCCTGTCTGCCCTTTATGTTTATTTCCATATCAGTAGTATCATCCCCAAATTGTGACCTCCAAGTGTTAGAAGCACTTCTGTCCTTTCTTAGCAGAATTTTGACCTAGATTTCCGCCAACTGTAGTCTTGCGGTTGTGACTCTCCTCCCAAGTTTTTACTTGCTCATGAGGATGTAATTTGAATCTGATTAATCACAAAAGTGACATGAACTGAAAGCACTGAGAAAAAGACTTTCATTTGCTACAGAGTCAGATGGTAACATGTTAGGACTTCATGGAAAATGAAATTCAAAGCAAGTTAATGTGCAGAGACCTTTAAAAATTAAATTGTCGTTTTCAGAATGTGTCAGGGAAAGCAATTTGATGTTCTGTAACAGATCTATATAAAATATTTTCATGCCTTTGAAAATGTATCTGTGGTCTCATGTGTCACACATGTTGTCCCAGGAGTGTGGGAGTCCTCTACAATGCTCTTTTATGAATCACCCATGCCCTTTCCTTTAGTATCGGATTTTGCAGTGATTTTTTAAAACCACTAATCTATAATTAAGATTAATCTATGACTCTCTTAAGGTAGCCAAATGCCTCATCATCTAATTAGTGATGTGCATGAATGGATGAGTGAGATTCCCACTGTCCCTTTCTACTATCCAGCAGAATCCTAATTGACAAGTTATTAAATATTCTTGAATTATGAATGAACTATTTATTTTAAAAAGCCATATTCCTGTACACTTAGATGCATGTAAAATATTCTATCACCTGAGTTAATATTCCTTATTTAAATGGAAAAATATATAAAGCAGCACTTGTAGAAATTACTCGAGTTACAGACCTTTGACTTTTGAAAGTCTGTATTACACACCCATGGCTAGGTCACTCCAACCTCCCCTTTTGATTCAGCTAGCTATAAAGAGCCAGTTCCTTTATCTCTTTTCCAGCTCTTGACTTATTACCTCTGTCAGTCTTTCCTTTGCTTCATCTCTTTTGTTTTTCGTCACACGTATAGTCAGTTCATGTCAATACAAAGAGTAGGGAGCAGCAGAGTGGATCATACATAAGTTTGGTGTCAGACAAGATGGATTACATCTCTGGTTCAGCCATTTATTATCAGCATGACCTTGAGGATATGGCCTATCGTCTCTGAGCAGCAATCCTTAGATTTGTAGAACTGATGTAATGATCTCTACCTCCCAAAGAAGAGTTAAGTGAGGTGATGTATGTAAACTACTTGTTTCTGCATTAAAACAGGACAAATAATATATGTCAGACCTTCAGTTGGACTAGTTAATGTCTGAGAGCAGCTTTTTTTTTTGGCATGCCAATCAAATAATAGAAATAATAGTGAAATATTTAAAATCACCTACTGATTCACTGAATACTGAAAATAGAATACTGATGCCTACAATTTTATTTGATTCATTTACTATTTTTCCCAATGCTACAATGAATATCCTTGAATACACTTGCATATCTGATGAAAAGCTTAACCTTCAAAGTCTGAGCGGAGATGGAGGGGTAGGGAAACTATTGTTTAAATTCTCCACCACGTGGGCCATTTGGATACTCATGACAAATTACACATTACTGAATTATCATTTAATGTAATAGTTTTATTTACTTTAAAAATATTTTTATTTTTTATTATTTTACATTTAAATTTTATTTCTTTGATGCATGCATTTATTTAATCATTAATTTAGTGGCCAATAGGAAACTGAATAAATAAATCACATATTTATCTCACAGAATGTAGTCATGAAAAGAGAAGCAAATTCGGCATGTACTGATGTGGAATGGTTGCCAGGCTATAGTTAGTGAAAATAGCAAATGGCAGAGCAGTGTGAGTTTATATGCTACCATTTTAACTTAGGGAGAAGGCAATGGCACCCCATTCCAGTACTCTTGCCTGGAAAATCCCATGGACAGAGGAGCCTGGTAGGCTGCAGTCCATGGGGTCGCTAATAGACACGACTGAGCGACTTCACTTTCACTTTTCACTTTCATGCATTGGAGAAGGAAATGGCAACCTACTCCAGTGTTCTTGCCTGGAGAATCCCAGGGACGGGGGAGCCTGGTGGGCTGCCGTCTGCGGGGTTGCACAGAGTCGGACACGACTGAAGCGACTTAGCAGCAGCATTTTAACTTAGGGCTTCTCTGGTGGCTCAGACGGTAAAGAATCTGCCTGCAACACAGGAGACCTGGGTTGGGATGATCCCCTGGAGAAGGGAATTGCTACCCAGTACAGTATTCTTGCCTGGAGAAGCTCATGGGCAGAGGAGCCTGGCAGACTATGGTCCATGGGTTAGCAAAGAGTTGAATACAACTGGGCGGCTAACACACACACACTTTAACCTATAAAGATAATATTATTGCTTGTATATGTATAAGATAGTTCTGAAAGGATTCCTAAAATTCTAGTTTGTTGCATCTGAAAAAAGGAACTAGATAGTGATGATACACGTGCAAGGAAAATTAATTTTTCATTGCATGTTTTTACCTTTCAAATTCATGCTGTGGCTGCATAGTATCTATCAAAAAATAAACCAAATAAATTTGGTTAGTTTTAAAAATAAAGACATGTTCAATCCTTGGCAAAATATTGTGGTTTATTAAGATTACATCATAAAAATCTTTCATTTGGTATGTCTTGCACTATAAGACTAATAAAATGCTGGAAAACCCCACATATTCATATCTTCTCTCTTTTTTAAAAAGAAAATTTAGGTATAATTGACATACAGCATTGTATCAGTTTTACGTGTACATCATAATGATTTGGTATGTGAGTACAATGCAAAATGTTTACCACAGTAAGTTTAGTTAACATTTATTACCAAACATAATCACTATATCTTCTTTTTTGAGTTCTAAGCTCATTTATTTCATGGTATTACTTGGGAATCTCTCAGACATTTCAAAAATTAGCAAAACTGAGCAATTCTTCCGAACTATTGCCCTTTCCTCACAAAACTGTTTCTTTCCAGTTCTTCCCCCATCAATCCGTAAGCTCAACGAAGCTATCTGGGAGTTATTCTGGCCACTTCTGTCTGTTAAATAAACGCCATGTCTAAGCCATCATAGAGTTCTGTTGCCAATCATATGCACATTCATATGCCCATCTGATTCTCCCCTGTGACCACTTTAGTCCAAACCATCTTCTCAGCTAGTTTTCATGTCTTCCTTCAAAACCTTCTCCAATGCCATTCTTCCAAAACTTCTAAAACCACCCAGCTCAAAGGAGTTCCTCCTGTTATTCTATCAAAGAAGCCTAATTTTTCCTTTATAACTCTTACTAAAATTACAGTTGCATATCCATGTTTTTCACTCTTTGCATATAGTCTTTCTTGCTGGATTATAATCTCAGTGAGGCAGGGACAGTGTCCATTTCCTCAGGCTCCCATGCCCACAACATAGCACAATACCTAAGACATGGAATACTAGTAGTAAATTATTCTCAAATGAATTAATAAGTTATAGCATGAATGAGCTCTTACTGTGTTGCCAATACTGTGCTACATATTACTTAGGAGTGGCAAACTGGTTTAAGATAACCATTTGTCCATGGGGGCTTATGGGGACATGGAGAGATACAAAATGAGTATAGGAGGGCATTTTCGTGTGTGGATAGAGGTGATCTGAGCACAATTATTTACTTGTGCAGGGAAAGGAACTCCATTGATGGAATATATAAGTAAAAGGAGAAGATAAAGAACGGGTTTATTTCCCCACCAGAAAAAATGAGGTGTGTGAACTAGGTGATTTGCTTTGATTATAGGATTCTGCCTCACAACTTTTTTTCTGAGCCCGCCCTGTGTAGTGACAACTCCCTTGATCTTTCTCCTTAGGTGTGTCAGGAACACATATGAAGCCTTGTTGGCGGAAATAGCATTCCTTTGGTAGGGCACCTGGGGAGAGGAAATGGCAGATTGTTTCCAGTTCTGGTTGAGCCCATTTTGAGGTCCCAGACGTGGAGACCCTGATCCTGTACCTCCATTGTTGACTGATCAGTCCACAACACACCCAAGATCATGAGGAAAGTGCATTCATTGGAACAAACAACACGATAAAGTTAACTGACAGATTCTTTTTATTAAATAATAAGCAAATAGTCTATATACAGTCTCTTGCCTGTTGCAGAGTGCTAACCCTGTTCCCGTGGGAGGCTGATGCATGTGACCAGAGTACAAATGCACAGCCCATTTGAATGCCCTGTGATATGTGAGGCTAGTGGGTAAGACACACAGCTCACACGCTTGGTCTCCATCACTGCACACACAGGAGAACACGAACCATTTCAGTTCACAGAGACTTAGGTGAAGAGTTATCGGCTTAATTTAAAATGCCCAGTTATGCCTTCTAAACATCTCTCCTAACAATTCAACCAGCTGTTACTCTTCAACACATGTGTCACTTTCTTTGCATTTGGGTCAAATTCAAACTGCAAAGATCCATTGAAGAAATAGTAAAACCCTGCAAATGCAGACAGGGGAAATAATGAGATATTTTTCTTCAAGTAAATAAATTTGGCAACACACAGAACTCAGAATAACAGATACCTTAAAGTAGAAAGTGTCTGTAGAAATTTACTATGTGCCAGGAACTATGCTATGGAGAAGGAAATGGCAACTCCAGTGTCTTGGCTGGAGAATCCCAGGGACGGGGGAGCCTGGTGGGCTGCCGTCTATGGGGTCACACAGAGTCGGACACGACTGAAGCGACTTAGCAGCAGGAGCAGCAGGAACTATGGTAAGCATTTTGCATGACTTTTATTTTCATTTCTTTCTGTAAAAGTCCTATGAGGCACATATATCTAACTCCATTTTACAGATAGGAAGTTGAGATTCAGACAAATTTAAATGCCTGCCCAAGGTCACTCAACAAGGAAAGGATGGGAACAGCATCCCACTCCAGCTCTGTTTGACAGCAGAACCAGGCTCTGGGTTATTAGGTTATTCCGCTTAAAATCAGATAAAATTCTCTGCATCTTCAGAAACTGTGTATCTTTACATTTTTCCTTCCGAATACTCCTCCTCCCCTTTGCTGACAAAGAAGCCTGATTCTCTGGCCTCAGAGAATCTCAGGGACTCTTTCAGAACCAGACGATCCTTTCTGACTCTGCCATCCTGGTGCTCAGGTTACCTTTCAATAAAGATCATCTATCCCTCCACCCATCTATCCCCGAGGAGGGAGAAAATCCTTTTTTTTTTTTTTTTTTAACTCTGGGCTCATGGAAAGTTAAATATTGGCAGCTGACTGACTACTCAGAAAAGACAGAGAAACTCTCCGTGGGAATTAGTGGTGGGGTGGAGAAGCCAGCTGGCCACTGTTCAACTTGGCAACACCACTTGAGGTGGTTTTTATCCAGCTTATTATACGAAGTAGTCATACAATTGATATGAAATTTGTAAGCTGAAATTTAGGGTTGGGAAGAGGAATCTGGTTAAAAAAACTGTATTAAATCCTTCAGCTTTCCTCTTTCTTCCAGTACTACAGAATGCTTCAAGTGCCCCACTGCCAACAAAAGGAGTGTCCTCTTACCAGATACTTCAAAAACAGCATCCACCTCTGGTTCAACCCCTGGAAAATCTTCCACTATTTGCTTTGGAAAACCTGGCTCCATGAATTGTCTCTTCTCATCAAATCTGTACCAAGTAAAAGAAACAAAGCTCAGCATTGCACAGAGGCTGTGTTATCAAAATCGGCAAAAAATGTGGAATTCTAATCAACTTTCCAAGATTTGCAAATAAATGTCAGGCATGTTTAGTGCTACAGAAATGTGTGACTTTAATGGTACTGCAAACTTGGCTCTTAAAATTGTATCTCTACCAGAAAGAGAGGGAGCATCTTGATCTAGCAGATGCTGTTTGCTACCATATTTCTTAGGTCTGGAGAGAAAGAATCTTAATCATCCTTCTATCACAAAGATGTGAACACAAAGTCAATCCAATCATTCATTTCAAATACAAATTTCAAGTTTTCTATCATATTTGGTTCAAATATGTTGTCACTGGGGCTTCCCAGATGGCGCAGCAGTGACGAATCCTCCTGCCAATGTAGGAGACACAGGTTCGATCCCTGGGTCAGGAAGATCCCTTGGAGGAGGAAATGGCAACCCACTCCAGTATTCTTGCCTGGGAAATCATGGACAGGGGGCCTGGTGGGTTACAGTCCATGGGCTCGCAAAGGGTTGAGCATGACTGGGGGCTGAGCATACACACAGGGACTCCCCCACAGCTGTCTAGAGCCCCACCGTTCCTCCTATGGGGGACGAAGGTCTAAGTGGAAGGCAGGCGACTTCCTTAGAGAAAGAAGATAATTACCCTAACTAGGATCATACAAAGTTATTACAAACAAATATTACCTCCAGTATTTGTCCTCTGCAAAGAGGTACGTTTTCTTCTTTTCCTTGTCAGAAAAGGCTGCGTCTATTTTCCTTACTGTTGAAGGGAGGCCCAGGGTATGGATGCCTCTTGGGTAACCTGCTTGCATCTCATTTCCTCTGATGGCCCAGAACTGATTTCCTGTTTTTATGAGAAAAAAACACAATCACACTGCATCTAAAACAATTGAGTCTTTGGTTTTGGCAATACTTCTTAGCACCTTTGATTTTCATAGTAGAAAAAGAAGCCAGAATTTTAGGTTTAGCAGCCCCAAATAGACATTAAACAAAAACTTGTAGGTTGAGTGAATGAACACAGACGAAATGAACACAGTTGTAAATTCCAAATGAGGGAATTTACAACTGGGCTATTTCTATTCTTGTGTTCATTTCATCATCTATAAAATATAAATAAAATAATGCCAGTCTCAATTACAGCTTTGTTACCTTTAAGCGATAAACCAGACAAAATTTGTTGTAGAAAAAAATTAGTCTTAATCAAGTTCTCTTAACTTCCTATTTTTACATTCCAGCCCCCTATGATGAAAAGACATCTTTTTTGGATGTTAGTTCTAAAAGATCTTGTAGGTCTTCATAGAACTGTTCAACTTCAGCTTCTTCAGCATTACTGATTGGAACATAGACTTGGATTACTGTGATATTGAATGGTTTGTTTGGGAATGAACAGAGATCATTCTGTCATTTTCAAGATTGCATCCAAGTACTGCATTTCAGACTCTTTTGTTGACTATGATGGCTACCCCGTTTCTTCTAAGGGATTCTTCTTGCGCACAGTAGTAGATATAATGGTCATCTGAGTTAAATTCTCCCATTCCAGTCCATTTTAGCTCACTGCTTCCTAAAATGTCAATGTTTACTCTTTGTTCAGTCTTTAGTAATGACTTTGTCATTCTATTCCCTACTTTAAACTAATTTGCTAGTTAGGCAATGTCTGATTGGTAGAAAAACAGATCACACAGAGAAGGTTTAAAAAGCAGGAGGAAATCTTTGGGAAATGGAAAAGCTGGTGATTCTAGGAGCCAGCTCTTTGTTCTGAGGGGAGGAAGAGCAGGAGCATTTCACATATCACCAGCCAGTCTTCCTTAACTCTGGCAGGTAAGAGCACACAGAACCCAGGAGCAGGTTAGGACCAGCAGAACTAAGTAGTGAACTCCAATATTTTTAAAAGTTCACAGAATTCTCTGTGAGTTATGTCCATTATAGTGTAGAAAGTAAGGGTCTTTTTTAAGACAACATAGACTCAATAACAGGATGTTATGTGTGAGGTAGAGTGTATCTCTTTGTTCTCCTGTGTGATCATAATCCTGAGATTGTGTAAACAAACAGACAGAAAAGATTAATCTGTATTATGTCACAACTTTTTAATGTTGAGACCACACATTGCAAATAAGAAGGATGTTGTCTGATGGGGGTCAGATAGCTTTTGGTTTTGTGGGGGTGCAAGGAGAAGGAAATGGCAACCCACTCCAGTATTCTTGCCTGGAGAATCCCAGGGATGGGGAAGCCTGGTGGGCTGCCATCTATGGGGTTGCACAGAGTCGGACACGACTGAAACGACTTAGTAGTAGTAGTAGTAGTAAGGACCCTACAAAAAGGCAGAGCCTGCAGGCTGAAACCCCAGGACGGCAGAGGCAGGGAGCCCCTGGTTTCCTTCAGCTCAGAAGAAAAGGAAAGGCCAGCATGCCCCACCTTCCCCTGCTGCTGCTGCTGCTCAGGGGCCTGGGGTCTCATGGGTTTCCAGCCACTTCAGACACACAAGAGCAAAACACGGAGATGGTCCAGGTAGATGGTTAATTTCACGTGCCAGAAATGCAAGAGCCCTACCTTCTCATTTTTCCAAGGTCAAGGGATAGGAGTTCATGGAAGTCTGGGATTTATTCTGGGATAACCATTTTGTCAGAAACAGATGCCCTCATACAAAAATAAAAATCTACTTAGATTGAGGGCAGGAGCAGAAGGGGGCAACAGAGGATGAGATGGTTGGATGGCATCACCGACTCAGTGGACATGAGTTTGAGCAAACTCTGGAGATACTGAAGGACAAGGGAGACCTGGTATGCAAAGAGGCAGATATGACTTAGTGACTGAACAACAACAAAATCTCTCTGTAGACATTTTTGGAATATAGAGAAAGAGAAAGCCAAAGAGAAGCATGCAGACTGGTTGCTCTAATTGTAATTCTGACTTCTAATTGAAAGTCTGTAGACCTAGCAATAGCATAGTTTCTACCACTGTACTGACATTTCTGTATCAACAGTAAGCATGAAAAGGGCTATGAAATTCAGACAGAAATTCATTGCAGAAGCAGATTTTTTTTTCCCCTCTTGACACTAAATCTTTAAGGTAAAAGAACTATTCTGTCACTACAGTGAAATGCTGGGAATTTTCAGAGAAATAAGAAAGATTTCATATCTTCTGCTTGAATTTTATTTATCAGAAATACCTACAAAACTATTACAACTTAGGGGTTGGAACCAGCTGATTTAAAGGGCAGAGAAACCACAGTACAATGATTGAAAAATTAAAGCAAATGCAGGAATTCTTTGGGATAAAGGTGACTGGCAAGATAGATGCTGATACCCTGGATATTATGAGGCAGCCCAGATGTGGAGTGCCTGGCGTTTCACCCCAGTATGAACTCACTCCAGGGAACCCTCGTTGGCAGAGCACACACCTGACCTACAGGTAATTAGACGGAGCCCCAGAGTGGGGACACTGTTTCCCACCAGAGCCGTGAGAAATGAGCTCTGACATGTCTGTGAAGGGTTGAAAATTACACCCCAGACCTGTCGAGAGCAGACATAGAGCAGGCTGTTGAGAAGGTCTTTCAGCTCTGGAGCAGTGCCTCACCCTTGACCTTCACCAAGGTCTCTGAGGGGCAAGCGGACATAATGATATCCTTTGTCTGGGGAGGTGAGCTCTTTTCTCCCCAAACCTTTCTGAACCTCGCCTCACACTTCTTTCAGACACACTGAGCTTCCGGTCAGATTTTCCCCTTATTTGAGGGTGCTGATTTTACGGGCTGAAGAAGGGACCCCTCACAGGTGAACAATGCCTTTTGGCTCCTTGTCCCTACTCTCTCATCTCTGGTAGGGAAGTCTAAATAGAAAAGGAGATTTATCTTTGCTGCACTTTGTCCCTCACAGATCATCGTGACAACTCTCCCTCTGATGGACCTGGGGGCATATTCGCTTATGCCTTCCAACCAGGAATAGGTATTGGAGGAGATGTTCATCTTGATGAAGAAGAAATACGGACCAAAGATTTGAATAGTGAGTCAAGGAATTCTCCCTTTCTATTTTTATTTTCCCTTTTCATGGCTTAGTGCAATATGTTCTGTTTTGTATAAAAGAATAAACCAATATTATGATGATAGTTAAATGTTTTAATAAAGATATGCTTTTTAATGGTGGTTCAGAAAGATATTGCAACACTATAGTTACAGTTAGTGATAATGTCTGAGGATATTGTTTCTACCAATGGCTGCCTCTTAAGGGTAAAATATGTTTTTGAAATTTTAAAATACTCTAAGATTACAAATGATATTTTGTATGTGTACAAATATGTACCAAAATTAAATAATGGTAACTTTTGGTGGGGTTGCTTTGGAGAATATGTGTTTTGGTACATGGTTATCCAAATTTTTATTTTGAATCTGTATTAGTTTATTTAGAATTTATATTAGATCAAGGTAATAAGCATTAATAGAATGCTGTTGTTTCTCTATGTAATCTTTTTTCCAATTTATTTATAGCTGGACTTACTAATCAATATTAAAATTTTGCATATCAGCTAATTTTTTCCCTTACATTTTATCAGTTCAATTATAGAAATTTAGACTTGAAGGCTTTCTAGTGTTAATTAATTCTTCTCTTATGATTATACACACACACACACAATCTCAGACCATGTCATAAACCAAACCACAGTGGAATTCTTGTGTGGTTTGGAGATACATTTGCTCTTTGTGGCCTGAACACTGTACTGCCATCTGCTAAAGACTGACTGATTCTGTTGCCCTTTAGATTACAACTTGTACTGGGTTTTGGCACATGAATTGGGACATTCCTTTGGACTTTCTCATTCTACTAACATCGGGGCTTTGATGTATCCCAACTGCATCTACGCTGGTGAAGTTTATCTGTCTCAGGATGACATCAATGGCATCCAGGCCATCTATGGTAAGTGAAGCTGGGTGAACCAGACAAAGGCTTGTGAGCATGTGTGCTTCAAATATAGCGGCAATGACCTGGGTCCTTGAAAGACTTTTCATCATATATATATATTGGATCAATGTAGTATATAAAACTTCATTAACTTCAGGATCTTTGTTTATTTTTTAAGGGCCATCTAATAAACCACAGCTGGTCCCAGGGCCACAAATCCCACAGCCCTGTGATAACTGGGCTGTCTCTGACCGTCTGGCTGGAATCAGCACTCTACACTCTGCTGAGCGTTGAGCAGCCCAGAGTCCAGACAGGGAAGGCCTCCCTTTCTGTGTGTGAGTGTGATAACAGGATAACATTTGATGCTGTGACCAAAATTGGTGGGGAATTGCTCTTCTTCAAAGACAGGTACAAGTTATAATTAATCCTGACGTATGTTTATAATGATTATACATGTGTGCGTATTTTTTTTCTTTTCTTATTCTTCAATATTATATTCATACATAATAATAAAAATCCATAAAATAAAAGCTCTCCTAAGTCCTGCTCCCACCACCCTCTGTGACACAGATATATGTAGAGCTTGGCAGAGGGAAGGAATATGACTTTCCAAGGGCTGCACGTGGTCCACGACGGAGCAAAATCTGGTCTGCCAACTCCGGACTGAAGCTCCTTTACCTAGCACACTCTGCAATGGCAAATGTGATGGTGGGGTTGAGGACAGATTGCTTTCTGACTGTCTGGCTGGAATCAGCTCTCTACACTCTGCTGAGCGTTGAGCAGCCCAGAGTCCAGACGGGGAAGGCCTCCCTTTCTGCCCATGTTGTCCTCCCATCCGCACAATGCCGCACTCCCTACCTGCCATCCGACAGATCCTCACTGTGCCCCGGAAGCCGTGAGGAGGAAAGAAAACAGCGTTTGAAGACCAGCCCCCAACCCCACCCCTCAGGCCCAACTCCCACCCTGCCTTCTGAGGGACTTGCTACTTTCCTCCCCAAAGCCTTACAGTCCTAGAGCTCAGTCTACCGTGTGTGGATTCAGAATAGAATGACCTCACACCTGGCTTCCTCTTCTCATCAAAACTGACTCACTGAGGGATAAGAGCATAGATAGTGTGATCCTCCCCCTCCAAATGAGAACTATCAGGGATTTTGGAAGAAGTCAACAGCTCTCTTTGAGCCTATAGAATGTTTGATGTTTTGCATTATCTTATGTTAGTATCTACATGAGATAAATGCAGGTCATCAGGAGGCTTAGTTATAAATCTAAATTACTTTTGTTTGTCAGTATCTGTACAGACATGGGAGGATCATTGATAAGAAACAGATTTTTTCCTTTCCTCCCCTTCCTCCTCTTCTTACTGTTTTTTCTCCTCCTCCCCCTGTCTTTTTCTCTTCCTCTTCCTCCTCCTCTGCTGCTGATGCTTCTTTTTCTTCACTTTCCTCTTCTTCTGTTTTAATGGAAAGCTGCCAGAATGTCAAAATACCTCTGTTGTGAAAAAAAAAAAAAGTTCTATTTGGCAGGAAGAGTTCAGGTGGGGTTGGACTAGGGTAATGAAATTTGGCATTGCCTGTGACCTTGAGCGGAGAAGGCAATGGCACCCCACTCCAGTACTCTTGCCTGGACAATCCATGGGTGGAGGAGCCTGGTAGGCTGCAGTCCATGGGGTCGCTGAGAGTTGGACATGACTGAGTGACTTCACTTTCACTTTTCACTTTCATGCATTGGAGAAGGAAATGGCAACCCACTCCAGTGTTCTTGCCTGGAGAATCCCAGGGATGGGAAGCCTGGTGGGCTGCCGTCTCTGGGGTCGCACATGGTCGGACACGACTGAAGCGACTTAGCAGCAGCAGCAGTGACCTTGAGGGAACCAAAACTTGGACAGGTCACTGATTTGCACAAGGTCCTTATCCCCTTGGGAGGAGGTTGAAGCAGGGACTGACATGAGAATTAGGAAGCACGTAGTTGGTCTGGAGGCAATCCCACGAGGCATGGCCGAGGAGTAAGGAACTGAGATAAGTGAGCAGAGACAACAGGGGTGTGCCAGTGAGCGGTTACAGCTCTGACCAACAGAGGCCCAGTCCCACTGCAGACCTTTGAAGTCCTCACAGAGTGCCCTCCAGAGCTGTCCCACCAAAGGGCAGGGGACCTGGGGTACCTCCCACCGACATTTCCCCTTGGTGGGTTGTTTGAGGAGGTCCTGAAGCCGTCACTAGACAGTGCCTTGGTGGGCACCACACAGGCCCAGCCTGCTCCTGGGCTGGGGAAAGCTCGAGGCTGAGGGGGATGATGGGGACCACCTGTCAAAGCTGCACATCTGGTGGTGGGCCCAGGGATTTGGGCATCAGGAGGGTCTGCTCCAGAGACTGACAAGGAGGGTGCTTTCCACGCATCAGCTTTTGTAGGATCCTTTTTCATTTCCCAAGGCTAGCTGGCTATGGGCTTCCATTCTGTTTCTGTAGTTTTGGGAACACGTGTGTCAGCCCACATGGAAGTCTCTGCTGTGCTTTTACTCCAGTATCCACAACTGTGAAATGAACACAACCAAACTCCCAGCTTAAAGATCATAATAAAGAATAGTTTAGTCTGAGCAGCTGTTGGCTCTTACTAGCTTTAGACATCTGTAGCCTCCTGGGGTAGAGAAGGCAATGGCACCCCACTCCAGTACTCTTGCCTGGAAAATCCCATGGATGGAGGAGCCTGGTGGGCCGCAGTCCATGGGGTCACTAAGAGTCGGACAAGACTGAGCGACTTCACTTTCACTTTTCACTTTCATGCATTAGAGAAGGCAGTGGCAACCCACTCCAGTGTTCTTGCCTGGAGAACCCCAGGGACGGGGGAGGCTCGTGGGCTGCTGTCTATGGGGTCGCACAGAGTTGGACACGACTGAAGCGACTTAGCCGTAGCAGCAGCAGC
This sequence comes from Bubalus bubalis, assembly GCF_019923935.1. Lineage (NCBI taxonomy): Eukaryota > Metazoa > Chordata > Mammalia > Artiodactyla > Bovidae > Bubalus > Bubalus bubalis. Next base: position 79,630,915 of record NC_059172.1, on the reverse strand, counting down.
AGCCTCCTGGGGTCAACCTGCCCTGGATTTCTCATCCACTTCCATGTAGGACTTTTGTAGACAGGATGTAAGGCAGGTAAAGGACTTATGTTGGAAGTGGTTACTTTTGTGAACATTAGGCTTGTGTTCCAGAGATAAGAACATCTGTAAATCAGCCAGATTGAGGGAAGTTAGATACAATCTGACTTGTTATTTTCTTTTAACATACACACAGATAGATGTCTTCCACAAAATAGTTGACCTAAAATTTATTCCTGACTTCTAGACAGTACTATTAAATGGAGTTGAGATTGCTTACAAAGTTATTAAAAGAGATACATCGTATTTTTTAAAGGTAAATCTTCTGAGTTTTTTGTCAATATTTTTGTGAGTTAGATTTTTCATCAGTTTTTTAGTTGAAAATTAAGGGGGTACTGGATACTTTTTAAGCTGTGAATTTCTCTTGAAAGCTAAGAGTTTCACTTACCAAGTCTGTGACTCCATGATGGTGATTAAAATTCACGGAGTCTGTTTCTCAAAAATTTTAGTTACATATTACATGACTGCAATCATAACTTTTCTTACCGACTGATTGTGATACTAGAATGAGGAAGCTTTGCTGTCAGTGCATACTGCAAATGTATTTTAAACACATTCCACATTATTGGATGTATCAATCATATATATTGTATATTAATACATAAGTAAACTTGGTGTGGGTCAGTATATACAAATATATCAATATAAATATTGATTATGTTAATAATATATATGAAATGAAATATATATATGAAATAATATATATGAAATGAAAACTTGGCTAGGTCAGTATCTATATATTTATATGTATAGATAGATAAAGATCTCTAAATCAATATATAGACATACAGACATAGATATAGATACTGACTCAGATAAAATTTATATATATATATTTATAATTTATTATATGTATGTGTATTCCATTTCTTGTAAATGTGGCCTGAGTCAACATATATCTTTATATATAAGAGTGGAGACTTGTCTTGGGTAAGTATATGTACTTAGGTATTTTTATCTATTTGTGTAAAAAAGCAAACAATAAAAATATAGAGAGAATGAGAGAGGAAAAGAAAGTGAGAGAGAGTGAAACCAACTCAGGACACATTTACAAAAAATATTAATAGAACACATACTTAGATTATATGTATCAATATCTCTAATTCTATATGTATCTACCAACCTATGTCAAGTTTCCATATCTACAGGAATATCTATATACTAGTAAATCTATTAATATATCAATTCAGGCCACACTTATAGGAAGTGGTATATATACATATACGTATACATATATATATATGGAAACTTGATCTGGGTCCGTATACATATCTATATCTATAGATCTGTATGCAGATTTCTCTATATAGATATAGATGTCACATTTGTAAGAAATGGAACACAAATACTTGTTCTTTGGTGTTCTGAGCGAGTCCATAAATATGCATCACCATCTTAAGGGAGGTGTAGAGTGAGTCCCCCATCCACTGCCCACATGATAGATCTACATGTGATCTACAGTGAAATGATGGACAAAATGCTTGGATTTTGCCATATCCAGTCATTCTAATGACCAACTCTGTGTTCATTACGATAATGTTAAGCTCTTTAAAAACATTCAGGAATTTGGCTTTTACATGTACAAAATATAAAGACACTTTGACATGAATGATTTAATTAGTTTAAGGAAAGAATCTTGGAAAATATCAATTTAAAGTATATATCTTGAAAATAAGGATTTATATAGATGAAGTTTTTGTGAGGTGGTTATGTGTATTTGTGCAGGGATACTCTGCCTCCATGATTTAAGATAAATTACTATTCTGGGGTAACTAAATGAACAAATACTGAGTTTTTTGCCTGGACCCAGCTGAGTCAAGAGCTGAGCTGCCTTCCAATCAGATGCAGAAGTGTGCATTACCTGCCCACATCTGCAAGACCACTTGTGCCGACCCACACTGCCTGTGCAGCTGGAGAAGTAAGCCGGTCACACTAGGGATGAATGCTCCACTCAAGTGCACCTCACTTTGGATAAAGCCCTCCATCGATTTCTCATGAAGTGAACGTCTGGAGGAAACCCTGGCTACTGTCTTCTGGCGTGCGTGCTCAGTTGTGTCCAACAACTCTTTGCAACCCCATGGACGACAGCCCACCAGGATCCTCCGTCATGTAATTTTCCAGGCAAGAATACTGGAGTGGGTTGTTATTTCCTACCCCAGGGGATCTTCCCAACCCAGGGATCGAACCCACATCTCTTGCATTTGCAGGCGGATTCTTTACCATTGAGCCTAATCTGTCTTCCAGAATCCCAGGCAAATTGCCTTCATAGCCAAATTTTTAACTGACAGGCAGTAAATTTCGACTCTTTAAGGGAGATCAGATGCTGCCCAGTTACCCTAAGGACATCTACAGCTCCTTTGGGTTCTCTGGAAGGGTGAGGTAAATCAATGCTGCTGTCCATGAGGAGGAAATTGGAAAGATGCACTTTTTTGTTGACATGAGTATTGGAGGTAAAGAGAGACCCTTGGAGATCTTAGCACATCAAATCCCTCCTTAGTGGAAAGAAAGTTGCCTTTTAAAATAAACCACCACAATATTGTAAAGTAATTAGCCTCCAATTAAAATTAAAAAAATAAATAAATAAAATTACTCTAAAACTGGGATAAAGCTCCATCCTCTTCTGTGAATGGACGCAGCCAAGCTGAGTGTCATTTAGTCCCCTGCCTGTTGTCATCACACCACACCTGTCCTTGAAGGCAATGGACTTGCAGGATTGAGTTCCAGAGATTTTTTAAAGGGTTGGAGCCTGAGATAAAATTTGAATCAGATTTTTTTAGAACAGATGCCTCTTTAGGTATGGTCTAGGCTGTCTCAGTCTCCTATAATCCTGTTAAACCAGGACACTTTCCAGTTAAAATGCCCTATTATTTTATACCAATGATGAACCCACCCACAGTTGTTTTAAGCAGCCATTGGATTTCAGTACAGTGGACATAAAGGTAGCACCTACCTCTCAGATTTGTTGTGAAGATGAAATGAATCAAGTGTTCAAAGCACTTAGAACAGTGATTGGCACCTGGAAAGTTCTTTGTGAAAGCTAAGTGTTATTTGTTATTATATTAATCACACATTCTGATATTTTTAATCTATTTTTTATCAGTTCATGGATGCAGATTATCCCAAAGAGATAACTCAAGATAACTCATATCCCTGGGATTGGCAAAAAAGTTCATACTGTTTTCTCCATTTTTTACTGTAGAAATAGCATATATGCTATTACTTAGATATGAAAGTAAATTGCATTCATGAAAACTTGTATTTTTTTAAGAGTTCATGTGGAACATCATTATTCATCTAATATGATCATTACCTTTCATTTTATTTCCAAGATTTTTCTACTTCTTTTATGGAAAAGAGAAGTACAAACCTGATCCTAAAACTAAGCAAGTTTCTGTCCTCCTGAATACTAACAGCTGGTTCAACTGCAGAAGTAACTGATTGATGTCTCAGTTGATTGATTGATTCTCACAAAGGAGATGGAAAAACTATTTCTAACTCACCCAAGGAAGGTGAGTTTTCTGAGAAACTAGATATTTCAATATTTTATTTGAATCTCTAGGTAATAACAAGGCTGCTGCTGCTGCTAAGTCACTTCAGTCGTGTCCGACTCTGTGCGACCCCATAGACGGCAGCCCACCAGGCTCCCCCATCCCTGGAACTCTCCAGGCAAGAACACTGGAGTGGGTTGCCATTTCCTTCTCCAGTGCATGAAAGTGAAAAGTGGAAGTGAAGTCGCTCAGTCATGTCCGACTCTTAGCGACCCCATGGACTGCCGCCTTCCAGGCTCCTCCGTACTTGGGATCCTCCAGGCAAGAGCACAAACATATTAACACAACCTTGTTTAACCTCAGTCTGGACATATTCCATGTTGACTAGATCGCACTGCTTTGTGAACTTATACAGCTTAGTTTTAATTGAGTGCTGAGCACATCAAGGTCATAGTTTATCTTCAGGTTTTCACAGAGCAAAACTCTTCACCAATATTCTACGATAGTTCAGTAATTACATTTCTCATAGTAACTACATTCTCAAATATTATGTCTCTGCACCTGCATGCTCAGTCACTTCAGTCGTGTCCAACTCTTTTCAACCCCATGGACTACAGACTGCCAGGCTCCTCTTCCATGGAATTCTCCAGGCAAGAATACTGGAGTGGGTTGCCATGCCCTCCTCCAAGAGATCTTTCTAACACAGGGATTGAACCCGCATCTCTTGTGTCTCCTACATTACAGGAAGATTCTTTACTGCTAAGCTACTGGGAAGCCCAAGAACAAAGTAGGTGCTCAATAAAACATTTTAATAAATGTATGCAGAATTGATGCTGGATGCCAGCAAAACTTGGAAGTCAATAACAAAGTGTGTAGTCAGTTTGACCAACTATGAAAGGGCTCCTCTCTCTGTCCTTCCTGCCAAGATACTAGAAAATTACAGACACGGCAGCAATCCCAGAAATTATTAGAAGCTGAGAGAAAATTTCTGAGTGGTCCATCATGGGAGGATCCACTGATGAGCATGAGAAACAAGAGCCGCTGGGTACAGACTTTTATCACCAAACACCATGTTCTGAGCTGCTTGCATTCCATCCCAGTCCCTAAATTGGCGAAGAGAATGAGCCAGGACCCAGATTTAACTCATCTGAAGAGGCCGGGGAAACTACAGCTCATGGAAACATGAAATCACAGGAGGAATATGTACTTGGAATGCATATGTATGACAAAGGACTTTCATCTAGAATATGTTAAAAGGGCCCTACCAACTGTTAATAAAATGACAAATAATCCACTTAAAAACATACAGAGGTCTTAGATTTTTTTGCAAAGAAAGACATATAAATGATCAATAAACACATGAAAAATGTACTTACCATCAGTTATCAAGAAAAAAAAAATTCTCATAAGGTGCTATATAAAGCCACTAAGTGAAAGTCGTTCAGTCATGCCTGACTCTTTGCGACCCCATGGACTGTAGCCTACCAGGCTCCTCTGTCCATGGAATTTTTCAGGCCAGAATACTGGAGTGGGAAGCCATTCCCTTCTCTAGAGGATCTTCCCAATCCAGGGATCAAAACCAGGTATCCCACATTGCAGGCAGATTCTTTACTGTCTGAGCCACCAGGGAAGCCCAAGAATACTGGAGTGGGTAGCTGACTGTAACCTGCTCTCTAGCCTGTAGGCTCCTCTGTCCATGGGATTCTTCAAGGCAAGAATACTGGAGTGGGTTGCCATGCCCTCCTCCAGGATAAAGCCACTAAAACAACTAATATTAGTAAGACTGACATCACCAAATGTTGATGAAAAGCCAAAATATCTACAGCTCTCATACAACATAGAAATTGCTCACAAAATTAATTTACTGAACCTATGATCTTTTGCAAATATTTTCCCGAGCTCAATGAACACATAATATGCAAAAAGCTCTTTCAAGAATGTCCATAGAATTTTTATTCATGATAGCCCAAGTCTGAGTCATGCTGCTGCTGCTGCTGCTGCTAAGTCACTTCAGTCGTGTCCGACTCTGTGCGACCCCATAGACAGCAGCCCACGAGGCTCCCCCGTCCCTGAGATTCTCCAGGCAAGAACACTGGAGTGGATTGCCATTGCCTTCTCCAATGCAGGAAAGTGAAAAGTGAAAGTGAAGTCGCTGAGTCTTGTCCGACTCTTAGCGACCCCATGGACTGCGGCCCACCAGGCTCCTCCATCCATGGGATTTTCCAGGCAAGAGTACTGGAGTGGGGTGCCATTGCCTTCTCCGAGTCTGAGTCATACAATAGAATATTATATAAAAATGAAAGTGAATGACCCACTGCTACTACCGGCACACCTCGTTTTATTGCACTTTGCAGATCCTGTGGTTTTTTGTTTTTTACCAAGTAAAGATTCCTTAAAATCCTGAATCAAACGAGTCTATTTTCCAACAGAATTTGCTTACTTTGTGCTGCTATGTAACATTTTGGTAACTCTCAAACTATTTCAAACTTTTGAAGTATTGTTATATGTGTTACAGTGGTCTGTGATCTTTGATGTTACTATTATAATTGTTTGGGGATACCATGAACCATACCTGAATAAGATGGCAAGTTTCATTGATAAATGTTGTGTGTGTTCTGACTGCTCCAATAACCAGCTGTTCCCCACCTCCCCCTCTACACAGGCCTATTTCCTGAGAACAACAATATTGAAACTAGGCCAGTTAATCCTCAACGGCCCCTAAGTGTTCAACATGAAGGCCCTCACTTCAAATAAAAAGCTAGAAATGATTCAGCTTAGTGAGGAAAGTACATCAAAAGCTGACTTAGATCAAAAGGTAGGCCTTTTGTACCAAACAGCCAACCTATGAATGCAAAAGAAGAGCTCTCGGAGGAAAATAAAAGTGCTACTCCATGAACACACACATGATAAGAAAGCAAACCAGCTTTATTCTGCTATCACCATACAGCACATGTGGGGACAGTGTGGTCACTTTCCTACATATTCTGGGAGTAACAGAAGGATGTCTACTATCACTGATATTTGTTCAACATAGTCCTGGGACTCTGTTCAAAAATTAAGACAAGAAAAACAATGATGGATATAAAGATGAAAAGGGAAGAGTCCAGATTACCATTATTTTCAGATAATTATATCACTTGCATAGAAAAGTCCAAAGGACCAAAACTCTTTAGGCAGAAATTTCAACATTTTCAAATATAACATAAACATATCAAAATTATTTACATTCCTATATACTCACAATAAAAAAACTAGGTAAAATGTAGAAAGTAAAAGACTAATGGTTACAGTAAAATCTACAATCTATATAGGAAATAATCTTGCAAAAACAGACCTTAAACTTTTAAATAAAATTTTAAGAGTTGTTAGAGATACACAAGAAGCCCAAACACCATATTCATGAATGAATGACCTGATACTCTAAAGATAATCCTTTTCCCAAAATTAACTTATAAATACAATGAAACTTCAATGAAATCCAAACCGTATTATTTGGAAAACAAAAACTGATTTTGAAGCTTTTGTGAAGGAATAAATACAAACAAAAAGCTACAGATTTTAACAAAGCATAAAGATAGAGTTGCACCAGACATTAAGATATCTCATAAAACCATTATAAAACTAACATAGGAGCAGAGATAAGAGCTTATGGAGCCAGATATGAGTCAAGAAACATATCCTTGATATGATAGAGGAGGCATCACAATTTAGAAGGAAAACAAAGAGTAGTAAATAATGCTTAGAGAAAACTGGTATACTATATGGAGAAGATAAAGGTGGATTCTCTTTCCCATTCAGTGTTCATGATTAATGCTCTTTACCATGTATTGGCTTGGCCAAAAAGTTCATTCTGGTTTTTGTAAAATGTTACAAAAAACCCAGACACACTTTTGGCCAACGAAAAGGTAAGTTTTCATTCCAGTCCCAAAGAAAGGCAATGCCAAAGAATGCTCAAACTACCGCACAATTGCACTCATCTCATACGCTAGTAAAGTAATGCTTAAAATTCTCCAAACCTGGCTTCAGCAATATGTGAACCGTGAACTTCCAGATGTTCAAGCTGGTTTTAGAAAAGGCAGAGGAACCAGAGATCAAATTGCCAACATCTGTTGGATCATGGAAAAAGCAAGAGAATTTCAGAAAAACATCTATTTCTGCTTTTTTGACTATGCCAAATCCTTTGACTGTGTGGTTCACAACAAACTGTGGAAAATTCTTAAAGAGATGGGAATACCAGACCACCTGACCTGCCTCTTGAAAAACCTGTTTGCAGGTCAGGAAGCAACACTTAGAACTGGACATGGAACAACAGACTGGTTCCAAATAGGAAAAGGAGTACGTCAAGGCTGTATATTGTCACCCTGCTTATTTAATTTATATGCAAAGTAAATCATGAGAAACACTGGGCAGGAGGAAGCACAAGCTGGAATCAAGATTGCCGGGAGAAATATCAATAACCTCAGATATGCAGATGACACCACCCTTATGGCAGAAAGTGAAGAGGAACTAAAAAGTCTCTTGATGAAAGTGAAAGAGGAGAGTGAAAAAGTTGGCTTAAAGCTCAACATTCAGAAAACTAAGATCATGACATCTGGTCCCATCACTCCATGGCAAATAGATGGGGAAAGAGTGGAAACAGTGACAGACTTTATTTTCTTGGTCTCCAAAATCACTGCAGATGGTGACTGCAGCCATGAAATTAAAAGACACTTACTCCTTAGAAGGAAAGTTATGACCAACCTAGACAGCATATTAAAAAGCAGAGACATTACTTTGTCAACAAAGGTCCATTCTAGTCAAAGCTGTGGTTTTTCCAATGGCCATGTATGGATGTGAGAGTTGGACTGTCAAGAAAGCTAAGCACCGAAGAATTGATGCTTTTGAACTGTGGTGTTGGAAAAGACTCTTGAGAGTCCCGTGGACTGCAAGGAGATCCAACCAGTCCATCCTAAAGGAAGTCAATCCTGGGTGTTCATTGGAAGGACTGATCCTGAAGCTGAAACTCCAATACTTTGGCCACCTCATGCGATGAGCTGACTCATTGGAAAAGACCCTGTTGCTGGGAGGGATTGGGGGCAGGAGGAGAAGGGGACGACAGAGGATGAGATGGCTGGATGGCATCACCGACTTGATGGACACGGGTTTGGATGGACTCCGGGAGTTGGTGATGGACTGAGAGGCCTGGTGTGCTGTGGTTCATGGGGTCGCAAAGAGTCGGACACAACTGAGCAACTGAACTGAACTGAACTGAATCTGCTGGCCACAAGGAAGGATTATATTGATACTTCCTATCCTACTTGCAGTAGGTGGAGCCACATCACTAGCTCCAGGCAATGAACTGTAAGTGGTGGTGACATGTGGCTCTTCTAGGATGGGAACATTTAATTGCCTGCACAAAACCCTTCAGGTGTCTTTTTCCATCCAACATAGCAACTGATAGAACTCAAAACTATGGCTCCTCTGGGAAACGGGGTTACTGCCACAAGCAGAGGCCCTCTGTCCAACCACGATGGTTGCATAGCACGAGTAAGAAGTAAACCTTTGTTGTTTTAAGAGACATTAAAGGATTCCGGGCTTACAATCACAGAATAATTTAACCCATCCTCTCTGGTATAAACCATGTATAAAATTAAACTTTGAATGGATTTAGGAATCTCAGTTTTCTTGCAGGTTCTTCTGAACCTCATTTCTGTTGATGGTAAGTAGTCATCAAATATTCAACTGTTATTTAGCAGACTCAAAAGATTTTCCTTTTACCAGCAAATTGTGCAAACTGTCCAAAGCAAATTGTGGCATGTGTGACAACCAGTGTGTCCATCAGTTCAGTTTAGTTCAGTCACTCAGTTGTGTCCGACTCTCTGCTACCCCATGAATTGCAGCACACCAGGCCTTCCTGTCCATCACCAACTCCCAGAGTTCACTCAAACTCACGTCCATCAAGTCAGTGATGCCATCCAGCCATCTCATCCTCTGTCATCCCCTTTTCCATAGATGACCCCATAGTGGCCTTCTAAAGCTGCTCCCCACAACATCACATTAAAATGTTCCTCTGTTAATGGAGGCCAAAACTCTGTGCTTAGGGAGTCTGTGGGGTTTCACATTCTCTGTTCTCACCTACAGCAAATTACACTGTATTAAGCCTTGGTGAGTCCCCAACTGCCTTGTTCAAACCTTCACTAAAGGAGATAATGGCCACCTGTGTTCACATTTGTTTCGGACTACTGACCTGATAGCTCAGTTGGTAAAGAATCCACCTGCAATACAGGAGACCCCAGTTCAGTTGCTGGGTCAGGAGGATCCCCTGGAGAATGGATAAGCTACCCACTCCAGTGTTCTTGGGCTTCCCTTGTGGCTCAGTTGGTAAAGAATCCGCCTGCAATGCAGGAGACCTGGGTTCAATACCTGGGTTGGGAAGATCCCCTGGAGAAGGGAAAGGCTACCACTCCAGTATTCTGGCCTGGAGAATCCAATGGACTGTATAGTCCATGTGGGTCACAAAAAGTCCAACGACTGAGCAACTTTCACTTTCACTTCCAGTTTTCACTGACCTGATCAAACTGCTCAGTGCCTAGATGGACTCTGCGTGCCCTCTAGTGGTGTTATATGCACATGACCACCGCTGGCTTGGCTAAGAGTGATAGGTCTGTCTTCCCTGACTTTACTAGGCCTTGTTTGCTACTCTACAGGGGCTTCCTTGATGGTTCAGGCTGTAAAGAATCCACCTGCAATGAGAGACACCCAGGTTCAATTCCTGGTTTGGGGAAGATCGCCTGGGTAAGAGAGCAGCTACCCACTCCCGTATTCTTGCCTGGAGAATTCCATGGACGGGGGAACCTGACAGGCTACAGTCCCATGGGGTCCCAAAGAGTCAGACAGGACTGAGCGACTAACACACACACACTACACCACATAGCCTTGAAGCATTTGGTATTTTACACTCAGGACACACTATAGTCCTGGAAACTTGTTCTATATCTAATAATGATAATTAATCTTTAGCATTAAGACATAAGAAAATATCTGGATAGAGACATATCAAGATGTTAACAGTGGTCACCTCCTGAGGAGGGAAGCTGAATGAGTGAGGGGCTGCATTTCATACTTCTGAGTGTTTTTTATGTTGTTTGTTTGCTTGTTTAAACAAGTGAGCACATGTTCCTGCATTATTTTTAAGTAAACGACTTTTAAGATAAGTCTTTGGACTAGCCCTTTATGGTTTATAGTCTGCTTTTGGTCTGTTACCTCCTTGGAACCCATGGCTATCCTGCGAAGTACTTTCCTATTTAGCTGTCAGAGAACTCTTACTGTGCGACATGTGCAGGCACTTTCCAGGCAAATCTATGTTTAATCTTCACAACATTCCTACCATGTAGGTGTTATTGCCACCATTTTACATGGGAGGAAATTAAGGCATAGGGATGTGAAGCGACTTGTTCAAGGTTCACAGCTGTAAGTGGCCAGAGGCACGAAATAGAAGCACAGAGACGAAGGAGCCTGTCCAAGGGCAAGCAAGTGGAAGAAAGGGATCAAACCCGGGTCTCCAGACTTCCCCTCCCAATCAAAAGATAAACTGGCTACCTGTGGGGCCCTGGCTTCACTTAGGCTTCCTCTGAAGTTCTGTCCTCACGTGCTAGGCAAGCACGCTTGCATAATTTAGAAGAAAGAAGGGTCAAAATATTCCTATGGGGACCTTCAGTTCAGTTCAGTTCAGTCGCTCAGTCGTGTCCGACTCTTTGCGACCCCATGAATCACAGCACGCCAGGCCTCCCTGTTCATCACCAACTCCTGGAGTCTACTCAAACCCACGTGCACCGAGTTGGTGATGCCATCCAACCATCTCATCCTCTGTCGTCTCCTTCTCCTCCTGCCCCCAATCCCTCCCAGCATCAGGGTCTTTTCCAATGAGTCAACTCTTCGCATGAGGTGGCCAAAGTACTGGAGTTTCAGCTTCAACATCAGTCCTTCCAATGAACAACCAGGACTGATCTCCTTCAGAATGGACTGGTTGGATCTCCTTGCAGTCCAAGGGACTCTCAAGAGTCTTCTCCAACACCACAGTTCAAAAGCATCAATTCTTCGGCGCTCAGCTTTCTTCCCAGTCCAACTCTCACATCCATACATGACCACTGGAGACCTTAGTGTACATTTAAACTAAAGAAGCTACTAAGGTGAAAGGTGACCTGAGACTATGACTTTATTGAGCTTTATTGGAAACAGTTTGAAACCAAACTGTTATGAAACCAAAACAGAATTTCCAAATCCACTTATATTACACGCTTGCTAGCTATGTGACCTTGGGTAATTCACTTAACCTCTCTGATCTTCAATTTCTATATTGCTTTAAAAACACATATAAATAGATTCACATGAAAGTGATGTCGCGAAAGGACCTGCTATAGCCCCTGATTTAGAATGGGTGTTTAGTAAGTATTCACATGATATATTCTTGGCCCTGGAAGTTAAAAGGGGGACCAGGGTGGGTGTAGGTCATCCTGGGGTCATAGGGCATTATCTTCTAAAGAACTTTAAAACCACATGCAGACCCACGGGTTCTCAGCTACCCTCCTCTGTGCAATCACCCTCCCCACACTAACCGGCCCCTCCCATCTCTTCCCATTGAGAGTTGCTGCCTGTGGTGAGCATGGTGACAACCCCAGATACCTCCGCACCTGAATCCCTGGACTTTTGTGAATATGCGAATCTACACGGCAAACGAGGTTTTACACGTGTGACGAAGGTTCAAGGCTTCGGGCTGGGGAGAGTATCAGGGGTTATCCACGTGGGCCCAATCTAATCACAGTAAGTCTCCTACGTACAATACCTTCAAGTTGCAAACTCTCAACTTTTTATTTTCTCAAAAAGAAAATGAGTTCACGTGTCCAATCACGTAAGTTAGTTCACGTGTCTGGTGTACAGTTTCAAACGCATGCATCCTCTACAAGGGGCTGTGCTTCTGTGCACTGTTTTGCACAGCACTGAAGACCATACAGTACTGTGCCATCTTTATTTCAGGCCTAGGGCATCTGGACACGAGCCCAAAAGCAGCGTGACGCAGCTGGCACTGCTGTCCTTTCCAAGGTGCTGTACTGAAGATTCAAAGATTTTATGTGTGTTTGCTGTTTTTCATGTACTATTTGTGTGAAAGTGTTATAAACCTATTACAGTACAGGACTATATCGCCAATTGTGTTAGTTGGGGACCTAGGCTAAGTCTTGTGGACTTATGAACAAAATGGAGTTGGGAATGCACTCTCGGAACAGAGCACGTTCATATATAGGGGACTTGCTGCTGCAGAGAACTTCTCCCAGCTGCCGTCAGGGAAAGACATTAAGGACAGAAGGGTTAGAGAGGAGTGAAGGGCTTGAAGACGGAGGACCGGGCCACAGCCGACGCGTCCAGGCTGCCTTGGGAAGCTGAAAGCAGCGAGGCACGTGATGCCCCCGGGAGCCCCCGGCAGGAGACAGAGCCGTGCTGACACCTGGATTTTAGCTCGGGGAGACCCGTGTCAGACTCCAGACTGCACAGCTGTAAGAGAACGCACGTCTCGTCTTAAGCCGTGGGCTGGCGGTAGCAGCCGCAGGAAACTCACACGTGGCCGGAGTGGGGAGCAGGTCTCCAGCGGGCTGGCGCGCGTCCTCCTGAGAGTCCGGCTTTAAACGTGAGATGCCCGGACCAAGGCGGGGGGAACAGGACCGAGTGGAGGCCTGAAGAGAGAGACGGTTCTTTCAGGGTCCAGCGGGGAAGGGAGGACAGGGCTCCGGAGTCTGCGTGGGGGAGAGATGGGGGAAGGCAGCTGGTTTTCTCTGTCTGGTTTCCATCAGGAAGCGTCTGCAGAGGTGAAGGTGTCAAAGCAGGGACAGGAAGAGGGGAGAGAAGGTATAAAGAGAACCGGCTCTGGGGTAGAAACAAGAGAGATCCATGGACACGCGGAAGGGCCATTATAAGGAGTCTGGGATGAGTGAGATCAACGTGCTTTGGGTTTTTGTTTTGTTTTGTTTTGCACAGAAATTGAGGTGACTTCCCTGTGGTAAGAAGTCATGTCTCTTGATGTAGCAAGATGGGACGTGAGGCCAGACCCCCAAGAGTGGAGAAGATGTAGAAATCACATAGCTCAGGAGAAACAAAAACCCAGATGCCTGATCACAGAGCCGAGCTCCTTGAGGAGGGAAGAGAATTATGGCAAATTCAGTCAGCAGGGACTCCTCCGGTGGTGGAGCGGTGAAGACTGTGCTCCCAGTGTGGGCGGTTACAGCTGATCCCTGGTCGGGGAGCTGAGACCCCGCATGCCACACGGTGGGGCCAAAAACCAGAAACCTCAGTCAGCAGCTTCCCCCGTCCAGAAACGGAGCCACTTGGAGCAAACGCCTATCTCCTGCCATGTCTGTCCTCACGAAAGGGAAAGTCGCTCAGTTGTGTCTGACTCTTTGTGACCCCACGGACTACACAGTCCCTGGGATTCTCCAGGCCAGGATACTGGAGTGGGTAGCCTTTCCCTTCTCCAGGGGATCATCCCAACCCAGGGATGGAACCCAGAGATCGAACCCAGGTCTCCTGCACTGCAGGTGGATTCTTTACCATCTGAGCCATCAGGGAAGTCCAACATGGGTCTCTGTCAAATGGTTTTGGGCAGTTATTGAGTATCATTGGATCATTTTTTTCTCCATTTTGTCTTATCCTCAACATTCTGAAGTTGGGAGGGGATGTGAAGTGGTGGCAGAGTCAGGGAGGTAAATGGGAATGTTTGAAGTTAAAAACAAGACAGAGATTGGATCCTGGTTGCCAACTGTAACCACCCTCTCGTGTGCCTGGGCCATCTCTGCTGCTCAGCTGGGATTTAGTGGCCTCATTTGCCTGTTGTGTTCACTTTGCTACCCCATAGACTGCAGCATAGCAGGCTTCCCTGTCCTTCACTGTCTCACTGGAGCCTGCCCAAGTTCATGTCCATAGAGTCAGCGATGCCATCTAACCTCTGTTGGACTTGGATTGCAGCACGCCAGGCCTCCCTGTCCATCACCAACTCCTGGAGTTTACCCAAACTCAGGCCCATGGAGTCAGTGATGCCATCCAACCATCTCATCCTCTGTCATCCCCTTCTCCTCCTGCCCTCAATCTTTCCCAGCAGCACGGTCTTTTCCAATGAGTCAGCTCTTCGCGTGAGGTGGCCAAAGTATTGGAATTTCAGCTTCAGCATCAGTCCTTCCAATGAATATTCAGGGTTGATTTCCTTTAGCATTGACTGGTTTGATCTCCTTGCAGTCCAGGGAACTCTCAAGAGTCTTCCCCAACACCACAATTTGAAAGCATTGATTCTTCGGCGCTCACCCTTCTTTATGGTGTCACATCCGTACATGACTACTGGGAAAACCATAGCTTTAACTACATGGACCTTTGTCGGCAAAGTGGTGTCTCTGCTTTTTACTATGCTGGGTTTGTTATAGTTTTCCTTACAAGAAACAAACGTCTTTTAATTTTGTGACCAGAAAGGATCAAACCCATGCCCTCTGCAGTGGAAGCATGGAGTCTTAACTGCTGGAGCACTAGGGAAGTCCCCCACTTATCTGTGTTTTTAATACAGACTCTGGTATAGAGCTGAGACTGAGAATTATTGTCTTAATTTGAATCTTTCCTCACCAGGAGGACAAAGGGGAGATTACCAGGAAAGATAAATGGAAAGGAAAGTGTGAATCAGATTTCTGGACCTCAGTTTAGTTACCTTTAAAATGAGGATAATAGACCCTTCTTCCTTGGGTTATTATGAAGCTTAAGGGAGGCAATATGAAATAAACATCTAACACTGGACTCCTACAGATTGAAGACACTTAGTACACACATTCCACTCACTTAAGAGTAAAGGCTGCCAGCTTCATGCAGTGTTTAATACAGCTGGTTTGTGTGATCTTTAACTTAACCACTTATGCTCTATGTGAAGGGTGTGTAAGTTACACCCTGACTGCCCTGAGCTCTGGATGCTGAAGAAAGCTGGATGGAAATTACTTCATCACTCAGTGGCTTAACCTTGAAGCACTTCTCTTTCTGGAAACGTGGAGCTTTTCAACATTGCTGACTCAATTTACAGAATGAGCACAAGAAGAAGCATAACTTAATCACATTTGCAATGCAGAGAAGAGTGCACAGGAGGGTTTACATGCGACTTTCAAATGCGCTGTCTCATCCAATCTCCCTGAAGCCATGTGAGGGAGAAGTTAATGTCCCAGTTACATAGATGTGGAAGTTGAGGCCCAGAAGAACTAAGATGATTTGCTAAAAGTTACCTAAGTAGGAAGTGGCAGAACTGCGAATTGAACTCAGTTAGTATTAGTATGATTTCATGTCTGATGGTCTTTACCTTCACCACCAATGATTCCAACAATCATCTGTTCATTTGGTCAGAGGGTAGAGACATCCATGCTGATCACCACAGTTCAAAAATGCATGATGCAGGGAACATTTTTGCCTGTTCACAAACTATTCAAAGATGCATCCACTTCACTGGGTACACTGCACTTGGTGTGTGCTCTTTCTTTTACGGGCTCACACTGCCCATTGGCAAACTCCTACTCAGCCTTGAAGACTCAGGCCTCCCTGAGCACCTCCAGGTAGCTTTCCCGGCTACCTATGCCACCCCAGCTAGCCAGACACATTCTCCTCCTTTTTCCTTTTCTTTAAAGCTCAAGGGAAAACAAGCTGTATCTATGCAATCAGTTTCTTCTTGGGCCTAGAAAGCAAAACAGCTATAAAACGACGACTTGCTACCTCTGGAGTGGAGCAGCACATTGGATGGTGAGACAAGGTTGCTGTCTACAGGGGGTGGCAGGATGGAGACAGGATGACCCTTCGCAGCCTTTCACTGTCTCTGTCCAAAACTAAATTTCCACTGTCTCCTTTACTTGCTCTGAAACTCGCAGGAAACAAAACCTTCATTTTAAAAAATGTCAGTTTTTTTTTTCTTCTAGTAGGAAATTGGCTTAAAAGGCCAAGTGAATGGTCCCCAAGTTCACACTAAAGTGGAAATGACTGATAGCTGGTCTTTTCCCAGAAGCAGATTTTCAGAGAAGGGAGGGCCTGAGAGAACTCTGTGTCCTGGAAGGGAGGTGCAGACACCATGGAGGTGAGTGTCAGTCACACACAGAGAAAGGATTCACAAAGCAGAAGCCAGAGACCCTGACAACAAGCGTGGCCTTCTCCACCTCTGTACTGGGGCTGGACCTGTCATCTGGGATCCAAGTCCAAAATTCTGCTTCTTTTTTTTTTTCCTTTTATGTGTATATTTTTTTCTTTTTAATTTATTTTTTTTATTGAAGGATAATTGCTTTACAGAATTTTGTCATTTTCTGTCAAACCTCAGTGTGAATCAGCCATAGGTATACAACACAACATTTACACAAACACTAGAGAACCGAGTTCACTAGAGTTTGGGATTCTTGTCTAAATCATTCCTCATTATGTTCAGGAGAAAGTACATGGATAAACCTTATAAACAACACAGTGAATCACAGTAACTCAACACAGGGCGTTCTCATTTAGGGAGAAACGGTTTTTTCACTGAAGACCCAATCAATGCACAGAAAGCCACATCATGACTAAGTCAGGTACCCAGGGAGGGTTAACATGGAGAACGGCTTGAACCACTTGGAAAAAGTTAGAACATGGGGACAAGGACCAGATCCCACATCTCTGCACATCCATATTCCGCTTCCTCTGAGGACAAGCTCAAATTCTGCCTCCCTCAGGAAGCCTTCCCTGATTCTACCCACCCTACACTTTCCGCCAGACTCCCGCAGTATTTCACCTGAACCGCTGTTAACTTGTCTCCTGCCGGGAGCAGGAGCTCCGCCCGTGGCAAAGGTCATGAGGAAGGAGGCTCGGCATACGCAAAGCCTCAGGAGTCCCCCTGGAAATTCTTGAGCATCTACCCCCAAAACCAGAGTCTGCCTACTTTCTGCTTTGTGCTTTCACCTACACCTCTGACTTTACGGGGGGCTGTCCCCCACTACCTCTCTCTGAAAAAAGAGTTAACTTACAGCTCCAGTTACTAATTCCTGGGTGTGACAGTGTTTCAACCTACAAACTCCTTTGGCAGTCCTCTAGCCTGCCTGAATAGGTTTTTCCGGCCACATATGATTGCTCAGAGCCTCCCAACTGTGAGAGGCAGGAGATGTTCTAAACTGTCTAAACACAGATTCCTTTGAGCAGTTAAAAGATTGATTAGAAATTGTATTGGTGAAGGGATTTTCACTTGTTGGGCCAATGTTTGCTGCTAAGTTTCCATATCCCTTACCTGCTGTGTCCCTGGCAGTGTATTGATTAATATAATTGGTGTAAATAGTAGCTTTAATGTTTGTAACCTGGGACCCTTGAGTTAATTCTTTGTCTTGTTATAGCCCACCACACCTTTGCCCTGTAGGAATGCAACTTTATCTAATGCTTTTGGAGGGTGGCGCCTGACTAATCACCTTTAGAGAAAAATAAGTTTTCTGTAGAAAGGGTCTTAAAATGTTAACAGGCCTCCGGGCCAGAAGATGATGCAAATCACCTAAACTTTTGCATATGATAAGTTGCAGGAAGAAAGCCTGGCTTACTGCATGATTCTACCCCTTCCCCCATTATCCTCTATGCATAACTTAAGGTATAAAAACTACTTTGGAAAATAAAATGCGGGCCTTGTTCACTGAAACTTGGTCTCCCCATGTCGTTCTTTCTCTCACCTTCTGGCTGAATTATTCAGCCTCTTTTCTCCACTAAATTTTCTCACTGAGCTATCCTTATTTCACCACTTTTTATATCTTTAATTAACGCTTAATTGATCTATTGTTTCCTGATCGCCGAAGCTGTCTCCCCTTCGAATTCCCTGGATCCACCGGGGCTGGACCCCGGCAAGTCTCCAATAACCTAGTACCCAGCACAGCACCTGGCACACAGGAGGTGTCAGGAAATACTTCTTGAGTGAATGTGAGAATCTACATCATAAACATTCATCGGCTCTCTAGATAGGTTCTAACCCAAGCCGTGTTTCTTCAGCTTGTTTTAAAAGCTGTTAAAAGACTTCAGGAGGGAACTGAAGCACTTACCAAAGCCTCTCAAATACAGATATTATTAACACATTAACACATGCTGTACATGTTGGCATATACATTTAAGCACAAGAACAGCCTGCCTTTACAGAATACAGTTGACCCTTGACCAACACAGGTTTAAACTGTAGGCCTACTCACACTTGGACTGTTTTCTTCTTTATCCCTCATTTTATTTATTGGGATATAATCGTTTTCCCACGGTGTGTTACTTTCTGCTGCACGGTGAGATGAATCAGCTGTATGTACACACGTATCCCTTCCCTCTGGGAGCTCCCCTCCCAGCCCACACCCCCATCCCCACTCCTCTAGGTCATCACAGAGCTGAGCTCAGCTCCCGCGCAGACAGCAGGTGCCCACCAGGCGTCTGTTTGATACATGGGAGTGTATGTATGTTGATCCTAGTCTCCCAGTTCACCCCACTGGATTTTCTCAATAATAAATACTAGAGTATGACAGGATTGAGCATTGGTTGAATCTGCCGACACGGAAGTGAAGATACAGAGGAACTGAGTATTACAGAGGGCTGACTATAAATTACATGCAAATTTTCGGTTGCACAGAAGGTCAGCACCCCAACCCACCCCCTTGGTAAGAATCAACTGTATATATGTTGTGCTTAGTTGCTCAGTTGTATCCAACGCTTTGAGACGCCATGGACAGTAGCCCACCAGGCTCCTCTGTCCATGGGATTCTCCAGGCAAGAATACTGGAGTGGGTTGCCATGCCCTCCTCCAGGGGATCTTCCCAACTGAGGGATCAAACCCAGGTCTCCCATGTTGCAGGCAGATTCTTTACCATCTGAGCTACTGGGGAAGCCCAAGAATCCTGGAGTGGGTGGCCTAACCCTTCGCCAAGGGATCTTCCTGACCCAGGAATCAAAACAGGGTCTCCTGCATTGCAGGTGGATTTGTTACCAACTGAGAAACCAGGGAAGCCCCAACTGTTATATAAACATGTGTGAATGAATCTATTCAGAGCCCTTGTGTGGTAGCAGTGGATATGCACATAGAGTCAGAATTAGTGGGACCGAGGACCATGGTTCAAAAAGCAGGCCCAAGGGCCCCTGCCCAGCATAGCTGCTGCAGAGCCACATTGTCTGGGAGTCCTCTCTGAGTCCTTTGGGCGTACACAAGGCATCCTGTGCCCCTTCTTCCTGTCTTCTCCATCCACACAGCCAAGGTCTCCCAGCTGCTGCAGGCCTGGACCTACAGCTCCATCTGGGCCAGCCAGGTGCTGGAGGGGAGACTAGAAAATAAGTCCTGATGAGTCAATCATAGCTGCCAGTTCAGCCTCTAAACACACACCCTACGATTGAATCCTGGCTCCTCCACAATGTTAGCACGTGTCTTATATAAGCCATCTCATGTCTCTGGATTTGATTTTATCTGCAAAGGGCAGGTAGAAGTAGCATCCACCCTCCAACGCCTTGTGAGCATGGGCCAAGGTCATATACATATAGCACATAAGTCTGGGATATAAAAAGTATTTAGCAAACGATCGTTATTATCATTACCATCAGAACTGTTTTCTGTGTCTTTCCAAGGAAAATCCAGCTGTGGACTGGGGCTTTCTATTGCATTGATGCCAAAACCACATCTTCCAGAATCTACTCTAGGACTCCCAGATGCATCCAACCTTGTCACAGTGCACACAAGCACACATGTTCCAGACCTACAACAATGAGGGGGGGGTGGGGTAAGTGCAGAGATTCTCCAGTTAGACTCCTTAGTCCCAAGACACCTACCACTAATCAAACAATATTCTACTGTTTAAGTTAACACAGCCTCAGCCTCTGACATACCCAGAAATGCTGTTTATTAACTTCAGAATTAGCCTCCTATTCCTTATCCTCGACAATTTTGCAAAAGTAAATATGTAAAAGCCCCAAAAGCAGAGTAGCAAATTGTACTTTTTTCCATTGAAAGGCTCCCCCGTTTGAGGGTACTCGATCACATTATAACATTGCAGAACTGTCAGAGTGTAATTAGCCTGCATTGCTTCACATTCCTGGTGGGGCAATTGTTTAAGACACAGCTTTATAAGGGACCAAATGAAACAGGAGAGACCTGTGATGCTGTGATCTTCAGGGTACCCGTCAGGGGAAGGGGCAGAAGGCAGGCCGGGAGAGGCAGTCTTTGAAGACAAGGAAGGCCATGTTCAGCCTGAAGATGCTCCCACTTCTGCTCTTACTCCACGTGCAGCTTTCCAGGGCCTTTCCAGTATCTTTTGCATCCCTAGAAGAGAAAAACAGAAACATTGTTCAGGTACCTCAACTATCATTTAGGTGGGTGGTTGATTTGCTGGTGATGAGAAAATTTTGGGGTTATCCTCTCTTTTTAGTTGAAACCGCCTGAAGGAATTATGTGAATGATTTGCTTGAGGCTGAACATCTTGTTTCAATGATTAGGAAAGTTCCAAACGGGGCTCTCTGAAAGCCGGGCGTGCAAACATGCTGGACTCTTCAAACCCTTGGAAAACAACGGCTGCCAAGCTGCTCCAGCAGGGAAAACCTTTTAGAAGGAATGGTTTTAATTATAAACTGATTTTCTTTCTCACTTACCTAAGACTTCCTTTCTAGAATGTCTGCAATGCAGTTACTACATGATTGGTGCTTTCTTGTATGAACTTGTTTGTGCAGCCAAATATCTCAGGCGTACAAGAGAGTGTGAGGATGGGAAACTATAAGAAACCAGAAATCAGTTCATCATGTGGTGTTATTTCCTAAAATCAGACTATGGGGCTGTTTATAAACTCTTGGAAGCATTGTAATAAACAAAACTGATAGCTTTTTCCCCATTATTTAACAGTATGAAAGGCCAAGTCTTTAAAGAAAAACAAAGGAATGCTGTCAGAAATTTGTCATGCACAATTTTCTCAGCATTACAGTTTTAGAAAAGCATTTTTTTCTTGTTGATTCTTTTTGTTTGACTTAAAAAAAAAAAATACTTCTTACCATGATACAGTAACCCATGGCTGATAGCCAGAAGTGATTAAGTACTTATTCTGCACAGGGTGTCCTGCTCAGCATTTCTCAAATATTGTCTCATTTCATCCTACAGCAACCCTGTGATGACAGATTATTAATTCCACTTTAGAGATAAAAATGAATCTTAAATTATCTAAGTGATGTGTCCAGGACACACAATTAATCCGTGGCAGAGCTAAGTTTTGAACCCAAAGCTATCTGATCTCAAAATTGCTGTGTCCTGTGTCACTTGCAAAGTGCCACTTAAGGATGCTTAAGGTGAAAGAAAGAAGTCTCATAATTGGCTCATTAACAACCTTCAGAACCTGTACTTAATGAGTTCTGGCCCCTCTTGAAGAGTTACTGTGGTGAATAAAAGGCTAATGAGAGTGATGCTGCTGTTACTCCAAAACATGTTTGGTGTTCTTCTCTTAAAATTCTCAGTTCTCATTTGGGAAGCAGCGTGGTGAATTGGGACCCGATTATCATCTTGGCAAGTTCCTTATTTTTTTGCATCTTCATGTCAGTGTGAATGATTAACCCTCCTCTACAATAGTGAAAAGAGGATAAAAAAAGAGAATCTGCGTTGCTGCAACTAATACTTCAAGAAGTCAATAAATGCTTATGCTGTTTTGTTTTGTTTGCTTTTTAATAAAAACAAGAAGGCAGTCTCCTAACTGTATACTAGCATTTTGCTTGAGATTGCTTAAGATGTCTATCTTACCCTTCATGAAATACCTATTTTTAGGAATAATAGTAACTGTAGCACTGAAGGGATAAACTGTTCTTTCCAGTAGGCCCTTTTCTCTCAAAGTCAACCAGCAAATTTGTGCTTTTATCTTTGTGGTGATCAGGTTATTAGCCCTGGTTTGACCTCTGTAATAACTTAAAAAGGAATGCAAAACCCCAGAGAACTGAAGGCAATTTCACAGCAAATCCCTTATATGTTTGTCTTTTTCCAGAATTACCTAGAGAAGTTCTACCAATTGCCAAGGTTCAAATATAAGTCTGAAAGGAAGAGCAAAACTAATGTGATTGTTGAGACACTTAAAAGAATGCAGCAATTCTTCGGGCTGAACGTGACAGGGAAGCCAAATGAGGAAACCCTGGAGATGATGAGAAAGCCTCGCTGTGGAGTGCCCGACTCGGGCAGCTTTATGAGAACCCCAGGAAACCCCAAGTGGGAAAAAACTAAGCTGACCTACAGGTGATATTTCTCGAGTTTCAGAGATTATTCACTGAGCCAGTGTTCACTGAACTCTTACTGTGTTAGACACTGAATCAGAACTTGGACTCCACTAGAGACAAGTAAATATCCCTGTTCTTACACAGTTTAGATTCTAGTGAATGAATGAGAGGATAAAGTGGCGAAGATCCCATGGGTTCTTATCAATCCAAAGCCTGCCATTTTTGGTCTCCTTTCTCTAACAGTCTAAAGAGGACTATGGCAAAGTTAGGCTGTCTGTCCAAGAACTCATGTCAGTGGCTTGTGGTTTAGTCACTAGGTTATGTCTGACTGTTTATGACCCCGTGGACTGTAGCCCACCAGGCTCCTCTGCCCATGGGACTTCCCAGGCAAGAATACTGGAGAGGGTTGCCATTTCCTTCTCCAGGGGATCTTCCCGATCCAGGGATCAAATCCGAGTCTCCAGCATTTACAGGCAGTCTCCCGAATTGCATGCAGGTGAATTCTTTACCACTGAGCCACCAGGGACCCCCCAAAAGACTTAATCATTGCTGGAGATAATCTAGCCTCACTTTTCATCCATTTTGAAGATAATAACAGTAATAATGATACACTATATTTATTGAAGACTACTATTTGCCAAGTAGTGAACTAAATGCTTTATATATATTTACTCTCACAAAAGCCTTATGAGAGGGGTACTATTTTACCATCCTCATTTTATGAATAAGGAAGTGGAGTTTAAAGACATGTAGTAACTTGTCCAGAAGCCAGGTCTGTCTTCAACCCTAAGTCCTTCACCCACTCCTTACACAGTGTTCAGTGGTAGCATGTTACACATGCAACAAACTCCAAACTAGAGCAATTGAATCTACCGAGGGACTGCTGTTCTAAAGACTAATGTGCCTTCTCATTTTGAAGGATTGTGAACTATACCTCGAACTTGACAGAGACGGATGTGGAAGCAATTATTGAGGACGCCTTTAAAGTCTGGAGTGAAGTGTCACCCTTGACCTTCAACAGGACCTTGGACGAAGAAGCAGACATCCAGATTTCTTTTGCCCAAAGAGGTGGGCTCAAAGAAGTCAGGCTCAATGTTGCTTTCTCTGGCTAAACTGAAAAGTGGCTAAAACCTAATACAACTTGTTTTATTTCAGATCATGGGGACAATTCCCCATTTGATGGACCCGATGGAATTCTTGCTCATGCCTTTCAGCCAGGCCCTGGTATTGGAGGAGATGTTCATTTTGATGCAGAAGAAACATGGACCAAAACCTCTGAAAGTAAGTTAACCAAGGTTATGTCCACATGTAGCTTCTAAGTGAACTTTCCCATATTAGAATTTGCACGTCTACATGCACACACACACACACACAAACACACATTATTCTTATTACCTTAAGATACTAAGTTAATTTAGGTGAGAAAAAATCTTAAAAGCTAAATCCTGACCTTGTTTCCTAAGGCAGGAGTCAAAACAACAAATCATGGCTAAGTCCTTCCTGTTCCTATTTGTATAAATGAAGTTTTATTGGGACAGGGCCACATACTCTTCTTTTTATGTATCATCTATGACGACTTTCATACCACAATATCAGAGCTTATGGCTCACAAAATCTAAAATATTTACTATCTGGACTCTCATTAAAAAAAGTCTGCTTACCACTGATTTAGGGCATATCTTTATTTTAATATTGTGAAATTTTATGATGTTTGAAAAGATTTTTACTTTTGGAAATTCAGAAATAATAAGGTTTATTTAGAAAACTGTCCTACTTAGGAAAGAGCAGCCATCTAGATATTCTTGTTTATCTAGTCATTTCATCTTAATAGAGCTATTTTTTCAAAGATATGTTCCCATATAGCAAACTACCCCCTTCAGGAGAAGACTCAGGGTAAGAATAAGATCACCTGGAGGGAATAACTGAGTGGTGCTTTAAAAGGTTATAAGGTAACAAGAGGCCATGGGACAGTTTTTTGAAAATAATAAGAAAGGAACATTTTATCTTCACTTAGGACCTGTTCCTCCCACCATTTCCTCAACATCAATGATCTAAGTATTTATTCTATCTAAATCCCTGTGCTTGGAGCTGTGTGTTCACAAAGATAATAAACTCTCCCCATGACTTCGGATTCTTGTTGCCCTTCCCACCAGGTCAGATGGTCACTACTGCTCACCTGATCCAGAATCCCACCTGGACTGTTCACCTCTGGTCTCTGTCCCTCTAATTCTCCCCAACACTGCAAGGAGTTTTGTTCTTGGAAAGCTCATGTCCACATTTGGAAAGCCTGGTATTTACATTTTCTAGGCCAAATATGTCCGTTTGACACTGAAAGCTCTTGGGGATCACCCAACATCATCTTTCATGGCTTGTCTTCACATTTCACACAGAGCAGCCACACTGCAATTCACTGTCCCCAGATGACAGCATCTGCTTTCCAACCATCCTACGTTGGCTCACGTTGCTTCCTCTTCCTGAAATGCCCTTGCCCACGCCCAAAGCCCCAGCTTTCAAAGTCTCTATTTTTCCATACTATGTCAATTGGTATGGAAACACCCCATTTTGTCTTCTTCTCAGAATCCTAGTAGCCTTTGTTTTGTCTTCTCTGACTTCCCTCCTCATTATTCCGCACATTCAAGTTGTTTGCACGTGTCTCCCTGGCTAGTCTATGCATCATGATAAATCCCCCAGAGCCCCTTGCCCAGTACTTTAGGCACTCAAAGATGTTTTTTGAAGCATTCATGAAGGCAAGGTGGAAGGATGTGATGATCAAGAAAGTAAGTCTTAGAGCATGGGTAGAATATTCAAGGCTAATTATCATCAGGAAGTGTTGAACACTGGAAAGAGCACAGGGCTTGCTATCATAACCGGGTTCAACCCCAGCTACCAGTTATTAGTTGCAAGACAAATAACAAGGTTCCAAAATCTCTGGGCTTCAGTTGCTTTCCTATAGAAGTATTTCTAATAATACTTCATAAGAAGGTTGCTAAGATTAAATATTATTACAATGACTAGCATATAAGAAAGTGCTCTACAACTATGATTTTTTTTTTTTAAAGTAGGCAGTGTTAGAAAATTCCTGTGTGTTTGTGAGATGGCACGTAGACCAGCTGGAGGGAAGGGTTCACATCAGACATCCAGTCCTCAGACGTCTGCCGGAGACAAATGCAGTAGTCTTGGACTTGGCAAAGGAGCTTGGGCTTTGTTTGACAGGAAGTGCAAGCCTTGAAAGTTTTTCAGTTCTAGTTATGAAAGGCACCGTACTCGTGGAAGTCAAAAGACAAGAGTAGGAACCAATAAGGGGCGGGGTTTGTCTCTTTCTGGTGGAAAATTCCCGATGCTTCCTGGAGAGCTCAGAATCAAGGAAGAGCTGGTGCTAGGCTCTGGGTAGTCAGGAAGCCAAAGGGAGTCAACCCCTCATGGGAGGCCCGGCTGACTGGCTTCTTTTCTGTGTGCCTCTTCACTTCGACTCGGCTTGTGGTGCTGTGGGTCTGGGAGGCTGGCAAGGAGCAGGTGTGGGGAGAGGGCCTCTGAGAGTCTTGAGACCTGTGATGGCCTCGTCATCATTTCCCTAAACCTCAGGTCTGTCAGTTATGAGAACTGGAAGAAAGGCAGTCCTCTTGTTTCTAAGACCTGATGAGGCGCTCATTACTCCTAATCACAACCTATGAGTCCTATCTTCTTTCCTTCCAGCCTCTATTTCATCAGATAATGAAGAGGGAAGGGAGAAGTCAGGCAGTTTGGGCCTCGAAGCTGCGTTCCTCGAGATCCTATTCCCACCACCCTTCAATCCACTTCAACCCATTCACTGCACACGCTTGCATTTCAGATTACAACTTGTTTCCTGTTGCTGCCCATGAATTCGGCCATTCCTTGGGGCTGGCTCACTCCACTGATCCTGGGGCCTTGATGTATCCCAATTACGCTTTCATTGACCCCAGCAGCTACTCACTGCATCAAGATGACATCAATGGCATTCAGGCCATCTACGGTAAGGTCGTCTGAAGTACGTGGTGACGCCTGGGCACGTCAGGGATGCTCACTGCAGTCTGCTATGATGATGGATGTTGGAGGGCACCTGGGAGCCCATCAGGAGAATAAACAGGGAAAATGTGGTGGATGCAGGCCATATAGTAATGTGCAGCCCTGAAAAACTCTGAATCAGGTGGACACAGATGAGTCTTTTGGAGAAGGAAATGGCAACCCACTCCAGTATTCTTGCCTGGAGAGTTCCATGGATAGAGGAGCCTGGTAGGCTACAGTCCATGGGGTCTCAAAGAGTTGGACATGACTGAGCAACTTCACTTTCTTTCTATAGTTCCTTTTGAAGAAGGAAATGGCAACCCACTCCAGTGTTCTTGCCTGGAGAATTGCATGGACAGAGGGGCCTGGTGGGCTACAGTCTATGGGGTTGCAAAGAGTCGGACACGACTAAACAACTAACACACACACACAGATGCGTCTTTAAAACATTGTGATTCCTGGATAAGAAACAGAATGATACATATTACACAGTGTACAAATAATGCAATATGTTGAATCCACACAAATTAAGAATGCATACAGACAAAGCAAAGCATTTTCAAGAAACATGCTAACAAACATATATTTACATATATATACATGTTGAACATATCAAGATTGTTGTCTGTGACAGAAAGAAGGAAATGGGATGGAGTATGAAGAGATAGAAATGTTTTTTAAACCTGAGACTGACACTTTTCAGGGAGGGATATAGAGGCCTTTGGTTCTGTCTAAGTGTGGTCTGGACCATTCCATCTCTCCTTCCTCTTGCCCTCCTGCCCCCTAGTAGCTGTAGGAACAAGAAGCCAGAGAAAGGTTTACAGCTCTTTCTATCTCTAAAAAAAAATTTAAAGTGTTGATGGGACAGGAGTATTGTGGAGTCACATTGGATAAAACATTCTCCCTTTCTGGTAAGATAGCAGTATCAAAACCAAGCAGGCTAGGGTCCCACGACTATGAATTTTTTTCATGACAGTAGAATTTTCAGGAACAATGAGACCTAGTCTAACTGCCCCTACTTCCCAATTCCTTTTCCTCTGAAAACACCTCCTTTCCTCGCTCACCCATATTTTAACTGCTTGCAACCTTTTGTTCTGCAATGAGAAAATACATTACAATTTAAATATTTATATGAAAAATATTTCTAAAATTGGACTTAGATTTATGCTGTTTGGCAGAAGACTGATAGATAAGAGCTTCTTGAAGGGGGATTTTTGTGGGAAATGAGAAAGTAGATACTGAGTGACTAAACATGCAGAAAGAGGAACCAAGAAGGGAAAGAAACATGGGATTCTGATTTTAAACTGGCAGAGGGGAAGGGGAAGAATTCACATTTCTTTGCTTCACAACTTAACCTGGAACAGTCCTTAAAGTCACAACTACTCTTTTGTTTATTTTTTATCTAATTCTTCGGGTGCGCTGGGTCTCCGTTGCTGCCCAGGTTTTCTCCAGCTGCGGTGAGAGGCGGCCTCTCTTCGCTGGCTTCTCCTGTCACGGGGTACAATCTCCAGGGTGCTCAGGCTGCAGTCGCCACGGTCCGTGGGCTCTCTAGTGGTGGTTCCCGGACTCTAGAGTGTGGCGGACGGGCTTAACTGCTCTGTGGCATGAGAGACCTTCCCAGATCAGGGATCAGACCCATGTCTCCTGCATTGGCAGGCAGACTCTTTACCAACTGAGCCATCAGGTTGAGCCTGTTTAATTTTCTTATTATAAAAAAAGACTTTTAAGAGAGCCTTAAAAGACTTTTAATGTGTGAAGGCAATGGCAACCCAGTCTAGTCCTCTTGCCTGGACAATCCCATGGATGGAGGAGCCTGGTAGGCTGTGGTGCATGGGGTCTCGAAGAGTCTGACATGACTGAGTGACTTCACTTTCACACACTGGAGAAGGAAATGGCAACCCACTCCAGTGTTCTTGCCTGGAGAATCCCAGGGACGGTGGAGCCTGGTGGGCTGCCATCTATGAGATCGCACAGAGTCGGACACGACTGAAGCGACTTAGCAGCAGCAGCAATGTGTGATGGGAGAAGGAAATGGCAACCCACTCCAGTATTCTTGCCTGGAGGATCCCAGGGACGGAAGAGCCTGGTGGGCTGCCGTCTAGAGTTGGACACGGCTGAAGCAACTTAGCAGCAGCAGCAGCAATGTGTAACTACTTTAACACCTTGTAGGATGGTCAGATAGCATTTCTTTTCATAGGAAGACCCTTCACTGACCTGAGATATATCGAATGTACACCCTGGGCTTATGTTTATAGAAAGTCTTTTTTAAATTTCAGGACCCTCAGGCAACCCTGTCCAACCTACTGGACCAACCACCCCCTCCGCCTGCGACCCCAGACTGACGTTTGACGCTGTCACTACTCTCCGTGGAGAAATACTCTTCTTCAAAGACAAGTATGAGAATGAAATATTCCTTCTTTTGACTTCTTTTACTGGCCAACTTAAAACTGTATTCTAATTAAGTCACATATTACACATTACTCAGCTTTTCCTTTGAAATCTATGCCTGTGAATGTCATCGGAATTGATAGTGCTTTCTGGGTAACTTAAAACATCCTGGAAGAGAAAAAATAGTTAAAACATTTGTAAATATTCAGATGTTTCTGAAGATGTATACAAACATGGGCTCTAGCTGTTAGAAATTCTGTGGCTGGGTTTCCCCAAGACCAAAATAGTATTCGGTCCCACCCAAATTCAGCCAGGTGAATGGAACCAGTCACTTCATAAGATGTGGGAAAAATCATCTGACTGAATTTTTCACTTTTCCATTGGGTATTTTGTGACCGTGTACCCACAGGCTGAGTGTGCTTGTATTCTAAATATCTTCCTCATACTGTAGCACCAGTAATGAAAGAGCCTAACAAAATAAGACGTGTCGGTGTGTGAGAATGGAGGTAGTGTAAAACGTAAGGCCCCTCCTGTCAGCTCCTCTGACACCTGCAGAGTTCTCACCAGATGGATGGGGTCACCACAAAGGACAAGGCATATGCTGGTCACCGAGCTGCCAGCATCGCCTTCACTGGGTGTCATATCCTCTCAGCAGGCTTACAGGGCCAGTTCCGGCCCCAGACTCGAAGAAACCGCCTACCTAGACTGTCACGCCTGCTTCTCTCCTTGTGTTCCACTAGGTACATCTGGAGGAAGCACCCTCAGCTACGAATGGTGGAACTCAATTTCATTTCTCTCTACTGGCCGTCCCTGCCAAACAGCATACAGGCTGCTTATGAGGATTTTGACAGGGACCTAATTTTCATATTCAAAGGTAACTGCCCGAGGTTTTCCTCTTCTTTTAGTTCCCAGTGGAGGGAAGGGCAGGACTCTTTTGTGCTCTTTTCCAAGTTCAAAGAGGTGAGTCAAGGAGAGAGTGTTAACGCTGGCTGCGTTTTTGTCGAGAGACCTGGGTTGGGTCCCCTGTCCACCACTAACTGCTGTGTGAACTTGAGCAGGTTGTACCCTCTTCAGGCATTAATCTCCTCATTTACAAAATAAGAACACTTCATTAGACCACCTTTAGCATTCTTCCACCCTTATCCCAGGTATAATTCTCTAAGATTCCCCCAAGGTTCTAGTTAAATCTCTGTATAGAAGTCACATGAGATAAGACATTCAAGTGTGGGACCCTGAATGCCAGGCTTAGAAGTTGGGAATATTTTACAGGTGTTGGGGAACCATGAGGTCTATCATAGCCCAATGATCTTAACTTGACCACCTTTTTCTTTTCAAGACTATTTTTTCCATTTTTATTCCTATGATGAATGTATGCAAAAGTTAAGAAGTGATATACATTTTGTAGGAATGGAAAAACTTTATCTGACATACACCTGAATCATTGACAGGCACCCAGTACTGGGCTCTGAGTGGCTATGATACTCAGCAAGGTTACCCCAAGCATATATCAAGCTATGGCTTCCCGAGCAGTGTCCAAGCAATTGATGCAGCTGTTTCCTACAGGAGAAAAACATACTTCTTTGTAAACGACCAGTTCTGGAGGTAAGATTTTTTTCCATTAGAGATTGAAATCTATATTTTTCACCCTGTCTAGAAACCATCGATGATCAGGTATCTGAAGGTTTAACACATCTAGATGGTCTCTGATAAGCATTCTTTTTCACAAGATAATTGATGTTGCTATGGCTTTTGAAATTTTCATAAAGTTAAGACGCCTGCCCAATGGTATTGAGCACTCTATATCCTGAAAAAGAGCTAACTTGAATAGAGCACTAAAGTGGGATCCAAAGAAAGAATTAGGCTAAGTCTCATTTATTCATGAAATTCTAAGAGTTAAATTCTACTACACTCAAGCAAATGTTATACAGAACTTGATTCCCAAGTTGAAATTATTATTTATATTTATTCAGATAGAGATGATGAATCAATTAAGTAAAAGCCTTAGAAACATAAGCTCTCCTTTTTGAAAATAACACTGCACCAGCAATCAGAAATCTGTCTTAGTATTAGTGATACCAGTATATTTTATAAATAGGTAGGTACCCTTAGGTAGAGAAATTAACCATCATTAGTTTCAATAAATAGGATATTGTGAAGAACTAATGAGAAGATATGTGTGAAGGCACTTTTTTAAAGTATATACAATTTAAAGAAAATTGTTATCATTGTATATTGTATTGATCTTAAAATATGGGATGATTTTTTTTTTTCTCGTCAGCTATGATGACCAAAGTCAATCTATGGAACCAGGTTATCCCCAAAGTATAGCAAGTTTTTTTCCAGGAATAGAAAGTAGAGTTGATGCAGTTTTCCAGGAGAATTGTAAGTAGAAAATAAACTTAATAAATTTGTTTAATTTTTTAAAATAGTTCATTTGCATGTGATAGTTATAATAGGACTGGAATGGGGTTTTTTAATTGAAAATATCCAAGATCTTCTACAAGCTAATTCAATACATTATATCTTTTCTTTTATATAGCCTTCTTCCTTTTCTTCAGTGGACCAAGATATTATGCATTTGATTTTCATGCTCGTAGAGTTACTAGAGTCGACAGAAGCAATAGATGGCTTAACTGTAGGTACAGTTGAAGCAAAATTAAATGTGATTGTATCCATTTTCTGAATATGGAAGGGAAGTCTAATTTGCATATCTATTACACTGTATCCTATTTATATTTTCTGAATAATAAATAATGTTGTTTGCTATCACTGTATTCATTGGACTTGTCTTCAGTGAAATTACATTTGGAGTATCCACTGTTTGCAGAGGTTGATTTGGTTCTCATACATTCCGTCTCATGTTAGTGAATCCATCACAAGAAGGAGATTGTCTTCTTTGCCACCTCAATCAATATTCATTATTTCCTTAACTTGTTTATTTGACTTCTACAATGCCCATTTATTCTTAAGTCTTTTAAATACATCTTAAGTGTACCTGCTACATGTTATTTAGCACTGTATTTTGGTTAGAAGTAAGGATTACGACCCCAGAAAAGGAAAGTGTAACTCACTCCAGTGTCCTTGCCTGGAAAATCCCATGGACAGAGGAGTCTGGCCAGCTATAGTCCATGGGGTCACAAAGAGTAGGACACAACTCTTTGAGTGAATAAACAACAACAACAAGTATTATGAACAACATAAGCCGTATACGTTGCCTTGACAAAAATGTGATGCTATTTTCCACTCTTGGAAAAAAATATTGTTGATACCTGTTGTGGATTGAATTGTATCCCCCTAAAAATGGTATCCAACTAGTGCATCCTAAAAGAGATCAGTCCTGGGTGTTCATTGGAAGGACTGATGCTGAGGCTGAAACTCCAGTACTTTGGCCACCTCAAGCAAAGAGTTGACTCATTGGAAAAGACCCTGATGCTGGGAGGGATTGGGGGCAGAAGGAGAAGGGGACAACAGATGAGATGGCTGGATGACATCACCGACTCGATGGACATGAGTTTGAGTGAACTCCGGGAGTTGGTGAGGGAGGCCTGGCGTGCTGTGATTCATGGGGTCGCAGAGTCGGACACAACTGAGCGACTGAACTGAGCTGAAAAATGGTATGCTGAAGCCCTCACCCCAGGTACCTATGGAACTAGCATCTGTTGATGTAATTAGCTAATATGAGGTTATACTAGATTAGGGTAGGTCTAAAAACTGATGTTTTTATAAGAAGAGCAGATACTAGATATCCAGTAGAGAAGGCCTTGTGAAGGTGGAGCAGAGTGGGAATGGTGCATCTGCGTGCCAAGGACTGCCGGCAACCACCGGAAGCTGGAAAGAGGCAAGGAAGGATCTGCCCTAGAGCCTTTAGAGAGAAGGACATGACCCTCCTGGCTCCTTGATTTGATCTGTAGCTTCCAGACTGTGATAAAAAAAACAGTTTCTCTTGTTTTAAGCTGCCAAGTTTGTGAGTTACAGCAGCTCTAGGAAGCTGAAATAGCACACCTGCACTTAAGGAAATGAATCAAAACAGAAAGTCAGAATGGGAACTCTGGTCAAGATAATTGGTATCTTCCCAGGGGAGCAGCAAAAAGGAGGGGTACCACCTCCTCTTCTGCCTCCTCCTTGGCTTCTAGAGTCTGAGCAAATGGTCTAGTTAGATCTGTTGTTCTTTATTTCTGTTTTCCCTGAGCTCCTCAAAAAGACACCCTGTACAGAAAACTAGGGTTTGCCAGACAAACAGAACTGTGCTGGGCACAAAACTCAGTAACTATTATTTAATTCAATTACACTGAGATGAGATGCATAAATTTGCTAATGGATTTTCTATTAAGAACTTTAAGATTTGTGGGACCATAATGGTTAGTCCCGGAGAAGGCAATGGCACCCCACTCCAGTACTCTTGCCTGGAAAATCCCTTGGACCGAGGGGCCTGGTGGGCTGCAGTCCATGGGGTCGCTAGGAGTTGGACACGACTGAGCGACTTCAGTTTATTTTTTCACTTTCATGCATTGGAGAAGGAAATGGCAACCCACTCCACTGTTCTTGCCTGGAGAACCCCAGGGACGGGGGAGCCTGGTGGGCTGCCGTCTATGGGGTCACACAGAGTCGGACATGACTGAAGCGACTTAACAGCAGCAGCAATGGTTAGTCCAGACATTAAAATTATTATAATATCCAGGGGGCCCGGGCTGGTGCTCTGGGATGACCTGGAGGAGTAGAATGGGGTGGGGGAGGGAGACTCAAGAGGGAGGGGACATATATATAATTATGACTGATTCATGTTGACGTACAGCAGAGAGCACCATAGCACTGTAAGGAAATTATCCTCCAATTAAAAAATCATTATAATATATTGGCAGTTGTTAGAATGTAATACAATGCAGCTTATTACATAATAAATATGTGAACTGTAAAATATATTTAACACTATCATATAGTTTGTTCTTTTTCTGTTAGAATTTTTAAGCCCAGCAGATGATTAATTTAGTATAATTTTATACTTAATTTTGGTTCAAATTTATCTATTAAATGAATTTAAAATAAATACTTTAAATGACTGATTTGTGATCTACTGAATTTCTTAATATACTACCACATAGTCTATCTGAAGTATAAAGGGAATTTTCAATATATTTGTGGGTATTTTCCCTTATCAGAAATATTATGCTATTGATATTAAACTTTTAGATATTGCTTCATGCTGCTGCTGCTGCTAAGTCGCTTCAGTCGTGTCCGACTCTGTGCGACCCCAGAGATGGCAGCCCACCAGGCTCCCCCGTCCCTGGGATTCTCCAGGCAAGAACACTGGAGTGGGTTGCCATTTCCTTCTCCAATGCATGAAAGTGAAAAGTGAAAGTGAAGTCACTCAGTCGTGTCTGACCCTCAGCAACCCCATGGACTGCAGCCTACCAGGCTCCTCCACCCATGGCATTTTCCAAGCAAGAGTACTGGAGTGGGGTGCCATTGTGAAATATTTTGTCAGTATTCAATGTCTTCAAAGAGTCTCTTGAGTATGTCAATACTTTATTCTCAACTTATTTTATAAGATAAAATAGAAACTAGTATATACTATAATTTCATTTATTCACTTATTCTATAATTAACCACCTACCTGTTCCAGGTACTGTGCTAGGGAAAGTGAGGGAAATAGATAAGCAATTCATTGTATCAATGGCAAATGGCAAAAGGACCTGTAAGAATTTGAGATTTCATTTTTAAGAGTCAATTTCAGACTATGGCATCTTCTAAAACTTCTTATGAAATCAGTTTTTACAGGCACAAAGATGGGAGATTCATTTCAGAATACCTGCTAATTGTACCAGCTATTTATGACAGATTCTTGGCCCAAGCCTCATTTGTGCATTTTCAACACAAGAACTGAATTCATGTTATTTCTTTAACCGTATTTCACAGGCAAAGAAAATGAACAGCAATATAAAGTATAGTAAAGAATTTTAAACATTCGCCCTTTTCAAGGTTTTCTTGACAACGTGTGGTATTTTCTGGATGCTGTGTTGAAGTTTTGAGTACAAGAGATGTGAGAATCTAAGCTTAAAACTTAAGAATGATATTACTTTTATCTTAGGTTGAGTTTCTTCCAAAGCAAAGGCTAAGACAAGACCGTGGCACAGTCACTTTACTGGGGATGTGGTCCCAGCAAGCAAGAGTGAGGTTGAGCAAGCAGAATGAAACAGAAAGAGGGAAAGTTCATTAATTCAAGTATGTATCGCTGAGGTTTCTGCTGCAGGAGCTGGGGCTCAATTCCAGCAGGACTTACTGAGAAACTTACAGAACTCCTTTCAGTTGTTCACTTGTTCTCCAGTGGGTGGGAGGCTGGAACATTTGTCCTTCAGCTCCCCGCCCCACCACCAGGTAGCTCTAAGGAGTTGACCTGTCAGTCCCCATGGCAGCTCAATGCCCGAGCAAAAAGCACAAAGACACCCAGTGAGTGGTTAAGGGTGGGCTGTGTAAGGTGAGTTACACAGACCTGTCCACAGCTACACAGCTAAGCTCAGAGGTATGCTGGGATACTGTCACACAGGGTGCCAGAGGCACCTCCTATAACTTTGTTGCTGGGAGATTAAAGTGAGAAATTGGAGTTGTCTTCTCTGGGGAAACTTACTCACCCGAAAAAAAGGATTTACAAATACCCAACCTATAGAAATCTCAGTGGGGCAAAGACTTACTAGTTACCCCTATTAACATGATCCCCCTCTTCCTTTGCTGCAGTAAATTTCATTTGAGGTAGCAATGCAGCTAAAAGACTGCTTTGTAGCCTCACTTATGGCTAGATATGACCATGTGTCTAATTTCTTGCCAAAAAGTGTAAGCAGAATACTGTACGGGCTTCTAGAAAGAGATTGGGCATTTACTTTCTCTTCCTTCCTCTTTCCTGCTGCCTGTATGTGCTAAGTCACTTTTGTTTGACACTGTGCAACCCCGTGGACTGTAGCCTGCCAGGTTCCTCTGTCCATGGGATTCTCCAGGCAAGAACACTGGAGTGGGTTGCCATTTCCTTCTCCAGCTGCCTGTAATGCAGACACAATTGCACAAACTTGAGAAGCCACCTGGACCATGAGGCACTGGCCCTGAGAGGTGGTGTTGCCAGGAGTCTGCTGCCTACATCCCTGATGATGTGGTATTGTCACACAAGCCTTGGACTACCAAATCTGGAGGCGAGAGAGGAAGAAATGTGTCTTAATCATTTGGTACTTGGGTTTTTTCTATTACATTTTAACCAAGAAGTCCAACTAATATACCATATGAAGTGTCTGGAACCCACTCTACCGCCCTGCAGTAAAGGTCATCGACCAGCAGCCCTGCCAAAGCACACATAGTTTCCAGTCAACTTTCTTGTCTTTCAATATTAAACAGATTGCAGATCACATCTCCAGACATTTTTTTAAAAGCTTCTAATATCAAAAACAGACACCAAAACAGAAATTTTGAAGAAACAGAGACAATCCTGGAAGCAAAAGAAAATGTCAAAATAAATGAAAAAATACTTAACATTCTTTAAAAATAAGACATAGCTTACATCCAAAAAAATTAACAAAATACAAAAAAATAAAAGGATACTCAGAGAACTAGAAAAAGCTCTTGGACATTAAAAATATAACTAAGGTAAACTCAATAGGTGAGCTGGAAATAAAGCTGATGGAAAGTAATAAAGGATATATTGGAAACACAGAGATTCAACCCAAGAGTTCCAATAGCTTTGTATTCCAGAAAGAAA
Source organism: Bubalus bubalis (assembly GCF_019923935.1). Taxonomy (NCBI): domain Eukaryota; kingdom Metazoa; phylum Chordata; class Mammalia; order Artiodactyla; family Bovidae; genus Bubalus; species Bubalus bubalis. The sequence goes on along the minus strand of NC_059172.1, from coordinate 79,593,976 downwards.
AAGAGGAAACTAGGTGGAAATAAATTATCAAAGAAATAATAGAGGAAAATTTCCTTGAAGTTTTCATAACTAAAGAGCTCTCTTATTGCCAAGCAACATACTGCAAAAAGACTCACATTAAGAGATATCTTTATAAAATTTCAGAATACCTGGGTAAAGAGACTTCCAAAATTATTCAGAAATAAAAAGAAACATGCCAAGAATAAAAGGCTTTTCAACAACAACACTAGAGTCTAGAAAACAATGGAACAGAAATGTCAGAATTCTAAGGCAGATTGATTTCAGCCTGATATTCCATAACCAGGCACACTCTCTGTAGAGTATGAAGACGGAATAAAGGGTATTCTAGACATGAAAAGACTCAAAACATGCACTTTCCATGCAGCCTTTCTTAGACCCCCACCCCCACCCCCATTGCCCATAGCTGCCTACACATGCATTTGCCCCAGTCCGGTCAGACCTCCTGCAGCTCTTCTCTGCCATGGTCTCTGCTTCCTTTCATTGCACCCTTTCTTAGACATGGCTGCCTACACGTGTATTTGCTCCAGTCCGGTCAGATCTCCTGCAGCTTATCTCTGCCATGATCCCTGCTTCCTGTGGCCTCCCTCCACTCATATGCCTTCTCTTTTCCTCTTTGAGAACCAATCCTACACACTCTTCAAGAGCCAGCTCAAGCTCAACCTGCTTGAAGCCTCTAGATCACACTTGGCTGCAGTGATCTCTCTACCTTTTGGGCCATTTCAGTCTTTAGAATCTTTACTGTGCATTTTGCCACTTTTCTCCGTTTTACCTGGGGTTAGTCTGTGTATATGTCTGAATTTTCCAACAAGTTTGGACCAGTGTCTTATTCTTTCTTGCATTAATAATGACAGGCAAAGAGTAAGTGCTCAATAAACATCTGGTATTTACCCAGTTAATTAGGATAATCTGATTCCTAAATCAATTGTCTTTTCACAATACCATGTCTTTGAAAACTTTGTTTTTTGAAAAACAGACATGCCTTGTTTATTAGAAGACAGGAATTAAGGAAGTATCTGTATCAAGAGCAAGACAACAGGTGAAATCATATTCCTCAGAAGAAGCAAAAATTATAATTTTGCAAGCATAACAGGTGATTGCAACAAAAGATAAAAATTTTTACAAAGAAAATTATCTTGTTATACAAATATTATGGGCTTTCATTCAACCGAAAATTATTCAGCTCCCAAGAATTTACACATAGGAAACCCTCCAACTTTGCAAGGGCAAAAGTAGCTTGGAGCCTCAGTTCGTATTATGTTAAATTCAATAATAACAGTGACTGTATTTACCAAACAAATCATAGATTATGATTGTGAAATCAACTCAACCTAAGAAAAAAAAAAAGCATACCATGACACACTCCATGGCAAATGTCCTTTTCTGTTTTTAATTAAAGGATAATACAAGCCAATTCATGCCACGTCTCACTATTATTTTCTAAATTCTGTGCAAACAGAACGAGGCTTCAACTGGAGACAGAGGAATGAAGAACCTTCTGCTTTTGGTCTTCGTAACACTGTCCTCTGCATTTCCTGCAGATCGAAGGATGGAAGATGAAGAGAACCTGCAACTGACCCAGGTACTGTCTCAGTAAATGTCATTCGTGGCTATCCATAAACATTTCACTTTACTGATTGTCCGAGGACCTAAAAAGACAGCTCATTCTTACCAAAGAGTCCTGAACTTTTTTGTGAGGAGCTGATTTTCCTTTCCTTGGCCCTAAAGACGTCAGGAATGGTGGAGGGTGGAGAGTGGGGTAGGCTGGGAGAAAGGCAGGATTTGCTATTTTAAGCACTGGATACAAGTGAGGAGAGAGTGAGCAGAGACAGAGTCAGCTCTGTGAGAACGGAGATCTCCATAAAAGCATCTGAAGACCAGCCAGGGGGACCCAAGTGTAGTTTGGAGCTCCTTATCCTACATGTACGAAAACCACGCTGTTTTGGAGATTCCCTCTAAAAATCAATCCAGGTACTTCACCATAGTTGATGGAATTACTTAAATGTGATTACATGTGAATAATCATATTTTCTCCATAATTTGTTTCAAGGAAACACCAAATGAAAGTAACAGTAAAAATGTGTATGACACAAGATCATCCAACACATAGAAGAAGCATGCTTCTCGTCTGTTAAAGTTTGGAGTTCCATAGCTCTGTGGGTGTAGCCAGTTCTGGTCACACCCAGCTCAATGGGCTTTTGGAAATGAAAGAGAGGGTGACTCTTCTCCTTGCTCTTTGTTTTCTTCCTCTGCCCTTCCTTTCCCTTGTTATTTATTTCCTTTTCCCCTCCTACTGCCGGAAAGGATCTCGGAAAGCTTGCTTCTCCTGAGATGGAGGTCTGCTCCCCTGTAGTCCGTGCCTTTTTTTGTCTTTTCGGTTAGGCATATCTCAACCAGTTCTACTCTCTTGAAATAGAAGGGAGTCATCTTGCTCAAAGCAGTAACAGAAGTCTCATAGATGGCAAAATCCGTGAAATGCAAGCGTTCTTTGGATTGACAGTGACTGGAAAACTGGACTCAAGCACTCTGGAGATCATGAAGACACCCAGGTGTGGGGTGCCTGACGTGGGTCAGTTTGGCTATACTCTCCCCGGGTGGAAGAAGTACAACCTCACCTACAGGTAACGCTCCTGCTCTTAATCTAAATGAACGTGAATCTTATCTCTAAGAAGCAAAGATAATAATGGTTTATTTTACCCAGCACTTCCTGTGTGCATAGCACTTGATAGGTTTTATTTATTCCACCCTCTCAAAAAACTTGCGACATAGGCCTCCCTGTTATTATCACCTTAAACACAGGAGAAACTGGAAGAAAAAAAAAAAAACTTGTTTAGCATAGGCCAGTTTGCACAGCTCTTCTCAGCAGACTGGCTCTGCAAATATGCTCTAATCTCTAGCCTCTGCCACCTCCATAAAAACTCTAGGACCAGAATCTCTATGGTCTGACTGCAGATGCTTAAAGGTACAATTGAAGTGTGCTCAAGGGAAAATGAGAAAATGGAGTACAACCAGCTCATGTTGGAGACATGTAAGAGTTAGATTGTCAAATCTCAGGTGGACCTCGGATATCGCAAAGGAGCTGGCTTATCGGCAGAACGAGGTTGAAGGGTGAGCTGTGACCTGAGATAGAGGCAGTGGCCTTGAGCACTGCTCCAGAGCCCTCCTGGCTGGCCTTAAAAAGTCTAATAGTCCTGCCTTCTTCTTCTTGAGCCTTAGGGATTGAGGTAAAAGTAGATTTAGCAAAATAGAGAATATAAACAAAAGCAAGAGCTTTTCCTGAGAAACAAACTCTTTGTGGCTCTCAAGTGAGACTTAACATATGACACATGCATAAAACTGATTTCTATAAGCTGTTTGACAAAATGAATCTCAGTTCTCTTCAGAAGATCATATCATACAGTCATATGCACAGCAAATCCATGCATAAAATGATCTTCCACCTTAAGACATGACCTTAGGGAAGTCATTTAACCTCTTTGAGCCTCATTTGTCTAAGTGCAATCATACTACCTGATGAATAGCACAGATGAAAGACTGAATTATTAACATATAGCAAATGTAAAAGTACCTAATTTAAATGGTAAAGCATTGTAGAAATGTAGCGATAGCACCATACCAAAAGTTAACTGCAGCATGTGATGGATAAGATAGAAATTATTTTCTTTTCCTAGTATATGTGTTTACATGCTTGTATAACAGCCAATTGATACATATCTGTTAATTTGTAAGAATTGTAAACTACACTCCTGATATGGCTCGAGCTGATGTGGATGAGGCTATCCAAAAAGGTTTAGAAGTGTGGACCAAAGTCACTCCACTAATATTCACCAAGATTTCCAAAGGGATTGCTGACATCATGATTGCCTTTAGGACCCGAGGTAAGGTTTTCAGCAGAGAAAGCAATATAGCCATTTTCATCTCGGGAGCTTTGACGAGGCTAATCCTCTTACCCCCTGTTTCCCAGTCCATGGTTCGTGTCCTCGTTACTTCGACGGCCCCTTGGGAGTCCTCGGCCATGCCTTTCCCCCTGGTCTGGGACTGGGTGGAGACACTCACTTTGATGAGGATGAGAACTGGACCAAGGACGGAGTAGGTGAGCCCAATTTTCTTTACAAACAAAATGTTACTATTCATACAAATCCCTGAAAGGAATAGCTTTGCAATTAGTTGCTTTTTACTTCCCAGTTTCCCTATGATGTTTCATATTTCAGATGACATTGATGAAAGTGTTCAGTGTCTATTCAGACAACTGTGCTTGTACAGTTCAGAGCTTTATCCACACAGCACTTTCATAAAGCTGCTAATCCTGTTATTATCAGAACATTCTTCCCTTCCTCATATGTTCATTCATACATCTGCAATGCCTGAAGGGCCACTACGTGTCTGGATCTGTGCAAGGTGTCGTGCAGACCACAAAGTTGTTCTAGAAAAGTTCAGAGCTTCATGATCTTGGGTGGTGTATAAGGCCTAGACCCACTCACCACCATACAAGGCAGAAAGTACTGTGTATTACACCAACGGCAGAAATCATCTCTAGCTTGAAGATTGAAAGAAGACTCTGCTGCTGCATCGCTTCAGTTGTGTCCAACTCTGTGTGACCCCACAGACGGAGGCCCACCAGGCTCCCCCGTCCCTGGGATTCTCCAGGCAAGAATATTGGAGTGGGTTGCCATTTCCTTCTCCAATGCATTTATGCATGCTAAGTCGCTTCAATTGTATCTGACTCTGAGTGACTCTATGGACAGCAGCCCTTCAGGCTCCACTGTCCACAGGATTTTCCAGGCAAGAATATTGGAGTAGGTTGCCATGACTCTGGGAGGTGGTAATTCCAAGTTAGTGACTGAAAGATGCTATGTGGGTACATGGCCCATAGGACGTCCATTTATATACATGAACCTCTTCACCTAACTCTTGCTTGTCTGCCAAAGAATTGGATCCTGGTCTTTATATTTGACTTATTTCTTTAGGCCATGGGCAGTGATTTTATTTCTCTTATTGGGCCTCCCTGGCATGAAGATAAGTGATATTTTATTATGTTTCAAATAAAAAAACAAAACTTTGTTATCTCAATCCCATGGATGGAGGAGCCTGGTAGGCTGCAGTCCACGGGGTTGCTAGGAGTCGGACACGACTGAGCGACTTCATTTTCACTTTTCACTTTCATGCACTGGAGAAAGAAATGGCAACCCACTCCAGTGTTCTTGCCTGGAGAATCCCAGGCAAGAATCCCCAGGGATGGGGGAGCCTGGTGGGCTGCCCTCTATGGAGTCGCACAGAGTCAGACACGACTGAAGCGACTTAGCAGCAGCAGCAGCAGCAAAGGAGCAGTTCAGTAGACTCTCAGGTTCTCTCTACTCTTTTTTTTCTGTCATTTACCATAGTCATCGTGTCTCTGGTATCTGGTTTCCAGGGTTCCAGGAAAGAGGATGCTGTGGCTTTCTGGTGGGTGGTACTCAAGGCCACAATTCAGTCCTGACCACATAACTCTATGTAGTCTGTGAGTCAGTCATAGTTGCTGCAAAACTGAAAGCCAGTGACTCAAAATGACGCACAGCCTCTCCTTGCTAAGTCTGAGCACGTGATGGAAGTGTTCTTCCAAGAGCTAGGAAACAAAGAGGGGAAAGGACTCCATGCTGGCTGGACTTCAGGGGGAGTTTGGAGGAGCTGGCTGCATTGCCACAGAGGCAACATTACAGCCAAGAAAGTGAAAGAGGTAGGGTGACCCCAGGATCCAAATGGCAGAGGAGTTGAAGGGACCGGGTCTGTCTCCTGCTGAGATGTGTTCCAATATTTTCCTGGATTTGGCCTGAAAGTCGTGTGGATACATCCAATCAGGCAGGTATAGGAAATATTCTAGTGCTCACCAAAGTCAGAATGACTCCCCTCACTCAGCCAGGCTTTACTTGCATATCTAGAAGCAGAGATTAGTCTCAGGTTTCACTATCATTAAAAAAAATATATTTATCTATTTATATTTAGCTGCATTGGGTCTTAGTTGCAACAAGTGGGCTCAGTTGTTCCATGGCATGTGGGATATTAGTTCCCTGACCAGGAATTGAACTCATTTCCCCTGTACTGCAAGGCAGATTTTTAACCACTGGACCACCAGAGAAGTCCCCTCATTATCATTTTATCCCTATTAGTTCCAATTTGTTGCTCTTTGTCACTAAGTTGTATCCAATTCTTTTGCCACCCCGTGGACTGTAGCCCACTAGGCTCCTCTGTCCGTGAGATTCTGTACGCAAGAATACTGGAGTGGGTTGCCATGCCCTCAACCAGGGAATCTTCCCAATGCAGGGATTGAATCCATGTCTCCTGCACTGGCAGGCAGATGCTTCCCACCAGGGAAGCCCATTAATTCCAACACTTAGTGGTAAAAGGCTTCCCTGGTGGCTCAGAGGTTAAAGCGTCTGCCTGGAATGCGGGAGACCCGGGTTCAATCCCTGGGTCGGGAAGATCCCCTGGAGAACGAAATGGCAACCCACTCCAGTACTCTTGCCTGGAGACTCCCATGGAGGGAAGAACCTGGTAGGCTACAGTCCATGGGGTCACAAAGAGTCGGACACGACTGAGCAACTTTCCTTACCTTACCTTAGTGGTAAAAGTACTATTCCCCACATGGCAACTGGCCCCTTGCCAAAGGGGATGTATGGGATGGATTATGAAAAACTCCAGAGGGTCCTGGGCCCCAAGCTGGCAAAACTTGCCTGAGCAAAGCAGAGGATAAACATAGCACTCCACCAAGTTCTGGGTGGATATCCAGGCAACAGTATTAAAAAGGGGTGTTTTGTAACTGCTTTATTGTAATACATTCCCTCAGGGTTGAAATTATTGGACCTGGGGATCCCTAATCTTGTAACTCTCAGCTTTCTGACCTACACGGGAAAATGTTTTCCTGTTCTCTAATAAAAATGTAAAATCTCAAGCATCTGTAACCTCCAATCAAATGGATTTTTTTAAATAGAAAATTTGGCAATAATGTATAATATACCTTTTTACGTATATGTGGGCTCTCTTTATGCAAAGGGCACAAAAGTCTTAGTGCAACTCCGTCAAAAGCAATAGACAGCAGTCATCTGCTAATCCCACTGCTTCCTAAGGGGTTGGAAGTCACTGCATGGTGATATCAGAGAGATCTGAACACATGGAGAGGGTTTCCTGGGAATCTCCCAAAGTGAGGCCAGTTTCAAACCTGTATGTGAATGTAAATGCTTCACACACATATGCACTGGCACCAGGCAACTGAAACAGCCCTCAGAGACCCCTACAGATGCAGGGCTGGGATGGAGAAGAGCAGTGGTCTGTGGCATGGGGGAACCTACATGCCGGAAGATGACACAACTTATCTATAATAAAGGGAAAAAAAACTTGCAAACCACCAGTCCTTAGCAAACATTCAGAAAGTGTTTGACACTGATAATTATCTTGGTGATTATTAATACTAATGATAATGGTGATGATTAAGTGATTTCTAGGAGAAAAAAAAAATTCACAAAGGTACTGATCTATAATGCCCAAACTTATCTATTGAGTTGCATCTCCAAGAAGGCAGAAGTGAAATCTTTTTTCTACTGTATCATACAGCCTATAATATTGTCAGTACATGAGAAATGCTCTACAAATAATAGTAAATGAAGCCTTTCAACAGTCCTTTACTCAAAATCTACTCTAATCCACGCTTTGTAATAGAACTGGAATATACAATAGTGTACAAATCACAGGGGTTTTACTCTCCAGGGGTTTACAGTCTAGACAGCACATTCTATAAATGGCCTTTAAAGTTAGTATGATCAACCTTGGGATAAAAGGTGCTCTGGCAATGTAATAGGAGCACCTAAAAGAAATTCCAGCCCATATGCAGAGGTCAGGGAGGAAGTGACGCCCACCTGAGACTTGAAGGCTCTGCAGGAATTCTGAAGCAAAGTGGAGTAAAAAGTGTTCTAGACAGAATAACCCAACCAACTCCAGTATTAGAATTGTAATGGAGCAGAAGGCTAAAATGGTGTAGATTAGAATCCTATATAGAGGGTCTTGAGAGCCAGAATAAAAGTTTGCACTTCGTTTAGATGATCTGAATTTTAATTACTTTTTTCAAGAGTCACTTGTCCCATCCCTGTCCAAAACCACACAAAGTGATATTGCCAGCCAGACAAGGGGAGGCAGCAAAAGCCAGAGCAAAAAGCATGAAAGTCCATGAATAATTCTTTGCCTTTCCATGTTTGTTTTATGCAATCCATCACAAAAGGCTCAGCATTTTCCTTAGTATCCATAGGTTTAGCTGCAAGTCCAAGGACAGTCTTTTTGATATACTTAGAAGCTTACAGACTGTAGGAGAGACAGACAAACAAAAAGGCAATTCCAACCATGCATGGTACAACTTCTGGTGTGGATAAGTAGAGTATTCCAGTCTTGTCCAGGAGGAACATCTAACCATCCTTTCATCCAAATAAAAGCCTGGATATCCAGCACCCATTACTAAACTGTTTATCAGTCCCCAGGAAGATGATTAAGACATGGGCTCTGGACTGAAAGGGTGCACAACTTAGGGAAAGAAAAAAAGAATGCAGTACTTATTTGCAAAGACAGAATTAAGCTCAGTCTACAGAAGCAGAGAGAGGTGCAATTAAGTCAACCTGGATAGGAGCTGGGGGAAAGAAGTCTTGTGACGATGACTCTGGAGGGGGTCCCTGAGGCCTACGCAGGACAGATGGGTGAAGGGGGTGAGAGAGATAATACTCCGGGCAGAAGTGATGGAGATACAGAGACACAGATGAAAAAGAGCATGGCATAGATGAGAAATGCAAGTGATTCCACATGGCTAGCTCAGGGAAAATGAAAATAAAATATGAGGCTGGGAAAAAAAGCAGGGACTAGTTCATGGAAGGCCATGTTTAGGTATTTGGACTTGATCCTACAACCAGTGGAGAATCTCTGAAGAATATAAGTAGGGGAAATATGATCATGTACAGATGCCTACCAACAACCCAGAACTGGTGGCTTTTTTTTTTTTTTTTTTTTCACTACTATCCATTCGAGACACCTGTTTTCTGCCATCTGCTTGCTCTGGGTTACATTTCTCCATGATGTGACTAATACCAATTATCACTGTTGAAAAATTTCCCAGATAAATAATGGTTCATATGTCATAAGAATTGTCTGTTTGACAAGCCTTTTTTTTTCATTTCTCTCAGTTACTTCCTAATCTCAGATGCAATCATTCTCCTGATTGACTAACGTACTCATGTTTCCCCTGTTTTTGTTAAGGATTCAGCTTATTTCTCGTGGCAGCTCATGAATTTGGCCATTCACTGGGGCTCTCTCACTCCAGTGATCAAACAGCCTTGATGTTCCCAAACTATGTCTCCTTGGATCCTAGCAAATACCCACTTTCTCAGGACGATATCAAAGGAATCCAATCCATCTACGGTGAGCAACAAATCTGAATACATGTGAACTGAATGGAAGGCTTTCCAGGAAGGATGTTGAGAAAAATCACTTCTTGAAATATTATTATGAGGAAAATACTCTCTTGGGAAAGATCCTGCTGTAGGTATTTCCACATGCCTTCTTAATTCACTGAGGTATTTCTTTTCTCATCAAAGCAGGGCCACCTAAGGTACCTGAGAAGCCAAAGGGACCCACTCTACCTCATGCCTGTGACCCCGATTTGACTTTTGACGCTATCACCACTTTCCGCAGAGAAGTAATGTTCTTTAAAGGCAGGTAAACCCATTCCCTTCAACGCCTCAACTTCCTGTGAAGTTTTTCTTTTCAAGAGATTTGGGGATAAGAGAGTTGTCGGGATAGTGAGAATGTACCTTGCTTTTTGTTTTATAACTGTCTACATTGCTTGAATGTTTTACTCTGTGCACACACCTCTTACCTGTTTGATAAATTATTTTTTTTCAAATGGTAATTATCTGCTTAATTTTTCGAGTAACTGCCATTCTACTTTCCACAGAGGCGACACCGTTTTACATTCCTACCAACAACTAATGTTCCAGTTTCTCCACATCCTCACCAATGCTTATGCTCTGTTTTTTCATCCCTGCTAAATGTCACCTCTCGGAGAATGTGTTCTGTGACCTAATCTCTACCCTCCCAGGTAGAGGTGAGCCGCTCTTTCCTCTGTGGTACCATTGTTTTCATTTACACCCCATCCCATCCCCTATCAGTCACTCAATAGGTCTTGTCAAGTCCTATTGCAGACACATCGATGGTCTATGTCCACTCCCTTCTCTCTGTCTCCACCACCATCTCCAGCTCATCCAAGCTACCATCATTTCTAATCTCCTGCTCCAGAAGCCTGTTTACTAGCCTGCTTGTTTCTGCTCCCATCTTTCATACATGCAACAGCCAGAAGGCTCTCACACTGATAAATTACTTTTAAATGTTTTTAAGGAAAATTTTTAATTGCCATTGAACCAGAGTCTACTTTCAGTAACTTCTTAGCTAAAATAATACCACAATCCCGACGATGTCCTGGACCTGGCTTACACCTGGCTACAGAAGCGGAGAGAGGTGCAATTAAGTCTAGGAGTTAGAGATCCAATTATTAAATTTTCAAGAATTTTGTAAACTAGCTCATATTGATTTAGTACCTTGAAATTGGCCTTGGTTGGACTACCTACATCCTGACAATCACCAAATGATAAAAACTAGGTCTTTTTCCCAGAGAAGGCAATGGCATCCCACTCCAGTACTCTTGCCTGGAAAATCACATGGATGGAGGAGCCTGGTGGGCTGCAGTCCATGGGGTCGCTAAGAGTCAGACACGACTGAGTGACTTCACTTTCACTTTTCACTTTCATGCATTGGAGAAGGAAATGGCAACCCACTCCATTGTTCTTGCCTGGAGAATCCAAGGGACACGGGAGCCTGGTGGGCTGCCGTCCATGGGGTCGCACAGAGTCGGACATGACTGAAGTGACTTAGCAGCAGTAGCAGGTCTTTTTCCTACCTGGAGAGCCAGTTGTGAAATATGCATCAGTGGACTATTCCTCAAAGCTGAATCAACAAAGTGTTAGCTGTGGTAGGAAATCTCTTCTCTCACTATGTAATTGGTGTGTCAGTCATGTATACCATGGCCACACTTTCAGAGCAAAGTGTCAGGACATTTACCATCTGACAAGGACATAGGGGCAAAAGGAAAGAATATGTGAAATCATCCTTCCACCCATGACTATGTAGCACTACAGTTCATAGGGTCACAGTGTCAGATACAACTTAGCGACTGAACAACAACAATGACATGCTGTCATACCATGCTCCTGAGAGCTGAGGCTGAGACCACTTGTCAGGGATGGGTTTCCAGCATGGGAAGGAAAATGAACTATAAAGACTTTACAGATCTTGCTCACAGATCTACCTCAGAGCTTTACAGCCAGAAGGGAAACCTGAGGAAATATTTAGCAATGACAATAATAACCTTTTTAATTCTAGCAATCAATACCAGAAATTTTTTCTTAGAATGCTTGGTGTTGACTTAGAATATTGGGAATTGCTGCTTTGGCAAAAATGAAGTGACCAAATACACTGAGAACTGTTAATGAGACTTCCATGGGTAGTTTGCTACTCTAAGTACCCAAAAGAGTGGCCACAAAGGCATGTCCTGACTTTGGTGGTCCAAAGGGAAGAACTGAACTCATAACCACCTAAATTTCTGAGGAAAATTGTGCTAATGCTATAAACTGAGGAAAATATCAACCAACTAGATAAAGTCAAGTCTAAGTTTGCAGTGGTTTCATTGAAATAGATACACATAGACTGTATATAAAGTATGGTTTCCTGTCTAACACAGGCACATATGGAGGATCTATTATGACATCACTGACATTGAATTTGAATTAATCTCTTCATTCTGGCCATCTTTGCCAGCTGATATTCACGCTGCATATGAGAACCCCATCGACAAGATTCTGGTTTTTAAAGGTAACATTGCCTATCATTATTCCTCTTCTCCTTGTGTATGCCTGAACTAGTTAGTGGATATTTTAATTCAAGGAATATAATCTTCATGCATGAGCCAAATGGACAGGGCTTCTGCTCTGACCTTAAGTTCCTATTATAAAGAACAACTATCCAAGGATTCTCTCCGGCTATAAAGATAAACGTCATCCCAAGTGCACAGGAGAGAAGAAACCTGTATAACAAAAACTAAAAAGTCTTTTTTTCTGCCAAATAAAGGTAACCCATCTCTCTTCTCATATTCCCTTTTTACTAGGGCTGCTAGATGTGGCAAATAAAAATACAAGATGGTTTCAATTTCAGACAAATAAAAAATAACTTTTTAGTTTAAGTATGTCCATTGTAATATTTTGGATATACTTATACCAAAAATTAATCACTGTTTACTTGAAATTCAGATTCAGATTCAATTGATATCTTATATTCAATCTAGCAACCTTGCTTTCCAGGTAGATTTTATCAGATTACTTGCCTTTGAGAACACTAGGGTGTGGAAATTTAGGAGAACAAATATACTCGTCAGTTTTGTCAGAATTATAAATGAATCAATATAATGAACTCAATTGACATGGGTATGCATACCATTAACTATGAAAGTGAAAGTGTTAGTGTCCATGGAATTCTCCAGGCAAGAATACTGGAGTAGGTAGCCATGTCCTAGGTATATATTATTTGTGTAATATTAATGATATATAAGCAGCTAAAGAACATGGTAAGAATAAATGGAGACATAAGATTACTAAATCTTTAAGATTTGAACCTGAAAGGAACTAGGAATCTAATTATTTTCAAACTTCTTAAGACACCTATTTCTCCCTTTAGGAAATAAATCAGAAGATAATCACTCTCCCTCTCATCCTAGATGACAACTTCTGGGTGATCAGAGGATATGCTGTCTTACCAGATTATCCCAAATCCATCTATACTCTTGGCTTTCCAAGACGTGTGAAGAAAATTGATGCAGCTGTGTGTGACCGCAGCTCAAGAAAGACCTACTTCTTTGTGGGCATTTGGTGCTGGAGGTAAGTTTGCAGACAATTGGCCCCTTGTTTTAGTCTGGAGAAAAATATCCACAAAGCATCACTTTAACACTGTCTTCCAAAAGTGTTATGTTGAAGACAATCTTAGGTGGATGGCATTCACCAAACAAAAGAATGTTTCAGTCAGGTCAAAGATCTTTCTCCAGCTTATAAAAATAAAGATAAAATAATAAGGCTGGTGGTGCCAACCAAGCTGCCAGTGACAAACATATTCAGTCAAAATCATTGAAATTCCGGAAAGGGCCCTTTGATTTAACAGTTCTTCAGAATAGTATCACGGAGAAGGCAATGGCACCCCACTCCAGTACTCTTGCCTGGAAAATCCCATGGATGGAGGAGCCTGGAAGGCTGCAGTCCATGGGGTCGCTGAGGGTCGAACATGACTGAGCGACTTCACTTTCACTTTTCACTTTCATGCACTGGAGAAGGAAATGGCAACCCACTCCAGTGTTCTTGCCTGGAGAATCCCAGGGATGGGGGAGCCTGGTGGGCTGCCGTCTATGGGGTCGCACAGAGTCGGACACGACTGAAGCGACTTAGCAGCAGCAGCAGCAGAATAGTATCGATCTGGTAAATTATGTGGCTTTTTCCCCTCATAATTCCTTGTTTTTAAGACACTGTCAGAGATCTGACCAAATATACTCTTTGCCATTTTTAATTATTGATCCTACTAGTTTTCTTCCAGTAGGATTACTTTTTTCCTACATATTTGCTTGACTCCAAGTTGTGCAGTAAAAAAATTAATCCTCTTCCCCTGAAACAAACGTCCCCCGAAAACCTTTTAAATCCATGTCTCCAGGTATGATGAAGTGACCCAAACCATGGACAAAGGGTACCCACGGAGAGTGGTAAAGTACTTCCCAGGAATTGGCCTCCGAGTGGACGCTGCTTTCCAACACAAAGGTAAGCATCAGCGCCTGACTATTAGGATACTTAGAAGACTTTACTGACTGTGAAAGAATTCAGCATGAAAACTTAAATGTTTCCATTTTAATATCATTTTACTACTTTGAGTACATGTAATAATAAACTTTGAGGATCTTATCAGAATTGAATAGGAAGTTTGAGTTATATTCACTGACATACTACTTCGAAACTATGCAAAAGGTATCAAAATTATCACTGATCATAGATGTCTGATAAAGATACCCCTGAAGAGTTTCAAGTGTGAAACATGACTGGGCATCTGAACAGTGATTCTCAAACCTCAATGTATATAGTTTAATAAACACAGTTTAGGGTTTGTATATGAAGCGACAAATTCCTTAGAGTTTCTGAGGCAGTAGGATTGTGGGTAAGATCCAGGAATCTACAGTTTTAAAAGAACCTTGGGCAAATTAATGAATCAGTCCAGCTACTATATCTTCAAAAACAACAGAGCAGACCATGGAGTAAGCAGAAGTCTAAAGATATTTTTGAGTATCACCATCTTTTATTCTAGTGAAATCTAATACAGAACCTCAGAACTTAAAACAGATAAAGCACAGCAGCTTTAGGAAAATGAGATAGGGCCCAAGACCATACTCAGAGGCCTCTTTCTCCCCCTCACTGGGACATTTTTTGGAAACCTAGTCTGAGAACCTCTGGTATAAACTACAGCCCCTTGAAATTCACGTTTCATACCTTGGCTTTTTCCTCAGGGAAATAAAACTAATATTTTTCATGTGACTGGGTAAAGTAAAATGTATGTATATAGTTACACATTTATTTTCTCTCCATATCATGTTCAATTATTGTATTCTACATTCATAAAATTGAAAAGTATGGAACAATTATACAGTTGTATAAGATAACTAATCATGATTCTCTCTCTCTAGGATTCTTCTATTTCTTCCGTAGATCAAAACAATTTGAATATGATCCTAAGGCAAAGACCGTTACCCGAATAATGAAAACCAATACTTGGCTTCAGTGTAAAGAACCGTTAAATTCATCATCTGATTTTACAATCAATGAGGGAAAAGTACATTCAGGAGTGGAGATGTTTCATTATAAAAATTTAAATTTTCTTATTTTTAGTATTGTTCACATGATGAACAAAATCTACAGTTACCAATAAATTCATAGACCTAAAATAAACCTCAAGGGATCTTTTAATCTGAACTCTGCTTCAAATTAGAACAGAACTGTTCTTTAACGTCAAGTCACCAGACCTAGTTATAAATATCTATTGAATGAAAAGTGAAACAGCTATTTTGAGCTGCCTGATTCTTTTTACAGGAAGTTATGTATAAACAAAACTCTCACTGGACTTGAAGCATATTTTATGTTTTGTAGACTTGAAGAAGTAAGCTATATGTCTTGTAATAACAAAATACTGAAGACATTTATTAAACCAATATTTAGCATTCTATTTTGTCTGGACCTTTGGAGTTGGAGAGGCTCAATAAACTGCAACCCACATCCCTACCCATGTTTTGAATCTACTGAGAAATATACAGTTGGGAGAGTACAATACCACCTTTATTACTGAAAAGCTTATGCTAGAGAATGTATCTGTGGAGGAGCAATCTTCCTAATATCAAATTCTAGAGTGAGACATACTTACTCACATGTCATGGGAAGAACTAGAAAGCACCCTGCCTCCCCATGGAAAAGTGAGCTACCTACAGACTGCATGGAGACCAAATAGGAAGAAATGAGGATGGAGGTACATGTGTCTAGTTTCTGCTCCCAAAGTCACCAATCAAATAAGTGATTCTGCCTCCCAAAGAGAGGAGTGAGAACCTAGAGAGATGCAGGAAGTGCTACACTATAGATAATCCCCCCAACAATTCAGAAACTAGCAGGAGTAGGCAAGTAATGTTCCCTCCAAGCCTCACCCTCCAAGCAGAGACCAGTGCATTGAACCATTCCTTAGAAAGCTTAAAAGCAAGTTTTGTGCACACTGTCCTCCTATATCCTATACAAGAAATGTGGAAATTTCTTGTGTTTCCTGTGTATATGGGTCGTGTGTGCTCAGTCGTGTCTAACTCTTTGCAACCCAGTGGACTGTAGCCCACTGGGCTCCTCTGTCCATGGGAGTTTCTAGGCAAGAATACTGGATTGGGTTGCCATTTCCTTCTCCAGTTTATGGGTCAGCTGTCCTTATACCTATTGGTAGAAAGTTCCTGTCCTCTGTTATACATGTACATGTTGGGTTTCTAAATTCTTATGGTTAAGTTTTGCCTTTACATCCTCCAAGCTGAATGCTTAGCAAAGCTCTACGTAAGTTTTGTGACCCCAAAGATGGGAGGTTGTCAGTTGAACTTGATTCTGATTAGGTGATAGATTGAGTAAGTATCAATTGATAGAAAGTGAGAACAGAAAATCTCAGGAATTCCTACAGCTACTCCTCCAACTCACACATTTTTCCTTGAGTTAAGTATTATCAGATTCCTAAAAGAATGGGATATTCTTTTGCTTCAAAGAAAAAAGTAGTTGCATGTTTGAAACAGAAAGTAAGTTTTAAGAAGTACAGTTTAATACCTAGCATGTAGGAGATAGTAGGTCAGTCTTTGGGGAAAAAAAAATAGTGCTGGAATAATCAAATATCCAAACACATAAAAAAAAAACTTAGATTTACTCACACTGTTCACAAAAATTTACTAAAAAATGGGCCATAGACCTCTAAATAGAAGAATTAAAAATATAAAGCTTCTAGAAGAAAATAGTTTTTAAATGTTGTAGCCTTGGATTAAACAAAGATTTTTTTATTTTTCAATAGGACATAAAAAGTGTGACCCATAAAAGAAAAATTAGTGAACTGAACTTCATGAACATTCAAAAACTTTGCTTTTCAAAAAAAAAAAAAAAAAGAATGAAACACTACACATTGGGAGAAAATATTTTCAAAATATGTGATAAAGGACTTATATCCTGAATATATAAATAATTCTTACAACTCAAAAATAAGAGGACAAACAGCTCAACTTTTTCAATGGCTAAAATATTTGCTATGAGTGGCAAATAATACATGTAAGGATATTCAACATCTCAATCATTAGGAAAATGCTAATTAAAACCACAGTAGGATACTGCTACATACCCACCAGCATGGTTAAAATTTAAGACTGAAAATACCAAATGTTGACAAGATGCAGCGTAACTGGAACACTCTTAGAGTGTTGGTGACAGTGAAAAATGATGCAGCCATTTTGGAAAATGGTCTGGCTGTTATAAGTTAAACACATATACATCATGTGACCCAATGACCTCACTCCTAAATGCTTAAAAAAAATGAAAACATGCTCACATTAGTTATACAGGAGTGTTCATGATAGTTTTATTTATATCTAAAACCTGGAAACAACCCAAATGTCTATCAACTTGGTACATCCAAACAGTGGAAAACTATTCAGCAATAAAAAAACAATAAATGAATGATACATGCAACAACATGGACGCATCTCAAAAGCGTTATGGCTAAGAAGAGGGACACAGAAGACCTCATATCTTATGATTCCATTTATATGAAAAACATAACAAGGCAGACTATAATGATAGAAAACAGATGGCTGGTTGCCAGCAGTCAGAAGTGGAAGAAGGGATTGACCACAAAGGAATATATGTGATAGAGACGTTCAGTGTCATGATTATGGTGGTGGTGCTGACACTACTGAATGTATTTTTAAAACCGTAAAATTAGTGAATTTATTATATGCTAATTCTATTTCAATGTTGCGTATTAGAAAAAGTAGTGCGGCTTAGTCGGAGAAGGCAACAGCAACCCACTCCAGCACTCTTGCCTGGAAAATCCCATGGACGGAGGAGCCTGGTAGGCTGCAGTCCATGGGGGTCGCTAAGAGTCGGGCACGACTGAGTGATTTCACATTCACTTTTCACTTTCATGCATTGGAGAAGGAAATGGCGGCCCACTCCAGTGTTCTTGCCTGGAGAATCCCAGGGACGGGGGAGCCTGGTGGGCTGCCGTCTATGGGGTCGCACAGAGTCAGACACGACTGAAGCGACTTAGCAGCAGCAGCAGCAGCAGTGCAGCTTAGTATTTAACACTGGATTTCTCAGGGTGGTGCTAGTGGTGAAGAACCCGCCTGCCAGTGCAGGAGACATGAAATGGGGGTTGGATCCCTGAGTCAGGAAGATCCCCTGGAGGACAGCATGGCCACCCACTCCAGTATTCTTGCCTAGAGAATTCCACGGACAGAGGAGCCTGGCGGGCTAGAGTCCATAGGTTTTTCAAAGAGCCGGACGTGACTGAAGCAACTTAACACGCACGCACGCAGATTTTCAAATATTAATCAAACTTCCTTTGTTTCCTTACATCTGTTCTTACTTCTATGGCATAAACACCTGGGGTATTTAGAGAGCATCTGAAATTGCACTCAGATTTGCTTATAGGCATTTACTTTCTCCTTAATTTTCAACCCTGGAATATCTAAAAACAGTTTTCCAAGGAACCTATGTTGACTATTAGAGCTGTATTAAAGATTTATAAGTATAACTTAAAGATCAGCTGATTTCATTCATCCTTTGAAATTTTAATGAACTTAATTTTGAAAAGCCTCTGGAGTTTTCTAAGGCCCTCCACCAAGCTATTGGGGAAAAAAAAATTCATATTCTTAATGTCCTTTAACCAACCCACCTCCAGTCATCTCACCAGTCACTTCTCCCCTGGACTCCACCCTCCTGCTCCTC
Source organism: Bubalus bubalis (assembly GCF_019923935.1). Classification (NCBI taxonomy): domain Eukaryota; kingdom Metazoa; phylum Chordata; class Mammalia; order Artiodactyla; family Bovidae; genus Bubalus; species Bubalus bubalis. The sequence continues at coordinate 79,575,317 of NC_059172.1, read as the reverse complement.
TGTCTGAGCCCCTCTCTGCTTTGCCCTCTATGAGGAACCCAAGCTCCTCCTTACTGAATTATTTTTCTCTTTAAACATAAAGCAGTTAAGCTGTAACTTTGTTTACTGTCTCTTAAACATGCCATCAGGGCCTCCCTTTACTTGGAGAAGCAGCTTATTTTTTCTCCTAGAGAAGAGGACCAAAATGCACTTTCACCTTGCTTCATAAAGATGATTTAGTTTCCCTTTTTACCACCTTGGAGGCTGGGGAAGGGTATGCGCTCAGGAGCCAGGTTGCTTAGACTTGCAGCCCACTTCCTCCGCTTAGCAGCTGTGGAACATTGGGCAAGTTACTGACTTCTCTAGACCTCGGCTTCTCCATTTGTGAAAGGAGAATAGGAAGGGACCCAGACGCTGAACAACTGGTCACATACAGCAGGTAGAATTAGCACGTGAGACACACTGCTTGGTAGCTGTGAGCCATCATTATTGGAATTAGGCAAATTAAACAGTAAGTTAAACCATTTATCCGAAAGTACAAACAGTTAGAAAAACTAGAAGCCTGCTATATAATACACTTACTGGGGATAAATTAACTGGAAGAACAAACTTTGTTCCAGTTTGCTGTGTCCTTTCTGGTTTTCTCAAGGACCTCTGCTCAGGTTTGCAAAGAAAGAAACAGCTTTAAGAACAAGCGTGAACAAGACTATGTTAACAAATATTTATTCATTTTGGAGATTTGAGCAGTTGAGATGGAACACAATTAAATTCACACGCAGAGAATGTTTTGAATTATTCTTGCCTTGGGACAAAGAGAGAAGCTCATCATAATCTTTCTGTTATTCATCATGGACAGACTCTCCTAAGAGTGTCATCTAAATGAATCATTTGTCCCAGAGGAAAACGCGATGATTTGTTGTTTTTGGTTTTGGTCTTGAATTATTTTGAACTCATGACATCTCCTTAGGTTGAAATTCAGTCCCTTGTTTGTCTTCAGGTATAGAGAACCTTAAAAAGGAAGATCAACACCTACAATATATTTTAACAAACTGAAACTGGTCATAAAATCATTCATTTTGGGTCTTTATTCACTCCTCAATACCATTATCTATCTGCAGTTTCCACATGAAAATAAAAATCTACTTTAAATCACGTAGAATTTGATCTCTAGGAACATCAAGAAAATATGAATAAGATAGTCAACAATGAATTTGAAACCTCCTTACAGTTGTAAGTTCCCAGAACAAAGAAGTGTTTCTGTCTGACCACTATGTGTAGTTTCATGCAGTATTTCTTGCTTAATTGACCATAAAGCCAGATTTGATTTTAATCTTGAGCTTTGATTAATTAATGATTTTTGTCCATTTTTGTGAATTATAGTGCTCAATTTCATTAGTAACAAATAGAAGCATTTCAAAGTTCTTGTATTTTTTAACAAACTGAGTTCAAAACTTCAAGTTTCCTGTAAAACTGAGAAGCAAAATACTTCAAATAGGAAATTTCAACTGACAAATTCATGAAGTTGAAGTGGAAACAAAATGGGTCTAAAAACCTCAAGAAATATGATACTTAGACCATATGAGAAAACACATCTTAGATTATAAGGTTTTCAAACAAACCTGATCTGATCTTCTCAGGAGTCTTGTGTTGGAAAATCTGTTGAGATGGATTTCATCGAAGATGGCACATTGTTATTTTTCATGTAACACTTACCTCGGTATTATAATTGCTAATGTCTCAATTATTCAATATATGTTTATCTAATGCCTGCTGTTGAGGATTATCCTTTCATTCAACAATTATTTATTAAGTGCTTACTCTGTGCCAGGCACTGTTTTAGGGCCAGGGATAAAACAGTGAACAAAACTGCAAAGCACCAGGCTTCATGGACCAGTCAAAGAAAGGACAAATAAACCAAAAATTTTAAGTATGTCAAGGATGATGCATGCTCTGAGGAAAAGCAGGGAGCAGACTGTGTGGGTGCTGGGCCTGCTTGCCTCGGGGTTGGATTCCCCGCTCAGAACGGGAGGGTGGGTGCCGCCGCCTGCAGGCCGAGCTCCGGCCTCAAAGAGTCCATCTGAGGAGAGGCACTGAGAGCCCTGGGCGAAGGAGGAGAAGCCTCCCCGGGCAGTGGGGGCCGTTTCCCCAGACTCAGCTCTGCCACAGCCTCGGTGCTGCCTGCTCCCTGCCGGTGATGTGGGGGGCTTTCCCCCACCTTTGCGGGGAGACAAGGACTGGCGGCTTCCGGTGTTCGTAGCACCTGGGTTGCTAGTCTCTTCCGGCTTCGCAGCCATCACTCGGGGAACTAATTTCCGGCGTTAAATCCCTCCTGTTTCAAATGCTTGAGTGATTTCTGTTTTCTAGTTGACACTTGACTTAATTCTTTGAGTAAGGGGACAGAGAGCATGGTGGACGTGGGTATTTCGGGGAGAATCATGCAGAGCCCTTGGTGAAGAGCTGACCCGACATGTGCAGGAAATGAGCAAGCAACCCAACCTGGGTGACACGGCGCCCAGGAGGAACCGCCGGGGCAAGGGCCTGAGGCTCAGCTGCAGAACCGTGAGCTCCCGTGACCTGGGGAAACTGGGCTAAGGGTGCAGGGAGGGACGGAGATGAAGTTAGGGAAGCGGCAGGGACGACAGGTGGTGAACGGTCTTGTGGGCCTTTGTACAGGCTTTAGAGTCCAGAGGTTTAAGAGGAGAAACATCACTTGACCTGCGTTTAAAAGAATCACAGGCTACTCTGAGGACAATAAACTATAGGAGCAAAAGAGAGAAACAGGAGGCGTCTATCTGCCACGGCAGATGGTGGTGGTTAGCAGCGGGAAGCCTGAGGGTGTACCATGAAAATAGGACCGCAGAACTTGCTAGCTGACTGGGGGTGAATGGTGTGATGTGAAGAGAGGAGTCAGGTGTAACCCAGCTTTGTTTCTGAACAACTGGAAGACTGGAGTGTGTACTCACTAACGTGACCAAGCCTTGGGGAGGAACAACTCCGAGGAGAAAATCAGTGTGTCCAGTTGCCAGTTGGATACACAGACCTGAAATTGGGAAGGGAGCCTGAGCATGGGTGGGGGAGGGGTCCATCTGGGGGATACAGTGTGGAGACACAGGATTGGACGGGGTCACTCAGATAAAAAAGAAATCGAGAACTGATCCCTAGTCATTGACAGATTAAAGATAAGGATAAACTGTGTTGTGCATTTTGTGGGTTTTTTTTTTTTAATTTTATTTTGTAATACTGCCTTTTTTTTTTATTTTATTTTATTTTAAAATTTTACATAATTGTATTAGTTTTGCCAAATATCAAAATGAATCCGCCACAGGTATACATGTGTTCCCCATCCTGAACCCTCCTCCCTCCTCCCTCCCCATACCATCCCTCTGGGTCGTCCCAGTACACCAGCCCCAAGCATCCAGTATCGTGCATCGAACCTGGACTGGCAACTCGTTTCATACATGATATTTTACATGTTTCAATGCCATTCTCCCAAATCTTCCCACCCTCTCCCTCTCCCACAGAGTCCATAAGACTGTTCTATACATCAGTGTCTCTTTTGCTGTCTCGTACACAGGGTTATTGTTACCATCTTTCTAAATTCCATATATATGTGTTAGTATACTGTATTGGTGTTTTTCTTTCTGGCTTACTTCACTCTGTATAATAGGCTCCAGTTTCATCCACCTCATTAGAACTGATTCAAATGTATTCTTTTTAATGGCTGAGTAATACTCCATTGTGTATATGTACCACAGCTTTCTTATCCATTCATCTGCTGATGGACATCTAGGTTGCTTCCATGTCCTGGCTATTATAAACAGTGCTGCGATGAACATTGGGGTACATGTGTCTCTTTCCCTTCTGGTTTCCTCAGTGTGTATGCCCAGCAGTGGGATTGCTGGATCATAAGGCAGTTCTATTTCCGGTTTTTTAAGGAATCTCCACACTGTTCTCCATAGTGGCTGTACTAGTTTGCATTCCCACCAACAGTGGAAGAGGGTTCCCTTTTCTCCACACCCTCTCCAGCATTTATTATTTGTAGACTTTTGGATCGCAGCCATTCTGACTGGTGTGAAATGGTACGTCATAGTGGTTTTGATTTGCATTTCTCTGATAATGAGTGATGTTGAGCATCTTTTCATGTGTTTGTTAGCCATCTGTATGTCTTCTTTGGAGAAATGTCTATTTAGTTCTTTGGCCCATTTTTTGATTGGGTCATTTATTTTTCTGGAGTTGAGCTGTAGGAGTTGCTTGTATATTCTCGAGATTAGTTGTTTGTCAGTTGCTTCATTTGCTATTATCTTCTCCCATTCTGAAGGCTGTCTTTTCACCTTGCTAATAGTTTCCTTTGATGTGCAGAAGCTTTTAAGGTTAATTAGGTCCCATTTGTTTATTTTTGCTTTTATTTCCAATATTCTGGGAGGTGGGTCATAGAGGATCCTGCTGTGATGTATGTCAGAGAGTGTTTTGCCTATGTTCTCCTCTAGGAGTTTTATAGTTTCTGGTCTTACATTGAGATCTTTAATCCATTTTGAGTTTATTTTTGTGTATGGTGTTAGAAAGTGTTCTAGTTTCATTCTTTTACAAGTGGTTGACCAGATTTCCCAGCACCACTTGTTAAAGAGATTGTCTTTAATCCATTGTATATTCTTGCCTCCTTTGTCAAAAATAAGGTGTCCGTATGTGCGTGGATTTATCTCTGGGCTTTCTATTTTGTTCCATTGATCTGTATTTCTGTCTTTGTGCCAGTACCATACTATCTTGATAACTGTGGCTTTGTAGTAGAGCCTGAAGTCAGGTAGGTTGATTCCTCCAGTTCCGTTCTTCTTTCTCAAGATCGCTTTGGCTATTCGAGGTTTTTTGTATTTCCATACAAATTGTGAAATTATTTGTTCTAGCTCTGTGAAGAATGCTGTTGGTAGCTTGATAGGGGTTGCATTGAATCTATAGATTGCTTTGGGTAGTATACTCATTTTCACTATATTGATTCTTCCAATCCATGAACATGGTATATTTCTCCATCTGTTAGTGTCCTCTTTGATTTCTTTCACCAGAGTTTTATAGTTTTCTATATATAGGTCTTTAGTTTCTTTAGGTAGATATATTCCTAAGTATTTTATTCTTTCCGTTGCAATGGTGAATGGAATTGTTTCCTTAATTTCTCTGTTTTCTCATTATTAGTGTATAGGAATGCAAGGGATTTCTGGGTGTTGATTTTATATCCTGCAACTTTACTATAGTCATTGATTAGTTCTAGTAATTTTCTGGTGGAGTCTTTAGGGTTTTCTATGTAGAGGATCATGTCATCTGCAAACAGTGAGAGCTTTGCTTCTTCTTTTCCAATTTGGATTCCTTTTATTTCTTTTTCTGCTCTGATTGCTGTGGCCAAAACTTCCAAAACTATGTTGAATAGTAATGGTGAGAGTGGGCACCCTTGTCTTGTTCCTGACTTTAGAGGAAATGCTTTCAATTTTTCACCATTGAGGATAATGTTTGCTGTGGGTTTGTCATATATAGCTTTTATTATGTTGAGGTATGTTCCTTCTATTCCTGCTTTCTGGAGAGTTTTTATCATAAATGGATGTTGAATTTTGTCAAAGGCTTTCTCTGCATCATTGAGATAATCATATGGTTTTTATTTTTCAATTTGTTAAGGTGGTGTATTACATTCATTGATTTGCGGATATTGAAGAATCCTTGCATCCCTGGGATAAAGCCCACTTGGTCATGGTGTATGATCTTTTTAATGTGTTGTTGGATTCTGATTGCTAGAATTTTGTTAAGGATTTTTGCATCTATGTTCATCAGTGATATTGGCCTGTAGTTTTCTTTTTTTGTGGGATCTTTGTCAGGTTTTGGTATTAGGGTGATGGTGGCCTCATACAATGAGTTTGGAAGTTTACCATCCTCTGCAATTTTCTGGAAGAGTTTGAGTAGCATAGGTGTTAGCTCTTCTCTAAATTTTTGGTAGAATTCAGCTGTGAAGCCGTCTGGACCTGGGCTTTTGTTTGCTGGAAGATTTTTGATTACAGTTTCAATTTCCGTGCTTGTGATGGGTCTGTTAAGATTTTCTATTTCTTCCTGGTCGAGTTTTGGAAAGTTGTACTTTTCTAAGAATTTGTCCATTTCTTCCACGTTGTCCATTTTATTGGCATATAATTGTTGATAGTACTCTCTTATGATCCTTTGTATTTCTGTGTTGTCTGTTGTGATCTCTCCATTTTCATTTCTAATTTTATTGATTTGATTTTTCTCCCTTTGTTTCTTGATGAGTCTGGCTAGTGGTTTGTCAATTTTATTTATCCTTTCAAAAAACCAGCTTTTGGTTTTGTTGATTTTTGCTATGATCTCTTTTGTTTCTTTTGCATTTATTTCTGCTCTAAGTTTTAAGATTTCTTTCCTTCTACTAACCCTGGGGTTCTTCATTTCTTCCTTTTCTAGTTGCTTTAGGTGTAGAGTTAGGTTATTTATTTGACTTTTTTCTTGTTTCTTGAGGTGTGCCTGTATTGCTATGAACTTTCCCCTTAGGACTGCTTTTACCGTGTCCCACAGGTTTTGGGTTGTTGTGTTTTCATTTTCATTCGTTTCTATGCAAATTTTGATTTCTTTTTTGATTTCTTCTGTGATTTGTTGGTTATTCAGCAGCGTGTTGTTCAGCCTCCATATGTTGGAATTTTTAATAGTTTTTCTCTTGTAATTGAGATCTAATCTTACTGCATTGTGGTCAGAAAAGATGCTTGGAATGATTTCTATTTTTTTGAATTTACCAAGGCTAGCTTTATGGCCCAGGATGTGATCTATCCTGGAGAAGGTTCCATGTGCGCTTGAGAAAAAAGTGAAATTCATTGTTTTGGGATGAAATGTCCTATAGATATCAATTAGGTCTAACTGGTCTATTGTATCGTTTAAAGTTTGTGTTTCCTTGTTAATTTTCTGTTTAGTTGATCTATCCATAGGTGTGAGTGGGGTATTAAAGTCTCCCACTATTATTGTGTTATTGTTAATTTCTCCTTTCATACTTGTTAGCATTTGTCTTACATACTGCGGTGCTCCTGTGTTGGGTGCATATATATTTATAATTGTTATATCTTCTTCTTGGATTGATCCTTTGATCATTATGTAGTGACCTTCTTTGTCTCTTTTCACAGCCTTTGTTTTAAAGTCTATTTTATCTGATATGAGTATTGCTACTCCTGCTTTCTTTTGGTCCCTATTTGCATGGAAAATCTTTTTCCAGCCCTTCACTTTCAGTCTGTATGTGTCCCCTGTTTTGAGGTGGGTCTCTTGTAGACAACATATGTGGGGGTCTTGTTTTTGTATCCATTCAGCCAGTCTTTGTCTTTTGGTTGGGGCATTCAACCCATTTACGTTTAAGGTAATTACTGATAAGTATGATCCCGTTGCCATTTACTTTATTGTTTTGGGTTCGAATTTATACACCGCTTTTGTGTTTCCTGTCTAGAGAATATCCTTTAGTATTTGTTGGAGAGCTGGTTTGGTGGTGCAGAATTCTCTCAGCTTTTGCTTGTCTGAAAAGCTTTTGATTTCTCCTTCATACTTGCATTTTGATCCCCACAGCAGTTTTATTTATGTACCTGGGCACATTCTTCCTGTTGGATGTGCATCAAGTTCATGCCAACAGTGTATGTCATCATTATATTTTAGATGTACAGCTAATAAGAGCTTCCCAGGTGGCTTGGTGGTAAAAGAATCCACTTGCCAGTGCAGGAGACACAGGATACATGGGTTTGTTCCCTGGGTGGGGAAGATCTCCTGGAGAAGGAAATGGCAACCCGCTCCAGTATTCTTGCCTGGGAAATCTGGGACAGAGGAGCCTGGCAGGCCACAGTCCATGGAGTCACAAAGAGTTGGACCTGACTGAGCACGCACATACACACATACATGTAATACATTTTTATCAGGTTGGAAAAATCTATAAAATGAGAAAACTGCCACCATGCCATCCTGAGGAGACACCTATTATCTGTGGTGGAGGAGAACCGTACTTCTTCTCCTTGCTAAGTGGCTTGCAAGCTCAGTTTCCAGTGGGCTCTTATGACTTTATTTTAGCAAGCATTATAAACACTGACATTTTTTTCTTTTTCTATAAGAATGGAACTTGTTTTAAGAAATCACAAAAAGAATCAATGCATGGTATGGAGAGGGAGGAGGGTTCAGGATGGGGAACACATGTATACCTGTGGCGGATTCATTTTAATATTTGGCAAAACCAATACAATATTGTAAAGTTTAAAAATAAAATAAAATTTAAAAAAATTAAAAATTAAAAAAAAAAAGAATCAATGCAGGAGTTTAAGATTAGAGGCAATATTTCTTTAAAAATTCATTTGATCGTTTTCCACCTCAGTCATTCAAATCAGGAAAGCATCTTCCTCAACACATATCAGAATGGAGCACCTAACTTATTTGAAGCAGATATTCAGATGGAAAATAAGTTTTTTAAGCACTTATCTTCACTGTTAAAAATAGGTTATCTGCAAGCTGATACGGTTGTGGTGAAGACCGCTCAGTTATGTCTGACTCTTTGTGACCCCATGGACTGTAGCCTATCAGGCTCCTCTGTCCATGGGATTTTCCAGGCAATAGTACTGGAGTGGATTGCCATTTCCTTCTCCAGGGACCTTCCTGACCCAGGGATCAAACCTGGGTCTCCCACATTGTAGACAGATGCTTAACCATCTGAGCCACCAGGGAAGTCCATGCAAGCTTATAAGGACTCTTTAAATAATCATAGTAATAGTGACCATGTATTAAACAATATTAAATAATACTAGTTATTTTATGGAATCTCATTTATCCTTGTAACAATCCTAAAAAATCCTAAAACTCCTATTGCACTTTATAAATAAAGAAGTGGGATTTAAAATTATTTTATTTTTCTTATCCAAGGTCATATGGTAAATGTCAAAATCCAAATTCTGTCTCATAAAGTCTCATTTTCAATGTTCTCATGGAATATGAATGTTTTAACACTCTATTATGTCCAGTACTCACCACCACTCAAAACAAAACAATACATAATTTCCTTGCACACATTTGTTATTTACCTATGAGAACCTGATTCTCCTGTTCACTCCCCAGCCTGCAGCTGCACCCAGCAGGCTCCATTGTAGCATGTTTCCTGGTTCTTCTGTAATATGTTTCACCAAAGTTCTGATTTCACGATTGCTGTGGTTTATTTTCTCAATATGTGTAAAGGAAAAGGAAAGAACACAGTACCTTCCCTGTTAAGCAATCCTACAACACACCAAGTAACCAAAGGCAATAACCCAGGTTATGGTTACTGGACCCAATGGTGCCTGCATCCTTCCATGAAAACACTCCTGCTGAATGCAGTTATCAAAGAGGCTCTGGGAAACTCAGAAGTCTCATCTCATCAGCCTCTTGGCCAGGAACTCCCTTATTTTATAGTAATTAAAAAATAACTAAAATATTGACTTGCAAGTGATTTATACAGAACTGCCTAAGCAAAGTATGACAATATGATGATTGAAATTCTGTATTTCACTAATTATTTCACATCCATGACCTTATTTGGTTCTCAAGATGATCTTGGGAGATAAAAAAGAAAATGGTAGTAATTAGTCCATTTAATGTGGAAAAAAAGTTAAGATACATACTGAGATGATAACAAAGATGGAATTCATATTAGATACCCTAGCTTGTGGTTCTGTGTTCTTTTTACTATAACTCTTTTCTGTATAATATTCTTTGCTTCTCCAACTTCTTGTATGTTGTTCTTAATGTTGTTTTAGCCTTTACTGACTCTTTTCCTAAATGTAAGGACCATGCCTTAGGAAGTTTTATATTTAATATAATGTCAAATACCTAAGAGGCCTCAAGGAATATGTATTGGGTTGGAATAAACAATCTTGTAGTCATACTGTTATGATCTTGTTTAGGCCTTCATGTTCCCTGAATTTATTTCATGAGAAATAAGCCTTCCTGAGGTCTCAGTGGTGGTTTAGGAAATATTAAAATCCAGCTCACTGCCTTGAATCATCCAAAGAAGACAAATATTCAGGAAATTTAAAATTTAACACCCCAAAACATAAATGCCAGTCACCCTAAGTGTTATGAGAGTGGAAGCAGCCTTAAGTGGAAACAGCTGTTCACAAACCCACAGAGCTACAGCTTTCTAAAGATGTCACATATACAGACAGCCAGTTAGTTAACCTGAATGAACAAGATGCTGATGTTTCTTGAGGAAGCTGCAGGTCAATCCTGATGGTCATCCAGTTGGCAGGGACAGTCCTGACACTCTCCAAATATTGCCTTCCCCTCTCCCCTGAGCAGGCCTCTCTGCTGGCTGAACTCAGCCGGGCCTCAGGCAGAGTCCAGACTGAGTCCCGTCACTTCTCAGGATGGAACCTGCCCACCTTTCTCCTTGGTTGCAGCCTCTGGGCCAGTGATCCTGGGCTGGGTTGGAATTGGAGTTAGACTGCCAGACCCTCCTTTTCTTATTCCTCATTTTGATTTTTCATGGCCATGGGTAGTAGCTAGATCTTAGTTCTTTGCTTCATTCCCTTATGGGAACCTGAAATTTTCATTGAATGATGTTGAGCTATTTATAACACGTGGGCCAGAGTCATCATCTAGTGCTGAAACTCTGAAACCTACCCCTTTTGAGAAAAAGCTGTGATAACTGAGCTCTTCAAACTGAGCTCCAGTAAATCTGCAAAGGAAAATCATTTAAATCTTCTAGTATCTGTGTGGAAGGGACTACCTCCCCCCCCCCAAAAAAAAACATAAAATACACTTAACAATTTCTTCCTTAGAGCAGTAATTCTTAATTCTAGAGGCATTCCTCAGTCAGTTTGACTGCTGTAACAAAATACCATAAACTGGGTGGCCTAAACATGAATTTCTCACAGTTCTAGTGGCTGGAAGATCAGAGTGCCAGCATGGTGAACTTCTTGGTGAGAGATCTCTTCTTGGTTATGTCCTCACATGGCATGTTATATCCTTCTTGGTGTGTATAAGCAGGGAGAGAGAGAGAAAGGGAGATCTCCTGCCTCCTCCTCTTTTTATAAGGGCACTAATTTCATCATCAGCGCCCCACCCTTATGACTTAATCTAACCCTGCTTATCTCCCCAAAGCCCTATGTCCAAATATCACTACACTAGGTATTATTAATAGGATTTCAACATACAAATTTTGAGGGGATATAAACATTTGGTCCAAAGCAATACCAGTGCACAATTAGAATCATTTGAGGAGCTTTTTTATTTACTAATAATTAGGCTCCTTTCTCCCAGACCAATTACATTAGAATCTCAGGAGAGTGGGGCTTGAGATTGCACATTTCTGAGAAGCTCCCAAATGACTATCAACTACAAATTGGCGTTTGCCAAGAGCATTTGCCATCTGCTTCTGCAGAGACTGAATCCGGTGCTGCTGCAGCTGTTGACCCTCAACATGCCCTGAAGGCAGTTCAGGGTGGAGAGTGAGGCATTCTGTGCTCCGGGGACACTGGGGAACAGGTCTTTAGATAGATATTTTTAGGAACTGATTTCACGATCCCAGTCCTTTTATCTCATATCTCGAAAAGCTTTCATGGTGACATCATCAGCCTGGTGACTATTAGAAAACCTTTTGTAAAGTAAGCCTTGATTGCATTGATCTCCACCTTCACCAAAATCTTATGCCCATGTGACACAATCACTAAAGCCCGCAAGCCTAGAGCCCATGCTCTGCAACAAGAGAAGCTGCCAAAATGAGATGCTCACACACCGCAACTACAGCGTATCCCCCACTCACCACAACTAGAGAATGTCTGTGTGCAGCAATGAAGACCTATCACAGCCAAAAATAAATAAACACATTTTTTAAAATTAACTGGAAGGTTTCTAAAATACAGATTGTTAGGCCCCACTTTAGACTTAAGGATTCATTAGGTGATGTTGATATGGTTGGTCCGGAAATGCCACTTTGAAATCACTATAGTGTGCCCTGCCCCCATCAGCACCGCTCCTGCTTTTTTGGTCCTCCTAACTCATTGTGGCTGCAATGGTGAAAGTCTGAGAGGACAGAAAGCACAACCAAGGAAGACAGGTAGAAAACCCCATCCCTCAACTGTGCTTGGATCTGGGTCTATATGTTGTTATTGTTGTTTAGTTCCTCAGTCCTGTTTGACTCTTTGCCACTCCATGGATGCAGCATGCCAGGCTTCCCTGTCCATCACCAATTCCCAAAACTTGCTCAAATTCATGTCCATCGAGTTGGTGATGCTATCCAACCATCTCATCCTCTGTCATCCCCTTCTCCTCCCACCTTCAATCTTTCCCAACATAAGGGTCTTTTCCAAGAAGTCAGTTCTTTTTATCAGGTGGCCAAAGTATTGGAGCTTCAGCTTCAGCATCAGTCCTTCCAATGAATATTCTGGGTTGGTTTCCTTTAGGATGGGCTGATTTGATCTCCTTGGTGCCCAAACGACTCTCAAAAGTCTTCTCCAAAAACCACAATTTGAAAGCATCAATTCTTCAGTACTCAGGCTTCTTTATGGTCCAACTCTCACATCCATCCATGACTACTGGAAAAAAGCATAGCTTTGACTATACAAACCTTTGTCGGTAAAGTAATGTCTCTGCTTTTTAATACACTGCCTAGGTTTGTCATAGCTTTTCTTCCAAGGAGTGAGTGTCTTTTAACTTCATAGCTGCAGTCACTGTCAAAGAAGGCAATGACAACTCACTCCAGTCCTCTTGCCTGGAAAATCCCATGGACGGAGGAGCCTGATAGGTTGCAGTCCATGGGGTCGTGAAGAGTCAGATAGGACTGAGCGACTTCACTTTCACTTTCACTTTCCTGCATTGGAGAAGGAAATAGCAACCCACTCCAATGTTCTTGCCTGGAGAATCCTGGGGACGGTGGAGCCTGGTGGGCTGCCGTCTATGGGGTCACACAGAGTCGGACACGACTGAAGTGAGTTAGCAGCAGCAGCAGCAGCAGTGAGTGATTAAAGACAGCTGTGACAAGAAGGAGAGGGTGAAGTAATACAACTCCAGTGTTTGTGACAGCCTAGGGCTTTGTGGCTCAGCTAATAAAAAAAATCTGCCTGCAGTGCGGGAGACCTGGGTTTGATCCCTGGGTTGGGAAGATCTCCTGGAGAAAGGAAAGGCTACCCACTCCAGTATTCTGGTCTGGAGAATTCCATGGACTGTATGGTCCATGGGTTCACAAAGAGTTGGACACAACTAAGCGACTTTCACTTTACTTTCACTTTTCAGGGCAGTCCAGGCAGCACTAACCAACCACCCCGGCTAGCTGGATTTTGGAGTGAGCCATTACTAAGTAGGGTGATTCCATCAGGGAAAGTCAAAACTCGATTTCTAGGGATTAATAGAAATCAATCAGGTTCCACAAACTTCTGCAGAGTTACTAGAAAATACGGGGTTCAGCCATTGACAACATTCAAACACCACTGACTAGAAGAGAATGAAACAAGATTACAGAACAAGGCACAGACCTGAATTAGCTCTCTCTTAACCTCTGTCTTAACCGCTTTCAACTCTCATAGTTGAGTGGACCCAATAGGTCAAGTCTGGTTTTTACAATTTGCTGAGCTTAATTCTTTGAATCTTGACTATTTAAAAGTCTCCGTGTGTCACCTAGTGAAAACTGAGCTGAAAAATGTGCTGTTTCATCTGTTCTGCAGGGTCTGACCACTGTTCAGTAAAGGGAAAAATACAAACATATACAATCTACTCCAGTGCTTCTCTAATGTTAATGGGCATTTGAATCACTGAGGGAATAGGGTACAACGAGATGCAAAATAGCCTTGAGTACAGCCTGAGATTCTTTGAAAAGCATTTAAATCTATCCCATCTGAACTGGTATTATAGATTATATCACAAATGTCAAAATACTGAAAGAAAACATGGGAGAATTTTTTTAAACATTTTTTTCCTTTCTACATAAGTTGCAAATCCAAAACCATAATAGAAAAAAAAAAAAAAAAAAAAAAAAAAAACTGAAAAATACAACAAAAATCTAAATTTCCCCCAAGGTAAAAAGTACTATAATCAGGGCAAAACAGAAAAAATATTTGCATATGGAAAGGGATTGTTTCCCTTTTTAATGTTGAAATTTCTTCACTAAGAAAATGACTTATCAACTTAGAAACTCAAATTGTCAAATGACAGGAACAGTTCAAGGTCAATAGAAGGAGGGCTTACATATGAATCTATGCTCAATATCACTCATAGTTGAAATAATGTAAAAAGTAATGGAGATATACATGTGTATATATAGATACAAATAACTTTGATGATCTTAGAGGTAATATGCATTTTATCTCTAAGATCGTCAAAGTTATTTGTCTGCTTTTATATGTGAAACATTGTTGATGGGAGTTAATTCTGTTGGTGGGTATAGGATAAAAACCATTACCACATCCTGCTGGTAGAGATGTAAACTGTTGCAATGTAGTTGATGGGCAATTAAAATACATATAGCTTATGATTCAGTGAAGACCATGTCCAGAAATTTATCCTAAGGATATATTTGCATATATGCATATGTGTTCCATGTCCAGTTCTAACTGTTGCTTCCTGACCTGCATATAGGTTTCTCAAGAGGCAGGTCAGGTGGTCTGGTATGCCCATCTCTTGAAGAATTTTCCACAATTTATTGTGATCCACACAGTCAAAGGCTTTAGCATAGTCAATAAAGCAGAAATAGATGTTTATATGCAGGTCAGGAAGCAACAGTTAGAACTGGACATGAAACAACAGACTGGTTCAAAATAGGAAAAGGAGTGTGTCAAGGATGTATATTGTCACCCTGCTTATTTAACTTATATGCATCATGAGAAATGCTGGGCTGGAGGAAGCACAAGCTGGAATCAAGATTGCCGGGAGAAATATCAGTAACCTCAGATATGCAGATGATACCACCCTTATGGCAGAAAGTGAAGAGGAACTAAAAAGCCTCTTGATGAAAGTGAAAGAAGAGAGTAAAAAAGTTGGCATAAAACTCAAAATTCAGAAAACTAAGATCATGGCATCTGGTCCCATCACTTCATGGCAAATAGATGGGGAAACAGTGGAAACAATGTCAGACTTTATTTTGGGGGGCTCCAAAATCACTGCAGATGGTGACTGTAGCCATAAAATTAAAAGACGCTTACTGCTTGGAAGGAAAGTTATGACCAACCTAGATAGCATATTGAAAAGCAGAGACATTACTTTGCCAACAAAGGTCCGTCTAGTCAAGGCTATGGTTTTTCCAGTGGTCATGTATGGATGTGAGAGCTGGACTGTGAAGAAAACTGAGCACCAAAGAATTGATGCTTTTGAACTTTGGTGTTGGAGAAGACTCTTGAGAGTCCCTTGGACTGCAAGGAGGTCCAACCAGTCCATCCTAAAGGAGATCAGCCCTGGGTGTTCATTGGAAGGACTGATGTTAAAGCTGAAACTCCAATACTTTGGCCACCTTATGCGAAGAGTTGACTCATTGGAAAAGACTCTGATGCTGGGAGGGATTGGGGGCAGGAGGAAAAGGGGATGCCAGAGGATGAGATGGCTGGATGACATCACCAACTCGATGGACATGAGTTTGAGTAAACTCCAGGAGTTGGTGATGGACAGGGAGGCCTGGCGTGCTGTGATTCATGGGGTCACAAAGAGTTGGACACGACTGAGTGACTGAACTGAACTGAACTGATATATATGTGTGTATGTGCACATATACACAAGGTTGAGTTTCCCAGAAAATCACTGTGGCCCTGCTTTTAGTAAATTGTTAGAAATAATCAATATGAATAAAGGACCAATTAAATAAATTACTATACATCGTTACAACTGAATACAATGCAACCACTAAAAAGACTAAAATATAACATACCATTGATATTAAAAGATATCTAAGGACTTTATCAAAATTAAAAACCTTTGCCCTATGAAAGGCTCTCTGAAGATGACAAAGAAACAAGCCACATTCAGAATACCCTGGACCCCACAGCCAGCCATATAAAGAACTAGCCCCTATCCACCATCAGGCACAAAATCAGGGCCCTGCAGCCAGAGACCTCAAGAAATGGCTCGAGCCACCAGCTTGGTGGCACCAGATTTCAGACAACTTGCACCCCTCAGCAAACCACCCCAGGATCCAGCTGTACTTGCCAGTGGGCCAATACCAGCTTTGGAACACCCTAAAGCCCACAGCCAGCAATGTCAGGAACCAGCCCCACCTACCAGCAGGCCAACACTAGAACTGAGATACCTGACCCTGCAACCACCCACCCCAAAACCCAGCCCTACCCACCAGCGGGCCATCACCAGCCTGAGACCCCAGGTTTCTACAGTCAGCTGCCTCATGGTGAGGCCCCACCCACCACCAGCCAGCAGCCTCCTCAGGCCAAGGGCCAATGGTGCCTACCAGACTTAACATAGTAGTCAGCCCTCTACAACAGAAAGATTCAGAGTTCACATAGGGGGCACCCTTAGAACATACAGTTCTGGTGACCAGAGAGGAGTGCATTTCTGGGATGCATAGGATGTCTCATACCAAAGGCCACTTCTCCAAGACTGAGAAATCTAACCAATCTACCAAATACACAGAAATAAGATTAGCAAATCAGGCAAAATGAAGCAACAGAGGAACATGTTCCAAATGGAAGAACAAGATAAAATCCCAGGAGAAGAACTAAATGAAGTGGAGATAAGTGACCTATCCAATAAAGAGATCAAAGTAATGACCATAGAGATGACCAAAGAACTTGAGAGAAGAATAAATGAACAGAACAGAGAAGTTAGAAGAAGAACCAGAGATGCAGAATACAATAAATGAGATAAAAATTATACTAGACAGAATAAATAGATTAGATTATACAGAATAATGAGCTAGAATCACTGAGTACAGCTAGAATCACTAGAATACAGAATCACTGAGCTAGAAGACAGAGTAATGGAAATCACTGATATTAAACAGAAAAGTGAAAAAATAAGAGAAATGAGGACCATTTAAAAGACCTCTGAGACAATAAAGAGTAACTTTTTAAATACTAGAATTTGCATTATAGGGGTCCCAGAAGGAAAGAGTGAGAAAGAGGCATAGAATATTTGAAGACATAGTTTAAGACATTGAAGACAAGGTACACTATATTTTAAATGCCAAAAATTAAAGAGAAATTATTAAAAGCAGCAAGGGAAAAGCAATAAGTTATGAAAAAGGAAACTTTCATAAGGCTAAGAGCTGACTTTTCTGAAGAAATCCTGAGGCCAGAAAAAAGTGGCACAATATATTTAATGTGATGAAAGAAAAAACCTACAACCAGGAGTATTCTATTCAGCAAGGATTTCATTCAGATTTGATGGAAGAGATCAAAGATTTACAGACAAGCAACAGCTTAAAGGGTTCCACTCCACCAAACTAGCTTGACAAGAAATGTTAAACAAACTTATCTAAGTGAAAAAGAAAAGGCCACTACTAGAAACATTAAAATTACAAAATAAAAAGCTCATTGATATAGGCAACTATATAGTAAAAATGGTAAATCAGCCATGTACAAAGTTAGTCGGAATGTTAAAGACAAAAGTAGTAAAATTAGCTACATCCACGATAAATAGCTAAAAGATATACACAAAAAACCATGTAAACTATGATGTCAATAAAGTAATTGGGGTGAAGGGAGGCAAAAATGTCAAAATGTGTTCGAAACTAAAGATCAGGAACTTAAAATAATCATTCATAACCAAAATCTATAATAGGTACACATATACACACACAAAAAGGAATCTAAACACAACACTAAAGATAGTCATCAAATAACAAAGGAAGAAAACAAAAACAGAATGACCAAAAAGAACTAGAAAACAACTGCCAATTAACAAAATGGAAATAAGAATATACATCTTAATAATTACTTTAAATTTAAATGGAAAAGCACTCCATAACAAACATAGCATGGTTGGATGGATATAAAAAAAAGACTCATACATATGATGCCTACAGTAGACTCACTTCAGACCTAAAGATTCACACAGATTAAAAGAGGATGGGTTAAGATATCTTTTGCAAATTGAAATAAAAAGAAAGCTAGGGTAGCAAGACATATCCAACAAAATACACTTTAAAATAAAAACTGCAATAAGAGACAAAGAAAAACACTACAAATTGATCAAAGGATTAATCTAAGAAGAAGCTATAACAATTTAAAATATATATGCACCAAACAAAGGAGTTCCAAAATACATAAAGTAAATATTATCAGACACAAAAGGAGAAATCGACAGTAACACAATAGTAGTCGAAGACTAACACCCCACTTACATCATTGGAAAGTTCATCCAGACAGAAAATCAATAAGGAATCACTGGCCTGAGGGACACATTAGACCAAATGAACTTAACAGATACATAAAGGACATTCCATCCAAGAACAGCAGAATACATATTCTTTTCAAGTGCACCTGGAATATTCTCCAGGATAATCAGATGCTAGGCCACTCAACAAGTCTGAATAAATTTTAAAAACCTGAAGTCATATTAAGGATCTTTTCCAATCACAATGCTATGAGACTAGAAACCAACTACTTGGGGGTGGGGGGGGGGGGGTGGGGGGAAACCTGCAAAATACAGAAGCACTTGGAGACTAAACTTATGGTTCACTGCTGAAATCAAAGAACAAATTTTAAAAATACCTGAAGGCAATTGAAAAAAAAAAGCACAACTTTACAAACTCTATGGGATAGAGAAAAAGAAGTTCTAAGAGGGAAGTTTATAGCAATACAAGCCTACCTCATGAAACAAGAAAAATCTCAAATAAACAAAAATCTAAACATAATCTTGTGCCTAAAGCAACTAGAGAAGAACAAACAAAACCCAAAGTTAGTAGAAGGAAAGAAATCATAAAGCCCAGAGCAGAAATAAATGAAATAGTGACTAAGCTATAATAGAAAAGACCAATGAAACTAAGACCTGGTTTTCAAATAAAAGAAAGATAAAAATTGGTAACATTTATCCAGACACAAGAAATGAAGACAAGATCCTCTTGGAATCAAAATTAGCAATGAAAAGGAAGAAATTACAACCAACACCACAGAAATAAGAAGAATCACAAACAATTACTAAGAATAACTATATGCCAATAAAATGGACAAACTAGAAGAAATGGACAAATTCCTAGCGATGTATAATATCCCAAGATTGAACCAGGAAGAAATGGAAAATATAAACAGACCAGTTGCTGCTGCTAAGTCGCTTCAGTCATGTCCGACTCTGTGCGACCCCATAGGTGGCAGCCCACCAGGCTCCCCCGTCCCTGGGATTCTCCAGGCAAGAACACTGGAGTGGGTTGCCATTTCCTTCTCCAATGCATGAAAGTGAAGGGTGAAAGTGAAGTCGCTCAGTCGTGTCCGACTTTTAGCGACCCCATGGACTGCAGCCTACCAGGCTCCTGCATCCATGGGATTTTCCAGGCAAGAGTACTGGAGTGGGGTGCCATTGCCTGCTCCAGGAGATCTTCCCGACCCAAGGATTGAAGCCGGGTCTCCCATACTGTAGGCAGACACTTTGCTGTCTGAGCCACCAGGGAAGTCTTGGTTCTTGGTAGGACACAAAGGGGAATATATACCCAATGCAAGAAAATTTATTGAAGATAAGGAAAGAAAGAACAGAAAGAACACCTCAGGATAGAGGTTGGTCAGGCCAAGTGATGCAGTAGCCCAGGAGGGCTGGGGTACAGAGTTTTTAAGGCAAAGTCATTTGCATAATCCAGGGGTTGTTGACTGGCAGTCTTCATTGACAGTTGCAGGTTATATAAGAAGGTGCTCTACCATGCATATCCTTCCCATAATTCAGTCTGTTATAATTAGATGCATGTATTCATGGAATATTTATAAACAGTTAATGAGCCCAATGGGCTTCCCTTGTGCCTCAGCTGGTAAAGAATCCACCTGCACTGTGGGAGACCTGGGTTTGATCCCTGAGTTGGGAAGATCCCCTGGAGAAGGGAAAAGCTATCCACTCCAGTATTCTGGCCTGGAGTATTTAAAAGAAGAGAGATTACTTTGCCAACAAAGGTCCGTCTAATCAAAGCCATGGTTTTTTGAGTAGTTATGTATGGATGTGAGAGTTGGACCATAAAGAAAGCTGAGCGCCGAAGAACTGATGCTTTTGAACTGTGGTGTTGGAGAAGAGTCCCTTGGACTACAAGGAGATCAAACCAGTCCATCCTAAAGGAGATCAGTCCTGAATATTCATTGGAAGGACTGATGCTGAAGCTGAAATTCCAATGCTTTGGCCACCTGATGCAAAGAACTGACTCATTGGAAAAGACCCTGATGCTGGGAAAGATTGAGAGCAGGAGAAGAGGGCGACAGAGGATGAGATGGTTAGATGGCATCATTGACTCAATGGGCATGAGTTTGAGCAAGCTCCGGGAGTTGGTGATGGACAGGGAGGCTGCAGTCCATGGGATCTCAGAGTCGACACGACTGAGCAACTGAACTGAACTGAATGTGTCCGGTGGCACCAAAGGTTATCTGAGTGCCTGATGGTGTGAGATGTGTGCATGTGCTAGAGCAGGGAAGTCCCACCAGTGGGCCAATGGGGAAGGTTTCTAGCCCCCTGACTATTTTGGAGTACTGAGGGGCATATTTGGAGTGGGCCTGGTGAATTGTTTGGTGGGATTAGGCAACCATTGGATGTTTAGCTGAAGGGGCTGCCTCTCATTGCTTTTGGCTGCCTTCCTGTCTAACAAAACCACAGTGATACATCACTGCATCTATTAGGACAGCTAAAATGAAAAACAGTGACAATACCAAATGTTGGCAATATGGAGAAAATGACCTCTTATATATTGCTAGTGGGAATGAAAAATGCACACTTGGGAAATTAATATGGCAGTATTTTTAAACAGAACGTATATTTATACAATGCAGCCATTTCACTTCCAAGCATTTGTATCAGAGAATGAAACCTAGATTCACAAGAAACCAATAAACAATTGTTATAGCAGTTTTAAGTATTTTTTAATTGAAGTATAACTGACATAGTTTCAGGCATATAATATAATGATTTGGTATTTGCATATACTGCAAAATGATCACCACACTAAGTCTGATAAAAACCTGTCACCATAGATGGTTACAATTTTCTTATTGTGATGAGAACTTTTAAGATTTACTCTCTTAGCAACTCTAAAATATGTACTACTATAGTATTATTACCTATAGTTACCATCTGCGCATTATACCCCTAGGACTTACTTATTTTACAACTGCGAGTTTGTACATTTTGACCCTCTTCATTCATTTCATTCACTCCCTACTCCCTTGAGTCTGGTAACTATCCAACTGTTCTCTGTTAGTCAGCTGTATCTATGAGCTCAGTTTTTTTATTGTTGTTTTAGATTCTACATGAGTACTACAGCAGCTTTATTTGTAATAGGCAGAAACAGAAACAAACAAAATGTATCCTCAATAGGTGAATGGCTAAACAAACTGTAGTACACCGATGTTAGGGGAAGCATACCAACTGAAACCGCCCACCCTAGCCAGGCACCATAGTAACCATTTGCATGAGTTGTTTTATGACAGGGGGTCCTCGTAAGGAACACGGAACTAATAAGCCAACACCAACAGGGAGAGTTCAGGAAAGTTCAAAAAGTGACACCACGTGTCCAACCACCTCCCAGAATCCTTCTCGCCGGCAGCCATCTTGTCTGAACAAGGCGTGCACCACCAGGAAGGACTCTGAGTCAGAATGATAGGCTAAAAGCAACCCGGAAACTAATCCCATCACCATAAAACCAGACTTCCAGAGCAGTTCTCCTGGGTTCCCTTAGCCTACTGCTCTCCACCTGGGTGCCGCTTCCCAATAAAATCTCTTGCTTTGCCAGCACCTGTGTCTTCTCGAACAATTCATTTCCAAGTGTTAGACAAGAGCCCACTTTCAGGCCCTGGAAGGGGTCCCCCTTCCTGCAGTACGTATATTGTGAAAATAAAAAGAATTCATTAACTCAGCAATTGGAATGAACTACTACTACACACAAGAATTTGGATAGATTCAGAAAGACTTTATGCTAACTGAATTCTTCCTTTCATATGTACCTCCGCTATATTGGGACAATTCTGTTTCCTTGTTTACTTTGCTTCTTGCATTCCCCCAGCTCCTCAGCAATCACTGTGGCAAGTGGCAGCGTCCTATGGATCGAAGTTTTGGGAGCCCTCATTCACATCTGGAGAACGAAAACCGCTGATGGCTGTGACATTTCTTACTAGTATGGCAGGACATATTTTCATTTCACATTTTAAAATGCTTTTAAGCCCATCAAATATACGATAGCACATCTCTAAATTACTCAGTGATCAACAACCCAGATGCTTGATGCGCCAGGCAGGTAAGATGTTTATTAGGCCATGCGTGGTATTTAGGAAACGGCTGAGACTGTGACAAACTGGAAAGAACTCCAAGACAAAGCGCTCAAATGCAAATATTTATATAACTCAGCCTGGGCCAGACAAAAAACAGCAACGTCCTACCAGCAGTCACAAGCAACCCATCCTCGTCTGTCTGCTGTGGCATCCTGTTTCACTGCAGACGAGTCTGATTACTAGAAACGTCTTTATGCTGAGCTGATATTTATCTGTGGCGATTTCTCCCTGTGAGCTCTAGTTCTGAGCATTTCCTTCACATGAGAAGTGTGGACCTGATTTCAGAGTACATTAACTGGACTTGTTGGCATGCAGTTAAGAACTAGTTCCTTTATTAAGTGCCCAGAGCTGCCTACATGTAGGCAGTGTTTGTCCTTACACTGCTGCTGCTGCTGCTGCTGCTGAGTCACTTCAGTCGTGTCCGACTCTGTGCGACCCCATAGATGGCAGCCCACCAGGCTCCCCCGTCCCTGGGATTCTCCAGGCAAGAACACTGGAGTGGGTTGCCATTTCCTTCTCCAATGCATGAAAGTGAAAAGTGCAAGTGAAGTTGCTCAGTCGTGTCCGACCCTCAGCAACCCCATGGACTGCAGCCTACCAGGCTCCTCTGTCCATGGGATTTCCCAGGCAAGAGTACTGGAGTGGGGTGCCATTGCCTTCTCCGTGTCCTCACACAAACCAGGGTAAATGCAAACTCTGTCATTTAACAGATCTAAGACATTGAAAATGTGATTCAATCTTTAGATATCTTCCTATTCAAAATGAGAATAATAATAATAATAATGGCCAATTTGCAGAGTTACTGTGAGAATCAAAGACGGAAACATTAAAATGCCAAGTAGATGTCAAGGAAAATGCTTCTGTCAGAAAATGATTGTGACAGAGGACACGCTGGGGCTTATTGTTCAACTTTCTTGGATTTTGTGAGTGGAAAATATGCAAATTTTCAGAATAATTTCATAGCAAAGGATCCAAGGTTGAGCTTCCTCTGTTCCCAATCTACCAGGCTCGTTTCCTCATTTTGCCACTAGATGGCAACTCCTCCCCAGAGCATTTGAGCTCCAAGGACGTAAAATCTCCAGTTTCTCAGAGGCTTTCTTTGATGTTACAAATCAGGCCTAGAGCTGCACCAAGTAACAGGGAGGCCTTGTGAAGAGAATTTGTTTTACTCAATAATTAAGAAATCCAGGGCCCTTTCCTGAAATTGAACCGGGGAAGCGGTGATGGTCCAGAAGAGCAACGTGTGACTCCCTCACTCCCTCAGCCAGCCTGGGTTTGCTCCTGCCGCACACAAGGCCTTTGCACTTGCTGGCCCACCCTCCTGGACCCTCTCCCTGCTGCATTTGGACAGGATGCTCCTTTATGCCTTTACTTACTAGCTCACAGGCCCCTTACCATAAGTCCCAGGAGTGCTGGGGCTGTGTCCTGTTCCCTAGACCATCCCCAACCTCAATAACTGTGCCTACTACATAATAATAAACATTCGCTCAATAAATATTTGTCAAACGAGAGTTAAAGAGTACCCAAGTTCTCAAACGTTGCTTTTCCACTAGCTGAAACAACACTCTTTCTCTTTTCCTTACGAAAGCAAATCCAGGTGCCAGAAAATGAGAGAGACACTCCAAACAGCCCGGAACTGGGTGTGGCAATGGTCCCCACCCCCCACCGATGGAAATCACATCTCATCTCCGACCTATACCTTGAGTCTCCAGTGACGACAGTAAGGCTAATAACCTAACCTGAGATACTGGGGAAAAGTCAGGAATGATGCTTTTCTTTCCTTATCAGTAAACATGGCTTCTAATATAATAGTCATTTGGAGAAAAAGCTGTTGCCAAAATCCCAGATTCCTTTGTTTGGTACGTGCCTCAAACTCAAACTAATTCATCCTCTCCTTCCACAGCCTGTCCCTGATGATGGCGTCAGAGCTGCAGGACTTCGGTCATTTCTCTCCTTGGAACCCACAGGTGGTCGTCACCCTCTAATGATCCTGCCTAAACCTAGGCAAAATGGCTGTCTGGGGAGGCCTTACAAATAGCTGTGAAAAGAAGAGAAGCGAAAAGCAAAGGAGAAAAGGAAAGATATAAACATCTGAATGCAGAGTTCCAAAGAATAGCAAGAAGAGATAAGAAAGCCTTCCTCAGAGATCAATGCAAAGAAATAGAGGAAAACAACAGAATGGAAAAGACTAGGGATCTTTTCAAGAAAATCAGAGATACCAAAGGAACATTTCATGCAAAGATGGGCTCGATAAAGGACAGAAATGGTATGGACCTAACAGAAGCAGAAGATATTAAGAAGAGATGGCAAAAAATACACAGAAGAACTGTACAAAAAAGATCTTCACGACCCAGATAATCATGATGGTGTGATCACTGACCTGGAGCCAGACATCCTGGAATGTGAAGTCAAGTGGGCCTTAGAAAGCATCACTACGAACAAAGCTAGTGGAGGTGATTGATAGAACGCCAGTTGAGCTATTCCAAATCCTGAAAGATGATGCTGTGAAAGTGCTGCACTCAATATGCCAGCAAAGTTGGAAAACTCAGCAGTGGCCACAGGACTGGAAAAGGTCAGTTTTCACTCCAATCCCAAAGAAAGGCAATGCCAAAGAATGCTCAAACTACTGCACAATTGCACTCATCTCACATGCTAGTAAAGTAATGCTCAAAATTCTCCAAGCCAGGCTTCAGCAATATGTGAACTGTGAACTCCCTGATGTTCAAGCTGGTTTTAGAAAAGGCAGAGGAACCAGAGATCAAATTGCCAACATCCGCTGGATCATGGAAAAAGCAAGAGAGTTCCAGAAAAGCATCTATTTCTACTTTCTTGACTATGCCAAAGCCTTTGACTGTGTGGATCACAATCAACTGTGGAAAATTCTGAAAGAGATGGGAATACCAGACCACCTGATCTGCCTCTTGAGAAATCTGTATGCAGGTCAGGAAGCAACAGTTAGAACTGGACATGGAACAACAGACTGGTTCCAAATTGGAAAAGGAGTTCGTCAAGGCTGTATATTGTCACCCTGTTTATTTAACTTATATGCAGAGTACATCATGAGAAACGCTGGACTGGAACAAACACAAGCTGGAATCAAGATTGCCAGGAGAAATATCAATAACCTCAGATATGCAGATGATACCACTCTTATGGCAGAAAGTGAAGAGGAACTAAAAAGTCTCTTGATGAAAGTGAAAGTGGAGAGTGAAAAAGTTGGCTTAAAGCTCAACATTTAGAAAACGAAGATCATGGCATCCAGTCCCATCACTTCATGGGAAATAGATGCAGAAACAGTAGAAACAGTGTCAGACTTTATTTTTCTGGGCTCCAAAATCACTGCAGATGGTGACTGCAGCCATGAAATTAAAAGATGCTTACTCCTTGGAAGGAAAGTTATGACCAACCTAGATAGCACATTCAAAAGCACAGACATTACTTTGCCAACACAGGTTCATCTAGTCAAGGCTATGGTTTTTCCTGTGGTCACGTATGAATGTGAGAGTTGGACTGTGAGGAAGGCTGAGCGCCGAAGATTTGATGCTTTTGAACTGTGGTGTTGGAGAAGACTCTTGAGAGTCCCTTGGACTGCAAGCAGATCCAACCAGTCCATTCTGAAGGAGATCAGCCCTGGGATTTCTTTGGAAGGAATGATGCTAAAGCTGAAACTCCACTACTTTGGCCACCTCATGCGAAGAGTTGACTCATTGGAAAAGACTCTGATGCTGGGAGGGATTGGGGGCAGGAGGAGAAGGGGACGACAGAGGATGAGATGGCTGGATGGCATCACTGACTCGATGGAACTGAGTGAACTCCGGGAGTTGGTGATGGACAGGGAGGCCTGGCGTGCTGCGATTCATGGGGTCACAAAGAGTCGGACACAACTGAGCGACTGATCTGATCTGAAACCTAGCCTCGATGTCCCCTTCTCCATCCTTCCCTGGGCTGTCACAAAAGACTATTTGATAAAATGCATAGCATGGACTATGACCCGCTCAAAACCCTCGATGGACGCTTTTCGTTTCATCTCGTTTGTGAAACCTTTTCTCTCCCTGCCTCTCTGAGTAGAAATGAACCTCTGTTCCATGAGTCTCCACTAGTCTCATGTAGATTTCTCTCAAAGCATCTATCCCTCTTTATTGCAGTGAATTTTTATCTGCTGCTTTTCACTAGAATAACATAAAGGCTGGACCATAATTTACTCTTTTTTTGCTGTTTTTTATGCCCAGCACCTAAAAGTATATCTGGAGCATTTTGATGCCCACAATTGTTCCCCATTACCTACCAAATAAATTCCAACCTCATGTCCTATATCATTCAAGGCGAACAGCACGTCCCTTGGTGACTTCCCCACATGTCCCAGCCACTCCCAGGCAGGCTGAACACCTGTGTCCATGCTAGCACCTATCAGTGCCCCAGAGAGAGGCCTCTGAATGATAAACTTGAGTGTATGATGGTAGATCTTAACATCTGGTGGGATCTAGAGCCCAGAATGTGTGCTAAGTCGCTTAAGTCATGTCCAACTCTTTGTGACCCTGTGGACCATAGCCCACCAGGCAACTCTGTCCTTGGGATCTCCAGGCAAGAATACTGGAGTGGGCTGCCATGCCATCCTCCAGGGGACCTTCCCAACCCAGACTGCTTTGGTTCAAATCTCCCTTTCACAATTTACTGACTATGTGACTTGTAAAAGTATTCCATTACCTCTGTGGGCCTCTCTTCATTGGCAAAAAGGTGCTAATGTTAGTATGTTTCCCATAAGGCTTTTTTTTTTTTTTTTTTGAAGTGGGGTTTTTTGAGGATTTGATTAATATATGTGTGGAGAAGGGATAGGCTACCCACTCCAGTATTCTTGGGCTTCCTTTGTGGGGGATCCACCTGCAATGCAGGGGTTGCAGAGTCAGACACTACTGAGTGGCTTTCACTCTCAGTTTAATATATGTGAAGCTCTGGAACAATCTTGATACATAGTAAGCATACAATTCAGAGAAGGCAATGGCACCCCACTCCAGTACTCTTGCCTGGAAAATCCCATGGACGGAGGAGCCTGGTAGGCTGCAGTCCATGGGGTCGCTAAGAGTTGGACACAACTGAGCGACTTCACTTTCACTTTTCACTTTCATGCATTGGAGAAGGAAATGGCAACCCACTCCAGTGTCTTGCCCGGAGAATCCCAGGGATGGGGAAGCCTGGTGGGCTGCCGTCTATGGGGTCACACAGAGTTGGACACGACTGAAGTGACTTAGCAGCAGTAGCAGCAAACATACAATTAATTCTAATTATTATTAAGTGCCTGCTATATGTACACCATGGGCTTCCCTGATGACTCAGTGGCAAAGACTGCCTGCAATTCAGGAGTCGCATGAGATGTGGGTTAGATCCCTGGGTCAGGAAGACCTCCTAGAGGAGGGCCCAGCAACCCACTGCGATATCCTTGCCTGGTGAATCCTGTGGACAGAGGACCTTGGAGGGCTACAGTCCACAGGGTCGCAGAGTAGGACACAATTGAGCAATTGAGCATGCATGCGTATATAAACTATGGTGCTAGAAACTTGACCTATATTACATCCAAACCTTACAACACCAGAAGGAGGCAAATTTTCCTCCTTCAACTGGTAAGAGGTCTACGGCCCATAGAGGTTAAATATCTTTGTCAATTCACATGGTCAGGAAGTGCTGGGACAAGGATTTGAACCCAAAATTGTCTCTTTCCTCTAAGAGGAGAGTGAAAAAGTTGGCTTAAAGCTCAACATTTAGAAAATGAAGATCATGGCATCCAGTCCCATCACTTCATGGGAAGTAGATGGGGAAACAGTGGAAACAGTGTCAGACTTTATTTTGGGGGGCTCCAAAATCACTGCAGATGGTGACTACAGCCATGAAATTAAAAGACACTTACTCCTTGGAAGGAAAGTTATGACCAACCTAGATAGCATATTCAAAAGCAGAGACATTACTTTGCCAACACAGGTTCATCTAGTCAAGGCTATGGTTTTTCCTGTGGTCATGTATGGATGTGAGAGTTGGACTGTGAAGAAAACTGGGGGCCAAAGAATTCATGCTTTTGAATTGTGGTGTTGGAGAAGACTCTTGAGAGTCCCTTGGACTGCAAGGAGATCCAACCGGTCCATTCTGAAGGAGATCAGCCCTGGGATTTCTTTGGAAGGAATGATGCTAAAGCTGAAACTCCAGTACTTTGGCCACCTCATGCGAAGAGTTGACTCATTGGAAAAGACTCTGATGCTGGGAGGGTTTGGGGGCAGAAGGAGAAGGGGACGACAGAGGATGAGATGGCTGGATGGCATCACTGACTCGATGGATGTGAGTCTGAGTGAACTCTGGGAAGTTGGTGATGGACAGGGAGGTCTGGTGTGCTGCGATTCATGGGGTCGCAAAGAGTCGGACATGACTGAGCGACTGAACTGAACTGAACTGAACTGTTTCTAAACCCTTTCAGTCAGCTGCATACCACTTATGAGACTTTTGGCATATGTGAACTATTGTTTGCTATGTATTCTTTAATTTGGCTCTTTTTCCTATGAATAGAGTGTAAATGTAAACTTCATTTCACTTTCACACATAAGATTGATGTGTTCACCAATCATCCTAATTCACATTAAAATAAATACTAAATTATTAAATGTTTATCCATCTTTCACTGAAAAATATAAAATATTTCACACTCCTTGGCCAACACAGTACTGGGCCATGCTGCTTAACCTGTTTGATCTATATGCCTTTTAGTGTTTGCTTTGGCAGCACATATACTAAAACTGGAACAATATTTGAGTTTTACAAGAATGAAGTAGTTGATCTTCTGTATTACAATGTGCATATATTTAACAATACTGCACTCTACACTTAAAAGTTTAAGAAGGCAGATTTCATGTTGCGAGTTTTTTGCCACAAGTGAGAGTGAGAAAGCAAAAAAAAAAAAAAAAAAAAAAATTATGAATAAAAATAAGAGAGAGAGAGCCAGAAATGCATAGTTAAAGTAATACAGGACCTCAATTTTAGACTTCATTCTACTGCTTGATTAGCTTTGATATGTTCGGCAATTCAGTCAATAGTTACTTTCTCTTATCTCTTACATACGGATAATGCCACATACTACAGATCTTTAAGATACTATAGGAAAAATTAAATTAGCAACTTTTGGGGTAATATTGTGAGAAATGTACCCCATAAATCAATATTTTAATTATTCCTTTTGCATAATAATAATAACTTGTATTCACACCAGAATCAAATTATAATAAGACAGGACCATAATGATATGCTCTTGTCAATAATCCAGTAGAAATTGTTATTAGATTTCAAACCAATCAACCCTTTCAAGGGAAACTGTGCTTCTCATAAAAATAGAATTTCCTTGACTAAGTTTCTCCAGGAGGCAAAGTTTTCTCTTTATTTGGGGCATATAAATACAGTGAAGATGCAGTTCAAAATTTTTTATTCTGGCAACAAAAGATTGAAAATAACTTGTGTTCAGACCAGAGAAACTGAAAAGTTCAGCATCCACTTGCCAATTACAAAGTCCTATATGCTGAAAATTTTGAACGTGTTCTCAAGTCTCATCTTGGTCCTGCGCACAAGATGAGACACAAATTAACCTGGATTTTACACACAATCAATGCACTTTCTATACACAAATACAAACAGCTCAATACTGCAGGTGATATTTTCCCATAAATTCAAGTATTTATTTGCATCCATGGAGTCCCTTAGCTAGAGGAAGTTCTGGTGCCATTTTTACTTTACTGCATGTTGCTTTTCACTTTGCTTAAACATAATCAGGGAAGTTCATAATACACTTAACACACAAATACTGTTGGTTTTACAATTTCTGTCAACATAGGTGAAAAGCACATCAGAATTTTATTTTATTAAAAAAGAATTACTTAACTTCTAAATAAAAAAGATCTTGAGGCTATTTATTCTTGGTAGGAGTAAACTTGAATTTATATGCCAATTTTGAGGAACTGGCAATGGCTATCTGGAATGCTGTGTTGTACACAAAGAGAAAACACGCCATAACACTCTCTAACTGCCAAGGGCCCAGGTGGCAGGGGTGAGGCGACTGGTCACCTACTTGCCATTTTTCATCCAGTTCAATCTTAAACTGTCCAGACATTATTCCCCATCAGTTCTCTTTCTCCCACCACCATTCCCTTATTGAATAAGCAGTAGAGCCAAGTTTTCCCAGAGACAGTAGTAAGTAAGGGAAGAAGGAAAAGTCTGGCAACTTTCCTGACCCCAGAGTGATGATGATGCCTTAGGGGACCCAGAGCCACCAGGAAGGAGCTGAAAGGCTGAGAGATGATGTGCTAGATGGGGCGTTTCAGCAAGGAAGGCAAAGAAAGAAACTCAAGGCACGGAACCAGCCAGACACAAGAGGATCCTGGCAGGTAAACACTGTTTGACGTGATGACTGTGTATTAAACCTGAAATCAGCATGTAGCCCCTGTCAGCGAGCCAGCAGGATGCCTCTAAGTGCTTACTCGGGCTCTTGCATGTGTATATTTTCCTGCTGTAACACATACTTAAGGCAGATGCTGGGTTGTGGTGAGGGATCTCATTTATGGTTATTTACTTGAGCCAAGCTGTGATGCTCGTGTGGACAAGTCTCTACTTATTTTGTCCCTTTTGAAGGATTAAAAAAAAAAAAAATCCTCCTACTGATTCTCCTACTATAATTCTTCCTGTTTGTTTGTTGTTTTTTTTTCTGGTTCTTAGGAAAGAAGGAAAGTTTGCAGAGGGGTGATGCTTACTCCAAAACCCTCAAAAGAAGAGCCAGAGGTCCTTCCTTTGCTAGCAAGACTAGAACTCTTTTTCAGAAAATGTTAAAGGACCACTGTGCCTTAGAATTAATTAGCAGGCCTGAGGTGCTATCCTCAGAAAGCTGTGCTTGCAAGGTTGGCCTTTGGATGGCTTTCAGAAACATGATTTGGAAGGGTTCCCACCATTAACAGATTGAGTGGCTTACTGTGCCTAAACTGCTTGTGCAAACAATGTGGTTTATGCGGAACACCTGCTTTCCTTGTGGAAGTCTGGAATTTGGATTCATGCCTGGCAGAGGCTAGAAGAGGGGCCATGTCAACTGCACCCAATAAAAGCCCTGGGCAGTGAGTCTCTAGTGAGCTTCCCTCGTTGAAACAATTCACACATCTCATCACAACTCATTGCTAGGAGATTTAAGAATGTCCTATGTGATTCCATGGGGAAAGAACACTTGCAAACTTGCACCTGGCTTCCCCTAGACTTAGTCCTTCAGCTTTTGCCTTTGCTGACTTTTCTCTGTACCCCTTCACTACAGTAAATCATAGCCACGAATATGACTGTATCCTGAGTCCTGTCCATTCTCCTACAAACTATGCCACAGATTTTATTTTCTTGGGCTCCAAAATCACTTCAGATGGTGACTGCAGTCCTGAAATTAAAAGGCGCTTTCTCCTTGAGAGAAAAGGTATGACAAACCTAGACAGTATATTAAAAAGCAGAGACATCCCTTTGCCAACAAAGGTCTGTCTAGTCAAAGCTATGGTTTTTCCAGTAGTCATGTATGGATGTGAGAGTTGGACTACAAAGAAGGCTGAGCACTGAAGAATTGACGCTTTTGAACTGTGGTATTGGAGAAGACTCTTGAGAGTCCCTTGAACAGCAAGGAGATCGAGCCAGTTGATCCTAAAGGAAATCAACCCTGAATATTCATTGGAAGGACAGATGCTGAAGATGAAGCTCCAGTACTTTGACCACCTGATGGGCAGAGCTGATTCATTGGAAAAGATCTTTATGGTGGAAAAGATTGAAGGTGGGAGGAGAAGGGGACGACAGAGGATGAGATGGTTGGATAGCATCACCAACTCAATGGACATGAGTTTTGAGCAAACTCTAGGAAACAGAAGGACAAGGAAACGTGGTGTGCTGCAGTCCATGGGGTCACGAGGAGTCAGACATTACTTAGCCACTGAACAACAAGGATGAACGTGGGGAATTCTTCAATACAACCACTTTTGCTTTACCATACTCTAGGGATATAAGAAGTGGGATCTGAAACTTAAATATAAGGTGTGAACTCCATAATCATCAACTAGAGAATCAATCTATGTCTTGGACATGTGGGGAAACATGATGAACTTTCTGTGGCAATTGCAGAAGGGATATTTTTCCCTTGAAAAGTATCATTTAATTTGTAACCTGATCCTGTATGGAAGAAAAGAAAGTTGCTGTGTAAGTAAAAGCTAGTTAACAGGAATGATCTTCCTTGCAGTAGATCTCAAAACTAGAAATCTAAGATTCCTCCTTAATTTTTTTAGGCCCTGCCCACTTTTTTAGAGGTATTTAGGAGTTGGTGATAGACAGGGGGGCCTGGCGCACTGCAGTCCATGGGGTCGCAGAGTCGGACACGACTGAGCGACTAAACTGAACTGAACTGAGAAGACCTTAAATGTAAGGACCTCAGAGCTCATCACCCCTTCTTCTACGAGAACAGAAATCCTCTTTAGAACATTCCTCTCAGTTACTGCTTGAGCATTTCCCTTACACTTAATGGCTTCTCTAGTCTTTCCTCCAAAGTGCCCTAAGGAAATTCTTTTTGGCAAAGAAGTAGTTACAGATGTAGTGCAAATCAGATTCACATATATACATATCTCTAAGCATGCTTGTTTTCATTTAAAACATCATCTGAATTTTGCTTTCTATTTCATTGTGTGCCTGTGTTTGCTTAACATAAAAATAGTATGGATTTAGGCATAACCCGGCACATGCATGTTTCTGCAGAGATTTTATCACCTTTCTAAAAGGCACAGTCTGAAATAAAATAAATTTTATGTAATATTTTCCTAATTTAAAAATACATAAATGCACAAAGGAAAAAAGACAACAGTCATATATAAACTCCTTCTGGCTTCCCTGGTGGCTCAGAGGTTAAAGCGTCTGCCTGCAATGCAGGAGACCTGGGTTCGATCCCTGGGTTGGGAAGATCCCTGGACAAGGAAATGGCAACCCACTCCAGTATTCTTGCCTGGTGAATCCCATGGACGGAGGAGCCTTGTGGGCTACAGTCCACGGGGTCGCAAAGAGTCAGACATGACTGAGCAACTTCATTTCACTTCTGTCCTCAAGATAACTACTAATATTTAAGTGCATGTGTCAGAAAGAAAATTTTTTTCAAGGAAAAAACGAGCAACTATAATATATCGTGATAGATTCTACTTACACAAAGTAATAAGAAAGAAAGAAAAAAGAAATTAGGTATTAAAATTTCAATAGAAGGTAGTGACTACAAATCTAATTTTGACTAGAAGATCTAGTAGTGAGAGAGACAGAAAATTAGATATAATAACCGTGTTTCCATTTTAAAACATACCTTTCCAGCAAGGATCTAAATGCTTTAGATCCAATATGGCAAAGACAGAGGCCAGAAACTTGAAGAAAGGCTGTCTACACATTTATTTACCTTGATTCGTTGCTAATGTAAGGTTAGGCATCTGTGTACCCTTTAGTTATATTCACTCAGGTGCTGTCAGCAGAATCGTTGCACAGGTTCAGAGCAGTGTTGAGAATGTACTTTCCAGTTATATAGACACATCTTTCTAAGAGGTCGAGATCTTGGTCTCCTAAGAAAAGTGACTGTGTTTGCAAGACAACTCTGTGTTTGGCCAAATAACCTAGCAATGTTTCAAGGGCCTAAAACAAATGAATGTTTCATATGTGTGCACATGTATATGCACACACACACTTGCACACACATATGCACACCGGGGAAGACAGAGGGAGAAGTATAGGGAGGGGCAACACTTCTGTTGAACAACAGCAACATTCCTTCAGGCATCTGGCTAAAAAGACTGGATTTGCTCCAGTGTTTGGAAACTTGATGTAGCTACAGTGTTTGAAAGAAACTGAGAACTTGCCCTGTAAAAACGTGTCCAAGTTCCACTTCTGGTTCTGCTATTTACCAGTTGGTGGTATGGTGTGTGTGTACCGTCTCTTCAGTTGTGTCCTACTCTTTGCAACCCCATGGACTACAGCCCGCCAGGCTCCCACTGTCCATGGAATTTCCCAGGCAAGAATACTGGAGTGGGTTGCCATGCCCTCCTCCAGGGGATCTTCTCAACCCAGGGATCGAACCTGGGTCTCTTACGTCTCCTGCATTGGCAGGCAGTTTCTTTACCACTGGGCCACCTGGGAAGCCAATTGGTGGGTATTGGTGATACAGTAGTGAGCACAACTGCCTTTCAATTGGGCTCCTGCAAGCCACTTCTCATCTCTGAGCCTGTTTTCCCATCAATAAAATGAGAATCACAGTATCCACCTAGAAGGATTCAAGTTAGTATAATTTAGACTGTCTGTAATAAATACTTAATACATGAGAGCTCAGATGGTAGTTATTGCTGATAAAATAAAACAATTTACATGAAAGCACTTTGTAATCTATACTGCTATTGAGAGTAGGAGGAAGCAAAACCTTACTGGAATGCTAATATTTAGAACTAAGGATTACAATTATTAAGGGCCTCATTGACTAAGGAAAGCAAATAGCTTTCACCTGGAGGGACAGCTGTACTCAATGCTGCTGCTGCTGCTGCTGCTGCTAAGTCGCTTCAGTCGTGTCCGACTCTGTGCGACCCCATAGACGGCAGCCCACCAGGCTCCCCCGTCCCTGGGATTCTCCAGGCAAGAACACTGGAGTGGGTTGCCATTTCCTTCTCCAAGGCATGAAAGTGAAAAGTGAAAGTGAAGTCGCTCAGTTGTGTCCGACTCTTAGCAACCCCATGGACTGCAGCCTACCAGGCCCCTCCATCCATGGGATTTTCCAGGCAAGAGTACTGGAGTGGGGTGCCATTGCCTTCTCCGCTCTATTCAATGAGTATCTGCTGAAAGAAGTGCTGCCTTGTGGAAAAAAAAAAATCCAGAAGCCATATCCAGACTCAGAGTTTTTGAGAAATTAGTTATGTCTTCCATGAATACAGGAAGGAGAATGAATATCAACACTCATGCCTGGCATTGCAGTCTTAGGTCATGGAAAGAAGTCTGACCTCAAGCTCACCTCCAGCACTTATGGAAAAGCTCCTGCTTGCATCCTGTCTCCAATCTGCAGCTGCTCCCTTAAGACAAAGATTTCATGAACAGAAAACATCAGTCATAAACATCAGACTCGTATGGTGTACACAGGGGTGAGACCCACGATATCCCGAACTTTGCAAGTTCATCCAAATACATAATCTCAAATTACTGAGTAACAGCAAAAAAGACCAGGAAATCTTCCCAACCACAATCCAAAGAAAAAATTGGACATTGGTTTCCACCAACATGAAGTAGTTATAGTGCTACTTTTCAGGTTTTATGAGGAATAAATTAGATGAATATGTTAAATGCCTAGAATAGGATCTAGAACATGACAATCCTTCAATATTATTTAGCTGTTATGATGATAAACATGATTTATTATCTGTTGTTTCAACAATTTATGATGATTTGATTTAGGTCATACCTAGATGGTCTGGGGGCTTCCCTGGTGGCTCAGAGGGTAAAGCGTCTGCCTACAGTGTGGGAGACCCAGGTTTGATCCCTGGGTTGGGAAGATCCCCTGGAGAAGGAAATGGCAACCCACTCCAGTACTATTGCCTGGAAAATCCCATGGACTGAGAAGCCTGGTAGGCTACAGCCCACGGGGTCACAAAAAGTCGGACACGACTGAGCGACTTCACTTTCACTTTAGATGGTCTAATGTTTTCCCCTACTTTCTTAAATTTAAGCCTTAATTTTGCAATAAAGAGTTCATAATCTGAACCACAGTCAGCTCTTGGTCTTGTTTTTGCTAACCATATAGAGCTCCTCCATCTTTGGCTGCAAAGAATATAATCAATCTGATTTCAGTATTGACCATCTGGTGATGTCCATGTGTAGAGTTGTCTCTTGTGCTGTTGGAAGAGGGTGTTTGATCAGTGTGTTGTCTTTGCAAAACTCTGTTAGCCTTTGCTCTGCTTCATTATGTAGTCCAAGGCAAAACTTGCCTGTTAATCCAGGTATCTCTCTTTTCTTAATTTTTTAAAAATGTATTTGTTTTTTAATTGAAGGATAAATGCTTTGCAGAATTGTTTTGGTTTCTGCCAAACATCAACGTGAATCAACCACAGGTAAACATATGTTCCCTCCCTCTTGAACCTCCCTCCCTCCAGGTATCGCTTGACTTCTATTTTTGCGTTCCAGTCCCTTATGATAATGTAAAAGGTATCTTAATTGGTGTTAGTTCTAGAAGGTCTTGTAGGTCTTCATAGAACAATTCGACTTCAGCTTCTTCGGCATTAGTGGCTAGGGCATAGACTTGATTTACTGTGATGTTGAATGGTTTGCCTTGGAAACAAACAAAGATCATTCTGTCATTTTTGAGACTGTGCCCAAGTACTGCATTTCAGACTCTTGTTTTGACAAATAGATTCAAGGGATTATTTTTGGTAGACAGAGTTCCTGAAGAACTATGAATGGAGGTTCACAACATTGTATAGGAGGTAGTGACCAAAACTATCCCAAAGAAAAAGAAATGCAAGAAGGCAAAATGGTTGCCTGAGGGGGCCTTAAAAATAGCTGAGAAAAGAAAAGAAGCAGAAAGCCAAGGAGAAAAGGAAAGATATACCCAAATGAATGCAGAGTTTCAAAGAAAAGCAAGGAGGTATAAGAAAGCCTTCTTAAGTGAACAATGCAAAGAAATAGAGGAAAACAATAGAATGGGAAAGACTAGCGAGCTCTTCAAGAAAATTAGAGATACCAGGGGAACATTTCATGCAAAGATGGGCACAATTAAAGGACAGAAATGGTATGGACCTAACAGAAGAAGAAGATACTAAGAAGAGGTAGCAAAAATACACAGAAGACCTGTACAAAAAAGGTCTTAATGACCCAGATGACAACAATGGTGTGGTCACTCACCTAGAACCAGACATCCTGGAGTGCAAGTGGGCCTTAGGAAGCATCACTGTGAGCAAAGCTAATGGAGGTGATGAAATCCCAGCTGAGCTATTTCAAATCCTAAAAGATGATGCTGTTAAAGTGTTGCACTCAATATGCCAGCAAATCTGGAAAACTCAGCAGTGGCCACAGGACTGGAAAAGGTCAGTTTCCATTCCAGTCCCAAAGAAAGGCAATGACAAAGAATGTTCAGACTACTGCACAATCCCACTTATTTCACATGCTAGCAAGGTAATGCCTAAAATCCTTAAAGCTAGACTTCAGCAGTATATGAAGCAAGAACTTACAGATGTACAAGCTGGATTTGGAAAAGGCAGAGGAACCAGAAATCAAATTGCCAACATCTGTTGGATCATAGAAAAAGCAAGGGAATTGCAGAAAAGCATCTACTTCTGCTTCACTGACTATGCTAAAACCTTTGACTGTGTGGATCACAATATACTGTGGAAAATTCTTAAAGAGATGGGAATACCAGACCACCTGACCTGCCTCTTCTGTTCAGGTCATAGAAACCTGTAAGCAGGTCAAGAAGCAACAGTTAGAACTGGACATGGAACAACGGACTGGTTGAAAATTGGGAAACATCAAGGTTGTATATTGTCACCCTGCTTATTTAACTTATATACAGAGTACATCATGCAAAATGCCAGGCTGAATGACTCACAAGCCGGAATCAAGATTGCCAGGAGAAATATAAACAACCTCAGCTATGCAGATGATCCCATTCTAATGGCAGAAAGCGAAGAGGAATTAACGAGCCTCTTGATGAGGGTGAAAGAGGAGAGAGAAAAAGCTGGCTTGAAACTCAACATTTCAGAAAACTAGGATCATGGCATTCAGTTCCATCTCTCTCTCTCTCTCTTTAGCCAATAAGTCATGTCTGACTCTTGCAACCCCGGGGACTGCAGCCTGCCAGTCTCCTCTGTCCATGGGATTCTCCAGGCAAGAATACTTGAGTAGGTTGCCATTTCCTTCTGCAGGGGATCTTCCCAACCCAGGAATCAAACCCGGGTCTCCTGCTTGCAGGCAAATTCTTTACCAACTGAGCTATGAGGGAAGCCCAATGGCAAATAGATGGGGGGAAAGTGAAAGCAGTGACAAATTTTTCTCTTCTTGGGCTCCAAAATCACTGCACGTGGCAACTGCAGCCATGAAAGTAGACGATGCTTGCTTCTTGGAAGAAAAGCTATGACAAACCTAAACAATGTATTAAAAAGCAGAGACATCACTTTGTCAACAAAGGTCCATATAGTCAAAGTTATGGTTTTTCCAGTAGCCATGTACAGATGTTAGAGTTGGACCATAAAGAAGACTGAGAGCTGAAGAATCAATGCTTTTGAACTGTGGTGTTGGAGAACTCTTGAGAGTTCCTTGGACCGCAAGGACATCAAACCAGTCAGTCCTAAAGGAAAAAAACCCTGAATATTTTTTGGAATGACTGTTGCTTAAGCTGAACCTCCAATATTTTGGCCACCTGATGCCAAGAGCCAACTCATTGGATGAGATCCTGATGCTGAGTAAGATTGAAGGCAAAAAGAGAAGAGGGTGGCAGAGGATGAGTAGGTTAGATACCATCATCAGCTCAGTAGGCATGAATCTGAGCAAACTCAGGGATATAGTGAAGGACAAAGGAGCCTGGCATTCTACAGTCCATGGGCACGCAAAGAGTCAGACATGACTTAGCAACTGAAGAACAACAAGAACAACAAATGGAGTTTTACACGAAATGTGTTCATTATAAATTATGGGCTATATTCAGCAGGCCTACAACCAGAACTAATTTAGAGAAATAAAGAAACTGCTGCAGATCTTGCCTGTGATAAGCATGAAACAGGGACTCCATAGAAAGTGAGGTCGCTCAGTTGTGTCTGACTCTTTGCGACCCCGTGAACTGTAGCCTGCTAGGCTCCTCTGTCCATGGGATTCTGCAGGCAAGAACACTGGAGTGGGTTGCCATTTCCTTTTCCAGGGGATCTTCCCAACACAGGGATCGAACCCAGGTCTCAGACACTGCAGGCAGATTCTTTACCATCTGAGCCACCATGGGCTCTCTGGTACTCCACGTTGGTTCTCAAATTGAAGCAGATTTAGAGTCAGGCCTGAGTTCACATCCTGAAGCTACTTAGTGGCTGTGGCAAGTTGCTTAATTTCTCATTTGTTTGCCTATGTGTAAAATGGGCAACAGTAATGCCCCTATTTTACAGTTGTTGTGAAGGTGAACCTAAGTGAGATTGTGAACTTTTAATCTGAATACCTACATATATACAGCCCACTAATATCAGTGTACAAATTTTTTAAACCCAGGATTTCAGGAGAACCTCAGCCCCTCCCTCAAAATTCTTGTGAAATTTTTTTCTTTCTGGTTCTCTCAACTCTTGGATTTCCCCTTTCCCCTTTGTAATTAAAAAGTATTTCATTTAAAAAGTACTTTGAGACCATCCAAATATCTCATCGTTAAACTATTTTTAATTTACATGTTAATGAATTAACTGAGAACTATTTTATTCAATTATATTATACTTCTATAATTATTTATTTTGATACTCAAAGTGCTCCAGATTTGGTCAACAGGACCCCTTAAAGCTAGTTATTCCATCTTTTTGTCAGTCTCTGTTATTCTTTAAACAATTTCTTACTTTTTAGCCAAACAAGATATTTCCAGCTTATTTTGTACTTTTCCTTCCCCACACCAGAAATCAATCATTTCTCCAAGAAGCCCTGGTCCCTTTGAGGAGAGATTGGTGTTTAGAAACCAAGATCTGGGTGCTAGTTGTGTGTAATACTATGGGGGTGCCACAGCTCCAGGACTCCTTAAATAAAGCAAAATGTGATGTATATACAATCTGGATAAAGCAAAATGTGATGTATATACAATCAAATGCATGGATATATCAGCCCACATATGTGTATGTATATACACAACTAACCTATTTCTCTATCTATATACATTGAAAACCATAAGTTCACACTAATGTCTCCAGTCCCAATCTAACATCTAGTTTTTTCTGTTTCCTTACTTATAATGCTATCTTCTGACGTTGAAAAACCTAGCTCCCATTATCCTTACAATATTTACTGAATTAACAGATCCTCCTGTATGTAACAAACCTCCTTGTATATAACAGACAAACCTAGGCCTCAGGCATATGCCCTTTCACACCTCTCAGGCCCCAACACCCCTCATGGGGTTGCCATCACCCACACACCTGCATGGACACCCTTCTCATCTCCTCACGCTCAGGTATGTTGTGCTGGGCTCCCCCACTGACAGACACCTCCTCATCCCATTTGGGCTTTACATCCTGTTCTGGACCATCATTATTTCCTTAATTTCACCCAATGGCTTCTGGATTAAATTGTTTGAAAAGGAAACTGTGGAAAATTCTGAAAGAGATGGGAATACCAAACCACCTGATCTGCCTCTTGAGAAATTTGTATGCAGGTCAGGAAGCAACAGTTAGAACTGGACATGGAACAACAGACTGGTTCCAAATAGGAAAAGGAGTTCGTCAAGGCTGTATATTGTCACCCTGTTTATTTAACTTATATGCAGAGTACATCATGAGAAATGCTGGGCTGGAAGAAACACAAGCTGGAATCAAGATTGCCTGGAGAAATATCAATAACCTCAGATATGCAGATGACACCACCCTTATGGCAGAAAGTGAAGAGGAACTAAAAAGCCTCTTGATGAAAGTGAAAGTGGAAAGTGAAAAAGTTGGCTTAAAGCTCAACATTCAGAAAACGAAGATCCTGGCATCCTGTCCCACCACTTCATGGGAAATAGATGGGGAAACAGTGGAAACAGTGTCAGACTTTATTTTGGGGGGCTGCAAAATCACTGCAGATGGTGACTGCAGCCATGAAGTTAAAAGACGCTTACTCCTTGTAAGAAAAGTTATGACCAACCTAGATAGCATATTCAAAAGCAGAGACATTACTTTGCTAACGAAGGTTCGTCTAGTCAAGGCTATGGTTTTTCCAGTGGTCATGTATGGATGTGAGAGTTGGACTGTGAAGAAGGCTGAGAGCCGAAGAATTGATGCTTTTGAACTGTGATGTTGGAGAAGACTCTTGAGATTCCCTTGGACTGCAAGGAGATCCAACCAGTCCATTCTGAAGGAGATCAGCCCTGGGATTTCTTTGGAAGGAATGATGCTAAAGCTGAAACTCCAGTACTTTGGTCACCTCATGAGAAGAGTTGACTCATTGGAAAACACTCTGATGCTGGGAGGGATTGGAGGCAGGAGGAGAAGGGGACGACAGAGGATGAGATGGCTGGATGGCATCACTGACTGGGTGGACGTGGGTCTGGGTGAACTCCAGGACTTGGTGATGGACAGGGAGGTCTGGCGTGCTGCGATTCATGGGGTCTCACAAAGAGTCAGACACGACTGAGTGAATGATCTGATCTGATCTGAAAGAGGAAAAATGAGGAATTTAATCTTTGTGATCATGTTTTGATAAGAAACATGAGCAAGTAGATACTAAAAAATCAAAATTTTTGCTAAAAGGTGGACAAGATGTTTAGATATTACATCTCCAACTGCCAATGAGATGGCCTATGTAAGTGGTTGTTGTTGCTGTTTAGTCACTAAGTTGTGTCCAACTCTTTGTGACCCCATGAACTGTACCAGGCTCCTTTGTCCATGGGATTCCCCAGCAGGAATACTGGAGTGGGTTGCCATTTCCTTCTCCAATGGATCTTCCCAACCCAGGAATCAAACTCACATCTCCTGCATTGGCAGGAAAGATTCTTTACCACTGAGCCACCAGGGAAGCCGTAGATAAGTGGACTGTAACATAAATTTTTTTATGAGCCCACTCTCAACCATCCCCCTGCTTTCTCCATCATGATTACCCTCACTCCTATACCCACGGTCACTTTCAGTGCTTCTGGCAAAGAAAGATACAAATAGGAAACTTAGGACTTCAGTATAGACAAAATCATGACTGATTTTCAGTGAATCCTCATTCTAAGATAGGCTTATAAAGATCCACCCAAAAAAAAAGGATGTGGTGACAACTCAGGCACTAATACAGGAAGTGTCGTTGGCGTTCATCACGTATTTATTACTCATTTGCTATGCTTAGTGTAAGTGGCAAGGTATCTCCTACTCTGCTCTGTGCAAGGCCTGTCAGCAAGAGAATGAATGAAGGAAGAAGAGAAGTGTTTTCAAAACTAAGTGACTTGGATCTGGAAGGTACTTTTGAGGTCACAGCCTGGTCTGCTGAATATTCACACTGGGAGCGAACACGCTGTCTCCACTTTTCAGTCAACTCCAAAATTTGGATGTCAGGGTGAGAGTCTATCCTCTACCTTCTGGGAACTCCTGTCTTTCCATAGACCCCAGATCACCCCTCTGAGGTCACACAGAACAAGTTTAAGAACCCTATAGGTACTCAAAGAGAGCTGTTGTGTGCCTCCTGTCTTTAATGTTTGCTTTCTTGACCTATTCCTTATATGATGTGTTTTGAAGGCCTCTTATCTTTTGATTCCTCTCTGTAGAGGTTCCAGTTAGGACCACTTTCAAATGCAGACTTTAGAACCTATATAGTGGTGCAGGTGTGTTCCGATCAGGGCTGAGATCAGTGAACCATCTCAGCCAGCACATCATTCCTGGCATCCAGTCCTGAAATACATGCATGACAGCAATCTGATGCCTGTAAGGTCGGTCACTCTACTTCTAGACAGTGCTATTGAAGCAAGCTGTCATCAAAGAAAACCGGGGAACTCCTGTTCCTCAGTGCCTTGTTTCAAGAGCTTACTATAGCCCCTGCTGAGTCACTTCAGTCGTGTCCGACTCTGTGCGACCCCATAGATGGCAGCCCACCAGGCTCCCCCATCCCTGGGATTCTCCAGGCAAGAACACTGGAGTGGGTTGCCATTTCCTTCTCCAACTATAGCCCCTAATCCCATGGATTACAGTTAAATCTTGTGTAATTTTAATGGCAAATATGATCGTAGTGGCAGGGTATTTCATCTCCTTTTCCAATTTTACCATATTTATATTTTTCAAATTCATCTAATTTTTCCCTCCTCAGTTGTAGCCTCCATCCTGTCTCTATTGCTATGTCCAGCTATTGGGATCAAATGGCCTCCAATTTTACATACCAAGGCAAGAGTAAGCCCTCTGAAATTACTAATATCATCTTCTTCC
Organism: Bubalus bubalis; assembly: GCF_019923935.1. Classification (NCBI taxonomy): domain Eukaryota; kingdom Metazoa; phylum Chordata; class Mammalia; order Artiodactyla; family Bovidae; genus Bubalus; species Bubalus bubalis. The sequence goes on along the minus strand of NC_059172.1, from coordinate 79,531,810 downwards.
TTAAGACCCTTAAGTGGTTCTCCATCACTCTTAGCTTTCTTAACAGGATTCACAAGGCCTGGCATGACAGAAGCCTCTACCATGCTTTATTATCACCCATTACCCACCCAGCCTTGTGTCTAATGCTCAAGCCATGCTGAAGTTGCATGTGTTTGCCTAAACATGGCCATGTTCTTTTTCACCTTCAGGCCTTTTTACCTGCTGTTTTATTTTCCTGGAACTCTCTCCCCCTACTATTCCATCCTCTTCACCTGGCCCTCTCCTTCTCAGGCTTTAGGACACCAGATAAAGTTTCCCTGTCATGGAGACCCTTCCCTGATAGGCAGCGGTTTCCCTCCCATGCTATTGCCTTAGTACACTGCATGGGGTGTCTATCATCACATTTATCAGAAGTCTTTCTCAAGACAGCAGGCCAGGAAGCCCACAACTAAATGATCAGAGTCGGTACAATCTATGTATATTGAACTGATCAAAGAAAAATAGTCAGAAAAGCAGCATATACACTATTTGAATCCTTAGAATCCTTTGGCCCTGAAGAGTAGGAAAAAAGTAACAACTTTACTAAATCTAGAACAAAATGAGTAGAGTAGAAAACCCAGAAGTCTGATGGAAAACAAATGAAGATTTAAAAATAATAGTGCTAAAATATAGTTTGACTTGCAAATGGTGGTATTTGGCGAATCCCAGGAGCTGAGTCATCAGCAGTTTCAACCACCCATGAATGCTACAATCTGGAGTGGTCTGGCCTTTTTTAGAAACTGTAATCAGCTCTGGGTCTAAACCTAGATGATGGGTGTTGACTGGAGCAGAGGACCAAAAAAAGAGGAAACAAAGTTGTAATATCTTTCTGGAAAGGAAGCACTGTGTTGAAAGAATGATGGGATGGAGTCATTTATTTAGAAGAAGAGTACATGAAAATGTAACGAGATGAAAAATCTCAGTCACCAAAATCTCTGATAGAAATCTCTCTCGTCTTGTAGCAACTGTCTGAATTAACCATTACTAGAAGTTAGCATCTGGAGAAGGCAATGGCATCCCACTCCAGTACTCTTGCCTGGAAAATCCCATGGATGGAGGAGCCTGGTAGGCTGCAGTCCATGGGGTCGCTAAGAGTCGGACACAACTGAGCGACTTCGCTTTCACTTTGCACTTTCATGCATGGGAGAAGGAAATGGCAACCCACTCCAGTGTTCTTGCCTGGAGAATCCCAGGGACGGGGGAGCCTGATGGGCTGACGTCTATGGGGTCGCACAGAGTCGGACACGACTGAAGCGACTTAGCAGCAGCAGCAGCAGAAGTTAGCATCACCTACAGGGTGTAGATGCCTGCTCAAGAAACAGAAATTGCTTGCTAAATTTCTCTGTACAGCAGGTAAGTGAGGGATTTAAAATTCTGTTTGAAAAGAGGAGAAAGAGATCAGAGAAAGGAAAATCCCAGAAGTGGCAAGAAAAGGAAGAACTGAGAACCAATGTATTAGATGTAACAGATGTATTAGATTAACCAAAAAGGCTTGAGTAAAATATTATTTATTCAAACAAATCTTTGGGCCTTTGGGTCCTTCTTTTCCTGGTTATTTTAAAAGAAAACTATAGGGTAAGTAAATGTTTGCAGAAGTTTAAACTCGCATTTCTTTAAAAGACAGAGACTAAAGACCTTTTGAGCCCTCCGTCCTGTGATTCCATGACATTTCACAGAATCAAGAGCATGATTAAACCTGAAGAACTATAATAAAAACAATCCTTAGGTGTAATTATAATATCCAAAAGTGCCTGCTTCGTCTCTTTTGCTGCTGCTTCTTGTATTTTCAACAGTTTCAAACTGCAAATTAGCATTTTAAAAAAGATCCTGGTTTCTCAGGGAGAAAAAGGTAAATACTTCTGAATTTGGACCATGATTCTGGTTCCAAGTCAATATCTTTGTTGCTGCTATAGTTTATTTTGTACAGTGTATACTTTCTAAACTGCTCTCTGCCATTTATATTAGATAGGAAATCAAAGATGCATGAAATACTGATTTTGGCTTTTAGAGACCTCCTAATATTATATAATGTGGGAATCAGAATACAGTAAATAGCATAAATAAAAGGAGATAAGTACAGAAATGGAGTTCTATGAAAATGCTATCTAATAAAACTTAAGACACTAAAATGCAGCTGCTGCAAATCTTAGGCATTGTTCTCTGTAGTGCTAGCCTATCTCATTATCCTGAGGGAAACACGACAATGGCCACTATATCAAAGCCTGATAGAGACGAAAAGCAGAACTACAGCAGTGACGATTATGCCAAATAAAGCCAAGGAGGCTCTGAACCCAAAGTTAAAGCATAAGCCTCACAAGGGCTGCCAGCCTGGTGGTCAGATGATTGTGCATAGAAGCCAAAGTGTGGCCTCACTGTTCAAGAAATCGGAGTTGGAAGACACAGAATACCCCAGGAAGAGCCAGCCCTTAGGAAGTAGGCTCATCACCACCACCGCCGTTTCATGTGGATGGAATCAGGGTAAGGTGAACATCAAGGAGAGGGAAAGAAATGTAAAAAGGACAGCTTGCCACTTTCTCAGGCTAGTGTACAGAAGTACAGACTGACTTCGACTTGAGGATGGTGGTCTTGGGGAACAATAAATGCAAATCCATCAGGTCATTTTAGTCCTACTGCTAAGTCACGGTGTCATGCCCACCACTGCCAGCTTGACCTCTAGTCCTGGATGCCACAAGGTGGCCACTCTTACCTGCCACTGCCTGTCAATGATTCTAACCTCTGTTCCTCTCACTGAAAGACTCTAAAACCAAATAATCATTTGCAGATGAAGAAATTACACCCCTTGACTTAAAATCAGTGGTTAACATTTGAAAGGCTTTCTGAGAAAAAAATTAATGTTACTCAGTGGTGTGAAAGGGCTTCCCAGGTGGTACTAGCGGTAAAGAACTCACCTGCCAATGCAGGAGATGTAAGAGACGCAGGTTCAGTCTCTGGGTCAGGTAGATCTCCTGGAGGAGGGCATGGCAACCCTCTTCAGTTCATCCTGGAGAATCCCATGGACAGAAGGCCTAGGAGCCTGGCGGACTACAGTCCATATGGTCTCAAAGTCAGACATGACTGAAGCAACTTAGCAGGAACGAAATAATGTGAAAACACAGCTGATTTTGCTTTCCTGATTAAAACCATGCATTATAGTTAATGTGTGAAACAATATTATTGGTACCTTTCTTGTTCATTTCACTTTTTACTTACTCCTCTTTAATAAAAATTGGGAGTTGGGGAGGGGACATAGTTAATTTCAAATGACATGTATTAGAATTTTTAAAGATTCAATGCTCCAGGAAAAAAAAGAAACAGATGAAATGATTAATTACAGACAAATCCTGTACACCTAAATATATGACAATGGAACAATAAGTTTTGAGGAAAACAGAGCCAACTGCAATGACAAAATGAAAAACAGAAGCATTAACTAATATTAAATTTCCCTTGAATTTGATCTTCAAGAAGAATGAAAGGAAAGAATCATTTGAATGAGTGATGAATGTTTATGACTTCAGCTAAAGTCCAAGCCATCACTGATTTTGCAGTGGCTGTTAAAAAGAAGACCTACCTTACAATAAGCACACTTATTTTGAGTAACTGTTTTTCTCATTATAATAATAGAATAATCAGACATAAAAGTCAGAAATTTTCTTTTGAAACAGCAACTGGGAAATGAGACGTGAGAATAAAATCTAGACACTTCTCACTTGAGCAGGAAAAAAGAAAAAATGACATAGTTTAAAAAAGAAAAAATACAGCCTGATGACCCAAAAGAAATCAGCGCCTGTCTTGGGAGAAACCAGGAGCATGCTGCAGACTCAGCCCAGTGGCAGGTGGTGATAAGAATGTGCCAGAAGCTTCTTTTTGTTGCCCTGGGACTCCAGTTTCTCAAGAATGCACATTTTCAGTCAGAGCCACAATTCTGTTCTTGATGCTAGGATCAGTAGAAGAAGGTACACAGAAAACCTCAGGAAAAGCAGGAAGTTAAAACCGCAAGTACAGGCAGGGTTAAAATCTCACTTGCACCAGGTAAATTCCAAGTCTGTGGCTGGGCCCCAGCCTCTTCTGCCTTGAATCTTGCGACTCTGCACAAACCAGGACGTCGCAGACATCCCACTTTCTAAAGGGACACCTGTTTTTTCTTTTCGCCTAGTTCACTGTTGCCTATACCACCACACCCAGGAAGCTTTCCCTGACCTCTGCAAGAACCCCATAAAAATGACAACCTAAATCTGCCCTTGGCCCTGTTTTATAATTGCTCTTTTAAATGCCTGTGTCTTACACCAGCTAGTGAGCTCCCCGAGGGTAGAGCTGGGTCACGTTTACTACAATACCACTCGTGGCAGGGCTGTGGCCATATGCTTTGTGGATGAGTAACTGGGATAGTCATAAATCTTGATCGGCTCTTCTTTCAAAGTTTGTTGGCAAAAACTTCCTAAGCAGTGCTCTAGGGCCTTTGTGGGGGTGACGGGCAGGGAAGAGGTGGAGGTGGGGAGGCAGGGCACAGTGAGCCATGGGTCCTTGACAAAGAGGTAATTTTTACTTTTTAATTGTGGAGTAGTTGGGCAGGGTAGGGTAGATAAGTTTAGGATATGTTTAGAAGATTGGGAAAAAGAAAAGTATGAGAGAAAAGAAAACCAGAGGGTACTCTTATAACCATTTATTAAGCTGCACACATTTGCATAGCTGTTCTAAGCATGCTTGAAGGGATTCAGGTCAAAAGGGAGTGATATTAAGAGGCTTTGAAGATAAATTATATCTTAGGATTATAATAATTATGTTAAATTATAATTGGATTTTATGTATATATGACATAATATATAATAATAGCAAACATTTATTCATCACTTTCTACATTTCAGGTATTATATGAAGCCTTTATACACACTGTCACATCTAATTCACATAACTCAGTGAAATAAGTTTTAATATCCTCATTCCTTAATTGAAGAAACTAAACCTTAGAAAGGACTTCCCTGGTGGCTCAGATGGTAAGGAGTCTGCTTGCAATGTGGGAGACCCATTCCTGGGTTGGTAAGATCCCCTGGAGAAGGCAATGGCAACCCAGTCCAGTATTCTTGCCTCGAAAATCCCTTGGACGGAGGAGCCTGGCAGGCTGTAGTCCATGGGGTCGCAAAGAGTCAGACACAACTGAGCTTTATCATCTTCAAACCTTAGAAAGTAAACTACCTTGAGGAAGATCATACAACTATAAGTGCCTACTTATCTTGCATATATGTAAGTTATTAAAGAAATCAGTAACTTAATTAATTACAATTTAGCATCATTGTGCATAAACAGACTTGTCCAAATGGTTTGTTGTTGTTTAGTGGCCAAGTCGTGTCTGACTCTTTTGCGATCCCATGGACTGTAGCCCTCCAGGCTCCTCCGTCCATGGGATTTCAAAGGCAAGAATACTGGAGTGAGTTGCTAGTTCCTTCTCTAGGGGATCTTCCTGACCCAGGGATTGAATTGCCACTGTGCTTGACAGGCAGATTCTTTACCACTGAGCCACTTGGAAAGCAAAGTTTCAGGACTATTGCTACCAAAACATCACCTATGTCTCAAGTGGACCAATAATTTCTTTCCAAAATGGAATGTTGTCCTTGTTTAGATTCTGGTTAATAATTAGTGTATTGTGTCCTTTGGATTTGCCCCAGATTATTAGAGAAAGATTTATAAACCAACATTAAGGTTTTATTTAACCATCATTCTGGTCTTGAGAAAACATTTATTGACATAAATACTTCAGGATTATAGGATGGAGGGATCAGTATTTCTGCCTTCATTAAAATAAAATTACTTGAGAAGCTTGATATATGCAATATACATTTTTAATTACTGGGAACACTGAACAGGAAACTGTGGTTGTTTTATTGTGTGCTCATGAATTACTGTGATTACGTGGTTTAAGACAACTAGCCTCTATTTATATACACTTCCTTTAAATCACTGCTACCCACATTGCACTTTATTCACAATTTTTCCTTATCTAAAAATGTAAATCTTTATGTTTAGTGACTTCCTTATTCTAGAATCCTCACTGAAGATTTTGAAATGAACACATTTTCAGAATTTTAGTATGTAAAATCTGTTTTTCTTCTTAGAAACATTAAACCTAATCAAAGACTAAAATCAAATGATTTTAAGTCATTATTATCAAATTTATTGTAAATTCAGTTCACAGTGTAAGTTTTATTGAGCTCTGTTTTCCCTCACAGAAATCATGGCTGGTGGTTCTAGAGCCCTGGAAGAAATGCACCTCCCTAAGCCCACCTCCGTCCACACACGATGACACTCAGGGTTAATGGAATCCAAACCATGTACAGCGTCGTGCTTGTGGATGTCGTGGGTGCTGTGCAGCATGTCGAGATCCTCCTCTGAACTAAAGGGCCCCCCAGCCCTTGGCAGCACTGCAGCAGACAGCCCTCAGTTCTTAGCCCTTTGCTGCATTGCTTCAACTGGAGGGGTTTTGCCTCTTCCAAGGCAGCGCTCAGTCACTCAGTTATGTCCGACTCTTTGCGACCCTATGGACCATAGCCCGCCAAGCTCCTCTGCCCATGGGATTTTCCAGGCAAGAATACTGGAGTGGGTTGCCATTTCCTCCTCCCTTCCGAGGCAGACCACATCCTTATTACATGTATGGGTTATAAGGCAAGTCAATCACAGTCTAACTCAGGACAACTCTGAAGGACCCTGTCAGCTCCTAACACCATTCGGGATGCTGACACCATCCTTAAACTATTTCACAGCTGAGATTCTCCATCTGCTTAATCCTGCTTCCTCCCCTCCCCTCCCCTCCCCTCCCCTCTTCTCCCCTCCCCTCTCCTTTCCTCCCCTTCCCTTCTCTCTTCTCCCCTCTCCTCCCCTCCCCTTCCCTCCCTTACCCTTCCCTTCCCATTCTTTCAGTTCCTTTCCCATCCTTTCCACAACTGGCAGTGCTGAGAGCACTTCCCAATAACTTCCTTTGCTCTTGTGTCCACTGCAGAGTGTGCTACCAGGAGAACCCAATCTGTGACCACGGGCAAATTTTTGCTTTGTTATATGTATCACAAAAATATTTGGCAAAACTAATACAATTATGTAAAGTTTAAAAATAAAATTAAAAAAAATTTATGTGTTACATATGTCAATTACATATCATTATTTTTAAACTTTTCCTGAAGTCTAAAGAAAATACTATGTAGTACTATTCTAGAACATCCAAAATTCATTCTAATCCTATTTTTTATCAAATAATTTTGTTAATTCATTCAAGAAAATCTTAATTTGTTCAACAAATATAGTTTGTTAATTTTTTTAACATCTTATATCCAATAACCATATTTACTGGATATCAAGTTTCTTGCCTTAAGGAGCTCAAAGCATCATTAAAGGAGAGACATACAACTCCCTCAACAGCATGAGAAACATTTAACAGATAAACAGATGATCTTTGAGCTGAGTCTAAAGAGACAGGCAATTCAGCATTCAAGCCCTCTGAGGCAAGGGAGAGGGAAACACACACAAAGAGAACAGAGCCAGCTCTGGCTTGTGCTCTAGCAACTTGGAATCAGGCCCTCCCCTCAGTAGGGTGGGAGCAGCCACTAAGCAGAGGGGGATGTCCCCATCACACCCAGCTCCGGCTCTAGCCACATCCCTACCAAGGGGTCAGCTGCCAGCACAGCCTGAGGAAAGACATGATTTGTCTCCAAGGCAAACCCAACTCTCCCACCCAAGGCACTGGGCACACAGTCTGCACAGGGATGTTCCCACGAAGATCACCCCTGTAAGACCACAATAGGCAACTGTTTCTCCTAAAGTAAGAGGGGCAGAGAAAGTAAAGCAAAATGAAAAGAGAGAGAAACTGCTCTCAACTGAAAGAGCAAGAGAAGACCCCTGAAAAACCACATAATGAAAGAGAAATAAGCAACTTACCAGATAAAGAATTCAAAGCATCAATAATAAAAATGTTAACTGAACTAGGGAAAAGAACTGATGCACACACTTTAACAAGGACATAGAAAATGCAAAAAAAAAAAAAAAGAATCTGAAATGAAGACTTCCACATTGTACAGCAGAAACCAACACAACATTGTAAAACAAATATCCTCCAATTAAAAATAAATTTAAAAAAAAGAAATGAAGAATTCAATACTCAAAATAAAAACACACTAGAAGGACTGAATAGCAGACTAAGTGATACAGAAAAATGCATAGGTAATCTGGATATTAGCTAACTTCCCTGGTAGCTCGGAGGTTAAAGTATCTGCCTGCAATGCGGGAGACCAGGGTTCGATCCCTGGGTTGGGAAGATCCTCTGGAGAAGGAAATGACAACTCACTCCAGTACTCTTGCCTGGAAAATTCTGTGGACGGAGGAGCATGGTAGGCTACAGTCCATGGGGTCGCAAAGAGTCGGACACGACTGAGCGAGTTCACTTCACTTAATCTGGATATAGTATAATGGGAATCACCCAATCAGAACAGCAAAAAGAAATACAAATTTTATTAAATAAAAACAATTTAATAGATGTCTGGAATAACATTAAACATATATACATTAATATTATAGGGGTCCCAGAAAAAGAGAGAGAAAAAGGCATCAAAAATGTATCTGATGGAATTATGGCTGAAAGCATCCAAAGTCTGAAGAAAAAAACATATCCATGTACAGGAAGCACGAGGGATCCTGAATAAGATGAACCCAAACAGACCCAACCAAGACAAATCATAAATAAGATGGCAAAAGATAAAAATAGAGAATTCTAAAGGCAGCAAGAGAAAAACAAAGAGTCACATACAAGGGAATCCCTATCAGCTGATTTATTTATAGAAAACTTGTAGGCCAGAAGGGACTGGCATGATATATTCAAAATGCTGAAAGGGAAAAACCTGCAACCTAGGGTGCCTCAGTTCATAATGAATCTGTCTACAATGTAGGAGATGCAAGTTCGATCCTTGGGTCAGGAAGATACCCTGGAGGAGGAAATGGCAACGCACTCCAGTATTCTTGTCTGGGAAATCAAATGGACAGAGGAACCTTGCGGGCTATAGTCCATGGGGTTGCAAAGAGTCAGACATGACTGAGCATAGTACTAACACCTTACCTTATTTTAGGATACTCTACCTAGTTCAATACTAAATCTGCCTTTTAAAGGAAATGTTCAAGGATCTTCTCTAAGTGGAAAAGAAGTAATAATCTTTTACTTATTAGAATGGGAAAATTCTACTAGGAAAGACAAATATATAGTTAAGGACTGAAAATTAACCTCTTAAATAAGCCAGTACATAGGTTAAAAGACAAAAAAAAAAAAGTAAAAGCAAATGTAATTACAAAAAACAGTTAAGGGATAAGCATGAAGATGTAGACTATAACATCAAAACCCAAAATATGGACGGAGTAAGAAATATAGATCTTTTAGAATGTGTTTGCACTTAAATGACTACCAGTTCAAAACAAGTAGATACAGTTGTACGTCAAGATAAATGAACCCCATGGTAACCACAAATTAAAAAAAAAAATCTAAAAGAGATACCAAAAAAAACCCTAAAAAGAAAGAAACACAGCATACTACTAAAGAAAATGCACAAACCATAAGAGAAGAAACAAACAAAAAAAGAACAGAGAAGCAATACAAAAACAACCAGAAAACAAGTAATAAAATGACAACAAATGCAAATCTACCAGTAATTACTTTAAATAACAGTTTGATAAATGCTCCCAAAAAAGGACATAGAGTGGCTGATTAGATTTTAAAAAAAGAAAAAAAAACAAGAGCCACCCATATTCTATCTATAAGAGACTCGATTCAGAGCTAAATACAGACTGAAAGTGAAAGGATTGAAAAAGGCATTTCATAAAAACAGAAATTGCAAGAAAGCAGGGGTAGCTATACTCATAATCAAGTAAAATAGATTTTAAAAGAAAGGCTATATAACAAAACATCACTATAATGGGATCAATATAAGAAGATATGCTTGTTAACATATATGCACCCAATAATAATAATAATGCTAATTATTAGAGAAATGCAAATGAAAACAACAATGAAATACCACCTCACACCTGTCAGAGGGGCTATGCATCAAAATTTCTACAAATAACAAATGCCAGTGAGGATGTAGAGAAAAGGAAATCTTTGTACATTGTTGATGGGAATGTACATTCAGTTCAGTTCAGTTCAGTGGCTCAGTTGTGTCCAACTCTTTGTGACCCCATGAATCGCAGCACGCCAGGCCTCCCTGTCCATCACCAACTCCCAGAGTTCACTCAAACTCACGTCCATCGAGTCGGTGATGCCATCCAGCCATCTCATCCTCTGTCGTCCCCTTCTCCTCCTGCCCCCAATCCCTCCCAGCATCAGAGTCTTTTCCAATGAGTCAACTCTTCGCATGAGGTGGCCAAAGCACTGGAGTTTCAGCTTTAGCATCAGTCCTTCCAAAGAACACCCAGGACTGATCTCCTTTAGAATGGACTGGTTGGATCTCCTTGCAGTCCAAGGGACTCTCAAGAGTCTTCTCCAACACCACAGTTCAAAAGCATCAATTCTTCGGCACTCAGCTTTCTTCATGATCTGACTTTCACATCCATACATGACCACTGGAAAAACCATAGCCTTGAGTAGACAGACCTTTGTTGGCAAAGCAGTGTCTCTGCTTTTGAATATGCTATCTAGGTTGGTCATAACTTTCCTTCCAAGGAGTAAGCGTCTTAATTTTGTGGCTGCAGTCACCATCTGCAGTGATATTGATGCAGCCACTATGGAAAACAATATGGAGATTCCTCAAAAAACCAAAAATAGAACTACCACGTGACCCAGCATTTCCATTTCTGGCTATATATCCAGAATAAATGAAAACACTAATTTGAAAAGATCCAGGAGCCCAAATGTTCACAGTAACACTATTTATAATACCCCAAATGTGAAAGCAATCCTAGTCTCCATTTATTTAAAGGCCTAGATAAGGAAAAGAAGGGCTTCCCTGCTGGTTGAGGGGGTAAAGAGTCTGCCTGCAATGCAGGAGACCAGGGTTCGATCTCCAGGTTGGGAGGATCCCCTAGAGAATGAAATGGCAACCCACACCAATATTCTTACCTGGAAAACCCCATGGACAGAGGAGCCAGGCAGGTTACAGTCCACGGAGTTGTAAGGAGTTGGATAAGACTGAGTGATTAACACACTTGAAGGAAAAGAAAGTAGACTAAGGAGATGAGAGAGGAGCCCAAGGACATGGGTATAAGCTGGTATAATGTGGCTAAGAGGTTAGGGTGGGGGTACATGAACTGAGTTTGATAATGCTAGATCTCTCTATTCAAATACTCATAACTTTTTTATTTTGATTACCTAGCTTGACAAAATTTTTTAGATATTCATGAATTCAGAGAACAAATTTATAAATTTATTATTTAACATTCCTAATTTAGGATGACTTGTTCCATGTATGTTTAAATTTTATTGCATTTCTGACCATTGTAATTATTTTCTGGGAATTTAAGAGGTCATATTACTCTCCTTCCTTAATCAAGACTAGACCAAAGCTAAAGCCTAATATTCAGCCTGGTAATTTGGCACCTTTCAAATCTATAATCTTGGAAGACTTATTCAATGCCTAGTTAAAAGAGATCAGGGAAAAAATCTTTTCTATTAACAAAAATCATGTGTGTGTTAGTCGCTCAGTCATGTTCGACTCTTTGCGACTCCATGGACTGTAGCTCGACAGGGTCTTCTGTCCATGGGATTTTCTGGGCAAGAATACTGGAGTGGGTTGCATTCCCTTCTCCAAACAAAGATCATATCTTCTGTATATAAAATGAGATTTATCACAGGCACTTAATGGATCATAAACTTTTAACTTATTTGGACTTATCTTTTATTTCGATTTTTCCCTTAAATATTTAGGCAATTTTGCGTGGGTATGGTTTTACAGATTGTTTATAATAATTTTTTTCTGGCTTGAGTGTTCTCAAGATCACTAGCATTTACTCTTCTCCTCATGTATATGTGCATGAAAATTATTGCCTGCCGTATAGTAAACAAGGGATGTTGCAGCTATCAAGGCATCACATCATAACCATCCCGAGGGATCTCAGGGTGGAGGCAGGATGCCCCATCTAGCAGTCCGCTGCTGCAGCTACCCCTCACCCCCAACCCTACCCCCCCGGGGTTGCATCCTGAGGAGACACAGGGTGAGAAGCACAAGATGCTGGTCCTAGATCGCTGAGGCGCATATCAAAGGGATTTTTTCCAAAAGCTCAGATTATGTATACACAGAAGCACTAAATTCCTTAACTTGAGATATCTGGGTTTCCTTAATTAGGAATACTCTTGGGACTTCCCTGGTGGTCCAGTGGTTAAGAACCTGTCTGCCAATGCAGGGGACACGGGTTTGATCTCTGGTCTGGGAACTAAGATCCCACATGCCGAGAGGCAACCAAGCCACAACTACTACGCTCAAGTACCGCAAGTACTGAAGCCTGCACGTCTAGAGCCTGCGTGCGAGCCACAGCTACTGAGCCCAAGTGCTCGAGAGCCCATGCTCCAAAACAAGAGAGCCAGCACCGTGAGAAGCCTGCACATCGCAACCAGAGAGCACACACACACCACTCACCCCAGCCAGGGAGAGCCCCACTCCCCACAGCCAGGGAGAGCCCCCACTCCCCACAGCCAGGGAGAGCCCCCACTCCCCACAGCCAGGGAGAGCCCCCACTCCCCACAGCCAGGGAGAGCCCCCACTCCCCACTGCCAGGGAGAGCCCCCACTCCCCACTGCCAGGGAGAGCCCCCATTCCCCACAGCCAGGGAGAGCCCCCACTCCTCACAGCCAGGGAGAGCCCCCACTCACCCCAGCCAGGGAGAGCCCCCACTCACCCCAACCAGGGAGAGCCCCCATTCCCCACATCCAGGGAGAGCCCCCATTCCCCACATCCAGGGAGAGCCCCCACTCCCCACAGCCAGGGAGAGCCCCCACTCACCCCAGCCAGGGAGAGCCCCCACTCACCCCAACCAGGGAGAGCCCCCACTCACCCCAACCAGGGAGAGCCCCCATTCCCCACATCCAGGGAGAGCCCCCACTCCCCACAGCCAGGGAGAGCCCCCACTCACCCCAACCAGGGAGAGCCCCCATTCCCCACAGCCAGGGAGAGCCCCCACTCCCCACAGCCAGGGAGAGCCCCCACTCCCCACAGCCAGGGAGAGCCCCCACTCACCCCAACCAGGGAGAGCCCCCACTCCCCACAGCCAGGGAGAGCCCCCACTCCCCACAGCCAGGGAGAGCCCCCACTCACCCCAGCCAGGGAGAGCCCCCACTCACCCCAACCAGGGAGAGCCCCCACTCACGCCAACCAGGGAGAGCCCCCATTCCCCACATCCAGGGAGAGCCCCCACTCCCCACAGCCAGGGAGAGCCCCCACTCCCCACAGCCAGGGAGAGCCCCCACTCACCCCAACCAGGGAGAGCCCCCATTCCCCACATCCAGGGAGAGCCCCCACTCCCCACAGCCAGGGAGAGCCCCCACTCACCCCAACCAGGGAGAGCCCCCATTCCCCACAGCCAGGGAGAGCCCCCACTCCCCACAGCCAGGGAGAGCCCCCATTCCCCACAGCCAGGGAGAGCCCCCACTCACCCCAACCAGGGAGAGCCCCCACTCCCCACAGCCAGGGAGAGCCCCCACTCCCCACAGCCAGGGAGAGCCCCCACTCACCCCAGCCAGGGAGAGCCCCCACTCACCCCAACCAGGGAGAGCCCCCACTCACCCCAACCAGGGAGAGCCCCCATTCCCCACATCCAGGGAGAGCCCCCACTCCCCACAGCCAGGGAGAGCCCCCACTCCCCACAGCCAGGGAGAGCCCCCACTCACCCCAACCAGGGAGAGCCCCCACTCCCCACAGCCAGGGAGAGCCCCCACTCCCCACAGCCAGGGAGAGCCCCCACTCCCCACAGCCAGGGAGAGCCCCCACTCACCCCAACCAGGGAGAGCCCCCACTCCCCACAGCCAGGGAGAGCCCCCACTCCCCACAGCCAGGGAGAGCCCCCACTCACCCCAACCAGGGAGAGCCCCCACTCCCCACAGCCAGGGAGAGCCCCCACTCCCCACAGCCAGGGAGAGCCCCCACTCCCCACAGCCAGGGAGAGCCCCCACTCACCCCAGCCAGGGAGAGCCCCCACTCACCCCAGCCAGGGAGAGCCCCCACTCCCCACAGCCAGGGAGAGCCCCCACTCACCCCAGCCAGGGAGAGCCCCCACTCCCCACAGCCAGGGAGAGCCCCCACTCACCCCAACCAGGGAGAGCCCCCACTCCCCACAGCCAGGGAGAGCCCCCACTCACCCCAGCCAGGGAGAGCCCCCACTCACCCCAGCCAGGGAGAGCCCCCACTCCCCACAGCCAGGGAGAGCCACTGCGTAGCGACAAAGGCCTGGGGCACTGCAGAGAACACCCAGCCCAGCCAAAAATAAACAAACAAACAAACAAAAAACAATAATCTTTTGATGCTCTGACTACATAGTTTCTGTTGTAAAAACCTCTATATATCTGGAGTCCCCTGCATTGCTGCCTCTTGTAGCAGTCTCCCCGAGTTATATATCTGAGATGCTGTGTCCCAGGCTTAAGTCCTTAGTTTTGTCCACCAGATAAAATGTTACTCTCAACCATTAAGCTGTGCATTTTTTTAAGTTGACAGATATAGCAATTTAAATTCCCTTTCACACTCTTTCACTAGCTCCTCGGAAAAACACTTCGAAGGAGTTCCTACTACATGGGCCTGAGTCCTATTTTTCTGCATCTAAGCCTGAATGATTTAGATGATCATTTTTTAAATGTTTATTTAATTTTTTTTTTTTTTTTTTTTTCATTTTGAAGCAGCTTTAAGCTTACAGAAAAGTCGCAAGAAGAGTATCAAGGACGCTCACCCAGAGACATCATCCGAGGCCTGCTTTATGCTGGTCACGTCCTTTACAGCAGAGGATCCCAAAGGTCATCACTCTAGGTTCCTTCCACCTGGAACAGCTCCTCAGTCTCTCCTTGCCTGTTGTCAACTGCAAAGAAAATCACATGACACATCCAACCCAGAACTCTTGAGTTCCCTTGCTCCCAAATTCACCCCCCCTAGTCTTTATCTCATTAAAAGGAAAAAAAAAAAAAATGATGTCCCTGAGTCCTAACATTTAATCCTCAGAGCATTTCTAGCAGGGATGTATAATTAATACCATTTCTATTTTCCAGATGAGAAAAGTGAGGCACAGGGTCTGAGCACAAGCTGCAGACCCCGTCAGTAACCTTCTCACAGCCCCTTAGCTAAGGTCAGAGGCTGAGTGCTGTGTGTGTTAGTGTGTGACTCTTTGCAACTCCATGGACAGTAGCCCGCCAGGCTCCTCTGTCCATGGGATTCTCCAGGCAAGAACACTGGAGTGGGTTGCCATTTCCTTCTCCAGGAGATCTTCCCGACCCAGGGATCAAATGCAGGTCTCCCGCATTGTAGGCAGACGCTTTACCATCTGAGCCACCAGGGAAGTGTCAGAACTTATCTACAGCCAATTCCTATCTCTTTATGGGGACATTTACTGTCTGGATGCTCCTGAAAAGGAATGTCCCAAGAGTAACTTCAACCAGTGAAGACAGGAATTACTAGATAAATATCCCAGTTTCCTCCCACTTCCTGGGGAGTTCTGAAGTACGCTCCACATAGGATCTCAGGGGTCCTCAGTGGGGCTGAACCTTCTGTGGGTACACAGTGGTAACTTTCCTGTTATTATACCCTTTATTGGCTTCCTTCCCATCCCTGGGAAATGACACAGGATGCCCCTCTTGGCACTTCTGAGGATCACTGCACCTAAGTCATTCTTTCAGTGTCTACTTCTGCAGGAGACCTTAATTCCCCAAAGTCACACAGATACTTAGTGATGGAGTTAGGATTGAAACCCAGACAGACTGTCTCAAACTAATGTTCAAAATTGCCATGCCTCACTGCATTCCCTCACCACTTGCTCAGACGTAACAAGATTCATTCTGGATTCTTGTCTGATCCATACCAGATCCATGCCATCAACAAGCCCCAGAAGCTCTCTCTGGGTATATCCCAGATCTGACATGTTCTTCCCACCAGTGCCCAGGACAGGAAGCATATATCAGAGTCTCCTAGCAAGCCGGTTAGAACACCGCTTGCTGGGCCCCTAGCTCAAAGTTTCTGATTCAGTAGGCCTTGAGGGGGCCAGGAATTTAGAAACCGCGCAGTGATGCTGACGTGGCTGGTCCAGGGACCAACTTGGAGAACCCTTCTCTAACCACCACCACTTTTTGCCCGGACACCAGGCTCCCAGCTGGTCTCCCTGCTCGGACTCACATGTCTCCAGAGCGGTCAGTCACCCCTATAGACGAGCTGGCTGCACGGTGAGGCATCTGCTCAACCCACCCTCCAGGCCTCCCCTTCCCATGGAGAGCCAGATGTGGGACCCAAGTTTGCCGCGCTCGCCCTGCAGCCGCCCTGCCCCTTCCGCCACACAGCCCTCACCCCCTCTGCTCTGGCCTCCGACTCTTCCTGGCTCTACCTGAGCCGACCTTTCCCTCTACCTGAAATGTTCCTCCCCCTCCACGCAGAAGAGATTCACTCCCTCCTTACATTTAAATCTCTGCTTAAATGTCTCCTTCTCACTTCTGCATTCCCTGCATCCAGAACAGTACCTGAGACATGTAGAGGATACTCAAAAAAACATTTTTGAACACATATTGAAGAGGGGGGCTTCCCTGGTGGCTGAGAGGGTAAAGCGTCTGCCTGCAATGCAGGAGATCCAGGTTTGACCCCTGGGTTGGGAAGATCCCCTGGAGAAGGAAATGGCAACCCACTCCAGAATTCTTGCCTGGAAAATCCCATGGGTGGAGGAGCCTGGTGGGCTACAGTCCACAGGATTGCAAAGAGTCTGACATGACTGAGCGACTTCCCTTCCTTCCTCCCTTTCTCCCTTCCTTTCTTCCTTCCTTCCTTCTTTCTTTCAGAGGGGATGGTGGGAGATATGTGTGGTAGATCCCTCAAAGTGATTGAATTTATTTTACATGCAGATAAAACTCTAAAGGAAAATGAAAATGGAGATTTCAAAAGAAACTTCTGGGCCATCTATCAACTTCCAGAAATTGCTGATTCCTCCACTGAAATAGATCTGTAATTTAGAGAATTGACTGCTAAAAAGATTGGGCATGTGGTATGTGGTCTCATGGAACTTTTGACATCCCACCCCTCACACAGGCCACAGTAAACACACTGAATATCCAACCTCAAACGCTGATATTAGTGGTCCTTGCATTACAGGCTCAGGATTTTACAGAATAAACAGAACGCTAACCATACTGATATGTGTGTCTCCACGGTACTTGATCTAAGATAAACACAGCTGCTGGCACTCCGCCTGGGCCTCCTACAACCCGCCCCTCAGTGACCCCTTCCTGCCGTCCTTGGTCCCCTCCAGTCTGTGCTGTGCACTTCAGAACAGTCTTTTCTAGAAATGCAAACCCTGTCATGTCATTCCCGGGGCAGAAATGCTCCCGTGGCTTCCCATCAAAAACCCTTAATGTCTAGATGCCTTAGCCTGGCACACAGGGCTCCATGACGTTGCCCAGTCCACCCCTCTCTGTGCCCTTTAAATAAACCGAGCAAGCTCTCCAAAGCTGTCCAAAGATCCAAAGCTCTCCAGGCTCTGCTGTAGCGGCCCCAGGTGGTGCTGGGCATTCTGTTCACCTTCTGCCTTCTGGGTTTTGCCCACACGTGGCAGATCTGTGCCCTGCACAGATCAGTCCTGCCTTTGGACCTCAGCATGGGGCAGAGCTCGCTCTCCGGGCTTGCTTCGTGGCTCCCCCAGCAAACGACACCTGGCCTGCCTGGCTGATGCAGTCATCAGAACTGCGGGTGAGAGGCATCCTCCAGCATACAGGTCTCTGCTACCTTTTCCGCTGTGTCTCCTGATGCTGCCCCCAGACAGACTCGTGCACAGAAACGCCTCCAGTCTCCTGAAGGAAATATGCCTTTTGATATCTCCTCGCCCCCAATTCCTTCCCCTCGGAATTTCCCCTTCCCGCTTCCCTGGCTCAGTCCTCACCTCGCCAATCGTGCGGGTGGACTCAGCTGAAGCTCCACTCTGCAGGGAGCCCACTCTGACCCCCTCCTCCCATCCCACCTCCATTCTCAGGAGCCCTCTTCCACCCTCATCCGGACGCTAGATACCTCTATTTCCAATTAATTATGCTGCAGGACTCTTTGAGTTTACCTCTGATTCGCTCCCTGGAGACCCAGAGACCCTTGTGGGTAGGAACAGGTTTTATTTACCTTTTGTACCTCAGCCCTAAGCCTAGTACCAGCACATAGATAAGATGCAAGAGCTTTAGAGTGGGGAAACAAATGAAGAATGGGCAAATAAATGAATAAGTAAAATATGCTATTGAGTTCATCATATAGGTTTTCTCAAATACAAACGGAAGGAATACATGGATGTAGTCTTAGATGGTTCACTGGTTCTTTTTTTGTGGCATCCAAACGTCATACTTGTTTCAAGCATAGTTGATGTTTGTTTTAAGTATAGACATACAATACAGTGATTCACAATTTGTAAATGTTTAGTTAATATAATATACTGGCTACATTCCCTGCGATGGACACTACTTCCTTGTCGCCTATTTTTTCTTTGTAGATTTATCTGCTTTTGCTCTTTGGCTGCTGTGGGTGTTTGGCTGCACGCGGGCTTTCTCTAGCTGCAGAGCGCAGCCCTCTCACTGCCGCGGGGCACGGGCTCTAGCTGTGCCAGCGTCCTAGGTGTTCAGTAGTTGTCTTCAGGGTTAGTTGCTCTGGTCATGTGGGATCTTCCCAGACCAGGGATCAAACAGTGTTCCTTGCACTGCAAAGCCATTTTCCTTCTTTTCGTTTCACTCATTTATTTTAATTGGAGGCTAATTACTTTACCATACTGTGCTGATTTTTGCCAAACATCAACATGAATCAGCCACAGGTGTACATGTGTCCCCCATCCCGAACCTCCCCCGCCACCTCCCTCCCCATCCCATCCCTCTGGGTCATCCCAGTTGCACCAGCCCTGAGCGCCCTGTCTCATGCATCGAACCTGGACTGGCGATCTATTTCACATATGATAATATACATGTTTCAATGCCATTCTCTCAGATCATCCCACCCTCACCTTCTCCCACAGAGTCCAAAAGACTTGTATACATCTGTGTCTCTTTTGCTGTCTCGCATATAGGGTCCTTGTTACCATTTTTCTAAATTCCATATATATGCGTTAGTATACTGTATTGGTGTTTTTCTTTCTGACTTACTTCACTCTGTGTAATAGGCATTTTTCTTTAACCACTGGACCACCAGGGAAGCCCCTTGTAGCTTATTTTATACCTAATGGCTTGTACCTCTTAGTCTCCTCCCCCAAATGGCCCCTCCCTCTCCTCTCTCCTCACTGATGACCATTAGCTTGCTCTGTATATCTGAAATTTTCACTATGGTCGAATTAGAAGAAGATTTACAAACACAGTTATGTATAAGACCTTCCACCTTAACACTACTGTGCCATTTCTCCAGGTATCCTCTTTTGCCTTTATGTATATATATATATATATTTTGGGAGAAGGCAGTGGCAACCCACTCCAGTACTCTTGCCTGGAAAATCCCATGGACAGAGGAGCCTGGTAGCCTGCAATCCATGGGGTCTCGAAGAGTCGGACATGACTGAGAGACTTCACTTTCACTTTTCACTTTCATGCATTGGAGAAGGAAATGGCAACCCACTCCAGTGTTCTGCCTGGAGAATCCCAGGGACAGGGGAGCTGGTGGGCTGCCATCTATGGGGTCGCACAGAGTCGGACACGACTGAAGCGACTTAGCAGCAGCAGCAGCAGCATATATATTTTTTTTAGCAGACTGAAACAAATTTGCCCAATTTTGTGATTTCCTTTTTTGGTTGAAATTGTTCCTTTAATATTTAATGCATTGCTCTTTCCTTTCTAATGACTAAATTATACAATCTTGAGTTGCCATCACTTACATAACCACGTCCCTATTTTTAGACATTTAGGTTGTTTCCAAGTTTTTGCTGTTATCACTAAGAATAAAATAAACACTTTGGATTTTATTCTTTTAAATTATATTCTCAATGAGAATTCTGAGGATTACACAAAATGTTCAAAAAAGTATGAACCCTTATATGGTTCTTGATACATAGTGATTTTAGGATTATATCAGTTTGCACCATTTTTACAAGTCAGACATTCAAAGTGGAGTATGTTTGTTTGAGAAGTATGAAAGAAAGACTATGGTAATGCTGGTGGCTGATTTGCTAGGAGCCTGTCTCCTGTGCAAGGCATTCTCCCAGACTGCACCTAAACCCCTCAGAAGTCCAGAGATCCAATCATTTGTCAGAGCTGAATTCACTAGAGATTGAGATGCAGAAACCAGAAATGTAGAAATCACACCTGAGAGTGCTCCGGAGCTGTCTGGCAGCTGGAGTCAGCCAGGTGGTCCTCTCCTAGCTTGAGCCCAGCATCCCGAGGACACTGCCTGGCCCATGCACCCATGTGTGTATGCTTCCTGTAACCCACAAGAGCACAGGTATTGAGCTCTGACGAATTTGGATTAAAATCATGGAGCCATCAGTTAGCATCTATAGATACTCCAACTAACTATTTACCCTCCCTAACTAAGCCCGAAGTGTCTTCATCGGAAAAATGGAGTGTTCTACACTTTTGGGGGAAGTGTACGAAGGGTGCTTGGCTCAAAGTGTGGTGTCTAACAAGGTTTTAAGAACACCTTGGGGTAATGTTACACACGTTTGTTTGATTCACCATATGGGTTAAGTAGAATTTATCCCTCTGAGGACAATCATATTTCTTATTCCTAGCTTTAATCATTCAATCATTCATTCATGCATGCAATCATTTATTCAACTATGTATTGAATACCTATTTTGTGCCAGACACTGTTTTATGTACTAAAGATATTGTTGCAGAGAAAATATAGAGTCCTTATCCTTATGGAGCTTACATTCTAGTAGTGAGTGTCAGACAAAACATACTTAAACAACATATAGCATATCAATATGTACATTTAATGATGTGATGCTTTGTTTTTTCCCACAACTGTTATTTTAATCAATGGTCAATTCAATATCCAATGGTATCTTAGAAGTTAGAAAATGCCATATGTTCATTTGTTTATTAATTAATCACAGTATTTCTGGGGAATTTTTGCAAATCATAGCAAAAAGCAATTCTGAAACCTCCTATTTCAGAATTGTACTGAATACTAAGCTTCCATAAGCTATTTTAATCCTCTCAACATCCATCTGAGATAGATATTACCCCGCTCCCTGATTTTATAATGCAGGAGATAGTTTAAGAGGGTTCACAGATTGTAATAGACATTTTCTGGGTTTGGTTATGATTTGTTCTTTGACTGCCCAGAACCAATTTTCTCTCTGGGGGATATTGCCATTATACATAATATATATATATATATATATATAATCAGTGATCTCTGTGGAAGGTGTCCTGCCTCTTAGTGTAGAGACGTGCATGTTGACCCTGAATGTCAAGGTAAGGACACTGACCCAACCTAAGCAACAGAATCTCTCATTAAAGACTTTGAATGCTGTGGGAGAGAAAAAAAGACAATCAGAAACCAGAGCCCAGCAGCATGGCTTTGACTGTCAGCTGGGCCTGTGCCCAGCTATAAGGTGCCCAGGTCCCAGCCACAGAGCACTCCTTGGCTTTGGTTTCTGCTGCCCTTATTTCTGCTGGTTCTCCCAGTCTGATGTGCCAGCCTCTCAGATGCCTGATATCCTTTAAAAACTGAATTATCCAAACAGATTTTCATAGCTTGAAACTTAATAACACTAACTAATAATACATTTAGAAAGCGAGCAAGTCAATATTTAATTTTAAGTCTGTCTAAAAACAGAACCCCTTAAGTAAGTCAACTGGGCAAGCAGTAATTTATTCAACAATTATTCATCATATGCACAGCAGGCACCATCTCAGCAACCTAAATGCTGAGGATTTACTAAAACCCCTATGGAATCGAGGGCTTCCCAGGTGGTGCTAGTGGTAAAGAACCTGCCTGTCAATACAGGAGAGTTAAGTGATGTGGGTTCGATCCCTGGGTTGGAAAGATCCCTTAGCATGGGAAATTACAACCCACTCCAGTATTCTTGCCTGGAGAGAGAAGGCAAGAATCCCATGGACAGAGAAACCTGGTGGGCTATAGTCCATGGGGTCACAAAGAGTCAGACATGAGTGATCACACCATGGAATTGAATTCAGCGAGAGTCTAAAAAAGAGCAATTATTTGCAGTGAACTTGATTCTATAATTTGAAATACTTAGCCCCTTATATTAGTGGTATATGGAAACCTAAGTTCTGTATAAACTTTCTACAACGTCTGCAGGATCCCCAAAACATCAACCCAAACATCAGTATACATGAAACAGGTTGTCAGCCTCCAATCTGCATATTATTTTTATCACCCAATTTTTCTACAGATACTGTGCTTTCCACATTTCTTTGTGATATGGTCTCTCATTTCATTACCTTTTAGTCATTGACTTGCTTTGATATGACCTTTTTAGGTTGGAATGATTTGGATTTAACTTAGACTTGACACAAAAATGGTAGAAAGCAAATTTTTTCTCCCCTGTGAAGAGAGAAAATACCTATAAATTATCAGCTTTTGTACTTAACAATCAAAGGGTCATACCTGAGAGTATTGAGATTTATTAAGCTCATGCAAATGAAAACTGGATGCTGGAATCTTCTAGAAATATCTAGATCATACCTTGCATTAGTTGCTCAGTTGTGTCTGACTCTTTGTGAGCCCAGGGGCTTTGGCCCACCAGGCTCCTCTGTCCATGGAATTCTCCAGGCAAAAATACTGGAGTGGATAGCCATTCCCTTCTCCAGGGCATCTTCCCAACCCAGAAATCGAACCCAGGTCTCCTGCATTGCAGGCAGATTCTTTACCATCTGAGCCACCAGGGATGCCCAGATCATACCTTATAAGCAGTTATTTTCCTCAATTTGTATCCAAAAATGGAATTTTGTAAACTCTTTGAAGTTCTGGAAATGAGAGCATTTTCTCTCAATTGGTCCAGAATTTCCTGCTGCCATCCCTCCACTTCCTGTCTGCATTGGACCATCATGATAAACTGGAACAGTAGTATGGGGAGAAAACAGGGGAACAAGATGATCAAATGGAGGGAAGTTTCAAGGACTCATTCATTCTTTGTTCTTCAACTGTGGCAGCTGTTATGAAGTTATAGTAGTAAGTAGTACTGTAGAAGATAGGAGAACATATAGATGGAAATTTTGAATGATTATTGTAATGTCTTTCCCTTTCCTCAGACCAAAAAGTGGCAATGAGTATATGTGTGTGTGTTCATTTATTCATTTGTAAAACAACCTTAAGTGAGACTTGTATCATTCATTCTTCAAGGAACAGTATAATTTAGTTAGTTGAACTAGCCTACTAGATCTGTGATTTTCTTTTTTCTTCTGAGGATCATGTTTTGTGTATCTCACAGCATATGACAGACATAACGTTCATATGTATAACAAATTCTCATCGAGCACCCGGGATTATTCACCAGACCCCCATACATGGCTTGTAACTCCACTATTTTCTCTTCATGTAGGAAAATATATCACCATGCAACAGAGCAAGAGAGAGAGAGAGAGATCACCTAGGAATAACCTTGAATCTAATCATACTTATTCTGATATCTAAGTAAGACATTCACATATTTTTATCTATCACCTAACAAATATTAGTGTTCAATTATTTGCAACAGACTTCACAAATGACTTTAAATACAAGAAATGCCACACTGTTGCAGATGACAAGGGTGATACTGTATACGGTCTGTGACAAGGATGTTTTTGGCATTTTGTATATATTGTTCATTTCATCCCATATTTCATAATCCTGTTTGCTCAATTACTCCAATGGTTTTCCAAGCATGCATCAGAATAACCTGCACAGCTTGTTAAAACATATCTCCTACATGTGTACCCCAATGTTCATCACAGCACTGTTTATAATAGCCAGGACATGGAAGCAACCTAGATGTCCATCAGCAGATGAATGGATAAGAAAGCTGTGGTACATATACACAATGGAGTATTACTCAGCCATTAAAAAGAATACATTTGAATCAGTTCTAATGAGGTGGATGAAACTGGGGCCTATTATACAGAGTGAAGTAAGCCAGAAAGAAAAACACCAATACAATATACTAACGCATATATATGGAATTTAAAAAGATGGTAATGACAACCCTGTATGCGAGACAGCAAAAGAGACACAGATGTATAGAACAGTCTTATGGACTCTGTGGGAGAGGGAGTGGGAGGATGATTTGGGAGAATGGCATTGAAACATGTATAATATCATATAAGAAATGAATCACCAGTCCAGGTTCGATGCAAGATACAGGAAGCTTGGGGCTGGTGCACTGGGATGACCCATAGGGATGGTATGGGGAGGAAGGTGGGAGGGGGATTCAGGATTGGGAACACATGTACACCCATGGCAGATGCATGTTGATGTATAGCAAAACTAATACAATATTGTAAAGTAAAAAATAATAATAATAAATAAATAATTAAAAAAAATTTTTTAAATAAAACATATCTCCTGGGCCCCCGTCCCAGAGTTTCTGATTCAGTAATTCTGGGTGGGGCCTGAGAATTTACATTTCCAACAAGTGTCCTAGTAATAGTTATGCTACTGGTCTAGGAACTACATTTTGAGATTCATTGATTGAGTCATTCATATATCCATCAGTCAAACCAGGCAATCCTAAAGGAAATCCACCCTGAATAGTCACTGGGAGGGCTCATGCTGAAGTTGAAGCTCCAATACTGTGGCCACCTGATGTGAAGAGCTGACTCCTTGGAGAAGACCCTGATGCTAGGAAAGACTGAAGGCAGGAGGAAAAGGGAGTGGCAGAGGATGAGATGGTTGGATGCCATCATTGACTCAATGGATATGAGTATGAGCAAGTTCCAGGAGATGGTGAAGGACAGGGGACCTGGCATGCTGCTGTCCAGGGCATCACAAAGAGTCAGGTACAACTGGGCAACTGAATAACAGCACATATATTCAAAAAACATTAATTAAAAGCCTACCTGGTGCCTGGTATCAAAGTAAAAAGATAAATTGAACATTATTTTGTAAGAGCCGATGTCTACTGAGCACTCTGTTTTGTTAAGACCTAATTTACTCCTTTATAACAATTCTTCAAAGTAGGCACATTTTCCCCCATTTTTTCAGGAAAAGTTGCATAGCTGCAAAAGATTAAGTAACCTGCTCAAAGTCATATGGACAAGTGTCAGAACTAGCATTTGAACCCAGGTCTACTGGATGCAAGTGGTGCCCACAGACATCACGTGCCTGCTCTGCTACCGCGGTACCGTGACGAGCTTGCACACAGCATTAGTTAGTCTTTTGCAGATTAAAACAAACTGATGTTCAGAGGCTACATAACTTGTCCAAAATCACACAGCTAGAAATTTAATCTCTATTTGATGCCAAGAGAGGTTACATAACTTGTCCAAAATCACACAGCTAGAAATTTAATCTCTATTTGATGCCAAAGTGATTTTGCACCATTTCTGCATGCTATCTTTAAGTCACGATCCACCTAAATCAGAGCCAGGAACAACAGTATGACTCTAGTTAACCAGAGTGCACAGAGAATGCGGAATATAATATTTCAGTTAACAAAGAACATCTCTCTTGCGCTAACTTATTCAAAAGCTTTCTAACAATTACCAGTGTACCTTGCAACCTAAGTCAGCACAGAATAATGTACTGTTTCCTTGATGACTCAGGATCTTACGTGTCCCAGCACCATCGTTATAAGCAGCACTCGTTTCTGAGAAATGTCCAAGTGAATGCAGAAGAAGGTGATAGGGGTGAGCGTGTGGGGAGCCCGGAATCACTGAGGACAAATTAAAGTATATTCTATTCCTTCACCTTTCCTGCAAGTAGAATGGACAAGGCCCCAAACTGAGACTTATCAAAGGTTTCACTTGAGATGGGTTCAGATTAATCATGTTTACTCCAATTCGTGGAATTATTAATAGCTGACAAAATGCATTCAAAGTGATTGTTTTTCCTCCTTTTGCCACTTGATAAATGGCAAAGAATGAAGCTTTCCCTGACTCCTGTGTCCTACTGTGTTACCCCGTCATCAGGGGAGAAAGGAGCTGTATAATTACCTTTTGAGACATGAATCATCCTTACTCTGAGGGCCCAGACCTGTTTGACTCTATAAAAGCAGCTCAAGGTTGAAGTGCAAACATGCACTGTCTCGCATCCCCCAGGGTTGCTATAATTACCGATCCACCGAGAGGAGATGAAGGTGCTCCCTGCATCTGGCCTTGCTGTCCTCCTCGTCACCGCTCTGAAGTTTTCCACCGCAGCCCCCTCCCTACTTGCAGCCTCCCCCAGGACCTCAAGGAACAACTACCGCCTTGCACAGGTTGGTGAATCTTTGCACAATTCCCTCTTCCCCCTCCTGCCCCAGAAAATCTAAAGGGGATAATAATAATAAAATCAGGAATATCTGTTGTGGTTTTGAAATCATCTTCTAAGTCCACTGAAGCCTGATGGATACGATTCCCTGTTCAGCTAAGACTGGTGTGTAGTACACGCTGAGTGTCTGTGTTGCAAGATTGCATAAATAAATGAATGAATATCTATCCAGATATTTTGCTGCACACAGAATTTGAGGGGGCTTGCAAAAATACAGGCATTACAGAAAGACAAAAGAAGTGTTTGAGGAACAATGTAGAAGGAAAACTAAGAAAAATAAAAAACAAAGTGTAAGATTTGCACAGTAGCTGCTGCTGCTGCTGCTACTAAGTCGCTTCAGTCGTGTCTGACTCTGTGCGACCCCATAGATGGCAGCCCACCAGGCTCCCCTGTCCCTGGGATTCTCCAGGCAAGAACACTGGAGTGGGTTGCCATTTCCTTCTCCAATGCATGAAAGTGAAAAATGAAAGTGAAGTCGCTCAGTCATGTCCGACTCTTAGCGATCCCATGGACTGCAGCCCACCAGGCTCCTCTGTCCATGGGATTTTCCAGGCAAGAGTACTGGAGTGGGGTGCCATCACCTTCTCCATTGCACAGTAGAGGTGGGTTGCAAATTTAGTGCTAAGATTCCTAACAGTCACAACAGAAAGATTTCCTGTGTTCATTTTTCAGAAAAAATGGCTTTTATACTCAGGGCAAATTTGATCAAAATTTGAAGTGAACCGAATTTTTCCTGGATGCCAACCCACTTCTCATGCCAAGGTCTTTCCTCTCTAAAGCATATTCCCAAAGTCCCTTATTTACTTACATTTTCTGTATCTTTCTCTTTCAAAATCTCTCCCAACTGACTGTTGGCAAGGATCAAATACAAATAATTCATTCAGCATACCAGAAGTCCTTCAAAGACTAAGAGTGACTCAAAGTGATTCAATGTATATTTGCTTCCAAGCATTTTTTGGGTGTTTTTTTTGGGGGGGTGGGGGTGGTGGGAGGGATTTTTTTGCTTTTGTTTTTTTACATTTAAAACAAAGATGTTAAACTTTAGCCTAAAGAAATAAACCTTCAATGGAGGAATTTCCAACGTTCATGAAAGGTGTGTAGTGAGACGTTTTTGCACCAAGGCCTCTGTTTTGTATATCTGTCACACAGACATCATACTTGTGATTGCAGCCCTGCTGGGGACTGCTTTCCTACCTGCCAGGCTACACCCGTGGGCTGCTTCTTCTGTACACACCGCGTGTCCCTACTGATGGCTCATGCCACTCTTGCTTTCTAACTGATCAGTCCCCCTGCCACACTGGTCGTTCAACGTTTTGAATATCAGCCCTCCATATAAACAGCACAGTGGATGCCGAGTACAGACCTGTCGAGTTGAACGTTCTTTGACTTGAAACCACTTTCAGACGAACTAAATTCTAAATAACATATCTCAGAATATTAACTGGGTCTATTTCCAATCGTATTTCGCCACCAGCCTTTGCCTCCCTTCTCCTGACATGTAATTGTCGCTTACCCAGTTTCATGCCACTGGACCTCCAGAAGGAGTGTCATACTGAGGTTAGAACTGATCTGGTGGCTGAAAAATCATGGTTTTGTCCAGATTCAGATAAGCTATGGTCATCGGGCCCAAACCAGCCAGCCTTGTTTGTTTACAAATCATCTTCTGCATTTGTACTGCAATGGTGGAAATCACGTGATGAAACAGAAAATATTAATTATCGGACCTTTCAGAAGTTAACTGACCCCATAGTGGTCTATGCAGGAATAAGGCCAGCCAGCCTTGAAAGAAATCTGTCCTTGCTAAGAGTATTAGGAAAGAATTAGGTGTTCTTGGAATGTTAGGGGTCTCTAGTGACCCCCTGGGGCTTCTCTGGTGACTTAGATGGTAAAGAATCTGCCTGCAGTGTGGAAGACCTGGGTTTGATCCCTGGATGGGGAAGATTCCCCAGAGAAGGGAATGGCAACCCACTCCAGTATTCTTTCCTGGGAAATCCCATGGACAGAGGAACCTGGAGGGCTACAATCCACGGGGTTGCAGAGTCAGACACGACCGAGTAACTAACACTGTCACTTTCAGAGTGACCCCTTATCCTTTCTCTCCAAAGCAAGTCAGCCCCCTTCAGTTTCCCTTACGACATACTTTGAAAGACCTTCAACCAAGGATCAAGGAAACTTGTTGACACCTGGCAAACAGGCCTTCTCCTGCCTGCAGTGGCCCTAGGCGTCAGCTCCAGGAAGGAAAGGGTATCACTCTTCAGCAGGCTGGTATGATCTAGGCAAACCTCCTAAGTGCATCCCAATGACTAGAAAGAATTACTGTCCCACCTTATAGCTTAAAGAAATAGCTAACAACTCAGGCAACAATACAACAAATGAAATGACATGAAAATAGACTTATTTCATAAAACAGCTTAAGTTTATTCATTTAGCAATTTTTTATTGAATGGCTTCCCTGATAGCTCAGTTGGTGAAAGAATCCGCCTGCAATGCAGGAGACCCCGGTTCGATTCCTGGGTCGGGAAGATCTGCTGGAGAAGGGATAAGCTACCCATTCCAGTTTTATTGGGCTTCCCTGGTGGCTTAGCTGGTAAAGAATCCCCCTGCAATGCAGGAGACCTGGGTTTGATCCCTGGGTCGGGAAGATCCCCTGGAGGAGGGAAATGCTACCCACTCCAGTATTCTGGCCTGGAGAATTCCATGGACTGTATAGTCCATGGGGTCACAAAGAGTCGGATACAACTGAGCAACTTTCACTTTCACCCTTTCACTTACTATATGCTATGTGCCAGGGTATGTCCTAAGCACTGGAGAAACATCAGTGAACAAAACAAATAAAGTTCCTGTTCTTCCAGCATTGACATGGGCATGACGGAGAAGTGGGAAGAGCTGGGAGGAGACAAGCCAGGCAATCAATAAGAGTCCATGTGATATTAAAAAATAAATTTACCAGGATGATAGAGAGTTACTAGGGCCCTGGAGGGGGAGGGGGGCATTCTCACCTGAGTAGTCCAGGAAGGCTTCTCTGAGGAAGGGATATTTGCAATGAACCTGAACTCTGTAAAGAACTATGTGGACCTGAACTTCTCGGTCGTATGAAGATCTGGAGACAGAGCTGTCCAGGCAGAGGAAAGAGCAAGTGCGGCAGCCGGGGCAGCAGGCCAAATGGCAGGAGGACACCGCTGAGTCCGGAGTCAGGCCAGCACACACCGGGGCCTGGGCCCCCACCCTGCTCGCTTCTCTCTCGATAGCTCACCAAGAGCGGGCAAACGGTTCCCTGTGCCTGGGAAGTCCAGGCAGGAAATGTTTCCAAGTGCTAGTCACTTCTTCCTCCATCCAGGAACACAGTAGTCTATTCTTGCAAAGATAAACAGGTTTTTAATTGATTTATTTCATGCCCACTTGTATCTTTTCAATTCTCATTGGCTAATTGTCACAAAGGCTTGGAAAATGATGAAATAATTAGTCTCATCATCCAGAGTTTTAGCCCATTGTTTGTTTGTTTTTAAATAGTAATATCAATACGACATTTAATACAGGCTGTTAAGTTGTCCTTAAAATAATAGAAGCTTTCATTATCACATTATTATGAACTTATGGAGAAAGCAATGGCAACGCACTCCAGTATTCTTGCCTAGAGAATCCCTTGGACAGAGGAGCCTGGTGGGCTGCTGTCCATGGGGTCGCACAGAGTCAGACATGACTGAAGCGACTTAGCAGCAGAGCAGCAAGCAGCATTATGAACTTAAAAGCTGAAGAAAATAAAAAAACTTCCAAATACAAATTGTTAAATTCAGGTGCCTTTACTACTCTTTTACTTTCTGTGCATAAAGATATTTTTAAATTGCCATTATACTCAAATTTTGGTTCCTTCTTTTTTTTATTATTAAATCATAATAAAATTTTGATGTTTATATATTCATAAACATCATGTTTAAAAGTGACAAATATTTCAGAAAATAAGTGAGCTATAATTTGTTCCATTTATATAGTTGGATACATGGAATATTTCCATATGAATAAGATTTCTGTGAACATCTTTGTACATCAGCTTAATTTAAAGGATTATTTTTTCAGGATAGATTTCCAGAAGTGGAATTAATGAGTAAAAGGATATGAACATGTTAAAGTCTTTCGATACATGTCAAAGCATTTTCACACTGAGCATCTCATTGGATCCTCACCTTGGTGTGGGAAGGCTAGACACTGAACCCATCTCATAGATGAGAAAACTGACACCAAAAGAAATTACAGGAATTGCCCACAATTTTTAGAACCTAGGATTTATCACACAGCTGAAAATTCACGCAGTTGCATTTCTGTGACTTTGCCAAAACAGAAAGAAATGTTGGAGACATCGTATCTTGATGTCTTCATCAAGAAGAACTTGATGAACTTGAACTTCACCTTCTCTTGAGGAGCACTTAAATCTGAGCTTTAAGCTCCTTCCTCCTGGGAGGGACACTCGGAAGGCACACTTAGTAAGAGCTGGGCGGGATAAGAGCTTCTGGGCCTGTTCTCCAGGCCTCTGCTATTCTAATTTCTGGAAAGAGGATCACCCAAACACCAGTGGCAGGCTCCTGTGGTTTTACCAGTGGGGATGAGGAGGTGGAGGCATGTAGGACAGTTCTGGGGAAGCCTCAAATCCTTGGCCCAGATAATCCCACAACCAAGAGCTGAGCCAACAGCACGCAAGTGTTAGAACAGAACACACAGATCTAAGCATGCACCTTTGTGCCTAACTGAACATTTTGACTCTGGAAAGCATGCTAAAACCTCTTTGGTAACCTCGTCGGTAATTTTAGCAATAAAGTGCACAGAAAACATTGGCCTCTCTGTACCTCGGAACACCTGATAATTCTTCAAAGAAGCATATTTGCTATATTTTGCCTAAAGGATAGGACCTCAAATTGTAACTGAACATCCACCCTGTGTCTGGAACCGGGTCAGGCCACGGCCGTAGCTGTGAAGGCATCATCACGCCCAGCAGGGAGGACCGTGAGACCCCCGGGCGGGAGTGATGAGAAGGCCGTGGACTGTGTGCACGGCGGCCAGTGCTTCCTCGTGTAGGAGCCGCGCGTCCTGCGGGAGCACCCAGCGCGGAGCAACTCACCCGCTCACCGCAGCAACCAGTCCTCCTGCTCTAAGGAGAAATCGTTTCTGATTCTACCTTTACTTCATTGAAGATGGTTTGCATCCTATTTACTATCACTGGCCTTAAACTTCTTGAGCTGCAGGTCTAGCCTCTTGTGCGCATTTTGAAGAAGAACCATTTTATTGTAAAAATTTTATTGCTATATGTTCATAGCAAACATATATATATAACATATATGATTTTAAAAGTATTATTCTAATTCCATCACCAACATATCAGAACTGTTAATCCCTTAGTCTATATTTTTCGAATTACTTTCTATGAGTCAGGGCTTGGACTAGGACAAAGGACTGCTGAAGGTTAGATCCTATCTTTATTTAAAATTTTAATATTTTTTCCACCATGAATTTTTTTTGTCTTTTTAAGTTTTTTTCCAAAAATATTGCATGTGATATTATTTTTCTGGATCACTGTTTTTGGCAGCCCCCACGCACTTCCTCACCTCATCCTAGTTTATCACTGTATGTCTGTGTGTATTCATATGCACACATTTCTATTTACAAACTTGGCTTGTACTGTAATAATAATAGTGATAAATCTCTTTTCACTTAATGCATATTAAGCATCTTCTTCAGTTCAGTTTAGTCGCTCAGTCATGTCTGACTCTCTGCAACCCCATGGACTGCAGCACGCCAGGCCTCCCTGTCCATCACCACCTCCCATAGTCTACTCAAACCCATGTCCAGTGAGCTGGTGATGCCATCCAACCATCTCATCCTCTGTCGTCCCCTTCTGCTTTCAATCTTTCCCAGCATCAAGGTCTTTTCAAATGAATCAGTTCTTCGCAGCTGGTGGCCAAAGCATCTTCTTATGGGACCATATTTTGTGAAATGAAAATCAGAGTTTAGAGTGTAACTGTAACACATACTCTAACAGGAAACAAAATATTTGAAATTTAAACAGCCTCAGAATATATGGAGCACAGAGCTCCACACAGAGGTCACCTCTAAAGAGTGTAATTCAGACTCACCATGAGCCTTGTATGACTACAGCATCTGCTTGAGCAAACAGAATAGCTCAGAGAATCAACGTCATCTTGCCAAAAAATTAGAAAAAAAAGAAACATAAATGTGTATATCAGATAGCTTAATGAGACATGGAAATGAAAGCAAATAGTCACACCTCTGTTTCAGGGCACCTCTCCTGGGTTCCAGGGCTCCCTCACCCTTTTTCTCCTCTTGGGTTCTCATCTCACTGAGATTTTACCAAGAACAACCACCAGGGAAGTGAGGTCTGCTCACAAGCAGGCCAAGGACTAAGGGCTGGTTGAGCCCACAGGAAGGACACAGTAAGGACATAGAGCACCTTGTCTAAACAAGTGAGTCTTACTCCTTTTCACTTTTTGCTTAACAATTACAGCTTATGTTGACACCAGAAATCTTTGGGATATAGGAAAGGATAAAGACAAATTGTCACCCATAATTTTATAACTCAGAGAGAAACAAGATTAATATTCAGATATATTTCCTTCCATTATTTATGGTACTTATGTTCACTATATTAAATTATATGTGCTAATTACCAATGCATTGATTAGTGTGTTAACTTTAAATGTTAATATACATGCTAACATTATTATTGATATATTAACATACAGATGTAATAAACATGAACAAAATACATATAACATTATATGATTTGGTTTATGTATGAAATTGTGATTATAATCTGTATAAAGTTTTCACTTCTGCTTTTCTCAGGGTATTGCCATTATATTGAATCATTATACATGCCACTAAATATTTTTCAAAAACATGATATTAGCAGAGGCCTAGTATTATTTCATATCAATATATAATAATGTATCTAACACATTCCCTATTGTTAGATATTAAGATCACTTCCAATATTTTATTATTTATACATAAATATATTTAACAGAAATGAATAATACACATAGTTTATATAGAACATAATAAAACACATGGTTTCTGAATAAAGTTCATATGATATACAAATAATATTATTTATATAGAACAAACACCTTAAAACATATAAACATTTATGTTTAATAAAATACCGATATAAATCTCTAGCTGCTTTCTGTTTTCCTGAAACAAGTTGAGTGGATGAAATTCCTAGGACAACAGCAGGCACTAAACCTGCATTTGCATGACTATGTTATTCACTTCACCCGAGAAGTCATACAGAGTGTTTTGAGTGATATATTAGGGGTTTTAAGCCTTTAAACACAAATGAAAACATTATATTTATGACTAATTTTCTAATATTTGCTTCAAGGGACAAAGAGTCAGTCCTAGAAAACCTGCCCCTTGAAAAACACCCCACATATCCAACACACCTGAATTATTTAAAAGGCTCAGCCAGGAAAACAGATTGACACCTACTGATTCACGTAAAAGGAGAGACCACACTATGAGGCCTCACAGAGCTAAGAACTCACTGATCTTACGTGGTGTAGAATGAAAAGGCAACGCTGATAGTTGCTTACAGAGAAATAGGATAGTCTTTATTTTGCAAATTGGTAAAGACTTCAATACAAATAAATGGGCTGTGGGGGAAATGTTCACATTATTTTCTTTCTAATTTTTTTTCCCTCTTAAAATAGCAGTTCATTGTAGAAAAAGCATAAAATGCATTCAAATAAAAACATCTAAAATCCCACCTCCCAAAGATAATTGTTGTTAATAACTTGGAGTTTTCTATCTAAGCTTTATCTATGCAAATATATCTAATTTTTTTTTTCAAAAGTGGCAAATACTGTGCAGACTGTCTTTAGCATAACGAGAATACTGTCCTGTCTTACCTGAGCATGAGTGTTGCTCAGAGCTTGTGCTGTAGACGTCAGCCTGCCTCTCCGTTTCAGGCGTACCTTGACAAGTATTACACAAAGAAAGGAGGGCCCCAGATTGGGGAGATGGTTGCAAGAGGAGGCAATTCCACGGTTAAAAAGATTAAGGAGCTGCAGGAGTTCTTCGGCCTCCGAGTCACCGGGAAGTTAGACCGAGCTACCATGGACGTGATCAAGAGGCCTCGCTGTGGAGTTCCCGACGTGGCCAACTATCGCCTCTTCCCAGGTGAACCCAAATGGAAAAAAAATACTTTGACATACAGGTAATGAGATCGAGTCTTTCCAAATTCAGAGAGAAATAGCCTCCCTCTCCTTCTTTTCTTTTAAAAGTATCTTCCTTCTGATGTGTATAAAAATCATGACTCGTCCCAATCATAAGAGAGAATGAGAACTTTTTTGGTCTACTCCTTAGACACGAGAATTCAAGAGAAAACATGCCTTCGAGATTGTCATAATGAGTGGCCACTTTAGGTATAACAATTTTACCAGTTTAGAGACAGCACGTTTTTCCATAAAGAAAATGAATCTTGCCTAACATTAATAACCTGATGGTACCAACCAGTTTTCTTAAAACAATCTTCTAAATTAGAAGTAAAGCTCTCCTAATAAATTAATTTTTATTAATTCCCAAAATAATTTATTGGCAATTTGTTAAATGTCTGCCATAGGCATTCCATTCTGGAGGTAAAAGGTAAGTACATCATTTTCCCTCGCCTTTTGGGGAGAAATACATGCAAATAGCCGCAGCTCCGGGTGAGAGATGTGAAATCACAAGTCTAAGCAGAGAGCTGCGACAGCATGTGGAGGAGCTAGCAGGTCACCCAGCGATGGCCCGTGACATCCGCGCCTGACCCCCCAGCCCGCCCCGCCCCGGCCATCTTCCCGTTTCTTCCTGCCAGAGGGGGAACAAGGATTCTGCATCAGCCAAGGGGACTCACCCAGCCAGAACCGACCCCGCACCGTGCTTGGGAGTCTCAGGCCTGAACTCCAACCCCGCAGCCCGCATCCATTTGCGGGGCCAATGCTGGCTTCCTTCCCACTCAGTCCACCTCTGATAGACCGACCGTGGCGCTTCCTAATTATTATAGTGCATTTTACTGTTATCTATGTTCTGTTGGGGAGGTGAGTTACAGGTCTTATCTGTGTGGTGGAAATGACCTGCTGCGGCTTATCTAGTCCCAACATCTAGTCCCACCAGGTTCGCTGGTGGCAGGCTGGTAGCTGAAGTTAGCCGTAGTGAAGAGTGTTTCTAACACGGTGATCAGCAAACCCGGCGCGGGGAGGGGGCTGACTACAGAGCCAGCTGTTACACTGTCCCAGCACTGCGGTGACTCCTTGTGTCCGCTGAGGGCCCAACCCAAGCAGAGATCGGGATTCCTCTGTTAGTTGCTATGAGCCTTTGAGTCCATAAGGTGGCACTCTGAATACAGCTATTAGTCTCTGCCTCAGTGTAAGAATGCCTCAAAGATCTTTCTTGGGGGAAAAAAAAAAAAAAAACACCTAAAAGAAACTGAGCACCCACGAGATTACAAGGTAAGAAAGGAAATTTTTATATAAACTCATGAAATCTTTCCCATCATTTCCTAAACTGTGTCACAGGAAGTTTTCCTAAACTGTGTAAACTTTCCTAAACATTTCCTAAACTGTAAACATTTCCTAAACATTTCGTAGCACACCGTCTATGATTACGTTCATGCTAAATCACTTCAGTCGTGTCCGACTTCTTGCAACCCCATGGACTATAGCCCACCAGGTTCCTCTATCCATGGGATTGTCTAGGCAAGAATAGCGGTTTCCACGCCCTTCTCCCGGGGATCTTCTCGACCCAGGGATCAAACCCACTTCTCTTTTGTCTCCTGCATTGGCTGGCAGGTTCTTTACCACTAGCGCCACCTGGGAAGCCATAGTCTGTGATTACACACAGCAAAGACAAGCTAACTTGGGATTTGAAGTATAGTATTCTTGTGGTAATATTCTCTGGGCAGTCCCCAAAACCCCTCAACACACCCACACTGACCATCCACTTCCTCCTGAACAACTCGCCTTCTCCTCCCCTCCCCTTCTCCAAAAAAAAAAAGGAACTAGAGACTACCTTAGCTCTGTGAAGCTACTGGATCTCAGAATAACTTCTTTTAACATAGCCCAGAGGACTGAAAGGATTTCCCTGTAGCTCAAACGGTAAAGAATGTGCCTGCGATGCAGGAGACCAGGGTTCGATCCCTGGGTCAGGAAGAGCCTTTGGAGGAAGGGAACGGCAATCCACTCCAGTAGTCTTGCCTGGAGATTTCCATGGACAGAGAAGCCTGCTGGGCTATAGTTTGTCGGGTCACAGAGACTTGGACAGGATTGAGCGACTAACACACACACAGAGGACTGAAAAGGCTTCCCAGGTAGTGGCAGTGGTAAAGAACCCTCCTGCCAAAGCAGGTAGACGTAAGAGATGGGGGATCAATCCCTAAGTTGAGAAGATCCCCTGGAGGAGGGCATGGCAACCCACCCCAGTATTCTTGCCTGGAGAATCCCATGGACAGAGGAGCCTGGTGGGCTACAGTCCATAGGGTCCCACAGAGTAGGACAGACTGAAGCAACTTAGCACACAGAGGACTGAAAAAGATAAAATATAGCCTAGTGCTTATGTGCATAAACTTTGGAGCCATAAACAACTGGGCTCAGTTCCTGACTACTCATGAAACACAGAGTGATACTATTACCTCTGAAGGTAGCTGTGAGGGTTAGCGGGCATACCACACTGAAAAGTGCCTGGAACTGGGTCCAGCCCTTAGCGTGTGTTCCCAGAACGTCAGCTGTCATCACTGCGGCTGTATCAATCTCTAGACCCTCTGGGCAAGGACCTCTATCCACGTGCTCTTCCTTTCTGGTCCACCCCTTCTCCATGCCTGTTTTCTCCAGCCCAGCACACACAGGCCGCTATGTGGGGATGGATAACTTATCTACAATATGAGAGAATTGGCGGATGCTAATTATACAGAGCCAACGACAAATCACAGATTCATATTATGCTGTGGGAGTGGCAAATTCAGAAAACACTAACTGGTCCCTTTAAGAGTCCTGGTTCCCCCTCTGGACACTCTAGCTCCCTCCTCTTGGACCCAGTTCCTGGAGTGAGAGATCTTATTCCTTCCCTCTCAGTTGCTGGGTTTGGCTATTTCCCTTCCTCTCTGTGGGACATGGTCCCTTCCTTTGGGGCCTCCGGGACAACCACTGAGACTGCACCACCTGCATCAGAATAGCCTGAAACACTTGTTAAAATGCAGATTTCTTGATCACGCTTGTGTGTTTAACAAGCTTTCTGAGTTGTTATCACAGGTCCTAAACTTTGAGAACAACTGAGTAGGCCCTAAAAAACACTAGCTTTTATTCATTAGTTCATCCATTGAGCAAGTGTTTGCTAAGCACATATTATGTGCAAGGGCCAGGGCTAGGACCTGGAGAAGGTAGAGTATGTGTCTGGCTCTCAAGGTGGGTGTTTACAGAATTCGCTTCTAACTCTATTCACTTCTAACTCGCCCCCACTATTCAACCTGAGCCCAAGTTCCCGCAGGTTTCAATTCCTTTCTTCCGCCCTTCCTTTATGGCAGCTTAGAATCCCCAGCCCTTGGGTTCCAGAATGGCACATCCTAGAAAAACACCAACTGTCTCTACCCACTGTATCCAAAACGCTCTATACTTTTATGCCTCCCAATGTCATTGTCAGAGAGGACTTGATGAAAGAAAGACTTGAGCCTTTTTCAGCCCAAGTGACCGTCCTTGTGACAAGCTAGCACTTCCTCTTTTAAGATGTGCATTATTTTAAGACAAAACATTCCCCCATGGCCCTGGGGAAAACCTGCTTGTCTTTGAGTAAGAATTTGCAAAACCTCAAAACTCTTTGTCTTTATTTTTTACAATTGAAAAATTTTGGTCTCTTTAGGGGAAAAAGATTCCTTCTCAATTAAAACCGCTTTAGAAAAAAATGGACTTCTAGCTACTCATAAAGTTACACAGGTATTATTCTTTCCAATTAGTGATATATAATAACAACAAAAGTCAAACTGTTTCAGCATCAGAAATCTCAAATTTTTCATTTCACCCCCTTCATTTTTCTTAAGTTAGCATGTTTCAGTAATGTAATAAAGATGAAAGCAAAATAAGAATTATTATTTTAGAGAAAAATCTCTAAATTGTAGATTTATGGTCACTATTTTTATCACTATTTTTATTTTCAATATGAACTAGACATAACTTTCACTTTCTTCACTTAGGAGCACTTGTTAAAAGGAAAATGTGTTGCTTCTGTATTGACAGAATATCCAAATACACCCCTTCCATGACTCCTGCAGAAGTGGACAGAGCCATGGAGATGGCCCTGCGGGCCTGGAGCAGCGCCGTCCCTCTGAACTTTGTCAGAGTCAATGCGGGCGAAGCAGACATTATGATCTCTTTTGAAACTGGAGGTACTGTGGTGCTTCCTGGATTTTGTCTATTACTCCAGAGGAAAAATATTTCAGTACTTTTCCTCATACAATGTTTAATCCATGTGACCAGCATGCTCCTTCTCAGAGCTGTGAAGGGCAGAGGCCGAGGTAATGGCAAAGCCACGACCTTTATTTAGTCAGAAAACAGAGCCAGGGGAGTTCTCCACATGACTGAGCTACAGAATGGACTTGGCATAACCCATTTTTGCTGTGGCATTGCCCCGTCAGGGACAAGTTCTGTCAGGTTTAGCTTCTCTATAGCTGGGAGGCCCTCTGACCTCACCCCAGCCCCATGATGATGTCCATCACTCCCCTTCATATTAGCCGAGGATCTGCCCCTCTGAATCCTCTCTAAGGGTCAGCCCCACAGAGCTCCTGCAGCTTTCCCGGGCAGCGGCGGTTAGGAGGGCGGCTGTCGCTGCTGTCTAGCCGTCGATGCTGTCTAGCCCACGCTTCAGACGCCTGTTGGTGGAGTTGCCGGGCCTGCCACCAGCCTGCAACACTCTGTCCCTCACTCGCCCCTGTTTCAGAGAAACGGGTCTAGTAGTAAATGAAGGAAAGGCCATTTAAGTCCTTTCCCTCTCAGCTTTCTCAGAGTCAAGGTGAGTATCCCCGCCTCTTTCCCTCCACAGATAACCTTTCTAAGTGTCCTCTTTAAAGTCTTTATCCTAATTTTAATCTGATATCACTGGGGAGAGACATGTGATGTCACTGGGGAGAGACATGCATAGGAACTGGGAGAGAGGATCAAGCAAGTCCTGAGCTGGAGCCCTTCAGAGGTGGCCCTGGGGTGACTGGCCCATGGTGGGTCTCGCCCCTCCCACAGGGTCAAGGCCTCCCCCAGGGAAGCAGCAGGGTGGTGTGGCTTGGGGCAGCTTTGGGGGTGATGGAGTTAACATCTGGCTCTCTCTTGATCTTTCAAGCTGGCTCTGTTCCCTAAAACAAGTGGACTGGGCACTCTGCTGCCATTTAAGCAGGACCTCAGGGCATGTACTGACTAAACAACACTGCCTTGAAACTTGTGGAGAAGGCAATGGCACCCTACTCCAGTACTCTTGCCTGGAAAATCCCATGGACGGAGGAGCCTGGTAGGCTGCAGTCCATGGGGTCGCTAAGAGTCGGACACGACTGAGCAACTTCACTTTTACTTTTCACTTTTATGCATTGGAGAAGGAAATGGCAACCCACTCCAGTGTTCTTGCCTGGAGAATCCCAGGGACGGGGGAACCTGGTGGGCTGCCGTCTATGGGGTCGCACTGAGTTGGACACGACTGAAGTGACTTAGCAGCAGTAGCAGCCCTGAAACTTGGGGAATGGCACACCAGAACTTTGTTTTGTTGGTTTTAAATAAAACAAGGTATTCTCACCAAAATCCTGAAAATCTGTGAAATGTATTCTATAATATCCCTCATTTTATTCTTCCTTCTTTTCTATTATTTTGTAATGAACTTTTAAGTAAATATAGATACTAAAACAAAAGCCTACTAAGCTTTAAAAGCTGCAATTTTATAAATACTTCTGTTGCTTTCAGGAGTTTTATGCATGAAAGTATAATAAAATTACAGAGAAATTTTCTTTCTTGTTTTGACATGTCCTTAAAATATATTGGGCTATACAAACAGAAAGCACACACTTGTCCAATTTACTATCATTGTCTTAGCCAGATTGTATTTTTGTTTTGTTTCTTGTTAGCAATTTTTTTTACATATACTTGATATACAATGTTGTGTTAGTTTTAGTTGTACAGCAAAGTAATTCATATATATATATATATGTTCTTTTTCAGATTTTTTCCCCTTATAGGTTATTATACTATACTATACTCAAAAATGTTGAGTATAGTTCCCTGTGCCATATAGTAGTTCATTGTCAGTCACCTATTTTATACATAGAAATGTGTATATGTTAATCCCAAACTCCTAATTTGTCCCTCCCTCACTGCCACCCCCTAAATAATACATTGAAATCACTCTGCCAAGACGTTCACAGTCCAGTGAGTGGGTAAGATGGTGGCTGAATAACCATCTGCCTTTCTCCTTTTGTAATCTGCAGCATGGTCATAGTCTATAGTAGGCCGTGTGCCAATTAATAGACAGTGCAACAAATACAATAACAAAAAGAACATTTTTTTTAATTTTTAGTGCTTACTATCTTTAAAATACAAAATATTGCTTTTATTATTTTAATAGATCACTCATTGGTATGTGAGATTCCTCTTATAAAAAATGAATATTGAAAAGTAAATCTATTTGTATGAGAAATACCAATGCTATTCAAAAAGTTATCCATTCCCTGTGATATTATGTACCCCTCAAAATTTGCTAGAAGGACTAAATCCTGTTGGCATTTTGCCCCATATGTCTAGATCACGGGGATTCCTATCCATTTGATGGGCCTCGAGGGACTCTAGCCCATGCATTTGCACCTGGAGAAGGCCTGGGAGGAGATACACATTTCGACAATGCTGAGAAGTGGACTATGGGAACGAATGGTATATATGCACAATTCACCATAACCTGGAAAATATTGTACCTTCTTCTGGGCCTCCATCATGAAACCTTGAGGTTCAACGTCCCAAGCCACCCTTTAACTAGGGGGGCTGGCTAGGAAAAACAAGTAAGCCAAAAATCCAAAAGGGAACACCATAAGGGAAAAGATCCACCCTCAATTGTGCTGTAGATTTGTCTGATCTCTAGTTCACAGGGTGTAATCGCGAGAAACAGCAATCCCCTACTCAACACACAGCAGTATTTTTCTTCAGCTGCATAGTATTTTTTGTTTCTTACTTGTACTTGGAAATAGGCTATGTTCAGAAATGACCTAAGAAGAATTAGTACTTTACTGAGAAGTACAATGGGGATGGGTTAAAATTTCTAGAATATCTGCATGTCATCTGGAAATCTCCATTGTGAAACATGGGTGGATAAAAGAGAGCAGACAAGGAGCCAGTAAAGCATGCATGGACTAAATTTAGGTATTACAGCCACTGTTAGTGCTAAAGCCCTTCTTTACGGCACCATTGACCATGAACAAAATAAATTGATTTACATTTCCATCGTCCCCTACCCCAATCCCCTCCTCACCAAGGAGGGAAGAACTAGGCTAAAGTCAGCAAAGCTAAGGGCTAGAACACCCCACCAACATTATAATAACCCAGGTCTGAAAAGAAAATGAATAAACTATTATTTGGCATAAATTCTCCTGTGAAGACAGGAAATAGTGAAAATAAAACTCTGTGTTGATGCTGTCTTTTCCTCTCTCATATCATCTAGGTTTCAATTTATTCACCGTTGCTGCTCATGAGTTTGGCCATGCACTGGGCCTGGCCCATTCCACAGACCCGTCAGCACTGATGTACCCAACTTATAAGTATCAGAATCCCTATGGGTTCCGTCTCCCCAAGGACGATGTGAAGGGGATCCAGGCACTGTACGGTACAATCGCTACACTTTTTTGACTACAGACTCTGAAAGT
This sequence comes from Bubalus bubalis, assembly GCF_019923935.1. Taxonomy (NCBI): domain Eukaryota; kingdom Metazoa; phylum Chordata; class Mammalia; order Artiodactyla; family Bovidae; genus Bubalus; species Bubalus bubalis. The sequence continues at coordinate 79,489,324 of NC_059172.1, read as the reverse complement.
GACAGGCATTTGGTTTCACAGCAAAGTGTTCTCTGCCAGCCATTAACCTGCATAGGTGAAGATTAAGCTAGAAACCGCAGCCCCAACTATCCCCTCTTAGGAAGAACTTATTTACCATATATGAGTATTGCTTTCTTTTGTAAGATGAATATTTAAATTTTACGTCTTTCCTCCAGAGCATATTGGTCCCTCGATGGCCATAGAAAATACAATCATTTGTGTGTATTTTGAGTGTTGATCAGGGGTTAGATATTGGAAGAGGGTGGATTTTTTTATAGTTCATATATATAGTGTTTATCCATCTGCAAATAAGTGACCTTATCTCGGGACTTCCCTGGTGGCTCAGACAGTAAAGAATCTGCCTGCAGTGCAGGAAATCCAGGTTTGATCCCTGGATCAGGAAGATCCTCTGGAGAAGGGAATGGACCTTATCTTCCTAAAACTAGTAATGATGATGGTAATAACTGTACCATTTAGTCATATAGCCGACCTGCAGTTTACAAATCATGGTCATCAGTATGTGATGACCTCATCGCTAGCCTGAGGGATGTAAAATGTTTTCTGCATTTTATAGTTGAGAAAGCTGAGGCTCAAAGACAGTAACTATCCCAAAATATCCAAAATTATCTGAAATGTTAGTGTTCTTTTAAAGATGATAAAGGATTATTAAGAACTCTATATCCCATTTTCCTGAACAGAAAGACAAGTCCATTCATCCATGAGAAGAAATCTTGAAACATCACTAGACCTTGACATTTTGTCTGTTTGATGGGTAAAAAGCTGGAGAATCTAGGAAGCTGCCTTTCCCATAAGCCTCAGAACCTGCTCATTCAGCGTTTACTTACAGGCACTCCTGCTCTTCCGCTCAGCCTAGAGAAGGGCCTGTAGATACCCTCCCTGCGGCTATCAGGGAATGCGTGCTCAGTCACTAAGTCATGTCCGACTCTTTGTGACCCCATGGACTGCGGCTTCTGTCCACGGAATTCTCCAGATGAGAATACCGGAGTGGGTAGTCATGCCATTCTCCTGTGGCCCCCAAGAGGAACCCACTCCAGATCTGTGCCTACCCTTTATGGGTCTTTGTGCCCTGGAGCACCACCACCATTCTGACAGCCACTGTTCCTCAGCCAGGAGAGGAAGTTTATATTTTGACAAGGCCATTTTTCTACAAGTGAACAAAATACAGAAACATGGTTTTATATCGCCGAGAGGTACAAGCCTCACCTACTGCTGACCACCTTACCACCCTGAGCTTCAGCAGAGTGCTTGGAGGATTAAGAAATGTTCAAAAAATGGCAGCGTATTTCTGATCTGACCAGTTTCCACTTTCTGATCTTTTCCCAAAGCCTCACCCCAACCTCTGATCTCCATCCTATTGCTGACCCTTCTCCACCCAGGTCTTACCCACGTCACCCCCTGGTCTCACTCCTTCCCTGATCCCCAGCTATGGTAACAAGACTTGATTCAGCACAGGGACCTGCCGGGAGCAGTGGCTCAGGCAGCCCCAGCTCACTCCTCTGTAGTTGGCAGACAGTCCTTAGGAACAGAACAGGAGATGAAAACTCAACAGCATTTCCCAAGGGCCGGGTCCTATGTTCCAAGAGGATCTACCAGAAGATGCCTTTAAATGGTAAACACCTCCATGGTACCTCAGGGCCCCAAGAATTTGCTCAGCCTCTCCTGGACACCTAAGAAAAAGCTTATGCACAGGGCAGGATACCCAGAAGCTGTTCAAAAATAAGAAAACACACAAGAAAGATATAATCTTATTGAGAGCAAGAGTACTTAATAACCAAAAAAAAAAAAAAAAAAAAACCACAGAGGAAATTTTCAAAATAGATTCCTAATTTGAAACACCCATAGCTATCAAATATATTTTCATAATAGTAAAATAATAGCTGCAATTTTTTTGGAACTTTTATTATGTGTCAAGCACTCCACTAAAAGTGCTTTTCAGGCATTATTTAATTCTCACAGAAACCTTCTGAGGTAGGTACCTTTATTACCTTCCCCCATTTTACTGTGAAGAAACGGAGGCTTAGAGAGGTTGAATTATTCATCTGTATCACATGAGTCTTCCCTCATAGCTCAGTCGGTAAGGAATCTGCCTACAATGCAGGTGACCTGGGTTCAATTCCTGGGTCGGGAAGATCCTATGGAGAAGGAAATGGCAACCCACTCCAGTACTCTTGCCTGGAAAATCCCATGGACCGAGGAGCCTAGTGGGCTACAGTCCATGAGGTCGCAAAGAGTCGGACACGACTTAGCGACTGAACCACCATCATAGGAGTCAGAAACTAATGAAGCCAGGATTCAAACCCAGGTCCTCATGTCATCGACAGCCACGCTGTTTGTGACCTTGTAATATGCAGTGGAAGTGGGTCCCTGGAGCAGAAGAGTACAGACTGCATTCCTGGTACCATTTTGACCAAGTCACTTTGAATCCTAGGACCTCGGAGAGCATTCCCAGGGAAGCCCACCGCACCCCACGGGCCCCCTCATAATCCATCCATCCCTGACCTCTGTGACTCCAACTTATCCTTTGATGCTGTGACGATGCTGGGGAAGGAGCTCCTGCTCTTCAGGGACCGGTAAGCCTGACACGTGCCCCCAGCTCTCACCAGGCCTCAGCCACGTGTGCAGGCACATGTTGTCAGAGACGACCTTGTCGCTGCCATGGGTGATGATCGTGCAGAAGTGCTGTCCTGTTTGACGATCGGATGGGAGGCAGGAGTCTTTGGGGAGACACAGAATTGCCAAAGCTACTGTTTGGGGGGTACCTACAATGCTCTTGCCATTGGGCTGTTTTCTATATAAGTCCAGTATTTCTTCTAATCCTTTTCACTGTGAAGCAGAGTTAGAATCCAAAATTAACAGATGAAGACAGAAGCTCAAGAGAACACAAAACTTTACAAGGTAACACAGTTGTATTAAGTGACTGAGTTATGACATCAGCCCAGATTTATCTGATTTCTACTTTATTCACCTCTGTATCCCTACTGAGAGTCCATAGTATATTCTCAATAAATATTTGTTAAAGAGGGTTGGGTAGATGGAAAGATAGACAGATAGGTTGTTGCATGGATGGATGGATTCATGGATGGATATTCAGGTGCATAGGTAGATGGGTGGAGAGTTCTGAACTTAGTATTCTTCCTAAACCCCTGTTTCTCAAGGCCTCTTGACTTTTCAACTATCAGTTGTCAAAAAGCACAGAAAGAGAGGGAATATTGGTGACTTCTTGTTATACCACAGCTATAGCTATTAAAAGAATACCCTGATGTTTGAGTTTCTATTATTGTCGTTTTAGGAATGCTTCTTTTGGGCTTATTGATAAGTTTCAGTAGTTCTGTGAGTTATAAAAAACAATGAGATGGCACTCCTATTTGACTTTTATGGCATAGGAGACTGAGTAATTTATGATACTGGAGATGCTGGATTTTTAGTGAAGATACTATAGGAATAGCTGCAGATATAGCTATGATGAGTGGTGGTTGGTGGTTGATCTTTATTTTTTAGTAATTTTGTTGTTATGGAGATTACTCATGGAAATTAAGTAGACGTAAGTTTAACATTAGTGTAATAAGGGAAAAGGAGAAAATTAAAACTTTTTGTTTTGAAAGTAATGTGGAGGTTTTTATTTGAAGATAAGAAGTAGGTTTTGATAATACATTTTTCTAGCCAAAATAAGTGTAATAATAATGATGCTGAGTTTTGGCTTACTGAAAGGTGGATGGATGGTGACAGGCAGTGAGTGATAACTAGAAAAATCTGAAGAGGTTGGAAAATTCATGCAGATGCTTCCCTGGAGACTCAGTTGGTAAAGAAACCTACAATGCAGTAGATCTGGGTTTGATCCCTGGGTCGGGAAGATCCCCAGGAGAAGAAACTGGCAACCCACTCCAATATTCTTGCCTGGAGAATCCCATGGACAAAGAAGCCCGGTGGGCTACTGTCTGGGGGGTCTCAAAGAGTCATATATGCTTGAGTGACTAACACACAAAGGGGAATTAAATTTTAGGTTTTGTGTTATAAATTTAAATTCAAGTACTAGAATAAAACCTGAGAGAGTTACAGCAAAGCTGCTCATTTTAGGTGGTAGGGCAGAGTTATATGTCAATAGTTGTTGAAGTAATCTTGATGGAAGTAAAAATTCTAGTGAAAATGCTTCTGATTAAAAGATGCTTAATAGAATCAATTAGGAGAGGATTATTTTCATTTGTTAAAATTAGAGTCAGAAAATGAGATTCTTCTAGACACATGAAGAAAAATAATTTGAATACTTTGGGCAGCTGCTAAGAAAGTGGCAATGAGTCTTATTAATCGGGTGCAGGCATTAGTATATGATGTGTTAGCAATTTTGATAATTCAATCTTTGGAGAAAAATCCTTTAAGGGAAGGCTTATCTATGAGCTGTAGGCTTCTGATAGTAAGTGAAGTTGAAATAAACAGTAAAGCTTTAAATAAGCTGCCCATTTGAAAGGTGTCTTGTTTATAGTTATGAAGAATAGACCCAGAGCATATAAATAATATGGATTTTTAAAATGCAGGTGTGCAGACATGAATGAATGCTAAGTGTGGTTGACTAATACCAATAGTAACTATTACTAGGCCTAAATGGCTTGAAGTAGAGAAGAGAGCAATCTGCTTCACGAGAATAGTTGTTGTGGGTAGTACCACCTGGACAGATGTCAGTGTTTTGGTAGTTTTATTATTTTCTATCACTGATAAAAACAAAGTAATAACAGCTCCAACCATGGTGCTTGAGTGAGGCTGAGGGAAGTGGTGGGCAAGGCCAAGCTGGAGGGACTCACCAGCCACAGCTGGGAGCCCCGTGAGTAGGAGTAGACAGTGACTAAGGTTAAGCATGAAGACTTGTTGGAAAGCTCATGAATTAAAGTTGCATTGTTCCTATTTCCCTCCCACTGTGCTGTCTATGGGAACATGGCTACCAGTTACTCTGTAATTACTTCTCTCCTTGGACAAAAAGAAACCTCCCAACTCTCACTTCCACTCCTCTATTTACTGGGGACAGAATTCAACCACATCAGAATAGGCAGAGGTAGCTTAGGCATAAGCATGTGTGACATTACTTATTCTTTTTCTTCATTGGAAAAGAGTGTGTGTTGAACTCACGTAGGGTGCTAACCCCATCAGTACCTGGGCCTGTAAAGACAGATCAACAGTCCCCTGGCCGTTGCACACCTCACGCTTAGATGAGGGAAAGAAGCATCCAAACAGCACTGCCATCTCGCTGTGTGCTGTGGGTGTATTTAGACAGACAGAGAAAAGGCTCTGGTGTCTCTTTCTATAAAAGCACACTAATTCCATCAGCCCCGCCCTCATGACCTTATCAAGCCCTAGTCACCTCCCACTGGTCCCATTACACTGGGGGTTACGATGAATGATTGTGTGACATCAGACGTTCAGCCCATAACACAGAGTAATCATATTGTTAAACATGTTATTGAATATCCTTCCAGACTTTTTCTATATGGGAGGGAGACAGGGATATCCACAAAAGTAAGACTTTGTAATGTGCTAGATGTGCTGATTTGCAAACTTTTTCACTCAATTATCTCTCATTTTTTCCATGTCAATGAACTTTAATTTTCATCTTTATTTAATATATGTGTATATTTTCCCAGTGTATAGATCTATCCTTACTTATTTAACCAGTCCCAAACAAATGAACATCTGGATTGTTTCGAATTTTTAAAAAGTTAGAAACAGCTGAACTAAATCTTCAACAATAGATGGGCTTTTTCAAAGCAAGTGAGAGGAAAACCCAGAAATCTAGGCTTTAGCCTTAGGCTAATTTGGTTTGAATTCTGGTTATGCTTCCTACTGATCAGGTGACACTGGGCAAGTCATGTGCCAAACTTGGGAGCACTCAATAAAAGGCAGTTACTATATTTAGGAGGGGGAATCAAAAATATATACAATGGATTAAGGCTTGGAAACAATCAGAGGTATTTTTAATTGTTACCTGTTTTGATTGATTCTTTTTTCTTAAGACTTGCTGATTATTTACTTTGTTTTTATTATTACCAAAAAGTAAACCAAAGTGGAATCAGTAGGCATTGACCCAGGAGCGATAGGCAAGGTGCGGAGCCGGAGAGCCTCAGACACCGTGCAAGGTGACGTCGGCTCCATCTGACTCCGTGCTGTCCTGATGAGGGATATAGCGCTTGTGCCCCAGCGCAGCGAGTAGCTGCTTCTTTTGGTATTATCAATGGTTGTGATAGAGGCAAAGGAGACAGTGAAGTCAAAGACAGCCCTTTCACACAATTATATTTTCTTTAAAAACTAAAGGAAACACTTTTTAAACTTCTATTTATCAAACTATGAGCATTCAACAATTGCTAACAACTAATTGGAGATAATATATCCTTTGATGAAATACCATATGTAAATGGAATGTAAATATTGAGGGTGGTAAGAGAATAGAAAGAGAAGTATAGATATAAGGGACATTTATAAAGGGGTAAGCAGGGAAGAAATTAGGGGAAGAAAGGTGGCTCATTAACTTATGTCTGCTCAGCCATCACCTTCTCATCTTCTTCCACTCAGGATCTGAGGAGCTATTGTAGTAAGGGCAGGTAATTCCAAAGAACTAGGAAGAGCTAGAAAGAGGACGAGGAGCCAGTAATGCTACCCTTTCAGCACTGGAGCTGCCACTAACCTGCCATGGGACCTTGAACCTCTCTTCCTCCTTTGCAAAAGCAGATGTTGCCTGATATTTGTTGTGACTTCAATGTGTTCAGTACTTGGTGCTAAGCATTTTGTTATCAACTCCTTACAGCAGCCCTGTAAGGTATGAATTATTATTACTCCCTTTTTCTTAGACATAGAAAAGATGAACAACTTGTTCATGCTCACAAGGCTCGTCATGTTTGAAGCTGGGGCCCACACCCACAGTCCTGTGCCGGAGGCTGTGCTCCTAACTGCCCTGCCCTGCTGCCTCGTGGGTGCCGCGCAGAGCTGGACTCGCATGGCGCTGATCCCCTACCGGCCGTCACCAGAAGTCCCCAAGGGCTTGCTAAGCCTGGACAAAGAACAAAGAATTCTTTCAGCCACAGCCAGCATGGCAACCTGGGGGTTATACGAAAGCGTTCCCAACCTGTTCTCTCCCTCCCGCCAGCCTGGAATTCCCCATCACTAACAATAATCTGTTGATGAGACATTTCAGGACATGCATGTAATAACCGCACAGTTTGTTTCCAAAGCATGATGGAATGCAGTGCCTTTTAAAGTCACTGTGAGACTGCTGCATATTCTCCACAGTGTATAAATGGATCTGGGTCCATTCAAATGTTCTGTTTGAAGAGAAACTTCAGCTACACACACACACACACATATATTTAATTTACATAGATTTAGTCTTTATAATAAATGACAAAATATTATCTCAGATTTCCTTGAAATGACTGGAACAGCAGTCATACCCAAATGATATTTGTATGCCTTCTATTATTCTGGGTTTTATATGATACAATTTTAATGATAAGATCAAGAATATGTCTATCAGCTTCAGATTTCAGAAGAATAATAGCATTTCACATGTAGAATAGCCGTAAAGGTTGATCGTGTCCAAATCCTTCATTTTGGAGACAAGAAAGTCAGGCCTGGGACTCTCAGCCCAGAAGACCCTGTTCTGAAACCCAGGCTTGCTGACACCCAGCACAGAGTCTATCACTCACGTAGAAAGCTTCATAGCTGTGCAGTGGAACTGTGAAGAGAATGTTGAATTTTGAGTTGAATTCATGAATCAATGCCTTCTGACTGGAATGCATCTGCGTGAGTAAGAAAAGCTGCTATGTCCCTGGGCCCTGGGCCTGCAGGTTGGGTGAAGAGCCACAAGGAGAAGGAGGTTCTTGAGTAGCCAGGTCCCCAGAAATGTCTGCTAGGCTTCTCCACATGCTGTTTTGTTCTCAAAATAGGGTTCTTTATTTTAAAACATCTGTAAATCCCTGACTGATTGACTAATTGTCACATTCTTAAAGATGTTTTGTATCATATATAGTAATGGAAAGAAAAATAGGTTTCAGGGTCATGCATGTAGGGATTGAAGAGAAGGACGAATGTAAGAGGTATCTTGATTTGATGAGAACAATGGAAAAAGAGAGTCGATGGTAGCAGCATCTCTCACTTAGATAAGAAAATCAAAAAGATTTAGACATATCAAGAAAAATTCAATTTTAGATAAACTCTTATAATATTATTAATTATAAAATCTGACATTTTATGATCCTTTAGGACGTGCTATGTTATCCTAAGCATTTTACAGACATCTGCTCCTTCAATCCATGCTCTTTGTCCCAGCTAGAGTTTTAACCTAGGTTTACTTGACATCAGAGACAGAATCATTACAATGGAGCCCCAGATAAGTCAGGGGAAAGAGGATTGTCTTTTTTTTTTTTTTAAATGATCAGTAGTGTACAATGCTGTTGGGGTCACCAGGTTGAAAACTGAAGAACAGGACTGACTATCTGGGATGATGAAGGAATATAGTTTTAGCAGCACAATTGGGGCTTCCCTGGTGGCTCAGTGGTAAAGAACCCGCCTGCTAATGCAGGAGATGCGGGTTCAATCTCTGCCTGGGAAGGATCCCGTGGAGAAGGAAATGGCAACCCACTCCATTATTTTGGCTTGAGGAAATCCCATGGACAGAGAAACCTGGAAGGCTACAGTCCATAGGGTTGAAAAGAGTCAGACACGACCTAGAGACTGAACAACAACGAGGAATGAACCCAGATTCTGCAGAACGAAAAGGCAAAGGGTAATGGTGGGCTTCCTAGGTGGCACTTGTGGTAAAGAACCCCCCTGCCAGTGCAAGAGGCAGAAGAGATGAGGGTTTGATCCCTGGGTCACGAAGACTCCCTGGAGGAGGGCCTGGCAACCCACTCCAGTATTCTTGCCTGGAAAATCCCACGGTCAGAGGAGCCTGGAGGGCTACAGTCCCTAGGGTCGCAAAGAGTTGGACACAGCTGAAGCGACAGCATACATGCACAGAGAGTGATGGTATAGATCATTCATTTTCAAATCATTCATTTGAAAATCTTGTTAATAACAAGGAGTTAAGTCAATAACTGGAAGAGGCAGCAGAGTCCAATGAGGATTTTTCAGTCTGAGAAATACCAGGGAATATTTGAAGGCATAAAAAGGAGCCATTGAGGAGAAAGAAATGCAAAGCTCTATCAGAAGGAGAGACAATATAATCAGTACCCTCTCCTATTATTAATAGATGAGTCCATTGGAACCTAGCATTTTCCAGATTTTCATGGGCTCGAGGAAAGCGTGCACAACAACTAAAGAGGAAGTCTTCCTCCTTCAGTCTCCCTGAGGATATTTCTTTTCTGGCTATAAGGTTGCATCACTGAAAGTCAACACATGGCATTGCATTTACTTAGATTGATTCTCTGTTATGTATTATGAATTCAAAGAGGCAGAAGGTGTACAAAGATTGCTGATTCACTGTTGTTTCTTCTGAAACCCCTCCTTCTGACTAAGGACGAGGTTCTTTACATCTTCATAGGTTGTGGCTTAAAATATAGATCTCCATAGGCTCCACAGATGGATATATACACTTAATTTAAGGACACTATGAATAGTTTTCACTGTTTTAACCACTGTCTACATGTAGGATTTTAATTTTATAAGCTCTGTTTTTCTTGGTTTCAGGGAGATGTTTAATGTATGTCTGATTCTTGGCCTCTTAACCCTCCTGATATAAACAGCCCTGGTTAGCGAGCTCCCCACAAATGAATGCCTTCTTGACCAATGATGTGATTGTTTGTATTTCAAAGTTTCCACAGACAAAATTTTATATTAATGAGAAAAGTTTAGAAGAAAATTTAGTTCTATTCATAAACTCTAAGTATTACATAATTAATAAATTTGTAGGGTGAAAACATCTTTTTAAAGTATTTACAAATAAGTGTAAGATTATTTATGCACTTTCATATGCATTGTCTCAATTGATCCTTTGAAATGTTAGCAGTTATTATTTTTTTCATTCTTATTTGACAAGAAGAAATTTAGCCTCAGAAAAATTAAGTGACTCATAAAAGGTCTGCTGCTACTGCTACTGCTGCTGCTAAGTCGCTTCAGTCGTGTCCGACTCTGTGCGACCCCATAGACAGCAGCCCAGCAGGTTCCCCCATCCCTGGGATTCTCCAGGCAAGAACACTGGAGTAGGTCGCCATTTCCTTCTCCAATGCATAAAAGTGAAAGGTGAAAGTGAAGTCGCTCAGTCATGTCCGACCCTCAGCGACCCCATGGACTGCACCCTTCCAGGCTCCTCCATCCGTGGGCTTTTCCAGGCAAGAGTACTGGAGTGGGGTGCCATTGCCTTCTCCATACAAGGTCACACATCCAATAATAAAATAAGGTCTCAAGCACCCATTGCTTCTTTCACTGCACCACAGTGCCCATTCTCAGGGAAGAGACGCATCAATTCAACCCAGCATCAAAAGACTGAAAGAAAAAAGACACCCCCTCCTCCTGAAACTAGGGCACAGAGTGACAGAGAATAGAAGAGTCAAGGAAAGTCAGGGGTGAAAATGAAAGGGCCCATCAGCTCTTGCTGGATTACAGTCAGCAAAGAGGTGACCGTGTCTCCTAAAAAGGAAAGACCGAGAGGATCAGTCAAGCAGGTGGAGAATGAAGGCAGAGGGGTCCAACAACAACAACAAAAGGATAAAAAGCTTAACAGACTTGAATCAAGCCCCAGATGTGCCAGGACTTGCTGATCCCGAGAATACATAGATGAATAATACACGACCCTGCCACAAGGAGCTCACAGGACTGGCAGCAAGCACCAGGAATGTTACCAGTGACTTCTGCTCAAACCTGATGACTTAGATGCTGTTCTTTAGTAAAGAGAATATGAAAACTGATGATTAAATAAGTTCTACACAACCGTGACATCTATCTATCTAGTCAAATATTTATTGAGCCTAACTATGTTCCAGATACAGCTTTGGTTCCTGGCTAAACAATGCAGTTAAATATCTATCAGCAAGTCTTTAATATCAATAAACTCCATTGTTTTGCCCTCCTTACCTAAGATCAGATTACAGACTATTAATATCTGTTTATTTCACTACATTTTCAAAATATCCTGCAATTGTTCTTTTTTTTTTTTAATTGAAGTATAGTGGGTTTCCCTGGTGGCTCAGTAGGAAAGAATCTACCTGAAATGCAGGTGAAGCAGGAGACATGGGTTCTTTCCCTGAATTGAGAAGATACCCTGGACCAGGAAATGGCAACGCAATATTCTTGCCAGGAAAATTGCATAGACAGAGGAGCCTGGTGGGCTGCAGTCCATAGCGTTGTAAAGAGTCAGGCACAAGTGAACACACATGGTTGGTTTACAGTTGAGTTAGTTTAAGGAATACAGCAGCATGATTCAGTTATACATGCATATATTTTTTCGGATTCTTTTCTCTTATAGATTATTATAAAATATTGAGTATAGTTCCCTGCGCTATGCAGTAGGTCCTTGTTGGTTATCTATTTTATATAGAGTAGTGTGTATATGTTAATCAAAAACTCTTATTTTATCCTTCTCTCCCTTTCCCCTTGGTAACCATAAATTTGTTTGCTATATCGATGAGTCTAATTCTTTTTGTATGTAAGTTCACTTGTATCAGTCTTTTAAGATTCCACATATAAGCTATATCATATGATATTTGTCTTTGTCTGGCTTACTTCACTTAGTATGATAATCTCTAGGTTCATCCATGTAGCTACAAATGGCATTATTTCATTTGTTTTATGGATGAGTAATATTCCATTATATACATATATATGTATGTATATATATGTATATATATATTCCATCTTTCATACCCATTCATCTGTTGATGGATACTTAAGTTGCTTCCATGTCTTGGCTTTTGTAAATAGTGCCACTGTGAATATCAAAGTGCATGTATTATTTCAAATTGGTTTTCCCCAGATATACACCCAGGAGTGGAATTGCAGGATTATATATAGCTCTATTTTTAGTTTTTTAAGGAACCTCCTTATTGTTCTCCATAGGGACTATACCAGTATACATTCCCAGCAACAGTATAAGATGGTTCCCTTTTTCCCATACCCTCTCTATTGTTTAGACTTTTTGATGCTGACCATTCTGACTGGTGTGAAGTGATACCTCATTGTAGTTTTGATTTACATTTCTCTAATATCATTAATGATGGTGAGCATTTTTGTTTGCCTTATGGCCATCTGTACATCTTCTTTGGAGAAATGTCTGCTTAGATCCTTTGCCCATTTTTTGGTTGGATTGTTTGCCTTTGCAAATATTTTCTCCCATTCTGTAGGTTGTCTTTTTATTTTTTTTATGATTTTCTTTGATGTGCAAAAGGTTTTATGTTTAATTAGATCCTGTATGTTTACTTTTTTATTTCTATGACTATAGGAGATGGATTCAAAAAGGTATTGCTGTAATTTATGTCAAAGAGTACTCTAGATATGTTTTCCTCTACAAATTTTATAGTATCTAGTCTTACAGTTAGGCCTTTAATCCATTTTTAGCTTATTTTTGTGTGTGATATTAGAGAGTATTCTAATTTCATTCTTTTACATGTTGTTGTCCAGTTTTCCCAGCACCACTTATTGAAGAAACTGTGTTTTCTCCACTGTATATTCTTGCCACATTTGTCATAGATTAATTGACCATAGGTGCATGGGTTTATTTCTGGTCTTTTTGTGTGGTATCTTTTTCTGATTTTGGTATCAAGATGATGGTTGCCTCATAAAATGAATTTGGGAATGTTCTTTCCTCTGAAATTTTTTGGAGGAGTTTCAGAAGGTAAGTGTTAACTCTTCTCTAAATGTGCAGTAGAATTTGCCTGTGAAGTCATTTGGTGCTGGGCTTTGGTTTGTTGGGAGCTTTTAAATCACAGATTCAATTTCAGTATTTGTAATTCATCTATTCATTTTTTTTTTCTTTCTGGTTTAGCTTTATGAGATTTATAAGCTTTATAAGATTTCTTTCTAAGAATTTGTCCATTTCTTCTAGGTTGTCCATTTTATCAGCATATAATTGCTTGTAGTAGTCTTTTATGGTCTTTAATATTTCCATGGTATGGGTTGTAACTTCTCCTTTTTCATATCTAATTTTATTAATTTGGGCCCTCTTCCTTTTTCTCATGATGAGTCTGGATAAAAATTTATAAATTGTGTTTATTTTGTCAAAGAACTAGCTTTTAGTTTTATTGATCTTTTCTATGTTTTCTTTGTCTCCATTTCATTTATTCAATATTTCTGCTCTGATCTTTATGATTTCTCCTCTACTGCAAACTTTGGGTTTTGTTTGTTCTTCTTTCTCTAGTTGCTTTAGGTATAAGGTTAAGTTGTTTATTTGAGATTTTTCTTGTTTTCTGAGGTAAGCTTTTGTCACTATAAACTTCTCTCTTAGAATTGCTTTTGCTGCAACCCACAGGGTTTGGATCATTGCGTTTTCACTTTCTTTTGTCTCTAGGTATTTTGTTTTATTTCCTCTTTAATTTCTTCAGTGATCCATTGGTTGTTTATTGTAGCATATTGTTTAGCCTTGATGTGTTTGTGCTTTTTTGCAAAAATCTTTTAGTTGATTTCTAATCTCATAGTATTGTGAATGGAAAAAGTGCTTTATATCAGTGGTCCCCAACCTTTTTGGCCCCAGGGACTGGTTTTGTGGAAGACAGTTTTTCCATGGACAGGGCAGGTGTGGGGGGGGGGGGGACATGGTTCAGGTGGTAATGTGAATGATGGAAAGCAATGGGGAATGGCAGATGAAGCTTCACTCACTTGTCTGCCACTCACTTTCTGCTGTGTGGTCCAGTTTCTAACAGGCCACAGACCAGTACTGGTCCTCAGCCTGGGGGTTGGGGACCCCTGCTTTATATGATTCAATCTTTGTAAGTTTACTGAAGCTTGCTTTGTGGCCTAGCATGTGATCTATTCTTGAGAATGCTCCATGTGCACTTAAAAGAATGAATATTCCACTGCTTTCAGATGGAATGTTCTATAAATATCAATTAAGTTAATCTGGTTTAATTCATCATTTAAGCCTTGCATTTCCTTATTGATTTCTGCCTGGATGATCTGTCCATTTAAGTAAGTAGGGTGTTGAAGTCCCCCGCTATTATTGTGTTACTGTCAATATCCCCTTGTATGTCTCCTTGTATATCTGTTAACAGGTGCTCTCATGTTGTTTTTGTTGTTTTTTAGTCACTAAGTCATGTCTAACTCTTTTGTGACCCCCTGTAGCCTGTAGCCCACCAGTCTCCTCTCTCCATGGGATTTTCCAGGCAAGAACACTGGAGTAGATTAACATTTCCCTCTCCAGGGGTTCTTCCTGACCCAGGAATTGACCTGCATCTCCTGCTTGGCAGGTGGATTCTTTGCTCTGAGCCCCCTGGGAAGTGTATGTTGGGTGCATGTGTGCATGTGTCCTAAGTCGCTTCAGTCAAGTCTGACTCTTTGCAACCCTATGTACTGTAACCCACCAGGCTCTTCTTTCCATGGGTTCTCCAGGGAAGAATACTGGAGAGGGTTGCCACACCCTCCTCCAGGGTCTCTTCCCAACCCAGGGATCAAACCCACATCTCTTAAATCTCTTGTATTGGCGAGTGAGTTCTTTACCACTAGTGCTACATCTACAATTGCCTTATCTTCTTCTTGGATTGATCCCTTGATCATTATGTAGTGTCTTCTTTGTCTCCTGTAACAATCTATCATTTTTTAATTAATTTTTATTGGAGTATAGTTGCTTTACGATGTTGTGTTAGTTTCTACCACACAGCAAAGTGAATCAGTTATACATATACATATATCCCCTCTTTTCTGGGTTTCCCTCCCATTTAGGTCACCACAGAGCACTGAGCTATACTGTAGGTTCTCATTAGTTATCTATTTTATACATAGTAGTGTATATATGTCAATCCCAATCTCCCAATTTATCCGACCCCTCATTCCTCCCTTAGTATCCATACATTTGTTCTCTACATCTGTGTTTCTATTTCCACTATGCAAATAAGATTATATATACCATTTTTATTGATTCCACATATATGCATTATATACTATATTTGTTTTTTTCTTTCTAATTTATTTCACTCTGTATGAAAGCCTCTAGATCCATCCACATCTCTACAAATGACCCAATTTCATTCCTTTTTATGGTTAAGTAGTATTCTACTGTATATATGCACCACATCTTCTTTATCCATTCCTCTGTTGATGGACATTCAGGTTGCGTCCATGTCCTGGCTACTACAAGCAGTGCTGCAGTGAACACTGAGGTGCATGTGTCTTTTTGAAACTTGACTTTTTGAGGGTTTATTCCCAGTAGTGGGATTGCTGGGTCATATGGTAGTTCTATTTTTACTTATTTAAGGAGCCTCCATACTGTTCTCCATAGTTGCTTTATCAATTTATATTCTGACCATCAGTGCAAGAGGGTTCCAAGAGTCTTTATCCTAGTCTATTTTGTCTTGGGTTTCCTTGGTGACTCAGTGGTAAAGAATCTGCCTGCCAATGCAGGAGACATGTGTTTGATCCCTTGGTCAGCACTATCCCCTGGAGAAGGAAATGGAAACCCATTCCAGTATTCTTGCCTGGAAAATCCACTGGACAGAGGAACCTGGAAGGTTACAGTCCTTGGGGTTGTAAGAGTTGGACTTGACTTAGTGACTAAACAACAACAACAACATTTTGTCTTACATGAATACTACTACTCCAGCTTTCTTCTGATTTCCATTTGCATGGAATATCTTTTTCCATCCCCCTCAGTTCTTTTCTAACAGTTTTATAGATTTGCTTTTTTTGCCTTATACTTTAAATTTATTTACAGGTATATTAGGAGATTAATTGTTATACCTTTTTTTGGCCAATTTTAATTATTATTGTAATCTATAGCTCTAAGTTTGTAAATCCTCTGGATATGTGTCTTATCACTTTATTACCCACAAGATATAATTTTTCTTCATTAATATGAAATTTTTCATGAGTACAGATTCTTTTGGAATTTGTGATACTTTACATAAGTATCACATATAGGTAGTGTTTATCACTACCTCATGTATACATTCTAATATGTCACAATGGTGTTTAAGCCAAGGTTTCTTGACTTTGGCACTACTGATATTTTAAGCCAGACAAGTCTATGCCATGATGGACTATCCTACGCATTGTAAAAGGTAAACTAAAATGATATCCCTGGTTTTCACTAGACTCCAAAAGCATTACCCACTCCTAGTTGTGACAACCAAAATTGTCACCACTCATTAAAAAATGTCTTCCATGGCACAAAATTATTCTTGGTTTAGAATGACTACTTCACATCAATTTAATCCTCCCAATACCCACAATATCCTAAGTTAAGTAAGGAATATAAGATTCTACCACCTGCGAACAGTTCCAAAAGTACATTTTTGGTTTGCCTAAACTCTTAACCATTGCACTTTACTACCTCTCACATTGAGTCATCTGGGACATCAATAAGATGTAACTTCAAATGAAAGATTGGGTTTAATTTGTCTAGAGCCATTTGATTTTTAAATGAGAATTTAAAAACTCCCACATGATTTTTAAATGAGAAATGAAAGAAAATACAGCCCAGCTCTAGAGTACCCAAAAAGAGAAAGCAGCTGGAAGTTAACCTCATCAGTGATGTAATTCAGAAGGAGCCTGATTATTAGACAATGTGTCTGCTCCTCCTCCTTCCCACTTTCCTCATCCTCATTATTTTAATTGCCTGAAAGGCGCATTCTGTTCCTTAGAGAGAATCTAGCACACAGTGACTTGAGCGGAGTCAGCATTTTGGAATTACATATTGAGTTGAATTAATTGGAAAATGCTTTTTGGGTTCTTCATGAGTTCCCAGTGAATCCATTGTTTGGCCTCCTTATCAAAGATGAAATTATGAGCTTTTGACTTAATCTGTTTTTCTATATTTATTACCTGATTCTTCTGGATACCCAAACAAGTGTTCACTTTGTGATGGTGAAGAGAAGGAAGTGGGGGAAAGCAGTCCTTCTGGCCTCCAGAAAAAGCCAGATCTCATTGGGTAAGCGGTCAAGTTATAAACAGAGGAAAACCAGAGGTCACAAAGCTGAGAAGGAGCAAGTAGAGAAATTAGGGGGTATGATGAAAATCAAGGCAGCTGGAGTTTAATTGACTCTGTCTGGCCTTAGCCGCTCACTGACATTAGAGTCTCCCAGCCTTTCTGGGTCTCAGTTTTCTATCTTTTACTTCATACAATGTAAATATATAATTTCCTTGAAAAATAAAGATTGGTATACAATAGACTAATTCAGACAACCTGAGAATATACTGAGCTACACGCAATGGAATGATGGTGGTGGTTTAGTTGCTAAGTCGTGTTGAACTCTTGAGACCTGATGGACTTTAGGCTGCTAGGTTCCTCTGTCCATAGGATTTCCCAGGCAAGAATACTGGAGTGGAGTGAGTTGCCATTTGCTTCTCCTGGGGATCTTCCTGATCCAGGGATTGAACCCATGGTTCTTGCATTGCAGGCAGATTCTTTACCTCTGAGCCACCAGGGGCTTCCCGCACCTAACAAGTTTTTGGCCTAATTCTTACATATAACTTTAATAATACTGCTAGCTATGTTACTTGCACTTTGCCTATTTTATGAGATTGTTGTTTCCTGCATTACCAAATGTGTAACTGAACCTCCAACAAAATAATAATAACTAGGCGACTTGGAAAAGTTGATCAAATACATAGTTCTGGATGCAATCGGTAATTGTAATTACTCTAGATATGGAAGGATACAAACAAGAGGAAATTTTTCCTGGACTGTAAGAGACTGGGTAAGACAGGTTGGTCCAGCCCTTTGGTTACTGTTGATAGTAACAGTACGCTAGTAACAGCAAAATCTTCACCAGACCTAAGAATGAGTTCCTTGCTCCATGGGATGAAATGGTCATGAAATGCCTCCTAAAGTATGGTCAAATTTGTAACCATGAGGGGGCTCTGTCAACTACAAATTGCCACCTACCTCTACAAGAATTAAATCATGAGCTGGGGCAACTGCTGATTTTCAACATCCCCCAGAAAATGTTCAAGGTGGAGAGCAAAAATGAGGCACTCTGTGCTCAGGGAAAAGCTGGCAGAATGGGTTTTCAGATAGATATTTTTAGGAGCTGATTTTATGAGCCTAATTTTTGCACCTCTTCATATCTAGAAAAGCACTAAAATCCTTCACAGTGACACCTGTTACTTGTGACTAGCAGAAAGCTTCACCAGACTAGCAGAAACCTTCTGGAAAAATATGTGCTTGATTATATATATTCCTTCTTCACCAAAACCAAATATATATACTGACCACCCCCACCCTGCATCTTTGGAGCAATTTCTCAGAGCCATCTGAGGGGCCATCTCCCAGCCTACAGTCCTCATTTTGCCCCCAACAAAACTTAACTAACACAACAACAACCACAAAAATACCTACAGTCTAGATAAGGCTGTGATGTATAGGGCTTGGGGAGAGGAAGTGTACCCTCAATAGACTCCTGCCACACTGAGTTTTATGTATGGTAGGTGCCCAAGTAATTATTTTTAAAATGGACAATATCCAGCCAAGTGGCACTTTACAGTTTATGATGCACTTTCAGATGCTTTATCTCAGTTGATCCTCTTAATGATCTCATGAGATAGGCCAGGTATTATTATTTTCATTTAAGAGATTATGAAACAAGCTTGGAGATAATGGCAACATTGGAGGTGCAAAGACAGCTTGCTGCTGCTAAGTCATTTCAGTCGTGTCCGACTCTGTGTGACCCCATAGACAGCAGCCCACCAGGCTCCCCCGTCCCTGGGATTCTCCAGGCAAGAACACTGGAGTGGGTTGCCATTTCCTTCTCCAATGTATGAAAGTAAAGAGTGAAAGTGAAGTCACTCAGTCATGTCCGACCCTTAGCGACCCCATGGACTGCAGCCTACCAGGCTCCTTCGCCCATGGGATTTTCCAGGCAAGAGTACTGGAGTGGGGTGCCATTGCCTTCTCTGATGATGCTGCTTAAGAATATGAAAAAAAATATTTCTGTCTCTCAATACAGCTGTCCTTTGGCTTTCATTATCAGCTCACCCAGATAGCTTCAGCAGACCCCTGTACGCAGCATCCCTCTTATGGGGTACATACTATGCTCCAGAACATCATGAACTTAACTCTTCATTGCACAAATTTCCCTGAATTATAATGTCTAATTGGGCTTCCCTGGTGGCTCAGATGGTAAAGAATCTGCCTACAATGCAGAAGACCTGGGTTCGATCCCTGGGTTGGGAAGATCCCCTGGAGGAGGGCATGGCAACCCATTCCAGTATTCTTGCCTGGAGAATCCCACGGACAGAGAAGCCTGGCGGGGCTACAGTCTATGGGGTCTCAAAGAGTCCGACACGACTGAAGCAACTAAGCATGCACAGTGTCTAACTATTTATCTGCCTCTGCTACTAGATGATAGCTTCTTGAGGGCAGAGCCTGAATCTTGTTCAGTGTTTCATCCCAAGGTCTAACTCAGTGCCTGCTGAGAGGTTCTTATAAATATTTGTTAAATTAACTAAAGCTCAACAGAATGTTTGAGGAGTACCTAAATTTACCACATGGAAATTTAAAAACCAAAACTTTCCCTTGAGTTCCCAGTCCATAAATACTTTTATGTATTGATTCTAGCTTCTATTGAGTCAGTAAACTATTCATATTTTATAAGAATGATTTTAAACTCCAAAATTCAAAATAGACCACATTTACATTGAAATTTTCAGACCAGTACTCTCATGTATACTCCCACAATTTTATGTAAATAATATTGGGAAAATGGATGGTTAAGCTGCTAAATCTTAAGTTAATGTATAGGTACCAGATTTTTGTGAACTAGCCATTCAGTTCAGTTCAGTTCAGTTCATTTCAGTCGCTCAGTCATGTCCGACTCTTTGCGACCCCATGAATCACAGCACGCCAGGCCTCCCTGTCCATCACCAACTCCCAGAGTTCACTCAAACTAACATCCATTGAGTCAGTGATGCCATCCAGCCATCTCATCCTCTGTCATCCCCTTCTCCTTCTGCCTCCAATCCCTCCCAGCATCAGAGTCTTTTCCAATGAATCAACTCTTCACATGAGGTGGCCAAAGTACTGGAGTTTCAGCTTTAGCATCAGTCCTTCCAATGAACACCCAGGACTGATCTCCTTTAGAATGGACTGGCTGGATCTCCTTGCAGTCCAAGGGACTCTCAAGAGTCTTCTCCAACACCACAGTTCAAAAGCATCAATTCTTCGGTGCTCAGCTTTCTTCACAGACCAACTCTCACATCCATACATGACCACTGGAAAAACCATAGCCTTGACTAGACGGACCTCTGTTGGCAAAGTAATGTCTCTGCTTTTGAATATGCTATCTAGGTTGATCATAACTTTCCTTCCAAGGAGTAAGCGTCTTTTAATTTCATGGCTGCAGTCACCATCTGCAGTGATTTTGGAATCCCAAAAAATAAAGTCTGACACTGTTTCCACTGTTTCCCCATCAATTTCCCATTAACTGATGGAACCAGATGCAGCCATTATGTCCTAAGATATAAACACTTTCAATAGATAAGTAAATAGGCAACACAATTTATAATTGTTAATGTTTTTGCTGTTGTTACTGGAAGTAATTAGCATCTCCAAACCACAAAAATTTGGCTCATTTATATAATACTTATAAAATACACCTGAATGGCTAACTTTATGAGATTTTAATTTTCAAAAGATCTGATTCATGTTGATGTTTGGCAGAAACCAACAAAATTCTGTAAAGCAGTTATCCTTCAATTAAAAAATAAATTAAAAAAAATTTTTAAGGCACAAACACACACACAATAAAAAAAAAATCAGAAGAGGAAAGGGAAACTTGTAGCAAATGATACTTGGAATAGGAAGATGCACAGCTTAAGTGTATACATCATTGATGTCAATCCCTGCTATTTCCTTCCATGCTTTGAACATCCTTAAATAAATGAAGGAAAAAGAATTACAGAGATGCTAAAAGAATGAAAAGGAAAAAGAAACAGATGACTAAAACCAATATATATATATATATATATATATATATATATATATATATATTCTACTTAAAAACAAGACAGGGACAAGAGGCATTTAGAAATGGCCTCTAAAGTATGGCTTGCCGTATATTTCAGTCCAAGCTCAATTGAAGATCTAAGTCAACCCTAATCTTGTTCCTTTTCTGTTGCCAAATAGGATTTTCTGGCGTCGGCAGGTTCACTTGATGTCAGGGATCCGGCCCAGCACCATCACCAGCTCCTTCCCCCAGCTTATGTCCAATGTGGATGCAGCTTATGAAGTGGCTGAGAGGGGCACAGCCTACTTCTTTAAAGGTAAGCTGAAGATCCCGCAAAGAAAGAAGTGGCCGGGTACAGGACACGGTGTGTCTGGAGCACCCAGAACTATCAGTGTTTATTAGTGATCGCGGAGCAGTTTCAGCCTTTCCTGCTCCTCAGATTGGGGGTGAAACATCCCTCTACTCTGTTGTGAGAGGGACAGCAGTAAGGGTGACGATCAAACCCTTCCCAGAGCCGAAGGTGCCGTCCGGTGAGGCTCGGTGAAAAGCGAGCGTCCGGAAGGTGGAAACCTGCTGCCTGCCCCGCCCCTCCCCACCCGCCAGACCTCTGCTCTGAGTGACATGGTATTCTCTACTGAGAGCCTCTCATTCACAGAAGTCAGCGTGGAAACCTCAGGAAAGCAATACAAGCATCTGGGAGCAGAGAGACGCCTGGACTCTTGTCTCCAGCCCTTTAGTGCCTTAGGGAACTTATCTAATTGCTCTGCATCTTCGTTTCTTCCTGTGCAAAATAGTTATAGTAACAACAACCTTGAAGATGTGACTGTGGCTAGCCAATGGAAATTGTCCAGCAAACGTTAACTATCAGTTTAGATTGTATTTTCTTGATGCCGAGGGCTGAGAATAGAAGATTAGTGCCAGTTTAAGCAAGAATCAGCATTTGTGGTTCACTTGCCCCTTCTTTCTCACACATATATAAGACTGAAATGAGATTATACAAATGAAAAGTATCTTGAAAAAAAATGAATGTGTTGCATTTAAGACAGAGTTGTATCAGTATTATTGCCTTCATAATGCATGACTAGGGATTTCTGCCTCCAGGGCAAGTTTTAAGTCTTTTACTGAACTGAATAGAGACTTGTATCTCCTCCTGGGTTTTATCCATGGCAAATATCCCATAAACTAGCCCCATTTGTAATCCTGCATAGAAATCCTAAAGAGTGAAGGGTACCACTAAATAGTACAGAGTTTTTGTAAGCTTTAATTTCTGGCTCCAGGACCTCACTATTGGATAACAAGAGGATTCCAAATGCAAGGTCCTCCTCGGACTATTTATGACTTTGGGTTCCCAAGATATGTGCAGCGAATAGATGCCGCGGTCTATCTCAAGGATGCACAGAAGACCCTTTTCTTTGTGGGAGATGAATACTACAGGTATGGCTTTTCTCTTTGTGATTGTCCAGCTGTATTCAATGAGAAGGAAAATCCTTTTGCTAAAAAGAACGCAAGGCAAATTTACAAAAGGCCCGTTGACTCTTTTCAGTCACTAGGGTGTCATTTGCTGATGGTTGACACTGTCTTCAAGAGACAGAACCATCCAAATAAGTGAAAGTAAAGTGAAGTGAAGTGAAGTCGCTCAGTCGTGTCTGACTCTTTGAGACCCCAAAGATCTATATAGCCCACCGGGATCCTCCATCCATGGAATTTTCCAGGCAAGAGTACTGGAGTGGGTTGCCATTTCCTTCTCCAGGGGATCTTCCCAACCCAGGGATTGAACCCGGGTCTCCCGCATTGCAGGCAAACACTTTACCGTCTGAGCCACCATGAAAGTACCAAAATAATAAGTGAAACATTCAGTCAATAATCCCATTGTTTAGTGTCTAACACTTGAAACATCCTAATCTTTCAAAGCACTCATTAACTGGATGCCCAGTGGCCTAAAAGAGTGGAGTTACCATTCCCAATACATAACTACCCACTGGGAATGCTTTGAAAGAAGAACTGATTCCCTCTTATGTGAGTATATCTTATTGATACATGAATATCACTGCATTCCAGAATGCTCTGAGATTTTGTACAAAATGAATGTGGTGACGACTGTGGGGCTCTTTGAAGGAAATTTTTGCTGAAAGGCTTATTGCTATCTTCTTTAACCTAGAGCATGAAAATTCTTCTTATCCAAAGATCATGTGTAATTTCCAAGCCTGTCTTACAAGAGGTCACTATGAGCAGATCAAATCACTGTGCACAGGGTCACATCTCATCTCTCCTGCCTCATCTCACCTCTCCTGCCTCATCTCACTGCCGTAACTGGCTCACGTTGAAACTGGGAACAACTTTGTCAAGCTCTGCTGCTACACCTTCTCTAGTCACAGTTCTCACTTTAGCATTCCTTGTCTTTCTGAACTTTGAGAAGCAAAAACAGATTTTAAATAGGTGCTATACTAAACTCTTTCCTTCCAAGCAGTAAGCATCTTTTAATTTCATGGCTGCAGTCACCATCTGCAGTGATTTTGGAGCCCCAAAAAATAAAGTCTGACACTGTTCCCACTGTTTCCCCATCTATTTCCCATGAAGTGATGGGACCAGATGCCATGATCTTCATTTTCTGAATGTTGAGCTTTAAGCCAACTTTTTCACTCTCCTCTTTCACTTTCATCAAGAGGCTTTTTAGTTCCTCTTCACTTTCTGCCATAAGGCTGGTGTCATCTGCATATTTGAGGTTATTAATACTTTTCCCGGCAATCTTGATTCCAGCTTGTGCTTCTTCCAGCCCAGCGCTTCTCATGATGGACTCTGCATATAAGTTAAATAAGCAGGGTGACGATATACAGCGTTAACGTACTCCTTTTCCTATTGGAACCAGGCTGTTGTTCCATGTCCAGTTCTAACTGTTGCTTCCTGACCTGCATATAGGTTTCTCAAGAGGCAGGTCAGGTGGTCTGGTATTCCCATCTCTTGAAGAATTTTCCACAGTTTTTTGTGATCCACACAGTCAAAGGCTTTGGCATAGTCAATAAAGCAGAAATAGATGATTTTCTGGAACTTTATTGCTTTTTTGATGATCCAGCAGATGTTGGCAATTTGATCTCTGGTTCCTCTGCCTTTTCTAAAACCAGCTTGAACATCTGGAAGTTCATGGTTCACGTATTGCTGAAGCCTGGCTTGGAGAATTGTGAGCATTACTTTACTAGTGTGTGAGATGAGTGCAATTATGCGGTAGTGTGAGCATTCTTTGGCATTGCCTTTCTTTGGGATTGGAATGAAAACTGACCTTTTCCAGTCCTGTGACCACTGCTGAGTTTTCCAAATTTGCTGGCATATTGAGTGCAGCACTTTCACAGCATCATCTTTTAGGATTTGAAATAGCTCAACTGGAATTCCATCACCTCCACTAGCTTTGTTCATAGTGATGCTTTCTAAGGCCCACTTGACTTCACATTCCACCCTAGATAGCATATTCAAAAGCAGAGACATTACTTTGCCAACAAAGGTCTGTCTAGTCAAGGCTATGGTTTTTCCAGTGGTCATGTATGGATGTGAGAGTTGGACTGTGAAGAAAGCTGACTGCTGAAGAATTGATGCTTTTGAATTTTGGTGTTGGAGAAGACTCTTGAGAGTCCCTTGGACTGCAAGGAGATCCAACCAGTCTATCCTAAAGGAAATCAGTCCTGGGTGTTCATCGGAAGGACTGATGCTAAAGGTGAAACTCCAATACTTTGGCCACCTCATGCAAAGAGTTGACTCATTGGAAAAGACCCTGATTCTGGGAGGGATCGGGGGCAGAAGGAGAAGGGGACAACAGAGGATGAGATGGCTAGATGGCATCACCAACTCGATGGATGTGAGTTTGGGTAAACTCTGAGAGTTGGTGATGGACAGGGAGGCCTGGCGTGCTGTGATTCATGGGGTCACAAAGAGTCAGACACGACTGAGCGACTGAACTGAACTGAACTGATGCTAAACTCTATGTTAGTACCTTGTTGGCAGTGGAAAACAGCTCAGCTTTTGTCCAAGGGTTTCATTTTATTTTATAGTACCTATTTTTAATAACCATATCTGTGGCATATAATAAATTTATAAATAAATATCTGTCATCTTCCTCTACTTCTTCAGTTTAGAGCTGAGAATGTAATCTAATAGAAGTACAGATATACTTCAGGAAATTTTATTTCATAAAAATGAATGTCAAACGTGGGCCCTCCTGACTCTTCTGAGTCACTGAGAGCCTTGGAAGCATTGCACAAAGTGTCTTGTGTTGTTTTGAGTTGACATTTCCAGTCTAATGTTTAAGCCACTAAGCCAGCTAATTTTCTTTCAGAACTTCCTGTATACAATAGGAATAGTTGTTCACTTATTAAGTCCCTAGTAGCTGCTGGGCGTGTTCTCCAAAGTTTTTCTTCAAGATAAGGTGGCTGTCATTACCATGCTGACCTACAGGGAGATATATATTGAGAAACTCAACTCCCATTTTAGGTCTTCAGAGAATGGCAACCAGAGATGGAGTGTACAAGCTGACATGTAAGAGTGTGAGTTGTGATTACCCATTTAACTTATCAAAGTCTGTTCACAGCTTGATTTTCCCTGGGGGGATTTATCCACTCTCATAATTTCTATTATCCATTCATTGCCTAGAACTTTGGTTCTAGTCTTTGGACTAATCTACCACCCACTAGAACCCAAAGTCAAACACATACTTCCAACCAAGCAGGACTGAGGCTTAGCAGCTAACATGAGCAGCTTGGTGAAAGGTTTTTAATTCTCTGTAAATTAAGGAATGGGAAGGAGAGGATTTCTGATATTAATGATGGCTAATAACACCCGAGGAAATAATATTGAAACTTTACATTGAACCTCTGTGAGGATCTATTAAGGAAAAGTCTTTGGCAATCTAGATAAAGCAAATTCATTTGAAGTTGGCCTAGGACATTAATGCAAATATTAAAGAGCTCATTTTGCCAGAAAGGAAAAGAAACCACAGTTGCCACTTTTGATATTAACCTCCTTGGGTTACTGAGGGTATTAAGTGATATAATGGATGTAGCTACCTAATACACTGCCTGACATATTGCAGGTGCTCAAAAAGAGTAACTGTTTAGTAGTAAATAAAAGGAACTTACTTGGCTGTTGTTGTTCAGTCCCTCGGTCATGTCCAACTCTTTGCAACCCCATGGACTGCAGCACACTACACTTCCCTGTCCATCACCAACTCCCGGAACTACTCAAACTCACATCTGTCGAGTCGGTGATGCCATCCAACCATCTCATGCTATGTCATTCCCTTCTCCTCCTGCCTTCAATCTTTCCCAGCATCAGGGTCTTTTCAAATGAGTCAGCTCTTCGCATCAGGTGGCCAAATTATTGGAGCTTCTCCTTCAGCATCAGTCCTTCCCATGAATATTCAGGACTGATTTCCTTTAGGATGGACTGGTTGGATCTCCTCACAGTCCAAGGGACTCTCAAGAGTCCACAGTTCTCCAACACCACAGTTCAAAAGCATCAATTCTTCTGCACTCAGCTTTCTTTATAGTCTTAGTCCAATTCTCACATCCATACATGACCAACTGGAAAAACTCTCACATCCATATTGAGAGTCCAACTCTCTCATCCATACATGACTACTGGAAAAACCATAGCTTTGACTAGACAGACCTTTTCTGGCAAAGTAGTGCCTCTGCTTCTTAATATGCTGTCTAGGTTGGTCATAACTTTTCTTCCAAGGAGCAAGTGTCTTTTAATTTCATGGCTGCAGTCACCATCTGCAATGATTTTTGGAGCCCAAGAAAATAAAGTATGTCACTGTTTCCATTGTTTCCCCATCTATTTGCCACGAAATGATAGGACCAGATGCAATGATCTTTGTTTTTTGAAAGCTGAGTTTTAAGCCAGCTTTTTCACTCTCCTCTTTCACCTTCATCAAAGGCTCTTTAGTTCTTCTTCGCTTTCTGCCATAAGGGTGGTTTCATCTGCATATCTGAGATTATTGATATTTCTCCCTGCAATCTTGATTCCAGCTTGTGCTTCATCCAGCCGAGCATTTCTCATGATGTACTCTGCATATAAGTTCAATAAGCAGGGCGACAATATGCAGCTTTGACATACACCCTTCTCAATTTGGAACCAGTCTGTTTTTCCATGTCCAGTTCTAACTATTGCTTCTTGACCTGCATACTGGTTTCTCAGGAGACAGGTCAGGTGGTCTGGTATTCCCATCTCCTTAAGAATTTTCCACAGATTATTGTGACCCACACCATCAAAGGCTTTAGCATAGTCAATGAAGCAGAAGTAGATGTTTTTCTGGAAGTCTCTTGCTTTTTTGATGATCCAACAGATGCTGGCAATTTGATCTCTGATTCCTCTGCCTTTTCTAAATCCAGCTTGAACATCTGGAAATTCTTGGTTCATGTACTGTTGAAGCCTGGCTTGGAGAATTTTGAGTATTATTTTGCTAGCCTGTGAGATGAGTGCAATTTTGTGGTAGTTTGAATATTTTTGGCATTGTCTTTCTTTGGGATTGGAATGAAAACTGACCTTTTCCAGTCCTGGAAATTTCCAAATTTGCTGGCATATTGAGTGCAGCACTTTAACAGCATCATCTTTTAGGATATGAAATAGCTCATTTGGAATTCCATCACCTCCACTAGCTTTGTTCATAGTGCTGCTTCCTAAGGCCCACTTGACTTCACATTCCAGGATGTCTGGCCCTAGGTGAGTGATCACACCATCATGGTTATCTGGATCATTACGATCTTTTTTGTACAGTTTTTCTGTGTATTCTTGCCACCTCTTAATATCTTCTGCTTCTGTTAGGTCCATACAGTTTCTGTGCTTTTTTGTGTGCCCATCTTTGCCTGAAATATTCCCTTAGTATCTCTAATCTTCCTGAATAGATCTCTAGTCTTTCCCATTCTATTGTGTTCCTCTATTTCTTTGCAATGATCACTGAGGAAGGTTCTCTTATCTCTCCTTGCTGTTCTTTGGAACTCCATTCAGATGGATATATCTTTCCTTTTCTCCTTTGCCTTCAGCTTCTTTTCTCAGCTATTTGTAAGGCCTCCTCAGACAACCATTTTGCCTTTTTGCATTTCTTTTTCTTGGGGTTGGCCTTGATCACTGCCTCCTGTACAATGTCACGAACCTCCATCCATCATCCTTCAAGCATTCTGTCTATCAGATCTAATCCCTTGAATCTATTTGTCACTTCCACTGTATAACTGTAAAGTGATTTGATTTAGGTCATACCTGAATGGTCTAATGGTTTTCCCTTCTTTTTTCAATTTTAGTCTGAATTTGGCAATAAGGAGTTCATGATCTGAGCCACAGTCAGCTCCTGGTCCTGTTTTTGCTGACTCTATAGAGGTTCTCCATCTTCAGCTGCAAAGAATATAATCAATCTGATTTTGGTATTGACCATCTGGTGATGTCCTTGTGTAGAGTCATCTCTTGTGTTGTTGGAAGGGGTGTTTGCTATGGCCAGTGTGTTCTCTTGGCAGAATTCTGTTAGCTTTTGCCATGCTTCATTTTAGACTGCAAGGCCAAACTTGCCTGTTACTCCAGGTATATCTTGACTTGATACTTTTGCATTCCAGTCCCCTGTGATGAAAAGGACATCTTTTTTCAGTTCTAGAAGGTCTTCATAAAACCATTCAACTTCAGCTTCTTCAGCGTTACTGGTTGGGGCATAGACTTGGATTACTGTGATATTGAATGGTTTGTCTTGGAAACACACACAGATCATTCTGTCATTTTTGAGATTGCATCCAAGTACTGCATTTCAGATTCTTTTGTTGACTATGAGGGCTACTACATTTCTTCTAAGGGTCTTGCCCACAGTAGATACAATGGTCACCTGAATTAAATTCACCCATTCCAGTCCATTTTAGGTCACTGATTCCTAAAATGTTGATGTTCACTCTTGCCATCTCCTGTTTGAGCTTATATGGTAATTAACAAATAATTTTTTTAAATGTTGTGATAATTAACAAGTGATTGCTTAAACCTAAATATTCTTATAAATAGCAATCCAGTCAAAGAGTTCATCAAAGGGAATTTTCTTTTTAAACACTCAAGTGCCTTGACATTGCACTGAAATCTCTGCTTCTGGCAAGGCAGATACGGTACTTTCAGCAATGAGAGTCTTCTATTTTACACTCTCTAACACACACACTGTTTTTCACAATAAGGAATATGACAAATAACCTTGACCTCCAGCTCAGAAGTTCAGGAAAAGCTAATGTATGATTTTTATTAATAACTGCCCCCCTGTGTTTGACACGTTTTCCTCAATAGGGCCTCATGTGTATGCCATCTTACAGTCTATAAAGCCCTATATCAGATAGAAATTATGTTCAGCGGCTAGAGAGACCCAGTAATAATTGTGGCTTAAACACCACAAGGGTTTTTTTTTTTTCTCATATATGTGAGATGTCTGAAGTTTTATGGATTTAGAGCTGGTAAGATGTGTCCATGGCCATTAGGGTCCCAAGTTCCTTCTGACATTTTGCCCAAGTATTAACAGGTAGCTTCCACTCTTATGATTGCCACAGGATTCCAGATGGCCAGTGGTGCCTCAGTCATTACATCCTATGCTAAATAGGAAGACGTTAGACTGGAAAGAAAGAGAAAGGGGGCAATGAAGTTCTATAGGTAAAGCACATGGACACATCTAAAAATACCAAAGCCTCAAGTTACACACCAATAATTTTACTATATAGATACCCCTGGACAGTGTGTTAGGATTTACTCTCCATGGTCATCCCTCAGGGTCTTCTTTGGTCCTCATACTAGTTCAGTCTGTGGTAAAATACTGTGCCAATGGAAGAAAAGGCTCTAGATATGCTTGTTGTCAGGGAAATTCTCCATGAACCCCTAGGGCTGGGACCCGTTTTAGTGAATGAAGTGCCATTAAAAAAACTACTGAATAGCTTCCTGCACTGAGGATTGAGTGTTGGGTTGGGCCAAGTTGATTCAGGCTCTAAGAGTAAGGGGACTTCCCTGGGGGCTAAGGGTAAAGAATCTGCCTGAAATGCATGAGAACACCTGTAATGCAGGAGACTGCCTGCAGTGTAGAAGACTGGGGTTCAGTCCCTGGGTTGGGAAGATCCCCTGGAGAAGGAAATGGCAACCCATTCTAGTATTCTTGCCTGGAGAATCCCATGGGCAGAGGAGCCTTGTGGGCTACAATTCTTGAAGTTGCGAGAGTGGGACACAACTTAGTGACTAAACCACCACCACCACCTAAGAGTGAGAACCCTCGTATCAGTGTAATAGTAATTTACAGAGGAGCAGACCATAGAACTATAAAGTGAAACCTACATGGGGTTCTGCCAGGCTGATGCCAGCACATGCTGCCCCACCAAATGACACATCGGGTAAACTTTACTAACAAGGGCTACTTCCCCATTCATCTGTTTGCTTTTATTCCTTCCTTTCCTATTTCTGCTGCTGCTGCTAAGTCACTTCAGTCGTGTCTGACTCTGTGCAATCACATAGACGGCAGTCCACCAGGCTCCCCCATCCCTGGGATTTTCCAAGCAAGAGTACTGGAGTGGGTTGCCATTGCCTTCTCCATTCCTATTTCTAGACAGCCTCAGTTATCCATCCAGTTTCTTTCTTTACATTACTTCTACCACCTCTGGATAATTTCTCCCTGTAAGTATTCTCCCTGCTTACTAGCACCAGAGCAGTGATTACACCAAGGAGCTCCTGAGGACTCTGGGAGAAGGGGGGTGCCATCAACTCCACCATGCTTTGAGATGGTCAGTTCAGTTCACTCAGTTGTGTCCAATTCTATGCAACCCCATAAACCTCAGCATGCCAGGCCTCCCTGTCCATCACCAACTCCCGGAGTTTACCAAACCCATGTTCATTGAGTCGATGATGCCATCAAACCATCTCATCCTCTGTCGTCCCCTTCTCTTCCTGCCCTCAATCTTTCCCAGCATCACCGTCTTTTCAAATGAGTCAGCTCTTCCCATCAGGTGGCCAAAGTATTGGAGTTTCAGCTTCAACATCAGTCCTTCCAGTGAACACCCAGGACTGATCTCCTTTAGGATGGACTGGTTGGATCTCCTTGCCATCCAAGGGACTCTCAAGAGTCTTCTCCAACACCACAGTTCAAAAGTATCAATTCTTTGGTGCTCAGCTTTCTTTATAGTACAACTCTCACATCCATACATGACTACTGGAAAAACCATAGCCTTGACTAGATGGACCTTTGTTGACAAAGTAATGTCTCTGCTTTTGAATATGCTATCTAGGTCGATCATAACTTTCATTCCAAGGAGTAAGCGTCTTTTAATTTCATGGCTGCAGTCACCATCTGCAGTGCTTTTGAAGCCCCCCAAAAATAAAGTCTGACACTGTTTCCACTGTTTCCCCATCTATTTCCCATGAAGTGATGGGACTGGTATGCCATGATCTTCGTTTTCTGAATGTTGAGCTTTAAGCCAACTTTTTCACTCTCCTCTTTCACTTTCATCAAGAGGCTTTTTAGTTCCTCTTCACTTTCTGCCATAAGGGTGGTGTCATCTGCATATCTGAGGTTATTGATATTTCTCCCAGCAATCCTGATTCCAGCTTGTGCTTCTTCCAGCCCAGCATTTCTCATGATCTACTCTTCATGTAAGTTAAATAAGCAGGGTGACAATATACAGCTTGACATACTGCTTTTCCTATTTGGAACCAGTCTGTTGTTCCATGTCCAGTTCTAACTGTTGCTTACTGACCTGCATACAGGTTTCTCAGGAGGCAGGTCAGGTGGTCTGGTGTTCCCATCTCCTTCAGAATTTTCCAGAAAATTTGGCAAAACCAAAAGGAAATGGCCAATTCTAGCAAAATTTTCCAGAAAGAATTTTTAGAGGAAGCAATGACTGAGCTTCATTTTGAGAGTTGAGTAGGAGTTTCCCAGACAGGATGGGCAGGGTATCTTCCAGGCAGAGAGAGCAGTTGAAGCAAAGGCACCGATGCATGAAAACAGCCTGTGTATAGGAGGAAAACCTCAAGTAGTTCAGTATGATTATCGTGATCCACATAGTCAAAGGCTTTGGCATAGTCAATAAAGCAGAAATAGATGTTTTTCTGGAACTCTCTTGCTTTTTCGATGATCCAGCGGATGTTGGCAATTTGATCTCTGGTTCCTCTGCCTTTTCTAAAACCAGCTTGAACATCTGGAAGTTCACGATTCACATATTGCTGAAGCCTGTCTTGGAGAACTGTGAGCATTACTTTACTAGCGTGTGAGATGAGTGCAATTGTGCGGTAGTTTAAGCATTCTTTGGCATTGCCTCTCTTTGGGATTGGAATGAAAACTGACCTTTTCCAGTCCTGTGGCCACTGCTGAGTTTTCCAAATTTGCTGGCATATTGAGTACAGCACTTTCTCAGCATCATCTTTTAGGACTTGAAATAGCTCAACTGGAATTCCATCACCTCCACTAGCTTTGTTCATAGTGATGCTTCCTAAGGCCCACTTGACTTCACATTCTAGGAGATCTGACTCTAGGTAAGTGTGAGTGATCACACCATCATGATTATCTGGGTCATGAAGAACTTTTTTGTACAGTTCTTCTGTGTATTCTTGCCACCTCTTCTTAATATCTTCTGCTTCTGTCGGTGGTTTCTAAAATTTGTGTAAAATGACTTACAAATGTTTAGGTACAAGCCCTTTTCCACTCCTAAATCATTCTTTCTAACAGGTAGACTAGAGGCATGATTGACACTCAGTCATGTCTGACTCTTTGCGACCCCTTGGACTATACAGTCCATGGAATTCTCTAGGCCAGAATACTGGAGTGGGTAGCCTTTCCCTTCTCCAGGGAATCTTCCCAACCCAGGAATTGAACCCAGGCAGATTCTTTACCAGCTGAGCCACAAGGGAACCCCAAGAATACTGGCATGTGTAGCCTGTCCCTTCTCCAGAGGATCTTCCCGACCCAGGAATCCAACCAGGGTCTCCTGCATTGCAGGTGGATTCTTTACCAACTGAGCTATCAGGGAAGCCCAAAGTAGGATACAGTCTTCCAGATTCTTTCCTTCCTGGATCCCTCAAGAATGCTGAAATTGGATCTGTTTATTTAAAGATTTTATAGTTAATCAAAATAAGGAAATAAATAATAGTAACAAAAATAAGAAAGATGGGTAGATTTCAAAATCTTGTTTTTTAATCTTTTTTTTTTTAATGTATTACCAAACTACTGCATTCATGCCCGTATTGGTCATGATTACATGTCAAGCTGTGTACTAAGACCTTGACACTCATGACAAGGCACAAAGTTTGCTGTTTAAGAGTGTAGACAGGAATAGACAGTGTTCATCTCAGCTCTGGCATGTTGGATCATCTTTCTGTTGGATTATTTCTGGATGCAGAAATAGTATCTACTTCATTGAGTTGTGGAAATCAATGAGAAAAATGTTAAATTCCTGTCTTATTGTAAGGACTCAATTCATATTGGGTGTTATTAATGCCCTCAGCAAGTTGTACAGTTGAAAGTAAATGTATAGATAACTAATTAAAAGCAACCCAGATGCCACAAGTGGCCTCATGGAAGACTGCACAGGGTTCAGTGGGGCAAAACCAAAAGGAAATGGCCAATTCTAGCAAAATTGTCCAGAAAGAGTTTTTAGAGGAAGCAATGACTGAGCTTCATTTTGAGAGTTGAGTAGGAGTTTCCCAAACAGGATGGGCAGGGTATCTTCCAGGCAGAGAGAGCAGTTGAAGCAAAGGCACCGATGCATGAAAACAGCCTGTGTATAGGAGGAAAACCTCAAGTAGTTCAGTATGATCAGAACATGGGCTGGGATGAGAGATGTGGCCCAAGGATGGAGATCAGGAAGGGCCTGTGCCATTCTAGGAGATCAGTGCTAATTTAGAGAAAATAGGGATATCTATAAAGGTCTTAAACAGGGAAGTAAGTCATTAAGGTTTTTGTTATATCACTCTGGAAGCAGTGCAGCTGTATTAGAGCGGGAACAAGACTGAAAAGCAGTCAAACCAGTTAAGCCAGAAAGTAATGGGAAACATCTTCAGAGTGCTTAAGGAAAAAATGCTCAACCAAGAATCCTATATTCTGCAAAGCTATCTTTAAAAGATGAAGGCAAAATGAAGACATTCCCAAATAAACAAAAACAGAAAATTTATCACTATCATCTTCCTTACAAAAAGTAGTAAAGAAAATTCTTCAAGCAAGTAAACCCAGACAGTAATTTGAAAACTTGAAAACACATTAAAAAAAAGAACGCCAGTAAGTGCAATTATGAAATTATAATAGGTAGTATAAATGTATGTTTGCTCTAATTTTTAAATTAACTGTATAAAATCATACATATATATATGTATAATTATATTGTTGGGCCTATAACATATAGAAAGATTTGTTTCTTTCTGAAGAAAGCAGAGCATGGTAAGTTAAAATATGTATATGGTATGCTTTATAGCAACTACTAAGAAAACAACTCTATTAAGTGAAGTGAAAAAATAGAAATTTAAATGGTGCATTGGAAATTTGTAACTAATGCAAAAGAAAGCATAAGGAGGGAAAAAGAACTAAAAAAGATGTGGGGTATATAGAAAACAGAAGTATATAAATCCAGTTATATCAGTAATATTAAATGTGAATAGATTAAGCAATTTAATCAAATTACAAAGGCTGTCATACTCGATTAAAAAGCAAGATGCCACTGTGTACTCAAAGATACAAATGGACTGAAAGTTAAAAGGATGGGGGGAAAAAAAAAAAAAATATATATATATATATATAGATATCATGCTAACCATGGCCATAAGAAAGCCAGGGTAGCTATGATATCAGGCAACAAGAAGTATCAAAACAATACTTTTAAAATAAAAGTATTACTAGGAATAGACAGGGACAATTTATAGTGAAAGACAGATTACTCTACCAAAACTAAAAGAACCTAACAGTAGGGCCTCAAAATGCATGAAGTAAAGAAACTGACAAAAATGAAGAGAGAAAACAACATGTGAAATAATCATAGTTGGAGACTTCAATTCTTCACTTTCAATAATGGACAGAACAACTGGAAAACAAGATCAGTTAGGAAAGGAAGATTTGAACAGCACTATAAGAAGCCACCTAGACCTAATAGATATCTATGGAACACTTCATTCAGTCAAAGAAGGCTACAGATTCTACTTAAGTACATGTGGAACATTGTCCAGGATAGATAAAAAGTTAGGCCACAAGAGAAGCCTCAATAAATTTAAAATCATTGAAATCATACAAAATATCTCTTCTGATTACAATGGAATTGAGCTAGAAACAAATACCTGGAAGAAAACTGGAAAATTTACAAATAAATAGAAATTATATATCACACTTTTCAACAACCAATGGGATGAAGAAGATATCACAAGAGAAATTAGAAAAGACTTAACGATGAATGAATATTAAAGCACAACCTATGTTGACGCAGTTAAAGCAGTGCTCAAAGGGAAACTTCTAGCTGTAAATATCCATATTAAAAGAAAAAAGAAAAAATTCAAATCAATAACCTAACTCTCCACTTAAGACACTGGAAAAAAGAGCAAATTAATTCTAACAAGCAAGAAAAAGGAAATAATAAAGATAACAGTGAAAATGAAGTAGAGAATAAACAATTTGAGAAAATCAGCAAAGCTAAATGTGTTTCTTTGAAAAGGTAAAAAAAAAATTTATAAACTTCTCACTAAATTAACCTTGTACAAAAGAGAAAACCAAAATTACTAAAATCAGAAATGAAAGAGTGAACACAACTTTACAGAAATAAAATGGACTATAAAAGAATAAACAATTGTGTGCCAATAAATTAGAAAGTTTAGATGAATAGACAAATTCCTAGAAAAATACAAAGTGATAAAAAAAAAAAGTGAGTCACGAAGAAATAGACATTCTGAATAGACCTATAACAAATGAGGAGGTTTAATTCATAGTATAAAAATTATCCACAAATAAAAACACAGGCCTACATGTTTCCTGGTGAATTCTATCAAAACATTTAAAGAAAATTATTGCCCATTTTTAACAAACTCCTCCAGAAAGTAGAAAAGAAAGGAATACTTCCCAACTAATTGTATGAGGCCAGTATTGCCCTTATATGAAAACCAGAATAAAACTTCAGACCTATATCTATTATGAATATGGACGCAAAAATCCTCCAAAAATACTACCAATCCAAATCCAAAAACATATAAAAAAGAATTATACACCATGACCAGCTGGGAATTTTTCCCCAAGAATGCAAGATTGGTTTAACATCTGTTCTTCTATAATAACATCTATAATTGATTAATTATATCAATTAATATAATACACTATATCAATAGAGTTAAAAATTAAAAACCATAAGATTACCTTAATAGATGTAGAAAAATCATTTGACAAAATCAAACGCTGTTGCATTATAAAAAAAACATTCAACAAACAAGGAATAGAGAGAAACTTTTTCACTCTGATAGAAGGCATCTATGAATACCCACAGCTGATATCATTCTCAGTGTTGAAAGATCGGATGCTTTCCCTCTAAAATCAGGAACAAGACAAAAATTTTTATTCTTACCACTTCTATTCGACATTTTACTGGAGGCTTTAGTCGGGGCAATTAAGCAAGAATGAATGATATTTAAAAAAGAATGATAACAGAAGATGGGAAAGAAAGTAAAACTATTTGTATTTCTATGTCATATAATCTTTTACATAGAAAAGCCTAAGGAACCTCAAAAGAAAAAAAACTGTTAGAACTAATAAATGAGTCCACAAATTTGTAGATACATTCAATATGAAAAAATCTAATGTATTTCTAGATACTTCAATGAACAATGCAAAAATGAATTAAGAAAGTAATTCCATAGCATCAAGAAGAAAAATACACTTAGAAATAAATTTTAACAGAATAAATGGGAAACTTGTCATCTGAAAACTACAAAACACTGTCAGAAGAAATTAAACAAGATCTAAGTGAAAAGATATCTTATGTTCATGGCTCAGAGCCCTAATGGCAGTGCTCCCCCAACAGATCTATAGACTCCACACAGTCCCTACCAGAATACCACTGATTTCTTCTTGGAAATTGAGAAGCTGATCTTAAAATCTATTTGGAAAATCAAAAAACCCAGAATAGCCAAAATACTTTGAAAAAGAGAAACAAAGCTGGATAATTCAGACTTCCTAATCTCAAAATTTACCAGAAAGCAGCATTAATCAAGACAATGTGAAACTAATAATGAAAACAGACATATAGATAAATGGAATAAAATTGACAGTCCATGTATCTATGTTCAGTTGCTTTTTGACAAGGATGCTAAGGCCATTCAATAGGGAAAGAATAAAATTAAGAAATAAAGCAAAATTAAAAGAATGAACAGAAGTTCCAGTTTGTACTTATGTAGTTTGACATGCTGGTAAGATCAAAGAATGGAAATGTCTGGAAGGGAGTTGGACATACAGGTCTTGAATTTAGAGAATTCAGGCTGGATATAAATTTGCATTTCATCAATCAGGTACTAATTGAGATCATCAGTACTTTTCAACATTATTACTAATTCTTTGTTCCAGAATTTTCTCATAGCCACTTTCCTCATGGGAATGCACCTCATCTAGGCTGGTGCATAGCCGGTTCTTACTCTTCTCCCTTCTCTTCATTCCTGACCATTTACCCCCCTACCCTCTCTAGTTTAGACCACAAAGATCCCTTCCTCCATGAGAACCATGTGATTCCTGGCTAGAAGTGGCTTAACTTCAAAGGGGATTTCACTAGAAATTCCACTAGATTTCACTAGAAAGGTCTCCTTGAAGAAACTTCCTGAAACATGTACCGTAAATACATGTGTGCATGCTAAGTTGCTTCAGTCGTGTCCAACTCTTTGCAAGCCTATGGACTGTAGCCCACCAGGCTCCTCTGTCTGTGAAATTCTCCAGGCAAGAATACTGGAGTGGGTTGCCATGCCCTCCTCCAGGGGATCTTCCCGATCCAGGGATGGAACCCAAGTCTCTTATGTCTCCTGCATTGTTAGGTGAGTTCTTTACCACTAGCACCAGCTGGGAAGACAGTATCTTACATACTTAACAGTAAATTCCTGCATCTGCCATCCTTTCTCACATTTTCTTTAAGCATTGTTTACCATACTGAACTCCCGATTCAGTAGTTCAAAGAAGACAGAATGCTGTTAAATTTTGCGGTTGACACAAGTTAGAAATCATCACAATGAAAACGCTAGAAATTTCTAACAAATCTAAGTTCTCGGTCAAAAGTTAAACAATTCGCAGGTACTTTACCAAAATACTCCCTAAATCCTTAGATTACAAACACGGAGAGTAAGATAATATATATGAAAAAGCATATCAGATATCTACAGCCCTACAATATTGCAGTTAAACAATATTGCTAGTAAAGTTTAACTGTCAGTAATGATTCGTTTAATTTCTGTATTCATTGATCAGTGTTAAATGAAACAAATACTCTCAAAGGAAATAAACATAGTTACTGGGCAATCGTTTTTAGCTGGTATTTGGTGAGAAAATGTGTGCAATGCTTTTACCAGGTATCTACTATACAGGTGGTGCTAGTGGTAAAGAATCCACCTGCCAAAGCAGGCAGATGTAAAAGACGTGGAATCAATCCCTGGATTGGGAAGATTCCCTGGAGGAGGAAACGGCAACCCACCCCAGTATTCTTGCCTGGAGAATCCCATGGACAGAGGAGCCTGGCAGGCTACAGTCTATAGGGTCGCACAGAGGTGGACACAACTGAAACAACTTAGCACACACACAGTATATAGTATATTTACAATAAATACTTTCTTAGTATTCAAATATTGATGGTTTATTATGTGTTAGAACTCAAACTATTTTCTTTTTTTTCCTCTCATTTTCCCATCTGCCTCCTCAACCATCTTGAGAAGTAGGTATTGTTATCTTCATTTCACAGTTAAAAACATTGCATCTAAGAGATCAAGTGATTAAGTCAAGGCCACACAGTTAAAAGTAGTCCATCCAAGGCTATATTTTATGCCCTCTGAGTCCAGATCCAGAAGTCCTTTCCATCTACCATGTGTAGTAACTTTTCATTCTCTTCACCATCTATTTATTTACTGTCAATTAAAATAACCATACCCATAATTCTCATCCTGTCATATAATTTTATTTTCTTTAATCCTCAGTAAAATCCTCAGTATACTGTTAACAGTAGACCTTCTAACCTCATTTTTGCTGAGGTCTATGGACTACCTCCAATATTTTCTAGTCCTCCTTTCTTTTTTTCCTGAACTTTGCCTACTACTGCAAAATGTTATCCCAATGAAGTGTGTTTAAAAAATTAGGTAAACACTAAACTCTTTGATGACTCAGGATCGCAGACAAAATCACACATTCACTCAACTTCATACTAGCCAGCCAGTTAGTGGCTCCTGGGACCAAGTGAAGTGAAAGTCACTCAGTCCTGTCCAACTCTTTGTGACTCCATGGATTATACAGTCCATGAAATTCTCCAGGCCAGAATACTGGAGTGGGTAGCTGTTCCCTCCTCCAGGGGATCTTCCCAACCCAGGGATCGAACCCAGGTCTCCCACATTGCAGGCAGATTCTTTACTGGCTGAGCCACAAGGGAAGCCCTCTTGGGGCCAAAATAAATATCAGATAACTTGGGCCAGCCCTTGATTTCTACATGTGCCAGGCACGTTTCTGTGTGCATATGTGCCTGTGTGTGTATGTGTGTGTGTGTGTGTGATTTCTCTCATCCTCATGGCCACTATATTCCAGATAAAGAAACCAGGGCTCAGAACACTTTCTCCTGATCACAGAGCCAGCACATAACAGAATCAGAACTCAAACCCTGACTGTGCCATCGACTGTGCTCTCTGCTCTATAACAGAAACCCTCGAAGTGAAAGTGAAAGTCACTCGGTTGTGTCTGACTCTTTGCAATGCCATGGACTATACGGTCCATGGAATTCTCCAGGCCAGAATACTGGAGTGGGTAGCCGTTCCCTCCTCCAGGGGATCTTCCCAACCCAGGGATCAAACCCAGGTCTCCTGCATTGCAGGCAGATTCGTTACCACTTGAGCCACAAGGGAAGCCCAAGAACACTAGAGTGGGTAGCCTATCCTTTCTCCAGGGAATCTTCCCAACCCAGGAATCCACCTGGGGTCTCCTCCCTTGCAGGCGGATTCCTTACCAACTGAGCTACCAGGGAAGTGAAATCCTCAGATTCCTGTCCAAAAACCAAGGCATAGATCATCACAAAGTTTTCATTAGTCCACAGAAAAATAAAAATAGCACAATAAAGACATAGGAGGATGTGATCTGGGTCAGTATTATTGGCAAGAACCATCTTTTCTTCTGAGGTTATGTTCTTTCTGCCTTTTTTAGTATTAAAGTTTCTTTTTTTATGAAATGATGATGAAAATAGGTGATAATTATTATTTTGATGGTTAATGGTAATGTTCTTATTTGGTAAAATGAGAAGTAGTTTAACCCTATGTTAACTGCATAAGACCATCTACACAGTGTCTATGTAAGAGGTCCAGATGAAATATATATGTTATCAGTTAATCTTAAAATGTGGGCTTCCCTAATTGCTCTGGCCCTGGATGGTAAAGAACCCACCTGCATTTCAGAGTTCA
Source organism: Bubalus bubalis (assembly GCF_019923935.1). Taxonomy (NCBI): domain Eukaryota; kingdom Metazoa; phylum Chordata; class Mammalia; order Artiodactyla; family Bovidae; genus Bubalus; species Bubalus bubalis. Next base: position 79,448,630 of record NC_059172.1, on the reverse strand, counting down.
ATCCTTGAGTCAGGAAGATCCCCTGGAGAAGGAAATGGTTACCCACTCCAACATCCGAGGACCACATGATTTATGTGTCAGACTGATACTTTGACATAGATTTTATTGATACTCTTTAAAAAGATACTCTTTGAAAAGCAGTTATAGGGTAAGGGGCAAGAGGGCAGAGACACAGTTGGCAGAAAGGGAGAGGAACTATTAAATACCTAAGTAGTAGAAGGGATAAAAAAAAGAAAAGTGATTTCACAGGTTTGCCAAAATTTTTGCCTATGTTTTTATAAATGTAATTGAAAATTAAAATTCTCAGCTGGACATTGCTTGTCCAAAATTTCTGCTGAAATTATATTTACATATAATATTATTAACTCCATTATCTTCTGAACAGATAGATATATAAGATTTTAGATGTCACCCCTGCCCTTAGCAAACTAAGCACACACATTAAAAGAAAGAAAAACCACTTTTTCAAATCTACTGGATTTTTCTATTTTTTTGTTGTTGGATTAATAGTCATCATTTTCTTGAAAACTTATTCCATACTATTTAAATGGTTTTTCTATTCTCAAGAAAAGATCTTCACTCTCTCCTTTCATACTTTCCAGATTTCTCAGTATGAGCAGATATCAATTTGTAATAGGTTTCCCTACAGATATTCTTTGGCCAGTCATTTGTTTGGAACTGAGAACACATTTTGCTGTAAAATGATGTAAATGGTGATGAAGTTCTTAAAATCACTCATAAATGTTTAATGTACACAAAGGTAAGGCATAGCTCTAATTATAATAGCTCACCCTCTAATCCTTTATTCAGGACAGACGAAAGAGGAGGAGGATATGAAAGGCATTTTGCTATTTTTCCCTGAGCTTAGGGATCGACATTAAACAAAGAATTCAAAATGTCATATTACCTGGTATCCCCCACCACATCTCTCTCTATGTCTACAGACATGCCAACACCTTTCGGTCACTTTGTTCTTCCTTTTTCATCCCTCGCCCCAAATATTTTAAGCATTAGAATTACCCTCCTCATTACCTCCAGTCATAGCATCCGTTTCCTCAATTCAACTGTTTCAGGGAAGTGAGAGAAGAGAACCTAGTAAGCACTGGTTAATATGTAAACAGCCACACTCCCACTTTAAACCAGGGACTCTAGATTTCAAACACTGGAACAAAGCGAACAAGAGAAATCCAAGCCCTGGCGAGGCAATATGCCCAGCTGTCCTTTTCCTCCACTCGTGCCCTCACTACAGTCCTGACACCTTGCAGCACTCCTCCTGATAGCGTAGACATGCCCTGTCCCCACTCCTTACTGGCACTTCTGACGACAAACCGTGGCAATGGTTTCCATCTTTATTTGTATAACTCACATAGCTCGGGTTCCCCTCGGCCCCCTGGAAGGGTCTAATGACTGTCCTGGAAAGGGAGTTTGGACTTCCAGGAGTTAACTTCCACTTCTCTCCTCAACACCCAGCAAAGCATCTCAACCACAAGTCAGTTTCAACCTGAATACTTCCTTCCTGGGGTTTGATCCGCTCAGTATCATGAGCACTGTTCCCTGCCTGTGTAGTCATAGCCATGTGAGGGGCACATTTCAGGAGAAGGCGGTTGTTTTTCTGCTGCTGCAGGAAACTCCCAGTGGCCCAGGCACTGGGAGAAACTGTTTGACCTTCTGATGGGAAATGAGTAGGGTGTCCACCTAGGGAATGTCCCCACTGGGAGCTCCATGCTGATGAAGAAGGGACTTTTCTCACACTTTAAATGAAGTCTTCTTGAAGGGAAGAGAGCCTGCTCTGCCTACATGAGCTCATCCAAGTCATACTGGTTCATATGAGTCACAATCTCTTTACAAGGGATAATTTAGAGTTACTAAAGAGATGTATTAATCAGTCTTCAGAGTTATCATTGCATGGTAGTTGTGAATTCAGAAAAACAAACCTAATCTACTTTTTGATTAGTTGTATAATCTTTCTAGGAAACAATTAGAATGTTTTAAAAGCAGAATATCTGTTATTCCAGACTTTCTCACTTCTTGTCTTTATCTACTGATCATTCACACATTTGTTTCTTTGTTTATCCGTTCATCGTGCGTCATTTGTTCAATCCCTTCTCTACGGAGCACAAAGCTCCTTCCTGGCACTTCTGATGACAAACCATGACAATGGTTAATGAAAGCCTCCGTGAAGGGCTTTCAACTGTTTGGTGAGCCAGGAAATTCACACATGGAGGGTAAGAGAGAAATTACAATAGTAAAAAAAGCACTAAAAATAAGTGTAGATTTTCCATGGAAAAGCAGTAATTTTTGATTATAGAAATATGATCTTATAATTCTAAACAATATAACTAAGTCTAACCAACATATCTGGCAATTTGCTAAAGAAAATGTTTAGAGCAAATGACTCCCAAACTAGTGGCCACAGAATCTCGGCAACCTGGGAAAGTAATGGCAGAATGTATGTGAGAGAGAGAGAAACAGAGAGAGAGAAACACACAGCAAACAGAGAGGCAGAGGAGATCTGAAGTAAATCACAAGTCAACCCTGGCTAAATACACCCGACTAGCACGATGTCCTCTACATTCAATGAATACCTCATGTTTATATTATTTATGAAATAATATTTCTTACAGTTACGATGAAAGAAAAAGGAAAATGGAAAAAGACTATCCAAAGAGTACTGAAGAAGAATTTTCAGGAGTCAATGGCCAAATAGATGCAGCCGTAGAATTAAATGGTGAGTGTTTCCATGGAACACTTTCTTTGTAGAAATTGTAACAATTTCTGGGCTTTGCTTTAACATAACTGAAAATGGATTTCCGAGTGGGAGTCCTTGGTTCTTGTTTTTGGGGGCCCTGAGTCCCTTATAAATTTAACCAGATTAACCACCAGAAAAAGTATAAAAAGTCTGCCATTATGGGTCTCTCTTTACAAATGGAAATTTTTAAAAGTATAGCTTCAGTCCATTAGCCAGTTACATCATAAAGGCCATCCAGTCAAAATTACCTTTTTCATCTTTAAAATGTACATATTCTCAACCTTCCCATTGAGAATAAATGCCTTTCCCCATTCTATCACCCAACTTCTGAAATTTGACACATAGCTGTGAAAGTTGAATTGAACTGGGTTGAAGAAGTTTAACTGAATCTTTGAATCAGTCCGTCAACACGTTCTTCTTGAGTGTTTAGCACAGAGCTGGACACTGTTGAGAAATGCAAAGGCAACTTCAGATATGGTCTCTGCCCTCATGGAATGGTTACTCTCTTTGGGAAATGCCCCTCCATCCAATGCAGATGAAATTACTAGAAATCAAGTATAATTTAGTACTGAATTGTTGTGGTCGTCTTCCCAATAATTGCAAGAGGTGATCTGAGAAAGAAAAGATCAAAACAGGCATCAGTTGGTATAAATTTTGTGATGGGACTTTGGCTGGGTTTTAAAGAACGGCTAGATTTTTGACTCGGGAAAGAAAAAGTCGGGGGTGGATTTCCCGGATGAGAGCAGCCTGAGGAGAAGCACAGAGCGCCCCCGGCGTGGCAGAAAGAATGATGAGAGATGACTAGCAAGTTAGGGGTGTCAGATTCCAGGGCCCAGAGAGAGCTGTGCTGAGGGTTAGCCAACTGCCCCCTGGCACATTTCCTGTTTCTCTTTGGTGCCCCCTCGAAAAAGTTACAACTGCAAGGCCATCCCATTTATAAATTTTCAAGTCCTTTTCAGTGACCATAATTTCATCTTTGTCTCTTTTAGGCTACATTTACTTCTTTTCGGGACCCAAAGCATACAAATATGATACAGAGAAGGAAGATGTGGTTAGTGTGCTGAAATCTAGTTCCTGGATTGGTTGCTAAATAGCAAAGTCTAGTCTTTCCTAAAGAATGAAGATGATTGAGAGCTGGATCTGAGGACTGGATCTTAAGGACTAAATCGGAACTCAGGTTACATATTCTTCCCATGGCCTTCACTTCTAAGGGTAATTTCGAATTCATTGAAAATAATTATGCTTTAAATAGTTTCTCAGTTTTGGATTCAGAATTTTAAACCAAATGGGAAATTATTATACAGTCAGCTTCACACAAAATCAGAATCAACATAGTGCAACTCTTCAGTTGGATACACATCATTTTTTTTCCTCACTAATACACTGAGGCAAATTGATCAGTTTGTGGATTTTCTGACGTGTATTATAATTCTTTTAATAGGAAATAGCATTACCACACAAATTACATTAATTCTATACAAGCCTTTTTGGTCTTAACATTTGTTATGATGAATATAAATGTATCCGTCTTTAACCATATCACAGACTACACACTGTATAAGTTTTGTTTCTCATTGTTTGTGTGTTTGTTTGTTTGTTTAACTCTATGTGTGCTCACTGGTCTTTGAAGTAGGTTATAATGGGCAAATCTACTCACATGGATTCTCATACTAGGTAAGAGATGGGCGTTTTGCAACAACAAGATAATTTTTAACAAAAGCCAATAAAAATGTTGTATAAGATCAATCCAGTATTTCTCTTTAGTTAATGGTTACTAGCTTCTATCACACTTTGATAACAAATTCTGTGTACTCTATAGAAAACTCAAACCTTGAGATAGTATCATGAATAATCAGACTCAGAAGAAATAATAGTAATTCACTCTTTTTCCTCCTTCCTGAAAGTAAAATGCCCTCAATGAAACTGTCTTTAACCCTTCTAAGAGGGCCTCTTCTGACTAGCTTTTCATTTGGGGAAGTTTGTCTTTTGCTTTAGTTTTTCTTATTTCAAGCTAAATTTTTTTTTTTCTACCTAGTCATTAGTACAGATAAAATAAATACAGCTGTCATTCTTATTTTTTTATCTTACATTTTAGTAGTTCTACTTTGAAACATTGATAAATTAAATTGAAGATGATTCAAAGAAATGGAAAGATATCCCATATTCTTAGATTGGAAGGATTAATATTAAAATGGCCTTACTACCCAACACAAACTATAGATTTAATGCAATCCCTGTCAAATTACCCATGACATTTTTCACAAAACTAGAACAAATAATCTTAAAATTTATACAGAACCACGAAAGACCCAGAATTGCCAAAGCAATCCTGAGGAAAAAGAATAAAGCTAGAGGCATAACCCTCCCAGACTTCAGAAAATACTACAAAGCCACAGTAATCAAAACAGCAGGGTACTGGCACAAAGACAGAGGTATGAATCAATGGAACAGAATAGAAAGTCTAGAATAAACCCACATACCTACAGTCAATTAGTCTTTGTGGAGATAAGAATATACAATGGAGAAAAGAAAGTCTCTTCAGCAAGTAGTGTTGGGAAAGCTGGACAACTACATATAAATCAATGATGTTAGAACACTTCCTCACACCCTACAGGATTCCCTAACAGCTCAGTTGGTAAAGAATCCACCTGCAATGCGGGAGACCCCAGTTGGATTCCTGGGTTGGGAAGATCCCCTGGAGAAGGGATAGGCTACCTACTCCAGTATTCTTGGGCTTCCCTTGTGGCTCAGCTGGTAAAGAATCCACCTGCAATGTGGGAGACCTGGGTTCAATCCCTGGGTTGGGAAGATCCCCTGGAGAAGGGAAAGGCTACCCACTCCAGTGTTTTGGCCTGGAGAATTCCAAGGGGGTCACAAAGAGTAGGACATGACTGGGCAAATTTCACTTTCACTTTCACACCCTACACAAAAGTAAACTCAAAATGGCTTAAAGACTTAATTAAATATAAGATATGACACCATAAAACTTCTAGAAGAGAAAACATAGGCAAAATATTCTCTTACATAATTCATAGCAACATTTTCTTAGTTCAGTCTCTCAAAGAAATAGAAATAAAAGCAAAAATTAATGAATGGGACCTAATAAAACTGTAAGCTTTTGCACAGCAAAGGAAGCTGTAACAAACAAAAGGACAACCGGCAGACTGGGAGAAGATATGCAGTGAGACCTGACAAGGGCTTAATTTGCAAAATATACAAACAGCTCATACGACTCAATAACAAAGAAACAGAACCAAATCAAAAAATGAACAGAAGACTTAAATAGACATGTCTCCAAAGAAGACATACAGATTGCCAATAAAATTGCTCAACTTCTCTAATTAACAGAGAAATGCAGATCAAAACTACAATAAGCTATCACTTCATGCAGGTCAGAATGACCATCATTAAAAGGCTATAAACAATAAATGCTGAAGAAAGTGTGGAGAAGAGAGAACATTCCTACATTGTTGGTGGGAATGTAAGTTGGTGCAGCCACTAGGAAAAACAGCATAGAGGTTCCTCAAAAAACTAAAAATAGACTTGCCATGTGATCTAGCAATCCCACTCCTGGGCATATATCTGGAGAAAACTCAGTTTAAAAATAAAATTAAATTAAAAAATAAAAATAAAAAGACATATGCAATCCAACGTTTATGGTAGCACTATTCACAATAGCCAACATATGGAAGCAGCCTAAATGTCCACCAGCAGATGAATGGATAATGGAGATACAAACATACAATGGAATACCACTCGGCTATAAACGAATTAAATAACGCCATTTGCAGCAATGTGGATGGACCTAGAGATTATTTCACTAAGTGAAATAAGTCAGAAGGAGAAAGACAAATACCGCACGATATCACTTATATGTGGAATCTAAAATATGATACAAATGAATTTATTTATAAAACAGAAACAGACTCACAGACACACAAAACAGGCTTATGGTTACCAACGGCGAAAGGCAGGGGAAGGATAAATTAGGAGTTTGGGATTAGCAGCTACGAACAAATATTTATAAAATAGATAAACAGCAAGGCCCTACTATATAGTATAGGGAATTATATCCAATATCCTGTAATAAACCATAATGAAAACAGATATGAAAAATAATATGTAATACATACATGTATAAAACTGAACCACTTTGTTATACATCAGAATTTAATACAACATTGTAAATCAACCATACTTCATTTTTTTTTAAATGTGACTCAGGGAACTCAAACAGGGGCTCTGTAACAAGCTGAAGGGTGGGATGGGGAGGGAGGTGGGAGGGAGGTTCGGGAGGGAGGGGACATGGGTGTACCTATGCTGATTCTTGTTGATGTATGGCAGAGAACCGCAAAATTTTGTGAAGCAATTATCCTTCAATTAAAAAAATGTTTTTAAAAAGTAGTTCTAAAATTAGATGATAAAATATAGTTAGCATATTTCATAGACTGCAAGGAACAGCTACAGTATTCAATAGATACTAGTTATAATTTTACTATTATTTATTAAATTTGTTTCATATGCTCACTAAAAAGACTTAATAGTAAGAAGGGATGGGACAGTTACTCAAGGGTACTCTAAACTTTCCATTTGGTTTCCATTACTGAAAGTGGCTATTAACAGCCAACCAGACTATTGACGACAAAATCTGGTATCCCTGATTTCCAATGTCAACTGACTCTACAGAGTAAAAAAAAAGTCACTTTTGCAAAAATGGTCAGCTGAGGAAAACTTAATATCAATAGGCAAGAAGGGAAAACAGTCTGGCATCTCCTCAAAACACAGAACACAGAGATACCACATAACCCAGCAATTGCACTCCTAGGTGGTGGTGGTGTTTGGCTGCTAAGTTGTGTCTGACTCTTTTGCAACCCCATGGACTGAAGACCACCAGGCTCCAAGTAGGTATATACCTATGAGAAGTGAAAATATATGTCCACACAAAAATGTGCACATAAAGATTCACAGCAGCATTATTCATAATAGCCAAAAAGTGGAAATGCAGGCATCAAATGATGAATGGACTTTTTAAATCTGGAAAATTCACATATTGGAGTATTATTTGACAATTAAAAAAACACTAATACATATTACAATATGAATGAAATTTGAAAACAGTACGCTAAGTGAAAAAGTCACACACATAAGGCATTGATATGCACAGAAGGCAGAGAATATTGCATGATTCTATATGTATGAGATGTTCAGAGATGCAGGAAACAAATCTCTGCTTGTCAGAAGCTGGAGACAGCGGGTGTGGATGTGACTGCTAACACGTATGACCTGCTACAGGTGATGGTTGCACAAATCTGTGAATATACTGAAAGCCATTAAATTGTACACCTTAAGTGAATGGATTGTATGGTATGTGAATTATTTCTCAATAAACCTGTTATATTTTTTGAAATAATAAGCGAGGAGATCAAGGTAGTGTGATGATGTGTGCAGGCTGTGCCTGCTGACCAGCTGTGGCCGGGAACCCACAGCAGCAAAGCTTTGGCCTGAAGGCATGTGGTGCTGAGCACACCCCGCGAGGTGTCTTGCAGCCACGGCTAGCCCTGCATGTGTCCGATGTAGACACTTCACCAAACAAATGAATGTGTGTGCTCTGAGGCCTGCCTGCCTGAATTCAAACCCCAGATCTGTCATCTTTAGCCTTGTGATATTGTTCAAGTTCCCTAATTTCTATCTTAGTTTCCTCCTTTGTAAAATTACAGTAAGAATAATTCTTACCTCACTGGGATATTTAGAGGCTTAAATATATGAATCAAAATATGTGGAACTCTAGACAACCCATATAAGGGCTCTAAAACTCTCGCTTTTGAAACAATTAGAATGAATTTTGTTTTGAGATATTTTACAGAATTTATAATTATCCCTTGAGATAGCTGAGCAATAGTACTACAAAGATTGATAACCAGTGACCTGAAATTTTTTATTCCCAAATTCCAAATTGAATTAATAATCAAATAATATACTGACTGGGGTTAACCCGCATCCACCAAAAGGAATTCTTACAAATCCTTAACCCTTTTTGAGTAAGGGAAATGTATGCATTTTGTAAATATATAGTCTCTCTAAAGCACAGGAAAAAGTGATTTTGTTTGTGTCAGAACTCAATCAGAGTATTTACATACTCATCTGAAAGAGGACTTTTGTGCAGAAGTAGTTTATAACATATACTGCTCACTTGTTTTCAAGATCAGTCAGTTCAGTTGCTCAGTCATGTCCAACTCTTTGTGACCCAATGGACTGCAGCAGTCCAGGCCTCCCTGTCCATCAGCAACTCCCAAAGCTTGTTCAAACTCATGTCCATTGAGTCAGTGATGCCATCCCACCATCTCATCCGCTGTCATCCCCTTCTCCCACCTTCAATCTTTCCAAGCATCAGGGTCTTTTCAAATGAGTCAGCTCTTCCCATCAAGTGGCCAAAGTATTGGAGTTTCAGCTTCAGCATCAGCCCTTCTAATGAATATTCAGGACTGATCTCCTTAGGGGTGGAGTGGTTGGATCTCCTTGCAGTCCAAGGGACTCCCAAGAGTCTTCTCCAACACCACAGTTCAAAAGCATCAATTCATCGGTGCTCAGCTTTCTTTGGAGAAGGCAATGGCACCCCACTCCAGTACTCTTGCCTGGAAAATCCCATGGATGGAGGAGCCTGGAGGGCTGAAGTCCAGGGGGTCGCTGAGGGTTGGACACGACTGAGCGACTTCACTTTCACTTTTCACTTTCATGCATTGGAGAAGGAAATGGCAACCCACTCCAGTGTTCTTGCCTGGAGAATCCCAGGGACAGGGGAGCCTGGTGGGCTGCTGTCTATGGGGTCTCACAGAGTCGGACACGACTGAAGCGACTTAGCAGCAGCAACAGCAGCTTTCTTAATAGTCCAAATTTCATATCCATACATGACTAGTGGAAAAACCACAGCTTAGACTAGATGATCCTTTGTTTGCAAAGTAATGTCTCTGCTTTTTAATATGCTGTCTAAATTTGTCATAACTTTTCTTCCAAGGAGCAAACATCTTTTAATTTCATGGCTGCACTCACCATCTGCAGTGATTTTGGAGCCCAGAAAAATAAAGTCTGTCACTGTTTTCATTGCTTCCCCATCTATTTGCCATTAAGTGATGGGATCAGATGCCATGATCTTGGTATTTTGAATGTTGAGTTTTAAGCCAACCTTTTCACTCTCCTCTTTCACTTTCATCAAGAGGCTCTTTAGCTCTTCTTCGCCTTCTGCCTTAACAGTGGTGGCCATGGGCATACCTGAGGTTATTGATATTTCTTCTGGCAAGCTTGATTCCAGCTTGTGCTTCATCCAGCCCAGTGTTTCTCATAGTGTCCTCTGCATATAAGTTAAATTAGCAGGGTGATAATACACAGCCTTGATGTACCCCTTTCCCTATTTGGAACCAGTCTGTTGTTCCATGTCTGGTTCTAACTGTTGCTTCTTGACCTGCATCAGATTTCTCAGGAAGCAGGTAAGGGGGTCTGGTATCTCCATCTCTTTCAGAGTTTTCCACAGTTTATTGTGATCCATACAGTCAAATTCTTTAGTGTAGTCAATGAAGTAGAAGTAGATGTTTCTGGAATACAGTGTTTTCAGGATAACAGTGCAAAAATATTTGGTTAAATAACAGTTTTGACCAAAGTGTGAACCAACTGCTTCTTTTGAAATCAAGATGAAGCAGAACAGAATTCGATTTCTGATGACCTCTGTGTATTGTCCTATTAATCTCTTTATAATGATTTGTGGGTGGCCTTGGAAGCACCAGAAAGGCGGCTAAAGGACAAGTGGATCACCTGGGTGGGGAGCCTCCCTAACAGATCAGCATTAAATTTTCTGTGGCTGGAACCAAGCTCTTTTCCAGTTAGCCTGGTGTGAAATGGTGGAGTCAACTTCCCTAGGTCCTCTGTTCTTTTTCAAATGTTTATTCAGAAGCATCTTGGACTTCTATTTCACGTGATAGATGACAGATGAACTACAGTTTTTAATCTGGAATTGTGTGTGATATGTTTAAAATGTGTCACAGGATTTTTAAGAGCTTTCATTTATATGTCACCCACATTTCCTCTTCATTCCTGCTTTTAGTCATTCCTTCTATTGAAGTTTTTATGTGAATATTTGTAGCTCAAATTTCCCAGTGAGTCGAAATGCCTAATGCTTGTCAACGGGTTTGAGTTTTAGATTCTCTTTAGAGTCAAAGCTATGGTTTTTCCAGTAGTCACGTGCAGATGTGAGAGTTGGACCATAAAGAAAGCTGAGCACCAAAGAATTGATGCTTTTGAATTCTGGTGCTGGAGAAGACTCTTGAGAATCCCTTGGACTGCAAGGAGATCAAACCAGTCAATCCTAAAAGAAATCAACGCAGAATATTCATTGGAAGGACTGATGCTGAAACGGAAGCTCCAATACTTTGGCCACCTGATGTGAAGAGCTGACTCATTGGAAAAGACTCTGATGCTGGGAAATATTGAAGGCATAAGGAGAAGGAGGTGGCAGAGGATGAGGTTGGTTAGATAGCATCACCAACTCAATGGACTTGCGTTTGAGCTTGCTCCAGGAGATGGTGGACAAAGGAGCCTGACATGCTGCAGTCCATGGGGTCACAGGGTCAGACACAATTTAGTGACTGAGTAACAACAACAAAATGGATCATAGAAAGGTCTGGGCCAAAAGGTTCTCTGTGTCTCTGTCCTACAGGCCTGACTAGGCCTAAACAGTATCTTCTGATTATCTTCCATCTGGTGAACTTGTCTTTGGTCTCATTCTCATCCCCAAGTAGCTTGTCAAGATGGTAAGGCTAAAGGGCACCCTATTATGCTAAAAACGGCATAATTTCTGCCTTGCTGTCACAGCTTAGAATCTTGGGATTGAAATAAAGCAGAATTGGAAGCATGCTGGTAAGTAAGGAAGAGTAAGAAATTAGTCAGTGACTTTGAGGTGCTTCTAAAGGATCTATCCTCATTTATAACCTCTTCTCCATTAATCTTAATCCAATATACTTTCCTTCATTCAAGATATCCTTTTAAATGGTTGGGAATAAAATTAAATCTTTGTTACACAATGCAGTATATTGTTTCTACAAGTAGAGGGAGAGATCAGAAAAAGATAAAAGGATGAAAAAACAGTTTCAAAAGACCAGTTAAGAAATGTAACATTTAAATCCATTTTAGATCATCTGCAGTGGTGGGAGAAAATCAAGTCTATGTAAATAGCTAGTAATTTGTTTATTCTTGGAAAATTCCGGGCCTGTAATACAAAGTAAATAATGTGAACTCTTGAGGTTGGGTGTTCACAGCTGCCTCAGTAGGGGATGGGACGTCAAAAGTCCTCTTAAATCACATTATACATGAATCATTTGCAACTCAATCCTCATTGAGTGCAACATATTATTCCATTAAACTTTAGGCATATTTCCATATATGAATTGGCAATTTCTGGAAGTTAATACTTTTTCAACAGTTTATTTTGAAAGACTTTCAGTTCAGTTCAGTCACTCAGTCATGTCCGACTCTGCAACCCCATGAATCGCAGCACGCCAGGCCTCCCTGTCCATCACCAACTCCCAGAGTTCACTGAGACTCATGTCCATTGAGTCAGTGATGCCATCCAGCCATCTCATCCTCTGTCTTCCCCTTCTCCTCCTGCCCTCAATCTTTCCCAGCATCAGGGTCTTTTCAAATGAGTCAGCTCTTTGCATCAGGTGGCCAAAGTACTGCAGTTTCAGTTTCAGCATCAGTCCTTCCAATGAATATTCAGGACTGATCTCCTTTAGGGTACAGTGCTTGGATCTCCTTGCAGTCCAAGGGACTCTCAAGAGTCTTCTCCAACACCACAGTTCAAAAGCATCAATTCTTCAGCGCTCAGCTTTCTTCACAGTCCAACTCTCACATCCATATATGACTACAGGAAAAACCATAGCCTTGACTAGCCAGACCTTTGCTGGCAAAGTAATGTCTCTGCTTTTGAATATGCTGTCTAGGTTGGACATAACTTTTCTTCCAAGGAGTAAGCATCTTTTAATTTCATGGCTGCAGTCACCATCTGCAGTGATTTTGCAGCCCAAAAAAATAAAGGCTGACACTGTTTCCCCATCTATTTCCCATGAAGTGATGGGACTGGATGCCATGATCTTCGTTTTCTGAATGTTGAGCTTTAAGTCAACTTTTTCACTCTCCTCTTTCAGTTTCATCAAGAGGCTTTGGAGTTCCTCTTCACTTTCTGCCATAAGGATCGTGTCATACTTCATCTCCACAAATAATTCAGTGTTTTTTGAAGGCTCTAGCTATCCCACCATCACCCTCAGGATTCATTCTTAATTCATTAAAAAATAAGTGTTTGCTTTTTATGAACACCAATCTAGGCTCAGCTGCTTTCAAGTGTAAACTTCTGCCCTCGAGGAGCTTACATTCTAATGGGAGAGACAGTCAATATTCAAATGGATCAATAAATCTCAATACAATGAAAGACATTGAAAATAATTTAGAAGATATGTAAAGCAGGAGAGAGGGAAAAGGGTGTTGGAGTGACATTTTATAAAAGCAAGTGTGGAGAAAGGATACACTGAGTCAGGAATGTTCATGCAACGATGTGAGTGAGGGAAGGAAGGAGACGTGGGTGTCTCTAGGTTTCAGGTAGAGGAAGCAGCAAGGTGAGGCCTTGAGCTAGGAAAGGGTCAGGCGTATTTGAGGCACAGCAGGAAGGCCAGGGTGGCTGCAGGTGGTGGGAGAAGTAGAAAAGGCGAGGTCAGAGAGGAAGCCAGCCACACTCTGCAGAGCCTGTGGGCCATCTAAGGAGATGGGCTGCACGCTGACGAGAAGGGTGTGAGCGGGCACATGACGATCCCAGGTTTCTAAGGGTCCATCTGGCTGCCGGCTGGTGGTAGGCCTGTAGAAGCATACGAGTGGACGAGGGACGCCATATGCATATGGTGGGACATACATGTGTAGAGGCGTTGATGGACATCAGACAGTGGCATTTCCCAGGGGGGAGATGACGATGGTGCTGACCAAGGAAAGAGCCATGAAGACGCTAAGGATGGTCAGATGCAAGGAAGGTTTCTACACAGAGCCAATAGGATGCTCAGGAAATACATACCATAAACACAGAGTGATACCACTTCATACCCACTAAGATGGCTCTAATCAAAAACAATAACAAGTACTGATGAGGATGTACAGAAAATGGAACCCTCAACACAGGTTTGTTGTAAAGTGGTGCCTGCAGCCACCAGGAGCTTGGAGAAATAGGGAATAGAATGAATGCTAATGAGAATGGGGTTCTTTTGGAGATGAAAATGTTCTGAAATCAGGTGGTTATGACCAATGCACAACTTTGTGAATATACCCAAAACCACTTAACTGTATGCTTTTAAAGAGTGCACTTCATGGTCTGTGAATTCATACTGCCACAAAGCTGTTACTTAAAAAAAAAAAAAAAAAAAAAAAAGCCAATAGGATTTGCCCCCACAGTGCATGTGGCTTTAAGAAAAAGAAGGAGGTCAGGAATGACTCCAAGATTTGGGGGCTGAGCAAATGGGAGAATGGTGGTAAAATGAGGGAGATTAGAGGAAGAACAGGTTTATGATGGCTGGAAATCAGGAGTGCAATTTTGACTTTGCTGGGTTTGAGTTACCTATCAATACATCCAAGGGGATGTGTTCCAAGGGAAGATGTCCAATTAGGTAGTAGATATAAGAGCTTGAGTTCAAGAAAGAATTTGGAGCTAGATATCTGGGAATCACAGATAACCCTTACTTTGCAGTTTACAACCTGCTGAGGCCCTTTCCCCCACAGACTACCACAAAACCTGGGTAAAATGAATTATAAAAGAATAAAGAGGCAGATAAAAATGATTCGAAGTTTTTAATCAGGATCTAGTGCTCAGTCTACTAATCCATTCTTCTTACCCTCTTCAAGAACATGGTTTAATTTTTAACAAGAGTTTTTTATGTTTTGAGGCTTTTTTTCCTTGATAGTTACATTTCTTGGAGCAAAAATGAAACCCTAAATCATAAAAGAAAATACAAAATCTTACAGGTTGCTCTTCTGGAAGAAAGTTGTTGGTATCCTGGGAATTTATTTAAAGCAATCTATTTTAAACACTTAAAAAGTTTTAAGAGTTTTCAAAAATCCATTTTGTTCTTATAGTGAAAGAACTTATATTTGTAATGTTCCCAAGCCTTACAGAGAAGGTGACTAGCCAGGTCTCTACCACATTTTTCTGTCTTTGCCTGAAAACCGAAGTCACTACATCTTTACCTCAATATCCAAGTCAACCTTTAAGACAACCATTAGGCCTGGAAACTCAGCCCAGCCATCAGTGGAGCTCTCCAGTGGGCCAGGATTCCAAGGGCTAGGATGAATCCCAGAGATGCACACCCTCACCCCTGCCTCAGAGTTTGTTCCCAGCACACAAATTCCTAACCTGCTTTCAACCCCAGATCACCTGGATGGTGTCTCAGAATTATATTCAGCACCAAAGTCTTAAAGCATCATTTCACACCTAATCTGCTTTAATCCTGAGAGATATTATTACTTCCACAGTCACACAGATAAGGCTAGAAGTGTGCGTGAATGTGTACAGAGAGTAAAATCAATGCTAACTAAATTGCCAAAGGAGGAAAACCAGCCAAACATGCTATAGAAACCCAAAGTGGGGCGGGGAGGGGGGGAGGTGCGGGGGGGAATGGCAAGAGGGAAGGGAAAAGAAACAGAAATCCAATTTTTTTTTTTAAATGTGGCAAGAGAGAAGGAAAAAGAAAGCGTATCTTGAATTTTCCTTCTTACAAGTGAACTTGAAGTCTGATTCTGAAGTCTGATTCAGTAATACTTCCCTTTCTTTGGGATTGGAATGAAAACTGACCTTTTCCAGTCCTGTGGCCACTGCCGAGCTTTCCAAATTTGCTGACATATTGAGTGTGGCACTTTCACAGCATCATCTTTCAGGATTTGAAATAGCTCAACTGGAATTCCATCACCTCCACTAGCTTTGTTCGTAGTGATGCTTTCTAAGGCCCACTTGACTTCACATTCCAGGATGTCTGGCTCCAGGTGAGTGATCACACCATCGTGATTATCTGGGTTGTGAAGATCTTTTTTGTATAGTTCTGTATATTCTTGGCACCTCTTCTTAATATCTTCTGCTTCTGTTAAGTCCATACCATTTCTGTCCTTTATCGAGCCCATCTTTGCATGAAATGTTCCCTTGGTATCTCTAATTTTCTTGAAGAAATCTCTAATCTTTCCCATTCTGTTGTTTTCCTCTATTTCTTTGCATTGATCGCTGAGGAAGGCTTTCTTATCTCTCCTTGCTATTCTTTGGAACTCTGCATTCAGATGCTTATATCTTTCCTTTTCTCCTTTGCTTTTCACTTCTCTTCTTTTCACAGCTATTTGTAAGGCCTCCTCAGATAGCCATTTTGCTTTTTTGCATTTCTTTTCCATGGGGATGGTCTTGATCCCTGTCTCCTGTACAGTATCACGAACCTCCATCCGTAGTTCATCCTCTGTCTATCAGGTCTAGTCCTTTAGTAAAGTAATGCTCAAAATTCTCCAAGCCAGGCTTCAGCAATACGTGAACCATGAACTTCCAGATGTTCAAGCTGGTTTTAGAAAAGGCAGAGGAACCAGAGATCAAATTGCCAACATCTGCTGGATCATCGAAAAAGCAAGAGAGTTCCAGAAAAACATCTATTTATGCTTTATTGACTATGCCAAAGCCTTTGACTGTGTGGATCACAATAAACTGTGGAAAATTCTGAAAGAGATGGGAATCCCAGACCACCTGACCTGCCTCTTGAGAAACCTGTATGCAGGTCAGGAAGCAACAGTGAGAACTGGACGTGGAACAACAGACTGGTTCCAAATAGGAAAAGGAGTACGTCAAGGCTGTATATTGTCACCCTGCTTATTTAATTTATATGCAGAGTACATCATGAGAAACGCTGGGCTGGAAGAAGCACAAGCTGAAATCAAGACTCCCGGGAGAAATATCAATAACCTCAGATATGCAGATGATACCACCTTTATGGCAGAAAGTGAAGAGGAACTAAAAAGCCTCTTGATGAAAGTGAAAGTGGAAAGTGAAAAAGTTGGCTTAAAGCTCAACATTCAGAAAACGAAGATCATGGCATCCAGTCCCACCACTTCATGGGAAATAGATGGGGAAACAGTGGAAACAGTGTCAGACTTTAATTTTTGGAGCTCCAAAATCACTGCAGATGGTGACTGCAGCCATGAAATTAAAAGATGCTTACTCCTTGGAAGAAAAGTTATGACCAACCTAGATAGCATATTCAAAAGCAGAGACATTACTTTGCCAACAAAGGTTCGTCTAGTCAAGGCTATGGTTTTTCCAGTGGTCATGTATGGATGTGAGAGTTGGACTGTGAAGAAGGCTGAGCGCCAAAGAATTGATGCTTTTGAACTGTGGTGTTGGAGAAGACTCTTGAGAGTCCCTTGGACTGCAAGGAGATCCAACCAGTCCATTCTGAAGGAGATCAGCCCTTGGATTTCTTTGGAAGGAATGATGCTAAAGCTGAAACTCCAGTACTTTGGCTACTTCATGAGAAGAGTTGACTCATTGGAAAAGACCCTGATGCTGGGAGGGATCGGGGGCAGGAGGAGAAGGGGACCACAGAGGATGAGATGGTTGGATGGTATCACCGACTCGATGGACATGAATTTGAGTAAACTCCAG
Source organism: Bubalus bubalis (assembly GCF_019923935.1). Classification (NCBI taxonomy): domain Eukaryota; kingdom Metazoa; phylum Chordata; class Mammalia; order Artiodactyla; family Bovidae; genus Bubalus; species Bubalus bubalis. Next base: position 79,431,177 of record NC_059172.1, on the reverse strand, counting down.
GAGTTGGTGATGGACAGAGAGGCCTGGCGTGCTGCGATTCATGGGGTCACAAAGAGTCGGACACAACTGAGCAACTGAACTGAACTGAACTGAATACTTCCCTGGTGGCTCAGACAGGAAAGAATCTGCCTGAAATGGGGGAGACTGGGTTTGATCCCTGGGTTGGGAAGATCCCCTGGAGGAGAACACTGCAATTCATTCCAGTACTCTTGCCTGGAGAATCCCACGGACAGAGGAGCCTGGCTGGCTACAGTCATGGGGTGGCAAAGGGTCAGACATGGCTGAGCATAACAGCAGCAATACTCTAAAGTGGTTAAGCTTAACTATCAGGATTCCCACTTTCCTTGAACACAACACCATAACCAATCTCTCTCTCAGTACCTCCCCGCAGTATCTCTGTCTCTTTTCCCAGATTCCAGATCAAATTTAGTTTGAAAGCCTGAAACCTAGATACGTTATGTGCATGTGAATGGAAGTTTCACTACAGTAGAAGCAGGCTTCAAACTACTACAGAAAGTAAAGGCTTTTCCGGAAAGCACATCACATGAAAAACTCTAGCAACATGATTCTAGAGTCTTGCAATACTTCTCTCTGTCCTCAGCACATCACCCCAAGGCTCTGTCTTTATTGCTATGGAAAGAGGGTGGGGAATGATTTGTGAATCACTTTTTTCATTAACTCAGGATGTTTATTTATTCACTTATAAGAAAAAGAGACACCCTTCTATAAATCACTGTAGTACTTATACCTGAACAAACATCTCAAGCAGCAAAATACAAAGAAACTACAATGGACTAAAAATAACTGTGTGCATGCCCACTTGGGGCAAGTTATGAACAGTAAGATTCAAAAAGGCCAAACCCTAACTGCCATTTCTGAGGTGCTAAGAGCAAAAGTGAAGTACTTAAGCATGATCCCTGCTCACAGCACCACCAAGGGGGTGGGCAGACCACCTAAGCCTCCCCTCTGGCCCGACCGTGGATCTGCCCTTACCCTCACCCTACTTGAGGGACCAGCTTGCCCCCACTCAGAGAGGGAGCAAGGGAACCCGTTACTTGTTTTCACTCCTGCATGCTGAGTCCTAATAAATCCTTGTCTGAATTTCTCATCAATTTCTATTGACTAAAGAGTGCAAGAACCCAGGTCGGTAACACCATGTATATCATGAATTATTGGTCTCAGATGAGTTCACCTAGCAATCTCTGGAGATATCTCCTATTACTACCAACACGGATGGCAAAGCCAGTACACCTTTATTTCCCTTTCCAGATCCCATGGGCCACTCATGCCTGGACTCCACTCCATCCAAAACAGAGCTCCTGATGGGAAAGCTGCTGCCAGCTTCCCTGATTTCTCCCAGCAGTGTTTTGTAGTTGTGAGTGTTCTGGTGTTGCATGTATTCTATTAAATTTATATATAAATATTTCATCCTGCTGCAAATGGCATTCTTTTTTATTCCAGTTTCCAATTATTCTTTCTGAGTATATAGAAATACAGCTGATTTTGGTGTATGAATTTTGGATTCTGTGACACTGCTTAATTTATTTATTACAACTTTCAAGAGGTCTATGCTGCTGCACATTGTGAGAAAAAGAAGACATAAGAATGGGAAGACTATTACTGCCTTTTAAATATATTATGCATTTATTTTTTAAAAATTATATAAGTGCTTATTTACCTCTGAAAAAATCAGAACAGTCCTTCTTTAAGACATTATAATCTAATTTATTAATACCCTGCCATAGCAATACCTTCCAGAAGTTGCAAAACATTTTCCATTTTCACAATTATAGGATAGAACCTGTTTCAGTTACAGACACTAACACAGAGAGATGCATAAGCACATAGAGAGCTTATGGCTTCAGTCTCACACTTCAGCTGAGTCAAGAATAAAACAGAAAAAAAAAAAATCGAACTCGTCTAGATCTTACAGCATTATCCTCCTTCCCAATGGCCTCAAAATTCTGAATAAATGTGAGCTCACAAATAGATAAACAGAAAAACAAACAAAAAAGACCAATCAGTTTCTCTGCTGTTTCTCACCAAACTGAGAATTCGTATCCGTTATCTAGAAAGATCATCAAATGGTTGTGCTATAAAAGCAAATTTCCCAAAACCAAAATTGATGCAACCAACTGACAATACGCTCTTCAGTTCAGTTCAGTTCAGTCCCTCAGTCACGTCCGACTCCTTGTGACCCCACGGGCTGCAGCACAGCAGCCTTCCCTGTCCATCAGCAAATACCGGAGCCTGATCAAACTCATGTCCATCGAGTCAGTGATGCCATCCAACCATCTCATCTCATCCTCTGTCATCCCCTTCTCCTCCCACCTTCAATCTTTCCCAGCATCAGAGACTTTTCCAATGAGCCCATTCTTCACATCAGGTGGCCAAAGTGTTGGGGTTTCAGCTTCAACAGCAATCCTTCCAATGAATATTCAGGACTGATTTCCTTTAGGATTGACTGGTTTGATCTCTTTGCAATCCAAGGAACTCCCAAGAGTCTTCTCCAACATCATAGTTCAAAAGCATCAGTTCTTTGGTGCACAGCTTTCTTTATGGTCCAACTCTCACATCCATACGTGACTACTGGAAAACGTATAGCTTTGAATAGATGGACCTTTGCTGGCAAAGTAATGTCTCTGCTTATGCTGTCTAGGTTGGTCATAGCTTTTCTTCTAAGGAGCAGGCATCTCTTAATTTCATGGCTGCAGTCACCATGTGCAGTGATTTTGGAGCCCAAGAAAATAAAGTCTGTCACTGTTTCCATTGTTTCCCCATCTATTTGCCATGAAGTGATGAGACCAGATGCCATGATCGTAGTTTTCTGAATGCTGAGTTTTAAGCCAGCTTTTTCACTCTCCTCTCTCACTTTCATCAAGAGGCTGTTTAGTTCCTCTTTGCTTTCTGTCATAACGGTGGTGTCATCTGCATATCTGAGGTTATTAATATTTCTCCTGGCAATCTTGATTCCAGCTTGTGCTTCATCCAGCCCAGCATTTCTCATGATGTCCTCTGCATATAAGTTAAATAAGCAGGGTGACAATATAAAGACTTAATGGAATCCTTTTCCGGTTTGGAACCAGTCTGTTGTTCCACGTCCAGTTCTAATTGTTGTTTCTTGACCTGCATACAGATTTCTCAGGAGGCAGGTAAGGGAGTCTGGTATTTCCATCTCTTTAAGAATTTTCCATAGTTTGTTGTGATCCACACAGCCAAAGGCTTTAGCATAGTCAATTCTTTCCAGAATTCTCTTGCTTTTTCTATGATTCAATGGATGTTGACAATTTTATCTCTGGTTCCTCTGCCTTTTCTAAATCCAGCTTGAATGCCTGGAAGTTCTTGGTTCATGTACTGTTGAAGCCTGGCTTGGAGAATTTTGAGTATTACTTTGCTAGTGTGTGAAATGAGTGTAATTGTATGGTAGTTTGAATATTCTTTGGCATTGACTTTCTTTGAGATTGAAATGAAAACTGACTTTTTCCAGACCTGTGGCCACTGCTGAGCTTTCCAAATTTGCTGGCATATTGAGTGCAGCACTTTCACAGCATCAGCTTTTAGGATGTGAAATAGCTCAGATGGAATTCCATCACCTCCACTAGCTTTGTTCTTAGTGCTGCTTCCTAAGGCCCACTTGACTTTGGACTCCAGGATATCTGGCTCTTGGCGAGTAATCACACCAAGGTGGTTATCTGGGTCATTGAGATCCTTTCTGTACAGTTCTTCTATGTATACTTGCCACCTCTCCTTAATATCTTCTACTTCTGTTAGCCCCATACCATTTCTGCCCTTTATTGTGCCCATCTCTGCATGAAATGTTCCCTCGGTATCTCTAATTTTCTTGAAGAGATCTCTAATCTTTCTCATTCTGTTGTTTTCCTCTATTACTTTGCACTGATAACTTAGGAAGGCTTTATTATCTCTCTTTGCTATTCTTTGGAACTCTGCATTCAGATAGATATCTTTCCTTTTCTCCTTTGCCTTTCACTTCTCTTCTTTTTTCAGCTATTTGTAAGGCCTCCCCAGACAACCATTTTGCCTCTTTGCATTTCTTTTTCGTGGGGATGAATTTGATCACCACCTCCTATACAGTGTCACAAACCTCTGTCCATAGCTCTTCAGGCACTCTGTCTATCTGATCTAATCCCTTAAATATATTTGTCACTTCCACTGTATTTTAAGGGATTTGATTTAGGTCATACCTGAATGGTCTAGTGGTTTTCCCTACTTTCTTCAATTTAAGTCTGAATTTGGCAATAAGGAGTTCATGATCTGAGCCACAGTCAGCTCCCAGTCTTGATTTTGCTGACTCTATAGAGCTTCTCCATCTTCAGCTGCAGAGTATAATCAATCTGATTTTGGTATTGACCATCTGGTGATGTCAATGTGTAGAGTCTTCTCTTGTGTTGTTGGAAGAGGGTGTTTGCTATGACCAGTGCATTCTCTTGGCAAAACTCTAACAGCCTTTGCCCTGCTTTGTTTGTACTCCAAGGCCAAATTTGCCTGTTACTTCAGGTTTCTCTTGACTTCCTACTTTTGCATTCCAGTCCCCTATAATGAAAAGGACATCCTTTTTTGGTGTTAGTTCTAGAAGGTCTTGTAGGTCTTCATAGAACCGTTCAACTTCAGCTTCTTCAGCGTTACTGGTTGGGGCATAGACTTGGGTTACTGTGATACTGAATGGTTTGCCTTGGAAATGCACAGAGATCATTCTGTCGTTTTTGAGATTACATCCAAGTACTGCATTTTGGACTCTTTTGTTGACTATGATGGCTATTCCATTTCTTCTAAGGGATTCTTGCCCACAGTAGTAGATCTAATGGTCATCTGAATTAAATTCACTCATTCTGGTCCATTTTAGTTCACTGATTCTAAAATGTCAACATTCACTCTTGCCATCTCCTGTTTGCCCACTTCCAATTTGCCTTGATTCATGGACCTAACACTCCAGGTTCCTATGCAATATTGTTCTTTACAGCCTAGGATTTTACTTCCATCTCTGGACAAATCCACAGCTGGGTGTTGTTTTGCTTTTTCTCAGCCTCTTCATTCTTTCAGGCACTATTTCTCCAGTCTTCTCCAGTAGCATATTGGGCACCTACCAAACTGGGGAGTTTATCTTGCAGTGTCCTATCATTTTGCCTTTTCATACTGTCCATGGAGTTCTCAAGGCAAGAATACTGAAGGGTTTGTCATTCTCTTCTGCAATGGACCACATTTTGTCAGAACTCTCCACCATGACCCGTGTGTCTTGGGTGGCCCTACATGGCATGCCTCATAGTTCCATTGATTTAGATAAAGCTATGATCCATGTCATCAATTTGATTAGTTTTCTGTGATTATGGTTTTTAATTCCATCTGCCCTCTGATGATAAGGATAAGAGGCTGTGGAAGCTTCCTGATGAGAAGGACTGGCTGTGGGGGAATCTGGGTCTTGCTCTCATTGGCAGGGCCATGCTCAGTAAATCTTTAATCCAATTTTCCGCTGATGGGTGAGGCTGTGTTCCCTCCCAGTAGTTTGGCCTGAGGCCAAATTCCTTCGAAAGGACTCATGCCAGAACACCCTGCAGCTCCCAGGACTGTTGTGTTCAGTGCCCCTGACCCCACTGCAGGCCGCTGTCAAACCAGGCTTCCATGGGAAACTTCTGGACACTCACAGGCAAGTCTGGCTCAGTCTCTTGTGGGGTCACTGCTCCTTTCTCCGTGGTCCTGGTGCGCGCAAGCTACCAGGATACCAGTCAATGTGTTATTGACTATGAGCAAATCAGAAAGGAAAATAAAACAGAAAATCAGTCAAGAGAGAAGAAAAACTACAGAAACAGGGTAACTAGAGCTTAAGTTCTACTGTTACTGGAATTCACCCTGGATTCCAAGAAGAGATGTGTCCAGGTTAAATAACCATTAGTGAACATTTCCAGAAGTGCGGTTTACTTGATACTAATACTTTGCTGACTAATACTTGATACTAATACTTTACTGACACAATGTGGTCCACTGAAGAAGGGAATGGCAAACCACTTCAGTATTCTTGCCTTGAGAACCCCATGAACAGCATGAAAAGGCAAAATGATACGATACTGAAAGAGGAACTCCCCGGGTCAGTAGGTGCCCAATATGCTACCAGAGATCAGTGGATAAATAATCCCAGAAAGAATGAAAGGATGGAGCCAAAGCAAAAACAACACCCAGTTGTGGATGTGACTGATAGTGATAGAAGCAAAGTCCGATGCTATAAAAAGCAATATTGCATAGGAACCTGGAATGTCAGGTCCATGAATCAAGGTAAATTGGAAGTGGTCAAACAGGAGATTGCAAGAGTGAACGTCGACATTCTAGGAATCAGCGAACTAAAATAGACTGGAATGGGTGCATTTAACTCAGATGACCATTATATCTACTACTGCAGGCAGGAATCCCTTAGAAGAAATGGAATAGCCATGATGGTCAACAAAAGAGTCTGAAATGCAGTACTTGGATGCAATCTCAAAAATGACAGAATGATCTCTGTTCGTTTCTAAGGCAAACCATTCAATATCACAGTAATCCAAGTCTATGCCCCAACCAGTAACGCTGAAGCAGCTGAAGTTGAACGGTTCTATGAAGACCTACAAGACCTTTTAGAACTAAAACCCAAAAAAGATGTCCTTTTCATTACAGGGGACTGGAATGCAAAAGTAGGAAGTCAAGAAACACCTGGAGTAACAGGCAAATTTGGCCTTGGAATACGGAATGAAGCATGGAAAAGACTAATAGAGTTTTGCCAAGAGAATGCACTGGTCATAGCAAACACCCTCTTCCAACAATACGAGAGAAGACTCTACACATGGACATCACCAGATGGTCAACATCAAAATCAGATTGATTATATTCTTTGCAGCCAAAGATGGAGAAGCTCTATAGAGTCAGCAAAAACAAGACTGGGAGCTGACTGTGGCTCAGATCATGAAATCCTTATTGCCAAATTCAGGCTTAAATTGAAGAAAGTAGGGAAAACCACTAGACTATTCACGTATGACCTAAATCAAATCCCTTACGATTATACAGTGGAAGTGAGAAATAGATTTAAGGGACTAGATCTGATAGACAGAGTCTGTGATGAACTATGGAATGAGGTTCGTGACATTGTACAGGAGACAGGGATTAAGATCATCCCCATGGAAAAGAAATGCAAAAAAGCAAAATGGCTGTCTGGGGAGGCCTTACAAATAGCTGTGAAAGGAAGAGAAGCGAAAAGCAAAGGAGAAAAGGAAAAATATAAACATCTGAATGCAGAGTTCCAAAGAATAGCAAGAAGGGATAAGAAAGCCTTCCTCAGCGATCAATGCAAAGAAATAGAGGGAAACAACAGAATGGGAAAGACTAGAGATCTCTTCAAGAAAATTAGAGATACCAAGGGAACCTTTCATGCAAAGATGGGCTCAATAAAGGACAGAAATGGTATGGACCTAACAGAAGCAGAAGATATTAAGAAGAGGTGGCAAGAATACACAGAAGAACTGTACAAAAAAGATCTTCACAACCAAGATAATCATGATGGTGTGATCACTCACCTAGAGCCAGACATCCTGGAATGTGAAGTCAAGTGGGCCTTAGAAAGCATCACTATGAACAAAGCTAGTGGAGGTAATGGAATTCCAGTTGAGCTATTTCAAATCCTGAAAGATGATGCTGTGAAAGTGCTGCACTCAATATGCCAGCAAATTTGGAAAGCTCGGCAGTGGCCACAGGACTGGAAAAGGTCAGTTTTCATTCCAATCCCAAAGAAAGGCAATGCCAAAGAATGCTTAAACTACCGCACAATTGCACTCATCTCACACACTCATAAAGTAATGCTCACAGTTCTCCAAGCCAGGCTTCAGCAATACGTGAACCATGAACTTCCAGATGTTCAAGCTGGTTTTAGAAAAGGCAGAGGAACCAGAGATCAAATTGCCAACATCTGCTGGATCATCGAAAAAGCAAAAGAGTTCCAGAAAAACATCTATTTCTGCTTTATTGACTATGCCAAAGCCCTTGCTGTGTGGATCACAATAAACTGTGGAAAATTCTGAAAGAGATAGGAATCCCAGACCACCTGACCTGCCTCTTGAGAAACCTATATGCAGGTCAGGAAGCAACAGTTAGAACTAGACATGGAACAACAGACTGGTTCCAAATAGGAAAAGGAATACGTCAAAGCTTTATATTGTCACCCTGCTTATTTGACTTATATGCAGAGTACATCATTAGATACGCTGGGCTGGAAGAAGCACAGGCTGGAATCAAGATTGCCGGGAGAAATATCAATAACCTCAGATACACAGATGACACCACCCTTATGGCAGAAAGTGAAGAGGAACTCAAAAGCCTCTTGATGAAAGTGAAAGTGAAGAGTGTAAAAGTTGGCTTAAAACTCAACATTCAGAAAACGAAGATCATGGCATCCGGTCCCACCACTTCATGGGAAATAGATGGGGAAACAGTGGAAACAGTGTCAGACTTTAATTTTTGGAGCTCCAAAATCACTGCAGATGGTGACTGCAGCCATGAAATTAAAAGATGCTTACTCCTTGGAAGGAAAGTTATGACCAACCTAGATAGCATATTCAAAAGCAGAGACATTACTTTGCCAACTAAGATCCGTCTAGTCAAGGCTATGGTTTTTCCAGTGGTCATGTATGGTTGTGAGAGTTGGACTGTGAAGAAAGCTGAGCACTGAAGAAGTTATGCTTTGGTCTGTGGTATTGGAGAAGACTCTTGAGAGTCCCTTGGACTGCAAGGAGATCCAACAAGTCCATTCTGAAGGAGATCAGCCCTGGGATTTCTTTGGAAGGAATGGTGCTAAAGCTGAAACTCCAGGACTTTGGCCACCTCATGCGAAGAGTTGACTCATTGGAAAAGACCCTGATGCTGGGAGGGATTGGGGGCAGGAGGAGAAGCAGACGACAGGACGAGATGGCTGAATGGCATCACCAACTCAATGGACATGAGTTTTAGTGAACTCCGGGAATTGGTGATGGACAGGGAGGCCTGGCGTGCTACGATTCAAGGAGTTGCAAAGAGTCGGACACGACTGAGCGACTAAACTGAACTGAATACTTTGCCAAGAGAGCCCATTCAGGTTTCTCAGTGGAAATTCCAAAAATGCTAAGCTATAATTTTCTAAAATGATGACTCTCAAACATAAAATAAACATATATCAAAGAATTTGTTTATTCAATTAATTAATGGGTGTACGAGTCAGAGATTTTGGAAAATATATATGTGCAATTAGGTACACTGAAATATTTTTGCTAATAAATGCAAAACTGATTAAAATTCTATAGGTCAATAAGATATAAATTTTACATTTCAAAGTTTTATCTCTATGAGACAATATGCCATCGACATTTTCATATATTATGAATTGATCAGTCTAGTGATAAGTGATAAGTCTAGTAATCATCTGTTACCATTCTTCTTCTTCTTCTTCTTGTTGAGTCACTAAGTCATATCGGACTCTTTTGCAATCCCAGGGACTGTAGCCCGCCAGGCTCTTCTGTCCATGGGATCTCCCAGGCAAGAATAATGGAGTGTATTGCCATTTCCTTCTCCAGGAGGTCTTCCTGACCCAGGGATCAAACCTGAGTCTCCTGAGTCAGCCAGCGGATACTTTATCCCTGAATCACCTGGGAGGCCTTGTCACCATTCAAAGTTATTAAAATATTATCAGATATTGCACTGTACGTTATATCCCCATGACACTTGTGTGTGCGTGTGTGCACCTGCATGCTGTTTTATCCAACTCTTTGCAAACCTAGAGACTATAGCTCACCAGGCTCCTCCGTGTAGGAAATTTTCCAAGCAAGAATACTGGAGTGGGTTTCCGTTTCCTACTCCAGGTGATCCTTCTGACCCAGGGATCAAAACTGCATCTCTTGCATATCCTGCATTAGCAGGCACCACTGGGAAGCCCAGTTATTTTATAACTGGAAGATTTGTACCTCTTAATCCCCTTCACCTATTTGGTTCAACCCCTACTTCACCGGTTTTTGTTCTGTTTCTATGAGACTGTTTTTGTTTTGTTTGTTCATTTGTTTTTAGAGTGTTTGCATCTCTATGGGTGAGACTGTTTGCATTACTGTGGACTAGAAAAACTTAGATTGCTATCCGTTTTCTACAACTTAGTTTCTATCTCTACAGAATTATAGAATATACTTGTCAATCAGACCAGACAGTGAAATAGTAAAATATAATCAAATAATCCCTGGATGATCAGCTAGACAGCACTCATGACCACTCTGCTGAAAGAGCATTCAATGCTCTCTTTTTTCTCCATTTCTAAGTCTCATAATTTTTCTTGAAATTTGCAATAAGTAACCAAAATTAGTTTCTAATATCAATTTATTCAGTGCTATATAATTAATTCTTTTATATAATTAATTCTTTGTTCAGTTTTCATGCACTTTTTGAGTCTGCTTTCATATACCATCTGGACAAGAAAGACTGCACAGGTACATTATAAGCATTCAATTAGGGTTAGCTATAATTTGAAAGTTAATTCTAATATTAGTTCTTAATATGGTGTAATTCTGAGCTTACTTTTTTCTTTTTGAATTTTTGTAAATAAAGTCAATATAAATAAAGTTAAAACTAAATAAAAGATACTCATCTAAGTCAGAACAGTGCTCTCTCCTTCCATTTTGCTAGACACTATTCTTCAGAAAGTTGGTTACTGGATAGAGCTACTGAGAGATGGAATATTTGAGAAAGGACACTTCCTGGAGCGGGACTTTTGAAGACGTGATGTGGCCTCTGGAAGTTCACTGAGCACCCAGAGGAGTGTTTGGCATCTGCTCCTTCAGAGCTGGGAAAATGCAAGCGGGTTCAGAGCCTCTAGGCAAGAACTAGCAGTTATCCCTTTGTCTGTATTTACCCAAAAGCCGCCTTCCAAGCCACACCTGACAGGTAATTGGTGATATGTCTATTACTGAAGCAGTATGATGTCAAAATAATTGGCTGAGTAAGAATTTTTCCACCCAGTATTTTGGGGCACAACCAACTTTATCAAAAGCATAAGAAGCCCTTGAGTTTTTACCCTCGAAGTTTCAGGTTTTTGCAAATACAGAATGTCTGAGGACATGGGTTAATTATTTTGCTAAAGGACAAACTGGTTGCAGTTCCCTGGTCTGGATGCTGTACATGAGAGAGGCATTTGAGCAGTAGACCCTGCAGCCACTGGGCCTCTGCATTAAAACAGGACTTACCATCAATTTCTTCACCAGCGTCAAGGTTCTACTGGGTTTTTTAACCTCTTATCATACGTTCTAAACTCCAGGGAGCAGGAAAATACAAACACATAACAACATTTTCCTTACCATCAAAGAACATTTATTTTCATTAGATCGATAAGGTGGGGTTAATATGATGGCCACCAACACCTGAGATAATAGGGCTAGAAGCTAAAGTTCTCTAAGGAAATCCCAAAAAGTCAAGGGGCCTGTGAGTACTTATGGAGAAGTGAGGTTTTTGAATCCCATCCTGAAAAAAATAATGAATTGGGGCAGATGGGAAAGGAAGGGAGGAGATTCCAGAAAAAGGGGAAGTTAGGATAGGAAGATCGTACCTGTTAAATGAACTAATTTAGCATGTGTACAGTATTGAGGAGAGAAAAAACATGCCTTTGATGGCAGAATTAGATTGAGTAAAAAGCAAAATTTATCATAGGAGGAAAGAGGAAAATAGCGTGGAGAGACTTCATATTATGCCAGACATATTTACATCATTATCCCATATAATTTAAAAAAATAAAAATCTTTTTGAGGCTTCCCTGGTGATACAGTGGTTAAGAATTGCCAGCCAACGCAGGGGACATGGGTTCAATCCCTGGCTCAGGAAGATTCCACGTGCCCCAGAGCAGCTAAGCCCGTGCCTGCACCCACTGGAGCCTGTGCACGTAGAGCCGGTGCTCTGCAACAACAGAACCGCCATGAGGAGTAGCCACCGCCGCGAGAAGCCTGAGCGCCAAAACAAGGAGCAGCCCCGCTCTCCGCGACCAGAGAAAACCGGGGGGGAGCCACAAAGACCCGGTGCCACTAGATACAAATAAGTCAATCAGTCTGTTTTGAAAAAAATAAATCTTTATGAAGAAAAGATCACTATTGGCCCCATTTTACAGATGACTATACAAATGAGACTCAAGGAGTAAAGTAACTTTCCCAGTTGGGATTCACACCCAAGTGTTCTGACTCTCAACTCTTCTGACAATAGTCAGTACTTTTTCTAATTACACCTCATGGGGAACCAAGACTTGAGCTAGTCCCCAAAGCAGGTAAGTATTTGAAATACTAGTTATTAAACTACTGAGAGGCAGAAACCCATTGCCCAGCATCTGGAGTGAAAAAATAAAGTGAAAGTGTCAGTTGCTCAGTCATGTTCATTCTTTCAGCCCCATGGACTGTAACCTACCAGGCTCCTCTGTCCACAGAGTTCTCCAGGCAAGAATACTGGAGTGGGTAGCCATTCCCATCTCCAGGGGATCTTCATGACCCACGATTGAACCCAGGTTTCCAGCATTGCAGGCAGATTCTTTATCATCTGAGCCACCAGGAAAGCCCAGCAAGTATTCATTAGATGAGTGAATAAATTCATAAATATTTAAGCAGAGAAAACATTCTGGGAAAAGAAATGGTTTTAATGGATAATAAGAAGAAATTATTTAACTTTTATAAGAATTATGAGAAATTCAGCTGTTATACTGGGCTTAGGTTAAGATCCTAAAGGTCAAGCTGAAGAACTATATTTTACTCAGTAAAAAATGCAAGTTGCAAAACTGAATTTTTTTAATGGAGCTACTCCTCCTTAGTATAGTGGTGAATATCCCTGCTTGTCACACAGGAGACCAGGGTTTGATTCCCTGACGGGGAGCAGTACTGAGCATTTGGGCTTTCCAGGTGGAGCTAATGGTTAAGGCCCCACTTTCCAATGCAGGAGCCGCAGGAGATGCAGGTTCCATCCCTGGGTTGGGAAGATCCCCTGGAGGAGGGCCTTGCAACCCACTCCCATATTCTTGCCTGGAGAATCCCATGGACCGAGGAGCCTGACAGGCTACAGTGCATAGAGTCGCAAAGAGTCAGACACAAATGAAGTGACTCAGCAGCAGCAGAGAGAAAAGGGGGTATTTTTAATAATGGGTATTAGTTCACAACTTCAAGAGTTCCCTTGGGTGAAATTTGAAACTGGCTCCCACATGTGTAAAGCAAGGAGAGACTGGAGAAAGCAGATCACTCCAGATGGGTAGGTGGCAGGTATGATAAGCGAGGGAGCCAACATACAAGACTTGTCTTGGGCGACCTCAAGGGGAGTAAATCTCTGCCCCGCCCCCAGAGTCTTGTTTATACAGAGGTCTTAACCAGGTTCAGTCACCATCAGACATGATCTCAACAGCACACACTCTCTTAAGCTGCGCCCTGAAAATGACTCCTGCTGTGGGAAGGGTGGGCAAAACATGCCTTCCGGGGCAGCGGGGAGGGAAAAGCCTCTGGTTGCCCAGGTCCAGCCAGGAGGTTGTGGGGACAGAGCACACTGGCCAAAATGGACTGTTCAGACACTCTCGTCCCACGTTTTGTAAATAATGACTGTGTAACAGCTGAGACCATTTTTTAAATTAATTAATTTATTTATTTTAATTGGAGTCTAATAACAATATTATAGTGGTTTTTGCCATACATTGACATGAATCAGCCATGGGTGTACCTGTGTCCCCCCATCCTGAACCCCCCTCCCACCTCCCTCCCCATCCCATCCCTCAAGGTCATCCCAGTGCACCAGCCCCGAGTACCCGGTCTCATGAGTGGAACCTGGACTGGTGATCTGTTTCATATATGGTAATATACATGTTTCAATGCTATTCTCTCAAATCATCCCACCCTCACCTTCTCCCACAGAGTCCAAAAGACTGTTCTATACATCTATGTCTCTTTTGCCATCTCACATATAGGGTCATCATTACCGTCTTTCTAAATTTCATATATATGCGTTAGTATACTGTATTGGTGTTTTTCTTTCTGACCTGCTTCACTCTGTATAATAGGCTCCAGTTTCCTCCACTTCATCAGAACTGATTCAAATGCATTCTTTTTAATGGCTGAGTAATAGTCCATTGTGTATATGTACCACAGCTTTCTTATCCATTCGTCTGCCGAGGGACATCTAGGTTGCTTTCATGTCTTGACCCTTGTAAACAGTACAGCTGAGATCACGTACAGCACTGCGCATGCGCCTCACAAAGCGCTGGCATAGTCTCGGGTTGTGTGCGGTGCGCATATGTGAGCTCCACTCAGAAGGCGGTGGCAATTACTGCTGCGTCACGGCTGTGTCCATGGGGTCAACCTGCAGAGGGGAGAATATAGCATGTCTGCTGCTACGGCTGCTGCGTCAGACAGTCGAGAAGAAACGCATCTGCAGATCCGACCGCTGCCCGAGTTTGCTTCCAGCCTCTTAGCTTGCACCTTGCCTTACCCTGGGTTCAGCAAACAGTGCAGACAGTGTGAACAGCAAGACAACTGGTGTCATGAACACAATCAGTGATACAGTTGACGTAGTTGGCAGGATGCACAGCAATCCAAGGGTCAGCGGGCAGTCCTGTCCTCACAGGGCCTCCTCCAACAGTGGTTTAAACAAAGTTGCCATTACATTGACTGAGAGGAACAATTCTTTATGCACCTTATATCAACATCACAGACTTTTATGTCTATAGAAGAAGGACAAGGAGGAAAAGAAAAAAAAGGAGGAGGAGGAAGAGGAGAAAAAGGACGATGGGAAAAGGAGAAGGGTGGGAGAAAAAGAGGAAGAGAAGCAGCAGCATGAGACGAGCCACTTGCTTCTCTTTGGAAGACGTTATTACAGACATACTCGACGGACATAAAATCACTCTGAGAAATTGCTTATAAAAATGTATAAATGCTTACTGTCAGGTTCTATAGAAGTTCTGCAGGTATGTCTTCACAGACTGGTAGCAAGCAGATCGTAGACAGACACTGCCCTGTGAACCACATTCTGAATAGCCCTGGTCCATGGGATGGAGCCATTCAAAATGATGTGCCTTAAATTCAAATTTCTTATCATATCAACAGTGTTGTTCAGCAAGTTTTCAAATTCAAAGTCAACTGTAAAGTATTTCATGTTAATATATATGTTTATATTTATGAGATATCTGAAAATAGATCACAGCAGAGATATAAAGGAAGAAGGGAGGGAAGTAAGAAGAGAGGAAGAAGAATGAGCTGACAGTTTTATGATTGCACCAAAATGTATATCAATAAGGCTTTATTCATAAAACATTACAACCAAATGTGACAATCCTGCTGAGGAGTGAATAAGAGAATTTTGAATGTAATTTCACCAAGTGAGCATTTGATGAGTGTTTAGTTCTTACACAAGTAATAATGTCCTCAACAGTGAAAATTGTCAAGCATTTCAATGTGACATTTGTCACACCCAGAAACCCTCCTAGTGGCTGGCCTAGCATCATGGGACTTACTCTTGTCTATTCAAGGATGTCAACCAATTCTGAGTCATTTCCAAGTCAGCCCAAGATGTAATTACTCCTCTAATAACAGAGCTCAAATTCCAAAATATGACCATGCGACTAATTTAACCATGGAGTGCAAAGATCGTCAAGCCAATAAGGCTCAGGAATTTAAGTACCAAACAACACCAAATTGAAGTCGCTCAATCGTGTCCGACTCTTAGTGACCCAACGGACTGCAGCCCACCAGGCTCCTGCATCCATGGGATTCTCCAGGCAAGAGTACTGGAGTGGATTGCCGTTGCACCAAACCACAACATTATTAATCAAATATAAAACAGTCCTCAAGTTATACTTGGGTTGAATTTCAAAACTTTGTAAGTTGGCTCTTTAGAGCTCAGAGCATATTTTCCATGATGGTGACCTTTTAAACTAACAAAAGATTGTAACTTTGAATAGAATTGTTGAGATAATTGATGCATATGTTCAGCTTTGATATATACGCAAAAAGTTGTCTTCAAGAGTGCATGCATCTTTGAAGGATTGTCCTAATATACACTTCAGTCAACAGTGTGTGCATTCCAGTGAATGATCCTTTTTATTGAGCATTTACTATGTACCAGACACCATGTAAGTGCTTTACATGTGTTGTTTTATTTAATCTTCACAACTCAATGAGGTGGGTATTTCTGTTTCTCTATTTCTGGGTTAAGTGAACTAGCCCTAGTCCTAGAGGCAGAGATACGACTGGAATCCATGTCCAATGCTTTGAGCCACTAAGCCTTCCCTGAGAAAGATTCAGTACATCCAGAGCAAACACATCTGAAAAGTACCCCTCAGTGCAGTAAAGGAAGAGCTGCATTTGGTCCTGTGAGTCAGCCACCCATCAGCTCTGCATGGGGATACACGGAGAGCTGATGGGAATAGAAACAAGCCTCCCAGATGCAATTAGTGTAAGAAGATGATTTGGAGATTTGGAAGGAGGGGAAGGATGGCTTAGACAAGACTGGGAGATGGACAACACCCAAGTGAGGTCAAGAGCTCTGCCTGGGATCGCTCTGCCCTCTGCACTTGCAGCCTCCAGCATCTGTCACTTCCTGAGCAATGAGTCGCCTGACTTTCTGGAACTTTCCTAGAATAATAATACAGAATAATACAGACTCCAGGGCTCTGAATGAAAGAGTGATTTTCACACACATTTCACCTTTCCCAGGGAAGAAAATTTCTGTTATCTCTTCCTGGAACTCCACCCTTTGTTCTTGCTTCTGTTTGTTTTTTCTATTTCTTCCTCATTCCCCTGCTGCGGGCCTATCCTCCCACTCTGATGGGAATTCCTCTGAGAAAGCCGGCAGCCTCTTTGATGAGCTGAGCCCTAAAAACATCAGGTAAACCCTGGGAAGGGTGCTCTGAGGCTCTGGCTGTCTGACCACCTTCCCACAACCCGCAAGTGGAGTATGTCTGCGCATAGATCATCGGTTTTCCCCTCTTGAAACTCTTGGATGCCCTTCAGGGAGGGAAAAACCCTGGGAGACTCAGTCTGCTTCTTTGAGGGCCAAGTTGGCCTGGCCTTACCCTCTGGGTGGACACAATCCTGAGTCAGCCTACAGTACTGATTTTAGCTCCAAATTTCCACCCTCAAGGTCACCCTTTCTGCACTGACTCTCAAGTTATCACCAAGCAGATCCTCTGAGACTTTCCATGCTAGGGGGATGCTTGCTTTCTCTCTCATCTCTTACTTGTTCCATTGTCTTTGCTCAAGCTCCTCCTCATCATCACGGTCATCTGTGCCTTGTCATCCCTCCTAGGCCTTTTGTCCCCTGCATCATGGGCACAGCCCCTCTTCCCCTTGTTCCAGCTCATCACAATCACAGGGCTGTGAGGGGCAGATTTATTGCAGGTTTAAGGAGAAAATTAGAACACAGGAGTCTCTCAACACTGTCTTAAAACATTTTCCAACCGTGTGTGTGTGTGTACATGTTAAGTCATGTCTGACTCTTTTTGCAACCCCTTAGACTGTAGCTGGGAAATATTGAAGGCAGGAGGAGAAAGGGATGACAGAGGATGAGATGGTTGGATGGCATCACTGACTCAATGGACATGAGTTTGAGCAAGCTCTGGGAGATTGTGAAGGACAGGGAAACCTGGGGTCCTGCAGTTCATGGGGTTGCAAAGAGTCAGACACAACAGAGCAACTGAACACCATGACTGTAACCCACCAGTGTTTTCGCCATGGGATTTTCCAGGCAAGGATATTGGAGTGAGTTGCCATTTCCTTCTCCAGGGGATCTTCCTGATCCAGGGATTTAACCCATGTCTCCTCATTGGCAGGCAGATTGTTGACCACTGAGCCACCAGAAGAAGCTCCTTCCCTTCCCAAACCATGTCAGCCCAGTATCCTTTCCTGCCTCTTTCTCTCCTCAGGCCCTAATCCCCCCCATCTGTGGGGCTCTTCTCTCTCCCCTTGCCTGTACTTTCCTTTCCACTTCCCCAAATTTAGAGGCCCTTGAACACTTCCTTGGAAACACCAGGAAAAAATAGGAAATTCCTATTACTTTAATGTTGCTGTTGTTCTTTTTGTTCAGTCACTCAATCATGTCCAACTCTTTGCGACCCCATGAACTGCAGCACACCAGGCTTCCCTGTCCATCACCATCTCCTGGAGCTTGCTCTGACCAATGTCCATTGAGTCAATGATTCCATCCAACCATTTCATCCTCTGTTGTCCCCTTCTCCTCCCGCCTTCAGTCTTTCCCAGCATCGGGGTCTTTTCCAATGAGTTAGCTCTTCATATCAGGTGGCCAAAGTATTGGAGCTTCAGCATCAGCATCAGTCCTTCCAGTGAATATTCAGGACTGATTTCCTTTAGGATGGACTGGCTGGATCTCCTTGTAGTCCAAGGGACTCTCAAGAGTCTTCTCACCCCAGTTCAAAAGCATCAGTGCTCAGCCTTCTTTATGGTCCAACTCTCACATTCATACCTGACCATGGGAAAAAAGCATAGCTTTGACTAGACGGACTTTTGTTGGCAAAGTAATGTCTCTGCTTTTCAATATGCTGTCTAGGTTGGTCATAGCTTTTCTTCCAAGGAGCAAGCATTTTTTTAATTTCATGGCTGCAGTCACCTGCAGTGATTTTGGAGCCCAAGAAAATAAAGTCTCTCACTGTTTCCATTGTTTCCCACCTATTTGCCATGAAGTGATGGGACTGGATGCCATGATCTTAGTTTTTTGAATGTTGACTTTTAAGCCATCTTTTTCATTCTCCTTTTCACCTTCATCAAGAGGCTCTTTAGTTCTTCTTCACATTCTGTCATAAGGGTGGTGTCATCTGCATATCTGAGGTTATTGATATTTCTCCCAGCAATCTTGATTCCAGCTTGTGCTTTATCCAGCCCAGCATTTAGCATGATGTACTCTGCATAGAAGTTAAATAAGCAGGGTGACAACAAACAGCCTTGACGTACTCCTTTCCCAATTCTGAACCAGTCCGTTGTTCCAGCTCTGGTTCTGTTGCTTCTTGACCTGCATACAGGTTTCACAGGAGGCAGGTAAGTTGGTCTGGTATTTCCATCTCTTTAAGAGTTTTCCACAATTTGTTGTGATCCACACAGTCAAAGATTTTAGTGTAGTCAATGAAGCAGAAGTAGATGTTTTTCTGGAATTCTCCTATTTTTTCGATGATCCAACAGATGTTGGCAATTTGATCTCTGGTTCCTCTGCCTTTTCTAAATCCAGCTTTAACATCCGGAAGTTCTCAGTTCACACACTGTTGAACTGGCTTGGAGAATTTTGAGCATTACGTTATTGCACAGCTCACTTCAGCTCCTTTGCTTCCATTTCCCATTTCATAGTCTTGACTTTCATTAAGTGAGACGATCTACATAAAACACATATCACAATGCCTAGCTCATAGCAAACAATAAAATGATCAATAAATATATTGATATAAAATTAAATTAATAATTATTTTTACTTCCTTTTACAGTCCTGGGGAACTGTTTCATGTTGCAGTGCTACCCATTTTGTTAGCAGATGCTGCTGCTGCTAAGTCGCTTCAGTCGTGTCCGACTTTGTGCGACCCCATAGACGGCAGCCCAACAGGCTCCCCTGTCCCTGAGATTCTCCAGGCAAGAACACTGGAGTGGGTTGCCATTTCCTTTTCCAATGCAGGAAAATGAAAAGTGAAAGTGAAGTCTCTCAGTCGTGTCCGACTCTTCGTGACCCCATGGACTGCAACCTACCAGGCTCCTCCATCCATGGGGTTTTCCAGGAAAGAGTACTGGAGTGGGGTGCCATCGCCTTCTCCGTAGCAGATGCTAGGAAACAAGAAATCTGAGCTCCAGTCCTGGTCTTCTGTTAATGAAGTCTGTGTTCTTGGATAGCTTGCTTCATCTTTCCAGACTGACTAAATATCAGTCTCCTTTTTATTATCACCATATGCCAGCAATTCTAACAAATAGCATTGAAATAAGCCCCCTCCAAAAATCTTGTGTCAATCTGTATTCTAAATAAATGCTGACATTACAGTTGAATTTTAATAATGTATATGCAGACTTCCAGTAAGCATGGTTTTATTACTTATCTTTAATAGACATTGTGTCCCACATAGAACTTAATTTGGAGAACTTATAGCTGAAGTTAGCCATGGACTAATGAAGACTCACACATACCCTTAAAAGTAAGTTCATAACTTTCATGATCACTATGGCCCAATTCTTTTCTCCAGTTTCTATAGGACTACTCATTCCTATGTTTGAAGAGTAGATTCAAGATAAACAATAGAAATAAGGGATTATAAAAATAAGAGAACAGAATTTGAACTTCATCATTTCTGTCATCCCCTGTGACTATGTGGAGCTTTTTGGTATTTTAAAATTTTCGACTGTAGAGATATATGAAAGATGCTAAAGTCAGTTCCAAAGTAACAGATGTGGATAGCACTGTGATATCTGGAAACTGATGTGAAATGGGATTTTTTTATGACTGACAAATGTATCCCTAAGTTTAAGATTTTTCCTAACTATTTGTTTTTTGGTCACTTCATGTGAAAAAAAAAAAAACCTTTAAAATTAAATTAATAAAAGCTGTTCTTTTTGAAATAATGCCATTTGCAGCAACATGGGTGCAATTAGAGACTGTCATACTAACTGAAGTAAGTCAGAAACAGAAAGATGAATACCATATGATATCACCTTTATCTAAAATATGGCACAAATGAACCAATCTGCAAAGCAGAAACAGACTCACAGACATAGAGGACAAGCTTGTGAGTGCCAGTGGGGAGCGCGGAGAGAGGGACCGGGAGTATGGGGTTAGCAGATGTAAACTGTTGCGTACAGGATGGATAAGCAGCAAGGTGCTACCGTACAGCACAGGGAACTAGATTCAGTTCCCTGTGATAAACGGTAACAGCAAACAGTATTTTAAGAATAATGTCTATCTATATGTGCATAAGTGACTCAGCTACACAGTAAAGGCTGGCACAACACTGTAAATCATCTATATGTCAATTTTAAAAGTTTAATAAATAAAGTGCAAATCAAAAAAGTGTTCTTCGATGCACTGTGAGTCAAGACAGATTGACAAATTTTGACACAACTGTGCAAAATCGATTACAATGAAGTTCAGGTCCAAAAACAAAAAGTGCAACATTATTCATTACAATGTTCGGTAACTGAAAATTTCATTTTCTGCATTTTCTTTCCAGTCAGTGCTCTTATTCATTTCATTTCCTGATTATGATTGAAAATAATTTTGTCATACAGAGAAAGGAGGTGTTGAAAAATGACTCACTCTATGGGCCGTAAGATTTGCTCTGGGTCCTGTCAACCAGCGGTAAAGAGTTTGGGCTGGTTTCAGAGTTGGAAAGCATGATCCACGGGGAAAATCTAACCCAAAGGCACGCGTTGTTTGACCTGCAGGGTGTTGGGCCACATAGTATGGTTGTTTGTTTGTTTACTTATTTATTTAAATTACTTACATAAACATTCTTTTTAAATCAGGATATTCTGGCTATATGCCCAGGAGTGAGATTGTAGGATCACACAGTAGCTGTATTTTTAGTTTTTTTAAGGAAACTCAATACTGTTCTCCATAGTGGCTGTACAAATAAAACCATAATTCAATAAGATATGTGTACCCCAATGTTCATTGCAGCACTATTTACATCAGCCAACATATGGAAGCAACCTAAATGTCAACAGATGAATGGATAAAGAAGATGTGCTGTATACACACATACAGTGGGATACTGTGCTGTATGCTGTGCTCAGTCACTCAGTCGTGTCTGACTCTGTAACCTCATGGACTGTAGCTCGCCAGGCTCCTCTGTCCATAGGATTCTCCAGGCAAGAATACTGGAGTGGGTTGCCATGCCCTCCTCCAGGGGATCTTCCAACCCAGGGATCAAACCCAGGTCTCCTGCATTGCAGGCAGATTCTTTACCAGCTGAGCCACAAGGGAAGCCCAAGAATACTGGAGTGGGTGTAACCTATCCCTTCTCCAGCGGCTCTTCCTGCCCCAGGAATCGAACTGGGGTCTCCTGCATTGCAGGCAGATTCTTTACCAACTGAACTACCAGGGAAGCCCAAGAATCTATTATCTGCTAAGTAATAGGCTTACAAAGATGAAAAAAACATTGCCTCTGCTCTTGAGGAGGTATATGTCTTGTTGTTCAGTTGCTAAGTCCTGTCTGATTTCTTTGTGACCCCATGGGTTGCACCATGCCAGGCTCCTCTGTCCTACAGTATCTCCTGGAGTCTGCTCAAACTCATGTCCATTGGGTCGGTGATGCCATCCAACCATCTCATCCCCTGTCGTCCCCTTCTCCTCCTGCCCTCAATCTTTCTCAGCATCAGGGTCTTTTCCAATGAGTCGGCTCTTTGCATCAGGTGGCCAAAGTATTAGAGGTTCAGCTTCAGCATCAGTCTTTCCAATGAAATATTCAGGATTGATTTCCTTTGGGGTTCAAATTCCCTGGGTTGGGAAGATTGCCTGGAGAATCTTCCAAGATTCTCCAGGGAATCTTCCCAACCCAGGAATCAAACCAGAGTCTCCTGCATTGCAGGCAGATTCTTTACCAGATGAGCTACCAGGGAAGCCCACAGTGGCATATTACTAAGCCATAAAAAAAGAAATAACACCATCTGCAGGAACTTTATCATACTAAGTGAAGTAAGTCAGATAGAGAAAGAAAAATACCACATAATTTTACTTATATATGGAATCAAAAAAGAGGCAAATGAACTTATATACAAAAAATAAATAGAGCCAGAGGCATACAAAACAAATTTATGGTTACCAAAGGGGAAAGGGGGAGAGGAATAAATTAGGATTTGGAGATTATCATATACACACTACAGTATATAAAATATTAGTAGATTACCAACAAGGACGTACTGCATAGCACAGGGAACTACACTCAATATTTTGTAATAACCTATAAGGAAAAAGAATGTGAAAAAATAGATACACATGTATTTATAACTTACTTTTATATATACCTGAAACTAACACAACATTGTAAGCCAACTAAACTTGAATAAAATTTAAAAGTAATAAATATAAATAGAATTTAGCAGATTGGGAAATGGTTAAAAAATTTTTTTTAATTTACCTTTTTGAATGCCCAGCACTGTAAAACCTTTTAGAGGCCATTAGTAACATTATTAAAATAAACACTATGGAAAGTGATACAAAGAGATCTGAATTTTCATGTATTAGGTATTAAATTTTTAATAATATTAAAAATTTCTGGGGCTTCCCTGGCAGTCCTGTGGTAAATCAAGAGACGGCAGTTCAATCCCTGGTCTGGGAAGATTCCACGTGCCATAGGGCAATTAAAGCCATGTGCTACAACGGCTGAATCCTGCGTGCCCGTGTTCCACATCGAGAGAAGCCTCCACAATGAGAAGCCTGAGCACTGCAGCTAGAGAGGAGCTCACGCGCCAGAGAAAGCCCACACACAGCAACCAAGACCCAGCACAGCCAAAATCAAAATACATAATCTTTTTTAATTTATGATATCTCTGGTATCAATATGGTATTGAT
The DNA here is from genome assembly GCF_019923935.1 of Bubalus bubalis. Classification (NCBI taxonomy): domain Eukaryota; kingdom Metazoa; phylum Chordata; class Mammalia; order Artiodactyla; family Bovidae; genus Bubalus; species Bubalus bubalis. Next base: position 79,407,642 of record NC_059172.1, on the reverse strand, counting down.
CTGGTATATATCTATTTTATATATATATACATATATATATATATGTATATATATATTGATCTGGTATATATCTGGTAACAATATGCTGCCTCTTAACTGGAGTGTCAGAAACCCTAAGTAATTACCCTCACCTTACTGAAACCAGCACATCAGATCTCCTGAGTTGAATTCCCAGGCTCTCCCCAGTGTACTGGGAATTTGATACTACCGGCCTATTGTGTGTGTATATAAAAGAAAGAGGGCACCGTGGCAGTGGTCACTGCAAGGATCAGGGGCCATCTAGAGAGGACTCTGTTTCAGCACACTGAGAGGAGTTTGTTTGAAGAGGAATAATACCAAATCGAGTTCTGTGCCGTGTTCTCTGTCTCCCACCCCCACCGAGCACCGAGTCTGTCACTGCACTTACTGAGCACCTGTGACGTTCCAGGCACTGGCCACTCATTATTACATCATCCCTCCAAAATCACTGCACTTGAATTCTCTCAACCCCATGGCTGCCAAACTTCACACAGGGGGGCTCCTGGAATAGCTTAAATTTTCAGGGGAAATACAGCAATGCTCAGTGTTTCTTGGAAACTGAGCAAACTAGTAGTTCACAGTTTCAATATTAGATCATGCTACATTCCTTTGGATGTCATCAAACTTTGCAAAACTGGGTTCTGTGATAAAAAGCAAGTACTGTGTGAAAATCAGTGTGGATTGATCCTCCCCCAAAATCCAGAAGTTGCGTAGTGTCCACCAGGAGCCTGCACACGTTCCATTAGTAAGAAATCATGATTTATTTAAGGATGAAATAAAAAGATTATTTTTCTTTCAATTTATGTCTATCTTTTCAAATGGCTTTTAAGTTGTTAGGACATAATTATTAAGTTGATTCAAACCTAACTACTTAATAAACAGGACTGTTGAACATTTACTTTGGCTAAGAAGCCTTGCAAAAAAAAAAAAAAATTACCAAGAGCCAGGGGACCAGAAACAAGAGTTTTAGAGCCTCATTGAAGAGGTAAGAAATCAGACTCAGAGAAGTTGAGTAACCTGTCCAAGGTGATGAACCTCGGATTTGAATCAATATGTATCTGATTCCAAAGTCCACGTTCTTTCCACCACCCTGTAACTGCCTCCCGCATGTGAGAAAACAAACCATCTCCATCAATAGAAACACAAGGTCAGACTCAGTCACTTGCCTCATCAAGGGGTTCACAAACGTAGCCAAGCCTGTTGTGGGGGCTACTGCAACCCTTTCAGCATCGTGCGCTCATGTGCTCAGTTGCTCAGTCATGTCCAACTCTGTGACTCCATGGACTGTAGCCAGCCAGGTTCCTCTGTGCATGGAATTCTCCAGGCAAGAATACTGGAGTGGGTTGCCATGCCCTCCTCCAGGGGATCTTTCTGATCCAGGGATCTAACCCATGTCTCTTGCGTCTCCTGCGTTGGCAAGCAGATTCTTTACCAGTGAGCCACCTGGGAAGCCCAGCATCATATCACCCACTCCAAATATTTATAATCTTCCAGTAACCTTCATTCTGCTTCCCCAATTGATGATCTCTGTCTGGCTCATAATATATACCAAATTCAAGTCCCTAAGGAAAAAGACTACCCTTCTACAAAATAACCTGACTTACAATACATAGAGACATGATGTCAATTCAGGCCAGTCTGTGATGAAGGCTAGATGTGGGATGTTGGAAATTCAGTAATGAAGAGAGTCCCATGAAAGGAGAGCTGATGGAGTTTCCTAATAACCAAGGGGAATCTTTCTAACTGTACAAACACTTCAGGAAATTCTCAGACTAGAATGATCAAGATACGACATAATGTTAGAATTACTTCCAAGGGATATAGTAGAGTATTAGAGAAGTCCTTCCTTCGCCACAAATGAATGCAGCTTCTTCAAAACAAAAAAGTACGCAAAAGAAACATTTTTCCTGATAGCAAAAATGTTGAATTTATTATCTCTTGCCACACACACACACACACAAAATAAAACAGTGGTGTATGAATAATTTAATCATTATTTACATCATGACAAAAAAAAAGGCCAAAAATAATCAAATGCAAATGATTAAAAAACACCAGCTATTATACTTAAGGGAAAATCAGGGACTTTTCACATGATTGCTGTATCCCCCAAGGCCTCTCCTCCATGAGTGCTTAATAATTGTGAGTGGGTTGAATTGAACCAAATTATTGGACACCAAGCTAAATACTGCAGTGAATTTGAAAATGCTACCATGAGCTAAAACAAAACTTTGTAACCAAGACTTTTTTTCTCTAAACCAACCACCATTAGCAGGTGAATTTTATGGTATGTAAATGAAATCCCAATAAAGCTGCTTAAAAAAAAAAAACACTATTAATATCTATGCAAGTACATGTGCTCAGTCGTGTCTGACTCTTTGCGACCCTATGGATTGTGGCCTGCCAGGCTACCCTATTCGTGGGATTTTCCAGGCAAGAATACTGCAGTGGTTTGCCATTTCCTTCTCCAGGGGAACTTCCTGACCTAGGGATCAAACCTGTGTCTTCTGCTTTGGCAGACGGATTCTTTGCCACTATACCACCTGGGAAGCCCCATTAATATCTATGATACTCTCTTAAAAATTTCACAGGTGATAGTTTAAAGTTTCATCTTCATCTTGTAAAATTTTATTTTCCATTCACATTTCTTTTCACAGCTTTTAATTTCTCCAAAATACACAAGTAACACACGTGTTCATAAGCATGCTTACAAAAAGTTCAATTATCCAAGAGAACTGAGAAGCAGTTTGACTAAATAATTAAGAGCCTAGGTTTTGGGGACAGGCTGGGTTTAATATTTGACTCTACCAGTTACTAACAAGTTACTTAAAACTTTCGGGCCTCACTCTGTTTGTCTATAAAATGGAAATGATGATGACAATAATAATTTTATGAGTGCTTTATGTGTCAAGGCCTGTTCTAGCAAGCTTCCATGTGTACCTCAGTTAACCCTCACAACAACTCTATTACTTCTGTTCACATTTTGCAGATGAGGAAACTGAAGCACAGAGTGTTTAGGTTATTTGTTTTAAGCTCACAGTCGCACTGCTAGACTATAAGCTGAGATATGAACTCTTAAATGTCTATAGACTGGAAAAGTCTACACTCTCAACCACAAGTATCTTCCTCCTGAGGTTGTAATGAGTAAGTGAAATAAAAAAAAGTAAAGCTTTAGGACAGGGTCTGCCACATACAAAAATATTATCTTTTATTAACTGTTTTATAAAATAAAAAGTGAAAACTTCCCTTTATCTGTGCTCCACTGCCCTCTCTCCTCAAAAGAAATCACTACTACACATATATTTTATACTTAAATATAGATTTATTTATGCAAATGGAATAATACTAGCCATTTTATTCTGCTAAATGCTTTTAATTTATCTATACATCTTTGGATACTTGGAATCATTTATATGACAGTGCATAAGGGTCATTTAATTTAGGATGAAATTCAGTTCAGTTCAGTCACTCAATCATGTCCAACTCTCTGTGACCCCCTGGACTGCAGCACACCAGGCCTTCCTGTCCATCACCAACTCCCAGAGCTTACTCAAACTCATGTCTACAGAGTCGGTGATGCCATCCAACCATTTCATCCTCTGTTGTTCCCTTCTCCTTCCACCTTCAATCCTTCCCAGCATCAGGGTCTTTTCAAATGAGTCAGTTCTTTGCATCAGGTGGCCAGAGTATTGGAGTTTCAGCTTCAGCATCAGTCCTTCCAATGAATATTCCGGATTGATTTCCTTTAAGATAGACTGGTTGGATCTCCTTTGTGTCCAGGGGAATAATACTAACCATTTTATTTAGCTAAATGCTTTTAACTTATCTATACATCTTGGATACTTGGAACCATTTACATGACAGCGCACGAGGGTCATTTAATTTAGGGTAAAGTTCAGTTCAGTTCAGTCGCCTTTTAGGATAAAGGTGATGGTTTAATTCAGTGGAGAAGCTGAATGTGAGAAATGATAAGACAAGGAAATGGGATTTAAGTTTCTGGGACAGCAAACTGTGGGAAGGTAGATATATGGGGGAACTAATGGAAGATCTAGTGAGTAAACCTTGTTATATAGATTCCTCTAGGGCTGTCTCTGAGCTGATAGGAGGTCTGGTCCGTCCTGGTAAATAGAGAATGGGGATACTTTATAAATTTATGTCCTGCTTTTAGGAAAGTAGGGAGAGGGCATAGAGCTTTTCTTATCTCTGTTTCTTCTCACTTGCCTTCAGCTCCAAATAAGCCTTATGCCAAAGTGACATATTTGGGGTGGCATTTTCTGCTCCCCTTCACTAACTGATGACAGGGAAAACTCTCACGCCTGGCTCACTGTAGGTATTGCCGTACTCGAGCCTCCCGGGGGGGTGACTGTGAAAGGCAGTAACGAAGGGTGATGCTTCCAGCAAGCAGAGCATTGAACAGTGCATTTGCTGATGTTGATGATGATAAGCAGCCACCAACTCAGTCTGGAGGGGGAAGTGATCACATAAAAATAAAAATATACATAAATTCCTGTCATCACAAGTCACTTGACTGGTTCATCAGGAATCTAGAAGGAACAAGATAGAAAGATTATAAAGATCAAATATAAAGAGGTCTGGGAAAGTAGCAACTGAATGAACCTAGGCAAGTGAGCACAAAATGTGTGGATCTTTATGTCTCACATCAATGCCTGAAGGAGCACATCTTCCTAGGAGGAAGCCCTGAACACCTCTGTGGATGGAATCACATGTCTAGTAGAGGTCAGCTCGCCTCTGCCCTCAGCTACCCATGAACATAGTGGACCTATGAACAAAATGCACAGTAATGGACATGGAAGCTATTCATGAGCTCAGCTACACTTGATCTGGCTGTTGCCGCTGCTACTACAGATTTGACTTGTCAGTATTAAGAACCAAATCTGAGCCTTCAGTATGGTAGCGTTTCTCAAGGGGACCAGTCAGTTACCTGATTAACCAATCAGTTAATCGATGTGTGACGAACTCAAATGTTGCAGGTATGAGTGAGTCTGCCTTCGTTGTCCTAAGTGCATCAGCCAACAACACCAGGCTGGGCTAAATATTCCTCCTCCCTATTCCTTCATATCTCAAGAAAACCTTATCATCGCACTGACCATATTGCATTCTAATTTTCTGTGGCTATTTCAATGAAGATGCCAACTCCCTGGTGGTAGTGTCTAAGTGTTAGTTTTCTTGAGTTCCCTAGCCCTCTCACAGAGCTATACCACATCAGATAAGATCAGATCAGATCAGTTGCTCAGTCGTGTCCGACTCTTTGCGACCCCATGAATCGCAGCACGCCAGGCCTCCCTGTCCATCACCAACTCCCGGAGTTCACTCAGACTCACGTCCATCGAGTCAGTGATGCCATCCAGCCATCTCATCCTCTGTTGTCCCCTTCTCCTCTTGCCCCCAACCCCTCCCAGCATCAAAGTCTTTTCCAATGAGTCGACTCTTCACATGAGGTGGCCAAAGTACTGGAGTTTCAGCTTTAGCATCAGTCCTTCCAAAGAAATCCCAGGGCTGATCTCCTTCAGAATGGACTGTTGGATCTCCTTGCAGTCCAAGGGAATCTCAAGAGTCTTCTCCAACACCACAGTTCAAAAGCATCAATTCTTTGGCACTCAGCCTTCTTCACAGTCCAACTCTCACATCCATACATGACCACAGGAAAAACCATAGCCTTGACTAGACGAACCTTTGTTGGCAAAGTAATGTCTCTGCTTTTGAATATGCTATCTAGGTTGGTCATAACTTTCCTTCCAGGGAGTAAGCGTGTTTTAATTTCATGGCTGCAGTCACCATCTGTAGTGATTTTGGAGCCCAGAAAAATAAAGTCTGACACTGTTTCCACTGTTTCCCCATCTATTTCCCATGAAGTGATGGGACCCGATGCCATGATCTTCGTTTTCTGAATGTTGAGCTTTAAGCCAACTTTTTTGCTCTCCTCTTTCACTTTCATCAGGGGGCTTTTTAGTTCCTCTTCACTTTCTGCCATAAGGGTGGTGTCATCTGCATATCTGAGGTTATTGATATTTCTCCCGGCAATCTTGATTCCAGCTTGTGTTTCTTCCAGTCCAGCGTTTCTCATGATGTAATCTGCATATAAGTTAAATAAACAGGGTGACAATATACAGCCTTGACGTACTCCTTATGCTTTATAAATATTTGGTAAATAAATGAATACGTTTCAAAAAAGAAAAAACCTCATGCAAACACCGAAAGGAGGGATGGTGAGAGCCATAACTAGTTTAGCAGCAGTGGGGCCAGGAACCTTTGCAACAGTGCAAAAACCTTTTTGGTATGATTGGCCCCACATCAGGCCCTGCATTCCCCAACCTGGGGAATCCAGCAAAGGGACTGGGAATCCCCAGGGAATCTGACTTTGAAGGTCAGCGGAACTTGATTACAGAACTTCCACAGGACTGGGGAAAACAAAGACTCTTGGAGGGCACCGACAAAGCTTGTGCACCCAGGACCCAGAGGAAAGGAGCAGTGGCCCCACCAGAGACTGAGCAGACCTGCCTGTGAGTGTTTGGGGGTCTCCTGCGGAGGTGCGGGTCCACTGTGGCCCACCTCGGGTTCGGAGCACTGGCAACAGCAGTCCTGGGAGGTGCAGTGTGTTGGCATCAGTCCTCTTGGAGGAGGTGCCCATTAGCATTGCCATAGAGCCGCCAGGTGGGCAATCCACAAACGGGAGATCATACCAAGTTGGGGAAGGGCAGTGACAAAAATAAAAACTGCCAAACAAAAACTAACGTCTTTGCACTAAAATTATCTTCTAGCATTGATGTGATGATTAACAGCAAAATCACATGTAAAGTACTTACCAAACAGTAATAGGCAGTCAACAAACCTTCGGCTTTTTTAATAACAATGCTTTTAAGAGGAATGGAATTAAATGTAATTACCAGAATTACACATCCAATTTGAATTTTCTCCTTATTCAAATACAAAAAAAACACACTTATTTTTAAATGTTGAACTTTGTGTGTCATACTGGCCTACTTCAAAGCACAGAAATTTATACTGCTATCACTGAAAACTAAGGAGGAAAACCTGGTGGTTAAAAACTCTGAATATTTAGAGTTAGACTGTTGGATATCATTATCAGATTGGCCCCTATAGTCAGCTTTCCTCTCTTGCTTATTTGCAGATTTAAAAAACAGTAAGACTCCAAATGCAACTTGGTATATAGGATTGGACCCTCGAATAGAAAAAAATTATTGAAAAAATTGGTGAAATCTAAATAAAGTCTGTATGTTAGTTAAGTGATATTCCAATGTTAATTTCATTTTGATAAAGATCATGGTTGTGTAAGATATTAATATTAAAGGAAGCTGGGTAAGGGGTATTTAGGAACTCCTTGTTTTATTTTTAAGAATGTTCTGAAAATCTAAAATTATTTTAAACTAAAAAGTTTTTAAGGTACGTACGAAAAGAGAAAATAACTTGGAGGACACGCAAAGTGGAGCACACAGCAAAAAAAAAAAAAAAAGACAAGTTTCTGCTCTCAAGGACCTTGTAGTCCCATTGAGTCAGGAAATAACCTTGCAGTAATTTATGAAACAATATTTCATCCCATGATACAGGCAGTACTATACAGTGACGAATAGGATAGACTGCCTGTCTCTGCCACTTTAACAGCTGTGTGATACTGGACAAGTTGCTTCCCTGGTGGCTCAGCAGTAAGTGGTAAAGAATCCACCTTCGATGTAGGAGACACAGGTTCAATCCCTGGGTCAGACAGATCCCCTGGAGGTGGAAATCGCAATCCACTCCAGTATTCTTGCCTGGGAAATTTCATGAACAGAGGAGCCTGGTGAGCTACAGTCCATGGGGTCGCAAAGGGTCAGATACAATGGAGCATGCATGCACTGGGTAAGTTGCTTAAACTCTACACCTCAGTTTCTTCAACTGTAAAAAAAATGAAAATAATAGTACCTACCACAGCTGTGTTTTGAGGATTTAACAATATGTTAAACACTTAGAGCTAAGTACACTGTAAACTTTATAAGAATATTTGCTATTATGGTTATATTATAAACTTTTAGTATTATATTATAAAGTATAATACAAAAATAGATAGCACTTTCATATTGGAAAGCAAGAAGTAAAATTGTCACTGTTTGCAGGTGACATGATACAACACATAGCAAATCCTAGAGACACCACCAAAAAAATAGAGCTCATCAATGAATTCAGTAAACTGCAGGATACTAAATTAATATATAGAAATCTGTTACATTTCCATACACATAACAATGAACTATCATAAAGAGAAATTAAGGAAACAATACAATTTACAATTGCATCAAAAAGAACAAAATACTGAAGAATAAACCTGCCTCAGGACATGAAAGACCTGTATTTGGAAAACTGTAAGACACTGATGAAAGAAATTAAAGATGGCAAACAGATGGGAAGATAGGCCGTGTTCTTGGACTGGAAATTTTAATACTGTTAACATAACCATAGTACCCAAGGAAATCTGCAGACTAAATGCAATTCCTATCAAAATACCCATTACACGTTACACAGAACTAGAACAAATAATCCTAAAATTTACATGGAATCACAAAAGACTCTGAATTCCTCAAGCTATCTTTAAAAAGCAAATCTGGAGCTATCATGCTCCCTGACTTCAAATTGCACAAAATTACAGTATTCAAAACACTATAACACGGGCACAAAAGCAGACACATAGATCAGTGGAGCAGAATAAAGGGTCCGGAAATAAACCCACACACCTATGATTCATTAATCTATGACAAAGGAGGTAATAACATACAACAGAAAAAAAGCCAGTGTCTAATAAATGGTGCTGGGAAAACTGGACCACAATAAGTAAAAGAATGAAATTAGACCATTCCTTAACACCATATACAAAAATAAACTCAAAATGGTTTAAAGTCCTAAATATAAGACCGGAAACCCTAAAACTCCTGGAAGAAAATATAGGCGGAACATTCTTTGACATAAATAGCAATATTTTGCAGGATCTATTCATTGGAAGAACTGATGCTGAAGTTGAAGGTGCAATACTTTGGCCACTTGATGTGAAGAGCTGACTCATTGGAAAAGACTCTGGTCCTGGGAAAGATTGAAGGCAGGAGGAGAAGGGGACGACAGAGGATGAGATGGTTGGATGGTATGACCAACTCAATGGACATGAGTTTGAGTAAACTCTCGGAGATGGTGAAGCACAGGGAAGCCTGGAGTGCTGCAGTTCATGGGGTCACAAAGAGTCAGACACGACTTGGCAACTGAACAACAGCACAGCAATATTTCCCAAGATCTATTTCTAAAGGCATAGGATACAAAAGCAAAAATAGACAAATGGAACCTAATTAAATTTAAAAATTTTTGCATGGCAAAGAAAACCACCAATAAAATGAAAAGATGACCTACAGAATGGGAGAAAATATTGCAAATTATATGACCAATAAGGAGTTAATACTCAAAATATATATAAAAAACACCTACTTTTATTCAAAAGAATAAACAACCAAATCAAACAGGGCATAGAAGACTTAAATAGACATTTTTCCAAAAGAGACCATGCAGATCACCAACAGACATATGAAAAGAGGCTTACCATTACTAATTACTAAAGCAATGCAAATCAAAACCACAATGAGGTATCACCTCACATCTGTCAGAATAGCCATCATCAAAATGTCTGCAAATAACAAATGTTGGAGAGGATGTGGAGTAAAGGGAACCCTAGTACACTCTTGGTGGGGATGTAAATTGAGGCAGTCACTATAGAAAACGGTATGAACTTTCCTCAAAAAATTAAAGTAGAAATATCACGCCTCCATGCAAAGTCACTTCAGTCTCTTTGTGACCCCATGGACTGTAGCACCCCAGGCTTCTCTGTCCACTGGATTTTCCAGGCAAGAATACTGGAGTGGGTTGCTCTGCCCTCCTCGAAGGGATCTTCCTGACCCAGGGATTGAACCATCTTCTCTATGCTGAAGCCCAGAAATACCATATGATCCTGAAATACCACTCTTGATTATCTGGAAAAAATGAGAACATTAAATCAAGAATATACAAACAACCCCAGTTTTCACAGCAGCACTATATACAATAGCCAAGACACAGAAGCTACCCAAGTGCCCATCAACAGATTATTGGATTAAGAAGTCTCTCTCTCTCACACACACACACACACAAACACACACAATGGAATATTATTCAGCCATCAAAAATGAAATTATGCCATTTGCAGCAATGTGGATGGCCTAAGGCTTCCCTGATGACTCAGATGGCAAAGAATCTGCCTGCAATGCAGGAGACCCTAGAGCACATTATGCTTGATGAAATAAGTCAGACAGATGACAAATATAAAGTGTGGAATTCTGGGACCATTGATGTAGAGAGCAGCTCTCTGATTTCCCAGGATCCTGCATATGGAAGGAGTGGTTTCTCTGACTGGTAAGTTTTATGGTATTGTTCTGAAAGTCCTTCCTCTATTTCCTTTCTTCTAAAACTAGGTAAGGCGATCTCTGTCATTCTCAACTGGACCCTGACTATTACACTGCTTCATGGGATTACTTTGTGTATTATGTGAAATAATGCACAGGGTACATTAAAAACCAGGCCTGAGTAAGAGCTCAATAATTCGTCTTTGAATTATTTTTAAATTACAGTCATTAATATTGTTGAAATTCGATTGCTCTTGGCTTTTCTGCTTTCCTTAGCAAGTATTATTTCTTTTTCCTTTTTCAATGTTTTATATTTTATTTTCTGTGTGCATTTTTAAAGACTTAAACATGTATTATATTTTGTCTCTATTGAAGTATAGTTGATGCACAACATGAGTTTCAGATGTAGAACATAGTGATTCACAATTGTTAAAGGTTTAGCTATTATAAACTCTTGGCTCTAATTTCTGTCAGTTCAGTTCATTTGCTCAGTCGTGTCTGACCCTTTGTGACCCCATGGACTGCAGCACCCATATTCTGCGCTGTACAGTATGTCCACCACTCTAGCTGCCATCCTGAATTTGAAAGCCAGAGTCAGAACTTTGGCTCCAGACCTACACTATGCCTACAGAGTCACAAAAGCAAATGTGAGCTGTGCTAACGCTCACTGAAATAAAAACACAGAGCTGAGGAGGACTGATGAGAAAGACCATGACTTTAGTTTATCATGTAGTTCCTGTAGAACATCCAAATGAACATTCCTAGAATGCAATAGGAAATACAAATTTATAAGGAAGAGATTTAGGCTAAATTTATGCCAGGGAATGAGATAAGTGATATGTAAACATTTCCTTTATCCTGATAGCATCCAAGTGAAAGATATTATTAAGTCCAGGAAAATGAGATTTAAGCAAGCTTGGAAATGATTAGTGTATGGACAGTAAATGAACCTGTGGAGTGATATGAGATCATGGGTCAAACAGGAAATGGCAAGAGTGAACATTGACATTTTAGGAATCAATGAACTAAAATGGACTAGAATGCATGGATTTAACTCAAATGACCATTATATCTACTACTGTGGGCAAGAATCCCTTAAAATAACTGGAGTAGCCATCATAGTCAACAAAAGAGTCCAAAATGCAGTACTTGGATACAATCTCCAAAATGACAGAATGATCTCTGTTCGTTTCCAAGGCAAACCTCTCAGTATCACAGTAATCCAAGTCTATGCCCCGACCAGTAACGCTGAAGAAGCTGAAGTTGAACAGTTCTATGAAGACCTACAAGAACTTCTAGGACTAACACCCAAAAAAAGATGTCATTTTCATAATAGAGGACTGAAATGCAAAAGTAGGAAGTCAAGAGATACCTGGAGTAATGGCAAATTTGGCCTTGGAGTACAGAATGAAGCAGAGCAAAGGCTAATAGAGTTCTGCTAAGAAAATGCACTGGTCATAGCAAGCACCCTCTTCCAACAACACGAGAGAAGACCCTACACATGGACATCACCAGATGGTTGACACCAAAATCAGATTAATTATATTCTTTGCAGCCAAAGATGGAGAAGCTCTATACAGTCAGCAAAAACAAGACCGGGAGCTAACTGTGGCTCAGATCATGAACTCCTTATTGCCAAATTCAGACTGAAACTGAAGAAAGTAGGAAAAACCACTAGACCATTCAAGTGTGATCTAAATCAAATCCCTTACAATTAAACAGTGGAAGTGACAAATAGATTCAAGGGATTAGATCTGATAGACAGAGTCCCTGAAGAACTATGGATGGAGGTTCATGACATTGTACAGGAGGCAGTGATCAATACCATCCCCAAGAAAAAGAAATGCAAAAGGCAAAATGATTGTCCGAGGAGGCCTTACAAATAGTTGAGAAAAGAAAAATGCAAAAGGCAGAGGAGAAAAGGCAATATATCCATTTGAATGCAGAGTTTCAAAGAATAGCAAAGAGACATAAGGAAGCCTTCCTCAGTAATCAATGCAAAGAAACAGAGGAAAACAACAGAATGGGAAAGACTAGAGATCTCGTCAAGAAAATTAGAGATACCAAGAGAACATTTCATGCAAAGATGGGCATAATAAAGCATAATAAAGAACAGAAATGGTATGGACCTAACAGAAGCAGAAGATATTAAGAAGAGGTGGCAAGAATACACAGAAGAACCATACAAAAAAGATCTTAATGACTCAGATAACCATGATGGTGTGATCACTCACCTAGAGCCAGACATCCTGGAATGTGAAGTCAAGCGGGCCTTAGGAAGCATCACTATGAACAAAGTTAGTGGAGGTGATGGAATTCCAGTTGAGCTATTTCAAATCCTAAAAGATGATGCTGTGAAAATGCTGCACTCGATAAGCCAGCAAATTTGGAAAACTCAGCTGTGGCCACAGGACTGGAAATGGTCAGTTTTCATTCCAATCCCAAAGAAAGGCAAAGCCAAAGAATGTTCGAACTACCGCACGATTGCACTCATCTCACATGCTAGCAAAGTTATGCTCACAATTCTCCAAGCCAGGCTTCAACAGTACATGAACTATGAACCTCCAGATGTTCAAGCTGGATTTAGAAAAGGCAGAGGAAGGAGAGATCAAATTGCCAACATCCGTTGAATCATCAATAAAGCAAGAGAGTTCCAGAAAAACATCTGTTTTTATTGACTATGTTTTATTGACTTCTGTTTTATTGACTATGCCAAAGCATTTGACTGTGTGGATCACAACAAACTGTGAAAAATTTCTTAAAGAGATGGGAATAACAGAACACCTAACCTGCCTCCTGAGAAATCTGTATGCAGGTCAGGAAGCAACAGTCAGAACTGGACATGGAACAACAGACTGGTTCCAAATAGGAAAAGGAGTACGTCAAGGCTGTATATTGTCACCCTGCTTATTTAATTTACATGCAGAGTACATCATGAGAAATGTTGGGCTGGATGAAGCACAAGCTGGAATCAAGATTGCCAGGAAAAATATCAATAACCTCAGACATGCAGATGACAACACCCTTATGGCAGAAAGTGAAGAACTAAAGAGCCTCTTGATGAAAGTGAAAGAGGAGAGTGAAAAAGTTGGCTTAGAACTCAACATTCAGAAAACTAAGATATTGGTATCCAGTCCCATCACTTCATGGTAAATAGATAGAGAAACAATAGAAACAGTGACAGATTTTATTTTGGGAGCTCCAAAATCACTGCAGATGGTGACTGCAGCCATGAAATTAAAAGACATTTGCTCCTTGGAAGAAAAGTTATGGCCAACCTAGACAGCATATTAAAAAGCAGAGACATTACTTTGCCAACAAAGGTCTGTCTAGTCAAGGCTATGGTTCTTCCAGTAGTCATGTATGGATATGAGAGTTGGACTAATAGTCTTAATAGAGAAAGCTGAGCACCAAAGCATTGATGCTTTTGAACTGTGGTGTTGGAGAAGACTCTTGAGAGTCCCTTGGCCTGCAAGAAGATCCAACCAGTCAATGCTAAAGGAAGTCAGTCCTGAATATTCATTGGGAGGACTGATGCTGAACTCCAATACACCTGACATGAAGAACTGACTCGTTTGAAAAGACCCTGATGCTGGAAAAGGTTGAAGGCGGGAGGAGAAGGGGACCACAGAGGATGAGATGGTCGGATGGCATCACCGACTCAATGGACATGGGTTTGGGTGGACTCTGGGAGCTGGTGATGAACAGGCAGGCCTGGTGTGCTGCAGTCCATGGGATCGCAAAGAGTCGGACACGACTGAGAGACTGAGCTGAACTGAACTGAAGGAATGTTCATAGCACAAGAAGTAAAGGCCACTGATGGAAACTTAAAGATCACCAATAGTTAAGAGGTGGACACAAGAGGAGTTTAAACAGGAAAATCAGGATCAAAATAGAAGAAAAAACAAGAGAATGTATTACCACAGAATCCCAGGGAAGATAGCCTTTCATGAAAGAAGACAGGCATCAACTGCCCCTCTGTGATCAAATGTGGTAAGGACCAAAACAAGTTTTCCAGATTTAGCAACAAATGACTCTACACATATTTTTAGTTTAATATTTCACTTAAGCTCTGTAAGATGATTCCATTATGTCTCCCTACAAGATAATTAAGTTCAGAGTATACTGACTCCTTTATCCCCAGGACCAAGCACATACAATGGATAAAAGAATGTTTTTGTTTTATGAATGAGTAAATTTGGGCAAGGGCTTCTCAGGTGACTCAGTGGTAAAGGATTTGCCTGTCAATTCAGGAGATGTGGGTTGGATCCCTGGGTCAGGAAGATTCCTTGGAGAAGGAAATGGCAACCCACTGCAATATCCTTACCTGGGAAATCCTACGGACAAAAGAACCTGGCAGGCTACTGTCCCATGGGATCTCAAAAGAGTCAGACATGACTTAGCAACTAAACGACAACACAAATTTGGGGACATAGAAATATACTTAATGGTGCTAGCTCAAAGACAGTTCAGGAAAAAGTTTTCTTTCCTGAGTGAAGTCTTACGCACAAAAGAGAGAATTGCTATGATGAATAAAAATATATCTACAAAGAAAGAATTATCAAAACAATTTAGGAAGTATTTGTAGCTGGTTTTAGGAAAAGTTTTCTTCCTGATGCCCCTTGCCCTCAAATATTCACCTAGTCTACTTGATATTCCTTCTTTTGAAAAAATCATTTAAAGCTATTGTTATCAAACACAAGTTCATGTGCCCAATGCACGTGGGATGAAACAAACCAAAACATCAGTAGTTGGAGCAGAAAGATTTATTGCAGGATCATGCAAGGGGACAGGTGGCTTGTATCTGAAAAACCCCCAACTCCTCAAAGGGTTTCAGCAAATCACTTTTAAAGGTGAGACAAGAGAGGGGCATGGCTGGTTGTTGCCAACTTCTTGATGGAGGAATCGTTTGTTCTTGCAGCTGCCCATGTAGGTCAGTCACAGTGTTCCTGTAAACTTCCAACAGGACAAATGCTATTGTTTCTTCTGCAACTCTTTAATCTCTAAAAGAATGGACTCTTAAAAGCCAGAGCCTTAAGAATAGGCTATACTATATATTTCAGGCTATAGGCAACGTTGTTTTACAAAAGGCACAGAATCAGCATGACTAAACATGGGCAACAAAGCAAAAGTTCAAAACAAAATACATTTTAAGCTAACTGCAGAAAATTCAGAAATAAACAACGTGCTACAGTAGAGTATACTCAGGAACGTGCACAGTGTAAACACTATGACTTCCCCTCTGTGACTTTGGAGGCAGTTACAGCGTTTGCTTCATCATGACTTAACTATTTGCATATTTTATGTGTTAGTATTTTTCTATGCGTTTCACTTTTTTTTAATATTGTTTAAAATACAGATGTCCTGTTTATAATGCTGCCTCGATTTTTTCATTGAGAAGACATGTCGGAACACGTGTACACCCGTGGCGGATGCATGTTGATGTATGGCAAAACCAATACAATATTGTAAAGTAAAAAAATAATAATAGTAATAATATTTTTTTTTTTTTAAGACATGTCTAAGTAGCAATTTGAGGGCTTCCCTGGTAGCTCGGTGGTAAAGAATCTGCCTGCCAATGCAGGAGACATGGTTTGATCCCTGATCTGGGAAGAGGAGCAACTAAGCCCATCTGTCATAAGTACTGAGCCTGTGCTTAGAGCCGGGGGGTCCCAGCCGCTGAGCCCCCATGCCACAGTTCCTGCAGCCTGCATACCCTAGAGCCTGTGCTCCGCAACAAGAGAAGCCACCGCGATGAAAAGCCTGCGCACCGCAGCCAGAGAGTAGCCCCCACTGGCTGCAGCCGGAGAAAACCCTGCGCAGCAACGAAGACCCAGCACAGCCAAAAATGAATGCACAAATAAAGGCTTTAAAATGAGAAAGAAAAAAAAAAAACAAGTAGCAATTTGATTCTGGCAAAGAAAATATGTCTTCTCACCGGTTAAATTTATACAGTAGACAAGTGGGAAAAAAAATCCTTTGAAAGACAAATCCGTTGTGTGCTTCCTGCCAATAAGGGCATAATACTTCCTCGTTGTCGTTAATGAAAGATAACACACGCTTTTCAAAGCCCCGTAAGACATTCCAAACAAAGAAAACACTCAAATGAGTCACCTGTTTCCACATTCAAGGTTAAGAAGCCATATAAATTCCTCCAGCCTCCGGCACAGAACACCAGATGCCCCGTAAGTGCGAGGAGGCAGCTATGCGGCTGGCGCTGCTATGCGCCGCGTGCCTGCTGCCCGGCAGCCCGGCCCTGCCACTCGGCCCGGGCCCGGGAGGCGAGGGCGACCCGCGCTGGCAGCTGGCTCAGGTACGTCTCTGGCCCTCTCTCCCGGGCCGCCACGGACTTTCCAGACAAACTGTGCTTTGTCACTTTAATAACTTTCCCTATTATAAAGGCAATATATGCTTTAATCAAGTAGCGATTAAGTGCAGGCTCTGAAGCCTGCCCAAAGGGGATTCAAGTTCCACCTCCTCCACTCGACTGCATGGATGGACAGAGGCGTGTTATTAACCTTTGAGCTTCAGTTTTCTAGCTGAAGATACAATGATATCAATCAAATGGGGGTGTTGTGAAGCAATATCCCTGAGACATACTATAGAAATTGAAGCTTTCACGACCACTACAGTGTATTGTAACTCAAGATATGCTCATAAAGAGCAAAGCGATGCTTCTTAAGATGAGGACCCTAGTGATGGAGAGACTTGAGAACAGAAAATGAGGGTAGATGTTGCAGCTCTCCTGCTGATAAACCGATGATGATGGGTGAGGCATGAACTTCTGACTTGGTTTTCTCATATATCCAGTGGAGACAGTAATACTGTGTTTCATACCTGGAGGAGTCTAGCAAATAAATGAAGTGGTAACAATACCAGCTATCGTGTATGTAACAACTTCAGATTATGAAATACATCGTAAACGTGGTGTCATTGAATCCTCAGCTCTATCCTGGGAAAAAGAAGAAACCAAAGTAAAGTTGATTCACATCCCACATACTTGCTAACTGTAGAGACAAGAGTCAAGAACAAGTTCTGATTCAAAAGTCATGTACTTTCCAATATATTACTTAATAATTATCCTAATGTGAGTGAGGGACAGAAAGTGTTAGTGGTTCAGTCGAGTCCAAGTCTTTTTCGACCCCATGGACTGCAGCCCACAGGGCTCCTCTGCCCATGGGATTCTCCAGGCAAGAATACTGGAGTGGGTGGCCATTCCCTTCTCCATGGGATCTTCCTGACCCAAGGATCAAACCTAAGCCTCCTTGGGTTCTGCTTCAGATTCTTTACAGGCTGAGCCACCAGAGAAGCCCAAAGTGTACGTAATTATTACTTGGTAAAAGAATTGTTTATAAATTTAAGCTTTAAGCATAAGAAAAGTTGAGTTTTATCTCACACTAACTTTGACTTTTTTGAAAGTCCCTGTAATGTGTTGGATTGAACCATATGAAATTACTGATATTTGACCATTTTTAAAAAGTATTTATTTTATTTTTGGCTGTGCTGGGTCTTCGTTGCTCTGTGCGGGCTTCCTCCAGTTGCAATGCATAGCCTTGTCATCATGGTGCCATCTCTTGTGAGGACGATAGGCTCAGTATCTGTGGCACACAGGCTTAGTTGCACCCCGGCATGTGGAATCCTCCCAGAGCAGGGGTCAAACCCATGTCCGCTGCATTGGCAGGCAGAGTTTTAACAACTGAACCATCAGGGAGGTCCTATTTGACTATTTTCTTTTGATCTGAAAAAGGTCCATTTCATATGGTTCCATCTTCTGGATTCTCCAGAGGGAGTCCACTTGCAGGAGTGTTGAGCCCCTCCACCCAGGGTGCAGATTGCCAGTAAACCAGAGGGAGGTTCTCTAGTTTTAAAGGAAGGTAGGAAAAGTCATCTCAAGGATACCGAGAGATTTCTTCCAGAGGGTGTCTTTGCAAAGCTGGTAGCTCTGGAAGGGAGAAAATGAGCTATTTGTTTTTAAATCAGCGATTAACTCCCAACTGTCATGGATGAACAGCGAGTACTTGTATTGAATGAAACACAGTCCTTGGGAACAGGAAGAGAGAGCACCTTACTGCTAAGGGTACTTATGTGAAGTTCATAAACCTAACTCATTTTGATGGCACTATCACACATTAACATGATGCTGTAGGTTTTTCTGAGGAAATGGGCTTTGGAATCAGAATTGGAGTTCAAATACCCGTTCCTTTTGTTACTCCTGGGGTGACTTCATGCAAGTTACTTCCCTTCTCTGAGCCATGATTCTTCAAATGTGAAATAGGAAAGTATTGCCATACCCAAGTTCCTGGGTGGTTATGAGGTTTAAATAAGATAAGCATATAAAGCTCTTGGTATAGTCCCTGCCACTAGTAAGTACTTCATCAAGGTTCTTGGGAGGCTGCTGCTGTTGTTATTTTCATTCACTCTATTTTTTCCTATTTAGGAAAAGATAAATATCCTCACACCCATTCACTGGGGCCCTTTAAGAAATTCCCAGGGACCTAACTGCACATGGAACACACCTAAGAGAACTGCTTTACCTTACAGCTTCACAGAAAGTGTTTTACAAAGAATTTAGCTATGGAAAGAGCTCTGGCCTGGCAAGCAGTCAAGAAACTCAGGACCAGTTTGCCTACTAACATAATACGTGACTGTGGAGCACACCATTTAGTTACTATGAGTTTTGATTTCTTCACCTAGAAAATACATATATTAAATGAAATAATATCCTAATTTCCTTTCCCAGGACTAAAATGTTAAAACCTTTAACCTCAGGGGAACTGACCTCCAGAGCATCTTAGAAAGGGCTGGGTGACTTTGGATCTCCCCAAAGGGTCTCTGATGCCAAGGGCAGACCTCAGGTGCACACCTTGAGGGCAAACTGGGCACTCTTCCTGACTATTAAAAACAAGTCTATGTTTTAAAATTATACAATGGGATAACAGAAAAATAGAGGGACTCTTTTCTTTTGGCCATGAAATGAAATGGCAGTGATTCATCATCAATATTAAATTTTCTTCTCATGAATGCACTTTTGTTTTACCTGGTTACTGTGTAACTATTCTGCCTTCAAACTACTATTTGGGTCCATAGGAATCAGAGGCAAAGATGTGCAGACTTCTGAGATAAAAGAAGACAACAAACAAGAATTACAAATCAATTACTCTTTCCAACAGGACTATCTTAAGAGATTTTATTCATCTGACTCAAAAATTAAGAATGCCAATAGTTTAGAAGTCAGACTCAAGCGGATGGAAGGATTCTTTCACCTGCCTATAACTGGAATATTAAGCCCCCGTATTATAGAGATCATGGAGAAGCCCAGATGTGGAGTACCAGATGTTGCAGAATTTTCGCTATTCCCAAATCATCCAAAATGGACTTCTAAAGTAGTTACCTACAGGTCAGTTTTGCTTTGGCTCATTTTGGCAAAAGCAATATAGTCTTTTTCCTAAAAGGTCAAACATTGTTTTCTTGCTTGCTACCAGGATCATGTCATATACTTCAGACTTACCACATACCACAGTGAATCAATTAGTGGCCAAGGCCTTCAAAATATGGAGCGAAGCAATCCCACTGACGTTTAAGAGAGTTAGATGGGGAACTGCTGATATCATGATTGGCTTTGCAAGAAGAGGTAAGGAAGATTCCTTCAGGCTGATCCTGTGTGTTGTTTTGCTTGTTGTGTATATCCGTGCCCTCCTGTTTTCCAGATTTAAAATCTTTAATGAGATATAGATAGATGATAGACAGATACATCAATCTCTTTACAGATTAATGGGATACAGATATAAAGATATACATATATGTCAATGTTACTACATTTTTTTTCTAGTCCATTAATTTAGAGCCACTTTTTATAGCAGAAGATGGCAAACTATGGTCCATGTGCCAAATCCGTAAATAAATATTTATTAGAACATAGCCATTCGGTTCAGTTCAGTCACTCAGCCATGTCTGACTCTGCGACCCCATGGACTGCAGCACGCCAGGCCTCCCTGTCCATCACCAACTCCCAGAGCTTACTCAGACTTATGTCCATTGAACCAGGGTCTCCTGCAATGCAGGCGCATTCTTTACCAACTGAGCTATGAGGGAAGCCCGAACACAGCCATGTTCTTTCATTTACCTATTGTCTGTGAGTGCTTCAGGCTACAATGACAGACTTTAGTAAATACAACAGAGATCACAAAGCCCACAAATCTGGTCCTTTGCAGAAAAAGTTTGCCAACCTCTATTTTATAACATGAATCATTTTATATATGTGTGTAAGTTATAAGCAAGGTCTTCCCAAGCAGCGCTAGTGGTAAAGACCTGCCTGCCAGTGCAGGAGACATATGAGACACGTGTTTGATCCCTAGCTTGGGAAGGTCCCCTGGAGGAGGGCATGGCAACCCACTCCAGTATCCTTGCCTGGAGAATCCCGTGGACAGAGAAGCCAGGCAGGCTACGGTCCATAGTGTCGCAGGGAGTCAGACACGACTGAAGCAACTTAGCACGCACGCACATATATAAGCAAAAGAAGAGGTTACAACTTCCAAAAGCCCTAAGTGGTCTCCAAGAATTGAACTGCCCCTGTGGCCTATTGCCAACACCTTTCATGTATTTAGTAAGAAAGCAGAAAATAGAAAATTTTATATTAAAGGGCTTAAGGAGATAAAACCCATATACATGAACTGCTATTAATTACTGGTGCTTCATGGTACAAATTTTAGAGGCAAATGTTGCTCTTTTGGTCTGCTTTAATATTACACTTCCTGGGTGCTGTGAATTTAGCTGAAATTTAAACTTAAACCACAATATTGACAAGAGTGAAGAAAACCTTATAGAAAGCACTGATCACGACACTCCATGCTTTTTAAGAACCAGGTAAGTTGGATATGGCCAGATAACAGTTTGAAAATAAATTTCTCTGCATCACAAATAAAAGCACATCAAAATCTACCTTAGGAAACCTTGAGCACAGTTCTTCAAGAAACTACTATATTCACAAAGAATAAGCTAGATTTTTAAGAAAACTTACATTAAATGATATTCAATTACTTGCTGAATGCAGTATTCTCCACTCTGCAACCATGCGGCAAAGGAAAATGATCAAATTTAACGTTTAGATAAATTAGATGTGAATGTTTTTAAAGTCCTGCATCAGTAAGCTTTCAAAATGTGGAGGCTATCAGGGATGAGCAGCAGCTGTATGAAAGAAAAAGTTCCCGTGACAAACAAATACCCGAACCACCCTGTCATGTAGCTGGCTGCTTGGACTGATCTTTTTCACCTCACTAATCATATAGACTAAAAGATGGAATGACTGGATATAGATTCAGTCTTTAAAGGCAATCTCCCTGCTTTCTTTCAGCTCACGGGGACCCGTATCCCTTTGATGGGCCAGGAGCCACACTGGCTCACGCCTTTGCACCTGGGCCAGGCCTGGGAGGAGATGCTCACTTCGATGAGGATGAACGCTGGACTGATGGTATCGGGATAGGTACAGCATCCTGTATCTCTTCTACTACGCATCCTTTTTAAAATCCTGAACTTTCTATATCTTAACTCTCTCTAACTTTGATAATTGCTTTGATTAATAATAGTTATCTAGTCTTGCTAACTGCCAACCTCTGTGCTTTAAATGTGCTCATAATGTTCCACGTATGGAAGATGGAGGCTCGGGCTACAGAGTCAAGCAACATTGGCTTCAATTTGCTCTACTTCTACCAGTTAGTCACATTCTCTTTGGACAAGTTACTTAACTTCTCTGAGCCTCAGTTTCCTCATCTGTGAAATGGAACTGTAAGTAATTCCCACCCCACAGGATTGTTGTTTGAATTAAATGAGATAATGCTTATGCAATGCTTAGCATAGTGCTTGGAATATATTAATATTTCAATAAATTATAACTCTTTTGTGTATATCCCCCAAATGTTTTTTAATTAAAGGAGAAAAAGGGGCCGCTGCCGCCGCGGCTAAGTCACTCAGTCGTGTCCGACTCTCTGCGACCCCGTAGACAGCAGCCCACCAGGCTCCGCTGTCCCTGGGATTCTCCAGGCAAGAACACTGGAGTGGGTTGCCATTTCTCTGTCCAATGCATGAAAGAGAAAAGTGAAAGTGAAGTCACTCAGTCGTTTCCGACTCTTAGCGACCCCATGGACGGTAGCCCACCAGGCTCCTCCGTCCATGGGATTTTCCAGGCAAAAGGACTGGAGTGGGGTGCCATTGCCTTTTCCGGAAAAAGGGGCAGAGACTATGATATTTGGAGAATTATATATAATTCTACTATTATTTGGGCTTCCTAGTTTCCTCTAGTCACAAATAATCCACGTGCCAATGCAGGAGACATAGAGATGTGGGTTTGATCCCTGGGACAGGAAGATCCCCTGAAGGAGGGCATGGCAACCCATCCCAGTATTCTTGCCTGGAGAATCCCATGGACAGAGGATCCTGGTGGGCTACAGTCCACAGCTTTGCTGAAGCAACAGCACTCACACACTAATATTAGCCATTATTGGTCAGAATATATATATAATATATATGTATATAATATAACCCAGCCCATTGTGGTCATCATTTTACAAAGTGGGAGATTATAGACAAAACAGAAAACTAATGAAGAGAAGCTCTAGATAAATAATCCTAATTGAAAATAATGCTTTTAAAAAATTGGCCACTACCTGGCCCTGAAAGTGAAATGAATACCTGTGTTTGGCAGTGGGAATTCACCACCATAGTGATGCCTTGCTGTGAAAATCTAACCTATGTAAAACTATGACACTGCTTCCATCTCACATCTTGTGTGTGTTTTTCATTCTTCCCTCTTCCCACTCAAAGTAAACAAAATAAACTAAAAATATTTCCCACCTTCCTTCAATCTAATGCACCATGATTGGAACTCTGGCCCCTCAAACTCACACACTTGCAACTTCCTTGCTATTTGCAAAGCCTATCTATGAGTCTGAGGGAGAGAGAACATATATTTAACACACTTTAACTAATCGAAAGCAAATTGCAGCCTTGCCTGGAGGTCCTGCCCTGCAGTCATGCTTTCTCGAAACCAACTTTCTCTCTCCTGCTATTCAGAGCCACTATCATTGGGCTTCCCTGGTGGCTCAGAGGTTAAAGTGTCTGCCTGCAATGCGGGAGACCTGGGTTCGATTCCTGGGTTGGAAAGATCCCCTGGAGAAGGAAATGGCAACCCACTCCAGTATTCTTGCCTGGAGAATCCCATGGACGGAGGAGCCTGGTGGGCTACAGTCCATGGGGTCGCAAAGAGTCCCATGTGACTTCACTTTCACTTTCATTGTTTATTGAATATTCATCATTTTTCAGATATTGGGAAATTCAAGTTATTATGACAAATCTATAAGGTAGGAATTATTATCTCCATTTAACAGATGAGGAACTGAGCCTCAGCAATACCCATTAATTTGTTCAGAGTTGTCCAGCTAGTAAGTAGCTGAGCCAGGTTTCAAACTCAGGTCTTTATAATAAGCCTTTGCTTTCTGCTTCTGAACACTGCTGAGTGATTACATAAGAAGCAAATAGGCTGAAAAAAACATATTTTCTTAAAACCAGAAGTGGTGATAAAATTAAAGTACTACTTTTCCGATTCCTCTTTTAAACCTATCCCCTCATGAAGGCCTGGAAACAAATAAGAAAACTATGGAGGATTTAAAGAGTTAGGTATCTTATAGTTACTTTGATTTTGATTATCTGTTTTGATTTTATTATGCATATAGTTATTTTTACAGTCACTGTATGTCTCTCTTTGGTCTCAGGAGTTAACTTCCTATATGTTGCAACACACGAGCTTGGCCATTCCTTAGGTCTGAGTCATTCGTCTGATCCTAATGCTGTGATGTATCCAACCTACAGCAAAGAAGATTCCAAGAATTTCAAACTTTCACAGGATGATATCAATGGAATTCAGCTATTATACGGTAATATTTCCATACTTCCATAAGGAGGCATTGTCTCCTTATGGTAGGCCTGAATGAGAAAGGCTGGGAAATAGGTATTTACTTTGAAAAACACACTGGAACATATATCTCTAAAAGCCTATTGAGGGGAGAAATTTGAGACATTGGATACTTGAAATTTAATCAGACTATCTTATACTATGAGAATATTTATACTATGATTTTAAGTTTTCAGTAATATAATATCATTTGATGAAATCATGAAAATGAAACTTCAAGGGGTATTTCTTTAAGCTGCAACTCGCTCTTACTTCTTGCTCGATTCAAGCACTTTAGGAGTCTCCCCCACAGGGATGGACTGAGGAATAAAACACCTTTCCCTGTAGCTTTCCACTCCCAAGGATTTGGCCCTAGAGGAGGAAAAGTGACCTAATTTTTCCTGCCTGCATGTGTACATAGGGAAAGGGGTTAACCATAAACAGTGACTTCTTATAATTGTTAGTCATGATTGTATGAATATCCCATGTCCCAATCTACATGGGATTTTTTTTTGTTTTAATCAAGTTCCAAACTCAGTTTTAAAAAAATTAACTGATTCATATTTGCTTGATCAAGTCAGAAAGAGTATTGTGAGAAAGAAATCAAAGGACAAGGATAAAAAGCTATGTCTCCAGACAAATGAAAGATTTAATTATATAGGTATTAAATGTAAAGAGTTTATTAATCCTTATAGAAAATATAATAGTAATAGAGCAGAAAATATAATAGTAGGAATCAAAGAAGATAAATAAATCATCCAAAGACAAATTCTGGGTTCTTGAACAAAGATTCCAAGCCAGGGCTGCATGACTTCACACTTTCTACTACACAATTCAGCTGATCACTACTTAGTATGCTCTTAAAAGCAATTTGGAAAAGAGAATATATACAGAATGATATCTTTAAGTAAACAGATACAATTAAACTTTTCTGGAAAAAATGTCAGGATGATAAGAATACACTGCAAAAAGATCACCTTAGAGTCTTTGAATGTTCAGAAAAGCAATGAAAGTGCTTCCACATAATAAATAATGTAATGTCCTCAGAGGGAAATTACTCCTGTAAGATAACAGATTGAAGCTGTAATTTACTATTAATCAGCTTTTCTCAAATTGTGTTCCCAGAACACTTGGCCGACCAGACAATTCCCGCCCCTACCCAGCCCCCACCAAAAAAAAAAAGATGCTTTGGAGAAACAAATTCAAAAACCACTACCTACTGTATTTGAGGTACACGGGATGTTACAGAGAACCTAACAAACTCTCATTTAATTCAGCGCTTCCTAAATTACAACCTTCTGTGTGGAACACCCATTGAGCCCTCTCAGAATAACATTTCAAAGAAGACAGTTTGGAAAATATCATGTATTGTACCTCAAAGTTCTTATTTAAGGAGATGCTGCTGTCAAAAAAGCTCACGAAACACTGACAACTGTTGACAGTTATCACCAACAAAGTAGAAAATATTATTAGTACCTCCCCTTATATAAAACCATGGAACTCATGGATTAGTGCTTTAAATCCTATGTTTTAGAGAGTGAGGTGCCTCCAGTCAAAGTTGGAAAGAGGTAGCTTCTGGATAAATTGAAGCAAGACTTAATTATATAGGTATTAAATGTAAGGTGTTTATTAACCCAAGAAGTGATATGGGCAGAATATATAAATTCAAAAGACTGTGATTAAACTCACAAATGTAGAATTCCCAATATTCTTTTCAGGATTATAAAAATAATAGCTAAAATGCATCAAGTTTATATAGCGTACCAAGCATTTCACATGCCTTAGCTTGTTTATTCCAACAATCCAGTAAATTATTAGTGCCCTTGTTCTATAGATTGGTAATCTAATACAAAGAGAGGCTGTTAATAAGGAGTATCTTACCCAAGATCATGCAGCTGGTAAAATGGCAGAGACAGGATGCAAAAGTATCTGACCCCCAAGGCCTACACACTATTCAGTGCTGCCTTTTGAGCCTTTGGAGGTTCATCTTCAAAACTTGTCCCAGGCATAGAAAAGTGGGCTGGATGAATGAGTACCTACTGCAACACTTCTTGTGTTTTTTTAGCCTTAGGATTTGTGTGTGTGTGTGTGTTATACAATGCCAGAATGTTCTTATTTTTGTCTCTTAACAGGAAAGAGAAATGATTCAAGAAAAAAATAGAAACTTCAGCAAAACACACCTTCATTCATTGGGTTCTATGTAACCGTTCTCAACCAGAATTAATAAGCACTGTTCCTGCCTTCCATTCAACACTTGCTGCCTCCAACCTTGTATTGTGATTGGTTTTTATGTTTCTCCATTTGCGGATAACCTTGTTTACGACATCAGTATGTCTTACTCATCTATGACTCTCCTCAAGCAAGATGCACTTGGTGGATGACAATAAATGTTAAACACAGATAAATACAATTTTTATTTCTTGGTAAAACTATTCTGGCTTCCCAGGTGGTGCGGTAGTAAAGAATCTGCTTGCCAATGCAGGAGACCCCAGAGACTCGGGTTCAATCCCTGGGCTAGGAAGATCCCCTGGAGTGGGAAACGGTAACCTGCTCCAGTATTCTTGCCTGGAAAATTCCATGGACAGAGGAGTCTGGCGGGCTACAGTCCATGGGGCTGCAAAGAGTCAGACATGACTGAAGTGACTGAGTACAAAAATGATTTCTATTTGGGAGGACTGTGGCAAAAGAAGACATGCCGTACAATGAAATCAAAGGCTGAAACCAAAAACATAAGTAACCCCACCACATTATTTTGGGTGTTCAGTTGCCCCTACCTATTACCAGGTCAGGTATAGTATAATATAACCCAAGACAGTAGAGCCCAAAAGCACACTAAGTTCCCCTCACCCTTTGGGCCGAGCGCTCACTGTGAGTATTCTGGGTAGTCCAGTGCTTCCCACAAAACACATGTGAATTCCCAAGGATTTGCATTCTCATAGCCACTCCCAGCGGCAAGCTCCCCCCGGACCTGACCTCACTCCATCTCTTCCACCACAGCTGCCCTGGCCCCCCTCCTCTGCCCCACGGCAACACAGATATGGCTCACCCTCTTCTCTCTTCCTTTCTCCAAACCAGTCCTATAGACCTTGTGAGATCTGTATCAACTGTGCCGTTTTACACTGTACAAGGACGCTGATTGACCAAAACTCCATTTGGATGTTATCCTCATCCTTCACGTCCTTGATGCATCCCAGCGTCAGGAATTTCCCACCGGCCAGCGGCCTCCGCAGGCCCCAACCTCCTCCCTCGTCTCTCCTGATCTTCAGATCTCTACACCCCAGTCCTTGTAGCTTCCCTCAGAAGCTCATCTCCTAAAGTCCAAGGAGCTCTCCCTTTCCAGGCGTAGAGACTCACTACCATGTTTCTGTGGGAAAAACACTCTCCATGCGGGGCTTAACCCTCAGCAGGACACAGAACCGGAAAAGGCTTTTCCATGTGAGCTGCTCCTTCATACTCCCTACACCCCTGCATGGTTTTCTCTGCAAATGGGGGGATGAATAATTGGAACTAACTTTCTTTCTGATACAAATTATGCCACACATAAGCGCCCTGAAAAGATCTGTTATTTCACCCAATATGTATCAGTAATTCAAAACTCAGAAATACTGCCAAAACCATTAGGAAACCATTCCAAGAATACAAAAAATGAGAGGGGGAATCCACTACCTAGGCAAAATATAAGGTATATATGAATAGGAGTTCAAAGATTTTTTTAGAAACATAATGG
This sequence comes from Bubalus bubalis, assembly GCF_019923935.1. NCBI lineage: Eukaryota > Metazoa > Chordata > Mammalia > Artiodactyla > Bovidae > Bubalus > Bubalus bubalis. Next base: position 79,379,528 of record NC_059172.1, on the reverse strand, counting down.
AACAGGTCTATGATAAAAATGTAGAATAAGTCATTAAAATTCCTCATTTTGTAGATGATAAAACAGATCAAGAGAAGTTAAGTGATTTCCATCAATTTCATAGTAAACAAATGTCTTGTATTTAAAGCATTTCTTGTTTTTTTGTTTGCCAGTTTGCATTTTGCTTTGGGCAGCAGAAGACAGTACTATCTTGCAGCTGAAATGCATGTTAATTGTTTTTACCTGCCCAGCATCCTTTCACCCTACTTTTGGGGACAGGGACCCTCTTTCTCCTTTGTAGACTGTCTTAGTGAGACATCACTAAGTATGCCACATACTGCCAGGGCTGAGAAGGCTTACAGGAACCAAGTTTGGCCTCTCGGACACTCACCTGTAAACACCAGAGGCTGATTTACCCTGGCAGTGGGTTTTGGAGACACTGCCTACTCAGCCCTACACTCAGATAAATCTCTGAAGCTGCCTTGGGTCCTGTCCTACAAACATCTCAGGTATAGGGCTTCTCTTTGAGGTTTTGCAGCTGACTACAGAGCTTTCCAATAAATTTTATCTTTTGCTTCTACTAACCAGAGTCAGTTTATGCCTGTTGTTTGCAAATCTCTGCCATGGTAGCTTGACTCCTATGGTGTATGACACAAGGGCTCTGTTGTGTATCTCACCAGTCTTAAACATGAAGTTAAGCACTAACTAAGCATAGAAGCTGAATTTTCTTGTTTCTATGCAAAATGCATAAGCTCACTTCTAACTAGAAATCCTGCCTAGAAAATAAGAACCCATGTTCCTTTTTTTTTTAATTGTGGTTAAGTACACATAAAATTTACCGTTTTAGCCATTTTTAAGTGTATAGTTCATATTAAGTATACCCATATTGTTCTGCAAGAGTAAATGTTCTTACCCTTAGCGCTATTAGCATGTTCAACTGAATAATTCTTCATGAGAGGCTGTTCTGGGCATTGGATGATGCTCAGCAGCATCCCATGGCCTCTCCCCACTCAGTTCAGTTCAATCACTCAGTCATGTCCGACTCTTTGCAATCTCATGGACTGCAGCACGCCAGGCCTGTCCATCACCAACTCCAGAGTTTACTCAAACTCATGTCCATTGAGTCGGTGATGCCATCCAACCATCTCATCCTCTGTTGCTCCCTTCTTCTCTCCACTAGATGCCAGTAAACCATCCTCAATCATGGCAACCAAAGATGTCTTAAGACTTTGCCAAATGACCTCTAAGGGGCAAAATAACCCTTAGTTGAGATCTGTGAAGCTAAAGAAAATAAATTCTTATTTTAATGAATTATACGCAATGTCCCTCTTTACCTTTTTTCATCCCTTTCATCTGCTAATCCTGGGCCATCCCATGGGAAAGGAGAACCAACAAAAGATTAATGTGGCTTTGTTTTTGAGACATTTATTTGACAAAGGGACTATCATATTTTAAGGAATAAAACCAACTGTATGTTAAAACCAAAATACTGCATACTTACAGAAGTTCACAAAACTTGTTTATATTTTATTGATTACTTTTATTATCTTTTCTATTTTTAAAGTCAAATTCCTGTTTAAAATAGAAGGCTGAGCACTGAAATTTATCTTTACTTTCCTCTGAGTTTCCATCTAATGGTAGTAAGGCAATAAAACAGAATAGAAGGAGATCTACCCATAGACAAGGAATTGCAATTTATGAAGGAAATTAAAGGAAATTAAATTTATGAAGACCTAATACAGCTGATGGGTGAAATATATCAGACTCAGTCTGGGATATGTGGAGAGGTCTCAAGTGGAAATGGGAGTCAACTATGGTTACAGGATGAAATGTAAATTTGATCAATCATGACAACATAAAAATGTAGGAAATTGGAGTACATTGCCAATTCCACATATTGTAAAACATAATATACGTGTTTACATATTAACATTGCTAAAAATAAGATGATATCTTGCAATCAGTTCAGTTCAGTTCAGTCGCTCAGTTGTGTCCGACTCTTTGCGACCCCATGAATTGCAGCACACCAGGCCTCCCTGTCCATCACCAACTCCTGGAGTTCACTCAGACTCACGTCCATCAAGTCGGTGATGCCATCCAGCCATCTCATCCTCTGTCATCCCCTCTTCCTCCTGCCCCCAATCCCTCCCAGCATCAGAGTCTTTTCCAATGAGTCAACTCTTCGCATGAGGCGGCCAAAGTACTGGAGTTTCAGCTTTAGCATCATTCCTTCCAAAGAAATCCCAGGGCTGATCTCCTTCAGAATGGACTGGTTGGATCTCCTTGCAGTCCAAGGGACTCGCAGGAGTCTTCTCCAACACCACAGTTCAAAAGCATCAATTCTTCCATGCTCAGCTTTCTTCACAGTCCAACTCTCACATCCATACATGACCACTTGAAAAACCATAGCCTGGACTAAATGGACCTTTGTTGGCAAAGTAATGTCTCTGCTTTTCAATATGCTATCTAGGTTGGTCATAACTTTTCTTCCAAGGAGTAAGCATCTTTTAATTTCATGGCTGCAGTCACCATCTGCAGTGATTTTGCAATAGGGGCTGGCAATTCTCCAGGAGATTTGGGTTTGCTTTTGCCTATCACATGGAGCCTATCACCCTGACATCTCTTTACACTGAATCATGTGCTTGGGGTTATTTTCACTGTACTATTCATGTGAATTCAGACAGCAATTCTGAGAGAGTACCAGGTTGCTAACATCGACAAAGCAAGAGAGTTCCAGAAAAACATCTACTTCTGTTTTATTAATTATGCCAAAGCCTTTGACTGTGTGGATCACAACAAACTGTGGAAAGTTCTTCGAGAGATGGGAATAACAGACCACCTGATCTGCCTCCTGAAAAATCTATATGCAGGTCAAGAAGCAACAGTTAGAACTGGACATGGAACAACAGACTGGTTCCAAATAGGAAAGGAGTTCGTCAAGGCTGTATATTGTCACCCTGCTTATTTAACTTCTATGAAGAGTACATCATGCAAAATGCTGGACTGGATGAACCACAAGCTGGAATCACAATTGCTGGGAGAAATATCGATAACCTCAGATATGCAGATGACACCACCCTTATGGCAGAAAGTGAAGAACTAAACAGCCTCTTGATGAAAGTGAAAGAGGAGAGTGAAAAAGTTGGCTTAAAGCTCAGCATTCAGAAAACTAAGGTCATGGCATCTGGTCCCATCATTCATGGCAAATAGATGAGGAAACAGTGGAAACAGTGACTGACTTTATTTTTTGGGCTCCAAAATCACTGCAGATGGTGACCGCAGCCATGAAATTAAAAGACATTTGCTCCTTGGAAGAAAAGTTATGGCCAACCTAGACAGCATATTAAAAAGCAGACACATTACTTTGCCAACAAAGGTCCATCTAGTCAAAGCTATGGTTTTTCCACTATGTATGGATGTGACAGTTGGACCATAAAGAAAGCTGAGCATAGAAGAACTGATGCTTTTGAACTGTGGTGTTGGAGAAGACTCTTGAGTGTCCCTTGGACTGCAAGGAGATCCATCCAACTAGTCAATCCTAAAGGAAATCAGTCCTGAATGTTCATTGGAAGGACTGATGCTGAAGCTGAAACTCCAATACTTTGGCCATGTGATGCAACGGACTGACTCATTTGAAAAGACCCTGATGCTGGGAAAGATGGAAAGCGGGAAGAGAAGGAGATGACAGAGGATGAGATGGTTGGATGGCATCACCGACTCAATGGACATGAGTTTGAGTAAACTCCAGTTGGTGATGGACAGGGAAGCCCGGCGTGCTGTGGTTCATGGGGTCACAAAGAGTCAGACACGACTGATCCACTGAACTGAACTGAACTGAACCAGGCTGGAGACCACAAGGTCAGGTAGGATGGTTTCTTCCTCTCAGCTCTATGATTGAGACAGCCATGTGCTCTTGCTGCATTTTTAGTGTGGCAGATTTACTTCTATTTAATTCTTTTACCAAAAGACCAGCCATTTGTTATCCCAGTCTTATGTTGGGGTCTTATGTTAGAATCTGCTTCTTGAACATCTTGAACACAGAGATGGTTCATCCTACAATAGATGACATTTTAATTCACTGAAATGTGGTCACTGGAGTACCAAGTTTAGATGTAGTACATGAAAAGAGACACAAATTTGTACAGTAATCTTCCCTTATTTTAAGTTTCAGTTTTCCAGAAGTATTGATTTCTTGTCAGTATTTTTAGGGATAAACACAAATAACACTCACCTTCAGACCCTGGCCAGCTGCCTGACAGTCCTTGCCCTCTGAGAATGTCACTGACCCGCGGCGGATCTAGGGCGCCAAGTGTTTCCTATCCCACCTCCTGCCGCAGTCGTCTGGAGCAAAGGCAGACACCCACCCTAGGCAAGGCCCTTGAGGTATCTTCTCCAAGGGGACTGTGATTCCATTCACTTATGTATTCAATAATATTTATTGAGTGTTTACTATGTTCCAGACACAATTTTAAACTTAAGGATATAATTTCAAACAAGGAAAGTCATTATGCACATAGATCCCACAAATTCACCATCAGCAGTAATGAACAGAGAGACTCAGAGACTAGAATTTCTGAGCTGAGTCTTGTTCATGGTCAGATTCTTTAGGAATACTCCATAAACTTCTGTGGCTCAAGATCCTAGAAATTCTTAGTATTTTCCTTTCGTAAGGCCTGATTGTTCAGTAGTTTTCTGGATTCTATAAGGCATTGTAATGTCCTTTCAATAAATCTCCTCTTCAACTAAGCTAATATCAGAATAAGTACAAAAATTAAGAGAAATAATATAACACAGGTATCTTCTTCCTCTCTTCATCAGCATTATCTACCATGGTTTGCCATGGAATCTTCCAGAAAAATGGAGTCCAACAAGAAAGAACAAAGATCAAATCAAAAGTGGCTGAAGAGGGGCTTCCCTGGTGGCTCGGAGGTAAAGAATCCACCCGCCAAACACGGGTTCCCCTAACTGGGGGAAATTCACATACGCCACACACCAAAACTACTGAACCTGTGCTCTAGAGCCTGGAGGCTACTGCTGAGCCCACCCACCACAACCACTGAAGCACGCGCTCCCTAAAGCCTGTGCTCTGCAGCAGGAGAAGACACCGCAATGAGAGGCCTGCGCCCCATAACTGGAGAGTAGCCCCAGTCTCCACAGCTAGTGGCAAGCCCCCATGGCAATGAAGACCCAGCACAGCCAAAATAAATTAATAAATAAAATCATTTTTTTAAGTGACTGAAGAGGTATAGACTGTGTAAGCCCCGTGCGAAGCTAACCAGGGCTGCCCTTTGTTGTCAGTCCATTGCTGTTAATGTAAAAACAATGATATGTAATAAAAAGAGTATTAACCATGTCTGAGGTTCTGTTTGGGTTCTAGCTGTGCTCTGACAGACAGTAAGGAAAGCTTGGGCTTCCTTACTTCTCTTGGCTTTGGACTATCCTTTGAGTTGTCTCACTTCATAAAACAGGACTTAGAGATCTAGAATTCAGTGATCAACTAAGGATTAACTCTTGACTAAATTTGCCTGTCAGTTTGATTAGGAAAAACAAGGAGATGAAGGCAGATGTTTGCCATCAGAATCACTCCCTGAGGCTCTACAAGGAAAATAGTCCCAGCTTACAGCACTTAAGCAGATACAAAAAAATATGTATGTAGGCATTTCCTTTTCTTCACCTGGCAACTCTTGCAATTCTTCACACCTCGGCCCTGACATTTCTACACCCTCCACTTCACCCCTGCATCTGCTTAGGCGTTCCCCTTAAGTCCTTCCACGGTACCAAACATGTACCCCTCATGGTCATCTTTTGTCTCACTGACTTCCAATCTTCTGATGAATACACAGTCTCCACTAGATTGTCAGTTCCTTTATGAAGCTGAATGTGTTTTTGTGCAAAGGAAAATTATTCCTAAAGCAAAATGAAAGGTTCACTCACAGAAACCTCTCGTTTAGGTTGTGTCCAAATTAAGAAATCATTCAAAGACTTCTAAAAGACATAAGATCAAGTTATACATTAAAATGTAACTGTGGCGGATTCATTTTGATATTTGGCAAAACTAATACAATTATGTAAAGTTTAAAAATAAAATAAAAAAAATACAAAAAAAAATGTAACTGGATTGATATCCTAGAAATAAAGAAAAAAACAGAACTTAGAAATTAAAAACAAAAAAACAAACACAGAGGAAGTTTCTGAGAAGATGGTGGAATAGGAAGCATCAGAAATGTATCTCCCCTCCTAGACAAAAATTGCACTGACCAGGTCTAAGGCAACTTGTTTGGAACTCTGGAGACTATAGAGGGCCTGAGACTTCCAGGGGAAGGCTAGGACTGTAAATTTTGGTCAATACTGGTCAATTTCAGCTCTTAGTATTAGTACCCACCTCTCAGGCTTATGGCAGACAGCTATGCACATACTCCTGGAGCAGCTTGTACCCAGTTTGCACAGCCGTGGGAGTGAGGATGTCCTCCAAATGCTGGAAGTCTGATATTTGATCACTAATGGCTGCCTTTTTTTTTTTTTTTTTGACTGCACCATATGGCATATGGGATCTTAGTTCCTGAACCAGGGATTGAAACCCAAATGCCCTGCATTGAAAGCATGCAGTCTTAACCACTGGACTGTCAAGGAAGTCCCACTGATTGCTGCTTCTACCACAGAAGTGCAGACTAAAAGGAAATATTCCTTGGGTTGCATCTCCTCATACCATTTCAAGTCTCTCCCCGTCCTGCCAAAGTGACTTCCAGGTGCTTTAAAAAATCAGTGATTTTTCTCCCTCATTTCTGTCTTTTTTCCCTATTAAGGGCCAGACAGAAGACTGTGCATGCATGCTTAGTGGCTTCAGCCATGTCCTACTCTTTGAGACCCCGTGGACCATAGTCTGCCAGGTTCTTCTGTCCGTGGGATTCTACCGGCAAGAATACTGTAGTGGGTTTCCATGCCTGGAAATTCAAAAGCAACTGCAGATACAGAGAAAATTAGAAAGTTACCACACATGCCCTGGAGAAAGTGCAGGCTCACAAAAGACCTGAGAAAACCTTAAGTTTGTACTTCAGGCAGATCTTTGGCACAGAGATAGTCTATAACAATAAAGAAAAAGAAACAAAACAAACAACAAAAAGAAAACACTGTGAAAGGAGGAGAATCAGATTTCCAGAGTTACCACATTATTAGCTTCATATGGGCAGTTTTCAACAACAACAAAGGAAAAAATCACAAGGCATTCAAAGAACCACAAAATATGACTCATCCAAAGGAAAAGTAAAGCAACAGAAACTGTTCCTGACAAATACCTGATAGTGGATTTACTACAAGAAAAACTCAAAAGAAAGTATCTTAAAGATGATCAAAGAACTAAAAGAAGACATGGGGAAAGTCAAGAAAGCAATGTATGGACAAAATGGAAATATCAATAAAGAAATATTGAAAAGAAAGCCAAAATGAAATTCTGGAGCTGAAAAGTAGAATAACTGAAATTTAAAAATTCACTGCTGCTAAGTCACTTCAGTCGTGTCCGACTCTGCGCAACCCCATAGACGGCAGCCCACCAGGCTCCGCCATCCCTGGGATTCTCCAGGCAAGAACACTGGAGTGGGCTGCCATTCACTAGAGGAATTCAAAGGTCAATTTGAGCAGGTAGAAGAAAGAACCAGCAAACTTGAAAATAGGACAAAGGAAATTATTAAATCACAGGAAGAAAAAAGGAAAAAAAGACTGAAGAAAAATGGTCATCAAGTGGACCAAAGACATATTATGGCAGTCCAAGAAGGAGGAGAGAGAATAGAACATACTAAATATTTAAATAATGGCCAACAACTTCCCAAACTTGATAAAAGACATGATATGAATGTCAAATAAACTCAACAAATTCCAAACAGGTAAAGAAATCCACACCAAGACACATTTCAATCAAACTGAAAAGTAAAGACAAAGAGGGACTCTTGAAAGCAACAAAAGAGAAGCAATTCATCATATACAAGGGAGCCTCAATAAGATTATAAACAAATTCTCATCAGAAATTTTGGAGATCAGAGGAATTAAGCCGATACATTCCAAGTGCTAAAAGGGAAAAAAACTGTCAACCAAGAACCCTATATCTCCTGGAACTATCCTTCAAAAGTGAGGGAAGGGAATTCCCTGGAGGCCTAGTTGTTAGGACTCAGCTCTTTCACTGCTATGGGCCTGGGTTCAATCCCTGGTGGGAGAACTAAGATCCCTCAAGCCGGGCAGCATGGCCAACAACAACAACAACAAAAGTGAGGGGAAAATTAAGACATTACCAAATGCAGAAGGAGCTCACAGCCACTAGACCTGTCCTGCAAGAAACGGTTACAAGAGTCCTGTAGACTGAAGTGAGAAGACAATAACTCAAAGCCACATGAGTAAGAAAGATCTCAGTAATATAAAGAGACAGCCAATTATAAAAGCTACTATTGCTGTAGCAATGATACATAACTCTACTTTTTTTCTACATGATTTAGAAGACTAATCTTTTTCTTAATTATTAATCTAAAATTAGTATTATTGTAACTTTGGCTTATAACTCCACATTGCTTTCTACATAAAAGATACTTAAAATTACTAATTTATATTTTGGGATACACAATTGTATAAAGATGTAATATTGTGACATCCACAACTGAAAGGGGTGGAGATGGACCTGTTTTTGTATGTTATTGAAATTGAGCAAGTATCAATTACAATTAGAGTGCTATAACTTTAGGCTGTTAAATATAATCCCCATGGAATCCACAAAGAAAATAGCTCAATAAAACACACAAAGGAAATGAAAAAGGAATTGAAATATTTCACTACAAAAAAGTAACTAAGTATAAAATAAGATGTAATGCAAGAAATGAGGGACAAAAAATTATAAGGCGTATAAAAAACAAATAACAAAATGTCGGAAGTCTCAAACTCTCCAATCAAAGAGATTGCCCAAATGGTTTAAAAAAACATGATACAACTATACTGTCTCCAAGAGACTCACTTTAAATTCAAAAATACAAAATAGGTTGAAGATGAAAGGACAGAAAAGGATATTTCATGCAAATAGTAACCAAACGATTGCAGACAAGCTATACTTTTAAGTCAAAAATCTTTACAAGAGTCAAAGAAGGACATTATATATTAACAAAAGTTCTAAGCAGCAAGATTATGTAATAGAGAGTTCCCTGTTAGTCTAGAGGTTGGGATTCGATGCTTTCACTCCCACGGCCTGGGTTCAATCCCTGAGTAGAGAACTGAGATCCCACAGACGTGCACGCTAAGTCACTTCAGTTCAGTTCAGTTCAGTTCAGTTGCTCAGTCGTGTCCGACTCCTTGCAACCCCATGAATTGCAGCATGCCAGGCCTCCCTGTCCATCACCAACTCCCAGAGTTCACTCAAACTCACGTCCATCGAGTCGGTGATGCCATCCAGCCATCTCATCCTCTGTCGTCCCCTTCTCCTCCTGCCCCCAATCCCTCCCCGCATCAGAGTCTTTTGTCAACTCTTTGCATGAGGTGGCCAAAGTACTGGAGTTTCAGCTTTAGCATCATTCCTTCCAAAGAATACCCAGAACTGATCTCCTTTAGAATGGACTGATTGGATCTCATTGCAGTCCAAGGGACTTTCAAGAGTCTTCTCCAACACCACAGTTCAAAAGCATCAGTTCTTCGGCGCTCAGCTTTCTTCACAGTCCAACTCTCACATCCATACATGACCACTGGAAAAACCATAGCCTTGACTAGACGGACCTTTGTTGGCAAAGTAATGTCTCTGCTTTTGAATATGCTATCTAGGTTGGTCATAACTTTCCTTCCAAGGAAGAAGCATCTTTTAATTTCATGGCTTCAGTCACCATCTGCAGTGATTTTGGAGCCCCAAAAAATAAAGTCTAACACTGTTTCCACTGTTTCCCCATCTATTTCCCATGAAGTGGTAGGACTGGATGCCATGACCTTCGTTTTCTGAATGTTGAGCTTTAAGCCAACTTTTTCACTCTCCTCTTTCACTTTCATCAAGAGGCTTTTTAGTTCCTCTTCACTTTCTGCCATAAGGTTGATGTCATCTGCATATCTGAGGTTATTGATATTTCTCCCAGCAATCTTGATTCCAGCTTGTGCTTCTTCCAGTGCAGAGTTTCTCATGATGTACTCTGCATATAAGTTAAATAAGCAGGATGACAATATACAGCCTTGATGTACTCCTTTTCCTATTTGGAACCAGTCTGTTGTTCCATGTCCAGTTCTAACTGTTGCTTCCTGACCTACATATAGGTTTCTCAAGAGGCAGGTCAGGTGGTCTGGTATTCCCATCTCTTTCAGAATTTTCCACAGTTTATTGTGATCCACACAGTCAAAGGCTTTGGCATAGTCAATAAAGCAGAAATAGATGTTTTTCTGGAACTCTCTTTTTCCATGATCCAGCGGATGTTGGCAATTTGGCCTCTGGTTCCTCTGCCTTTTCTAAAACCAGCTTGAACATCTGGGAGTTCACGGTTCACATATTGCTGAAGCCTGGCTTGGAGAATTTTGAGCACTACTTTACTAGCATGTGAGATGAGTGCAATTGTGCGGTAGTTTGAGCATTCTTTGGCATTGCCTTTCTTTTGGATTGGAATGAAAACTGACTTTTTCCAGTCCTGTGACCACTGCTGAGTTTTCCAAATTTGCTGGCATATTGAGTGCAGCACTTTCATAGCATCATCTTTCAGGATTTGAAATAGTTCTACTGGAATTCCATCACCTCCACTAGCTTTGTTCATAGTGATGCTTTCTAAGGCCCACTTGACTTCACATTCCAGGATGTCTGGCTCTAGGCCAGTGATCACACCATCGTGATTATCTGGGTCATGAAGATCTTTCTTGTACAGTTCTGTGTATTCTTGCCACCTCTTCTTAATATCTTCTGCTTCTGTTAGGTCCATACCATTTCTGTCCTTTATCGAGCCCATCTTTGCATGAAATATTCCCTTGGTATCTCTAATTTTCTTGAAGAGATCTCTAGTCTTTCCCATTCTGTTGTTTTCCTCTATTTCTTTGCATTGATCGCTGAGGAAGGCTTTCTTATCTCTTCTTCCTATTCTTTGGAACTCTGCATTCATATGCTTATATCTTTCCTTTTCTCCTTTGCTTTTCGCTTCTCTTCTTTTCACAGCTATTTGTAAGGCCTCCCCAGACAGCCATTTTGCTTTCTTGCATTTCTTCTCCATGGGGATGGTCTTGATCCCTGTCTCCTGTACAATGTCACGAACCTCAGTCCATAGTTCATCAGGCACTCTATCAGATCAAGTCCCTTAAATCTATTTCTCACTTCCACTATATAATCATACGGGATTTGATTTAGGTCATACATGAATGGTCTAGTGGTTTTCCCTACTTTCTTCAATTTAAGTCTGAATTTGGCACTAAGGAGTTCATGATTTGAGCCACAGTCAGCTCCCCATCTTGTTTTTGCTGACTGTATAGAGCTTCTCCATCTTTGGCTGCAAAGAATATAATCAATATAATTTCGGTGTTGACCATCTGGTGATGTCCATGTGTAGAGCCTTCTCTTGTGTTGTTGGAAGAGGGTGTTTGCTATGAGCAGTGCGTTCTCTTTGCAAAACTCTATTAGCCTTTGCCCTGCTTCATTCTGTATTCCAAGGCCAAATTTACCTGTTACTCCAGGTGTTTCTTGACTTCCTACTTTTGCATTCCAGTCCCCTATAATGAAAAGGACCTCTTTTTTGGGTGTTAGTTCTAAAAGGTCTTGTAGGTCTTCATAGAACCGTTCAACTTCAGCTTCTTCAGAGTTACTGGTTGGGGCATAGACTTGGATTACTGTGATATTGAATGGTTTGCCTTGGAAACGAACAGAGATCATTCTGTCATTTTTGAGATTGCATCCAAGTATTGCATTTCAGACTCTTTTGTTGACCATGATGGCTACTCCATTTCCTCTAAGGGATTCCTGCCTGCAGTAGTAGATAAAATGGTCATTTGAGTTAAATTCACGCATTCCAGTCCATTTTAGTTTGCTAATTCCTAGAATGTCGATGTTCACTCTTGCCATCTCCTGTTTGACCACTTCCAATTTGCCTTGATTCATGGACCTAACATTCCAGGTTCCTATGCAATATTGCTCTTTACAGCATCGGACCTTGCTTCTATCACCAGTCACATCCACAGCTGGGTATTGTTTTTGCTTTGGCTCCATCCCTTCATTCTTTCTGGAGTTATTTCTCCACTGATCTCCAGTAGCATATTGGGCCCCTACTGACCTGGGGAGTTCCTCTTTCAGTATCCTATCATTTTGCCTTGTCATACTGTTCATGGGGTTCTCAAGGCAAGAATACTGAAGTGGTTTGCCATTCCCTTCTCCAGTGGACCACATTCTGTCAGACCTCTCCACATGACCCGCCCGTCTTGGGTGGCCCCGCAAGGCATAGCTTAGTTTCATTGAGTTAGATAAGGCTGTGTCCATGTGATTAGATTGACTAGTTTTCTGTGAGTATGGTTTCAGTGTGTCTGCCCTCTGATGCCCTCTTGCGACACCCACCGTCTTACCTGGTCATATCCAACTCTTGGTGACCGTGTGCAAGAAGCGCCTTCTAGACTTTCTCATTCCCCTTCCCAGTGTCTGTAAAATTATAGTTGATGGGTGTGGGGGGCAGGATGAAAAGAATCTGGAGATGTAGGGCAACAACTAACTGGGAAGGGCTTGAAGATATAAGCTGGAATTTTAATTTGAAATCAGTGGTTTCCAAACTCAGATATACAGGCTGGTATCAATCTGCAAAGGAATGAAAAATAGTGTGTATAATATAGTACGTTGGTAATTTAGTTCATTCAGTTTTTAAATTCTAAGATGATTTCTTTCTTCTGTTTTGTTAAGAACATATTCTTTCTTTCGTAAAATGATGGCACTAATAGGTGATAGATTGTTTTTAATGTTTCTACTTTTAAAAATAAATGTCAGTGCCCCTAATTTTTTAAATGATACTAGGCTACAATTACAGGGAAGCTTTTAGGTAAGGAGCTCATAAGATAAGATTTGTTTCCTAGACTTCAACTAAAATGTCAGCCTTTTGAATTATAAACTTTCGTATCCACAACTCTACCAAAAAAAAGACGGAGACCAGTATTAGTTGACAAGACTGTTAAAAAAAATGTATATATATATATACACACACACATATATTTACCATAGTAGGAATAACAAAGTGCAATTAAAAAAAATCCTAGGTCAAATATGATTTTCTTCTCTGTGATTCTTTAGAAGGCTATTTATAATACATTTTAAAAGAGGTGATTAACATTCAGCTATTTCATCAACAATGTGTGTGTGTTAGTTGCTCAGCCATGTCCGACTCCTTGTGACCCCATGGACTGTAGCCAGCCAGGCTCCTCTGTACATGGAATTTTCCAGGCAAGACTGCTGGAGTGGATTGTCATTTCCTTCTCCAGGGGATCTTCCTACCCAGAGATTGAACCTGAATCTCGTGCATTGGCAGGCAAATTCTTTACTGTCTGAGCCACCAGGGAATCCTTGTAAATAAACCAGATAATTGTAACTTATTCTAAGAATTACACAGGAAACATGATTTGACCATTATTCTCGGTTAGTCATTCAAAAAACACCCATTGAGTCAGGAACTTGGGGGAGGAAGAAGTATGCAGAGGTGAAAAATACATAGAACCTGTCTTCAAAAATCTCAAAGTCTGGTGAATAAAATACTCAAAAAATTTTTATAAAACACTATTTAAGTGTTATAATAAAGGATTTTACTATGTGAGAGGGAGAGAGATTCTAGGAGCTATTTTAATTAGTTTCTTAGCTACATTCTACAAATTCTAGCATACCATAGATAACATGAATATTCATTGGAAGGACCAATGCTAAAGCTGAAGCTCCAGTACTTTGACCACCTGATGTGAAGAGCCACCTCATTGGAAAAGAGCCTGATGCTGGGGAAAATTAAAGGCAGGAGGAGAAGGGGACAATAGAGGATGACATGGTTGGATATCATCACCGACTCAGTGGACATGAGGAAGCCTGGCGTGCTGCAGTCCGTGGAATCATAGAGTTGGATATGACTTAGCAACTGAACAAAAACATGAATAACAAGCAAGTCCAAAACTCCAGTTTGATCATAAAGTATTCCAGATAAGCAAAACCTCTCAAATAGGCTTGGGACTCCCCACCAGCTGGATCAAAACTTTTTCGGAACTGTGATATATCCTAAGACTTGACAAGACACCAGACCTGTGTCATGGTCTGAAAGCTCTCCCTACCTATTCCACTCCCTCCCCGTTTATCCTTCCTAACACAGCAAGGATACCTGAGGATAAATCCCTTGCACGTCTAATCAAAAACAACCAAACTCATAGAAAAAGACATCAGATTTGTGTTTGCCAGAGGCAGCGAGTGGGGAGTGTGGGAACCCTGTGAAGGTGGATCAAAAGGCACAGGCTTCCAATTTTAAGATAAATAAGTGCTGGGAATTTAATGTAAAAATGGTGACTACAGTTAACAATGCTCTATGATATACCTGAAAGTTGCTAATAGAGTAGATCCTAAAAGTTCTCACCACAAAGAAAATAATTTTTGTAACTAAAGAGGTGATGGATCTCAACTTATTTTGGTAATCATTTCACAATGAATACATATGTCAAGGCACTCTACTGTACATATTAAACTTACACAATGTGTGTGTCAATCATGTGTCAATAAAACTGAAAGGAAAAATCTCTTACATGTCTAAACGTCTGCTCTTTGGAGGACTCGAACCAACACAAGGAGTGTTCTGTTTATCTATCATTGCCTTTAAAGCTGCCCTAAATAATCACTTAAAACAATTATTTTATTAAATCTCATGATTTTGTGGGTCAGGAATGCAGGCAAGGGTCCACGGGGTACCCTGGTTTGGAGGGTCCAAGACCTGCCATTTTGGTGGCTGGAAATCTGGGCTCAGCTGGAAAAGTCGACCATACGACCCACGCGTGGCCTTTCCAGCATGGAGATCTTGCTGGTCAGCCTTCACACATGTGGCTTAGGGCTCAAAAGAAAGTGTTCCCACAAACAAAGAGAAGCTGTGGAGCCTTTTAGACATGTAGCCTCACCTCTGCCATACCCAGCTGGTCAAAGTAGTCACAGGTCACCCACAGTAAAGAGGCAGCATACACCCCACTTTAACACAAGAAGTGCCAAAGAATTTGCAGTCATGTCTTAAAACTGCCACATGGGGTCAGCCTTCCTCTTATGAAACCCTCTGTTACTTAAATCAGAGGAGATTAACTGAAAGTATGTGAAAGAAAGAAAGTGAAGTCGCTCAGTCGTGTTTGGGACCCTGTGAACTGTAGCCCACCAGGCTCCTCCGTCCATGGGATTCTCCAGGCAAGAATACTGCAGTGCGTTGCCATTTCCTTCTCCAGGGGATCTTCCCAACCTAGGGATCGAACCCAGGTCTCCCGCATTGCGGGCAGACTCTTTAACCTCTGAGCCACCAGGGAAGCCCAACTGAAAGTATACTTGCTACAATAAAAATGTTGTATGGATTAGCAAAATTAAACTCTAGCTTGCACCCTCATTTGCCATCACAGCCTAGATGTCAGTACCCGAACAAACAAAACGGGAACAAACAAAATGGGAATACAGAGTTACTGCTTTACTGTTCCGGTGGAGACTTGTAGACCATGACCCTGGTGACCCCAGCTGTTTCTCTGAGGGTAAATGTTTCACCATCTGCACATACTGAAGGCTGTCAGGCAACATGACCCCTGCCCACTTATTTACTGACCATATTAAGTGTGTAAAACAGTTACTCCCATTATGGACAAGCATTGAGAGCATGGTGAACTCCACTTTGGCTCGACTCCAGCTAGGGGACAGCTGTGAGCTACTGCTGCAACTTGAATTGGTGAGAAAGAAACAAGGCATTATGATTCTCAAAGGATGGTGGGATAAACTTTAAGAATAACTCAGTCTTTCATCCCTGATTTCTTTTGCTGAGGCATTTTCCTGAGGATTATACTTTAGGATCAAGAACCAATAATTCTCCTTGGTTATAAACCCACATAATGGTGGACTTGCTGTCTTAGATTTGAAATAATAATGATTATCGTTTGCTTTATGTGCATGTTTTTGGGCTAAACACTAACGTGCAAGAAGCCTTGAGAACTGCCTCAGCATCACAGCAAAAACATATTTGACAGGCTTCTTTTTCTTGCCTCTCAAGTTACCAAATTCACCTAACTCTGAATAAAAGCAAGCCACTATGTAGAAAAGTTTGGGAACCTTAAATAACAAATTGGAAATCTATTCAAATGTAGCACCTAGTTATACTTTTTCGGTTATCTATATCTAGATCATATTTAGGAAAGAATCTACCTCCAAGTAAGTAGATTACAACCTCTTTAGGAATCATTCTCATATAAAAACAGGATTAATCTAATACACTCTAAACCTCCTCGCCCATGATATGAAAAGTGTAGTTCTTGACAGAAAAGTCTATGTCTAAACTCTTCTGAATTAGAAACCTAAGGATTAGCACCATCACACGCACATGGAAGTTGTCTGATAAATTTATTTTTGAATGGTTGAATGATGGAATGAATACAGTATTTGAATTAATCACTCAATTAACATTTTCACTTTATACATTTTCTAAAAGATGATGATATAAATCAAGAATGAAAGGTAAGGTGGAGGCTAAGTTAAATTTGAAATAGCTTAATGGTTTATATTCAGTTTATTAAGGATTATACTTAGAAGATGTTAATTATAACTTACTTAGGGAAGATTTCCTTTGAACTTCATTTCTTATATGTTCATATCAGATATTTAGGGGTTTTTTTTTTTTTTTTTTTTTTTTTGCCAAACCCCAATATTATGGTTATATCAGTAACCATCACATCACCAACAAAGACTAAAGGACATCATCTTAATTCCTTTCAGGCAGGGAACTTAGCTGCTTTGTTAGCGCCTAGAAGAGCATGTTGGAGAAGGCAATGGCACCCCACTCCAGTACTCTTGCCTGGAAAATCCCATGGACGGAGGAGGCTGGTAGGCTGCAGTCCATGGGGTCGCTAAGAGTCGGACACGATGGAGCGACTTCACTATGACTTTTCACTTTCGTGCATTGGAGGAGGAAATGGCAACCCACTCCAGTGTTCTTGCCTGGAGAATCCCATGGACAGAGGATCCTGGTGGGCTGCCATCTCTGGGGTCACATAGAGTCGGACACGACTGAAGCGACTTAGCAGCAGTAGCAACAGCAGAAGAGCATGTGAGTAGGGCACCCGTTTATTATTTGTGAAAAGAAGGAATTAATTAATGTATAAATTAGTGGCCTGGAAAAGAATTGACCAGAAATTGACTTTTTACTGAATGATTTCTCCATGTCCTGTGCTCACTGAAATAATAATTGCTGACATGTAAATACTTAGAAGGATTTCTGTGGTGGCTAAGCGGTAAAGAATCCACCTGCAAGGGTTTGATCCCTAGGTTGGGAAGATGCCCTGGAGGAGGGCATGGCAGCCCACTCCAGTGTTCTTGCTGGAGAATCCCATGGACAGAGGAGCGTGGCGGGCTACAGTCCACAGTGTAGCAAAGAGTCAGACACGACTGAAGAGACTTAGCATGCACGCTTTGTTCCAAGCATTGACAGTTGAATGTGTTCTTTGGATTGTCTATTGCTACGTAGCAAAGAACCATCAAATGTAGGATCTTGAAAGTACTATAACCATTTTCTATCACGTAATTCTGGGGCTTGACTAGGTAGCGCTGCTAGTCTTGTTTACAGTGCACGCATGCTCAGTCGCTCAGTCGTGTCCAACTCTTTGTGATTCCGTGGACGGTAGACTGCCAGGCTCCTCTGTCCACGGAACTTTCCAAGCAATACTGGAGTTGGCATTTCCTTCAAATGGGCTGCCATTTCCTTCTCCAGGGGATCTTCTCGACCTGGGGATCAAACCCGCGTCTCCTGCATCTCCTGCATTGGCGATGCAGGAGGGTTCGACTACTCAGCCGCCTGGGAAGCCCAATCTTGTGTAGGGTCTTTCATAAATCTTCAGCCAGGTGGTGGCTGGGCCAGAATGTCTGAGATGGCTTCCTTCACATGTCTAGCACCTTAGCAGGAGGACTGGAGAGCTGGGACCTCTCTCCCCACAAATGGCCTCTTTTGTACACAATGACTGAATCCCCAGACCTACCATTTCCAAGGGGGCAGAATCAGAAGCATCACTTCTTCTGAGTGCTACTGGTTAAAGCATACACCAGTCCAGTCAGCCAGATTCAAAGTGAAGGAAAATAAGCTCCACTTCTCAACTGACAAAGAATTTGTAACCATCTTCAACCCACTCTACATACTTACACTCTAATCATTATAGCAACCCTGAAAGGTAGGTATTATTGCCTCCATTTCATAAAAGAGGAAACTCTCACAGCCAGTAATGACACTTGGATTTGAAGCAATTTTTGTATGTTTCCAGTCCTTTTTCTTTTGTTGCATCTCCAAGAAGGTGGGGCTTCCCAAGTGGCTCATTGGTAAAGAACCCACTGCCAACGCAGGAGACACAGGAGACACAGGTTTGATCTCTGGGTCAGGAGGATCCCCTGGAGAAGGAAATGCCAATCCACTCCAGTATTCTTGCCAGGATAAGCCCAGAGACAGAGGAGCCCCGTGGGCTACAGTCCATGGGATCGCAAAGAGTCAGATGCGAAGGAGCACACCTGCTTTTATTTGCATTTCCAAAAAGATTACATTAAGAATATACATAACAAAAAAGGCAATGGCACCCCACTCCAGTACTCTTGCCTGGAAAATCCCATGTACGGAGGAGCCTGGTAGGCTGCAGTCCATGGGGCCGCTAAGAGTCGGACATGACTGAGCGACTTCACTTTGACTTTTCACTTTCATACATTGGAGAAGGAAATGGCAACCCACTCCAGTATTCTTGCCTAGAGAATCCCAGGGATGGGGGAGCCTGGTGGCTGCCGTCTATGGGTTCGCACAGAGTTGGACATGACTGAAGTGACTTAGCAGCAGCAACAAAAAAAAAAATTAGAGTATATCTAATTCTGTGTCTGGACTTCGTCACTTGCTTCATTCTTGTCCCTGAAAACCATGTATTTACTGAATCATCAAGCAGAACCTCATATTGCTTTTTTGGCTCCAAAGTCTCCCCTTCAATTCTTATCATCATTGTTGTCAACAAAAATACACTCATTCTTTCTTTGGCCTGGCGCTCCTTTTCTTTCACAACCCGGACAATGGTTCAGCAAACAGCCCATTGCCAGGCCTTGGTTCTTCCATTGCTCTTCGGCTCCCCTGAGTTTACCATACAGATTTCAGCTCCAGGCTAACTTGCCCTAAAACACAATCACATTCTCTGCTGACATGTCCTTCAGGAATACAAAATAGTTTCATATTGGCCTAACAACCATAATTCTTCCCTAACCCAAAGACCTAAACATAGACGATGTGTTCTTCCAGGAATTTTATCTTTCATATTTAGCTCCTTTCTTACTTTCATGTTCCAGAGTTTGTTTTTATATTTTGCCTGAGGTAGGGAGCTAATTAATTTTTTTCACATAGTGAAACAAATTTTTCTACAAAACTTTTCAGTTCAGTCTCTCAGTCATGTCCGACTCTTTGCGACCCCATGAACCGCAGCACACCAGGCCTCCCTGTTCATCACCAACTTCTAGAGCTTACTCAAACTCATAGCCATTGAGTCGGTGATGCCATCCAGCCATCTTATCCTCTGTCATCCCCTTCTTCTCCTGCTTTCAATCTTTCCCAGCATCAGGGTCTTTTCCAAGGAGTCAGTTCTTCACATCAGGTGGCCAAAGTATTGGAGCTTCAGCTTCAGCATCAGTCCTTCCAACGAATATTCAGGACTGATTTCCTTTAGGATTGACTGGTTGGATCTCCTTGCAATCAAAAGGACTCTCAAGAGTCTTCTCCAACACCACAGTGCAAAAGCATCAATTCTTTAGCACTCAGCTTTCTTTATGGTCCGACTCTGATATCCACACATGACTACTGGAAAAACCATAGCTTTGACTAGATGGACCTTTGTTGTTGGCAAAGTAATGTCTCTGCTTTTTAATATGCTGTCTAGGTTGGTCACAGCTTTTCTTCCAAGGAGCAAGTCTCTTTTAATTTCATAGCTGCAGTCACCATCTGCAGTGATTTTGGAGCCCCCAAAATAAAGTTTGTCATTGTTTCCATTGTTTCCCTATCTATTTGCCATGAAGTGATGGGACCAGATGCCATGATCTTCATTTTCTGAATGTTGAGTTTTAAGCCAACTTTTTCACTCTCCTCTTTCACTTTCATCAAGAGGATTTTTAGTTCTTCTTCACTTTCTGCCATAAGGGTGGTGTCATCTGCATATCTGAGGTTATTGATATTTCTCCTGGCAATCTTGATTCCAGCTTGTGCTTCTTCCAGCCCAGTGCTTCTCATGATGTACTCTGCATATTAGTTAAATAAGCAGGGTGACAATATACAGCCTTGACGTACTCCTTTCCCAATTTGGAGCCAGTCCATTGTTCTCTGTCTGGCCCTAACTGTTTCTAACAAAATATTTCTAACAAAATATTTAAATAACCAAGACTCCCATGTGCCTCTTTCTGGATTCTATTCTGTTTCACGGTGCATTTGTGTATTCCTATACTAGTACCGCAGTGTTTATGTAGGATGGCTGGATAACATGTCTGAATAGCTAGTAGTATAAGTTTGTTGAGTAGAGTTGACTTGTTGCATCTTGCCACCAAAGCCTAAGATATTTAGTATCTAGCCTTTTATGGAAAAAGTTTTGCTGATCGATAGTCTTGGACTTGCATTCTTCTACATAAATTGCAGAATTATTCTGGCAATGTTCCCAGTTCCAAGTTCTTGAGGGCAAGTCTCAGAAACTGGTTCTGTCTCACTAAATGCAAAATGAATTCATTGGAGAGGATACTGGAGAGTTCACAGAAATTCTCCGAAAAGAGGTTATAGAAAAAGACCCCAAAAATGAATGAGAAGCACAGGAGGCCTGGCAACAGCATGACAGAGAAGGCTACAATGCAGGAGACACTCGGTCAGATGCCACCACAGGGAAAAGCCTTCTGAGCGCCTCCTGCACTACTTTACTGCTCATATAAGATTCAGAGTTCTGGGAAGGAGAATTTTATGTCTGAGCTAGAATCACATATGTGCTAGCTTCCAAAAAGCAATAAGGAGTACCTTTCCTCTTTCATAGAGTCCTGCCTTCTCCCAGGAGTCACTTGATGGTTCATTCAAAATGTGAGAGCAGCAGGATCTCTCCAAAGAGGCTATGACTTGCTTGGAACTGCATTGCATTGGGGGGAAATTGTCATCTCTAAATACTGTATTCTCATTCATGAAGATAATTCATTTCACTATTATTTCAGCTCTTTCTTATGCTCTTTGATGGAGTATTTAAGGGCTTCCCGGGTGGCTCATTGGTAAAGAATCCACCTGCCATTCATTGCAGCAGAGACAAGTTCAGTCCTTAGGTCAGGAAGGTCCCCTGGAGAAGGAAACGGCAAACACTCCAGTATGCGTGCCTGGAGAAGTCCATGGACAAAGGAGCCTGGCGGGCTACAGTCCATGGGGTCGCAAAAAGTCAGACATGACAGAGCGACTATGACTCACTCTCTGAGAGGAAAGCTACTGATTTTGGTATATTGATCTTATAATCAGCAAATACTGAACTCACTTATTACTTCTAAGAGTCTGTTGATTTTCTTCTACAGAAACAATCATGACACTTGAAAATGACAATTTGGGAACTTCCTGGTGGTCTAGTTGTCAAGACTCTGTGCTTCCACTGCAGGGGGTGCAGGGTTGATCCTGGTGGGGGAACTATGATCCCCTATGCTGTGCAGCATGGCCAAAAAAGAAAATAACAATTTTATATCTTCCCACCCAATCCTTCTATTTCTTAGTGTTTTTTCCTATCTGATAACATTGGCCTGAACTTCCAACATTATGAACATTGGGATAGCATATATTATTGTATTGTTCCTAATTTTAAGGTGAATGCCTTCAAGTTCTTCCATGTAAAAAGATAAATACCTTTCTATTATGTTAAGGGAGTTCCTTCCTATTTCTAGTTGAAATCATAAATAAGTATAAAATGAATCTTATTCTGAACCTGTTGAAATGTATTTCATTCTTTAGTTTGTTAGTATGGGAAATTATATTAATCAATCTTTCACATAGAAATTTCTCCTTGCACTCTTAAGAATTAACCATAATTAGCCACAATATATGTCATTATTTAATCATTATGAAATTCAGGTAAGCAATATGGATTCTTGCATCTTTGTTCACAAGTGAGGCTACTTTTATCAAGTTTTGAGGTTAGATGTTAAATGGTTTCAGAAAAGGAGTTGGCAATCTCATCTTTCTTGAAGGAGGGAAATAATAAAACTAAGGTTGCAAAGTAATAAGACAGAGAAGTTTTTAAAGTGGAAATGATTACCAAAATTACAATTTGTTCTTTTAAAAAGTTACTAAAAATAGAAAAATAATAAGTTGCCCACACACTCCAAACTGCCCAAGAGAACTCCATTGTACACTTTTGTCCTCTCACAATTCTTAAGAGCAGACCCTTTCATTCTCAAAATGTCACTGTTGGGCAATAAATCATCTGTAGGTTGAACCTACAAGTGACATGAGTGTGTTATTTAGTTGCTAAGTTGTGTCTGACTCTCTTGCGACCCCAAGGACTGTAGCTGGCCAGGCTGCTCTGTCCATGGGATTTTCCAGGCAAGAATACTGGAGTGGGTTGCCATTTCCTCCTCCAGGGGATCTTCCCAACCCAGGGATGGAATTCACATCCCCTGTATTGCAGGCAGATTCTTTTCCACTGAGCCAGCAGGGAAGCCAATCTGGGTTTAGGTCACACATTAACTCTTTAACTTTGGTATTTTCACCTGGCCTCTCTGAGTTTCAGAGAGTTCCATCGTTAGAACGGAAATCATAGCATTTACCTCCCCAGGTGCTTTGAAGAGTAAGTTGTATAAGCAATTAAAAGTTTAACTTCTAAATAAAAGCTGATTTTAGTACCAACCATTCCCAGCAATCCACAGATTAGAGCAAGGGTTCTGGCACCCAGGTCAATGCAAGAAAATTGCAAAGCCATCCTGACTAGAAGCAGGAAAGTGTGTATGAGGCTATAACACTCTGAATGCCAAAGAATGTTCAAACTACTGCACGATAGCACTCATCTCACACACTAGCAAAGTAATGCTCAAAATTCTTCAAGCCAGGCTTCAAGAGTACATGAACTGTGAGCTTCCAGATGTTCAAGCTAGATTTAGAAAGGGCAGGGGAACCAGAGATCAAATAGTCAACATCCATTGGATCATGGAAAAAGCAAGATATTTCCAGAAAAACATCTACTTCTGCTTTATTGATTATGCCAAAGCCTTTGACTGTGTGGATCATAACAAACTGTGAAAAATTCTTAAAGAGATGGGAATAACAGAACACCTGACCTGCTTCCTGAGAAATCTGTATGCAGGTCAGGAAGCAACAGTCAGAACTGGACATGGAATAACAGACTGGTTCCAAATTGGGAAAGGAGTATGTCAAGGCTGTATATTGTCACCCTGCTTATTTAACTTATATGCATCATGCAAAATGCCAAGCTGGATGAAGCACAAGCTGGAATTAAGATTGCCAAGAAAAATATCAATAACCTCAGATATGCAGATGACACCACCCTTATGGCAGAAAGTGAAGAGGAACTAAAGAGCCTCTAAACGAAAGTGAAAGAGGACAGTGAAAAGGCTGACTTAAAATTCAACATTCAAAAAATGAAGATCATGGCATCCAGTTCCATCACTTCATGGCAAATAGATGGGGAAACAATGGAAACAGTGACAGACTTTAATTTCTTGGGCTCCAAAATCACTGCAGATGGTGACTGCAGCCATGAAATTAAAAGACACCTGCTCCTTAGAAGAAAAGCTGTTACCAACCTAGCTGCTGCTGCTGCTGCTAAGTCACTTCAGTCGTGTCCAACTCTGTGCGACCCCATAGATGGCAGCCCACCAGGCTCCCCCGTCCCTGGGATTCTCCAGGCAAGAACACCAACTTAGACAGCATATTAAAAAGCAGAGACATTACTTTGTCAACAAAGGTCCATCTAGTCAAAGCTATGGTGTTTCCAGTAGTCATGAATGGATGTGAGAGTTGGGCTATAAAGAAAGCTGAGCGCTGAGGAATTGATGCTTTTGAACTGTGATGTTGGAGAAGACTCTTGAGAGTCCCTTTGATTGCAAGGAGATCCAACCAGTCAATCCTAAAGGAAATCAGTCCTGCATATTCATTGGAAGGACTGATGCTGAAGCTGAAGCTCCAATACTTTGGCCACCTGATGGGAAAACTGAGTCCTTGGAAAAGACCCTGATGTTGTGAAAGACTGAAGGCAGGAGAAGGGGACAACAGAGGATGAGATGGTTGGATGGCATCACCGACTCAATGGACATGAGTTTGAGTAAACTCCGGGAGTTGGTGATGGACAGGGAGGCCTGGTGTGCTGCAGTCCATGAGGTTGCAAAGAGTTGGACACAACTGACTGAACTGAACTGATAACACTGTATGAAATAATAGACAAAATACATATTGGTGTCCATCCCCAGTTCATGCCACAGAGCTCCTAAAACCCTTGTGATCTGCTAAATAAGGGCATCAGTAACATTTTTTTTCTAATATTTGATATCTGACCCTTGACAATAATTTCTGAACCCTTTGTAATTTCCTGAGTGATACAAACTTTTCTTATCAGGAGGCAACTCTGGGTGGGCTCCTGGATGAGGCCTGGTCACCAGAAAAACCAAACCATGATTAGAAGCTTAGAATTTTCTGACCCATCCCCAAACATACCCCCATTCTCTTGAGGAAGGAGAAGGAAATGAGTCACAGATCAGTCATACCTATGTGATGAAGCCTCCATTAAAATCTCCAAAGGAAGGGGTTTGGAGAGCTTTCGGGTTGGTGAACACATCCATGTCAGTATACCCTAGCTCCATGGAGACAGTAACTCCTGAACCTAGGGCCCTTCCAGTCTTCTTGACTCATGTATTCCTTTCATCTCTTTTTCTGTCTGTTCATCTGCATCCTTTGTCACATCTTTTAATAAACTGGTAAACATACCTGTTTTCCCTGTGCTCCATGAGCCATTCTAGCAAATGATTGACTCTAAGGAGGGAGATCTTAGGAACCCCTGGTTTGTAGTCACGTTGGACGGAAGTTGTGGGTAACTTCAGACTTATTACTTAGGCTTGGTATCTGAAGTGAGTGTGTGTAGGGTGGGGCAGGGGGAGAATCTCTGGATCTGATGCTATCTCCAGGTAGATCATGTCAGAATTGATTGGACGGAAGTTGTGGGTAACTTCAGACTTATTACTTAGGCTTGGTATCTGAAGTGAGTGTGTGTAGGGTGGGGCAGGGGGAGAATCTCCTCTGGATCTGATGCTATCTCCAGGTAGATCATGTCAGAATTGAGTTAAATTATAGGCCAGCTGTTAGAGATGCAGGTTCAGTCCCTGGGTCAGGAAGATTCCCTAGAGGAGGGCATGGCAATCCAGTCCAGTGTTCTTGCCTGGAGAATCCCATGGACAGGGGAGCCTCGTGGGCTACAGTCCAATGGGTTGCAAAGAATTACACACGACTAAAGTGATGGACTGTGAAGAAAGCTGAGGGCTGAAAAATTGATGATTTTGAACTACGGTTTTGGAGAAGACTCTTGAGAATCCCTTGGACTGCAAGGAGATCCAACCAGTCCATCCTAAAGGAGATCAGTCCTGGGTGTTCATTGGAAGAACTGATGCTGAAGCTGAAACTCCAGTACTTTGGCCACCTCTTGCAAAGAGTTAACTCATTGGAAAAGACCCTGATACTGGGAGGGATTGGGGGCAGGAAGAAAAGGGGATGACAGAGGATGAGATGGCTGGATGGCATCACCAATTCGATGCACATGAGTTTGGGTAAACTCCAGGAGTTGGTGATAGACAGGGAGGCCTGGCATGCTGCGATTCACGGGGTCACAGTTGGACACGACTGAGCAACTGAACTGAACTGAAAGTGATGCACACTTCTTCTAATAGGCCATCCACCTGGTGTTGCTTCTTATGGGGGGAAGACCCCTACACATCTGGCATCAGAAGTGCTGTGAGTGTGGTAGTACAAGGAAGAACAAAGAAAAACACGTGAGAAAGACCAGGTATTTTTCCTACACAACCACCAATGCCCAGTGCCCCACCTCCTCCCACCCCCACTACCTACTAGGTCACTGAGGATATTCCAGGTTTGATCTACGACCCTTGAGAGCAGGCTTCCTGCAAAGCTCTATTCTAAAAAATCAGGGAAGCCCAAATCCAAAGATGTCACCTTCAGCAATTCTTTGTCCCCATCCCCTGTTCCCAATAACCATCTCCTTCATCCATCAGAGTCTGGGTTCTTCCTTGTACTCAGCAACCTCCCCTCCACCAGTAATATGTGCCAACATATAAATGTTGACACAGTAATATGTGCCAACATATAAATGTTGACAATGCATAATCTTGTCTGGTTTTGTGTTTTTCTTTTTTTTCAATGCACTAGAAAGTGAAGTGCAAATATTTTTCGCATCTTTGGGGAAGCAAGTCCTCCCTTCCCGGGAGCAAAGAAGAACGTGTTTTTCAAGTTATGGATTGAATGAGCTTAAAGTGTATGGTGAAGGAGCACTAGGGAGGAACTTCCTCCCAGACTTGGAGACTACATAGTGGTGGGAGGTAAGGAGTCCATAGGTCCAGAAGCAGCAGGAGCCGGGCTCTATTCCAAGTCATTACCCTGAGAAGTAGCAAGGGTCCAGACAGGAGGTAGGTGGTTTACCCAGGGAAGCTGGGGCCCAGGCACTGGGTTTCAGAGCTTTGCCAAATATTCCAGTACCCTCAGTGTGTCAGGGAAACTGCCAGAAGCTGCCAGCCCAGACAGGATTGTGCAGACACAGAAAATGGGAAGACCAGTGGTAACCGGGGTGGGAGAGATGACTCATCAGCCAGGGAGTGTGGTCCAGGTGGCAATGGAGGCTGTCAGAATGACTTATATACCTTCCTACCAGCCCAGTGAGCTTCCTGCGGCTCCGCAGTAAGAAGCCACCTGTCAATTCCCCAGTTTGATCCTTGGGTCTGGAAGATCCCCTGGAGAAGGAAATGGCAACCCCCTCCAGTATTCTTGTCTGGAAAACCCCATGGACCGAGGAGCCTTGGCAGGCTCAGTCCATGGGGCTGCAAGAGTCAGACACGACTTAACAACTAAACAGCAACCAGCCCAAAGGAGTGGCAACTTGGAATCAAAACTAGGTTGATCCAGAGATCACAAAGAAATGTAATATTTCTTACACACCTGAGCTTTTGATCTTAGATTTGGACCTGTTACAATACAATAGATTCCTACTCAGGGTATAAATCCAGGAGATGAAGGACTAACCCCAGGAAGAAAAGCCTCTGTTGACCATTCTGTGATCACCCTTCCAGACTCATTTTTGCTGCGCTCCAGGCATACCTCAGACCCCACACTGCTCACCACCGCAGCACCCATCCTCAGCCCTGCCAGCCCTCCAGGGCAAGGCCCCTGTGTCTCCTCTCCCACTTTGTCTTGAGGTCTTTTATTTCAGGAAAGAGGCACGTGTAGGATGGAGGGATTTCTCTTCCTCGATTACTTTCCAAATGTTCTCTAAGAGACCATCTATCCCCTGGTGATTCTTGAGTCTGTATCGCCAGCCTTGTCCTGACTATAGAATAACAGCTCGTGGGTGTGACACCCCCTAGGTACCCTACCTAGAATTCAAGCTCTAAATGCTAAAACTAGAACATATTAACTTGTGCCACCCTGCCCTTAGATACCCCTATGTCAGTAATTAGAACCACCAACCAGTTGACTTAATTAGAAACCCAAAGTCATCAACTCTTTTTAAATGTTCTTTATTCGCCACCTCCTCCAGTCCCATGACTTCTGACTTCATTTAGGACTTCACCATTTCCTGCCTGGATCATCACAATAGCCTCCTGACCCATCAAACTCCAGTATACTTCCCACAAAGCCAGATTGATCTTCCCAAAACACAATGTGATTGTCACTCCCCTTTTTAGCATCCTTCAGTGATATCTCACTCTTCTGCTTTTCCATGTCATATAAACTATGGCCCTTGGCTGAATCCAGCCTGCAGCCTCTTTTTGTGTGGCCTTCAAGATAAAAATGGATTTTATATTTTTTAAGTGTTTAACCAAAAAAAAGATGAACACCCAGCAATTGTCATATGTGGCTTACAAAGCCTCAAGTTTTCAGATCTAGCCTTTACAGGAAACGTTTGCCACCCCACTTAAGTTTAAAGGACTCCACTCTCGCCCTTTCCCCACCCATGCCCCTCCCCGCTCAGGGCAAGAAATCCCCAGCTATCCAAAGGGCTTTCTCACCCAGAGCCTGTGTCCTCCTCCTTCCAGACAATACCCCTGGGATTCCCAGCCCGAACAGCCTGAGCCCACCGCTAGGGCTCACTCAGGCCTCAGAGGAGGCCAAAGGCAGCTGTTTGCAAGGAGACAGGACAGACCCTGGACATGCAAGCTGAGTTGTTCACAAATGTGTGTGAGGAGGTTTGAATAACAAGAGCAGGGATGGGAAAAGAAGGGACCAGCCAGGATGCTGTACTTGTGCTTTTGGCCTGGGCCCCACAAGTGTATCTTCCCTGTTGCTCAGATGGTAAAGAATCTACCTGTGATGCAGGAGACCTGGGTTCAATCCCTGGGTCAGGAAGATCCCCTGGAGAGGGGACTGGCAACCCACTGCAGTATTCTTGCCTGGGAAATCCCATGGACAGAGGAGCCTGGTGGGCTACCTACCGTTCATGGGGTCACAAAGAGTAGGATACAACTGAGCGACGGACACGGCTACACTGCCACAAGTGTAAAGATACTTATAGAACCCTCTGGCATAATAAGTAAGACTTTTCATGATACATACCCTTGCACACCGCACTCAAGACAGGCGCTGACAAGGTTGACTCTTGGTACACCCTGCTCTTTCATCAGCATCTATGTACTTGCCTCCATTTTGCTGTTCATTATCTTCCTGGAATCCTCTCAAATTTGAGACTCAGCTCCAAGGTCAGTTCCTCAATGGAGGTTTTCCTACTCTCTCTTCTCTCCTCTCTCATCCTTTCTCATTCAATCTTGGGGGCCACTATACCCTACACAAATGTCTATCACAGTATCTCTGACACTTTGTTCTACCTGGTTTATCACGTCTGTTTCCTTCCAGTGGACTGGACCTTCCTTGTCCAGTGGACGGGACCTAGACTAAAAAGACTTAGTCTAATTTTTTTCTGTGATCCAATCAGTATAATGGAGTTTCTAGCACATAATATGTCCTCAATGCTTTTTAAAAGAATACATGAATAAATCAAAATATATGACCAGTCTATTTTACCAAATCCTGGGATCCACACTCAAAGGGCAGGGATACTTATATATTCCAAGTGACTATGGTCTCATCCCACTTTTATCCATGGGGAATTAAAATAAAAACTAGAATCCTACAACTATCTGCAGTTTTCTACAGGTACCACATGTTTATGGCCTTTGTGACCTTGTTTGAAGTTTGATGAAGTTCTCAAGGCTTAAAACTTACCTCGAGTGTCACTTCTTTCAAAAATGCCTTCAAGCTGAGTTTGCTCTTCCCACAGATGTACTCTTGTCTGATTGCATATTTCTATTACCAGATTTTCTCATTGTTTATGTCTTTCTCCCTAACAAGATGGAGAGTTTCTTGAAGGCAAGATCTATCCATGCATTTTTGCATTTCCAGGGACAAGGGCTATACCTAACACTTAAAAGTTGTTTAATAAATGTTTGATTAATGTTCATACACTTAGAGACTTTAGAGACTGTGGAAGTTATTCAATCCAAAGAAAGAATCCCAGTCACAGTATTTTCTATTATCAGCCCATCTTTGAATTCCAGTGACAGCCTCATTAGACTGCCCTAACAGAATGTACACCTCATTGGGACAAAAGTTTTCTTGTTTGTTTTTTTTTTTCCCTCACAGACAAATCCCTAGAACTTAGATCAGTGCCTGGCACATAGCTGTTGTTCTTGTTGTTCAGTCACTAAGTCATGTCCAACTCTTTGCAACTTCATGGATTGTAGCACACCATGCTCCCATGTCCTTAACTATCTCCTGGAGTTTGCTCGGATTCATGTCCATTGAGTAGGTGGTGCTGTCTAAGCATCTCATCCTCTGCCACACTCTTCTCCTTTTGCTTTCACCTCCAGCAACAGTCCTTCCAATGAACATTCAGGACTGATTTCCTCTAGAATGGACTGGTTTGATCTCCTTGCAGTCCAGGGGACTCTAAAGAGTCTTTTCCAACACCACAATTCAAAAGCATCAATTCTTCAGTACTCAGCCTTCTTGATGGTCCAATTTTCACATCTGTAATGACTACTGGAAAACCCATAGCTTTGACTATATGGATCCTTCACTGGCAAAGTGATGTCTGTTTAGGTTTGTCATAACTTTTCTTCCAAGGAGAAAGTGTCTTTTAATTCATGGCTGCAAACACCATCTACAGTGATTGTGGAGCCCAAGAAAATAAAATATGTCACTGCTTCCACTTTTCCCCCTTCTATTTGCTTTGAAGTGATATGATAGATGCCATGATCCTAATTTTTTCATGTTAAGTTTCAAGCCAGCTTTTTCACTTCCCACTGTATGAGGGATTTTGATTTAGGTCATAACCTGAATGGCCTTATGGTTTTTCCTTCTTTCTTCAATTTACGGCTGAATTTTGCAATATGGAGCTCATGCTCTGAGCCACAGTCAGCTCCAGGTCTTGCTTTTGCTGACTGTATAGAGCTTCTCCACTTTGAGCTGCAAAGAACATAATCAATCTGATTTTAGTACTGACCATCTGGTGATGTCCCTGTCTGGCACATAGTAGGTGCTTAATAAATATTTAGTAATGTTTGAATGAATAGTTGAAAAGTTTTTTCTGACACTGAACCAAAATTTGTCTCCTTGTAATTTCCACCCTTTGAACCTGGAATATATGTTTTCCTTCTTCACATGACAAGTTCCAAATATTTTTCAGGGAGATCTTGTGTCTCTCCCATTATGTTCCTCTTCTTTTCCAAGCTCAACAACCTCAGTTTCTTCCTAACTTATTCTGAGACCCTTTGCCAACTCCATGCCCTTATCATTAACATCCTTCTGATTCTAAAACAATAATAATAATAATTAAGAGGAGCTATGAAAGAGACAAGTATAATTAAAACTCACAGCCCTAGTCCTAGTATAACAGTTTAAACATTAAAGAGTTCAGAGAATCTCTCGGGTTAGCTAGTTTAAGCTTCTAATTTTGCAAATGAAGAAACTGAAGTTACAATGAGTTATTCATCAGAGCAAGACCTGCTCCTGGTCCAGTAGCTAATCACATGTAGACCCATCTCAACCCCAAGATTAATCATCTTACTCTATTTGAATTCTTATTCAAATGCTAACCTGAAAAAAACTTATTAGATTTGCCGTAATCTATCTCCTGCCAAAGACGATTCTCTCTACAGATATGATGAAATAGGAAATTTGGCCTTCTCTTCTTTATAGTTTTATTCATTTATTTATTTTTGGTTGTGGGGGCCTTTGCAACGGCCACTGCCTAGTTATGGTCCACAGGCTTCTCACTGAAGTGCTCTCTCGCTGCAGAGCCTCGGCCCTGGGGTGCTCTGGCTTCAGGAGCTGCAACACACAGGCCGCAGAGCATGGTCTCAAGAGCTGCCCAGCCGCTCCATGACCTGTGGGATCTTCCCAGGTCAGAGAGTGAACCCGAGTCTCCTGAACGGGCAGGCGAATTCCTCACCACTGAGCTGCCAGGGGAGCCCTGGCCTTCTTTTTAAAAGAATTTCATCACATCTGTAGAGAGAACAGTCTTTGTCAGGGAGCAAGATTTTGAAAATCTACTAAGTTTTTTTTCAGTTAAAAAAGAAGGCCACATTTCCTGGTTCTATAGCAATAATTTATACTTGTTTGAGCTGTTTTTCATGAATTACCAGATTCTTGGTAGCCTTTCTTTTTTCGGGGTGGAGGGGGACTTCTTTTTTTTTGTTTAATTGGAGGCTAATTACGTTACAATATTGTAGTGGTTTTGCCATACATTGACATGAATCAGCCATGGGTGTACCTGTGTCCCCCATCCTGAACCCCCCTCCTACCTCCCTCCGTATCCCACCCCTCTGGGTCATCCCAGTGCACCAGCCCTGAGCGCCCTGTCTCATGCATCAAACCTGGACTGGCAATCTGTTTTCTTGGTAGCCTTTCAAGAGAGAGTTATTAAAATGGTTTATAACTTGTTAGAAAGGCCATAGAGGTTCACTGACAGTCCAGTGGTTAAGAATCTGCCTTGCAATGCAAGGGACACTGGTTTGATCCCTGGAAGGGGAAGATCCCACATGCCTCGAGCAGCTAAGCCTGTGAAGCCCAAGTGTCCCCGA
Source organism: Bubalus bubalis (assembly GCF_019923935.1). NCBI lineage: Eukaryota > Metazoa > Chordata > Mammalia > Artiodactyla > Bovidae > Bubalus > Bubalus bubalis. Next base: position 79,347,031 of record NC_059172.1, on the reverse strand, counting down.
GCGCATGCTCCACAACGAGAGACACGACTCCACTGAGAAGCCTGTGCACTGTAAGGAAGAACAGACCCTGTCACGGAGTGCCAAAAGCCAGAGAAACCTGTGTGCGGCCATGAAGACCCAATACCACCAAAAAATAATAAAAAATACAAATATTTTTGAAAAAGAGCTATAAAAATCATTTTAATAAGTTCATATATAGACTTTTTTATGATACTTAAATTCTCTTAGGCCAAGAACTGAATCTCATTGTACAATATAAGGTAGAGGCAACCCAGCTGAACCACAAGAAGTCTGTGCCACATTTCTTTTCTTTTCTTTTACCTCATATTAGGATCAGATGGTAAAGAATCTGCCTGCAGTGTAGGAGACCCGGGTTCGACCCCTGGGATGGGAAGATCCCCTGGAGAAGGGAAAGGCAACCCAGTCCAGTATTCTCACCTGGAGAATCCCATGGACAGAGGAGCCTGGCAGGCTATAGTCCACAGGGTCACAAAGAGTCAGACACGACTGACCAACTAACACACACACACAGGAAATTAAATTAAAGCCAACTCTTCAGTACAAGAAAGGATCATCCATTCCCACCTCTGTTTAGCACTTTCTTTTTTCGATTTACCATTTTCTCTTATCTCAGAGAAGAATGAACAAAATTAAGTAAAAAATGTCAAATTTTTAGTAAAGACATTTAAATATTTCAAAGGCATGGGCAGTTACATACATTTCAGGAAATTCTGTCTTAATATTGATGAAGTAGAATAAGTAGCAGAGGGATTGTAAGGGTTACTTTGCATTTAGTAAGCACAAAGTCTATTTGCAACTAAGCCAATTTGCAGATAATCCAGTTGAAGAGCTGGTTTACTAACCCATTTTCCTAAAGTGGATCTACCTATTTGTAATTGGGAACTTCCTAGAAAATGGATAATGAACACACAAGTTGTACTTTCATGTTAAGTACAAACTTTAGTAGTCAACAATTTGTACAATTTTGAAAAGAATTTTCCCGTGTGAACTTCCCCATCAAAGACTTGTAATTTAACATAGGAAAATGCACAGTGTAGTTCAGTGTCAGAATTGCATCAGAGTATTACCAGGAGAATGCTGTAGATTTTTATCTTGGAAATTGCAGCTTAGGTAGGTCTTCTTTCTTTCCCTGTAATAATCCTCACCTTTGATAGCTCCGTCTGCCTCAGTGGTTTCCAAACTATGGTGTCTGGCTGCATCGGCAACACCTGGGAACTGGTTAGAAATGCAAATTCCCAAGTCCACCCCAGAACTACTGAATCAGAAACTGAAGGGTGGGGCCCAACAGTCAGTGTCTTTACTCGGAGGCCAGGTGATTCTGATGCATGTTAAAGTTTGAGGATGACACATGTTATATAGCAGCTCACCACATCCTGTTCCTTTACCTTTCACATGAAATGTTCTTCCCCTCAGACAAGCCCTTGTTACCTTACAGACATGAGAAAGAGAAAAGCAGTCCCTGATATCTGGAGCTACTCTGGCACCCATAGCTTAGGCCCTGGTGTACAACATAAACAGATTCACAGAACTTCATCAGAGCAGGCCACTCTGCAATCAGGACAAAAACAAACCCACTCCATAGTCATATCTGAATACAGACAAAAACAGGAACACGTCCAAACCACAAAGATAACCAAAATATTTTCCATCCTAGCTAAAATAAGCGGCCCTTGCCTCTTTGCCAATTAAAACTTTACACTGATTTTATTCTTGCCTCTTTCCAATAAGCTTTATTAAGATACCCAAACATAGAATAGTCCCCACTTCCTGACAGCATCCAACCCCAGACAAAGCCCCATCTCTCAGCATTACCTAACACAAGTCCAAATCATAACCTAACACAAATCATTACCTAACACAAGTTCAAATCATAGATCTTCCTAATTACACAAGCCCCTGTTTCTCTGAAGTTTCACTTTAGTCACCTGTGGTCAATCTCAGTCTAAAAACACTAAATGAAAAATTTCAGAAATAACTCATAAGTTTTAAATTGTGTGTGTGTCTGAGAAGCATGATGAAATCTCTCACTGTCTGCTCCATGCACCCACGATGCCAATCCTCCCTTTGTCCAGTTATTGTGGCCCTTAATCACTCAGTACCCAACTTGGTTATCAGGTCCACTGGTCCTGGTATCACAGCGCTTGTATTCAAGTCACCCTTACTTAACAAGGGCCCCCATTGTAGTGAGCAGTGATGCTGGCAATTCAGATCTGCCCAAGAGCAGCCGCAAGCAAGGTGCTTCCTTTAAGTGAAAAGGTAAAAGTTTTCAACTTGATAATGAGCGGAAAAAAATGGTTTGCTGAGGTTGCTAAGATCTATAGGAAGAACAATTCTTCTTTCCATGAAACTGTGAAAAAGAAGAAATTCATACCAGTTTTACTGTTATGCCTCAAACTGCAGAAATTATAACCACAGTGCATAAGTGCGTAGTTAAAATGGAAAAGGCATTAAATTTGTATAGTATTTTCAGAGAGACCACATTCACATAACTTTTATTACAGTATATTGTTTTAATTATTCTATTTTATTATTAGTTACTGTTTTTAATCTCTTATGGGGCCTAATTTAAAAATTAAACTTTATCATAAATAGGCATGTATTTTTAAAAAGAAGCACAGTATTATCCACATTTCAGTATAGAGTTCAGTATTATCCACAGTTTCAGGCACCCAATGGGAGTCTTGGAACGTATTCCCGGAGGATGAGGGCAGAGGACTATTCTTTCTAAGATGTTGCAGGTTGTAACTCATTTTGCTACAACTTTCTCAGGAACAGGTGTGTTCCTGTGGTCTTTGACTGGACAGCATTGATACAAGAATTATTGTGCAACCTCCTAGTCAGTGGGAACCAGTGCCCTCCCGTGAACAATTTGTTCCCAGTCCAACACAAAGTAAATACAGAAATTAGGATTTGTTATTTAGAAACACCAACAACCAATAGAGATAGTAATTTTATGTCTGTTGAATCTAAACATAGAACATCAGGCTGGTATTTTGCATACCAGTTGTTTAAATTTTATTTTTCTATTAATTCGTAATTACATCTTACAAATGATCTGCAACAGATTTTTTAAAAAGAAAAACTGGTACTTCATCACAAACTGATTGAGAGGCATTGTCCTACAGGGCTTCTCTAACACCTTTCAATATTGCTGTCACATTAATCTTCTGAAAACTCTGCTTTCAATATTTTGTGCCCTTTCTCAAGCATCTTAAACATTACAATCTCCTCTGTTTTCCAGATGAGGAGAGGTGAATCTAATATACTTTGAGTTTCTACTGTATGCTGTTAATTATCAACATTTAAATATACCCAATTCCCAGGAAGGAATTCTAAATAGATATTAACATCCTGTCTCAAAACCTATTTCACAAAAAATACAAGGACCCAATGTGTTTATGGGTGAACTTTTAAAAAATCTTTAAGGAACATTATACTGAATGTTATTTAGACAAGAATAAAACAGGACAGGGGCTTCCCTGATAGGTCAGTTGGTACAGAATCCTCCTTCAGTGGTGAAGACCCTGGTTTGATTCCTGCGTCGGGAAGATCCCCTGGAGAAGGGATAGGCTACCCACCCCATTATTCTTGGGCTCCTCTTGTGGCTACGCTGGTAAAGAATCCGCCTGCAATGTGGGAGACCTGGGTTCAATCCCTGGGTTGGGAAGATCCCCTGGAGAAGAGAAAGGTTACCCACTCCAGTATTCTGGCCTGGAGAATTCCATGGACTATATAATCCATGGGGTCACAAAGAGTCAGACACAACTGAGTGACTTTTACTTTCACTTTTCAAAACAGGACAGGCTTCCTAATTAATTTTTTAGAAGCCAGCATAGTAGGTCTGAAAAATGTCAGTTTTCATTCCAAACCCAAAGAAGGGCAATTCCAAAAAATATTTAAACTACCAAACAGTTGCACTCATTTCACATGCTAGCAAAGTGATGCTCCAAATCCTTCAAGCTAGACCTCAGCAGAATGGGAAACGGAGAACTTCCAGATGTACAAGCTGGGTTTAGAAAAGGCCGAGGAACCAGAGATCAAATTGGCAACATTCGTTAGATCATAGAGAAAGTAAGAGAATTCCAGAAAAACTTCTACTTCATTGACTACACTAAAGCCTTTGACTGTTTGAATCACAACAAACTATGGAAAATTCTTAAAGTTGGGAATATCAGATCACTTTACATGCCTCCTGAGAAGCCTGTATGTTAGACTCTAACCTCAGTTAGACTCAGACATGGAACAACTGACTGGTTCTAAATTGGTAAAGGAATATAACAAGGCTATATACTGTCACCCTGCTTATTTAACTTATATACAGAGTATATCATGTGAAATGCCAGGCTGGATGGAAACCCAACCTGGAATCAAGATTGCCAGGAGAAATATCAACAACCTCATATATGCAGATGATACCACTCTAAAGGCAGAAAGTAAAGAACTAAAAAAGAATCTCTTGATGAAAATGAAAGAGGAGAGTGAAAAAGCTGGCTTGAAACTCAGCATGAAAAAAAAACTAAGATTATGGCATCCAGTTCCTTCACATCATAGCAAATAGAAGGTGGAAAGGTGGAAGCAGTGACAGATTTTATTTCCTTGGGCTCCAAAATCATTGCAGACAGTGACCACAGCCATGAAATTAAAAGACACTTGTTCCTTGGGAGGAACTGTGACAATCCTAGACAGCATATTAAAAAGCTAGAAGCATCATTTTGCCGACAAAGGTCCATCTAGTCAAAGCTATGGTTTTTCCAGTAGTCTTGTATGGATGTGAGAGTTGGAACATAAAGAAAGCTGAGTGATAAAAAACCAGTGCTTTCAAATTGTGGTGTTGAAAAAGACTCTTGAGAGTCCCTTGGACTGCAAGGAGAGCAAACCAGTCAATCCTACAGGAGTCCTGAACATTAATTGGAAGGACTGATGCTTAAGCTGAAGCTTCAGTATTTTGACCACCTGATGCGAAGAGCTGACTCATTGGAAAAGACCCTGATACTGGGAAAGAGTGAAGGCAGGAAGAGAAGGGGACGACAGAGGATGAGATGGTTGGATGGCATCACCGACTCAATGGACATGAATTTGAGAAAACTCAGGGAGATAGTGGAGGACAGGGGAGCCTGGTGTGCTGCAGTCCATGAAGTTGCAAAAAGTCAGACTCGAATTAGCAACTGAGGGACAACAACAAATAGTAAAAGAAACTTGATCAATATAGCATTTGAAATTTCTAGTGCAATATTGTTAGTAAATACTGATGCAAAGGTGCTATACTAAACAGTTGTTAAAGTTTGTTCCTGACTTAACATTGATCAGGAACTTATTAAAAGCTGGCACCATTCACGGTCCCTTTGGCAGCCACATTTGTGCCACCTCCCCTTCTTCTGTCATTCTTGGCTCTAGAAGTAGGGAAGAGGCATAAGAAGAGCCAGTCAAAATACCTCACTCTTCTGGCCTCAATGATGGAACCAGTGGTGTGTTCATTTTCCATGAAGAATAAACCAGTTTTCCCCAGAATTGTGCTAAGTATAGGTAGCAGGGAAGATGCCCTTTATCCTTTGTTGCAAGTCATTAGGACATGGTGCGTATTGCCAGTAGTATACTCCCTAGAACATGAGAAAGATCTATCTAATATGGGGACAAAACAAATTGAAACTGCAGAAAGACACAGAGATAGAGCAAGAATAAGAGCAAGAGTGCAAGCGAGAAACTCTCAACACCAGAATTCCCTGGACCAAGTCAACCCAACACCTTCTCTTCCCTTTCAGGCTTGGTTTCGTAAAACAGCATTTCTTTTCAGGTTAAGGTAGTTTTGAAGCAGGAGACAGACAGACCCTGGGATAAACAGAGTCCATGCCCTGTGGACAGATACTCAAAGAGGAGCAGAGAGAGACGAGCTGACTCCTGCCCAGATAAAAACCACAGATTCCTCATTTTCAAAGTCAAGGAGACCTTCCCAACTACACATGTTCAGAAAGGCTCCATAGAGGTCAAAAGAGAGGGAGTATCACCTCATGGTAACTGATGTCAACCTAGCCACATGTCTCTTCCCTGGATTCCATCTTGGCTAAGAAATGCACATATGGGAGGACCCTGAGATATACCATATCTGAACTTAGAACCGGCAAAGCAAGATGACTGGCCCAAGGAAACTTGGAAGAAATGTCCCATAACTGATTCAAAATACCACAAGGGCGTGGCTCTCTCTCTTGAGCCCGCCTGCATGTCCATCTACACGTAGATTTTTTCCCCTCCTAATAAGCACTATATTGTTTCACTACTTTCTGTTTCTGTGTAGAAATTCATTCCTACACAGCTGACAGGCCAGGGTCTTGTCACTGGTCCCTGGTCCCTGGTCCCTGGTGGTCTGCTGGCTAGAATTCACAACTTTCATTGCTGTGGCCTAACTTCAATCTCTTGCCAGGATCCAAAACCCTGATTCAAGCTGCTGCAGGCTGAAGCCACCTTGAATCAGTTTGAGGTCCTTTTCTGTCATTTGCAACCCAAAAGCCTTCACTAACACAAATCTTCAATAAGTAGCTCATGTGATAGACAGAGCAAGGGCTAAAGACTGAGACAAATATAGTTTTTTCCAATTAATAATTATATAACAATTAGCCTCTCTGAACATCATTTGCCTTGTTTGCATCTGGGAATAAATACAGCCCACTCCTAGAGTTGGACTGTAAGCTTTGGAAGGACAGGAAACATGTCTACCTTTCTTCCTATGTCCTTCTCTCATGACCTGCCAAATGGGGGGAGGACCCCAGGAAGGTCAGAGAAACATTGTCATTTTCTCAGATTCCTTCAGCTTAAAATATTCAATATAATAAGATGTCATATTTTAGGATAGCATGTCCTAAACCGAGTCACTTGAAAACCAGAGTTTGATTTGGCAAATGTCCCCACAATTAAACCCAACTCACTGACCTTTTTGTGTTTCCGCTTTCACTTACTTTTTTAACCTCTAAAATTGCTAATTTCCTCATTCGTGTTTCTAAATGTCCTTTGTTACAAGGAAGAACAAAATATGACATGTTGGGTCTGTTTCTTTTACTTTAACCTTTGCTTCCTGTTGCCTTTGGATACTGTCTATACATAATTAAAAGATGCTTTCTCCTTGGAAGAAAAGCTATAACAAACCTAGACACCTATTACAATGCAGAGAAATCACTTTGCCAACAAAGGTCCATATCGTCAAAGCTATAGTTTTTCCAGTAGTCATGTACGGATGTGATTGTTGGACCATAAAAAGGCTGAGTGCCAAACAATTGATGCTTTCAAACTGTGGTGCTGATGAAGACTCTTTTGAGAGTTCCTTGGACAGCAAGGAGATCAAACCAGTTCATCCTAAAGGAAATCAATTCTGAATATTCATTGGAAGGACTGATGCTGAAGCTGAAACTCCAATACTTTGGCCACCTGATGGGCAGAACTGACTCCTTGGGAAAGACCCTGGTGCTGAGAAAGATTGAAGGTGGGACAAGGGGACAACAGAGGATGAGATGGTTGGATAGCATCACTGACTCGATGGACATGAGTTTGAGCAAACTCCAGGAGATAGGAAGGACAGGGAAGCCTGGAGTGCTGCAGTTCATGGGACTCCAAAGAGTTGGACACCACTAAGTGAATAAGGCAAGGAACAACAATAATACACAATGGGCTTCCTCAGGGAACCCTGCACCTCTGCCTGAATGTTAAACCGAAGTGCTTTGTTCATATCCTGACCCTGTCCACCTGTGAATGGCTGCAACTAAGTAGAAATTAACATATCCCCTCCCTGAAGCTGGCCATTCTTGGAGATATTTGTAAGATTAATGGCCTTTTTACTTTACTTCCTCACCCTCTCCCACTCTGTGTTCTACAAAAGAAACTATCATCCAGACCCAGATAAGATGGTTATTTTGAGACACTAATCTCAAAGAAGATTTCAGTTCCTCTGCCATCTTCTTGGTCTGCCAGTTTTCAAATAAAATCATTATTCCTTCCCTCAAGTCCCTTCTCCTGAATTATTGGCCTCTCACGCAGTGAGAAGAGTGAGCTTGGACTTGCTAACACCTTTATCCTTTATCCAACATTTTTATTGTAAGCATCAGTCAAGATATCTATACTGCCATTTTGCCAGAAACTGAAGTCTCTGATTAGTAGTTCTATTTACTATTCTTATGTAGTTTCACTGTTTTCATTTCAAAAATGTTCCCTGTACTTAGTATTTTCTATATTATTGTAGAATATTTTAACATTTTGTGCATGCTAAGTCACTTCAGTCATGTCCAACTCTTTGTGACCCTATGGACTATAGCCCACAGGTTCCTCTGTCCATGGGATTCACTAGGCAAGAATATTGGAGTAGGTTGCCATTTCCTCCTCCAGGGGATCTTTCAGACCCAGGGATCAAACCCGGATCTCCTGCGTCTCCTGCACGGGTAGGTGGGTTCTTAACCACTAGTGCCCCCTGATAAGCCATTTTAATCTTTTAGTCCATGTGATTTTCCTCCTCACGTTCATAATTAATTCATCTAAATTTTCGCAGATGTCTTAAAGTTTTCTAACCTTCAATTAAATCAAGTAAGTGGTCAGGAGCACAAGCAATTCTCATAAAATAACCAGTAAAGTAGAGTGGTTAAGAGCATGAATTCTGCACCAAACTTCCTGTGCTTAAATTCTCATTGCCACTTAGCTATGAGCGCTGTACCTTGAACTCCTTATGTGTAAAATGCAGGTGATAATAATAGTACCCTCCTGTTGGTATTAAAAAGAAAACCACAGTCCCCAAATGGCATCACTTCTGCTAAAGACCATGATACCAAACCTAGATTTAACCTAACCCAACTAGGGTTTCAACCTTCCCCTGAAATGTAATCTTAGTCACCCATCCAGGAATTTTCTGGTCAGTATTAAGGAGGTAATCTGTCCTAGTGGGTCCTCTCCATCTTCTCCCCACCCCCAAAAAGAATCTTTTCTTTTCTTTTGCTAACAGCTTCCTCACCCCACACTTCCTTCCATTTAGCACAACTTCTCAGAGTACCTTTCTGTTTTCTAGACGGGATGCTGCTGCCTGATCAGGACAGGCTGTCTCTGAGACTGGGATGCTTGTTCTAGCTAGCTAAGTGTCTAAAGGCTTCACTGACCCCAGGAATCTGACATGCTCATCTTCACCTCCGCAGCACCGTGTGTGGACCTAACACACAGTGGGTAGGCCATAGCTGTCTTTGGAATGTTGTAAAGGTTAGACAAATGAACGTGTCAATGAGTTAATGGATATGACTATGAAGACCAGGACAGAATTTTTTGACTGTGGCATCTTGTTTATGTGGTTACAGACAAGGTCTATGTGAAAACACCAGAAGATTTAAGTTCCTCTCAAACTCAATATAAAACGGTAGCAAGATATGGCTGATAAATAATTATGATATAACCTTCAGTTCGGTTCAGTCACTCAGTCATGTCCGACTCTTTGCAACCCCATGAACTGAAGCACACCAGGCTTCCCTGCCCATCACCAACTCCTGGAGGTTACCCAAACCCATGTCCATCCAGTCGGTGATGCCATCCAACCATCTCATCCTCTGTCGTCCCCTTCTCCTCCCGCCTTCAATCTTTCCCAGCATCAAGGTCTTTTCCAATGAGTCAGTTCTTCGCATCAGGTAGCCTTGCTATTAAGTTAAAAAGAGCATGGTACTCAGAAGAAAAAAAGTTAGTAGGGGATACTTCACGCCTATGGTCAGTTTCCCAAGCATTCCAAATGCTGTTCTCAAATGCAAAGGAAACTGATCTTCCTTTCCAAGACAGACTCACATCCATTTGTCCTGTTTCCTCACGTGGTTTTCTCCCACCCATAAAAAATGCTTTCCTTCTCATCCTTCATTTCTCTATTGTCCTTCCTGGAATTTTCTGCTGTTCTACAATCCCAGGCCCCATGCTCCCAACTTTTCTCTATACCGCCCAAACCTCTGTTACAATGTTATGGTGCTTATCTTTTATAATTTGACATTTTCACTATTTTTGTCCTTGACGTCTTTACCAAAAAAGTATCAGCCGTAAAGCACTGATCAAAGGCAAGCAAATATTGTTATTTTTGTTGTACTTGCTTCCATGTACATTTCACAGCTATTAGATCATAATCTTTTAAGGGTCCGTAAGAGACTCTTGCCATTTACATTATTTTATTTCTCTTTAATTTACACAGTGTACCTAGTTAGTTGTCCTGGACAAGGAACAAATGTTGCTTGTCTGATGGCTGACTCATGTATATCTACAAGCCACAACAAGAGGATGTTAACACACTAGCAAGGAACAAGGGTGTATATATACTCCAAGCCAGGAGCCGGGTTTTTGAAACATCTCTTAGTACATAGACATACAGATATATTTTCTGATTACATATTCTCATGTACATAAATTGAAAGTTAACCAACTAAGAATATGAAGAGATAACTTCCAGAAAGGGAAATACAAATGGCTGATAAAATATACAATGGTATGTCATCTTAGTAAAGAAGGAAATGCAAATGGAACAAAATGAGACACCATGATTTGCCTACTACATTGGCGAAAGTCAAAGACATAGATAATAATCAGTGTCAGCGACAGCGGGAATGTACATTTTAAAGAGCACTTTACAATACTGATAAAAATTTTAAAACACAGATTCCTTACTAAATAAGCCCACTTCTAAGAGCCTAGTCTTCAGAATAACTTTTTCCATATTGCCAGGATGTTGGCTGAAGAATGTCCTTTGTGTCATTAAATTTATATTAGTAGAAATCAGAGAAAATTGAAATATGTCAAAAATGAGATGTTCAAATAAACTATATTCATACTTCACACTCGGATGCTTCATAACCATCACAAAGAATGAAGCATATCTATGTGTGTAGACATGGGGAAATGATCACAATATATTGTCAAATTAAAAAAGCAAGTTGCAAAGCAATAAATTTGGTATCATCTCTTTTTTTGTGGGGAAAAAAACATACATTCTATGTTTCTATGTTCATATAAGTACACAAGTTTCTACATAACTATGTGCAAAAACAGAAGTAAAAATAAACCTACAAACAAAAACAAAGGTCTGAAATCTGAAAAGGAAAACACCCAGCTGCTAACCGAGGTTACCCCTGGGGAGGAAAAACAGGAAAGGCTTTGCCTTTTATGTATTTCTGTGTATTGTTGACATTTTCTTTCAACATTAACTTTGGCTTTTTTGAAATAAAATAATAAACTCAATTAAAGTAGTTATAAAATGTTTGAAGATTTAAGAAAGTGTTACCGAGTCCAAGCTCCCTCTACTTGCTCCACGATAGGCCAATGAATCTGAGAGAGAGGTATTGAGGTAAGAAAGAGACTAATCAGGGAGCCAGCAGACTGAGAAGACGGCAGGCTAGTGCCTCAAAATAACCATCTTATTGGGGTCTGGATGCCAGGTTCCTTTATAGATCAGAGAGAAAGAAGCAATGAGGAACTAAAGACAAAAGGTAGAAGAGAGAGGGAGAGGCAGCGGGGAAGTAAGGTGAAAGCATCTTCAGTCTTACGAGACATCGCCAAGGGAATGACCAGCCTTTGGAAGGGGTGTGTTAATCTCTTTCATTCACAAGTGGGCAGGGACAAACCATCTCTCCTTGAGCTGAATAAAGGCACCTCAGTTTACAGTCAAGCAGAGGGGCGGTGTCCTCCTGGCAAGCCATTGAATATGATTATAATAATAAAAACAAGTCAAAGAAACAGTCTCCAACATGGAGTCAGAATTGGCTTCCTCCCTGCAACAGACTATGCTAAAGTCTGACTGTATGAATCACAACAAACTGTGGAAAATTCTTAAAGAGATGGGAATATTAGACCAGCTTACCTGCTTCCTGAGAAACCTGTATGCAGGTCAGGAAGCAACAGTTGGAACAACAAACTGGTTCCAAATTGGGAAAGGAGTATGTCAAGCCTGCTTTTGTGATGCTGCTTATTTAACTTCTATGCAGAGTACATCATGCCAAATGCTGGGCTGAATAAAGCACAAGCTGGAATCAAGATTGCTGGGAGTAATATCAATAACCTCAGATATGCAGATGACACCACCCTTATGGCAGAAAGTGAAGAAGAACTAAAGAGCCCCTTGATGCAAGTGAAAGAGGAGAGTGAAATAGCTGGCTCAGGTTGAGTGAAAAACTCAACATAGAAAAAACTAAGATTATGGCATCTGGTCCCATCACTTTATGGCAAATAGATGGGGAAACAATGGAAACAGTGACAGACTTTATTTTCTTGGGCTCCAAAATCACTGCAGATGGTGACTGAAACCACGAAATTAAAAGACACTTGCACCTTGGAAGAAAAGCTATGACCAACCTAGACAGCATATTAAAAAGCAGAGACATTACTTTGCCATATTGTAATATTGCCATACTGCCAAAGGCCCATATTGTCAAAGCTATGGTTTTTCCAGTAGTCATGTATGGATGTGAGAGTTGGACTATAAAGAAAGCTGAGCGCTGAAGAACTGATGCTTTTGAACTGTGGTGTTGAAGAAGACTCTTGAGAGTCCCTTGGACTACAAGGAGATCAAAGCAGTCAATCCTAAAGGAAATCAGTCCTGAATATTCATTTGAAGGACTGATGCTGAAGCTGAAGCTCCAATACTTTGGCCACCTGATGTGAAGAACTGACTCCTTGGAAAAGACCTTGATGCTGGGAAAGATTGAAGGCAGGAGGAGAAGGGGATGACAGAGGATGAGATGGTTGGATGGCATCACTGACTTGATGGACATGAGTTTGAGCAGGCTCTGGGAGCTGGTGATGGACAGGGAAGCCTCATGTGCTGCAGTCCATGGGGGTCACAAAGAGTCGGAGACGCTGAGCGACTGAACTGAACTTGATGACTGCAACAGAAGCAGTGATCAAATCTGCAAGAACTGCGTGCATGAATTCTCTCTTTAAGTATTTTTTAGAACTCTATGTTCAAAAAATTATTCACACATATTCATGTCAGTTACTGAGACCTTAAGTGGTAGCATAAAAAGTCATTTCCATGTTGTAGAAGAGGTAAGATAGGAACAAAAAGAATTAAATTTCTTTCAACACTGTGGATGAAGAATGTCTCCTGTAATATCAGTAAACAAAAAATGCGGCAGTCACCAAGCCATCAGCAACTGCAGACACTCCCAAGTGTGCACTCTGAGGGAACTCAAGATGGGAAAGAACAGGGTACTGGCCCCAGACAGTTAAGATGCATACCAAAGGAATGATTTCAATGAGCCCAAACTCTTGCATCCTCCCCTATGCACATGAATGTGTGCTCAGTTCCTCAGTGTGTCTGACTCTTTGCGGCCCCATGGACGCCTGCCAGGCTCCTCTGTCCCTAGAAAAGTCCTATATTCATCAACTTGAGATGTCCGGGTTTTTTTTTTAATTAATAGTAATCTTCTGATGTTTCAACTACCTGGTCTTTGTAAAACCTCACATATCCTGGCTACCTCCTTATCTCTTTGGACCAATTCCTCAGAGCTATCTGAGAGTCCATCTCTCAGGTTTAAGTCCTCAGTAGGTACACCAAATAAAACATAATTTTCAACTTTTAGATTGTGTCTTTTTTCCTCAGTTGACAATACTTTTCTTTAAAGAAATTGACAAACCAAGCACAGGGCTCTCAGAAAAATTCACCTGATCATTGATTTGTGCTAGAGGCCACAAAATTTCACAGGAAACAGGCAAGTAGCAGAGATCAGTGAGGCCAGCTGGGAATAAGAGACTAAAGGCCAGAGGGGCTGTTTGGAGAGCGTGTACTGCTTAAAGATCATAGCAATTTCAAAACTCCAGCTAGTTGAGAGTTTGTATCTGGTATTACCAGATCTTTTAATATTTCAAAGAAAATCAGCAAACAGAATTTTTCATAGCAATGTTTCAGGAACAGGAGCCCCTTCCAGGGCCCAAGAGTGGGCTCTTGTTTAATACTTGGAAATGAATTGTCTGAATTCATGCTTACAAAGAAAGAGATTTTATTGGAAATGAACGCCCAGGTGCACAGAGCAATAGGGGAAGGGAACACAGGAGAACTGCTCGGCCACCTGGCTCACAGTCTCAGGTTTTGTGGTAGTAGGCTTCGTTTCTAGGTCATCTCTGACTTAGGGTTCTTCCTGGTTGCTTGCACATCACTCAGCCAAGATGGATTTCAGCAAGAAGGATTCTGGGAAATTGGGAGGAAATATAGACTGGTGTTTCATCTCTGCATTTGTCCTTTCCCCATTTTTTTCTGGTTGGTGGTAGGTTGTTAATTCCAAGTTCCTTACCTGGACCTCCTGTTGTAAGACAACTCCTGCAGATGGTTAGGTAACTATTGTGCCTGGCCAGGGTGAAGGCAATGGCACCCCACTCCAGTACTCTTGCCTGGAAAATCCCATGGACGGAGGAGCCTGGTAGGCTGCAGTGCGTGGGGTCACTAAGACTCGGACACAACTGAGCGACTTCACTTTGACTTTTCACTTTCCTGCACTGGAGAAGGAAATGGTAACCCACTCCAGTGTTCTTGCCTGGAGAATCCCAAGGACAGCGGAGCCTGGTGGGCTGCCGTCTATGGGGTCGCACAGAGCCGGACACGACTGAAGCGACTCAGCAGCAGCAGCAGCAGGGTGGGTAGTTTCAGTCAATGGTTCTCCTAACAGTAATAAACTCAACTTGTACATTTTAACAACCAATTCCTTTAAAATCTTAAATGCTATGTTGGTAGACATTGCACAAACCAAACAAAACACACCTCCTAGCTGGATCTGGCCAACAGCCTCCCATCTGCCATTTTTGGGTTTTAGTGTCTTCACAGAGTTCCAGTGGACTAATTCTAACACGTCCTTCACCACCCAAATCAGTCCCCTCTTCTCTCACTAGCACTTTGGCCATTGTATTATAGAAACTTAGAGTTCAAAGATTTTTTAAAAAATCATATTGAAATCTCTCAATTTCTTATGGTAGCAAAATATATATAACATAAAATTTGCCACTTTAACCATTTTATGTGTACAATTTGGTGTCATTAGTTACATTCAGAAGGTTGTGCAACCATCACCGCTGCTGCTGCTGCTAAGTCGCTTCAGTCGTGTCCGGCTCTGTGCGACCCCATAGACGGCAGCCCACCAGGCTCCCCCGTCCCTGGGACTATCCAGGCAAGAACACTGGAAGTGGGTTGCCATTTCCTCCTCCAATGCAGGAAAGTGAAAAGTGAAAGTGAAGTCGCTCAGTCGTGTCCTTCTCTTAGCGACCCCACGCACTGCAGCCTGCCAGGCTCCTCTGTCCATGGAATTTTCCAGGCAAGAGTACTGGAGTGGAGTGCCATTGCCTAACTGGTATCAAAACATTGTTTGTTGGGAAACTCTCTCTTGTCACCATGGAACTGTTTTCAGAACCATTTGTATGCATATAGCACATTTTGTTTACTCACTTCTCTTTGAATGGACACTTGGGTTGTTTCTACCATTTGAATACTGGGAAAAAGGTTGCTGTGAACATTGATTTTAAAATATCTGCGTCCAACATTTATTCTTTGGGGTGTATACCTAAGAGTAGTATTGTTGGGTAATATGAAATTCTATATTTGACTTTTTGAGGACCTGACAATCTGTTTTCTACACTAGTCACATCATTTTACATTCCTACCAACAATGTGTGTAAGTTCTTCATTTTTAAGATGAAGAAATCAGGGGCAAAACTGGTAAGATATCTTGACCATAGATACAGAAAGTCAACTACAGATCTTGTAGTAGCATGTGGCCATAGGCAGCCCCTGGCATGCTGCCTTTGCTATGTACAGTTAGCTCACTCCCTGTTACCAGGCAACGGTTACCATGAGACCATCAGTGGGCCCATTCAGCCAGCATGAATGGTGGCCATCAAGTGGAGAACAAGGTAAGAGGCAGGTTCGGGCTTTCTCCCCAGGGTCATCCTGCTGGTGAGCTGGGGGCCCAGGGATAGGCTGGGGGTTGTGTTCTTCAGGGTTCCAGAGCCCTTGCCTAGGTTACCCCCTGGCCGGCCCAGGCCTTGAGTGGGTGGTAAGCTTCTTCAGCAGCAGCAGTGTGCAAAGGATGTAGACTGTAGGACCTGGCCTGGGCAGGTTGAGAAGCCTGAGTGCCAGCTGAGTTGGGTGATTGACTCCCTCAACAATGACAGCTGGGCAAGGTCTGGGGACCTGGCCCCAAGGGAGCTGCCAACTGAGATCTGCCTCTTCAGCCAGGGCTCGTCCCTTAGAAGAGGAAACGTGTGCCTTGGGACCTTGCCCTTTCTCATCAGAACAGAGAGTAACATTTATTTGGTGGCGATGAATAGAAACACTCTTACCTGACCATGATCTGACCTCAATAAAAAAGGAACTGACACCGAGAACTTTGCTTGCAACAACTACATGACCCTCCCTCACCTTTTCTGTAAAAGGGCTTTCGGGGAGCTTGAGGTTTTTAAGGCATGAGCCACCCATCTCCTTACAGGGTCCTCAATAAACCTTTCTCTGTTCCAAACTCCAATGTTTTGGAACTGTTTGGCCTCACTGTGCTCAGGGACACAGGCTTGTGCTTTGCTAACAAGCTGACAAGAGAAAGCAAGTATCTTGACTCCTAGTACAACTCTCTTTTTTTTTTTTTTTTTATTTTATTTTTATACTTTACAAAATTGTATTAGTTTTGCCAATTCTCTTTTAAAAGTTAACTCCACTAGGATTTAACTCAGATATTCAGGCTAATGACAGCACTATCTATACAAAGAGTGGCCACTGGAAACAGGTCAGGAGATATATTAGAGGAAACAACAACAATATTGGAGGAAAGAATTTGAATTAAGTTCTGGATTTTCCTCTCCATATGGAGAGAATTTTATTTTGTTCTTCTTTAGGTCTAAGCTCTGAGAGAAGATAAAGTCATACTTGTCTTTAGCCTGATACCTAATTATAGAATAATCATACAAATATTTTTGTATCATTATTAGTCTTACCATTCTAAACTAAGGGCTTTAAAAAAAACTCCTTGAAATGCAATAAGTATTTGTTTTAGAGGAGTTGGAAAATTCAGAAAGGAAAAGAAAAGGGCACCTGTTGTTGTTCAGTTGCTAAGTCATGTCTGACTCTTTGCAACTCCATAGACTGTAGCACACCAGGTTTCCCTGTCCTTCACTATCTCTCTGAGTTTGCTCAAACTCATGCCCATTGAATCAGTAATACCAACTAACCATCTCATCCTCTGTCGCCCTCCTCTCTTTTTGCCTTCAATCTTTCCAAGCATCAGGGTCTTTTCCAGTGAGTTGGCTCTTTGCATCAGGTGCCCATAGTACTGAATCTTCAGCTTCAGCATCAATCCTTCCAATGAAAATTCTGGGTTGATTTCCTTCAGAATTGACTGATTTAATCTTCTTGCAGTTTAAGGGACTCTCAAGAATCTTCTCCAGTACCACAACTCAAAAGCTTCAATTTTTTAGTGTTCAGCCTTCTTTATGGTAAAACATATACAGGTATCTGTACAATCTGTACATGACTACTGGAAAAACCATAGCTTTGACTATACATATCTTTGTTGGCAAAGTGATGTCTCTGCTTTTTAATATGCTGTTTAGATTTTCCATAGCTTTTCTTCCAAGGAGCAAGTGTCTTTTCATTTCATGGCTGCAGTCTCCATCTGCAGTGATTTTGGAGCAGAAGAAAATAAAATCTGTTGCTGCTTCTACTTTTTCCCCTTCTATTTGCCATGAATTGATGGTACCAGATGCCATAATCTTAGTTTTTTTCATGTTGAGTTTCACGCCAGCTTTTTAACTCTCCTCTTTCACCCTCATCAAGAAGTTCTTTACTTCCTCTTCACTTTCTGCCTTTAGCGTGGTATTATAATCTGCATATCTGAGGTTCTTGATATTTCTCCCAGCAATCTTGATTCCAGCTTGTGCTTCCTCCTGCCCAGTGTTTCTCATGATGTACTCTGCATGTAACTCAAATAAGCAGGGTGACAATATACAGCCTTGTCCTACTCCTTTCTCAATTTTGAACTAGTCAGTTGTTTCATTTCTGGTTGTAACTGTTACTTCTTGACCTGAATATAGCTTTCTCAAGAGATAGGTAAGGTGGTATTCCCATCTCTTTAAGAATTTTCCACAGTTTGTTGTGATCCGCACAGCCAATGAAGCAGAAGTATGTATACATAGATATAGATATAGATACATAGATATGTTTGGAATTCCCTTGCTTTCTTCATGATTCAACAAATGTTGGCAATTTGATCTCTAATTTCTCTGCCTTTTGTAAACCCAGCTTGTACACCTGGAATTTCTTGATTCATGTACTGCTGAAGCCTAGCTTGAAGGATTTTGAATATAACTTTGCTAGCATGTGAAATGAGCAAACTGTATAGTAGTTTGAACATACTTTGGGATTGGAATGAAAACTGACCTTCTCCAGTCCTGTGGTCCTTGCTGAGTAAGCTAGAGAGCCAAAAAAATAACTATTAACTTTTTAGTACTTTTTTTCCAGGCTTTTCCCCCCTAAATATGGTGTTTTCGTTTGGTATATATGGCTGAAATCATAGAACCTTAAAGCTTAAGAAAATTATTACAATTTGGGAAGCAAGCTTAAAAACAGAATAAGGATAAATGAAGATTTCAAGGTTTAGAAAAGCACCCAGTATAGAGTCAGAACTCCTTCCTAGCAAGCCACGGCCCTCACTGTCTTATGATGCTCCTTTTGGTGGCGTGTTCTTACTTACCTGTCCACATGGAAATGTGCCATTTATCTAAATGTATAAGCTCCAAGGACACGGCCACACATTATACTATTTGTTCCTTCCTCCATGCCATGTAGAGTGCTACAAACACAGTAGGTCCTTAATAAAGAATTTCTGAATGCTTATTACTGATTTCAGACCATCTTCAAAGTTAACACTCCTCAGACTCTCCATTAAGGGTAATCTAACCCAGGACCTGTGGAGAAGGCAATGGCAACCCACTCCAGTACTCTTGCCTGGAAAATCCCATGGACAAAGAAGCCTGGTAGGCTGCAGTCCATGGGGTCACAAAGAGTTGGACACGACTGAGCGACTTCACTTTCACTTTTCACTTTCATGCATTGGAGAAGGAAATGGCAAACCACTCCAATACTCTTGCTTGGAGAATCCCAGGGATGGGGGAGCCTCTTGGGCTGCTGTCTATGGGGTTGCACAGAGTCAGACACAACTGAAGCAACTTAGCAGCAAGCCAGGACCTGCAGGACCCAGTCTTGTCAGGGCTTCACATTCTGTGACCTTTGGTTCAGTAATTAAAGATAATTTAAAGTCATCTGGGAGGCTTCCCTGGTGGCTCAGTGGTGAAGAAACTGCCTGCCAATGTAGGAGACACGGGTTCGATCCCTGGGATGGGAAGATCCTACATGCCTCAGAGC
Organism: Bubalus bubalis; assembly: GCF_019923935.1. Lineage (NCBI taxonomy): Eukaryota > Metazoa > Chordata > Mammalia > Artiodactyla > Bovidae > Bubalus > Bubalus bubalis. The sequence continues at coordinate 79,327,638 of NC_059172.1, read as the reverse complement.
AACTAAGCCGGTGCGCCACATCTAGTGAGCCTGTATTCTGGAGCCCAGCAACCGCAACTTCTGAGCACTCACACCATGACACCTGAAGCCCACGTGCCCTAGAACTCATCCTCCAGCAACAAAAGAAGCCACCACAATGAGAATGTACTAGAACTAGAGTGTAGCCCACACTCATGGCAACTAGAGAAAAGCTTATGTAGCAATGAAAACCCAGCACAGCCCATAAATAAAAAAATAATTGATTTAAAATAAAAGTCATCTGAATCTTTACTTCCATTACTTGAATGCTATAGGAATTCAACTTGTAACCCATAATAACACTTCTTAAAACCTCCTTTGCCCCATTCTCTTCACTTCAGTACATCTCAAGTCCATGGCTGACTTAAAGCCCCCGTCTCAAAATCTTCAAAAATTCTCTCTCAACTTCATCCCCTGTGGTTCTTGGTTTCATGTTTCTTCCCCTTTAACTTCAATTACTTCTTTATTTCAGCCAAAAATTACAGCCATTTATATCGTTTTGGTGTTTTCTTATTTCTTTTTCCTACTCTTATTTCTTCAGCTCAGCCCCTCTCTCCTCAGACTCTGATTTTACATCAGGAAAGCTCAGGATTAGAGCTGCACACTCAGCCCCTCTCTCGGAAGGAGACCCAGAAGTTAGGACAGGGGGACAAGGAGGCAGAGAAGGTGGGAGAAGCCATAAGTGTTTATAATGTACTCTCTTTTCTTTTATTCTCATCACATGATGAAATTCTCACATATTATTTACTTGGGGTGGACTACATGAAAGTTCTTTGGAAAAATATGTGGCAAGTTGTAAAGGGAAAATGATGAAATTTTCTTTGATAAAGGAGGTCACTACCAACTCACCCTCTCCTCTTTAGGATGTCACCTTGAAGGTATATGATAGGCCTGAAAAGTAGAGTCTGATCTTTTGGTCTTAAAAAAGAGTCACAGGACTTCTGACCCTTGAAACTGCAAACATTCCTCTGGGATTAGCTCAGAGGTCTCTCATGGGTATAATAAGATAATTACAAGGTATATCATCTTGTCTCTCAGAGATAAGTTTTCATTTTTCTCTTTTCTACTTTCTGCATATACCTGTGTGAAAATCTCTCCAAACTTGGTATTCACTGTTGTGATAGCTGATATGCATGTTATCACTGATAACACTTAACTCAAATTTACATTCTCTCTTCTATACTGGTATAGAGTTTGGGTTCCCAATCAATGCCAGCCCCTGGCCTGTTAGGAACTAAGTCACACAGAAAGAGGCGAGTGGCAGGCGACTGAGGGAAGCCTCACCTGTGTTTACAGCCACTCCCCATAGCTCCTTACTTGCATTACTGCCTGAGTCCTGCCTCCCATGAGATCAGCATCAGATTCTCAGAGGAGTGAACCCTACTGCACTTGAATCAACCCCAAACCAACACTCACCTCCCCATCTTTCATGGAAAAATTGTCTTTCACAAAACTGGTGCTTGATGCCAAAAAGATTAGGGATTGCTGATATGAAGGGGTCTTTTGCTGGAGTCTTTGCTACCTTTCCCCAGCACTACGATATGGCCCTCCAAACAACCGTGACATCTATTTAACTATAATTCTTATTTGATCTCTTCCTCCAGTTCAGTTAATACCCAAAGTGCACTCTTGCCGAGTGAGAGCAAACCTAGGTAATACCCAACACTACTTGACATGAGTCAACAGGTACCAACAGATAATCACCGAAACTTTTTGTTCTCCCCAGCTATCTCTGCGTGCATTCTTGACGGAGTTTGCTATAAGACTCCAAAGGACAGGAGGACAGTAGAACCAAGTTCAGAAAGTGTGACTGAATATTCCAGGATAAGGGATATGGAGCTACCACTCATTTAGTTCTGAAGCCACAAAACTAGGATTCTGCCTTAGTTCTCTTTCCCTCAAACAAAACATCTGATCGACTCCACACTCAACCCACACGCCCAATGCATTCAGTTCTTCCATTTTCACTACTTCTATCCTCGTTCAAGGCACCATGCACCAGCCTCCTAACTGAACTTCCTGTTTCTACTCTTGCTTGTCTCTATAGCAGCTGGTGTAACCATTTATAAAAATACAAGTCATAACATGCTACTGCTAACTTTTTAATGGTTTACATCATATTTAAATTAACACCCAACTCCTCACCTGAAAAGCCCCAAGCCTCATCTTACATCTCTTTGCTTCAGCCACACTTGTTTGCTTTCTGTTCCCCCAACACACCAAGCTTGTCTAAAATGTACTTCCCCCTGGTTTTCACATGACTCTTTTTAAGGACTCAGTTCAGTTCAGTTCAGTAACTCAGTTGTGTCCGACTCTTTGTGACCCCATGGACTGCAACACGCCAGGCCTCCCTGTTTATCACCAACTCCCAGAGTTCACTCTAAGTCATGTCCATCAAGTCGGTGATGCCACCCGACCATCTCACTGAAGGACTCAGTTGAACTTTTACCTACTTAGAGAGGACTTACCTGTTTATTCTAAAGTAACTGCCCAGGTGTTCTCCATCACAATGTTGTGTTTTGTCAGCGTGACACTTTTCTAGTTGTTTCTTGAATATATGTGTGTGTTTTCAATTGCTCAAACTTTTGTTGAATGAATGAATGGTGAGCCTTACTCTTCAGTTTCCTAGATGGGAGAGGGAACACTAAGCAAGAATTAAGAGTCTAAGAATTTTATATCAGATTTTTCTTTAACTTCCTCACAACAGCTATTTTATCTACTTCAAATTTTCCATCTTATTAACCCTTACTATAGAATGGCTTGGGGATTTAGGCAACTAACTCCATATGAAGGTTTGAAGAAATAAAAACACCAAAGAATGGATACCTGGCAGTGACTTTAAACAGGAAAGGAAAATCTGCCTATTCCTATAGCTTCCTATAAAGAAGAAGCAGTCAAAGTAAGAGCTGATAAACAACTTGGGACTAACATTGGAAATGCCCATGGAACTCTCCGGTGCCCACCACCTGAAGTTTCTGAACTCAGACCTCACCTTCCTACTGCCTCACACAACATAATCCTGCGCACATCAACGATGAACAGTCTCCATCACCACCACTCTCCAAACCAAATCCTTCAGATTCAGACACAGCTCTCCAATTCCTTTTCTTTTCTTTTTTTTCCCCTTTGGTGGGGGGCAGTGGGGCCCTGGGTCTTAGTTACTGCCTATGGGGTCTAGTTCACTGATTGAACCCAGGCCCCCTGCATTAGGAACTCAGAGTCTTGGCCACTGGACCACCAGGGAAGTCCCTCCAATTCCTTTTTGAGAAGTCAGTCCTTAAAACCTTTAATCCACTAAGAATTTTCTTCTTCTTCTTCTCTGACTTCCTTGTTTCAAAAAGAAAATCCAGTATGAGTTCATTGGTCTTTCTTTGTTGTTGTTTTTTTTTACCATTACTTGTACATTTGGGTTTTGCTTTCTTTTGCTTTATTTTTACTTTTAAATATTTCTTGGAAGAACTGACACTGAAGCTGAAGTGCCAATATTTTGGCCACCTGATGCGAAGAGCCAATTCACTGGAAAAATCGTGATTCCGGGAAAGATTGGGGGCAGGAGGAGAAGGGGATGACAGAAGATGAGATGATCAGATAGCATCATCGACTCAATGGACGGGTTTGAGCAAATGTCAGGAGATGGTGCAGAACAGGGAAGCCTGGAGCACTGCAGTCCATGGGGTGCAAAGAGTCAGACACAACTGAGTGACTGAACAGCAACAATTTTTACTTTTACTCTTGTCTTAATCTTAGAATCCTATATAGCATCAAACACAAAATACAAGGAAGAGTTTTTGTTTTGGTTTGTTTGGATTAATTGAACAGATTCACACTCTGGCTGCAGTTTGTACTCCGAAGGGAAAAAACATGAAGATAAAACTAAAAGGAGAGGGAAGAAGGAGGTGTGACAAAAAAGAGGGGCTCGAATATATAAGGAAAGGAAGCAGGGGTACAAAAGAGGAAAGAGACCCCAAAAATCAGCTTTCATTGTGAAGATTTGATCACAATTTCTAACACGTAGTCAGTCTGCTAAAATGGAAGTTGACGGGAAATAGGCAGAGTCAGGGAAAAGGCCACAGGCCAACTGACTCTCTTGTGTTAAATCTTTCCACTGCCTTGCCTTATTTGCAGTTACCTCTCAGTCTTAAAGTCAGGCAGATTCTGATTTGTTCTTCATGCAAGTATGGCTTTCTCCACAGATTTATTTATATATAGGTAGAAAGTAAGAATCATCTGTGGACATCAAACCAGATGAGCCTTCCTCTCTCACCTCTTTCTTTTTACAAATAAAAATTTAGTGTGGGATATACATAAGTTTCGGTGGGAAAACATGAACTCTCAGTAACTTTCATATAGTCATAATAGAAGCAGTTTCTGTCATTCCTCTCCAGAACCTAACTCACTCTGAAACCACTCACTGGATCTATCATTTTATGTGACAGGTAGATCACGATTATTCACTGCTATTTCCTAGCACCTAGCACAGTGTCTGGTACATGTCATGTGTGTAGTAAGTTTTTGTATATTTTCTGATAGAGTGAAAGAATAAATGGTAGTTCTAATCTCTGGTACACCCCTGGGTGATCTTAAATCAAAAATACAGACATATGGGAAATACAGGATGGTGTTTTTGAAAAGGACATAACTGAGGGAGAAGAGTACCACAGTTTTGCTGCTCTGTTTATCTCTATCTAAAATTCATTCCATGAATAACCGAATGCCTTCTATGTGACAGGAAGTGTGTTATACCTTGAGGTACAAATATAGAGACTCGGACCCTGGCTCCAATGTGTGCTTTTCCATTATCCCATCATAGCCTCTAATCACATGCTCTTAGATACTAGGCTGTAACTGTCACTCTATCTGTCTTGCCAACATACTGAAATTTCTGTTAGGACCCAGCCCATCACACAGCAAGCACTAAATAACAGCTGGTAAAGCATCTAATGGAGATCATAGCCTCCCAAGGGAAGAGGACATACTCAACCATATAAAGTCAGGATTCTTAGTTGTGAGAAAGAAAAGCTGACTCTGGTTGAGACAGCAGAAAAGGAGCATGTTGAAGACACTGGATAGCTCTCAGAATTATTGGAGGGTAAAGAGAATCATCACAGAGGTTAGGCCTCCAGAAATGATGCACAAAACCAGCAGAACCAGACCAGTGAGGAAACCGTCTCCATTGCAGCTCCCCGCCAATGCCACTTCTGCATCAGAAATTCAGTCTTGCAACCCTTGAGAAACTGCTGCTGCTGCCAGGGCTGCCAACAAAATCAGCCACCTCTAGAGCTACTTTATCAAATGCCAAAGAACCAGAGAGCATCCCTTGCTCATGGAAAGGCAGGCTGAACCCGGACTGTGAAATGCTTGGACAGATGGGCAGACATCAGCACAGCTTATTCCTAAACCAGATTCCCCAATTAAATGGGGGCAGTGCTAGTCACTGTCGTGTCTGACTCTTTGCGACCCCATGGACCATAGCACGCCAGGCACCTCTGTCCATGAAATTCTCCGGGCAAGAATACTGGAGTGGGTAGCCATTCCCTTCTCCAGATTATCTTCCCCACCCAGAGACTGAACCTGGGTCTCCCACATTGCAGGCAGATTCTTTACCATCTGAAACACTGCTGCTGCAGCTGCTGCTAAGTCGCTTCAGTCGTGTCCGACTCTGTGCGACCCCATAGACGGCAGCCCACCAGGCTTCCCCGTCCCTGGGATTCTCCAGGCAAGAACACTGGAGTAGGTTGCCATTTCCTTCTCCAATGCATGTAAGTGAAAAGTGAAAGTGAAGTCGCTCAGTGGTGTCCGACTCTTCGCGACCCCATGGACTGCAGCCTACCAGGCTCCTCCGTCCATGGGATTTTTCTAGGCAAAAGTACTCGAGTGGGGTGCCATTGCCTTCTCCGTCTGAACCACTAGAGAAAGCTAAATCTGCAGTGCTTGCTTTTGGTATTTGCACATATGGTTGAATCAACAGATGAAAGTCTGTAAATTCAGAACAGATTGTCCCAGTTAACCTCTATGATTAGTCAGGTCTACAGTTCAGTCAGTAGAGTCACTCAATCATGTCCAACTATTTGTGACCCCATGAACCGCAGCATGCCAGGCCACCCTGTCCACTCTGTCCATCACCAACTCCCGGAGTTTACCCAAACTCATGTCCATTGAGTTGGTGATGCCATCCAACCATCTTATCCTCTGTCATCCCCTTCTCCTCCTTGCCCTCAATCTTTCCCAGCATCAGGGTCTTTTCCAATGAGTCAGCTGTTTGCGTCAGGTCGTCAAAGTTTTGGAGTTTTAGTTTCAACATCAATCCTTCCAATGAACACCCAGGACTGATCTCCCTCCCAACCAATGGACTGGTTGGATCTCCTTGCTGTCCAAGGGACTCTCAAGAGTCTTCTCCAACACCACAATTCAAAAGCATCAGTTCTTCGGAACTCAGCTTTCTTTATAGTCCAATTCTTACATCCACACATGACTACTGGAAAAACCATAGCCTTGACTAGACGGACCTTTGTTGGCAAAGTAATGTCTCTGCTTTTTTTTTTTTAATTTAATTTTATTTTTAAATTTTACATAATTGTATTAGTTTTGCCAAATATCAAAATGAATCCACCACAGGTATACATGTGTTACCCATCCTGAACCCTCCTCCCTCCTCCCTCCCCATACCATCCCTCTGGGTCGTCCCAGTGCACCAGCCCCAAGCATCCAGTATCGTGCATCGAACCTGGACTGGCAACTCGTTTCATACATGATATTTTACATGTTTCAATGCCATTCTCCCAAATCTTCCCACCCTCTCCCTCTCCCACAGAGTCCATAAGACTGTTCTATACATCAGTGTCTCTTTTGCTGTCTCGTACACAGGGTTATTGTTACCATCTTTCTAAATTCCATATATATGCATTAGTATACTGTATTGGTGTTTTTCTTTCGGGCTTACTTCACTCTGTATAATAGGCTCCAGTTTCATCCACCTCATTAGAACTGATTCAAATGTATTCTTTTTAATGGCTGAGTAATACTCCATTGTGTATATATACCAAACCTTTCTTATCCATTCATCTGCTGATGGACATCTAGGTTGTTTCCATGTCCTGGCTATTATAAACAGTGCTGTGATGAACATTGGGGTACACATGTCTCTTTCCCTTCTGGTTTCCTCAGTGTGTATGCCCAGCAGTGGGATTGCTAGATCATAAGGCAGTTCTATTTCCAGTTTTTTAAGGAATCTCCACACTGTTCTCCATAGTGGCTGTACTAGTTTGCATTCCCACCAACAGTGTAAGAGGGTTCCCTTTTCTCCACACCCTCTCCAGCATTTATTACTTGTAGACTTTTGGATCGCAGCCATTCTGACTGGTGTGAAATGGTACGTCATAGTGGTTTTGATTTGCATTTCTCTGATAATGAGTGATGTTGAGCATCTTTTCATGTGTTTGTTAGCCATCTGTATGTCTTCTTTGGAGAAATGTCTATTTAGTTCTTTGGCCCATTTTTTGATTGGGTCATTTATTTTTCTGGAGTTGAGCTGTAGGAGTTGCTTGTATATTCTCGAGATTAGTTGTTTGTCAGTTGCTTCATTTGCTATTATCTTCTCCCATTCTGAAGGCTGTCTTTTCACCTTGCTAATAGTTTTCTTTGATGTGCAGAAGCTTTTAAGGTTAATTAAGTCCCATTTGTTTATTTTTGCTTTTATTTCCAATATTCTGGGAGGTGGATCATAGAGGGTCCTGCTGTGATGTATGTCAGAGAGTGTTTTGCCTATGTTCTCCTCTAGGAGCTTTATAGTTTCTGGTCTTACGTTTAGATCTTTAATCCATTTTGAGTTTATTTTTGTGTATGGTGTTAGAAAGTGTTCTAGTTTCATTCTTTTACAAGTGGTTGACCAGATTTCCCAGCACAACTTGTTAAAGAGATTGTCTTTAATCCATTGTATATTCTTGCCTCCTTTGTCACAGATAAGGTGTCCATATGTGCGTGGATTTATCTCTGGACTTTCTATTTTGTTCCATTGATCTATATTTCTGTCTTTGTGCAAGTACCATACTGTCTTGATAACTGTGGCTTTGTAGTAGAGCCTGAAGTCAGGTAGGTTGATTCCTCCAGTTCCATTCTTCTTTCTCAAGATCGCTTTGGCTCTTCGAGGTTTTTTGTATTTCCATACAAATTGTGAAATTATTTGTTCTAGCTCTTTGAAGAATACTGTTGGTAGCTTGATAGGGATTGTATTGAATCTATAAATTGCTTTGGGTAGTATACTCATTTTCACTATATTGATTCTTCCAATCCATGAACATGGTATATTTCTCCATCTATTTGTGTCCTCTTTGATTTCTTTCACCAGTGTTTTATAGTTTTCTATATATAGGTCTTTAGTTTCTTTAGGTAGATATATTCCTAAGTAGTTTATTCTTTCCATTGCAATGGTGAATGGAATTGTTTCCTTAATTTCTCTGTCTCTGCTTTTTAATATGCTATCTAGGTTGATCATAACTTTCTTTCCAAGGAGTAAGTGTCTTTTAATTTCATGGCTGCAGTCACCATCTGCAGTGATTTTGGAGCCCCAAAAAATAAAGTCTGACACTGTTTCCACTGTTTCCCCATCTATTTCCCATGAAGTCATGGGAACGGATGCCATGATCTTCATTTTCTGAATGTTGAGCTTTAAGCCAACTTTTTCACTGTCCTCTTTCACTTTCATCAAGAGGCTTTTTAGTTCCTCTTCACTTTCTGCCATAAGGGTGGTGTCATCTGCATCTGAGGTTATTGTTATTTCTGCATCTGCATCTGAGGTTATTGATATTTCTCCCGGCAATCTTGATTTCAGCTTGTGCTTCTTCCAGCCCAGTGTTTCTCATGATGTACTCTGCATATAAGTTAAATAAGCAGGGTGACAATATACAGCCTTGATGTACTCCTTTTGCTATTTGGAACCAGTCTGTTGTTCTATGTTCAGTTCTAACTGTTGCTTCCTGACCTGCATACAGGTTTCTCAAGAGGCAGGTCAGGTGGTCTGGTATTTCCCTCTCTTTAAGATTTTCCACAGTTGATTGTGATCCACACAGTCAAAGGCTTTGGCATAGTCAATAAAGCAGAAATAGATGTTTTCTGGAACTCTTGCTTTTTCCATGATCCAGCGGATGTTGGCAATTTGATCTCTGGTTCCTCTTCTTTTTCTAAACCAGCTTGAACATCTGGAAGTTCACAGTTCACATATTGCTGAAGCTTGGCTTGGAGAATTTTGAGCACTGCTTTACTAGTGTGTGAGATGAGTGCAATTGTATGGTAGTCTGAGCATTCTTTGGCATTGCCTTTCTTTTGGATTAGAGTGAAAACGGACATTTTCCAATCCTGGGGCCACTGTTGAGTTTTCCAAATTTGCTGGCATATTGAGTGCAGCACTTTCACAGCATTATCTTTCAGGATTTGAAATAGCTCAATTGGAATTCCATCACCTCCACTAGCTTTGTTCGTAGTGATGCTTCCTAAGGCCCACTTGACTTCACATTCCAGGATGTCTGGCTCTAGGTGAGTGATCACACTATCGTGATTATCTGGGTCATGAAGATCTTTTTTGTACATTTCTTCTGTGTATTCTTGCCACCTCTTCTTAATATCTTCTGCTTCTGTTAGGTCCCTATCATTTCTGTCCTTTATTGAGCCCATCTTTGCATGAAATGTTCCCTTGGTATGTCTAAATTTCTTGAAGAGATCTCTAGTCTTTCCATTCTATTGCTTTCCTCTATTTCTTTTACTTTTTTTTTTTTTTTTTCTATTTCCTCTCCACATCCAAGGTAAGGAGCAGCGGCTCCACTTTGCTGGAGCAGCTGTGAAGAGGTACTCCACGTCCAGGGTTAAGAAAAACCCAAGTAAGACAGTAGGCACTAAGAGCGGGAATCAGAGGGCAGACAGACTGAAACCACAATCACAGAAAACTAGCCAATCTGATCACATGGACCACAGCCTTGTCTAACTCAATGAAACTAAGCCATGCCGTGTGGGGCTACCCAAGACGGATGGGTCATGGTGGAGAGGTCTGATGGGATGTGGTCCACTGGAGAAGGCAATGGCAAACCACTTCAGTATTCTTGCCTTGAGAACCCCATGAACAGTATGAAAAGGCAGAAAGATAGGACACTGAAAGATGAACTCCCCAGGTCGGTAGGTGCCCAATATGCTACTGGAGATCAGTGGAGAAAAAAACTCCAGAAAGAATGAAGGGATGGAGCCAAAGCAAAAACAACACCCAGTTGCGGATGTCACTGATGATAGAAGCAAGATCTGATGCTGTAAAGAGCAATACTGCATAGGAACCTGGAATGTTAGGTCCATGAATCAAGGCAAATTGGAAGTGGTCAAACAGGAGATGGCAAGAGTGAACATCGACATTCTAGGAATCAGCAAACTAAAATGGACTGGAATGGGTGAATTTAACTCAGATGACCATTATATCTACTACTGTGGGCAGGAATCCCTTAGAAGAAATGGAGTAGCCACCATGGTCAACAAAAGAGTCCAAAATTCAGTACTTGGATGCAGTCTCAAAAATGACAGAATGATCTCTGTCCATTTCCAAGGCAAACCATTCAGTTCAGTTCAGTTCAGTTCAGTTCAGTCACTCAGTCATGTCTGACTCTTTGCAACCCCATGAACCGCAGCATGCCAGGCCTCGCTGTCCATCACCAACTGCCAGAGTCTACCCAAACCCATGTCCATTGAGTTGGTGATGCCATCCAATCATCTCATCCTCTGTCATCCCCTTCTCCTCCTGCTCTCAATCTTTCCCAGCATCAGGATCTTTTCCAATGAGTTAGCTCTTTGCATCAGGTGGCCAAAGTATTGGAGTTTCAGCTTCAACATCAATCCTTCCAATGAACACCCAGGACTTATCTCCTTCAGGATGGACTGGTTGGACCTCCTTGCTGTCCAAGGGACTCTCAAGAGTCTTCACCAACACCACAGTTCAAAAGCATCAATTCTTCAGCACTCAGCTTTCTTTATAGGCCAACTCTCATATCCATACATGACTACTGGAAAAACCATAGCCTTGACTAGACAGACCTTTGTTGACAAAGTAATGTCTCTGCTTTTAATATGCTGTCTAGGTTGGTCATACTATCACGGTAATCCAAGTCTATGCCCCAACCAGTAATGCTGAAGAAGCTGAAGTTGAACAGTTCTATGAAGACCTACAAGACCTTTTAGAACTAACACCCAAAAAAGATGTCCTTTTCATTATAGGGAAGTAGGAAGTCAAGAAACACCTGGAGTAACAGGCAAATTTGGCCTTGGATTGCAGAATGAAGCAGGGCAAAAGCTAGTAGAGTTTTGCCAGAAGAATGCACTGGTCATAGCAAATACCCTCTTCCAACAACACAAGAGACAACGCTACACATGGACATCACAAGATGGCCAACACCAAAATCAGATTGATTATATTCTTTGCAGCCAAAGATGGAGAAGCTCTATACAGTCAGCAAAAACAAGACCAGGAGCTGACTGTGGCTCAGATCATGAACTCCTTATTGCCAAATTCAGACTTAAATTGAAAAAAGTAGGGAAAACTACTAGACCATTCAGGTATTACCTAAATCAAATCCCTTATGATTATACAGTGCAAGTGAGAAATAGATTTAAGGCACTAGCTCTGACAGAGCGCCTGATGAACTATGGACAGAGGTTCATGACATTGTACAGGAGACAGGGATCAAGACCATCCCCAAGATAAAGAAATGCAAAAAAGAAAAATGGCTGAGGGGGCCTACAAATAGCTGTGAAAAGAAGAGAACCAAAAAGCAAAGAAGAAATGGAAAGATATACTATTTGAATGCAGAGTTCCAGAAAATAACAAGGAGAGATAAGAAAGCCTTCCTCAGTGATCAATGCAAAGAAATAGAAGTCATGTCTACAATAAGAGACTGAACCTGAGATCAGAAAGTATACAATCTCTCATAACATATTTTAGGGAATTTAATTCCCTAAAATAACAAGGCCTTTATGTCATGAAATCTGGGTAAGGTACCAAAAGAACCAACAACATTTAGATCTGCAACATTTATAGTGTTGGGGTTTGGGTGTGGCTGGATCTTATGTGCCCTGGATCCTTCTCAACTGAGGGTTTCCCACCCAAATCAGGACTTAATTTTTGTCATTCTCTTGCATCAGCCACGGGTTACTACAGGTTATTTCACAGTTCTTAGTAGAAACAAAATGCAGACTTTAGGAGTACTGCAAGTCAAGACATGTGAGTAGCACTGGCTGCAAGGGCTGAAGAGACACTTAGGCAAAAACTATTCAGAACAGGTTATTCCATCCCAACTGGGACAGCAGACTCCTTCTCCAAGGAGAGAACAGACTAGGTTAGAAGTGTGCAAACTCGGTCTTGCCAGCTATACTTTCCTCTGAATAGCTACCAATTCTTCCGTGTCCCCTTGCCTCCATCTCCTCCACCTCCCCCCCCAGAGTCCACTTTAATAACCGCTTTAGGCACGGAAGCTGTCTAGAGAAGCCGGGAACCTGTGAAACAAGATGCGGTATAATTTGGGGTATAGAGATCATGGATGTTTTACGTATAGAGTGAGTGAAGTCGCTCAGTCGTGTCCGACTCTTTGCGACCCTATGGACTGTAGCCCACCAGGCTCCTCCACCCATGGAATTTTCTAGGCAAGAGTCCTGGAGTGGGTTGCCATTTTCTTTTCCAGGGGATCTTCCCGACCGGGGGATCGAACCAGGGTCTCCCGCATTGCGGGCAGACGCTTTACCGTCTGAGCCACCAACGAATCATAAACTTAAACGAATTTGTCTTTTCCACCCCCCCCCCCCCCCCGCCTCATCTCAGAAAAACAACAACAACAAAAACCCTCTGACGGCCCAGGACCCCTCAAAGGGGATCCCATCTACTCCAGCTTCTTTCCTGGACCTCCCTTTACGCCGCCCTCGCCCAAGGCTTCTCCCTGTCACTCGAAGCCGCAAGCATCCCCCGCACCCCACCAGAAAACTACTCTTCAAAGACTTCCTTCCGAGCCCAGCAAAGCCCGGCGCGCTCCCTATCCGGAGAGGCAGCAGGTGCTCGCTTTTTTCCAAAAAAAACGAAACTGCCATTTCCGGGGGGGGGGTGGGGGAAGGAACTTGATGAAGCGTTCTGGGGCTCGCAGACGCGCGCGGGAAGGGGAGGTGGCGAGGAGAGCCCCTCGCGCCCAATCGCAAGCCCCGCCCTGTCCCCGCCCCTCCGCCTCAGCCCCTCTGCCTCGGCCCCGCCCCACCGCCTCGGCCCCGTCCCTCCGCCTTAGCCCCGCTGCCTCGGCCCGCCCCTCCATCTCAGCCCCGCCCCTCCACCTCAGCCCTGCCCCGCCCCCACGTCTCGGTCCCGCCCCCTCAGCCCCCCGCCCAGCCCCCTCAGCCCCCCGCCCAGCCCCCTCAGCCCCCCCCCCCCCCCCGCCCCGACGCCTCGGCCCCGCCCAGCCCCACCTCCTGGGCCGGCACGCGACGCCCCCTCCGGGCCAGGTTCCCGCGCCCGATTTGGTGTTTGGGGGGAGGCGGCGGGAGGGGTGGTGTGCGCGGCGGAAGGGGAAGGGGGAGGGGAAGGGGAGCAGGCTCTCAGCCGTGCCGCAGCCGCTCGGTGAGGACCCGCGAGGCCTCGGCGTCCCGCCTCGGAACAATGGGACTCGGCGCCCGAGGTTTCCTGACGTTGCTGGCCCTGGGGGTCGTGCTGGGGGTGGCGCTGCTGAAGGTTTTCACGGACAGCGCGGACCCCGAGGGTGAGTGGCCGCGGGGTCGCCCACGGCCCGCGAGCCTCCCGGCTGGCTGTGGCCGCGCGGAAAGTTGTGCGAGTGTGGGGACGAGCGCGCGGCGGCCGTGCGCGGGCCTCAGGGCGGCGAGGGGCGGCCGGGCGGCCTCGCGCCTCGCGTGGCCGCCGGCTGACGGGGCGCCTGGCCCTCTCCTCAGCTCCGGGGCGCGCCGCGGTCGCGGCCGGAGGGCAGCGAGTCACCTGTTGCGCTACCGACGACCGGCCTGCAGCGCGGTTGTTACAGCCTTTCCCCGAAGTTAACGTTTCTCGGGGAGGTTAGAGTTCCTCTCAGGCTTCCTTTTGTAAACGGTTAGGGGGACTGGAAAATATGTCTACCGACTCCTGAGCGGACGTGTCTACCAGTTAGTTGTGAACCTTTCAGCGTTTTCTGGCGTCTCATCGCCTCGTGTAAAATCAAACCAATTATGCATATAGTCTTAAGGACCCCAGACGCCTCAAGTTTGCACTTTGGGGCTCATGTGGCAGGTTGGGAGCTTCGGGGGCATGCGGCAAGCCCTCCCGGGCTCAGGTGATGCTCGCGCCCTTGTGGATGGCCGCTCCGGTCCCTCGTGTACCGTAAACAGCTGCCGAGGCGCATCGGCTCTGCCGCCTTGAACAGCTGCGCGGATGTTAGGAGTTCAGGACACCGCCAGTAGAGTCATGACAGAGTGATTTTGACCTTTCGCTTCTGGGGGAAGGAAGGTGTCCCTTTAGGCCCTTGGCCTTTTGGGGACTTTTTCGATAAAGCGGCGAAAGCTGGGATTTCCTGTGTAAATTCTGTTTTCTCTTTGTCAACTCTAATAGAAGTCAGATAACTGGTTAATGATCAGTAAACCATAATAAGTTAGTTTAAAGACCCAAGCTTTTCATGGCTTTTAAATTCTCTCCACTGTATATTTAGCTTTACATTAGTTTTATCCAGCAGTTTGCAAAACCAGATAATTCAGACACAACGCCTACTTTTGCTAGAATAATCTGGGTGAATTAGACAACGATTTTCGTTTGTTTTGCTGAATTTTTTTGTTTGCTTTGCTGAATTGCACATGTGACAGACTAGCTTTGTAGACCACATTTTGAGATCACTTAAGGAAAGAAGATCAGTAAAAGCATGTCCATCGTATTTTCAATATTACGAGGTGTTTGATTGTAAAAGTGAACAGTCTAGAGTTAAAGAGTATAACTTTGTGCTAATTTTATACCAGTATTTATGTCAGTAGGTCTCCATTTTTTATGTTACTTTGTGAAAGTATACGTTTTTATTGTTTCTCTGAATTACTGAGTAGAGAAAAAGTGTCCTTGCTTTTCTTTTACCCTCATAACAGATTTTTTTGCCCTAATTTAATACTCACTGTTTGACAGTTCTGTTTATTACCTGATATCTCACTAGATGTTAATGCTGTTTGAAAAATTTGGAATGCTCTACTATGTGAGAGCCTTGATTTCATGAACCGGTATAACCAATGTAAGCAGGAATCCATTTCTCCAGACTATAATGTCACCTTGAAACTAAAGGAAGGTTCTATAAAGGACATCTCAAAAGAATGAATAAATGTTGTCCTAGTGTTTATAGGTAATCTGTAATCCGTTTAAAGTGTCATTGTGAAGTATAGTGATTTTTGTCATACTAGAGTTCCGTAACTAATTTTTACTAGACACTTTCATCTCACTCTGTGAGCTTCTCACTCTGTGCTAATTGAGGTCCATACTTCATCCCATTGGATCCTTCCAGTATTATACCCATTTTATAAATGAGGAAATTGAGGCTTAGAAGTTACTTAACTTGTGCAAAGTGAAACAACAAATAGATGTTTGATTTTAGAGGCCAGAATCAATCTTTCAACCATTTTCCACTAAGCTACATTGTGTGATGTTGACTCTTCAAGCAATACTGTCATTGCCCAGAATATTGTGGGAAAAGATAAAAAGATTACTGAAATTCTACTTTTAAGATTTTCTTCAGTCTGCTGCATAATTTCATACATATTTTCGCTGAAGGAGGAGGGATAGTATGAATAAGTTAGCAAGCCAGCAAACGGGATAGAATGTGGTAGTACAATGAAAGATATAAGGGAGGGGAAAGCTGTTAGTCAGGACTGTTAGCAGTAGCAAGTGACAGAAACCTACCTTAAACAAGCATAGGGGAAAGGAAGGACTTTAATGACCATGAAGGAAAAGTCCAAGGGTTGAGGTAGCTTCAGAAATGCTGCCTTCAAGAGTTCAAACAGGTTGCTAAGAGATGGCCATTTCTAACACTCTAGATTACATCTGTCAAACCTTAGGCAAGCCCTAAAGTGTTCTTAGCCTGCAGGGGGAATCCAAATAAGAGGAACTTTCTAAAGTGATTCAGTTCAGTTCAGTTTAGTCACTCAGTCATGTCCAACTCTTTGTGACCACATGGATTGCAGCACGCCAGGCCTCCCTGTCCATCACCAACTCTCGAAGCCTACTCAAACTCATGTCCACCGAGTCAATGATGCCATCCAACCATCTCATCCTCTGTCGTCCCCTTCTCCTCCCACCTTCAATCTTTCCCAGTGTCAAGATCTTTTCAGATGAATCAGTTCTTCACATCAGTTGGCCAAAGTATTGGAGTTTAAGCTTCAGCAACAGTCCTTCCAATGAATATTCAGGACTGATTTCCTTTAGGATGGACTGGTTGGATCTCCTTGCAGTCCAAGGGACTCTCAAGGGTCTTCTCCAACACTGAAGTTCAAAAGCACCAATTCTTTGGTGCTCAGCTTTCTTTATAGTCCAACTCTCACATCCATAAAGGACTACTGGAAAAACCATAGCTTTGACCAGATGGACCTATGTTGGCAAAGTGATATCTCTGCTTTTTAATATACTGTCTAAAGTGATTGCCACACTTCAAAAACCACCATAATGGGTAGCCAATTAGGAGATGAAATTAATCTTTAATGATTCTGGGCCACTTTATGAACTTAATTCCATTTAGAGTAGTATTGTGCTATATAATACTTGAGTCTTTTTTTGTCAAGTAAAGCATCCACCTCCTTGTACCTAGATTGTCCAAGACATTCTTTATTTCAGCTTGCACACAGTAAGTACTTCATAAGTATTTTTTGAAAAAAGGTGAAGAGCTTAGAAGATAGTTTCTGCCTTCTTCCTCAAGTCAAAAAAAGAAAAAAAAGTAAAGCACCCGTCATAAGAGTGACAACAGCAGGGAGAGAAAAACAGGAGGCTCTTGTAATCTGGGCAAAAAATGAAGACATGGGGTAATGGGGATAAGTGGGTAGACTCTAGATCTCCTTGGGGTGTGGAACTGAAATCATTGCTAATGGATTGGATGGTGGAGTGAGGAAGAAGGAAGACTCAAAAGATAACTTCCTGGTGTTAGGGTTGAGCAACCAGCAATGCAACAACTGGGAACAACTGCCAACTTCCAGAGGGCAGAAGCAGGTTTATTGTAGAAAATCAACACTTCCATTTGGCACTCTGATGTACACACTTTGGAATCAAACAGCCTGGTCCACATCTGAGACTCCGCCGCTTACTGGCTGGGTGGCCAGAATCTGCCTGAAGGCAAGAGACCCTGGTTTGATTCCTGAGTGGGAAAGATCCCCTGGAGAAAGGGATCGGCTACCGACTCCAGTATTCGTGGGCTTCTCTGGTGGCTCAGATGGTAAAGAATCCGCCTGCGGTGCAGGAGACCTGGATTCAATCCCTGGGTTGCGAAGATTCCCCTGGAGGAGGACTTGGCAACTCACTCCAGTATTCTTACCTGGAGAATCTCTGTGGACAGAGGTGCCTGGTGGGCTACAGTCAATGGGATTACAAAGAGTCAAACACAATGGAACAACTAAACACAGCTGGGTGGTCCCCTGTGGGTCTTTTATGGGTCTTCTATCACTGCCTAGCTGTATTCCTGTCACAGAATTGTTTTGGGGGTTAGATGGGCTAATGCAGGTTACATGCTCCCCACAAGGCCTGGCATGTAGTAAGCCCTTCATAGTATTGGCAGTTATTTGCTACCTGCTGCTAAATGCATCTAAATACATAGCCTACTGACCTTGATCTTTTTCAGGTTTAATCTTCACACCATAGTCTTTTGGGATAAATGCATTATGGTTCCAGCAAAAGGAAGAAATTTGCACACAGAGTAAAGATAGCTCCATCAGAATTGTTATTGCTTACTTTCTTTGTACTTGGGAGGTTTTTGCTGTGGGGAGGGCCTTCTTTGGAAGTACACAATAACATACTTGCTCGCCTCCCATGTAATATATGTATTTAATCTTCCCTTATACAAAGATCCAAGGTGAATAATGGACCCTGAAAAGTTGCTTAACTGGAGCATAGAATTCTTCCAAACTTTTTCCAAATTTTAAGTTACTAGTTAAAAATTCAAAGAATTGTATCAACAATGCTTCCAATTTTATGTGAAAATCCTAACCCACTTCATCTTCTCTCCATTGTATGAAGTTAGGCGTGCTGGTGCACAAGACCTTGGGCACTCATTAGTAGTAAGGGTGGTCCACTCTCCTCAGAAGAGCAAAGTTGTCTGTAGTAGAAATTCCTCATAACCACATGGCCTCCTGTCCAAACTATTTTATCAGTGGCTGGCACATAGTAAGTACTAGGTAAGTGTGTACATTAGCTATATGTTTTCTGTCTTAAAAAATCTAGTAATACAGATCTAGATTTATGAACAGTTTCAAGGCACATTTCATAGAAGCAGTGCAAAAGTAGAACTTCCTACAGAATAATCTACCCTGCCACCCCTCAGGGGCTGAAAGAAACATATCTCTAGTAACTTTAGTTAAATATTGATGGCCGTTATTCACAGGATATTTCTTTGTTTTTACAGGATCTGCAAGCCAAAAGAATCCTATGTCTGTAGAAAATTCCAATGATAACCAAGGAGGTGAGTTTAAAAAGGTCAGAAAACGAATTATGTGCCTAGCATACATAAAGTAATATCAGCTAGTCCAGTACATGTAAACTGGTACACTGACATGTCTTAACCATGATTTGTGCATTTGTGAATACTTAAAGCCTACCATCAAAGGCTTCCCTTAGTAGGCATCAGGAAATGATAGTTCACTGGATTCATCATCTTTCTCAGTTTAGCAAAGTTGTCAGTAAATTCTAGAACTATTAATTAAAAAATGCTGGAATTTATTACTGAGTTTTCAAGCACAATTTTAGGTATGACATTTTGCGCTCTGCCTATGAATACGAACTAGAATTCATAAATCTGCTGATCTTGCTGGTGGAAGAAATCACTTTAAGCTGGTCAGCCATGGCAGCCTTAATTTGCCTTGGTGGACTCTAAGGAGACCCTGCTTATATTTCACCCATCAGTTAGATTTCAGTCCACCCCCTTGCTTCCTTATTGAAAAGGTAGATGAGGCTTTTTTTCTTCTGCTTTTAGTTTAGGACAGATGGATTTCTTCCTTGATTTTCTGAACTAACATGGAAGCATAGGAACCAGACTAATGTTATAATAATAGTACCATCAACGCATGTTTCTTCTAAGTGATATTTAGTTTATCTTCTCACTGCCTTTATTAAGAGTGACAGAGGTAGAAACTTAAAAAAGGTACACAAATCCTATCACTGGACCCATTTTTTCTACTTATATTCAACAAATATTTATTAAGTGTCTTTAATGTGTGGACACAGTACAAAAGGGACCAAGCTCTGACTTCTTGGAGTTTTTGTTTGCTTTTTGTGTTATTTTATTGTTGAAACATGCATGTAACATAAAATTCACAACGTTAGCCATTTTTAAGTGTACAGGTGGCATTAGATACATTTACAATATTATGCAATTTTTTTTGAAAATATTTTTATTTTATAGCTGTGACTAGATGGACCTTTGTTTGCAAAGTAATGTCTCTGCTCTTTAATATGCTATCTATATAGTGATTGCCAAACTTCAAAAGCCACCATAATGGGTAGCCAATTAGGAGATGAAATTAATCTTTAATGAATCTGTGCCACTTTATGAACTTAATTCCATTTAGTGAAGTGTTCTCCTGTAATACTTGGTCTTTTTTTGTCATGTAAAGTATCCGCCTCCTTGTACTTAGATTGTCCAAGACAGTCTTTATTTCAGTGCTTGCACACAGTAGGTACTTCATACGTATATTTTGAAAAAGGTGAAGAGGTCTTAAAACTAGAAAGTGCTTAGAAAGAGAGCAGTTTCTGCCTTCTTCCTCAGTCCAGAGAAAAGAAAAATGGAAAACATGCATCATAAGAGTGACGACAGCAGGGAGAGAAAAACAGGAGGCTCTTGTAATCCAGGCAAAAGATGAAGACATGGGTAATGGGGATAAGAGGGTAGAGTCTAGATCTCCTTGGGGTGTGGAACTGAAATCATTGCTAATGGATTGGATGGTGGAGTGAGGAAGAAGGAAGAATGAAAAGATAACTTCCTGGCGTTAGGGTTGAGCAACCAGCAGTGCAAGAACTGGGAAAGTGCGGGCAGAAGCAGGTTTATCATAGAAAATCAGCACTTCGATGTGGCACTCTCATGTACGCGCTTTGAAATCAAACAGCCTGGTCCGCATCTGAGAATCCACCACTTACTGGCTGGGTGGCCAGATTCGCCTGCAAGGCAGGAAACCCTGGTTCGATTCCTGAGTGGGAAAGATCCCCCTGGAGAACAGGATCAGCTACCTACTCCAGTATTCATGGGCTTCCATGGTGACTCAGATGGTAAAGAATCCACCTGCAGTGCAGTAGACCTGGATTCAATCCCTGGGTTGGGAAGATTCCCTGGAGGAGGACATGGCAACTCACTCCAGTATTCTTACCTGGATCATCTCCATGGACAAAGGTGCCTGGTGGGCTATAGTCCACAGGATCTCAGAGTCAGACACAGCGGAGCAACTAAACACAGCTGGGTGGTCTCCTATGGGTCTCCTGTGGGTCTTCCTATGGGTCTTCTGTCACTGCCTAGCTGTGTTCCTGTCTCAGAACTGTTTGGGGGTTAGATGAGCTAATGCAGGTTACATGCTCCCCACAGGTCCTGGCACTTTTAAGCCCTTCATAATATTGCCAGTTATTTGGTAACTGCTGCTAAATACATCTAAATATATGGTCTACTGACCTTGATCTTTTCCAGATTTAATCTTCACACAATAGCTTTTGGGGAATAATGTACTATAGTTCCAGCAAGAGGAAGAAATCTTCTCACACAGTAACGATAGCTCCATCAGAATTGTTATTGCTTACTTTCTTTTTACTTCAAAGGTTTTTTTTGAGGGGAGGCCTTCTTTGTGAAAAGTACACAATAATACACTTGCTCGCCTCCCATGTAATATATGTTTTTAATCTTCCATTATGTAAAGATCCAGGGTAAATAATGCACCCTGAAAAGTTGCTTAACTGAAGCATAGAATTCTTCCAAACTTTTTCCAAATTTTAAGGTACTAGTTAAAAATTCCGGAGAAGGCGATGGCAACCCACTCCAGTACTCTTGCCTGGAAAATCCCATGGATGGAGGAACCTGGTAGGCTGCAGTCCATGGCATCATGAAGAGTCAGACCTGACCCGGTGACTTCATTTTCACTTTTCACTTTCCTGCAATGGAGAAGGAAATGGCAACCCACTCCAGTGTTCTTCCCTGGAGAATCCCAGGGATGGGTTGCCTGGTGGGCTGCCGTCTTTGGGGTCGCACAGAGTTGGACACGACTGAAGCGAATTAGCAGCAGCAGTTAAAAATTCAAAGAATTATCTTGAGAAGGCTTCCAACTTTACATGAAAACCCTAAGCGACTTCATCTTCTCTCCATTGTTTTACGTTAGGTGTGCTGGTGCACAAGACCTGGGCACTCATTAATAGTAAGGGTGGTCCCCTGTCCTCAGAAGAGCAGAGTTGTTAGTAGTAGAAATACCTCATAACCACATGGCCTCATGTCCAAACTATTTTTCAGTGGGTGGCACATAGTAAGTACCTGGTAAGTGTGTACATTAGCTATATGTTTTCTATCTTAAATAATCCAGTAATAGAGATCTAGATTTATGAACAATTTCAAGGCATGTTTCATAGAAACAGTACAAAAGTAGAATGTCCTGTGGAATAATCTACCCTCCCAACCCACATAGGCTGAAAGAAAAACATTGCCAGTACCCTTAGTTAAATATTGATGTCCTTTCTTCACAGAATATTTCTTTGTTTTTATAGGAACTGCAGACAATGATCCTAAATCTCTAGAAAACTCCAAGGATAACCAAGGAGGTGAGTTTAAAAAGGTCAAAAAATGGATTATCTGCCTAGCATACATAAAGTAATAACAGCTAGTCAAGTACACGTAAGCTGGTACACTGACCCGTCCTAACCATGATTTGTGCATTTGTCAGTACTTAAAGCCTACCATCAAAGGCTTCCCTTAGTAGGCATCAGAAAATGATAGTTCACTGGATTCACCACCTTTCTAAGTCTAGCAAAGTTGTGAGTAAATTCTAAAACTATTAATAAAAACATATGGGAATATATTACTGAATGTAGAAGCACATTTTTAGGTATGACATTTTGGGCTCTGCCTATGAATATGACTAGAATTCATAAATCTGCTGATCTTGCTGGTGGAAGAAATCACTTTAAGCTGGTCAGCCATGGCAGCCTTAATTTGCCTTCAATCCACCCCCTTGCTTCCCTATTGAAACACTAGATGAGGCTCTTTTCTTGCGCCTTTAGTTTGGGACAGATGGATTTCTTCCTTGATTTTCTCAATTAACATCAAAGGATAGGAACAAGACTGATGTTATATAGTACCATCAACGCATGTTTCTTCTAAGTAATATTTAGTTTATCTTCTCACTGCCTTTATTAAGAGTGACAGGAGTAGAAACTTAAAAAGGTACAAAAATCCTATCACTGGACCCATTTTTTCAGCAAATATTTATTGAGCGTCTCTAATGTGTGGACACAGTACAAAAGGGACCAAGCTCTGACTTCTGGGAGTTTTTATTTGTTTTTTTGTGACATTTTATTGTTGAAACATACACATAACTTAAAATTCACAGAGTTAGCCATTTTTAAGTGTTCAGTTCAGTTCAGTTCAGTCACTCAGTCATGTTCAACTCTTCAAAACCCCATGAACTGCAGCGTGCCAGGCCTCCCTGTCCATCACCAACTCCTGGACTCCACCCAAACTCATGTGCATCGAGTCGGTGAGGCCATCCAGCCATCTCATCCTCTGTCGTCCCCTTCTCCTCCTGCCCCCAATCTCTCCCAGCATCAAGGTCTTTTCCAATGAGTCAGCTCTTCGCATGAGGTGGCCAAAGTACTGGAGTTTCAGCCTCAGCATCATTCCTTCCAAAGAACACCCAGGACTGATCTCCTTTAGGATGGACTGGTTGGATCTCTTTGCAGTCCAAGGGACTTTCAAGAGTCTTCTCCAACACCACAGTTCAAAAGCATCAGTTCTTCAGCACTCAGCTTTCTTCACAGTCCAACTCTCACATCCATACATGACCGCTGGAGAAACCATAGCCTTGACTAGACGGACCTTTGTTGGCAAAATAATATCTCTGCTTTTGAATATGCTATCTAGGTTGATCATAACTTTCTTTCCAAAGAGTAAGTGTCTTTTAATTTCATGGCTTCAGTCACCGTCTACAGTGATTTTGGAGTGCAAAAAAATAAGTCTGTCACTGTTTCCACTTTTTCCACATCTATTTCCCATGAAATGATGGGATCAGATGCCACCATCTTAGTTTTCTGAATTTTGAGTTTTAAGCCAACTTTTTCACTCTCCTCTTCACTTTCATCAAGAGGCTTTTGAGTTCCTCTTCACTTTCTGCCATAAGGGTGGTGTCATCTGCATGTCTGAGGTTATTGATATTTCTCCCAGCAATCTTGGTTCCATCTTGTGCTTCTTCCAGCCCAGCGTTTCTCATGATGTACTCTGCATAGAAGTTAAATAAGCAAGATGACAATATACAGCCTTGACATACTCCTTTTCCTATTTGGAACCAGTCTGTTGTTCCATGTCCAGTTCTAACTGTTGCTTCCTACCTGCATATAGGTTTCTCAAGAGGCAGGTCAGGTGGTCTGGTTTTCCCATCTCTTTCAGAATTTTCCAAAGCGTGTTGTGATCCACACAGTCAAAGGCTTTGGCATAGTCAATAAAGCAGAAATAGATGTTTTTCTGGAACTCTTTTGTGTTTTCAATGATTCAGCGGATGTTGGCAATTTGATCTCTGGTTCCTCTGCCTTTTCAAAAACAAGCTTGAACATCTGGAAGTTCACGGTTCATGTACTGCTGAAGCCTGGCTTGGAGAATTTTGAACATTACTTTACTAGCATGTGAGATGAGTGCAATTGTGCAGTACTTTAAGCATTCTTTGGCATTGCCTTTCTTTGACAATACACTTTCTTTTTAAGTGTACAGGTGGCATTAAATACATTCACAATGCTGTGTAGTGTCATGGAGACTTTTTATTAAACTTTTATTGAAGTACAGTTAATTTGCAATGTTGTGTTCATTTCTGCTGTACAGCAAAATGACTTAGTTATATACATGTATACATTCTTTTCATTTTCTTTTCCTTGTGGTTTATTGCAGAATAGTAAATGGAGTTCCCTGAGCACCGTTGTTGTTTCTTAGTTCTGTATGTAACAGTTTGCATCTACTAACCCCAGACTCCTAGTCCCTCCCTCCCCGACCCTTCTCCCCCTTGGAAACCCTGTGTCTGTTCTGTATGTCTGTGAGTCTGTTTCTACTTCATAGATAGGTTCATTTTTGTCATATTTTAGATTCCACATATAAGTGATTTGTTGTTGTTTAGTTACTAAGTTGTGTCTGACTCTGTGACCCCATGGACTGCAGCATGCCAAGCTTCCCTGTCCTTCATCTCTCCCAGAGTTTGCTCAAACTCATGTCCATTTAATCAGATTACTGATTAATCAGTGATCAACCCATCCTGTCACTTCATCCTCTGTTGCCCCCTTCTGCTTTTGCCTTCAATCTTTCCAAGCATCAGGGTCTTTTCCAATGAGTCAGCTCTTTGCATCAGGTGGCCAAAGTATTGTAGCTTCAACATCAGTCTTTGCAATGAACATTGAGGGTTGTTTACTTTGGGATTGACTGCTTTGATCTCCTTGTAATCCAAGGGACTTTCAAGAGTCTTCTTGCAACACCACAGTTAAACACCATCAATTCTTTGGCACTCAGCTTTCTTTATAGTCCACCTCTCACACGCATACATGACTACTGCAAAAACCATAGCTTTGACTGGACAGACTATTTTTTGCAAAGGAATGTCTCTGCTTTTTAATATGCTATCTATAAAGTGATTGCCAGACTTCAAAAGCCACCATAATGGGTAGCCAGTTAGGTGATGAAATTAATCTTTAATGGATCTGTGGCTCTTTATGAACTTAACTTAATTCCATTTAGTGAAGTATTCTGCTGTGATACTTGGTCTTTATTTGTCATGTAAAGCACCCAACTCCTTGTACTTAGAAAGTCCAAGACAGTCTTTATTTTAGTGCTTGAACACAGTAGGTACTTCATAAGTATTTTTTGAAAAAGGTGAAGAGATTTTAAACTAGAAGAGCTTAGAAAGAAGGCAGTTTCTGCCTTCTTCCTCAAGCCAAAAAAAAAAAAAAAAGTAAAGCATCTGTCATAAGAGTGACAACAACAAGGAGAGAAAAACAGGAGGCTCCTGTAATCTGGGCAAAAGATGAAGACTGGGGCAATGGGGATAAGTGGGTAGAGTCTAGATCTACTTGGGGTGTGGAACTGAAATCATTGCTAATAGATTGGATGGCGGAGTGAGGAAGAAGGAAGAATGAAAAGATAACTTCCTGGTGTTAGGGTTGAGCAACCAGCAATGCAACAACTGGGAACATGCGGGCAGAAGCAGGTTTATCGTAGAAAATCAACACTTCAATTTGGCACTCTCATGTACGCGCTTTGGAATCAAACAGCCTGGTCCACATCTGAGAATCCACCGCTTACTGGCTGGGTAGCCAGAATCTGCCTGCAAGGCAGGAGACCCTGGTTTGAATCCTGAGTGGGAAAGATCCCCTGGAGAAAGGGATCGGCTACCCAAGCCAGTGTTCATGGGCTTCCATGGTGGCTCAGATGGTAAAGAATCCACCTGCAGTGCAGGAGACCTGGATTCCATCCCTGGGTTGGGAAGATCCCCTGGAGGAGGACATGGCAACTCACTCCAGTATTCTTGCCTGGAGCATCTCCATGGACAGAGGTGCCTGGTGGGCTACAGTCCACGGGATCACAGAGTCAGACACAGCGGAGCAATCAAACACAGCTGGGTGGCCTCCTATGTGTCTCCTATGGGTCTTCTGTCACTGCCTAGCTGTGTTCCTGTCGCAGAATATTTTGGGGGTTAGATGGGCTAATGCAGGTTACATGCTCCCCACAAGGCGTGGCATGTAGTAAGCCCTTCAAAATATTGTCAATTATTTGCTACCTGCTGCTAAATACATAGTCTGCTGATCTTGATCTTTTTCAGGTTTAATCTTCACAGCATAGTCTTTTGGGATAAATGGATTATGGTTCCAGCAAGAGGAAGAAATTGGCAGAAAGAGTAAAGATAGCTCTATCAGAATTGTTATTGCTTACTTTCTTTGTACTTGGGAGTTTTTTGGGTTGGCGGAGGCATACTTTGGGGAAGTACAAAATAACATACTTGCTGGCCTCCCATGTAATATAAGTGTTTAATCTTCCATTATATAAAGATCCAGGGTGAATAAAGCACCCTGAAAAGCTGCTTATCTGGAGCATAGAATTCTTCCATACTTTTTCCAAATTTTAAGTTACTAGTTAAAAATTCAAAGAATTATAACAAGGAGGCTTCCAAGTTTACATGAAAACCCTAAGCCATTTCACCTTCTCTCTATTGTATGAAGTTAGGCGTGCTGGTGCACAAGACCTGGGCACTCGTTAACAGTAAGGGTGTCCACTCTCCTCAGAAGAGCAGAGTTGTCAGTAGTAGAAATTCCTCATAACCACATGGCCTCATGTCCAATCTATTTTATCAGTGGCTGGCACATAGTAAGTACCTGGTAAGTGTTACATTAGCTACATGTTTTCTGTCTTTAAAAATCCAGTGATGCAGATCTAGATTTATGAACAGTTTCAAGGCATGTTTCATAGAAGCAGTGCAAAAGTAGAACTTCCTGTGGAATAATCTACCCTGCCACCCCTCAGGGGCCGAAAAAAACATATTGCCAGTACCCTTAGTTCAATGTTGATGGCCTTTCTTCACAGGATATTTCTTTGTTTTTATAGGATCTTCAAGCCAGAATAATCCTCAGTCTGGAGGAAACTCCAACGGTAACAACCAAGCAGGTGAGTTTTATAAGGTCAGAAAACGGATTATCTGCCTAGCATACATAAAGTAATATCAGCTAGTCCAGTACATGTAAACTGGTACACAGGCCTGTCTTAACCATGATTTGTGCATTTGTGAATACTTAAAGCCTACCATCAAAGGCTTCCCTTAGTAGGCATCAGGAAATGATAGTTCACTGGATTCACCATCTTTCTCAGTCTAGCAAAGTTGTGAGTTAATTCTAAAACTATTAATAAAAACATACTGGAATGTATTACTGAGTTTTCTAGCACATTTTTTGGTATGACATTGTGTGCTCTGCCTATGGATATGAACTAGAATTCATAAATCTGCTGATCTTGCTGGTGGAAGAAATCACTTTAAGCTGGTCAGCCATGGCAGCCTTAAATTGCCTTGGTGGACTCTAAGGAGACCCTGCTTATATTTCACCCATCAGATAAATTTCCATCCACGCCCTTGCTTCCTTATTGAAACAATAGATGAGGCTTTTTTCTTGTGCTTTTAGGTTGGGACAGATGGATTTCTTCCTTGATTTTCTCAATTAACATGTAAAGATAGGAGCAGACTGATGTTATAAATAATAGTACCATCAACGCATGTTTCTTCTAAGTGATATTTAGTTTATCTTCTCACTGCCTTTATTAAGAGTGATAGAGGTAGAAACTTAAAAAGGGTACACAAATGCTATCACTGGACCCATATTTTCTACTTTGATTCAACAAATATTTATTGAGTGTCTCTAATGTGTGGACACAGTACAAAAGGGACCAAGCTCTGACTTCTTGGAGTTTTTCTTTGTTTTTTGTGTTATTCTATTGTTGAAACACACACATAACTAAAAATTCACAGAGTTAGCCATTTTTCAGTGTAGAGGTGGCATTAAATACATTCACAATGTTGTACAGTGTCGTGGAGATTTTTTAGTAATTTTTTATTGAAGTACAATTAATTTACAATGTTGTGTTCATTTCTGCTGTATAGCAAAATGAGTTACTTATATACATGTATACATTATTTTTTATTTTCTTTTCCATTATGGTTTATTCCAGAATAGTAAATTGAGTTTCCTGTGCACTGTTGTGGTTTCTGAATTCTATATGTAACAGTTTGCATCGACTAGCCTCAAACTCCTAGTCCCCTCCTCCCTGACCCCTGCTCCCCCTTGGAAACCCTAAGTCTGTTCTGTATGTCTGTGAGTCTGTTTCTACTTCAAACATAGGTTCATTTGCTCCATTTTTTGGTTCCACATATAAGGGATTTGTTGTTGTTTAGTCACTAAATTGTGTTTGACTCTGTGACCCCATGGACTACAGCATGCCAAGTCTCCCTGTCCTTCATGTCTCCTGGAGTTTGTTTAAATTCATGTCCATTTAATCAGATCACTGATTAATCAGTGATTAATCCATCCAGTCACCTCATGCTCTGTTCTCCCCTTCTGCTTTTGCCTTCAATCTTTCCCAGCATCAGGGTCTTTTCCATTGAGTCAGCTCTTTGCATCAGGTGGCCAAAGTATTGTAGCTACAGCATGAGTCTTTCCAATGAATGTTGAGGGTCTCATTGCAGTCCAAGAGACTCTTACGAATCTTCTCTGGCACCACATTCAAAAGCATCAGTTATTTTGTGTTGAGCCTTCTTTATGGTCTAACTCACATCTGTACATGACTACTGTCAAAACCATAGCTTTGACTAGACGGACCTTGGTTGGACCTTTTTAATAAGCTAAGTATAAAGTGATTGCAGACTACAAAAGCCACCAGCCACCATAATGGGTAGACAATTAGGAGATGAAATTAATCTTTAATGAATCTGTGCCACTTTATGAACTCAAGTCCATTTAGTGAAGTATTCTGCTGAAATACTTGGCTTTTTTTGTCAGGTAAAGTACCTGCCTCCTTGTACTTAGATTGTCCAAGACATTCTTTATTTCAGTGCTTGCACACAGTAGGTACGTCATAAGTATTTTTGAAAAAGGGTGAAGAGGTCTTAAAACTAGAAAGAGCTTAGAAAGAGAGCAGTTTCTGCCTTCTTCCTCAGTCCAGAGAAAAGAAAAATGGAAAACATGCATCATAAGAGTGACGACAGCAGGGAGAGAAAAACAGGAGGCTCTTGTAATCCGGGCAAAAGATGAAGACATGGGGTAATGGGGATAAGAGGGTAGAGTCTAGATCTCCTTGGGGTGTGGAACTGAAATCATTGCTAATGGATTGGATGGTGGAGTGAGGAAGAAGGAAGAATGAAAAGATAACTTCCTGGCGTTAGGGTTGAGCAACCAGCAGTGCAAGAACTGGGAAAGTGCGGGCAGAAGCAGGTTTATCGTAGAAAATCAGCACTTCGATTTGGCACTCTCTTGTATGCGCTTTGGAATCAAACAGCCTGGTCCACATCTGAGAATCCGCCGCTTACTGGCTGGGTGGCCAGAATCTGGTGCAAGGCAGAAGACCCTGGTTCAATTCCTGAGTGGGAAAGATCCCCTGGAGAAAGGGATTGGCTACCCACTCCAGTATTAATGGGTTTCCATGGTGGCTCAGATGGTAACGAATCCACCTATAGTGCAGGAGACCTGGATTCAATCGCTGGGTTGGGAAGATCCCTTGGAGGAGGACATGGCAAGTCACTCCAGTATTCTTCCCTGGAGCATCTCCATGGACAGAGGTGCCTGGAGGGCTACAGTCCACAGGATTGCAAAGAGTCAGACACAGCGGAGCAACTAAACACAGCTGGGTGGCCTCCTATGTGTCTCTTGTGAGTCTTCTATCACTGCCTAGCTATATTCCTGTCGCAGAAATGTTTTGGGGGTTAGTTGGGCTAATGCAGGTTACATGGTCCCCACAAGGTGTGGCATGTAGTAAGCCCTTCATAATATTGTCAATTATTTGCTGCTGCTGCTAAGTGACTTCAGTCATGTTTGACTCTGTGCGACCCCAGAGACAGCAACCCACCAGGCTCCCCCATCCCAATTACTTGCTACCTGCTGCTGCTGCTGCTAAATCGCTTCAGTCATGTCCAACTCTGTGCGACCCCATAGACGGCAGCCCATCAGACTCCACCATCCCTGGGATTCTCCAGGCAAGAACACTGGAGCGGGTTGCCATTTCCTTCTCTAATGCATGAAAGAGAAAAGTGAAAGTGAAGTCGCTCAGTCGTGTCCTACTCTTAGCGACCCCATGGACTGCAGCCTACCAGGCTCCTCCATCCACGGTATTTTCCAGGCCAGAGTACTGGAGTAGGGTGCCATTGCCTTCTCCTAAATACATCTAAATACATAATCTGCTGACTTTGATCTGTTTCAGGTTTAATGTTCACACCATAATCTTTTGGGATAAATGCATTATGGTTCCAGCAAGAGAAAGAAATTTGCGCACAGAGTAAAAATAGTACCATCAGATATCTTATTGCTTACTGTCTTTGTACTTGGGAGGTTTTTGGGGTGGGGGAGGTCTTCTTTGTGAAAAGTACACAATAACTGACTTGCTCGCCTCCCATGTAATATATGTGTTTAATCTTCCCTTATGCAAAGATCCAGGGTGAATAATGCACCCTGAAAAGTTGCTTAACTGAAGCATAGAATTCTTCCAAAGTTTTTTCCAAATTTTAAGTTACTAGTTAAAAATTCAAAGAATTACATCAAGAAGGCTTCCAAGTTTACATGAAAACCCTAAGCCACTTCATCTTCTCTCCATTGTATGAAGTTAGGCGTACTGGTATACCAGACCTGGGGCACTCATTAATAGTAAGGGTGGTCCACTCTCCTTAGAAGAGCAGAGTTGTCAGTAGTAGAAATTCCTCATAATCACAAGGCCTCATGTCCAATCTATTTTATCAGTGGCTGGCACATAGTAAGTACCTGCTAAGTGTTACATTAGCTATGTGTCTTCAGTCTGAAAGAAATCCAGTGATGCAGATCTAGATTTATGAACAGTTTCAAGGCATGTTTCATAGAAGCAGTGCAAAAGTAGAATTGCCTATGGAATAATCTACCCTCTCACCCCCAAGAGTCGAAAGAAACAAAAAAAAAAGAAGCATAATGCCAGTATCGTTAGGTAAATATTGATGGTCGTTCTTCACAGGATATTTCTTTGTATTTAAAGGACCTCCAAACCAGCAGAATCTTCAATCTGCAGGAAACTCCAATGATAACCAAGGAGGTGAGTTTAAAAATTTCAGAAAACGGATTATCTGCCTAGCATACATAAAGTAATATCAGCTAGTCCAGTCCATGTAAGCCTGTGCACTGACCTGTGTTAACCATGATTTGTGCATTTGTTACTACTTAAAGCCTACCATCGGGCTGCAGTTCATGGGGCCTCTAAGAGTCGGACATGACTGAGCGACTTCACTTTCACTTTTCACTGTCATGAATTGGAGAAGTTGAAATGGCAACCCACTCCAGTGTTCTTGCCTGGAGAATCCCAGGGACGGGGGAGCCTGGTGGGCTGCCGTCTGTGGGGTCACACAGAGTCGGACACGACTGAAGTGACTTAGCAGCAGCAGCAGCAAAGCCTACCATTGGCTTCCCTTAGTAGGCATCAGGAAATGATAGTTCACTGGATTCACCATCTTTCTCAGTCTAGCAAAGTTGTGAGTAAATTCTAAAACTATTAATAAAAACATACTGGAATGTATTACTGAGTTTTCTAGCACATTTTTTGGTATGACATTGTGCGCTCTGCCTATGGATGTGAACTAGAATTCATAAATCTGCTGATCTTGCTGGTGGAAGAAATCACTTTAAGCTGGTCAGCCATGGCAGCCTTAATTTGTCTTGCTGGACTCTAAGGAGACCCTGCTTATATTTCACCCATCAGTTAAATTTCCATCCACGCCCTTGCTTCCTTATTGAAACAATAGATGAGGCTTTTTTCTTGTGCTTTTTGTTTGGGACAGATGGATTTCTTCCTTGATTTTCTCAATTAACATGTAAAGATAGGAGCAGACTGATGTTATAAATAATAGTACCATCAATGCATGTTTGTTCTAAGTGATATTTAGTTTATCTTCTCACTGCCTTTATTAAGAGTGACAGAGGTAGAAACTTAAAAAAGGCACACAAATCCTATCACTGGACCCATATTTTCTACTTTTATTCAACAAATATTTATTGAGTGTCTCTAATGTGTGGACACAGTACAAAAGGGACCAAGCTCTGACTTCTTGGAGTTTTTCTTTGTTTTTTGTGTTATTTTATTGTTGAAACATACACATAACATAAAATTCACAATGTAGGCATTTATCAGTGTAGAGGTGGCATTAAATACATTCACAACATTGTGCAGTGTCATGGAGATTTTTTAGTAATTTTTTGTTGAAGTGCAGTTAACTTGCAGTGTTGTGTTCAGTTCTGCTATACAGCAAAATGACTTAGTTATATACATGTATACATTCTTTTCATTTTCTTTTCTATTGTGGTTTATTGCAGAATAGTAAATGAAGTTCCCTGAGCACCATTGTTCTTTCTTAGTTCTATATGTAACAGTTTGCATCTACTAACCCCGGACTCCTAGTCCCTCCCTCCCAGACCCAGGCTCCCCCCTTGGAAAGCCTATGTCTGTTCTGTATGTCTGTGAGTCTGTTTCTACTTCATAGATAGGTTCATTTGTAGCATATTTTATATTCCACACGTAAGTGATTGTTGATGTTTAGTCACTAAGTCGTGTCTGACTCTGTGACCCCATGGACTGCAGCATGCCGAGCTTCCCTGTCCTTCATGTCTCCCAGAGTTTGCTCGAACTCTTGTCCATTTAATAGATCACTGATTAATTAGTGATTAATCCATCTAGTCACTTCATCCTCTGTTGTCCCCTTCTGTTTCTGCCTTCAATCTTTCCCAGCATCAGGGTCTTTTCCAATGAGTCAGCTCTTTGCATCAGGTGGCCAAAGTATTATAGCTCAGCATCAGTCTTTCCAAGGAATATTGAGGTTGATGTTCTTTAGGATTGACTGGTTTGATCTCCTTGCTGTCCAAGGGACTCTTAAGAATCTTCTCCGGCACCACATTCAAAATCATCAATTCTTTGTGTTCAGCCTTCTGTATGTTCTGACTCACATGTGCACCTGACTACTGTAAAAACCATAGATTTGACTAGACGGACCTTTGAAGGCAAAATAATATCTCTGCTTTTTAATAAGCTATGTATAAAGTGGTTGCCAGACTTCAAAAGTCACCATAATGGGTAGCCAATTAGGAGATCAAACTAATCTAATGAATCTGTGCCACTTTATGAACTTAAGCCCATTTAGTGAAGTATTCTGCTGTAATACTTGGTCTTTTTTTGTCATGTGAAGCACCCACTTCCCTGTACTTTGATCGTCCAAGACATTCTTTATTTCAGTGCTTGCACACAGTAGGTACTTCCTAAGTATTTTTTGAAAAAGGTGAAGAGGTCCTAAAACTGGAAACAGCTAGAAGGAGGGCAGTTTCTGCCTTCTTCCTCAATCCAGAGAAAAGAAAAATGGAAAACATCCATCATAAGAGTGACAACAGCAGGGAGAGAAAAACAGGAGGCTCTTGTAATCCGGGCAAAAGATGAAGACATGGGGTAATGGGGATAAGTGGGTAGAGTCTAGATCTACTTGGGGTGTGGAACTGAAATCATTGCTAATGGATTGGATGGTGGAGTGAGGAAGAAGGAAGAATGAAAAGATAACTTCCTGGTGCGGGCAGAAGCAGGTTTATCGTAGAAAATCAGCACTTCGATTTGGCATCTCATGTATGCGCTTTGGAATCAAACAGCCTGGTCCACATCTGAGAATCCGCCGCTTACTGGCTGGGTGGCCAGAATCTGCCTGCAAGGCAGGAGACCCTGGTTTGATTCCTGGGTGGGAAAGATCCCCTGGAGAAAGGGATCGGCTACCCACTCCAGTATTCATGGGCTTCCATGGTGGCTCAGATGGTAACGAATCCACCTGCAGTGCAGGAGACCTGGATTCCATCCCTGGGTTGGGAAGATCCCCTGGAGAAGAACATGGCAAGTCACTCCAGTATTCTTGCCTGGAGAATTTCCATGGACAGAGGTGCCTGGTGGGCTACATTCCATGGGATTGCAAAGAGTCAGACACAATGGAGCAACTAAACACAGCTGGATGGTCTCCTATGGGTCTCCTGTGGGTCTTTTGTGGGTCTTCTGTCACTGCCTAGCTGTGTTCCTGTCACAGAATTGTTTTGGGGGTTAGTTGGGCTAATGCAGGTTATATGGTCCCCACAAGGCCTGGCATGTAGTAAGCCCTTCATAATATTGTCAGTTATTT
Source organism: Bubalus bubalis (assembly GCF_019923935.1). Lineage (NCBI taxonomy): Eukaryota > Metazoa > Chordata > Mammalia > Artiodactyla > Bovidae > Bubalus > Bubalus bubalis. The sequence continues at coordinate 79,293,294 of NC_059172.1, read as the reverse complement.
GCTACCTGCTGCTAAATACATCTAAATACATGGTCTACTGACCTTGATCTTTTTCAAGTTTAATCTTCACAGCATAGTCTTTTGGTATAAATGGATTATGGTTCCAGCAAGAGGAAGATTGGCAGACAGAGTAAACATAGCTTCTTCAGAATTGTTTCTGTGTACTTTCCTCGTACTTGGGAGGTTTTTGGTGTGGGGGTGGCCTTCTTTGGGAAAGTACACAGTAACATACTTGCTTGCCTCCCATGTAATAAATGTGTTTAATCTTCCATTATATAAAGATCCAGGATGAATAATGCACCCTAAAAAGTTGCTTAACTAGAGCATGAATTCCTCCAAATTTTTCCATATTTTAAGTTAGTAGTTAAAAATTCAAAGAATTATATCAAGAAGGCTTCCAAGTTTATGTGAAAACCATAAGCCACTTCATCTTCTCTCCATGGTATGAAGTTAGGCGTGCTGGTGCACAAGACCTGGGCACTCGTTAACAGTAAGGGTGTCCACTCTCCTCAGAAGAGCAGAGTTGTCAGTAGAAATTCCTCATAACCACAAGGCCTCATGTCCAAACTATTTTATCAGTGGCTGGCACATAGTAAGTACCTGGTAAGTGTTACATTAGCTACATGTTTTCTGTCTTTAAAAATCCAGTGATGCAGATCTAGATTTATGAACAGTTTCAAGGCATGTTTCATAGAAGCAGTGCAAAAGTAGAATTTCCTGTGGAATAATCTACCCTGCCACACCTCAGAAGCCGAAAGAAACATATTGCCAGTACCCTTAGTTCAATATTGATGGCCTTTCTTCACAGGATATTTCTTTGTTTTTATAGGATCTTCAAGCCAGAATAATCCTCAGTCTGGAGGAAACTCCAATGGTAAAAACCAAGCAGGTGAGTTTTATAAGGTCAGAAAACGGATTATCTGCCTAGATACATAAAGTAATATCAGCTAGTCCAGTACATGTAAGCCTGTACACAGGCCTGTCTTAACCATGATTTGTGCGTTTGTGAATACTTAAAGCCTACCATCAAAGGCTTCCCTTAGTAGGCATCAGAAAATGATAGTTCACTGGATTCACCATCTTTCTCAGTCTAGCAAAGTTGTGAGTAAATTCTAAAACTATTAATAAAAACATACTGGAATGTATTACTGAGTTTTCTAGCACATTTTTTGGTATGACATTGTGCGCTCTGCCTATGGATATGAACTAAAATTCATAAATCTGCTGATCTTGCTGGTGGAAGAAATCACTTTAAGCTGGTCAGCCATGGCAGCCTTAATTTGCCTTGGTGGACTAGTTTAAGACCCTTCTTATGTTTCACCCATCAATTAGATTTCAATCCACCCACTTGCTTCTTATTGAAACAGTAGATTAGGCTTTTTTGTTATGATTTTAGTTTGGGAGAGATGGATTTCTTCCTTGATTTCCTGAATTAACATGGATAAATAGGAACCTGATTGATGTTATAAATAATAGTACCATCAACACATGTTTCTTCTAAGTGATATTTAGTTTATCTTCTCACTGCGTTTATTAAGAGTTACAGAGGTAGAAACTTTAAAAAGGTACACAAATCCTGTCACTGGACCCATTTTTTCTACTTTTATTCAACAGATATTGAGTGTCTCTAATGTGTGGACACAGTACAAAAGGGACCAAGCTCTGACTTCTTGGAGTTTTTCTTTGTTTTTTGTGTTATTCTATTGTTGAAACACACACATAACTAAAAATTCACAGAGTTAGCCATTTTTCAGTGTTGAGGTGGCATTAAATACATTCACAATGTTGTACAGTGTCGTGGAGATTTTTTAGTAATTTTTTATTGAAGTACAGTTAATTTACAATGTTGTGTTCATTTCTGCTGTAGAGCAAAATTACGTAGTTATATACATGTATACATTGTTTTTTATTTTCTTTTCCATTATGGTTTATTCCAGAATAGTAAATGGAGTTCCCTGTGCACTGTTGTGGTTTCTGAATTCTATATGTAACAGTTTGCATCGACTAACTCCAAACTCTTAGACCCCCCCTCCCCAACCCCTGTTCCCCCTTGGAAATCCTAAGTCTGTTCTGTATGTCTGTGAGTCTGTTTCTACTTCAAACATAGGTTCATTTGCTCCATTTTTTGGTTCCACATATAAGGGATTTGTTGTTGTTTAGTCACTAAGTTGTGTCTGACTCTGTGACCACATGGACTGCAGCATGCCAAGGTTCCCGGTCCTTCGTGTCTCCTGGAGTTTGTTCAAACTCATGTCCATTTAATCAGATCACTGATTAATCCGTGAGTAATCCATCCAATCACCTCATCCTCTGTTGCCCCCTTCTGCTTTTGCCTTCAGTCTTGCCCAGCATCAGGGTCTTTTCCAGCGAGTCAGCTCTTTGCATCAGGTGGCCAAAGTATTGTAGCTTCAGCATCAGTCTTTCCAATGAATATTGAAGGTTGATTTTCTTTAGGATTGACTGGTTTGATCTCATTGCAGTCCAAGAGACTCTTACGAATCTTCTCTTGCACCACATTCAAAAGCATCAGTTATTTTGTGTTGAGTCTTCTTTATGGTTCAACTCACATCTGCACATGCCTACTGTCAAAACCATAGCTTTGACTAGGCGGACCTTGGTTAGACCTTTTTAATAAGCTAAGTATAAAGTGATTGCAGTCTTCAAAGGCCACCATAAAGGGTATCCAGTTAGGAGATGAAATTAATCTTTAATGAATCTGTGGCACTTTATGAACTTAAGTCCATTTAGTGAAGTATTCTGCTGTAATACTTGGTCTCTTTTTCTCACGTAAAGCACCCGCCTCCCTGTACTTAGATCATCCAAGACATTCTTTATATCAGTGCTTGCACACAGTAGGTACTTGATAGGTATTTTTGAAAAAGGGTGAAGAGGTCTTAAAACTAGAAAGAGCTTAGAAGGGAGTTTCTGCCTTCTTCCTCAAGGCAGAAAAAAGAAAAACGGAAAACATCATAAGAGTGACGACAGCAGGGAGAGAAAAACAGGAGGCTCTTGTAATCTGGGCAAAAGATGAAGACATGGGGTAATGGGGATAAGAGGGTAGAGTCTAGATCTCCTTGGGGTGTGGAACTGAAATCATTGCTAATGGTTTGGATGGTGGAGTGAGGATGAAGGAAAACTCAAAAGATAACTTCCTGGTGTTAGGGTTGAGCAATCACCAATGCAACAACTGGGAATATGCGGGCAGAAGCAGGTTTATCGTAGAAAATCAGCACTTCGATTTGGCACTCTCACGTATGCACTTTGGAATCAAACAGCCTGGTCCACATCTGAGAATCCGCCGCTTACTGGCTGAGTGTCCAGAATCTGCCTGCAAGGCAGGAGACCCTGGTTTGATTCCTGGGTGGAATCCCCTGGAGAAAGGGGTCGGCTACCCACTCCAGTTTTCCCGGGCTTTTCTGGTGGCTCAGATGGTAAAGAATCCACCTGCAGTGCAGGAGACCTGGATTTGATCACTGGGTTGGAAAGATCCCCTGGAGGAGGACGTGGCAAGTCACTCCAGTATTCTTCCCTGGAGCATCTCCACGGACAGAGGTGCCTCGTGGGCTACAGTCCACAGGATTGCAAAGAGTCAGACACAGCGGAGCAACTAAACACAGCTGGGTGGTCTCCTATGTGTCTCCTGTGGGTCTTCTATCACTGCCTAGCTGTGTTCCTGTCACAGAATTGTTTTGGGGGTTAGATGGGCTAATGCAGGTTACATGCTCCCCACAAGGCATAGCATGTAGTAAGCCCTTCATCATATTCTCAATTATTTGCTCCGGGCTGCTCCAGTTCAGTCACTAGTCGTGTCTGACTCTTTGTGACTCCATGAATCGCAGCACACCAGGCCTCCCTGGTCCAATTCCCGGAGTTCATTCAAACTCATGTCCATCGAGTCAGTGATGCCATCCAGCCATCTCATCCTCTGTCGTCCCCTTCTCCTACTGCCCCCAATCCCTCCCAGCATCAGGGTCTTTGCCAGTTAGTCAACTATTCGCATGAAGTAGCCAAAGTATTGGAGTTTCAGCTTTAACATCAGTCCTTTCAATGAACACCCAGGACTGATCTCCTTTAGGATGGACTGGTTGGATCTCCTTGCAGTCCAAGGGACTCTCAAGAGTCTTTTCCAACACCACAGTTCAAAAGCATCAATTCTTCGGCACTCAGCTTTCTTCCCAGTCCAACTCTCACATCTATACAGGACCACTGCAAAAACCATAGCCTTGACTAGACAGACCTTTGTTGGCAAAGTAATGTCTCTGCTTTTCAATATGCTATCATCTAGGTTGGTCATAAATTTCCTTCCATGGAGTAAGCGTCTTTTAATTTCATGGCTGCAGTCACCATCTGTAGTGATTTTGGAGCCCAGAAAAATAAAGTCTGACACTTTCCACTGTTTCCCCGTCTATTTGCCATGAAGTGATGGGACCAGATGCCATGATCTTCCTTTTCTGAAATTTGAGCTTTAAGCCAACTTTTTCACTCTCCTCTTTCACTTTCATCAAGAGGCTCTTTAGTTCCTCTTCACTTTCTGCCATAAGGTTGATGTCATCTGCATATCTGAGGTTATTGATATTTCTCCCAGCAATCTTGATTCCAGCTTGTGCTTCCTCCAGTGCAGAGTTTCTCATGATGTACTCTGCATAGAAGTTAAATAAGCAGGGTGACAATATACAGTCTTGACGTACTCCTTTTCCTATTTGGAACCAGCCTGTTGTTCCATGTGCAGTTCTAACTGTTGCTTCCTGACCTGCATACAGGTTTCTCAAGAGGCAGGTCACGTGCTCTGGTATTCCCATGTCTTTGAGAATTTTCCACAGTTTATTGTGATCCACACAGTCAAAGGCTTTGGCATGGTCAATAAAGCAGAAGCAGATGTTTTTCTGGAACTCTCTTGCTTTTTCCATGATCCAGCGGATCTTGGCAATTTGATCTCTGGTTCCTCTGCCTTTTCTAAAACGAGCTTGGACATCTGGAAGTTCACGGTTCATGTACTCTTGAAGCCTGGCTTGGAGAATTTGGGGCATTACTTTACTAGCGTGTAAGATGAGTGCAATTGTGCAGTAGTGTGAGCATTCTTTGGTATTGCCTCTCTGTGGGATTGGAATGAAAACTGACTGTTTCCAGTCCTGTGCCCACTGCTGAGCTTTCCAAATTTGCTGGCATATTGAGTGCAGCACTTTCACAGCATCATCTTTCAGGATTTGAAATAGCTCAACTGGAATTCCATCACCTCCACTAGCTTTGTTCGTAGTGATTTTTTTCTAAGGCCCACTTGACTTCACATTCCAGGATGTCTGGCTCTAGGTGAGTGATCACACTATGGTGATTATCTGGGTCGTGAAGATCTTCTTTGTACAGATCTTCTGTATATTCTTGCCAACTCTTCTTAATATCATCTGCTTCAGTTAGGTCTATACCATTTCTGTCTTTTATCGAGCCCATACGGACCTTGATCTTTTTCAGGTTTAATCTTCACACCATAGTCTTTTGGGATAAATCGATTATGGTTCCAGCAAGAGGAAGAAATTTGCACAGAGAGTAAAGCTGCTCCATAAGAATTGTTATTGGTTACTTTCTTTGTACTTGGGAGGTGATGGGGGTTGGGGAGGCCTTCTTTGTGAAAAGTACACAATCACATACTTACTCGCCACCCATGTAATATATGTGTTTAATCTTCCCTTATGCAAAGATCCAGGGTGAATAATGCACCCTGAAAAGTTGCTTAACTGAAGCATAGAATTCTTCCAGAGTTTTTTCCAAATTTTAAGTTACTAGTTAAAAATTCAAAGAATTATATCAAGACGGCTTCCAAGTTTATGTGAAAACCGTAAGCCACTTCATCTTCTCTCCATTGTATGAAGTTAGGTGTGCTGGTGCACAAGACCTGGGCACTCGTTAACAGTAAGGGTGTCCACTCTCCTCAGAAGAGCAGAGTTGTCAGTAGTAGAAATACCTCATAACCACATGGCTTCATGTCCAAACTATTTTATCAGTGGCTGGCACAGAGTAAGTACCTGGTAAGTGTTACATTAGCTACATGTTTTCTGTCTGAAAAAATCGAGTGATACACATCTAGATTTATTAACAGTTTCAAGGCATGTTTCATAGAAGCAGTGCAAAAGTAGAATTTCCTGTGGAATAATCTACCCTCTCACCCACCAGAGGCTGAAAGAAAAAAAAAAAAAAAGAAGCATAATGCCAGTATCGTTAGTTCAATATTGATGGCCATTATGCACAGGATATTCCTTTGTTTTTATAGGATCTTCAAGCCAGAATAATCCTCAGTCTGGAGGAAACTCCAATGATAACAACCAAGGAGGTGAGTTTTATAAGGTCAGAAAACGGATTATCTGCCTAGATACATAAAGTAATATCAGCTAGTCCAGTACATGTAAGCCTGTACACAGGCCTGTCTTAACCATGATTTGTGCGTTTGTGAATACTTAAAGCCTACCATCAAAAACTTCCCTTAGTAGGCATCAGGAAATGATAGTTCACTGGATTCACCATCTTTCTCAGTCTAGCAAAGTTGTGAGTAAATTCTAAAACTATTAATAAAAACATACTGGAATTTATTACTGGGTTTTCTAGCGCATTTTTTGGTATGACATTGTGTGCTTTGCCTATGGATATGAACTAGAATTTATAAATCTGCTGATCTTGCTGGTGGAAGAAATCACTTTAAGCTGGTCAGCCATGGCAGCCTTAATTTGCCTTGGTGGACTCTAAGGAGACCCTGCTTATATTTCACCCATCAGATAAATTTCCATCCACGCCCTTGCTTCCTTATTAAAACAATCGATGAGGCTTTTTTCTTGTGCTTTTTGTTTGGGACAGATGGATTTCTTCCTTGATTTTCTCAATTAACATGTAAAGATAGGAGCAGACTGATGTTATAAATAATAGTACCATCAACGCATGTTTCTTCTAAGTGATATTTAGTTTATCTTCTCACTGCCTTTATTAAGAGTGACAGAGGTAGAAACTTAAAAAAGGTACACAAATCCTATCACTGGATCCAATTTTCTATTTTTATTCAACAAGTATTTATTGAGTGTCTTTAATGTGTGGACACAGTACAAAAGGGACCAAGCTCTGACTTCTTGGAGTTTTTCTTTGTTTTTTGTGTTATTTTATTGTTGAAACATGCACATAACATAAAATTCAAAGTGTAGTCATTTATCAGTGTAGAGGTGGCATTAAATACATTCACAGTGTTGTGCAGTGTCATGGAGATTTTTTAGTAATTTTTTATTGAAGTAAAGGTAATTTGCAGTGTTGTGTTCATTTCTGCTGTACAGCAAAATGACTTAGTTATATACATGTATTCATTCTTTTTATTTCCTTTTCCATTATGGTTTATTGCAGAATAGTTAATGTAGTTCCCTTCTGTCACTGCCTAGCTGTGTTCCTGTCACAGAATTGTTTGGGTGGTTAGATGGGCTAATGCAGGTTACATGCTCCCCACAAGGCGTGGCATGTAGTAAGCCCTTCGTAATATTGTCAATTATTTGCTACCTGCTGCTAAATACATCTAAATACATAGTCTGCTGACCTTGATCTCTTTCAGGTTTAATTTTCACAGCATAGTGTTTTGGTATAAATGGATTATGGTTCCAGCAAGAGGAAGAAACTGGCAGACAGAGTAAACATAGCTTCTTCAGAATTGTTTTTGCATACTTTCTTTGTACTTGGGAGGTTTTTGGTGTGGGGGCAGCCTTCTTTGGGAAAGTACACAATAACATACTTGCTCGCCTCCCATGTAATAATGTGTTTAATCTACCATTATATAAAGATCCAGGATGAATAATGCACCCTGAAAAGTTGCTTAAGTGGAGCATGAATTCCTCCAAACTTTTTCCAAATTTTAAGTTACTAATTAAAAATTCAAAGAATTATATCAAGAAGGCTTCCAAGTTTACATGAAAACCCTAAGCCACTTCATCTGCTCTCTATTGTATGAAGTTAGGCGTGCTGGCGCACAAGACCTGGGCACTCGTTCATAGTAAGGGTGTCCACTCTCCTCAGAAGAGCAGAGTTGTCAGTAGTAGAAATTCCTCATAACCACATGGCCTCATGTCCAATCTATTTTATCAGTGGAGCACATAGTAAGTACCTGGTAAGTGTTACATTAACTATATGTCTTCTGTCTGAAAAAATCCAGCGATACAGATCTAGATTTATGAACAGTTTCAAGGCATGTTTCAGAGAAACAGTGCAAAAGTAGAATTTCCTGTGGAATCATCTACCCTCTCCCCCACCAGAGGCCACTAAAAAAAAAAAGAAGCATATTGCCCGTATCATTAGTTAAATATTGATAGCCATTCTTCACAGAATATTTCTTTGTTTTTATAGGATCTCCAAAGCAGAATAATGATCAATCTAAAGAAAAGTCCAGTGGTCAGCAAGGAGGTGAGTTTAAAAAGGTCAGAAAACAGATTCTCTGCTTAGGATACATAAAGTAATATCAGCTAGTCCAGTACATGTAAGCTGGTACACAGGCCTGTCTTGACCATGATTTGTGCATTTGTGAATACTTAAAGCCTACCATCAAAGGCTTCTCTTAGTAGGCATGAGGAAATGATAGTTCACTGGATTCACCATCTTTCTCAGTCTAGCAAAGTTGTGAGTTAATTCTAAAACTATTAATAAAAACATACTGGAATGTTTTACTGAGTTTTCAAGCACATTTTTCAGTGTGACATTGTGTGCTCTGCCTATGGATATGAACTAGAATTCATAAATCTGCTGATCTTGCTGGTGGAAGAAATCACTTTAAGCTGGTCAGCCATGGCAGCCTTAAGTTGCCTTGGTGGACTCTAAGGAGACCCTGCTTATATTTCGCCCATCAGTTAGATTTCAATCCATGCCATTGCTTCCTTATTAAAACAATAGATGAGGCTTTTTTCTTGTGCATTTTGTTTGGGACAGATGGATTTCTTTGTTGATTTTCTCAATTAACATGTAAAAATAGGAGCAGACTGATGTTATAAATAATAGTACCATCAACGCATGTTTCTTCTAAGTGATATTTAGTTTATCTTCTCACTGCCTTTATTAAGAGTGACAGAGGTAGAAACTTAAAAAAGGCACACAAATCCTATCACTGGACCCATATTTTCTACTTTATTCAACAAGTATTTATTGAGTGTCTTTAATGTGTGGAGTACATCATGAGAAACGCTGGACTGGAAGAAACACAAGCTGGAATCAAGATTGCCAGGAGAAATATCAATAACCTCAGATATGCAGATGACACCACCCTTGTGGCAGAAAGTGAAGAGGAACTAAAAAGCCTCTTGATGAAAGTGAAAGTGGAGAGTGAAAAATTGGCTAAAAGCTCAACATTCAGAAAACGAAGATCATGGCATCCAGTCCCACCACTTCATGGGAAATAGATGGGGAAACAGTGGAAACAGTGTCAGACTTTATTTTTCTGGGCTCCAAAATCACTGCAGATGGTGACTGCAGCCATGAAATTAAAAGACGCTTACTCCTGGAAGGAAAGTTATGACCAACCTTGACAGCATATTCAAAAGCAGAGACATTACTTTGCCAACGAAGGTTCGTCTAGTCAAGGCTATGGTTTTTCCTGTGGTTATGTATGGATGTGAGAGTTGGACTGTGAAGAAAGCTGAGCGCCTGAAGAATTGATGCTTTGGAACTGTGGTGTTGGAGAAGACTCTTGAGAGTCCCTTGGACTGCAAGGAGATCCAACCAGTCCATCCTGAAGGAGATCAACCCTGGGATTTCTTTGGAAGGAATGATGCTAAAGCTGAAACTCCAGTACTTTGGCCACCTCATGCGAAGAGTTGACTCATTGGAAAAGACTCTGATGCTGGGAGGGACTGGGGGCAGGAGGAAAAGGGGACGATGGAGGATGAGATAGCTGGATGGCATCACCGACTCGATGGACGTGAGTCTCAGTGAACTCCGGGAGTTGGTGATGGACAGGGAGGCCTGGCGTGCTGCGATTCATGGGGTCACAAAGAGTTGGACACGACTGAGTGACTGATCTGATCTGATCTGATCTGAATGTGTGGACACAGTGCAAAAGGGAACAAGCTCTGACTTCTTGGAGTTTTTCTTTGTTTTTTGTGTTATTTCATTGTTGAAACATGCACATAACATAAAATTCAAAATGTAGTCATTTATCAGTGTAGAGGTGGCATTAAATACATTCACAGTGTTGTGCAGTGTCATGGAGATTTTTTATTGAAGTAAAGTTAATTTGCAGTGTTGTGTTCATTTCTGCTGTACAGCAAAATGACTTAGTTATATACATGTATTCATTCTTTTTATTTCCTTTTCCATTGTGGTTTATTGCAGAATAGTAAATGTAGTTCCCTTCTGTCACTGCCTAGCTGTGTTCCTGTCACAGAATTGTTTGGGTGGTTAGATGGGCTAATGCAGGTTACATGCTCCCCACAAGGCGTGGCATGTAGTAAGCCCTTCGTAATATTGTCAATTATTTGCTACCTGCTGCTAAATACATCTAAATACATAGTCTGCTGACCTTGATCTCTTTCAGGTTTAATCTTCACACTATAGTCTTTTGGTATAAATGGATTATGATTCCAGCAAGAGGAAGAAATTGGCAGACAGTAAACATAGCTTCTTCAGAATTGTTTTTGCATACTTACTTTGTACTTGGGAGGTTTTTGGTTGGGGGTGGCCTTCTTTGGGAAAGTACACAATAACATACTTGCTCGCCTCCCATGTAATATATGTGTTTAATCTTCCATTATATAAAGATCCAGGGTGAATAATGCACCCTGAAAAGTTGCTTAAGTGGAGCATGAATTCCTCCAAACTTTTTCCAAATTTTAAGTTACTAATTAAAAATTCAAAGAATTATATCAAGAAGGCTTCCAAGTTTACGTGAAAACCCAAAGCCACTTCATCTTCTCTCCATTGTATGACGTTAGGCGTGCTGGTGCACAAGACCTGGGCACTCGTTAACAGTAAGGGTGTCCACTCTCCTCAGAAGAGCAGAGTTGTCAGTACTAGAAATTCCTCATAACCACATGGCCTCATGTCCAATCTATTTTATCAGTGGGGCACATAGTAAGTACCTGGTAAGTGTTACATTAACTATATGTCTTCAGTCTGAAAAAATCCAGCGATGCAGATCTAGATTTATGAACAGTTTCAAGGCATGTTTCAGAGAAACAGTGCAAAAGTAGAATTTCCTGTGGAATCATCTACCCTCTCCCCCACCAGAGGCCACTAAAAAAAAAGGAAGCATATTGCCCGTATCATTAGTTAAATATTGATAGCCATTCTTCACAGAATATTTCTTTGTTTTTATAGGATCTCCAAACCAGAATAATGGTCAGCCTGAAGAAAAGCCCGGTGATCAACAAGAAGGTGAGTTTAAAAAGGTCAGAAAAGTGATTATCTGCCTAGCATACATAAAGTAATATCAGCCAGTCCAGTACATGTAAGCCTGTACACAGGCCTGTCTTAACCATGATTTGTGCATTTGTGAATACTTAAAGCCTACCATCAAAGGCTTCCCTTAGTAGACATCAGGAAATGATAGTTCACTGGATTCACCATCTTTCTCAGTCTAGCAAAGTTGTGAGTAAATTCTAAAACTATTAATAAAAACATACTGGAATGTTTTACTGAATTTTCAAGCACATTTTTCAGTGTGACATTGTGTGCTCTGCCTATGAATATGAACTAGAATTCATAAATCTGCTGATCTTGCTGGTGGAAGAAATCACTTTAAGCTGGTCAGCCATGGCAGCCTTAATTTGCCTTGGTGGACTAGTTGAAGACTCTTCTTATATTTCACCCATCAGTTAGATTTCAGTCCACCTCCTTGCTTCCTTATTGAAACAGTAGATTAGGCTTTTTTGTTATGATTTTAGTTTGGGAGAGATGGATTTCTTCCTTGATTTTCTGAATTAACATGGATAGACAGGAACCTGACTGATGTTATACATAATAGTAACGCATGTTTCTTCTAAGTGATATTTAATTTTTCTCACTGCCTTTATTAAGAGTGACAGAGGTAGAAACTTAAAAAAGGTACACAAATCCTATCACTGGGCCCATTTTTTCTACTTTTATTCAACAAATATTTATTGATTGTCATGGATATTTTTTATTAATTTTTTATTGAACTACAGTTATTTTACAATGTTGTGTACATTTTTGCCATACAGCAAAATGATTAAGTTATATACATATATACATTCCTTTTTGTTTTCTTTTCCATTGTGGTTTATTCCAGAATAGTAAATGGAGTTCCCTGAGCACCGTTGTGGTTTTCAGTTCTAAATGTAACAGTTTGCATCTACTAACCCCAGACTCCTATCCTTCCCTCCCCGACCCAGGCTCCCCCTTGGAAACCCTATGTCTGTTCTGTATATCTGTGAGTCTGTTTCTACTTCATAGATAGGTTCATTTGCTCCACATTTTATATTCCACATGTAAGTGATGTGTTGATGTTTAGTCACTAAGTCGTGTCTGTGTCTGTGACTCCATGGACTGCAGCATGCCAAGCTTCCCAGTCCTTCACGTCTCCCGGAGTTTGCTCAAACTCATGTCCATTTAATCAGATCACTGATAAATCAGTGATTAATGCATCCAATCACTTCATCCTCTATTGCCCCCTTCTTCTTTTGCCCTCAATCTTTCCCACCATCAGGGTCTTTTCCATTGAGTCAGCTCTTTGCATCAGGTGGCCAAAGTATTGTAGCTTCACTATCAGTCTTTCTAATGAATATTGAGGGTTGATTTTCTTTAGGATTGATTGGTTTGATCTCCTTGCTGTCCAAGGGACTCTTAAGAATCTTCTCCGGCACCACATTGAAAAGCATCGATTCTTTTGTGTTCAGCCTTCTTTATGGTCCGAGTCACATCCACCCATGACAAGTGGAAAAACCATAGCTTTGACTGTGTAACCTTTGTCAGTGGAATGATGTCTCTGATTTTCAGTATGCTTTCTAGGTTTGTCATACCTTTTCTTCGAAGGAGCAAGCGTTTTTTCATTTCAAGGCTGCAGTCACCATCCTCAGTGATTTTGGAGCCCAAGAAAATAAAACATCACTGTTTCTGCTTTCACCCCATCTATTAGCCAAGAAGTGATGGGACCAGATGCCATGATCTTCGTTTTTTGAATGTTGGGTTTCAAGTCAGCTTTTTCACTCTCCTATTCCACTTTCACCAGGAGGCTCTTTATCTTTAGTTTTTTGCTTTCTGCCATAAGGATGGTGTCATCTGCATATCTGAGGTTATTGTTATTTCTCCTGGAAATCTTGATTCCAGCTTGTGCTTCATCCAGCTCAGCATTTCGCATGATGTACTCTGCATAGAAGTTAAATAGGCAGGGTGACAATATACAGCCTTGGCATATTCTTTTCCCAATTTTGAACAAATCTGTTGTTCCATGTCCAGTTCTCACTGTTGCTTCTTGACATGCATACAGGTTTCTCAGGAGGCAGGTAAGGTGGTTTGGTATTCCCATCTCTTAAGAAATTTCCAGTTTGTTGTGATCCACACAGTCAAAGACTTTAGCATAGTCAGTGAAACAGAAGCAGATGTTTTTGGAATTCCCTTAACTTTTTCTATGATCCAGCAGATGTTGGTGATGAGAAATTGGTTACAGGGAAAAATGAGGTATTTCCAGTATCATGAACAGATTGAAGTTTCTAATGACAGATCCAAAGGTCAGAGAAGTTCCCCTTTTTGCAGTAGTTTGGGAAATGCCAATAACAGCATTGTCTTCCTAAGAACGAGAGAAAAAGGTATACTGGCCTGGTTCTGTCAGCTGTCTCCTTCAGATGTCATCTGCTTCATTTCTTAGAGGTCTTTGTTTTCAAGTCACCAGTGTAAGTCCACTCTGGGTTTGATGCTTTCTTTACATGTGATGTGTTAATCCAAGAGTATTTCTTTTGGGATTTGATGACATAAGGTTGGTTAACAGTACCTGATTGAGGCCTTTTCAGTGGGATTGAAAGGAGTCTTTCTAGAGATGAAATTTCCAGACTGCAGAGTGTGGTGTCTGAGGTTTCGTCTCTCAGGAATACACTATGAACAGATTACTGAAGTTGGTTATTTCTGTGACATACATTTTAAGAGACTAACTAGATTATGACTGGTAACATCATACCAGGATATATCAGAATTTTATAAAATTTCTGGAACATTTATATTAATAACATTCACCATGCATTATAACCTAAGAAAGTTTATCATCACTTATTTAACAGTGCTTCCCATATAGTTTAACATGCCAAATGAGCCTAATTAGTTTGATTTCTCTTTTTGTAAGAAAGAAAACAAATCTTTTGAGATGTTGTAGGAGCCCTCTGGAAATATCCAATGTTACTTTCAGGTCAAAAAGACTTTATTTAGAGTTTGATCTTGGGGAAGTTTGTCAAAAACATCAGAAGCGTTCAGACATCTGACTAAATATGATCACAGATTATTATAAATCAATACTTTATTACCTAAGAAGGTTACATAGTTCTGAGCAAAATTTAGCTCTTTTAAAATTGAAAAGACTTTGTTTTCATAAGTAAAAACAAAGATCTGATTGAGATAACATGAAGCACAGAAAAATAATTCTGGTAAAACACAAAATCTTTGCTTTGTAGACAAGAGTACTTAAAAGGTAAGAAAGAAAACTTTCATAGAATTTTCTCAGAAGCAGATCATAGTCCAAGCAAACTTTGGTCTTTTAGTAGATGATGGAAAATTAAGTTCCAGTTTTACATAAGTACACTATTGATATTAAAGCTTATTTTTTTCAAACCCTTACAACAAATTTGTTCAATCTTACCCAGCTTGATCACTCATAAAATTCCTTTCCCAGATTCTCTTTCCAAAATCCTACAACTTTCATAATACCCCTTCAGATTTTATTCTGTGTTTTTCCTCTTTCCCTTTCTGAAATGATAAGCCTGCTTTAGGACAGTTATTTTCTTTTATTTCAACAAAAATACATCTCTTATACCTTCTTTTACCATCCTATTTTTCTTTTATATGAAGATTTTTCACTTACTATTTCTTGTAGCTTTAATTATGTTAAAGGATTAGAATTCTTAACCCTTGGTAACCTTGGTTTCTAATAAAGCATTCCTAAGTCAATTTATGAATACCCTTCATAATTTCTAGAATCATGCTTTCTCATAGTACAGTTCTTTTAGCATGGCACAAAACATGTTTACTAAGAAAACCAAATATCTTTAGTAATTCAGTCAAAGAAAGCCAAAACTGGATAAACCTATGTTCAGTATTTGCTTTTTCAGTGTTTTTTCTTATTTGAAAATGATTCAGATATTCAATGAGTTTAACTCACTATTTAGCTGAATTTAACAAAATTTTAAGGTTCTAAGGTACCAGAAGATTTAGGGAAATTTTTAAAAGTTTACCTAAAAGCTATTCTGTGTACATCTATTTAATTTACTTGTTTTTTTAAAAATTATATTTACATGAATTATGAAAGTCTGATCATACCGTTATTTTTCTTGCTGAATTATCATTAAAGGTCAGTGCAGTACTTTGAGAACAGCTTCAGGCTTGATCCCTGGATTGGGAAGATACCCTGGATTAAGAAATGGCAATTTACTCCAGTATTCTTGCCTGGAAAATTTCACAGATAGAGGAGCCTAGCAGACTGTAGTCCAATGGGTCGCAAAGAGTCAGACATGACTGATCACACACATACACACACGTTAGAGTCCATGAGATAACTTTAAATGTTCCTTCTAGCACAGGGTATTTATCTTGAGGGGGAAAAAGCATTGCCTCAAATTTTTTCCTGAAGAGACCAGATAATACAGCTATTATAAAAATGTTTTGTTTATTGTGTAAGATTTTTGCATAACTGTTTTATCCCTTTGATATATCTCTGAAGCTTGAAGATCCTTATGTAACCTGTTGGATTTGTTTTTTTAATTGGACATAATGCTTAGTGGAAATTAACAATAATTACTGGTCAGTATGTAGCCACATTGGCTTAACACTGGAGTGGGTAGCCTATATCCCTTCTCCTGCAGATCTTCAGAAATTGAACCAGGGTCTCCTGCATTGCAGACAGATTCTTTACCAGCTGAGCTATTAGAGAAGCCACCAAGACTTCCCTGGTGGCTCACTCAGATGGTAAAGCGTCTGTCTACAATGCAGGAGACCCGGGTTCGATTCCTGGGTCAGGAAGATCCCCGGAGAAAGAAATGGCAGTTCACTCCAGTACTATTGCCTGGAAAATCCCATGGACAGAGGAGCCTGGTAGGCTACAGTCCATGGGGTCGCAAAGAGTCGGACACGACTGAGCGACTTCACTTTCACTTTAATGCTTAGTATTTTGTTTTGTTAGTAACATTTCTAATTGTAGAAAAATTGTCATTTGAACATACTGTTTACCAATTTATTGGGTGCAATTTAGTGCAGTTTATTTGGCACGAGTCCCAAAAGGAAAACAGTACCTTTGAGAAATCCTGTATGATGTGTTCTCTAGGAATGTACTGTTGGCAAAAGAGGAGACTGCTAGCAGTACCACTTAAAACATGTATCTGTATCACTGTTACATTGGACTCACCATATTGAATTCAGCAAATCCAATTGTTCTCGATTTTGTTTGTTTGTTTTTGGTCTCCATCTGAGTTCTGTGAGTGCTTTCTAAGATTTATTCATCTTGGCACCTAACACTATATGGAACCAAGTACATATTTTGTAGTTGCTGATTTACAAAGAACCACTGTGCATGTTTTTCAGACTTGACTGGTCCATGCTCCAATCTTATCTGTTATTCTAGCTGGATTTTTTTGTCTATAGAGTAAGATAGACACTTGAGGTCAAAGAAACAGGAATTAAGGTTACTTTCTAACTGTACCACAGAGTTACATGTGATGGTTTTATTTTTTAGTATGTTCTAATAATTATTTGAAGACAGACATACTTTGGACATTCTTTTCTACAGGGACTTGTTTGATGCTTCATCTACTTAGAAAGAAAATAATTTCCCCCATTTCATGTATAGTCTGAGAGCATATTGTTTAGGGTCTGTGGATAGATAGATTTATCCTTCCTGTGCAAGAAAGGCACAGGCCCAGATTGTTTTTCATAACAGGGTTTGGGCAAGGAAATGTAACATAGTCTAGAATGGACAGTAGATATCAGAACAACAGTTCAGTATCAGTCAGGATACAGAAGCATTTTTCTTTATCAGCTAGGATTAATGCTTCCCCCAAAAGGGGAGTCTCAGGTTCAAGGTACCACCATCCAGTCTGAAGCTCTTTTCTTAGGCATAATTTTACAAAGCTGTATTCAAAGCATTTGACCTCCCTTAATGTTCTCGCCATACATGATTGCCTTTGGCTTGGTACAGTTGTTTGGTACATCCTTGGTACAGTTGCTTGGGCTACTCTAGTAGGGTTGGCTTTATCGACAGATCCGACAGGACCGTAGCAGTTTTGAACAGATGCACCTGGTTTGAGTGTTAGATTTCTGCAGAAGAGGGTAGTGGAAATTTAGAACAGCTTACTAAAATAATTATTCGAACTTTTACCCCCACTGAAAACACTAGAAGCCTTACTGATGTGGAAAGAATTCATCAGGTACATAATCTCATATTCCTCAGTAGCTTCCTTTATTTCCTTTGGGTAAAATGGTTTATGTATGAAAGAAACATTAGATGGAAACTTCCAGTTAGGTTGTAAGCTGCTATAAGACAGGAACCAGATGACCTGACAGGTTACCTCAGATGCATATGGTGTTAGATGGACAGACAGAGATGTAGATATAGATATTGTTATTTCTAACCAGGGAGTTGACATAGGAAACAGTTTCTCTGACTACTCCGAAGGTTACTGTGTACTTAAGGAAGTGCTTCAACTCCTTAAAGACTTTGTTTTGTTCAACTCATGTTTATGAGATTGCATTTGAAAATTGCTGATAATTTTTAACATCATTAGATTTTGTAGGAGTGTAGATTTCAAGGAATGTAGAGTGGGAAATCATTATGTTCAGTTTCAGGCTGAGTCACTAAGTCATGTCTGACTCTTGTAACCCCATGCACTATAGCCTGCCATGCTCCTCTGTCCATGGGGCTTCTCCAGGCAAGAATACTGGAGTGGGTAGTCATTCCCTGCTCCAGGGGATCTTCCGAACCCAGGGATCAAACCTGGGTCTCCTGCATTGCAGGAAGATTCTTTACTGACTGAGCTACGAGGGGTGGGGAGATACAAACTATGAGATAATCAACTGAAGGTGATTTCAGATCGTGATTTTTAGAAACAAACAGGATATTATGTGTGTGTGGTGGAGAATGTTGAGGAAGGGCTGCTTCAGACCAGGTGGTCTGGGAGGACCTCTCTGAGGTGGGGTCATCTGAGCTGAGCCCTGACTGACAGGAAGGAGCTGGCCCTGCACATAACAGAAGGAAGAGCATTGCAGGCAGAAGGAATAATTCGTGCAGGTGTGAAAAAGGAGTGAACCTCTGTGTCATGTGGCCGGCATGCAGCCATGGGTGTGCACTTATTACGTACAGGAATTATGAAATGGGAATACAATGTTTAATATGAAAGAGTTGTATTTTGAAACATCAAAAACATAGTAGAGCACACTTCAGAAGAAGAGGCCAGAAATGTGGATTCTGGCTACTTCATTAACTTTCCTGGGTCTTTTTAGTTGTCGTTCGAGTCGAGGTAGGTGTTAGTTCTTCAGGCATAAAATGTTATGGTGATTCTAAACCACAATGCACCTTCATATTCTCTGTACTTTGAAGACAGCAGGCATAGTAATAAAGTGGAACTGTTCTGGTGCTTTCTTTCCTGAAGTGTGCTGCTATCCCGAAGTTATAATTAGGAGCCAGATGAAAAGCTTCCAATTCAGATCAAGAACTGTTGCTTGTACTTGATTGTGATGTGAGCTTTAAAAGGGAACAGCAGATGTTTAATCAGTTAAATCATTTTAAGGGTTAGAGGTATGGGGCTGCGTACCAAGTTCTGGGAAAACCCAGGAAATTGTGGATGTTAGCTTGGGTTTGTGGGGGCCATGAGGTCGTGATAAATGGAGGTTAGGAGAAAGAAACGGTGCAGGATGCACATGCACTGAGAATTCAATGCAGAAATCCCAGAAATCCCGAGAAATGCGAAACAGCAACAGAAATGAGAAAAATAAAGGAGCAGTTTTTAATACTTTTGTTCCTTTTCACAGATGGTGTAGAAGATAAGCATAGGTGTCCTCTCCCCCCAAAAGTAAACCTAGGGCAGAAAGCCAGCTACCAGACCCTCTGTTCCTATTGTCTTTCAGTATGCCCACGAGGGTCTGACACAGTGAGTGCCCAGTGGGTCCTTGCTGAATCTGAATTCTAGTTTGAATAGGAGAATGAACTTACATGTCATTGAATACACGACACTCGTTTTTTTAGCTTGCTCTGGACTCTCATGTCATCTTTCAGACAAATATTATTGACTTATCTATTCAGTCATGTACAGTAATACATAGAGATTGCTCAAGAATAACTTTCCCAGATGCATAGTATTAAAAAAAAAAAAAAAAGACTTTGATGTACTGATTATAGAATTAAGCAGTAGTTGGTATCAGGTAAAGCATCTGCCTGCAATGCGGGAGACCCGGGTTTGATCCCTGGGTTGGGAAGATCCCCTGGAGAAGGAAATGGCAACCCACTCCAGTACTCTTGCCTGGAAAATTCCATGGATGGAGGAGCCTGGTAGGCTACAGTCCATGGGGTCGCAAAGAGTCGGGACATGACTGAGCGACTTCACTTTCACTTTCACTTTGGTATCAGGCATTCATCTTTTTGTTTGTCAGTATCTTCTTTTTCTCCTTAATATTTTAATTTTGTTTACAACTTATTATAAAATATGAGTAATGCATGTACATAATTTGAAAGTTCAGAGAGTATTTGAAAATATGAAATACATAATACCTGCCTTCCTTTCTCTGTTGAGTCCCACTGACTCCTTTTCTCAGATGTCCTTTAATGGTCAAAAGCCAGACTCATTATTTCCATCCAAAGATCGATATTTCGTGTCTCACTTGAATGACCAACCATTTGTATCTAAAGCAAGAAATTATTACCAGTTCTGCATGTATTCTTCCAAAAGACACTTTAAAAGTGAAAGTGTTAGTTGCTCAGTCGTGTCTGACTCTTTGCGACCCCACGGTCCATAGCTCACAGGGATCCTCTGTTCATGGAATTCTCCATGCAAGACAGTTTAAGCCTAATCCATATATAGCATATGTGTTTTTTATGAACATGAATGGATAAGCACATGAATGTGTGAAGCACACCTTTCCCTGCTCAGCTGGTCTCACTTACGCTTATCCTTCCTGGTGGCTGCATGGTATTCCACGGTACAGATGCAGCACAGCTGATTCTCCCAGGCCCCCACTGAGGGATGTGTAGGTTATTTTCAGTCTCTGCTCATTTAAGCAGTGCTGCAGTGAGCATCCCCCCTGTTGTGTGCTGGCTTCCCTCTGCTAGGGCCCCTGTGATGCTCTTTCCAAGTGGTGGAACTGCTGAGTCAGATTGTGCATGTATTTTAATTGATGTTTTACTAAATTTTCTTGCAAGGAGATTACACTAGTTTACTCCCACAGGCAGTAAAAGGGGCTTGTTTTCCACAGCCTCAACAGCACTGGGTAATAGCAAATATTTTAATATTTGCCAATCTAATATGTGATTAATGAAGTCTCCTTGTTTGGAGTTACAGTGCTTTAAATAAGTTTAGACTATTTTCATATTGGTTTTGAAGGGGCTTGGTTCTTTTTTAAAAAAACAGCTTTACTGAGATATAAGTCACTCATTTCAGGTGTATAATTCAGTGGTTCTTAGTATATTCAGGTATGTGCAACCATCACCAGTTAATTTTTGAATATTTTCATTGCCTCAAAAAGAAATTCTGTGCCCTTTAGCAATCACCCCCCTTACACCCATCTCACCCTGACCCCTCAGTCCCTAAGCAGTCATTTATCTAGTTTCTATTTCTAGATTTCCTTATTCTGGACTTCCATATGAACGGAATCATTTTAGTATGTGGTCTTTTATGATTGACTTCTTTCACTTATGTTTTCAAGATAACGTGAGTTGTAGCAAGTTGTCAGTACTTCATTCCCTTTTATGGCTGAGTAATGTTCCATTGTACAGAGATACCATATAATGCTTATATATTCATCCCTTGGTGGACATTTAGGCTGCTTCAGCCTTTTGACTGTTATGAATAGTATTGCTATAAACAAGTGTGCAAAATTGATGGGTCATATGGCAACACTGTGCTTGATGCACTGCCAGGCTGTTTTCCTAAAAGGCTGTCCCATTTCACATTCCCACTAGTAGTGTGCACTGTGTCAGGATTTTGATTTCTCTACATCCTTTCCAGCACTTTTAAACTTTTTGATTCTAGTCATCGTAGTAGGTATGAAATATTATCTCATTGTGGTTTTGATTTGCATGTCTTTGAGGATGCTCAATGATGTTGAGCATCCTTCATGTGTTTATTAGTTATTTGCATATCTTCCTTGGAAAAATACCTGGTTTTTTAGTTTGAAGTATAGTTGATTTACAGTGTGTTAATTACTGCTGTACAGCATAGTGATTCAGTTGTATTGTTGTTTAGTTGCTAAGTTGTGTTCAACTCTTTTGCAAGCCCATGGACTGTAGCCCACCAGGCTCCTCTGCCCATGGGATTTTCCAGGCAAGAATACTGGAGTGGGTTGTCATTTCCTTCTCCAGGGGATCTTCCTGACTCAGAGACTGAACTTGTGTCTCCTGCATTGACAGGCAGAGTCTTTACCACTGAGCCATCAGGGAAGCCCTGATTCAGTTTTACATACATATATATAAATTCTTCTTTTACATGTTCTTTTCTATTATGGCTTATTGTAGCATACTGAATATAGTTCTCTGTGCTACACAGTAGGACCTTGTTGTTTATCCATTCTATATATAAAAGCTTACATCCGCTAACCCCAACCACCCATTTCAAAATATTTAAGTATTTTGCCCATTTTTAAATTTTTAAATTTTTTCTGATTATAAAAATAATTCTTGTGAAGATTTTGGAAACTACAGCAAAGTATTTTTTAATTATTCCAATTACTCCCACCAAGCACTTTTAATTTTTTTTAGACTCAGAGTTGATATATAGGCACAGTTTCTTAAACAGAAACTAACACTCTTCCACAAAACATTTTATTATGGTTTCAAGTTACAACACGAGAACAACTAGTTGAGAAGTGACACTTTTAGCCTATTACCTGTTACAATAATAACTTACTTATTGCTCAGTAAGTTTTGGTTTGGCTACTTTTTTCACTCTACAGTGAATTTGATTTGCCAGTTTTAGTGTTTTTCACCCCAGTGTGTGTGCCCTGTTGTATTTGGGGGAAGATACAAAGAGAAAAGTAATTGTTTTGCCGTTAAGTGAACTTGGATTAGGTACTTAACCTCTCTGTGCTTCGGTTCCTTTTTTAAAAATAGAACTGATAAAATAATACAGATCTTCTAATGGGGTAAATTACAAGTAAAGCACCTGACTTTAAAACAGTACCTGGCACAAATTAAAAACTAAATAAATATGTTCCTCTTTGCTCTCCAGCCATGATGGTCCTTTTCTTTTCATTGAAATATAATTAATTTAAAATGTTATGTTAGCTTCAGCAGGTGTTTAGCATAGTAATTTGGTATTCTTCTACATTAAGAAATGTTCGCCACGGTAAGTCTAGTTATCATCTGTCACTATACAAAGCGTTTACAATATTATTGATCATATTCGCTGTGCTGTACATTATCTCTTCACGACTTACTTTATGATGAAAAGTCTGTGCCTCTTAGTCACCCATTTCGCTCATTCCTCTGCCCCTCTTCCCTGTCACTGCCGGTTTGTCCTCTGCGCCTGTGAGAATGGCCCTTTTTGATCCCCAGCTGTGCTCTCTGCCCCAGAACCTTGGCATATGCTGCTCTCGCTCCCTCAGGCACTCTCCCCTCCCATCTCCGCTTCTGCCTGCTGAACACCCATTCTGCACTCAGGGCTCTGCTCCAGCCTCACCTCCTCCTCGGGAGAGTAGTCCTTGACCTGTGCTTACAGGCCTCCCGAGGACCATATCTGTCTGTGTTAGGCTTTAGTGAAGACTGCCTTCTCAGCTGAAAAGTCATCTTCCTCAGCACCACATCACCAGTGTCCAGCTCAGGCCTGACACATTTTTGTTGAAGCAAAGGACGAGTGAATGCTCTGGGAGGAGTCTAGTTTCTGTGCTTGCTACCCCAGCCTTACCTTCAAGGTTAGTTGGGAGTCCTTTGATCACAATAAATCACCGTCTGCTCTCTACATACTTCTCTAATGGGATGCAGGGCTTTTCACTTTACAGTTGGGAAGAACAGGCTTACATGATGGTAGGACCGTTGCCATAATTCTGTCACTGTGTTCCTGGGCAACTCCTGTCTTTGCTCTTGTTCCCATGAAGCCCCTCCAGCCAGGCCCTGATCAGTGAGGGGTGTGGGGAAAGGGGGTGGACAGGGGCCTTCAGATCCGTGAGGACAGAGCAGAGCTCACCAGGCTCAGCAGGGCCACACTGTACTCAGTCTTCCTGACGAGTCAGGGGTAGTCAGGTCATTCAGCCCTGGTGACCTCCTGCAGGAGGGGACCATCTGTGCTTTGTGTGACGCAAGAGGTCATAGCGGTCATGCAGGGAGGAGGCGTTGGGTTTACTCATGTTGGGGGATGGGAGGGGTTGCCCAAGTCCCTTAGGGAGTATGGGTTTGACAGTAATGTGGTGGGAAGACATTGCAGGGTTTTAAACAGATTAGTTCAAATGGATGGTGGGCCAGGATGCTACTGGTGGACATGAAGACAGATTTTGCTGATAGGCTGACTATGGCAGGTGAGAGTTTGGGTATTCGAGTTTGAGCTCAGATGTTGTACTGGCCCAGGAAAACCCAACAGCTGGCCACCACGTGTCCAGGCAGTTACTACAGGAGAGGAGTTAAAAATGAGAATGGCTGAGAGATCCCAGCAGGCTGGGTCTCTGTCCAAAGATGTGAGTGTCCATAAGAGTGTCCAAAGATGGAGAGCCTCATGACGAAAGACAGAGGGAAGAGCACAGACAGAGAAGTGGGGGGTGAGGAGAACCCCACTTTGTATGTTTCATTGTCTTTGAGAAAGTTGAGAGTTAGGGGTGACAGTGTGAGAATTAGGCAGTTTTAACTTCCTACATGAGCCAGTTTTGGGGGGTCTTTACAGGGTAAGTCTTAGAAATTGTCATCTAGTATTAATAGTTATATTACTGCATTTTATTGTTTTAAATTATCAAACCTTAGAACTAGAAGTAACCTTTGAGCAGTTTTTCTCGTTATTAGTACCACATTCTAACCAACTGAGCAACCTGTCATTCCCTCAGTTGTATGATTTTTTTTTTTTTTTGGTTATTTAACCTGTTTGTGCTGGGAACTATGATAATGGTTAGTTAGGTGAAAATTATAAACCAAGAAGTACCATACAGTCCTAAAGTAAACATCCAAACTTAACCAGAGAGGAGAAAGTATTTAGTTTCTGACGTTTTCCAGTTGAGTTTAGCTATTCAGTTTTCTTGTGAATTGTATAATCCAAGTTTTGCCATGACTTCATCCTTTCTAGTCACAGAGTTTGTGTTTCACAAAGCAGCCTTAAGATTCAGCAATCTGCAGGAACTGTGACACACCAAGGCTGCTACATGCTTACCACAGCATAATTGTCTTGATGAGACGACATGATAACAAATGTATGTGTGGCTGTCTCTGTAAAGAGGTTAATCTCTCTGTGTTAAGTTTTCTGAGGATGATTCTGTTTTTAACTAGACTCTAGATCATGCTGACCCAGGATAAACTTTTCAGACTAAGTGCTTTAAATGATGCTAAGTCTGTAAGTTCAGTGAGTCTGGCTGCATCTGGGATCCACACTAGTTTACCAGTGAAAGTTGCTATATATAAGACGTAAAACTTCTGCTTAGTAGAATGCTACGATTTTAACAATTTACTTTAGAATCAAAACTTAGAGTCTAGTTGACTCAGTGTAAGTATTGTAACATTGCAGCACACAGGAATTCATGTTCGTTAGCTTAGTCAGAAGTTCATAAAGGGGTGTGAAAGTCTATTTCAAAAAGAAAAGTCTAATTTTAGAAGCTTCCATTTTACACACCAGAACTTTCATTTCAATAAATAGCTTGGGTAATTTTCCTGCTGGCACAAGTTGAAAAGTACATTCTGTTGGAAAGGAAAAAAGAAAATAACCTGACGAGAAACTATAAGCCTGTCTATGAAGCGAAGGAACAGGAAGAAGAAAGTAAACACCACAGATTTAATTTTCATATTTCATATTTCCTGTTACATGTATTTGGTTGCAAGCAACAAAAACCAACTCCAGCTAAGCACTTAGGCAAACAAGAAATTGTTGGACACAGATGGGGTCACTCACAGAATCAAAGAGAAAACATTGAACAGCTAGACCTAGCACTAGGTATTTTAAGGGCAGGAGTGAACAGAAAGAATCTTTTAAGGAGTTGTCAAAATGACTTGTCAGCTCTTTTCCATTCTATTGTACGCTGCTTGAGTTTCAAATTTGTGGGAAGATCTGATTGACCTAATTTGAGTCATCGCCTACCCATTGACAGTCCCTCCAAACTGCATGGAGGGCAGGACTGAGGGGTCTTTAAAGGAAGAGTGGAAGCTATTATAAAAAGTGAGGACCAGGAGCTAGACAAGGGAAAAACAGTGAATGTTCACTACACCAGCCGCGTAGCCACGGTCAGTAGTAGTGATTCTGCCCGAAGAGCCAGATAGTTACTGTCTTTCTCTTCAGAAACAGCTCTTGTCAGCTTTGTATTCATACGTGAACTGTGGTGAAAATATTATGCCACTTTGAATTGGAGAGGGATCCTTTCCCTTGAATTTCAGAATATCTTTTTCATTTAGCTTTATAAATTGTCCAGATGACCAGTAATTTCTGATATGGAGTAAAAATAATCTAGAATCACTTTTCTTGTTTGCTTCAATTTTTTTTTTCCAGAAAGTTCTTATATTTGAAGTATGTGTTGCCAGAAAGTTATCATGATAATTCTCAGAAGGTATATGTGTATTCTTCTTTTCTACATCTCCGTGTAGAGAGAATATTCTTTGTCTTCCTGAATGAACTGGTAGATTGTTTACATTTAAAGTCTATTTCCTAGGATTTCCCTGGTGGTCCAGTGGTTAAGAATCTGCCTGCCAGTGCAGGGGACACAGGTTCAATCTCTGGTCCAGGAAGCTCCACATGCCGTGGGCCAACTAAGCCCGCACTCCACAGCTGCTGAGCCTAAAGTCTGGAGCCTGTGCTCCACAGTAAGAGAAGCCTCTACGGTGAGAAGTCTATGCACTGCAGCTGGAGAGTGGCCCCCCTCGCTGCAACCAGAGAAAGCCCATGCAACGCAGCGAAGACCCAGGGAAGCCAAAAGGAAAAAATGAAGAATTGGTTTTTTTTAAGTCTATTTCCTTAGAACTTACACACACCCTACTCTTGTTCTGCCATTTCTACCTTTCTCCTTGTCCCTCATAGTTCTTGTCCCCTAGTTGGTCAGGTACTAAGGGACCTGGGGCAGCTTTTGTGAAATTCAAAACAATCAAAAAGCCCGAACAGGAACTAATTGAAATATGTTGGGGTAACATTGTGCCATTAGCCTTGAAGAGCAGTGGCCACTGCTCAGTGCTGCCCCACGGCCACGACTCGGCAAGCGCCCCAAGGTGGCCAGGTACACTCGGTTTATGTGGGCCTGTCCCCGAGGTGCATGGGCTCACCCGGGGTGAGTGAGCGTGCACACAGCGGGCTGTTCAAGGCCTCTGAGCACTAGTGGGCCCTCCAGTCCACGAGGAAGAGGGTGGGGCCTCCACCGTGCCAAGAGGAAGAGGGAGGGCTGAGCAGCCCTAAGGAAACCGGCTGCAGAGGAGGACTGAGCTGCCTTCCTCCCAGTGCACACCGAGACCTTTACAGGGACAGAGAGGCGGGTACGGCTTAGGACATTAAGCCAGCTGTGAATAATAGTGTTGGTCAGCACTCTAGCTTGATACAGGGTGTGGATAAGAGACATGTAGTGAGTTCCAACCACAGACTGAAGGTTGTGAAAAGAGAACCTGCTAAAGACCAAAACCTTGCAGCTTAATTCTGCAAGTTAAAGCATTCCACAGTAGACAGTAACACATTCACAATTAGAAGACTTCATTCGGCTTGGTGACGTCCCACCTATTCTAGACTAGCACGTTAACTGATTGTATATGCCCAGACACGAAGCTGTTTATCCACAGCTGGCTATTCAGTTAATAAATAGGTTTGTGACTAGGCATATACATCAGTTATTTGCTCTTTATAGTAATCCTGATATCGCCAAACAAAATAGAAGTTTTCTAATTATAAATGTATTAGTCAGATTTTAATCAATAAGTAGGGAATAAAACAGCCTTTGTAAACACTAGGCCACATGCTCATTCAGTCTTTATCATCATACTCTAGTACTAAAGTAATTTTGCTTTCAGTGTTAAACAATAACAACAAAAGGCATACCAAAATCCTCACATACCTTGGGTGTAAACTTTCCTGGGGTTTTCCATTATTAATGAAGTCAAAGACAAATTTTATAACTTCCTTGAGATAGCTAAAACTTACATAGCAATCTCTGTATGTAGGGATATTAGAGTATTAAAAGAAACTGACCTTGCATTATTTTCTACTCAAGACAGGGTTTTGGTTAAATGCAATTTTTGTTTTTTAAAATCTCATATATGCTCTGTCCATCCCACTAGTTAGCTGCAAGACAGTTGACCTCAGGCAAAGTTAAGTCCCTCTGGAAGTTCATTGCCTAGAGATAGGAAGACAGTTTACTTGATATTGACACTGTTTAGTTAGAAGTAAGTAAAAGTGTCTCAGTAGATCAGTGGAAATTGATTATGATAGTAGATTAAGAGGTAGAAACTTCGTTTACCTTAAGGAAAACATAAATACTAATATCACTGAAATATGAATAGGAAAAGAGTGGAAAATAAAGCACAGAACTAATTCTAACCGACAGAAATTTTATGGAGATTACTGAGGTAAACTATGAGGAGCTTTGCAACTCTTAAATTCTCCTTACCCATTTTAGCTTTTTAAAATTGTTGGCTCCTGTTTTTACCAATCTGAGTTTTCATTAGTCTTCCTTTTTTTTACACAGTTAGAAGGAAAAGAATTGAAATTTTTGTACCTCAGTTTTCTCCTAGCACTTCTTTCTAAGGTTGTTGTGAGGGTTAAGTGAGTTGATATACATAAAGGATTTAGAACAGTGCTTGGCACATCATAAATGCCATATATATATATATATATATGTACACACATATATATATATTATTATTATTGTTAAGAATGATCCAGATGTTCAAGAGTGAGAAGTCAGAGTTCTAATAGAATGCTGTAGTTACTTAGGGGCTTTCCAGATGGCTCAGTGGTAAAGAATCCACCTGCCAAGCAGGAGATGCGGGTTCGATCCCTGGGTCAGGAAGATCCCCTGGTTTGATTCCTGGGTCGGAAAGATACCCTGGAGAAGGAAATGACAACCCATTCCAGTACTTTTGCCTGGAGAATCCCATAAACAGAGGAGCCTGCCAGGCTACAGTCCATGGGGTCGCAAAGAGACAAGATTTTGTGACTAAATAACCACATAGTTACTTAGACTCAAAGCTATAAAAACCTAGCTGACCTTTCTGTCAGAGTTCAGTGATAATTCTGCTACATAAGCCTCTGATATTCTTTTCTTACATCCACTCATCAAAGGTTCCTTTTGAACCTAATATGTGTTAGGCAGTGTGCCAGACTCTGGGAGTTGTAGAGACCAACTGGATATAGACACTGTCTTTATGATACTTGGAATTTACTTCCAAAAGTAATAAGAACCAAAATAGCTATAATCAAAAATGTGCTTAGTAGAAAAACACACTTGAAGGAGGGAGAGATTACTTTCAGTTAGGAAAACCTTGAAGGAAATAGCACTTGAACATGTCTAGGTGGATGTGGCATTCACAAATGGAGTAAGGAAGAACAGATTTGTCATTGGAGGACACGATGTGAGGAAAGGTGTGGGGAAGGGACGGGATCTGGGCTGGACGCCGGTCCAGGCTGTCTTTATGTCGTGCGTTCCCTGTTGTGAATTGAGGGTGAGGGTGGTGGCAGTAACAATGGTAGCCTCTGGCTGCCAAGCATCTTGCAGTTCTTCACCCTTGTTATTGAATTCTGCGTGATAACCAGATGAGTTAAGTATTGTTTTCCCTATTTTAGAGATGAGGAAACGTTGTACACTTAGAAAACAATTGCATGACCGTTTGAGCATAGGAAGGAAAGTGAAAGTGTTAGCCGCTCAGGTATGTCCACTCTGTGCGACACCACAGACTGCAGCCCACCAGGCTCCTCTGTCCGTGGGATTCTCCAGGCAAAGAGTACTGGAGTGGGTTGCCATGCTCTCCTCCAGGGATCTTCCCGACCCGGGGATCGAACCTGGGTGTCTTGCATTGCAGGAAGATTCTTTACCATCTGAGCCACCTGAGAAGCCCAGGAGTTGGTTTGAAAATGAGGGGTTTCTTTCTGACATACCTGGCTGCCTCTTCAAAATCTCCAGGGATTGATTGACAGATAATTAGATACGTATTCTACCATCTTGAGAATACCAATTGATACAGATTAGAATTTTCTTCCGGAGAAGGCAGCGGCACCCCACTCCAGTACTCTTGCCTGGAAAATCCCATGGATGGAGGAGCCTGGTGGGCTGCAGTCCATGGGGTCGTGAAGAGTCAGACATGACTGAGCGACTTCACTTTCACTTTTCACTTTCATGCATAGGAGAAGGAAATGGCAACCCACTCCAGTGTTTTTGCCTGGAGAATCCCAGGGACGGGGGAGCCTGGTGGGCTGCCGTCTATGGGGTCGCACAGAGTCGGACACGACTGATGCAACTTAGCAGCAGCAGCAGAATTTTCTTCAATACTACTTCTGAATTTTCATCAGATTTTTCTGCCCCCGGTGTTTCCCAGAAACCCGAGGTTTGTCTGTCTTATCCCAAGACCTTTTTTGAAAATGTAGCAAGTGAGCGTGCAGTCTGTGCAGAGTTGGATGGTTGGAGGGAGCACTCATTCTGGCTGAAGTGACAGGGTCCCGCATCTACAAGCCTGACCCTGTCCCATTTCCGTATCAGATAAATAGCATTATCTGTGTAATCAAGTTCTAATTCAGAATGGAATTCAGGGTTTGTGTGCCTTGGCTCCATGCACTTCCTGTCTTTGTTTCCAGATCTGTAAAACATCAGTAAAAATACTTCTGTATGCGTTGAGGTTTATTGTGGGGTAAAGTAAAAATCAGTACATGGAACAGTTCATCAGCTGCTCACTGCTTTATTGTTTCTATAATCATAGTCTTGTGAGGAAGTTATATCCTCAGAGGCTTCTCGATACATAGGGGTCTTTGTTCCTGTACTCTAGTGGCTTCAGATGGCTTATTTTAGCTTCTCCTTTTTTCTAACAGACTCAATTGTCATGTCTTTGTATTGGCATTATGCTTCCCTCTGATACCCACTCTTCCATTTGCTGCTTTTAATCAGCAGTCAACTAGGAAACCACAGAATAGAACTTTTTAGCAATATGTCTAAAATTAAAGTAATTTTGTTCTTTTTCACAAGGGGTGAGAGGAAGTTTTTTTAAAATCTCAGTTGGTTTAAAATTTCATGTTTATTTTTGAAATCTTTTTTAAGTTCTTAAGCATTTTTAGAAATCAATAACGCTTGCAACTTAATCCTTTAAGCAATACAAAAGCATATAAGATAAAAAAATATCTGATGCCTCTCTCCCTTTCCCTTTTCAGTAACTCCCTAGAAATAATCACTATTTGTGGAATGAATATACAAAATAGGCTCATGATGTTCTGCACCTCGTTTTTTTGACCAAACTATTAACCTTTTTGTATTAGTACATTATTGGTTGTGTGCACACGTGCTAAGTCACTTCAGTCATGTCTGACTCTTTGCGACCCTGTGGACCATAGCCCACCAGGCTTCTCTGTCCATAGAACTCTCCAGGCAAGAATACTGGGGTGGGTTGCCATGCTGTCCAGGGGATCCTCTGGACCCAGGGATCGAACTGCATCTCTTTATGTCTCCTGCATTGGCAGGCAGGTTCTTTACCACTACCGCCACCTAGGAAGCCCACATTATTGGTTATTGCTGCATAACAGACCCCCCAGGACTTAGTGGTTTGACTGTATATATTACCTCAGTTCCTGTGGGTAAAGAGTTCAGTAGTGGCTTAGCTGGGTACTTTGCTGAAGGTTTCAGGGTTTCCCTGATAGCTCAGTTGGTAAAGAATCCACCTGCAATGCAGGAGACCCCGGTTCATTTCCTGGGTCAGGAAGATCCACTGGAGAAGGGATAGACTACCCACTCCAGTATTCTTGGGCTTCCCTTGTGACTCAGCTGGTAAAGAATCTGCCCGCAATGTGGGAGACCTAGGTTCGATCCCTGGGTTGGGAAGATCCCTTGGAGAAGGAAAAGGCTACCCACTCCGGTATTCTGGCCTGGAGAATTGCATGGGCTGTATAGTCCATGAGGTTGCAAGGAGTCAAACACAACTGAGCAACTTTCACTTTTCACTGAAGGTGGATTTGAAGTTGCAAATACTGGAGGCTTGAGTGGGACTGAAGGCGCCACTCTAAGGTAAACTAACTCACAGACAGGAGGCCTCAGTTCTTTCTGCATCGCTTTGCTTGAGCATCTTCACAGCATGGTGGCAGGCTTCCCCAAGAGTGAGCTCTCTAGAGATTCACTGGATCCTAGAGAGAGCCATGGAAAAGGCAATGGCACCCCACTCCAGTACTCTTGCCTGGAAAATCCCATGGACGGAGAAGCCTGGTAGGCTGCAGTCCATGGGATCGCGAACAGTCAGACACGACTGAGCGACTTCCCTTTCACTTTTCACTTTCATGCATTGGAGAAGGAAGTGGCAACCCACTCCAGTGTTCTTGCCTGGAGAATCCCAGGGACGGGGGAGCCTGGTGGGCTGACGTCTCTGGGGTCGCACAGAGTTGGACACAACTGAAGTGACTTAGCAGCAGCAGCAGCAGAGAGAGCCAAGTAGAAGCTATCGTTTTTATGACTTAACCTCAGAAGTTATAGTTTTGACATATTCTTTGCTAGAAGCAGGTTTCTAAGTTAGGTCCACCTAGAAGGAAACTGAAATAGAAATAGTGTAGGAAGTGCTTTGAAACAGTAAATTATAAACAAATCTACAATAATTTCAGGATAATGGTTACTTTGAAGGCACTGCATTTGATGAAGGTGCACCATTTGAGGGAATTTCTTAACTGACAATTTTATGTCTTTATCAGACTAATGAGAACACA
Organism: Bubalus bubalis; assembly: GCF_019923935.1. Classification (NCBI taxonomy): domain Eukaryota; kingdom Metazoa; phylum Chordata; class Mammalia; order Artiodactyla; family Bovidae; genus Bubalus; species Bubalus bubalis. The sequence goes on along the minus strand of NC_059172.1, from coordinate 79,260,898 downwards.
GATGTTCTTAACCATGAGATGTTCTTAAACATTGCTTAATGGAAATTTAGAGAGGCTCTCGATTTTTAAATTCTGACCTCTTATTTTAGTTTCAGCTTACATGTATACATTTGCTTATTGATGGTGATTGTAGTGCAGTGAAGATAGTCAATGGTAAAATTAAAACCTAAAGTAAATGCAGTAGGCTCTGGAATTCAGGAGGATTTCCATTAACAGACAATGAGCAAACCAGTGGAAAGTTCACCAGGCTTGGAGAAGTCCAACAACCTGTGTTAGGGTCTGTTCATCACTGTGTGTGACAGTGATTTGGAGCATTTACTTAACTGGAGTCAGTTTCTCATCAATAAATTGCAGGGAACAAGCCCACTTCTCATGCTGTTATACAGATCACATGAAATATTTTTCATTAAAAATATGAAATATTTAATTTTTAATATGAAATATATCCAGCTACTGGCACACAACAGATCCTCAGTATTTTCTTCCTACTTGCACAGATTATTTCCTCTTGATTCTGGTTCCGTGTCTAGCATTTTAGCAAGTGTGTATTTTTAGTAATTGCAAGTTTTGTATTTTTATTTTGTTGTGCAAGAAAAAATGTTCAGTATTCAATACTAAACTTTCTAATGCCTTTATACAATGAGCTAAAATCATTTAATAGTGGATGTTAAACTGTAGAATTGCCATCTCTAGGGATTTCTTTTTGCTGACATTTGAGCAGTTTTTTTTGCTGACTGAATATCTCTTTGTGGTGGTGCTTTGAGCTCATTAACAACTAAATTCTTATGTGGCAGCTGCACATTACACATGCTTATTCTCCGTGTTCAGACCATAAATCTTCTGTGACTGAGTGACAGCACCACCTGCATAGTCTTTTGAGGTTGCAGATATAGGTCTAATAATGTTATTTCAGAATAGTCCAGATATGTTTTCTCGTACATTTTAGCACAACTGGGACAATGAAATGGTGTTTCAGAGTATGAGAAATTATTGTTATTTTTTGTGTGTGTTTTACAATGCAGACAGATGGTAGAATTTCCTGTATGTAGGATTGTATAACATGTAGAACATCCAGAGTATTTGGTACATACCTAGCTGGGGGTTATTAAATACTGAGAGTAATTTTGAAAATGTTCATGTTATTTTCTCTCCCTAAAATCTATTTTCTAGCTTATTCTTAGCAAAACACGTTGAATGAAGGTCATTAGGGCAATGACACAGTCACTCACTCATCCCGACAAAGCTTTTTGCTTTGATGGCACTACTTTTCATGACTGGTAGCCAAACACAGTGCTTGAAAACAGAGGCTCTTGGGCCAAACTGCCTCAGTTCACATCCTGGCTCTTCCCTCCCGAGGTTGTTCTCAAGTCACTGAGCCTCTCTGTTCCTCAGTTTCATCTATGAAATGGGGATGAGCATAAAATCTGCCCCTTAAAGTAATATGAAAATTGCTAATGTTTACAAAATACTAAAGCAGTGTCTGGTTCATAATGGGGACTGTTCAAATGTTCATTAAGTAAGCATATTAAATAAGTACAGCAGACAGACAGCTGTAGAGCATAGAGCACACAGGACTGGGCTCAGCTCTGCGAGCTCATCCCAGATCGGATCAGTCCCCAAACAGTAAGACACTGTCCTTTCAGTCAGATTAGTCATACAAGCTCATAAGGATAAGGAGGAGTATAAATCATCAATGAATGATGCTTTCCCTTTGGCTTAACCAAACCAGAAGCCTAGGGGGTCAGCCTGTGTCATTTTTCAGGGCAGAAGGCTGGTGGGACAGGGGTAGGGAGGGATCTGGAGGGACAGACAGAAAATATCCATCACAGTTTCTGAGACAGAGTGCATATTTATATATAATGCATATATAATATGTAGATACGTGCATATTTCTGTATTAAATTTCCATTATCTTCCCATGTATTTTCTAACTCTCCACAGAAAGAAATTTGATCTCAGCATGAAAGTTTCAGTCACTTAAAGAGTATTTCAGCATTACTATTCCCTGGCTTAAAACAATGGAGGAACACAGTTCGTTTTCTATTTAATCCAAAAAAACCATTCCAAGCCTGGTAGGAAATGTTGAAGAGCTGATAGATAGAATTGATAATACTACCTCCTATTTAGAAATGCCAGCAAAACTATTTCTTCAGTCTTTATACCAAATGGTTCTAATCTGCACCAGTAATTTCTTTTCATAAACAGAACAGAATTGAATCTGTTCATAAATTCAACAGAACATGTTGAATGAGGTTTTTAAAGTACTTCCTATGCCTAAATCAGTCATTTCATTTTTCTTCTAGGCCCCATTGAGCTCACTCTGATGTTCATGTCTTCAGTGGGAGGTAAAGGTGATATGCAGTATTCTGAACAACAAAAGTAGTTAATTGAACATTTCAAAAGCAATCTCTATATAACAGACTGAACGCACAGTTGCCTTGGGGAATTGAGGTAGCTGGGAGACGACAAATGAGCAGGCTTTAATTCTCTTAGTTATTGTTCCTGGAGGACCATTTTAAATTTCTGCATTCTGAAGAAGGAAACTCACTTAACCTCACAGCATTGTGTTAATTCTGTGTTCAAGCACACAGGGGACATGATTAGCCTCAATTTGACAATTAACATTTGGCCAGTCAGTCAGTTCAATCTCTCAGTGGTGTCTGACTCTTTGCGACCCCCTGGACTGCAGCACTCCAGGCTTCCCTGTCCATCACCAACACCCAGAGCATCCTCAAACTCCAGCCATCTTATGCGGTTGGACATTTGGTAGCTAATAAGTAATGATTCAGGGCATGAGGAAACACATTTTTGTAACACCCAAAATTATGTTTTACATAGGAGAACTTTAGCTTGCCTATGGTTGGGATCCATTTTTTTTTTTTTTTTGGCCTGAGTTTGAACCTTTGAATTTAATGAGGGCTTGCTCACACTTTCTCTCATTCACCAGCTAGGAATTTAGTTTTCTCATATTTGCAAGCAGGATCAACCTTACTCCCAAAACACTGTGTGGTAGGCAGAATTCTAAGATGACCCTCCAGTGACCCTCTCCCTCTGTCTAATTCTCTCACTTGTGAATATCAGCCATCATTCCTATCACAGTCACAGAAAACTAACCCATCTGATCACATGGACCTCAGCCTTGTCTAACTCGGTGAAACTATGAGCCATGCCAAGTAGGGCCACCCAAGACAAACGGGTCATGGTGGAGAGTTCTGACTAAACGTGGTCCACTGGAGACAGGAATGGCAAACCACTTCAGTATTCTTGGTTTGAGAACCCCATGAACAGTATGAAAAGGCAAAAAGATATGACACTGAAAGATGAACTTCCCAGGTCGGTAGGTGCCCAATGTGCTACTGGAGATCAGTGGAGAAATAACTCCAGAAAGAATGAAGAGACGGAGCCAAAGCAAAAACATCACCCAGTTGTGGATGTGACTGGTGATGGAAGCAAGGGCCAATGCTATAAAGATCAGTATTGCATAGGAACCTGGAATGTTAGGTCCATGAATCAAGGCAAATTGGAAGTGGTCAAACAGGAAATGGCAAGAGTGAACGTCAACATTTTAGGAATGAGCAAACCAAAATGGACTGGAATGGGTGAATTTAACTGAGATGACCATTATATCTACCACTGTGGGCAAGAAGCTCTTAGAAGAAATGGAGTAGCCATCATAGTCAACAAAAGAGTCCTAAATGCAGTACCTGGATGCAATCTCAAAAACGACAGAATGATCTCTTGTTTGTTTCTAAGGCAAACCATTCAATATCACAGTAATCCAAGTCTATGCCCCAACCAAAGAAGCTGAAGTTGAACAGTTCTATGAAGACCTACAAGACCTTCTAGAACTAACACCCAAAAAAGATGTCCTTTTCATTATAGGAGACTGGAATGCAAAAGTAGGAAGTCAAGAGATACCTGGAGTAACAGGCAAATTTGGCCTTGGAGTACAGAATGAAGCAGGGCAAAGGCTAATAGAGTTTTGCCAAGAGAATGCACTGGTCATAGCAAACACCCTCTTCCAACAACACAAGAGAAGACTCTACAGATGGACATCACCAGATGGTCAGCACCGAAATCAGATTGATTATACTCTTTGCAGGCAAATGTGGAGATGCTCTATACAGTCAGCAAAAATAAGACCAGGAGCTGCCTATGGTTCATTCTGATCATGAATTCTTATTGCCAAATTCAGACTTAAATTGAAGAAAGTATGGAAAACCACTAGACCATTCAGGTATGACCTTAATCAAATCCATTACAATTATAGAGTGGAAGTGAGAAATAGATTTAAGGGACTAGATCTGGTAAGAGTCCCTGATGAACTATGGACAGAGGTTCATGACATTGTACAGGAGACAGAAGTCAAGACCATCCCCATGGAAAAGAAATGCAAAAAAGCAAAATGGCTGTCTGAGGAGGCCTTACAAATAGCTGTGAAAAGAAGAGAAGCAAAAAGCAAAGGAGGAAAGGAAAGATATACCCATCTGAATGCAAAGTTCCAAAGAAGAGCAAGGAGAAATAAGAAAGCCTTCCTCAGTGATCGGTGCAAAGAAATAGAGGAAAATAATAAAATGGGAAAGACTAGAGATCTCTTTAAGAAAATTAGAAATACCAAGGGAACATTTTATGCAAAGATGGGCTCAATAAAGGACAGAAATGATATGGACCTAACAGAAGCAGAAGATACTAAGAAGAGGTAGCAAGAATACACAGAACTATACAAAAAAGATCTTCATGACCCAGATAACCACAATGGTGTGATCACTCACCTAAAGTCAGACATCCTAGAATGTGAAGTCAAGCGGACCTTAGGAAGCATCACTGCAAACAAAGCTATTGGAGGTGATGGAATTCCAGTTGAGCTATTTCAAATCCTAGAAGATGATGCTGTGAAAGTGCCATTCTCAATATGCCGGCAAATTTGGAAAACTCAGCAGTGGCCACAGGACTGGAAAAGGTCAGTTTTCATTCCATTCCCAAAGAAGGGCAATGCCAAAGAATGCTCAAGCTACCACACAATTGCACTCATCTCACACGCTAGCAAAGTAATACTCCTAATTTTCCAAGCCAGGCTTCAACAGTATGTGAACCAAGAAATTCCAGATATTCAAGCTGGTTTTAGAAAAGACAGAGGAACCAGAGATCAAATTGCCAGCATCCATTGGATCATAAAAAATGCAAGAGAATTCCAGAAAAACATGTATCTCTGCCTTATTGATTATGCCAAAGCCTTTGACTGTGTAGATCACAGCAAACTGTGGACAATTCTTCAAGAGACGGGAATACCAGACCACCTTACCTGCCTCCTGAGAAATCTGTTTGCAGGTCAAGAAGCAACAGTTAGTACCAGACATGGAACAACAGACTGGTTCCAAATTGGGAAAGGAGTCTGTCAAGGTTGTATATTGTCACCCTGCTTATTTAACTTCTATACAGAGTATATCATACGAAATACTAGGCTGGATGAAACACAAGCTGGAATCAAGATGGTCAGGAGAAACATCAGTAACCTCAGATACGCAGATGATACCACCCTTGTGACAGAAAGTGAAGAGCAGCTAAAGAGCCTCTTGATGAAAGTGAAAGAGGAGAGTAAAAAGCTGGCTTAAAATTTAACATTCAAAAAATGAAGATCATGGCATCTGGTCCCATCACTTCATGGCAAATAGATGGGGAAACAATGCAGACAGTGACAGACGTATTTTCTTGGGCTTCAAAATCACTGCAGATGGTGACTGCAGCCATGAAATTAAAAAGATGCGTGCTTCTTGGAAGAAAAGCTATGACCAACCTAGACAGCATACTAAAAAGCAGAGACATTTCTTTGCCAACAAAGGTCCATCTAATCAAAGCTATGGTTTTTCCCATAGTCATGTATGGATGTGAGAGTTGGACTATAAAGAAAAGTGAGCACCAAAGAATTGATGCTTTTGAACTGTGGTGTTGGAGAAGACTCTGAGAGTCCGTTGGACTACAAGAAGATCCAATCAGTCCATCCTAAAGGAAATCAGTCCTGAATATTCATTGGAAAGGGTGATGCTGAAGCTGAAACTCCAATACTTTGGCCACCCAGTGTGAAGAACTGACTAACTGGAAAATACCCTGATGCTGGGAAATTGAAGGCAGGAGGAGAAGGGGACGACAGAGGATGAGATGGTTGGATGGCATCACTGACTCAATGGACATGAGTTTGAGTCAGCTCCGGGAGTTGGTGATAAACAGGGAAGCCTGGCGTGCTGCAGTCCATGGGGTCGCAAAGAGTCAGACATGACTGAGCGACTGAACTGAACTGATGATTAGTGATGTGGAACACTTTTGATCTGTTGGTCAACTCTGTCTTTTTGGGAAAAATATCTATTCAGATTCTCTGTGTTTTAAATGAGATTATTGATTTTCTTGCTGTTGAGCTATATGACTTTATATAAATTGGATATTGACCTCTTAACATATATGATTTGCAGACATTTTCCTTCATTCAGTGGTCTGCCTTTTCATTTTGTTAATGGTTTTCTTTGCTGTGCCAAAGCATTTTAGTTTAATGTGGTCCCACCTGTTTATTTTTTGCTTTAGTTATCTCTGGTTTTGGTGTCAAATCTCAAAAACCATAGCCAAGCCTTATGTGAAGGACTTTATTACCTGTGTTTTCTCAGATGCTTTATGGTTTCAGGTCTTACCAAGTCTGTACTGCACTTTGGGTTAATTTTCTGTGTGTGGTACAAGATAGTGGTCTAGTTTCTTTCTGTTCCATATCGTTATCCAGTTTTCCCATCACCACTATTGAAGAGATTGTCCTTTTCCCTTTGTATTGATATATTCTTGGCTTCTTTGTCATAAATGAATTGGCCATATTTGTATGGTTTCTAGGCTGTCACTTGTGTTGATATGTGTTTGTTTTTATGCCAATACCATACATTTGATTACTGCGGCTGTGTAATTGGTTTAAATTTGAACAGTGTGGTGGCTCCAGCTTTGTTGTTACTTCTCAGGATTGCTTTGGCTACTCAGGATCTTTTGTGATTCTATATAAATTTTAGCATTATTTATTCTGAGGAAAATACCATTGAAATTTTTATCAAGATTGCATGAACTCTGTAGATTGCTTTGGATAGTGTGGATATTTTAACAATATTCTTCCAATTCATGATCACAGAGTATTTTTCCATTTATTGGTATCTTCTTTAATTCTTTTCATCAGTGTCTTATAGTTTTCAGTGTACAGGCCTATTACCTACTTGGTTAAATTTTTTCCTAGGTATTTTATCTCTTTCATGCAATTGTAAATTGGATTGGTCTTAGTTTCTTTATGTGATAGTTTGTTATTAGTGTATATAAATGCAATAGATTTTTATATTTTTTATATTCTTGAGCTTTACTGAATTTGTTTATTTAGTTCTAACAGTTTTCTGTGGTGTCTTACGGGTTTTCTGTTTATAATACCATATTATCTGCAAATAGTGACAATTTTACTTCTTCCTCTCTAACTTGGATGCCTTTTATTTCTTTTTCTTGCCCATTTGCTCTGGCTAGGACTTCCAATACTGTGTTGAATAAAAGTGGTTAGAGTGGGCATCCATGTCTTGTTCCTGATATTACAGGAGAAGTTTTCAGTGATGCGTACTTTAGCTATGGTCGTGTCATTTATGGCCTCTACTATGTTGAGGCACATTATGGCCTCTCTTCTGTTGAGACACATCCATAAATGAATGTTGAATTTTCTTAAATGCTTTTTCTGCATCAAAGGCTAGCTACTCCAGTATTCTGGCCTAGAGAATTGTAGGCCACACTTTATAGTCCATGGTGTCGCAAAGAGTCAGACACAACTGAGCAACTTATACTTACTTGCTATTGAAATAATCATATGGCTTTTATCCTTCATTTTCTTAATGTGGTATATAACATTGATTGATTTGCAGATGTGGAACCATACTTGCATCCCTGGAATAAATCCCACTTGATTATAATCTATGATTCTTTTCGTGTATTGTTGAATTCAACTTGCTCATATTTTGTTGAGGATTTTTACATCCATTTTCATCAGTGATATTGGCCTGTTCTTTTGTTGTGGCATCTTTGTCTGATTTTGGTATCAGGGTAATTTTGACCTCTTAACACTTGATTGACTGGAGATGTGTTACTACATCTTCTGTTACCCAAACATTTATCAACCACAGACATACCACATATCAGTACGTTTTTAGAGAGTGATACAGTTAACATCACTGTGCGAAGTTGTTAGAGCTTAAAATTGATCAAGAATTCATTATGATTATCATCAGTAATCATACAACTTATAATTATTATCATTCACATTTTGTTCCATTAGCTTTTGGTTTCAACCTTGCATATGTTATAATAAACATAAGATTTTCAAAAATGATGCAGTGAAAAATTTTGAGTGAAGAATATTTCAGTAAATTTTATGCAGATACTTTCTCTGATTATCTGAGTAACATATACTAATGTCTCAGAAAATGGTAGTTCTTCAGAGAATAGTTCTGATTCACATATGATGAGTAGACCAACAAAAATACAAAAAACCTTACTGATTGATTCTGACATGGCAAGTGAAAATGAAATGGTGCTAGAGAATGCTCCAATGCTTCTACAGAAGAGTGGATTGGAGACAATATTTTACAACAATTAAGAGACTTTACAGGTGTGTCAGTTGTAACTATTGAGTGTAATAACCCACAAAGTGTTAGTGAAATGGCAGACTTAAATTTTGGCCAGTCAAAATAAAAATCACTGGCCACAGGTGTTAGTTTCTGCAAAAATCCCCCAGTCAACAATGAGTTAAAATTAGCTTTTAAATCTTCTTATCTCTTCTGTTTTTTGGAAGAGTTTTAGAAGGATTGGTGTTAATTCTTCTTGAATATTTGGCAGAATTCACCAGTGAAGCTGTCATGTCCTGAACTTTTGTTTGTTAAAAGGTTTTATTACTGAATCAATGTCCATATTAGCATTTGTTCTGTTCATATTTTCTATTTCTTGAGTGAGTCTTGGAAGATTTTATGTTTCTAAGAATTTATCTGTTTTCTCTTGGGTTGTCCAATTTGTTGGCATATAATTGTTCATAGTGGTCTCTGAAAATTCTTTGTATTTCTGTGGTATAAGTTTTGATGTCTCTTATTTCTGACTTAATGTTTGAGTCTTCTTTTTTCTTGATGAATCTAGCTAAGTTTGTCCATTTTTTGTTTATCTTCTCAAAGAGAGAAACAACTCTTGATTTCACTGATCTTTTCTGTTACCTTTTTAGTCTTTATTTCATTTTTCTACTCTGATCTTTGTTATTTTATTGCTTCTACTGACTTTGAGTTTAATATTTTTTTCTAGTTTCTTTAGGTGTAAATTTAGGTTGTTTATGTGAGTTTTGTTTTTTGTTTGTTTCTTGAGGTAGGCATTTATAGCTGTGCATTTCACTGATAGAATTCTTTTGCTCATTCCATAAGGGGCTTCCCAGGTGGCACTAGAGGTAAAGAACCCACTTGCCAGTGCAGAAGACATAAGATATGCTTATTCTATTCTTGGTTCAGGAAGATCCCCTGCAAGAGAGCATGGCAATCCACTTCAGTATTCTTGCTTGGAGAATCCCATGGACAGAGGAGCCTAGCAGGTTACAGTCCATGGGGTCACAAAAAGTTGGATACGACTGAAGCAACTTAGCATGCATGTATGAATTTTGGAATCCTATATTTCCATTTTCATATGTCTTAAGGTATTTTTTTGTTTCCTCTTTGACTCATCGGTTGTTCAGTAGCATGTTGTTTAATTTCCACATCTTTGTGCATTTTCCAGTTTTCTTCTGTAATTGAATTCTAGTTTCCTACCATTGTGGTTAGAAAAGATACTTGATATTATTTTAGTCTTCTTAAGTTTGTTAAGAACTTGTTTTCTGGTCTAATAATATTATTTATCCCAGAGAATTTTCCATGTGCACTGAGAAGATTGTGTGTTCTGTTGCTTTTTGGATGGAATGTTCTGTACTAGTTTGTTAAGTCTTTTATGTTCTAACTTGGCATTTAAGGTCAATGTTTCCTTATTGATTGTCTGATGGATGGTCTATCCATTGATTTAAGTGGGATATTAAAGTCCCTCTTGTTATTGTGTTGCTGTCTTATTTTTCCCTTTAAGTTTGTTAATGTTTGCTTTGCTGACTTATTTTTCCCTTTAAGTTTGTTAATGTTTGCTTTATATACTTAAGAGTTCCTATGTTGGGTGCATAAATATTTGCAAATATTTTCTTATTTGGTTGACCCCTTTATCATTATGTAATGCCCTTCTTTGTCTCTTATTACAGTCTTTGCTTTAAAGTTTACTTTGTCTCATGTAAGTATAGCTACCCCAGCTTTCTTTATATTTCCATTTGCAGGGCATATCTTTCTCTGTTCCCTCTCCTTCAGTCTCTCTGTGTCATTATACCTGAAGTGAGTCTCTTGTAGGCAGCATACAGATGGGTGTTTTTTTAAATCCATTCACCCACTCTGTCTATATCTTTCAATGGGAAAATTTAGTCCATTTGCATTTAAAGTAATCATTGATAAATATGGACTTATTTCCATTTTGTTAACTATTTTCTGGCTCTTTTGCAGTTTCTCTATTTCTTTCTTCTTTTTGTTCTCTTTTGTGGTTTGATGACATACTTTGTGGTATGCTTTGATTCCTTTCTCTTTGTCTACTACAGGTATTTTTCTTTGTGGTTACCATGAAGCTTACATTTAACAGCTTATTTATAACATTCCCATAAGTTTTCCCATAAGTCCCTTAAAATATCTTCATTTTTTTGACTCTTTTTTCTTCTTGCTGCTTTAAGAGAGTCCCACTGTCCTGTCCTTGAGTTCACTGATCCTTTCTCTTGGTTTATTTATTCTGCTGTTAAACCTCTTTATTGTATCAGTTATTTTATTCTTCAGCTCTGTGTCTCTTGTTCATTCTTTCTTATATTTTCTCTTTATTGAAGTGTGCTCATCCATTTCTCTCCCAACTTCAGTGAGAATCTTTATGACAGTTATTTTGAATTTTCTATCAGGTAAATTTTTTATCTTTGTTTCATTGAAGTATTTTTCTAGTGTTTTATCTTGTTCTTAACTTTGGAACATATTCCTACTTCTTCCTTTTCCTTGACTCTCTGTCAAACAGCCATCTGGCCCAGACCTGAATGAGTGGGTCTGTGTAGGAGATGAGCCTTGTTCAGTCCTGCCCTAGCTCATGGTTCTCTCTCAAACCTTTTTGTTTGTTAAGTAGTCTGTTTACTTTTAATGGATGCTAATAGCTGAGGGTGTGCCAAGACATGTCAGCGTAGGAGAGGATCTCAGTGAGCACCGATTGGAAGCCAGACCCACAAGTAACAGCTTTCAGAGTATGCCAATATATGCAGCCCTGCAGGACCACAAACACAAGCCCCACAGGCAACTAGAGCTGGGTGATCTGGAGCTGTCCCACGGCAGCATCACAAAAACTGGGGCATCAGAAAAAATATGTAGCCCCCTTTGCAGAAGATCTTGAAAACCTTGGGTTAGGCAGAGAGAGGGGGGAAAGATGGTGTCCTCCAGCCTCCATCCCCTTGGAGCACCTTTGTGGGCCTCTAGATGTGTGCCAAACCTGAAACCTGCCCCTCGGGCCAGAGCGTCTGCCTCTCAGAAAGACAGATGTGTTTCCATCTGCTGTCTGTGCAGTTCTCTGCGGGTGGCAGTCCGCCAGGAACTACCTTTCATTTGTTACAGTCCCACGGGATCTAGGAACACGAGTGTCCCTGGCCTCCAGAGCCAGGTGCTCAAGGGGTGTCCCCTGGGGAGCAGCCACAAAAAAACAGGGCACCAGACACACGTCCACGCCAACTTCAGGATATACTCCAGGTGCTCTGGAGTGTGGCAGAGGGGGAACATGAAGATAGCACCCACCCCAGGTCTCCAGAAAGGACTGTGGTCAGCTCTTCGATGTGTGTTTAATTAGAAGTCTGCCCCTCAGGCCCAGCGATAAGAGCCCTCTGGGCGTGTACCCAGTCCTGTGGCCACTGCTGGGTCTTCCAAATTTGCTGACATAATGAATGCAAAACCTTGATGGCATCCTCCTTTAGGGATGTGAGTAGTCCTGCTGAAATTTCATCACATCTACTAGCTTTATTAACTAAAGCAGTGCTTCTTAAGGCCCACTTGACTTTGCACTCCAGAATGTCTGGCTCTGGGTGAGTGACCACACCATCGTAGTAATCTGATTCATTAAGATCTTTTTTATACAGTTCTTCTGTGTACTCTTTCAATCTCTTCTCAATCTCTTCAGCATCTATTAGGTCTCTCTCATTTTTAAGCCTTTATTGTGCCATCTTTGGGCGGAAAGCTCTCTTGATGTTTCCAATTTTCCTGAAGAGATCTCTAGTCTTTTCCCTTTTGTTGTTTTCTTCTATTATTAAACACTGTTCGTTGAAGAAGGCCTTCTTGTCTCTTCCAGCTGTTCTCTGAAACTGCATTTAATTGGATGTACCTTTCCCTCTCTCCCTTGCTTTTCGCTTCTCTTCATTCTTTGGCTATTCATAAAGCCTCCTCAGATAACCACTTGGCCTTCTTGCTGCCCTTTTTCTTTGGGATGGTTTTGTTCACTGCCTCCTGTACAGTATTATGGACCTCTGTCCATAGTTCTTCTGGTACACTGTTAACTAGATCTAGTCCCTTAAATCTATCATTACCTCCACTGCAAATTCAGACAGGATTTGATATAAGTCATACCTGGCTAGCCTAGTGTTTTTCCTAGTTTTCTTTAGTTTAAGCCTGAATTTTGCTACAAGAAGCTGATGATCTGAACCACAGTCAGCTCCAGGTCTTGTTTTTGCTGACTGTATACAGCTTCTCCATCTTCAGCTACAACGAATATAATCAATTTGATTTTGGTATTGACCATTTGGTGATGTCCGTGTGTAAAGTTGTTTCTTGTGTTGTTGAAAAAGAGTATTTGCTATGACTAGTGCATTCTCTTGGCAGAATTCAGTTAACCTTTGCCCTGCTTCGTTTTGTTCTGCAAGGCCAAGCTTGCCTGTGACTCCAGGTTTATATTGACTTCCTCCTTTTGCATTCCAATCCCTGATGATGAATAGAATATCATTTTTAGGTGTTAGTTACTTCACGTTCTTCAGCCATCATTGGTGGGGCATAGACTTGGATTACTGTGATGTTGAATGGTTTGCCTTGGAAATGAGCTGAGATTGTTCTGTCATTTTTAAGGTTGCACCCAAGTACTGAATTTCAGACTCTTTTGCTGACTGTGAGGGCTACTCTGTCCCTTCTAAGGGATTCTTGCCCACAGTAGTAGATACAATGATCATCTGAGTTAAATTCACCCATTCCCGTCCATTTTAGTTTGCTGATTCCTAGGATGTCAGTGTTCACTCTTAGCATCTCCTGCTTGACCACTTCCAATTTTCCTTGATTCATGGACTTAACATTCTATTCTAGGTTCCTGTGCAATACTGTTCTTTGCAGCATTGGATTTTACTTTTGTCAGCAGACACATCAACAAATGAGTGTCTTACCGCTTTGGCCCAGCCGCTTCTTTCATTCTAGGGCTATTGGTTGTTTTCCTCTGCTCCTCCCCAGTAGCGTATTGGACACCTTCAGGCCTGGGGGGACTCATCTTTGGTGTCCTATCTTTTTGGCCTTTTGTACAGTTCATGAGGTTCTCATGGCAAGTATGCTGGGTGGTTTGCCATTCCCTCCTCTAGTGGATCACGTTTTGTCAGAATTCTCTGCTATGACCCATCCATCTTGAGTGGCCCTGCACAGCGTGGCTTGTAGCATCATTGAGTTAGGCAAGCTCCCTCGCCACAACAAGGCAATGATCCGTGAAGGGGTATACAAAGGTAGTTGAAATAAATCCAGACTCTGAAGAGGATGAGTACTTTTACTTGGTGCTAAGAAAAACAGGCTGCTTCATAGTGTCCTTGGTCCTGCTGTGATAGAAGGCTGCTGGCTGGTGTTAGAAACAGGGTTGGAGTATCCCTTTTTTCTTTTTTGGATGTTTGTATCAGTGAACTGAAAATATCTTCAATAGCATCCCCTTCACGTGCTGTGATTCCGGCGGCAGTGGTGCTAATCGTGGAAGTAGGTCTGTTCTGAGCATCTCTGCATCAGTGGCCCAGCGCCCCTCGTCGCCACAGGTACCTTGTCCGTCTCGTTCCTCTCCCTCTGAGCGCGGCAGCTGCTGGCACGGAGGGCACATGGCGCCCTCACTGCAGGCCTTCGCCTCCTCTTCCTGTGATTGTTAGCTGAAAACAAGAGTTAAGGTCAGGACATTTTTATAGCTCTGACTGAAATCTATAGATGATCTCAGGTTTTACTTAAGCAAGTTTTGAGAGTGGTTTGACAAGTACTGACTGACTGAATTTGTCTCAAAGATCTGAGTTTCAAAGATCTGTGAAAGGAACCAGCTTAGCACAGCCACCAGCCGGTGCCGTTGCCCAGAGACACGTCTTGTTAGAAATGGAAGAACTGTGATCCTGAGTGCATTCGTTTGCCAGGCCTACCACAGGAAAGGGTGGTGTAAACAGCAGAGATGGATTGTCAGATTGTTGACAGACTGTCAGATACATCTTCCTGAGGGCTGATGACAGAGGTCTGTTCCATGCCTGTTGCCTCATTTCTGGTGTTTCGCTGGCAAGCTTTGGCTTTCCTTGGCCTCTTGGAAGCACCACCTTGATCTCTGTCTTCATTTTCACACGGTGTTTGTCTGTCTCCAAATTTCCCACTTTACAAGGTTACCAGGTACTTAAGCCTCTTCCCGATAACCTCATTAACCTCATTTTAACTTGATTATAATCCTCTGTGAAGATCCTATCTCAAATAAGGCGACATCCTCAAGTACTGAGAATTAGGACTTCACCATATGAATTTTAGGGGGACACAGTTCAACACATAACACTAAATAAGTGTTGACAACTGTGTGCCCCCATACCCTGTCCCGCAGCTCCACCTGCGTTCACTTCAGTTGCTCAGTTGTGTCCAACTCTTTGCGACCCCATGAATTGCAGCACGCCTGGCCTCCCTGTCCACCACCAACTCCCAGTGTTCACCCAAACACATGTGCGTCGAGTCAGTGATGCCATCTCATCCTCTGTCGTCCCCTTCTCCTCCTGCCCCCCAATCCCTCCCAGCATCAGAGTCTTTTCTAATGAGTCAACTCTTCACATGATGTGGCCAAAGTACTGGAGTTTTCAGCTTTAGCATCATTCCTTCCAAAGAACACCCAGGGCTGATTTTCTTTAGAATGGACTGGTTGGATCTCCTTGCAGTCCAAGGAACTCTCAAGAGTCTTCTCCAACACCACAGTTCAAAAGCATCAATTCTTCAGCACTCAGCTTTCTTCACAGTCCAACTCTCACATCTATACATGACCACAGGAAAAACCATGGCCTTGACTAGCCGGACCTTTGTTGGCAAAGTAATATCTCTGCTTTTGAATATGCTATTTAGGTTGGACATAACTTTCCTTCCAAGGAGTAAGCATCTTTTAATTTCAAGGCTGCAGTCACCATCTGCAGTGATTTTGGAGCCCAGAAAAATAAAGTCTGACACTGTTTCCACTGTTTCCCCATCTATTTGCCATGAAGTGATGGGACCAGATGCCATGATCTTCGTTTTCTGAATGTTGAGCTTTAAGCCAACTTTTTCACTCTTCACTTTCACTTTCATCAAGAGGCTCTTTAGTTCTTCACTTTCTGCCATAAGGGTGGTGTCATCTGCATATCTCAGGTTATTGATATTTCTCCCGGCAATCTTGATTCCAGCTTGTGCTTCTTCCAGCCCAGCGTTTCTCAAGAGGTACTCTGCATATAAGTTAAATAAGCAGGGTGACAATATACAGCCTTGACGTACTCCTTTTCCTATTTGGAACCAGTCTGTTGTTCCATGTCCAGTTCTAACTGTTGCTTCCTGACCTGCATACAGGTTTCTCAAGAGGCAGGTTAGCAGAGGTGTTATTGATGGTATGTATGCTCAGCTTGTTGAACGAGTTGTAGTTAGTAGGATGTCTGTCTTGTTCAGAATGAAACCAAAAGGAATAGCACTGTGATGAGTGGGATTCCTCCCTCCGGCAGCACAGGCCCTGCAGGGGGGCTGCATTGCGGCCCCCGTCCTTGCTCCCCCTTCTCCCCTCACCTCTGCTGTTTTGACCTCACGGAAGCAGGCCTGAAGGGCCTTGGGGAGAAGCCCGCTGGGATGTTTGCAGCCGGTGGAGGTGCCCCTGCGTGGCAGATGTGATTCTTGGGGAGCTTCTGGAGAGACTCTCAGCTGGCGCTTCCCCCGCCAATCTCTGGATGCCCTGGGACCTCCCCCTTGCTGGCCCTCACACTCCACTCCCTTCAGTCCAGTTCAGTTCAGTCGCTCAGTCGTGTCCAACTCTCTGCAACCCCATGGACCGCAGCAGGCCAGGCCTCCCTGTCCATTGCCAACTCCCGGAGTTTACTCAGACTCATGCCCATTGAGTCGGTGATGCCACTCCCGTGGCCCCCGCTGTTTGATGTCCCACCTCTCTGCTGGGTCTCTCCACCCCTCTGTGCAGAACTCTCTGCGAAGCTGCCGTGTAAAGCAGCCCCATGCTGGCTGTGTTCCACAGGGCCTGATTTGCTTCATGGGAAACAAGCACCTTTGTTGTCACTGGAACCAAGAATCGACTCCCAGAGTAGCCTTTTTAAACTCTGCTGACAGAGACAGCTCACCCACGGCCTCTCGCCTTTAGAGTTACTGTTCAGGCCGGAATAAGATCCCAGTGTTTGTCCCTTCAGGTCCAGTGGACGCTGGGCCTGCTCTTCAGGTGATTCCCTTGAAGCCTTTCCAACTTGGCTTGAGGGCAAGGGTTTGTGTTCCCCTCTTTTACTCCGTGGGCAGAGGTGGGGGTGGACAAAGAACACACATCACACTTTCCAGTAACATACCCTCCGTGGGCCTTTGTACCTTCTTTTGTCTTGTTTTAACTTGATGTTTTTGTCTTGGATTGAAATACATAGTTGATATATAACACATTAGTTTCAGGTATACAACATAATGATTTGATACTTGTCTATATTGCAAAATGATCACAGTAAGTAACATCTATCATAATATATATAAGAATTTGTATAACATCTGTCATCATATTTAGTTACATTTTTTTCTTGTGATGAGAACTTTCTAGGTCTATTCTGTTAAAGACTCTTCCAATACACAGTGTGGTATTAACTAGAGTCACCGTGTGTTTTACATCACATCCCCATGACTGACTCACTTTATAACTAGAGCTTGGTCCCTTTGATGCCCTTTGCTCATGTCACCCGCCCTCCACATCCTTAAAACTTCTGCTTCTCAGAGGCTGCGGAGACTGAAGGGCTAACACAGCAGAGCTTAACCCTTCCCAAGCCCTGCGTGCATGGTCTGTTCTTCCGACGTCTCTGCAGGTGTTCACTGTGCCTTGCCATGGAGGACACTGGCCAGTCACTGAACAGTTATGGGAGAGGGAAGATGCCCAGATGCCCATGGAGGGATGGTCTCATTTGTAGAGGAGCCCAGAGGACCATTCACTTATATTATAGTATAGTGGTGTGGGGGGGGGGAGTGACTCACTGAATGTGAGCTCTGACCTTGAAGAGAGCATCCTTGCATTGCAGCTAACACATTTAAACATCACAGAACACACCTTAACATGAAACTTATTTGCCTGTTTTGTCAGGCAAAATTTGTAGAAAATTTTAGCTGCTTAGTCATTTCTTTAACACATTTGGATTTTCCTAATGAACTAACCTGACAGGTCCCTGTTTTGCCTGTGTGACTTTGTACAGTATCTGTGAAGAATATCTTATTATGGCCGGGAGAAGACAGTAGGCTCTGTGTGTGTGTGTGTGTGTGTGTATAATCCAAAAGCAGCATTGTGCTCATTGTTTCACTCTGCAAAGATCATTCTGTTCTAAAGATATGATATAAACAATGGTTCTTTGCTGTATTTAATTTCACTATGATAGAATTAATTCAGTAGATTAAAATAATAGTTGATTATTTCAATGCTAAAGTATATTACTTATATCTGTAGAGCATTTTAATTGATTAATAAAAGATTAGTTCAAGTTCATAACATTTCTATCATCTACTTGAATAATGATAATTTATTAGTCTATATAATACAAAAGTTTTTGTAGTATCACCAATGCAGTGGACATGAACTTGGGCAAACTTCAGGAGATGGTAAGGGCCAGGGGGGCCTGGTGTGCTGCAGTCCATGCGGTCATAAAGAGTCAGACACAACTGGGCTACTGAACAACAACAACATAATATAGAAGTACTAATTCCTTTTGTCTTTTTTAAAAATCAGATAATACCCGGTAGACGAGATAACACAATAAAGACCCAGAGTTCAGAAAAGGTGATAGGAATTTAAATAGTAAAAGCTGATGGCCAGATAAGAAGCACTATTAAAATAGCCTGTAAAGCTGAAAATAAATATTTGAATTCTTTGAATAAAAAGTCCAGAATAATTGTGAAAGGGTGATAGTACCTGAAGTCATGGCTTTTGGATGTGACAAGGACCCTGAAGGCCTGATGCTTCTGTCGGTGGAGACGGCAGCCCAGCGGCGAATTCTTTCCACTTTGGTTCTTGGCCAGATAGAGTGAAATGAGAAAATGCAGGCAACATAGCAACTACTAAACCTACAGACACAAATAAAGAAATAAATTGCAACCAGTCAGTCCTAAAGGAAATCAACCTTGAATATTCATTGGAAGGACTGATGCTGAAGCTGAAGCTCCAATACTTTGGCTACCTGATGCAAAGAGCTGACTCATTGGAAAAGACCCTGATGCTGGAAAAGATTGAGTGCAGAGGAGAAGGGGGCGGCAGATGTTGAGATGGTTGGATAGTATCACTAACTCAGTGGACATGAGTTTGGCAAACTCAGGGAGATAGTGGAAGACAGAGGAGCTGAACAACAATAGGGCAAAGAGAGATTTTTGATTCCTTGGATAGTATATAGTAAAGTAGTATTTATTATGCTTCCTTCGTGGTTCAGACAGTAAAGAATCCGCCTGCAGTGCGGGAGACCCAGATTCGATCCCTTGGTTGGGAAGATCCCCTGGAGAAGGGCATGGCTACCCACTCCAGTATTCTTGCCTGGAGAATTCCATGGACAGAGGAGCCTGGCAGGCTACAGTCCATGGAGTCACAAAGAGTCAGACACGACCGAGCAACTAACACACATTTATTTAGTAAATTATAAATAACTAAAGTATCTTTAGTTGTAAGTATCAGTTAGGTTATGGTGTTACAATGAAGATAGAGTATGAAAAAATATTAAGACAGAAATGTTTGCTTTTGGCCATAGGGCATTTTATACATAGATATTTAGTATTTATTTTTTGGTAATAGTGCTTACTTATTTCCAGTTGTTTATTTTAAATTAACATGAATGGTTTCCCCTTATAAAACTGGCTTTTGCATATTTTAAGCTTTCTAAAATATTTTTAGAAATATGTTTCCAACGATGGAAAATTATCACCACTATGAGATTTCCAACCAACCATGTTCTACAATGTTATTTCACTTCCTAATGTATCATGGGAAGTTGGTTTTACTCTTATAAAGAGTGTCCCACTTATGCTCACATCCACTTCAGGCGGTTAGAAGCATGTAGCTACTGTTTGTCCCCAAAGCCTTTTGGAAGAATGTGGCAGGGAAACTTTAAAAACCCTATTTACATCCATTGGTTTAATAATCTTTTCAACTAATACTGTGACATAAAGTATGGCATATTCAGACCGAGGTGGTTAAGACACTGTCCCTGTACTGAAAGAGCTCCGTCTTCTAGGTTGGGTCTCCTTCCCCCTCCCCACTCCCTGCCCCACCATATGGTCACAAAAGTTGCTAACTCTATGTAAACCCAGGCAGGCTTGGTTCCTTTTGAATATTTTTCTGTTTTGAGACATTTTATGGCTTATTGCTGTGTACTGCAGAGTATTAGTAGACTAAGTATCTTCATGCTGCTGTGTTTGTTAGACGTTTTCCTTTATGTGTGACCATGAAAGGCAGTGAAGTGGAAGCTTGATTATCCGAGTCACAGCTCTTGCTTTAATGTTTCTATATCTTCTCATAGACCCAAAGGGACATCCCAGCCATAGACATGAATCTCCCAATGTCAGTGCGAAACCATCAACAGCTTCAGTTTCCCCAGTCTCAAAGAATGTGACCACTACCACCTTGAAACCCATAGGAAAATCATCATCAGAAACGAAAGATTCCTCAGCCTCAAATCATGGGACAGCCACCACCTCGAAACCCTTTGCAACATCTAAAATGATAACACCAGTGGTCTCAACAAATATGACTTCTGCCACCTTAAGGTCTACACCCAAAATAACAAATGTTTCACAAAATACATCCCAGGTATCAGTATCCACAGTGACCACAGCCCACAATAGTTCTTCATCAGTAACAGGTATGTATAAAATGGACCTGTTTTTTCCTGTGCTGAAAAATAGTTGTTAAAATGCCGCATTTATACCATTCCATTCTGTAAAATGTAGAAATTTAGGCAATTATTTCTCATTTCCTATATAAATTAGTTGTAGAGATCAGGAAAAGAGTTGATGTAGTAACTGTCTTGTTCCTTTAAGAAATTAGCTTCCAACTTAATCATGCCAAATAATGACTGTATAAGATCCATCTGTAAATAAATAAATTATCCTAATGGAATTTTATTTTGCATGATTTGAAAACTTGTCATACCTTTAATTTTTTGTACCTCACTCTACAAGGGAATTAGGTAGGGTCAGTCTCCATGATTCTAAACCTAAATCATGGTGAACTTCGGTTTTAATCCACTTGTGCCATAAAGATATTTTTTAATGGTATTAGATATAGTCACATATATATTATTAGTCTCAGCACTCTTTTTCTTCATTTGTTTAAAATATAATGCCTGTGAAACCTGGAATTCAAAAACCTTAAAATTCTCATTAAGTTATCCAAAGTTAAACTTCTCTTTAAAAGCTGTTGATTACATTTACCAGAACAAATATCAGACTTTATGGTTTCTTTTTTGTGTTTTTATATACTTTTATTCTGAATAGTTTCTCTTCTTTATTACTACAATTTATGTATTGACTTCACAAAATTAAAATAGTTAAAATTCACAATTTGTTCAAAAGGAGAAATTTCAGTTAGAAACATTTATTCAAATTGGGTCCAGTTTCAGGATTACAGCTGTTACCCAGACACGTTTTGTTTAGGGCATGAACTCTTAAAGAGAATTCATAAAAGAATTCCCCAACTCTTGCTGCCTTGGATGGTTTTGGTAGCCCATCCAAGTCCAGTCTTGCATTAAGATCTTGGGACTGCAGGCAGTGGGGGTTTCTTTAATAAGGGATGTGTTGGGTCAGCTGAAGAAAACTAAAGCCAGGCAGTCACTAGACACAAAACCAACTGGAGAGCAACTGCATGACCTTCTCATCATATCCAACTTACTTTAAAAGAATATCAAGGTGGTGTTTTGTCAGATTAAAGCACATTCAGAAACATTCATTCTTCCTCTTGTAGCCTAGCCTGTAAAAGAAGAAGAAGAAAAAAAGGAAACTAACTAAATCAAGTCAGAGTGCTTACATGGAAATTCAGAATGTTTTAGTTGATTACAATGTATTTTAAAAGCACTAAAACCTGTTTTTTGTTTTGTTTTCTTCTAGTCACAACAACTATTATTTCTAAGGAAAATAAAGGATCAAAATTTGATACTGGCAGCTTTGTTGGTGGTATTGTATTAACATTGGGAGTTTTATCTTTTCTTTACATTGGATGCAAAGTGTATTATTCAAGACGAGGCATTCGGTATAGAACCATGTAAGTTTTGATTGGCCAGGACTTTTATTATTATTATCATTATTATTAGTTCTTTATTTAAATATCATGACAAAATTTGAGAGTAGAGCCAATGTTCATCTCAGTGATTAATAATTCATAGATTTATGACTTATATTCCTATTAATCCTTTGTGCCTAAAGCAAATTGGGTATAAGCTCATGATTATAATTATTTGCAAATGAAAATGGATGTATATACCTGTAAAAATGATTGTATTTTATTAATGTGCCATCCTTTTTCTTTTTTTAACTGGAGACCCAAGTTTAATCGCCTTTTTCACACACTTACACCTCTCATCACAAGAAATACCCTATCAGGTCTCCTGAGGCTGTTGACTTAGTGCTGCCGACAAACGTAAGACACACTAAAGTCGCATCCTCGATAAAACATGATTTCTCCTTTCTGTGACAAAGAAAATAGATTCTGACAGCCTCATTTTCCTTGATAATAAGTTGTTAGTATAATATATATTATCAGTTAATCTGTAGTAAAACCATCTTTTCAGGTGAGCTTTATCAACAAGTCTTCAACAACAAACCATGTCATTCTATAGAGCTGATGGTTTTTAGAGGTATCATCTCCCAATTTTTGTTACTACAACAAAGTCCTTTTGGTTTTTCTTTTGAGTCTTATATGTACAAGAGTGAATTTATTCTTTTGATTGTTCAGTCCAGTCACTCAGTCGTGTCCAACTCTTTGAGACCCCATGAACTGCAGCACGCCAGGCCTCCCTGTCCATCACCAACTCCCGGAGTTTACCCAAACCCCATGTCCATTGAGTTGGTGATGCCATCCAGCCATCTCATCCTCTGTCGTCCCCCTCTCCTCTTGCCCTCAATCTTTCCCAGCATCGGTTAATGTATATATAAAATAAATACCATAGAACACATGGCATTTTCCAAAATTTAAGTTGTCATATGTCAATACATATGTGTCCCATAGAGTTTCCATGTCAGAAACATTTGGGAAATGCTGATTGAGCACAGTAAAATTCTGTAAGCCTTTGATATATTGATGTACATTATGAATTTCTAGGAGGAAATTATAATATCAAAATAAGTCTCAGATTTTTCATTGAACTAAGAAAACCAGACTTTAAAAAATATTTAAACTGTAACTTACCTTCCATGTATAGTAGCCATCATATCCAACTTACTTTAAAAGAATATCAAGGTGGTGTTTTGTCAGATTAAAGCACATTCAGAAACATTCATTCTTCCTCTTGTAGCCTAGCCTGTAAAAGAAGAAGAAAAAAAAAAGGAAACTAACTAAATCAAGTTAATTCTAAAAATGCGTTAACATTTGGAATATTTTTTAAAACCACTCTGTTCCTAGAAATATTTATACTCTGGATTTTTTTTGTTGTTGTTGTAAATTTCAGTTAAAGAGAAGGCACATTTTGATTAAATTTAATACGTCTCCTTTTTTATAATATCAATATTTATTGATATTCTTGAGACTATAAAACTATGAAGGAACTAAATTTAAGTGTGCTGTTTTGATTTTAAAGTGCCTTAACTACGAAGTATGTAGTTTTAGCTTTATGGGCCAGCTTTTTTGTCACAGTACATGACCAAATAATGCTGCATGCCCTGTGGAGGACATCAGGTCCAGAGTCCCCATAACTGAGGGAACTGTGTGGTGTATAAGGCGGTGTAACTGTAGAAGTAGTCTTATTCATATCATACCAGTAGCTAGTGAAAACACCTTATTTCATTGAGTCTCAGAACACATTTTTGGTTTTGAGTTTTTCTACATTTTAACACCTCCGAAGTAGATGTATCTTACAGTCTATGGGATGAGAAAGCCTTGTGTTGTAGTTTAATTGGCCATGTTTTTCTTAGTGCTACACTTTTTTTTAAAGTGTATTTTAAAGCCATTCATTCCTTTGAAGTTATAAACAATGACATTCCATAAATAAAGACTTACTATTTTCCCATTAAGGAAACTGAGACCAGTATCTAGTAATTATGAGCATTTCTAATTTCCTTTATTGGATAACAACACTGATTAAAGTGTTAGCCACTCCAGTGTTCTTGCCTGGAGAATCCCAGGGATGGGGGAGCCTGGTGAGCTGCCGTCTATGGGATTGCACAGAGTCAGACACGACTGAAGTGACTTAGCAGCAGCAGTAAAGTGTTAGCTGCCGTGTTTCTTAGGGTTGCATGGATAGACGGTGGAGTGATGTGTAAGAGATGGGGTTGGGGCAGACAGACTTAAATTCGAGTCTGGTTCTACTGTTGACTAGCGGGGTGCCTACCTACATTCATGTAAAGGGTGTAGCGCAGTGTCTAGTAGTCAGGATGAGAGTCCACAGGCTTACATGCTTGCTTAGCTTCTGATCTTCTGCAAAATGGAATTGATTGATTAAATACCTACCATTATCCACACATAGACACACACACGTTTTTTTCAGCGCCCTCCCCCTGCTTAGGGCTACTGTGATGACTGAAAGAGATATGGGTGCAAAGTCTGTAGCAGAACACCTGGCACATAGTAGATGCTCATAAAATGATTGTTCTGGTTATCTTCTTTTTTAAAGAGGTTTATAATAGCTAATTGATGAAAAGTCACAGCCACTGTAGAGCAGAGATTTGAGTGTAGATCCATTTTGCAACCTGAATACACTGCTTGAATCCTTAACCACTATAGTATACCAGGTACTTTTGCTTAAGAAAACACAAAGCAATAACAGTTTTGATTCTGAAGCTTGAAATTATTCATTACTTAAAAATATGAACTATAAGTATTTTGATACAAATATAAAACATAAAGTAATTTTAACTTTTGATTTATTACAGTGATGAACATGATGCCATCATTTAAGGGACTCCAAGAACCAATGGAAAGAAGAGTGATACAGCCCTATCAGCTAATTTTGATTTATTACTTTAATACAGTATTCTTTTCTTGAAAATAGCATAAACAGGCCATGCATATAATATACAGTGTATTATATAAATATGTAAAGATTCCTCATGATTATTAAAGGAAAAAGGTTTTAGTTTGGGGGTTTTTAATGAACATATGGAGCATATAGTTAATGCAATGGTTTTATATTCAGTTTTAGAAAATACATAGTAAGACAAACAAGTCTGGTCTTACTTTTCTGTGGCATTGGTCACATAGGCCAGTAATTGGAAAGCACCATCACTGAAGGGTATGATGCCATCTGGTCATTCAGATAAGGAGCTTGTCTCAGCACTAAGGATTTTGATGTCTTTGTTAGTCACACAAAGAATCTCAGTGCTAATAAAAGCTGGATATATCCTAATTACCATTGCCACATAGCAGAAATTATATGAATAAGCCACGACTTAAGCATAATTTTAGTTTATTGTCTCTTCAGAAACCATCAATATTTTCTATATTTAAAGTTAGTTATTTTGTTTAGAACAAAATACATGCCCTCCCCCACCAAAAAAAAAAAAAAACAACTAAAACTAGAAACCGTATCTGGGCTCATCCTTGTTAGAGAGCCATTGGAGAGCCTGTACTTTTCTTCTGCGCTTTCAATAGCAGTTGATGTAGCTGCCTTTTTTCCCCTCTGTAATTGCAGTGTTTAACATAATAATGTTTTAAAGACTTAGTTGTTAGTATTAAATAAATTAGATTATTTGCTACTGTGAGAACACTGGCATCACTGGAAATTGCTTTATTTCATGTTCAGTTGTTAATTTTATATTTAGTGAATATTTTTAACAGATGTAGAACTGCTTTCAATGTTTAGAAATGGTTAACATAATGTAAACAGACCTAGCTTTAAAAAAAAATAAGACCTTTCGATGATTTCCACAGCAGCACTTAGCACTCTTTGGTCCAAATGAGAGATAAGTGCTGTGTTTGCCAAGCCAGGGGCTGTGGGCTCCCCTCGGGCTGCTACACATGTAGGCGCACTCCGTCAGCGTCACTCAGAGATTTGGGGAAATAGCATTTTTACACTAAAACACCAGCATATTTTGGAATAAATTCTTACACAGTTTTAAAACAGGAGTTTTTAAGACCGGACATTCCTGCTTCCGTATTTGGGTCTTCTCTCAACTACTCCTCTTCTCCCCTGCTGAGGAGGAGGCACTTTCAGATGTATTATGTTAATGGAGAGGAAAAAGCATAATATTGTAAAGACAGCAGTATTAGCCAACATATTTTGGAGTGTTTCAGCTTTACAGTTTATATTCCAGCACTCAAAACTCAGGGTCAAGTTTTAACAAAAGAGATACTTAGTCATACTACATACTAACATACTGTTTCTTCTATCTTAGACGGTCAAAGTAAATCACACCAATTTCTGACAGCCCAGAAATGAGCTAAGAAGTCCTAATAAATGTGTACGTTCATTTAAGAGGAATTAAATGTAACTTTTGTGCAGAGAATCAAGAATTCTGATGTGAAAGGATCATTTCTACTCACTGTGTATTGTGGCCAACTGGCATGATGAATAATAAGAATTATCCAAAATGTGGATGTGACAGGATGGTGGATGTGACGCATGCAGTGTGAAGGAGTATTAGGAAACGTGTGTTTGCATTAGTTTGAAAAGAGATCTGGGCTGATAGATAACTTGTATGTTACTAACTTATCCATAACTGGTCCTCTAACCACTGCTTCACTTTTTTGCAAAATATACTGAAGACACGTTTTATAGTAAAGAAGGCTTTTTAACCTTAACTTGTCTTCTGAATTCTTGATATTTCAGTACTTCAAGTCAGTCAGAACTTTGTAAACAGGCCTGAAATTTTCTTGAATACTTGTTTCTTAGCACTTTGAAAATATAAAACCACTTTTTAAGTACTGAATGTCATTATTTGCCTTTAAAATTTCCTGTGCTTGGGGCTTGAAAAAATTTAGTTATGTCTTTTTCTGTATATAAGTTGTATAATTTGTTACTTTCAAATATCAGTAGTTCAATGCAATCAGGTTTTGGGGTTTGGGGTTTTTTTTGTTTATCTGCAAAAAATAAGGGAAACAGCTATATAAACCAGTATTTCACTTTGGAGCACATTTCCTAAGTATAAATTTATCTTCCTCATTATGTTTACTTCAGCAAATGTTCAGTTTCATTTGCATTCTTTAAGAATGTATTTACTTGAAGATAAAAGCAATTCAAAAGTATGTTTAAATATTAGGTAGAATTCAACTTATGATTTTTAAATTTCCTTGGATAGTCCATACAATAAATAATTCAAATACAGTTAATGAGAGCTGGCAAAATTAGACTAATTTTGTATTTTTCAGGAAAAAATTATAAAGCAAATTTCTGTTATTTTTTTCTTTTTATTATAAGGACCAACTTTTGGTATTTCCTTGTTACTGAGATCTATTTTTAGAATAAAATTTTG
Source organism: Bubalus bubalis (assembly GCF_019923935.1). NCBI lineage: Eukaryota > Metazoa > Chordata > Mammalia > Artiodactyla > Bovidae > Bubalus > Bubalus bubalis. The sequence continues at coordinate 79,233,701 of NC_059172.1, read as the reverse complement.
TTCTTTATCAGAGAGTAGTGTGTGGTTTTGCTTCATTTTTATCAAACTCAGGAGAAACTAACAGAAAATGCCCAAAGTGAAAAGGCAGATTGTTGTGCGGTTGCCTGGCCCAGCAGCAGGCTCACGCGGAAGCTTGTTACGATAGATCCCACCCCAGGTCTACTGAATCCCAGTCTCTGGGGTGGGGCCCAGCAGTCCTTTAGCAGTCCTGTCAGGTGATTCTGAACACCAGAGTCTGAGAGGCACTGCCAAAGGACTTTGATTTAAAGCCATTTATTTTTATTCTTCTGGGTAGAACCTTTAAAACAAGTATATCTGTTGTAGAAATTTAAAAATTACCATTCCTGATATAAATCAACTGCAAATGTATTAACATATGGTTTTTCAACACTTTTTCTTTACAACTGGATATAATTTATCGAAAGGATGACTTGGCTTCCCAGGTGGCACTAGTGGTAAAGAACCACCTTCCAATGCAGGAGACATAAGAGATGGGGGTTCTACCCCCAGTTGCGAAGATCCCCTAGAGATGGGCATGGCAGCCCGCTCAGAGAATCACATGGACAGAGGAGCCTGGCGGGCTACAGTCCATAGAGTTGCAGAGTCAGACATGACTGAGTGACTTACCACACATGCAAGGAAGACTTAAATACATATTGTTACAGAGGGGAAGGGCTTCCCTGGTAGCTTGGATGGTAAAGCGTCTGCCTACAATGCAGGAGACCCAGGTTCAATCCCTGGGTCGGGAAGATACCCTGGAGAAGGAAATGGCAACCCACTCCAGTATTCATGCCTGGAAAATCCCATGGACCGAGGAGCCTGGTGAGCTACAGGCTCTACAAAGAGTCAGACACGACTGAGCGACTTCACTTCACTTCACTTCAACCACGGGGAAAAGGTGCAGTCTGCAGAAAATTCTTTATATAATAAAAAGTACTCCTACAGTAATATTTGTACATAATTCTTCCTCCCTCCCCATCATTACTTCAGCTTCACCCTGGGCAGAGTTATGCCCCCAGCATCAGGCTTGAATGTGTGTCTTATTTAGGTAAACAATGGTATGAGTATAGATACAATAAACATCACATTTGTCGAGGAAAAAATGCCCTTTTAAGGTTCAGCTAATCATTTTTTAAAAGATTGAAGTACCTTATACATACAAAAAAAATGTCGTGTGTCATCACCAAGATGGCAACATAGATTGTTCCTGACTTCCTCTCTCCCCACTTACACGAAGCACAGCTAGCTAACAACTGTTGTGCGCCGAGAGAAGCCTGGAACACAGGAGTGAGGCTGACGCATCCCCTTGCACAACAGACACCAAGAAAGACCACACTTAAAGGTACAGAGGAGGGGCTGCATGGTGACTCACTGCCCCTCCCCTAGGCCAGCACCACACCTTACCAAGAGGTCTCCCTTGAGCTTAGAGTTACCCATTTGGAAGAGAAAGCCCAGAGTGGACATCCAGTTCCCCCAGCAATACAGGTCACTTCTTTGGAGCACCCACTCGTCTCACCCCATGGGAACTGCAAGGAAATCTGGGGGGCTTGACCACTGGGAATACAACAGAGAAAAGGAGAAGGCTTGCAATAACCAGCAGTCAGAACGTGGCAGGTGAAGTCCGACCAGCAACCTGCAAGTGTTGTAGTCCCAGCAGCTTTGCTCATCTGCAGAATCAATTTAGTGGCACAGTCTAACCTGGGAACTCGATGAGGTGCAGGTCTGCCTGATTTGGGTCCTCAAAGGGATTTGGCAGCCCTGGAGCATGGTCTACTCTCACCCCCGAAAGCTGAGGCATACCCTGGCCCACTGCTGAAATGGAAAAAAAAAAAAAAAACACATATAACCTGCCAAACTAACTCAGAAGAAATAAAAAATTTGCACAGACCATTTATTAATAAGGAGACTGAATGGGTAGTCAAAAATTCCCAGCACTAAAAATACCAGGACCAAACAGCTTCACTGTAGTATTTTACAAAACACTGAAAGAACTAAATCATTATCAAAGCTCTTACAAAAAAAAAAGAGGAAGGAATGCTCCCAAATTGGTTTTATGAGGCTCGCATTACTGTAATACCAAAGTCAGAAAAGGCTACTACCAGGAAAGAGAACTATAGGCCAATATCCCTGATGAATATAGTTGCAAATTCTGCATAGAGTACTGGCAAACTGAATTCAGCAACACATACAAAAAAGATCATTCACCATGATCAACTGGGACTTTTATTTCTAGGATGTAAAGATGGTTTAACATATGCAAATAACTCTGTGATACATCACATTAATAGAATGAAAAAAATATCTCAGACACAGAAAAAGCATTTGAAAATTTCAACATCCGTTCATCTTAACATAATTAAAGGAATGTACCTCAACATAATAAAAGTTATATTTGATAGGCCCATAGCTAACATACTCATTAGTGAAAGGTTGAAAGCTTTCCCTCTAAGATAAGAACAAAACAAGAGGGAGGTCTCTGGTGGTCAGGTGGATAAAATTCCATGCCCCCAACGCAGGGGGCCTGAGTTTGATCCCAGGTCAGGGAACTAGATGCCATATACCACAACTAACAGAGTTTGCAAGCTGCAACTAGACATTCCGCATGCCGCAACAAAGACTGGCATCCATGTACTGCTGCCACTAACACCTGCTGCAGCCAAATACATATTTTAAAACTTATTTAAAAAAAAAAAGAACAAGACATGGGTGCCCACTCTGACCACTCCTATTCAACAAAGTTCCAGAAGTCCTAGCCGGAGCAATCAGGCAAGAAAAAGAAAAGGCAACAAAATCGGAAAGGAGGAAGTAAAACTGTCCCAGTTTGCAGATGACATGATTTTATATATAAAAGAGCTTAAAGACTCCACCAAAAAGCTTTTATTTTGTTAAATACAGACTATGGACAAAACATAAATCTTTTTTAAAAATGTATAGGCTGCACTGGGTCTTCATTGCTCTGTGCAGGCTTTATCTAGTTGAGGCAAGTAGGGCTACACTCTGGTTGCAGTGCAGAAGCTTCCGTGGTGGTGGATTCTCTTGTTACGGAGCACAGGCTCTCGGCTTGCAGGCCTCAGTAGTTGCGGCACACGGGCTCAGTGGTTGCGGCGCATGCGCTTAGTCGCCTCCCAGCATGTGGGACCCTCCCAGATCAGGAATCCAATGTGTCCCCTGATTTGGCAGGTAGATTCCTAACCACTGTGCCACCAGGGAAGCCCCACCAAAAAGCTTTTAGCTCTACTCAACAAACTCAATAAAGTTGCAGTTTACAAAATAACATTCAAAAACAGTAGTTTTCCTATACACCAATAATGAATTATTTGAAAAATAGAAAAATGGTCCCACTTACAATAGCATCAACAACAAACAAATACCTAGGAATAAATTTAATCAGGAGATGAAAGATCTCCACTCTGAAATTATAAAACAGTGATGACAGAAATAGAAGACACAAATAAATGGAAATATAGCCTGGGTTGGAAGAATTAATATTGTTAAAATATCAATACTACCAAAAGCCATTTAGAAATTCAGTGCAATCCCTACCAAGATTTAAATGGCATTTTTAACAGAGGTAGAAAACAATCCCAAAATTTAGATAGAACCACAAAGACTACAAAGAGCTAAAGCAATCCTGAGAAAGAAGCAGGGCAAAGGCTAATAGAGTTTTGTCACGAGAACGCACTGGTCATAGCAAACACCCTCTTCCAACAACACAAGAGATAACTCTGCACAAGGACAGCACCAGATGGTCAACACTGAAATCAGACTGATTTTATTCTTCACAGCTGAAGTTGGAGAAGCTCTGTACAGTCAGCAAAAATAAGACTGGGAGTTGACTATGGTTCAGATCATGAACTCTTTATTGCAAAATTCAGACTAAAATTGAAGAAAGTACAGAAAACCACTAGACCATTCAGGTATGACCTAAATAAAATCTTTTATGATTATACAGTGGAAATATAAATAGATTTAAGGGATTAGATGTGATATTCCAAGTGCCTGAAGAACTATGGACAGAGGTTTGTAACACTGTACAGGAAGCAGTGATCAAAACCATTCCAAAGAAAAAGAAATGCAACAAGGCAAAATGGCTGTCTGAGGGGGCCTTACAAATAGCTGAGAAAAGAAGAGAAGTGAAAGGCAAAGGAGAAGGAGCAAGATATATCCAACTGGATGCAGAGTTCCAGAGACTAGCAAGCAGAGATAAGAAAGCCTTCTTACGTGAACAGTGCAAAGAAATAGAGGAATGGGAGAAATAGAATGGGAAAGACTAGAGATTTCTTCAAGAAAATTAAGAGATACCAAGAGAATATTTCATGCAAAGATGGGCACAATAAAGGACAGAAACAGTGAAGACCTAACAGAAGCAGAACAGATTAAGAAGAGGTGGCAAGAATACACAGAAGAACTGTATAAGAAAGGTCTTACTGATCCAGATAACCAGGATGGTGTGGTCACTTACCTAGAGCCAGACATCCTGGTATATGAAGTCAAGTGGGCCTTAGGAAGCATTACTACAAACAAAACTAGTGGAGGTGATGGAATTCTAGCTAGGCTATTTAAAATTATAAAGGATGATGCTTTTAGAGTGCTGCACTCAGTATGCCAGCAATTTGGAAAACTCAGCAGTGGCCACAAGATCAGAAAAGGTCAATTTTCATTCCAATTCCAAAGAAGGGAAATGACAATGTTCAAACTACCATACAATTGCACTCATTTCACACACTAGCAAGGTAAAGCTCAAAATCCTTTAAGCTAGGCTTCAACAATACATAAACAGAAAACTTCCAGATGTACAAGCTAGATTTAGAAAAGGCAAAGGAACCAAAGCTCAAACTGCCAACATCCACTGGATCATGGAAAAAGCAAGAGAAATCCAGAAAACATCTGCTTCATTGACTATACTAAAGTCTTTGACTGTGTGGATCACAACAAACTGGAAAATTTTTTAAGAGATCGGAATACCAGACCACCTTACCCACCTCCTGAGAATGTATACAGGTCAAGAAGCAACAGTTAGAACAAGACACGGAACAACGGACTGGTTCCACATTGGGAAAGGAGTCTGTCAAGGCTGTAAACTGTTGCCTTGCTTATTTAACTTATATGCAGAGTACATCATGCAAAATACTAGGCTGGATGAATCACAAACTGGAATTAAGATTGCCAGGAGAAATAACAATAGCCTTAGATATGCAGATGAATCACCCATATGGCAGAAAACAAAGAAGAACTAAAGAGCCTCTTGATGAAAGTGAAAGAGGAGAGTGAAAAAACTGCCTTAAAACTCAACATTCATAAAACTAAGATCATGGCATCTGGTCCCATCACTTCATGGCAAATAGATGGGTAAACAGTGGAAACAGTGACAGACTTTATTTTTATGGGCTTCAGAATCACTGCAGATGGTGACTAAAGCCATAAAATTAAAAGATGTTTGCTCCCTGGAAGAAAAGCTATGACACACCTAGATGATATATTAAAAAGCAGAGACATTCCTTTGCAATCAGTGGTCCCTATAGTCAAAGCTGTGTTTTTTCCAGTCATGTACAGATATGAGAGTTGGACCATAAAGAAGACTGAGCACTGAAGAATTGATGCTTTTGAACTGTGGTGTTGGAGAAGACTCTTGAGAGTCCCTTGGACTGCTTGGAGATCAAACCAGTCCATCCTAAAGGAAATCAGTCCTGAATATTCATTGGAAGGACTGATGCTGAAGCTGAAGTTTCAACACTTTGGCCACCTGATGTGAAGAACTGACTCATTTGAAAAGACCCTGATGCTGGGAAAGATTGAAGGCAAAAGGAGAATGGGACGACAGAGGATGAGATGGTTGGATGGTATCGTTGACTCAATGGGCATGAGTTTGAGCAAGCTTCAGGAGATAGTGAAGGACAGGGAAGCCTGGTGTGCTGCAGTCCTTGGTGTTGCAAAGAGTCGGACATGACTGAATGACTGAACAATATATGGTAAAGTAATATTTGACAAAGGAGCCAAGAATTCTCAATGGAGGTGTGTCAGTCTTCAATAAATGGTGCTAGGGAATTTGGACATTCACATGTAAAGTGTGAAATTAGATCCCTATCTTAACACTCCTCACAGAAATTAACTCAAATGGATTAAAGACTTAAATATAAGACCTGAAACCATAAAACTCCTAGAAGAAAACATAGGAAAGAACCTCTTTGACATGGGTCTTGGCAATGATTATTTTTAATATACCACAAAGCAAAAGCAACAAAATAAAAAATAAACTGGTGGGACTACCTCAAACTAAAAAGCATCTGCAGAAGAAATGATCAACAAAATGAAAAGACAATCTATTGAAAATGTAAAAGTATTTGCAAACCATATATGTAACAAGGGGTTAATAGCCATAATATATAAAGAACTCTTGCAATAACAGCAAAAAAAAAATTTAATTGGAAAGGAACTGAACAATATAGAGGTTCCTCAAAAAATTAAAAATAGAACTATCATGTGATCTAGCAATTTCACTTCTGGGAATGTATTCAATGGAAATAAAAACACTACGTTGAAGAGATATCTGCACCCCCATGTTCATTAGCAGCATTATTTACAATAGCCAAAATGTAGAAACAATCTAAGTGACCACTAACGGGTGCATGGATAAAAAAGCTTTTGGTGTGTGTATATATATATACACAACAGCATACATGGACTTTGAGGACATTATGCTAAGTGAAATAACTGGACAGAGAGAGACAAATGGATATATCACATATATGCAGAATCTAGAAAACAATAACACAAATTCATAGGAAAAGAGCCAATTTGCGGTTACCATAAGTGAGGTGTGGGGGGAGGGGCATTTGGATAAAAGGTCAAAATGTACAAACTTCAGGTTATAAGGTAAATATATACTAGGCATATAATTACAACATGATGACTATAGTTTATCACTGTTGTATGATATGTAAGAAAGTTGTTCAGAGTAAATCCTAAGAATTCTCATTCCAAGGGGAAAAAAAATATGTCAATATGAGATGGTGGGTGTTAACTAAACTTACTGTGGTAATCATTTCACAGAGTATGTAAGTCAAATAATTATTCTGTGAACTTTAAACATACAGTGTCATACATCAACTATCTCTCTATAAAACTGTATCAGTTCAGTTGCTCAGTCGTGTCCAACTCTTTGTGACCCCATGAATTGCAGCACGCCAGGCCTCCCTGTCCATCACCAACTCCCGGAGTTCACTGAAACTCACGTCCATCGAGTCGGTGATGCCATCCAGCCTCTGTTGTCCCCTTCTCCTACCACCTTCAATCCTTCCCAGCATCAGAGTCTTTTCAAAGGAGTCAGCTCTTTGCATCAGCTAGCCAAAGTATGGAGTTTCAGCCTCAGCATCAGTTCTTCCAATGAACACCCAGGACTGATCTCCTTTAGAATGGACTGGATGGACCTCCTTGCAGTCCAAGGGACTCTCAAGAGTCTTCTCCAACACCACAGTTCAAAAGCATCAGTTCTTCAGCACTCAGCTTTCTTCACAGTCCAACTCTCACATCCATACATGACTACTGGAAAAACCATAGCCTTGACTAGACGAACCTTTGTTGGCAAAGTAATATCTCTGCTTTTGAATATGCTATGTAGGTTGCCGGCAATTTGGTCTCTGGTTCCTCTGCCTTTTCTAAAACCAGCTTGAACATCTGGAAGTTCATGGTTCACATACTCTTGAAGCCTGGCTTGGAGAATTTTAAGCATTACTTTGCTAGTGTGTCAGATGAGTGCAACTGTGCGGTAGTTTGAAAATTCTTTGGAATTGCCCTTCTTTGGGGTTGGAATGAAAACTGACCTTTTCCATCCCTGTGGCCACTGCTGAGTTTTCCAAATTTGCTGGCATATTGAGTGGAGCACTTTCACAGCATCATCTTTCAGGATGTGAAATAGCTCCACTGGAATTCCACCACTTCCACTAGCTTTGTTCGTAGTGATTCTTTCTAAGGCCCACTTGACTTCACATTCCAGGATGTCTGGCTCTAGGTCAGTGATCACACCATCGTGATTATCTGGGTCATGAAGATCTTTTTTGTACAGTTCTTCTGTGTATTCTTGCCACCTCTTCTTAATATCTTCTGCTTCTGTTAGGTCCATACCATTTCTGTCCTTTATTGAGCCCCTCTTTGCATGAAATGTTCCCTTGGTATCTCTAATTTTCTTGAAGAGATCACTAGTCTTTCCCATTCTATTGTTTTCCCCTATTTCCTTGCATTGATCTCTGAGGAAGGCTTTCTTATCTCTCTTTGCTATTCTTTGGAACTCTGCATTCAGATGCTTATATCTTTCCTTTTCTCCTTTGCTTTTCACTTCTCTTCTTTTCACAGCTATTTGTAAGGCCTCCTCAGACAGCCAGTTTGCTTTTTTGCATTTCTTTTCCATGGGGATGGTCTTGATCCCTGTCTCCTGTACAATGTCATGAACCTCATTCCATAGTTCATCAGGCACTCTATCAGATCTAGTCCCTTAAATCTATTTCTCACTTACACTGTATAAACATGAGGGATTTGATTTAGGTCATACCTGAATGGTCTAGTGGTTTTCCCTACTTTCTTTTATTTAAGTCTGAATTTAGCAATAAGAAGTTCATGATCTGAGCCACAGTCAGCTCCTGGTCTTGTTTTTGCTGACTGTATAGAGCTTCTCCATCTTTGGCTGCAAAGAATATAATCAATTTGATTTCGGTGTTGACCATCTGGTGATGTCCATGTGTAGAGTCTTCTCTTGTGTACATAAATATACAGCACAATGAATAATCATAAAGTGAACAGACCTCTTTAACCCCCACCCAGATCAGAGTCAAGAATATTACCAACACTTTGGAAGTTCCTTTTTTGCCCCTTCCCAACCACACTTCCCTCCTTCTCCTCTGAGGTTAACAAGTGCTTGTCTTTTAGCATCATAGATTAGTATTGCCTGTTTAAGAATTTCATGTGATAGAATCATGCTTCTTTTCATCTAGATTCTTTCAGTCAACGTTTGTGAGATTCATTCATATTACTTACTGTAAGTAGTCACTAATTTATGTTCATTGCTGTTTAGTATTCCATTTTGAGCATACTGATTTGTTGCTCTACTGTACATTTGGGTCTTCAGAATTTGGCTTATACAAATAACATGGGTATGAACTATTTATACATGGCTATTGATGCAAATTTGTAAACATTTCATTTAGGTATATACCCAGGACAGGAACTGCTGGGTCAGAGGGTTTGTGAGTATAGCTGAGCTGCAGTAGAAAATGCTAAACTCTTTTCAAGGTGGCTCAGTTTGCAGCCCCATGGTAGCCTAAGAGTTCTTATTGTCTCATGTTTTTGATTTATCAGGCCCGAATTTCAGTCATCTTGGCAGGTGACAGTATCCCACTGGGTGGGATACACCCAGTATCACCTGGGTGTACTTTGCATTTCTCTGATAACTACTGATACAAGATTACACACCTTTTCATTTGTTTGTTGGCCATTTGGCTGTACTCTTGGGATGTGCCAATTTGAGTCTCTTGCCCATTTTTTGATAGGCTTTCTTATTTATAATTTTCTATATATCCTTTTTCTGTTTTTTAAAAATTTTATTGGAATATAGTTACCTTACACTGTTGCATTATGTACTATATGGCAAAGTGAATCAGCCATACATATCCTCTCTGTTTTGTTTTCCTTCCAACTTAGGGCACCGCAGAGCGTTGAGGAGAGTTCCCTGTGCTGTACAGTAGGTTTATATGTCCTTGATGAAAGTCTCAGTCAGTAATACATTTACAAATGTATCTCTCCAAATCCATTTAATAAATATAGAAAAATTAAATTTTTGTTCTATGCAAAGTGTATAATTTAAAGAACAAATAGCATATTTTCATTAAATATGTTTCTGGCAAAAGAGATATTTGTTATTATCCCTGAAATTGTTCTGTATTAGAGTGCAGTGACTGACAACTTCCTAAAAAGTAATGCATAATATTATAAAAAGAAACATTTGATAAATATGAATATTTTATATCTGCTCTGCTGTTGTGTGATCATAGATGCACAGGTTCATTAATAAGTTTGTAGCAAACGGAGAACACAATAGATATCTCTGGATACAAATAGCGGATAACTAAGAAGAAACTGAGTTGGAGATCTGAGATTAAGTCCTAGAAGATTTTTACTGAGTAGAGAGTGCTCAGCTTCCTCCACTTCTCCTACAGCAGCACCACTGCACCCACCATCTGCCCCTTCACACATCCATCCATCCCAACACTTTCCCATTTCATCTGAAGAAGAGATAGACTTCTGCCCCAAAATACCTACATATATCACCCCCCAGCTACTCAAAGGCCTTGTCTATTTTTATTAATAAAATATCATAATCATTATTTACTAATTTCTAAAGCTCAACATTCAGAAAACGAAGATCATTGCATCTGGTACCATAACTTCATGGGAAATAGATGGGGAAACAGTGGAAACAGTGTCAGGCTTTATTTTGGGGGGCTCCAAAATCACTACAGATGGTGACTGCAGCCATGAAATTAAAAGATGCTTACTCCTTGGAAGGAAAGTTATGACCAACCTAGATAGCATATTCAAAAGCAGAGACATTACTTTGCTAACAAAGGTCCATCTAGTCAAGGCTATGGTTTTTCCAGTGGTCATGTACGGATGTGAGAGTTGGACTGTGAAGAAAGCTGAGCACCGAAGAATTGATGCTTTTGAACTGTGGTGTTGGAGAAGACTCTTGAGAGTCCCTTGGACTTCAAGAAGATCCAACCAGTCCATTCTAAAGGAGATCAGCCCTGGGTGTTCTTTGCAAGGAATGATGCTAAAGCTGAAACTCCAGTACTTTGGCCACCACATGTGAAGAGTTGACTCATTGGAAAAGACTCTGATGCTGGGAGGGATTGGGGGCAGGAGGAAAAGGGGATGACAGAGGATGAGATGGCTGGATGGCATCACTGACTCGATGGACGTTTGTCTGAGTGAACTTCGGGAGTTGGTAATGGACAGGGAGGCCTGGCGTGCTGCGATTCATGGGGTCACAGAGTCTGACACAACTGAGCGAGTGAACTGAACTGAACTAAGAGCCAGTTAAAGTGCCACCTGTTTTATGCAGAACTTTTCCCATGCCCCCAAGCCTGCTCTTTTTCTTCTGTTATGTGTCTTCTGATATTGATGCTTCAACGTGTTGACAGGACGGCACACAGCAAAAGGATTCTCAAAACATGTCATATTCTGCTACTTTTACTGCAGGATTAAGAAGGAAATATCTAGGAACTACAAAATGCTCTGCACCAAAGGAAGTTAGGAAAAAAATCAACTGAGCTACAACACTTCCTAACTCATTCTGTGAATGAGTATCATTTGGTGTCATTATCCTGATACCAAAGCCAGACAAACTCACCACAAGAAAACTACAAACCAATATCCCTTATGAATATAAAGGCAAAAATCTTCAACAAAATATAAGCAAACTGAATCCAACAACATATTAAAAAGATTATACACCACAATCAAATGGGATTTATCTCATGAATACAAGGATGTTTCAACATAACAAAATCAATCGATGTAACATACCAAATTAATAGAACAAACGTGGAGGGGATCATGTGACCATCTCAATGAAGAAAAAGTACTTGTTAATAGCCAACATCTTTTATAACACTCAGATAACTAGAAATAGAAATGACTTCATCGACCTGGCAAATATCATCTATTAAAAAAATAGATAAAAAGAGCTAATGTACCCAATAGTAAAAGATTGAAAGTTTTCCCTCTAAGGAAGCCTACTTTCATCACCGATGTTCAACATCATGTTGAAAATTCTAGCCAAAGCAATTAGGTAAGAGAAAAAGCTTCAAAATTGGAAAAGAAGACAATCCCTATTTATAAATGTTATGATTCTATATATAAAAATTCCCAACAAATAAACAAGGAATATAGAGCTATTAAATTCACAAAGTTGTAAGGGTATGAGACCAATACACAAAAATCAGTTGTGTCTCTACATACTAACAATAAACAGTTCAAAATGACATTAAGAAAACAGCACCCAAGAGAATAAAACACCTAGGAGGAAATTTAACCAAGAAAGGGAGTCTTGTACACTTTTCAAAAACTTTGCTGATATTAAAGACCTAAATAATGGAAAAAATCCCCATGTTCACGGATGAGAAGATTTAATATTGTGAAGATGGCAACACTATCCAAGGCAATCCACAGATTCAATGTAATCTGTATTGAAATTCTTGGATCACAGGGGGCCACAAATATCCAAAACAACATTGAAAAATAAGAACTAAGTTTGAGGCTCACACTTCCCAATTTAAAAACTTACTAGGAGGCTACAGTAATTAAAACAGTGTGGTACTGGCACAGGATGACATATCAGTATCAGTTCAGGTGCTCAGTCGTGTCTGACTCTGCCACACGGTGGACTGCAGCAAGCCGGGCTTCCCTGTCCATCACCAACTCCTGGAGTTTTACTCAAACTCATGCCCATAGACTCAGTGATGCCATCCAAACATCTCATCCTCTGTTGTCCCCTTCTCCTCCTGCCTTCAATCTTTCCCAGCATCAGGATCTTTTCCAAGGAGTCAGTTCTTCACATCAGGTAGTCAAAGTATTGGCTTCAGCATCAGTCCTTCTAATGAATATTCAGGGCTGATTTCCTTTAGGATGGACTGATTGGATCTCCTTGCAGTCCAAGGGACTCTCAAGAGTCTTCTCCAACACCACAGTTCAAAAGCATCAATTCTTCGGCACTCAGCTTTCTTTATAGTCCAACTCTCACCTTCATACATGACTACTGGAAAAATCATAGCTTTTTAAAAAAAACTAGACAGACTTTTGTTGCCAAAGTAAAGTCTCTGCTTTTTAATATGCTGTCTAGGTTGGTCATAGATTTTCTTCCAAGGAGCAAGCGTCTTTTAATTTCATGGCAGCAGTCACCATCTGCAGTTATTTGGGAGCCCCCCAAATATAAAGTCTGTCACTGTTCCCATTGTTTCCCCAACAATTTGCCATGAAGTGATGGGACTGGATGCCATGATCTTAGTTTTTTGAATGTTGAGTTTTAACCAGCTTTTTCACTCTCTTCTTTCACTTTCATCAAGAGGCTTTTTAGTTCCTCTTCACTTTCTGCCATAAGGGTGGTGTCATCTGACTATCTCAGGTTATTGTTATTTCTCCCCGCAATTTTGATTCCAGCTTGTGCTTCATCCAGCCTAGCATTTCACATGATGTACTCTGCATAGAAGTTAAATAAGCAGGGTGACAATATACTGCCTTGATGGATTCCTTTCCCAATTTGGAACCAGTCTGTTGTTCCATGTTCAGTTCTAACTGTTGCTTCTTGACCTGCATACAGGTTTCTCAAAAGGCAGGTCAGCTGGTCTGGTATTCCCACCTCTTTTAAGGATTTTCCAGTTTGTTGTGATCCACACAGTCAAAGGCTTTGGCATAGTCAATAAAGCAAAAGTAGACGTTTTCCTCAAACTCTCTTGCTGTTTCAGTGATCCAACGAATGCTGGCAATTTGATCTCTGGTTCCTCTGCCTTTTCTAAATCCTGTTGATGCCTGGCTTGGAGAATTTTGAGCATTGCTTGGCTGACGTATAAGATGAGAGCAATTGTGCAGTAGTTTGAACATTTTTGGCATTGCCTTTCTTTGGGATTGGAATGAAAACCTGACCTTTTCCAGGACAGACATATACACCAATGGAATTGAATTAAACATCAGGAGTAAACCCCTAATCTATGGGCAATTAAGATGTTTGTGTATGTGCTCTGTGCCCTTGAGAGCAAGTGTCCATTTTTTAAAATTTTATATTTTACATTAAAAATATATTTGCCATGTAATTTTTATGATGAGAGAACCCGATTCTATTCTCTTTGCAAATTTCCATTACTTAGTACAATATTATTAACTATAACTATAGTCATTATGCTGTACATTGTATCTATATTCATCCAAAATAACTGCAATTTTGTGCTCTTGACCAGCATGTCTCCAATTCTCCCACTTCCTTCTTCCTAGGTCCACAATTATACTACTTCTATTTATCTGACTTTTTTAGATTCCACATACAAGCGAGATCATGTTTTGTTTTTTCTGTGTCTGGCTTATTTCATTTAGCCTAATGTTACCCAGGTTCATTCATGTTGCAAATGGCAGGATCTCTTTCTTTTTCAAGACTGAAATATATTATGTATATAAAATCTCTCACAATTTTTAAATCCATTCTTCATTGAATGGACACTTAGGTTGTTTCCACATCTTGCCTATTATGTATAATACCACAATAAATGGGAGAGTCGATAACTCTTCAAGGTACTGATTTCATTTCCATGGTTGATATACCCAGAAGTGGGATTGAAGGGTCATGATAACTTTATTTGTGTTTTTTTGAGGAAACTTCATACTGTTTTCCACAATGACTATACAATTTACAGTCCCACCAGGAGTGTACAAGGGTTCCCTTCACATTCTCACCAACACTTGTATTGTCTTTTTGATAGCAACCATCCTAACAGGGGTGTGTTGCTATCTCATTGTGGCTTTGATTTGCATTTCTGATGATTAGTCATGTTGAGCACCTGTTCATTTACCTATTGGCTATTTGTATGTCTTCTCTGGAAAAAGTCTGTTCAGTTCCTCTGCCCATTTTTAATTGATACGTTTGGCTTTTTGCTAGTTGTATAAATTCCTTATTTATTTTGGACACTATCAGATATATGGTTTACAAATGTTTTTCCCTCTTCATTTTGTCGACTGTTTCCTTTGCTGTGAAGTAGCATTTTAGTTCGGAGAAGGCAATGGCACCCCACTCCAGTACTCTTGCCTGGAAAATCCCATGGATGGAGGAGCCTGGTAGGCTGCAGTCCATAGGGTCGCTGGGAGTTGGACACGACTGAGCGACTTCCCTTTCACTTTTCACTGTCATGCGTTGGAGAAGGAAATGGCAACCCACTCCAGTGTTCTTGCCTGGAGAATCCCAGGGACGGGTGAGCCTGGTGGGCTGCCGTCTCTGGGGTCACACAGAGTCGGACACGACTGAAGCAACTTAGCAGCAGCAGCAGCAGCAGCATTTTAGTTTGATGTTGTCTCACTTGTTTATTTTTTCTTTCGTGTCTAAATTTTAGATGTCATACCCAAAACATTATAGCCAAGAATAATGTAAAGAAGCTTTTTCGCTATTTTTTTTTTCCACTCAGAAGTTTTACAGTTTCAGGTATTAAGTCTTTGATACATTTTGAGTTATTTTTGTTAAGGTGTATGATATGGATCCAGTTTTATTCTTTTGAATGTTGATATCATTTTCCCTATACCTTTTATTGAAGAGACTGTCCTTTTCCCATTGTGTATTCTTCACATCCTTGTCAAAAATTAGTTGACTGTGTTTGTGTATGCTAAGTCATTTCAGTCGTGTCTGACTCTGCAACCCTGTGGACTATCTGCCAGCTTCCTCGTCCATTGGATTTGCTAGGCAAGAATACTGGAGTGGGTTGAAATGAACTCCTCCAGGGGATCTTCCCAACCTAGGGATTGAACCTGCACCTCTTATACCTCCTGCATTGAAAGGCATGTTCTTTAGCACTAGATCCATGCTTCGGTTTATTTCGAGGCTCTCTACCATGTTCTACAGGTCTATGGGTCTGTTTTTATGCCAGTATCATATTCTTTTGATTACTATAGATTTGGAATATAACTTGAAATCAGGAAATGTGATGCCCCCAATTCTCATCTTCATTCTCAAGATGGTTTTAGCAAATTAAGGGTTTGGGTTTTGTTTTATTTTGTTTTTGTGGTTCCATACAAATTTTAGAATTTTTTTCTATTTCTATGAAAAATGTCACAGGAATTTTGATAGAGATTGCATTGAATCCATCCATGTCTTTGGGTGGCATGAACATTTTAACAATATTAATTCTTCCAATTCATGTACACAAGATATATTTTCATTTATTTTTTTAAAGTTTTTCCTTCAATGATCAAGTGATCTTAGATAAGGGTTCCAAGGGCATTCAATGGGTAAAGAATAGTCTCTTCACAAATATCCAGTTGTCCCTGTTCAAAAATGCAAAAGAATGGAGTTGGACCCTCACCTCATACCACATAGAAAAAATAATTCAAAATGAATCAACAATTTAAATACAAAAGCCAAACCATAAAACTCTTAAAACAGGAATATCTCTTATGACTCTGAATTTGGCAATGGATTCTTAAATTAACACCAAAATCATGAGCAACCAAAGAAAAACTAGATAAATTAAACTTCATCAAAATTAAAAACCAGGGGAGTTCCCTGGTGGTCCAGTGATTAAGAATCCACCTTGCAATGCAGAGGATGCAAGTTTGATCCCTCATCTGGGAACTAAAACCCATGTGCGGCAGGGCAACTAAACCCACACACCACAGCTACTGAGCCCATGCACTCAAGAGCCTATGCTCCACAAGAGAAACCCATGTACCACAACAAAGAGCCCTCACATTGCAGTGAAGACCCAGGGCAGTCAAATAAATAAAAATCAATTCAAAATATATCACTGAGTTAAATAGAAAACAAAATATATATAAAACATTAAAAATTAAAAACCACTCACCACTACTATTCAACATAGTTTTGGAAGTTTTGACCACAGCAATCAAAGCAGAAAATGAAATAAAAGGAATCCAGATTGAAAAGAAGAGGTAAAACTCTCACTGTCTGGAGATGACATGATCCTCTACATAGAAAACCCTAAAGACTCCACTAGAAAATTACTAGAACTAATCAATGAATATAGTAAAGTGGTAGGATATAAAATTAACACACAGAAATCCCTTGCATTCCTATACACTAACAATGAGAAAACAGAGAAATTAAGGAAACAATCCCATTCACCATTGCAATTAAAAGAATAAAATACTTAGGAATATATCTACCTAAAAAAAACAAAAGATATATATATATATATATATATATATATATATATATATATATAACTATAAAACACTGGTGAAAGAAATCAAAGAGGACACAAATAGATGGAGAAATATACCATGTTCATGGGTTGGAAGAATCAATATAGTGAAAATGAGTATACTACCCAAAGCAATCTATAGATTCAATGCAATCCCTATCAAGCTACCAATGGTATTTTTCACAGAATTAGAACAAATAATTACACAATTTGTATGGAAATACAAAAAACCTCGAATAGCCAAAGCGATCTTGAGAAAGAAGAATGGAACTGGAGGAATCAACCTGCCTGACTTCAGGCTCTACTACAAAGCCACAGTCATCAAGACAGTATGGTACTGGCACAAAGACAGAAACATAGTTCAATGGAACAAAATAGAAAGCCCAGAGATAAATCCATGCACCTATGGGCACCTTATCTTTGACAAAAGAGGCAAGATTATACAATGGAGAAAAGACAATCTCTTTAACAAGTGGTGCTGGGAGAACTGGTCAACCACTTGTAAAAGAATGAAACTAGAACACTTTCTAACACCATACACAAAAATAAACTCAAAATGGATTAAAGATCTAAATGTAAGACCAGAAACTATAAAACTCCTAGAGGAGAACATAGGCAAAACACTCTCCGACATAAATCACAGCAGGATCCTCTATGACCCACCTCCCAGAATATTGGAAATAAAAGCAAAAATAAACAAATGGGACCTAATTAATCTTAAAAGATTTTGCACAACAAAGGAAACTATAAGCAAGGTGAAAAGACATCCTTCAGAATGGGAGAAAATAATAGCAAATGAAGCAATTGACAAAGAATTAATCTCAAAAATATACAAGCAGCTCCTGCAGCTCAATTTCAGAAAAATAAAAGACCCAAAATCAAAAAATGGGGAGATTTGGGAGAATGGCATTGAAACATGTATAGTATCATGTATGAAACAAGTCGCCAGTCCAGGTTCGATGCACGATACTGGATGCTTGGGGCTGGTGCACTGGGACGACCCAGAGGGAGGGTATGGGCAGGGAGGAGGGAGGAGGGTTCAGGATGGGGAACACATGTATACCTGTGGCGGATTCATTTCGATATTTGGCAAAACTAATACAATATTATATAAAGTTTAAAAATAAAATAAAAATTTAAAAAAATGGGCCAAAGAACTAAACAGACGTTTCTCCAAAGAAGACATACAGATGGCTAACAAACACATGAAAAGATGCTCAACATCACTCAATATCAGAGAAATGCAAGTCAAAACCACAGAGGTACCATTTCACGCCAGTCAGAATGGCTGCTATCCAAAAGTCTACAAACAATGAATGCTGGAGAGGGTGTGGAGAAAAGGGAACCCTCTTACTCTGTTGGTGGGAATGCAAACTAGTACAGCCACTATGGAGAATAGTGTGGAGATTTCTTTAAAAACTGGAAATAGAACTGCCATATGACCCAGCAATCCCACTGCTGGGCATACACACCGAGGAAACCAGAATTGAAAGAGACACGTGTACCCCAATGTTCATCGCGGCAGTGTTTGTACCGCCAGGACATGGAAGCAACCTAGATGTCCATCAGCAGACGAATGGATAAGTGTGGTACATATACACAATGCAATATTATTCAGCCATTAAAAAGATTACATTTGAATCAGTTCTAATGAGGTGGATGAAACTGGAGCCTATTATGCAGAATGAAGTAAGCCAGAAAGAAAAACACCAATACAGTATACTAATGCACATATATGGAATCTAGAAAGCTGGTAACGATAACCCTATACACGAGACAGCAAAAGACACACAGATGTATAGAACAGTTTTTTGGACTCTGTGGGAAGAGGGCAAGGGTGGGATGATTTGGGAGAATAGCATTGAAACATGTGTATTATCATATGTGAAACGGATCACCAGTCCAGGTTCGATACATGAGACAGGATGCTCGGGGCTGGTGCACTGGGATGACCCAAAGGGATGGTATGGGGAGGGAGGTGGGAGGGGGGTTCAGGATGGGGAACACATGTACAACTGTGGTGGATCCATGTCATTGCATGGCAAAACCACTACAATATTGTAAAGTAGTTAGCCTCCAATAATTTATATTAAAAAAAAATTATACTGTCTTCATTTTGAACTAAGTGAAAAAAATTAAAAACCAAACTTTTGCACCAAGGACATTAGTAAGAAAGTAAAAAGATAAGCCTCAGTCGTGTCCGACTCTGTGCGACCCCAGAGACAGCAGCCCCCCAGGCTCCCCCGTCCCTTGGATTCTCCAGGCAAGAACACTGGAGTGGGTTGCCATTTCCTTCTCCAATGCATGAAAGTGAAAAGTGAAAGTGAAGTCGCTCAGTCACATCTGACTCTTAGCGACCCCATGGACTGCAGCCCACTAGGCTCCTCCATCCATGGTATTTTCCAGGCAAGAGTACTGGAGTGGGGTGCTATTGCCTTCTCCAAAAAAGGGTCTACTATACAGCATATATTACATAAAGAACTCCTCAACAAAAAGACAAGCAACCCAACTGCAAAGTGGACAAAGAGCTTGAATAGACCTTTCTCCAAGAATACATTAGCCATTAGAAAAATGCAAATGAAAACCATAATACGAACCAATTCCACATCCATGAGGACAGCCATAAAAAAGAGAAAGAAAACAGAAAATACCAAGTGTTGCAGGGAATGTAGAGAAATGGGATCCCTTGTGTATTGCCTGCTTGTGGGAATGTAAAATGAATGGTGCAGCTGCTGTTAAAAACAGCCTGGCAGTTCCTAAATAAGTTAAACCTATTCCAGGTACATAACCAAAAGACCTGAAAATAGGTATCCAAACAAATACCTGTAGAAGAACATTCATAGCAGCACTATTCACAGTAGCCAAAAAGTAGTAAGTACCCCAAGTCCACCATTAGATGTATGGATAAACAAAATGGTATATATGTTCAATGTAGTATTCAGTTCAGTTGCTCAGTCATGTCTGACTCTCTGCGACCTCAGGAACCACAGCAAACCAGGCCTCCCTGTCCATCACCAACTCCTGGAGTCCACCCAAACCCATGTCCATCGAGTCGATGATGTCATCCAACCATCTCATCCTCTGTTGTCCCCTTTTTCTCCTGCCCTCAATCTTTCCCAGCATCAGGGTCTTTTCAAATTAGTCAGTTTTTCGCATCAGGTGGCCACAGTATTGGAGTTTCAGCTTCAACATCAGTCCTTCCAATGAATATTCAGGGTTGATTTCCTTTAGGATGGACTAGTTCGATCTCCTTGCAGTCTAAGGGACTCTTGATAGTCTTCTCCAACACCACAGTTCAAAAGCATCAATTCTTCGGTGCTCAGCTTTCTTTATAGTCCAACTCTCACATCCATACATGACCACTGGAAAAACAATAGCCTTGACTAGACAGACCTTTTTTGGCAAAGTAATGCCTCTGCTTTTTAATATGCTGTCTAGGTTGGTCATAACTTTCCTTCCAAGAAGTAAGAGTCTTTTACTCATCTATAAAAAGGAATGAAGTACTGATACACGCTATAATGTGATGAACCTCAAAAACATTACGCTAAGTGAAAGAAGCCAGGCACAAAAAGCCACATATTGACTCCATTAATATGAAATATCCAAAATAGATAAACCCAGAGACAAAAAGCAAATTGTTTGCCAGGACAATGGGGAAGAGGGTATGGAGACTGACTGCTTCAACAGGACAAGATTCTCTTTTGGCTTTAGTCATCTACATAAGTTGCAATCCCCTTCTCCATTTTTTAGCACAAATATTATCTTTTATATTATTTATGGTGTTTATGAATTGAACTTCAAGTCCCATCAACTAGCCTTCCCAAACTCCTTTAAATTCAATTCTGCCACTATATTATTCTTTATAACAGCTATAATCACATAACTACTCTGCTAAGAAAACAATAGCTCTTCATCACCTTTAGAATGATGTCTAGACAGCAAAGCTCAATATCTGTATCTTTTAAAATCTGGTTTCCATCCTAACTTCTTAAACTTGCTTCCCATTATTTATTCTCATTGACCCTATAACTACTTAATTTTTCCAAAAAATACTTCATGCATTTTTATCTTTCTTCGGATTTTTCCCTCTGCCTGGAAAATACTTCCCAACACCTCTGTTCTCCAACTTTATAGACTTTAATCCTATTTAATCTTTAATAACCAATTGATTACTACTCTAGTTAATATTCTTCTTAAAAATCCCCAGAGCACTTTATCTGAACCTCTTTTATAGCAATTATTTTCTACTTTGAATTAAAATATATTTCTCAGGGCCTCAGTGCCTCTGTCTTCTTGCTTTGCACCTCTGTGCTTTACATATGCCGAACCTGTCACCAGTCTCCATGCCTGCCCCCAGGCTTCTTCGCCTTTGGCATCTGCATATATCCTAATTATTCCAAATTACATTGTTCTACAAATTACCTTCTCAATCACAATAGCTTCAAAATGAATAAGCTTCCTCAAGAGACAGTGAGTTCTGGTGGAAACAGATTGTACATGTAATCACCTGAAGTGCTATCGAGATTATATATACCAGATACTAAAAAGTAGTTCAGCTGTGTCTGACTCTTTGTGACCGCATGGACTGTAGCCCACCAGGCTCCTATGTCCATGGAATTCTCCAGGCAAGAATACTGGAGTGGGTAGCCATTCTCTTCTGCAGGGGTTCGTCCCAACCCAGGGACTGAACCTGGGTCTCCAGCATTGCAGGAACACTCTTTACAGTCTGAGCCAACAGGGAAGCCCCAAATACAAGAAAAGGACAGAGAAAATCTTTAGTTTCCTTGTAACTTTGAAACCAAGATTATGATTTCTGTTTGCGTAGAAAAATCATGGAGTATGTACCTACGGACTTTGAAAAGTAAGGAAAAGTAAAGATCTTCAAGGCATATTGCCAAATGAAAAAAAACTGAAGAAACCCATACTATCTATGCACATGTATATATGCGCAACCACACACATTACATAGCAAATTTAAAGGTGATTAGCCCTGTGAAGAAGATTGAAAGTAGCAGTAAGGAGAAATTAAGGAGGACTTGTGCATTTTACTTTACTTTATATACTTTCAACGTGGGATAGCTCCTCTAGGCCCTCCTGTGCCCACGCAGCAACGGCTCCTTGAGTGGCAACAAAAGAGTCTGAAATGCAGTACTTGGATGCAATCTCAAAAACGACAGAATGATCTCTGTTAGTTTCCAAGGCAAACCATTCAATATCACAGTAATCCAAGTCTATGCCCCAACCAGTAATGCTGAAGAAGCTGAAATTGAATGATTCTATGAAGACCTACAAGACCTTTTAGAACTAACACCCAAAAAAGATGTCCTTTTCATTATAGGGGACTGGAATGCAAAAGTAGGAAGTCAAGAAACACCTGGAGTTAACAGGCAAATTTGGCCTTGGAATACGGAATGAAACAGAGCAAAGACTAATAGAGTTTTGCCAAGAAAATGCACTGGTCATAACAAACACCCTCTTCCAACAACACAAGAGAAGACTCTACACATGGACATCACCAGATGGTCAACACTGAAATCAGATTGATTATATCCTTTGCAGCCAAAGATGGAGAAGCTCTATACAGTCAGCAAAAACAATACTGGGAGCTGACTGTGGCTCAGACCATGAACTCCTTATTGCCAAATTCAGACTGAAATTGAAGAAAGTAGGGAAAACCACGACACCATTCAGGCATGACCTAAATCAAATCTCTTATGATTATACAGTGGAAGTGAGAAATAGATTTAAGGGCCTAGATCGGAAAGATAGAGTGCCTGATGAACTATGGAATGAGGTTCGTGACACTGTACAAGAGACAGGGATCAAGACCATCCCCATGGAAAAGAAATGCAAAAAAGCAAACTGGCTGTCTGAGGAGGCCTTACAAATAGCTGTGAAAAGAAGAGAAGCAAAAAGCAAAGGAGAAAAGGAAAGATATAAGCATCTGAATGCAGAGTTCCAAAGAATAGCAAGAAGTGATAAGAAAGTCTTCCTCAGCGATCAATGCAAAGAAATAGAGGAAAACAACAGAATAAGACTAGAGATCTCTTCTAGAACATTAGAGATACCAAGGGAATATTTCATGCAAAGATGGACTCGATAAAGGACAGAAATGGTATGGACCTAACAGAAGCAGAAGATATTAAGAAGAGATGGCAAGAATACACAGAAGAACTGTACAAAAAAGATCTTCATGACCCAGATAATCACGATGGTGTGATCACTCACCTAGAACCAGACATCCTGGAATGTGAAGTCAAGTGGGCCTTAGAAAGCATCACTACAAACAAAGCCAGTGGAGGTGATGGAATTCCAGTGGAGCTATTTCAAATCCTGAAAGATGATGCTGTGAAAGTGCTGCACTCAACATGCCAGCAAATTTGGAAAACTCAACAGTGGCCATGGGACTGGAAAAGGTCAGTTTTCATTCCAATCCCAAAGAAAGGCAATGCCAAAGAATGCTCAAACTACCGCACAATTGCTCATCTCACACGCTAGTAAAGTAATGCTCAAAATTCTGCAAGCCAGGCTTCAGCAATATGTGAACCATGAACTTCCAGATGTTCAAGCTGGTTTTAGAAAAGGCAGAGGAACCAGAGATCAAATTGCCAACATCCGCTGGATCATGGAAAAAGCAAGAGAGTTCCAGAAAAACATATATTTATGCTTTATTGACTATGCCAAAGCCTTTGACTGTGTGGATCACAATAAACTGTGGAAAATTCTAAAAGAGATGGGAATACCAGACCACCTGATCTGCCTCTTGAGAAATTTGTATGCAGGTCAGGAAGCAACAGTTAGAACTGGACATGGAACAACAGACTGGTTCCAAATAGGAAAAGGAGTACGTCAAGGCTGTATATTGTCACCCTGCTTATTTAACTTATATGCAGAGTACATCATGAGAAACGCTGGACTGGAAGAAGCATAAGCTGGAATCAAGATTGCCAGAAGAAGTATCAATAACCTCAGATATGCAGATGACACCACCCTTATGGCAGAAAGTGAAGACGAACTCAAAAGCCTCTTGATGAAAGTGAAAGAGGAGAGTGAAAAAGTTGGCTTAAAGCTCAACATTCAGAAAATGAAGATCATGGCATCCAGTCCCATCACTTCATGGGAAATAGATGGGGAAACAGTGGAAACAGTGTCAGACTTTATTTTGGGGGGCTTCAAAATCACTGCAGATGGTGACTGAAGCCATGAAATTAAAAGACACTTACTCCTTGGAAGGAAAGTTATGACCAACCTAGATAGCATATTCAAAGGCAGAGACATTACTTTGCCAACAAAGGTCTGTCTAGTCAAGGCTATGGTTTTTCCTGTGGTCATGTATGGATGTGAGAGTTGGACTGTGAAGAAGGCTGAGCGCTGAAGAATTGATGCTTTTGAACTGTGGTGTTGGAAAAGACTCTTGAGAGTCCCTTGGACTGCAAGGAGATCCAACCAGTCCATTCTGAAGAGATCAGCCCTGGGATTTCTTTGGAAGGAATGATGTTAAAGCCGAAACTCCAGTACTTTGGCCACCTCATGAGAAGAGTTGACTCATTGGAAAAGACTCTGATACTGGGAGGGATTGGGGGCAGGAGGAGAAGGGACGACAGAGAATGAGATGGCTGAATGGCATCACTGACTCGATGGACGTGAGTCTAGGTGAACTCCAGGAGTTGGTGATGGACAGGGAGGCCTGGTGTGCTGCGATTCATGGGGTCGCAAAGAGTCGGACACGACTGAGTGACTAAACTGAACTGAACTGAACTTATACAGTTTGAATTTTTTACAAGTTATCTATTCAAGTATTCAGTTCAGTTCAGTTGCTCAGTCGTGTCCGACTCTGAGACCCCATGGCCCACAGCATGCCAGGCCTCCCTGTCCATCAACAACTCCCAGATTTCCTCAAACTCATGTCCACTGAGTTGGTGATGCCATCCAACCATCTCATCCTCTGTCATCCCCTTTTCCTCCTACCCTCAATCTTTCCCAGCATCAGGGTCTTTTCAAATGAGTCAGCTCTTTGCAACAGGTGGCCAAAGTACTGGAGTCTCAGCATCAGCATCAGCCTTTCAATGAATATTCAGGACTGATTTCCTTTAGGATGGACTCATTGGATCTCCTTGCAGTCCAAGGGACTCTCAAGAGTCTTCTCCAACACCACAGTTCAAAAGCATCAATTCTTCTGTGCTCAGCTTTCTTTATAGTCCAACTCTCACATCCATACATGACTACTGGAAAAACCATAGCTTAGACTAGATGGACCTTTGTTGGGAAACTAATGTCTCTGCTTTTTAATATGCTGTCTAGGTTGGTCATAAGTTTCCTTCCAAGGAGTAAGCCTCGTTTAATTTCATAGCTGCAGTCACCACCTGTAGTGATTTTGGAGCCTCCCCAAAATAAAGTTTATCATTTTTTCCCCAACTATTTGCCATGAAGTGATGGGACCATATGCCATGATCTTAAGTTTTCTGAATGTTGAGTTTTAAGTCCACTTTTTCACTCTCCTCTTTCACTTTCATAAAGAGGCTCTTTAGTTCTTTGCTTTCTGCCATAAGGGT
Organism: Bubalus bubalis; assembly: GCF_019923935.1. Lineage (NCBI taxonomy): Eukaryota > Metazoa > Chordata > Mammalia > Artiodactyla > Bovidae > Bubalus > Bubalus bubalis. Next base: position 79,208,188 of record NC_059172.1, on the reverse strand, counting down.
GGTGTCACCTGCATATCTGAGGTTATTCATATTTCTTCTGGCAATCTTGATTCCAGCTTGTGCTTCATCCAGCCTAGCATTTCACATGATGTACTCTGCATAGAAGTTAAATAAGCAAGGTGACAATGTTCAGCCTTGACATATTCCTTTCCCAATTTGGAACCAGTCTGTTGTTCCATGTCCAGTTCTTGACCTGCACACAGATTTCTCAGGAAGTACGTCAGGTGGTCTGGTATTCCCATCTCTTTAAGAATTTTCCACAGTTTGCGGTGATCCACAGTCAAAGGTTCTGGCATAGTCAATAAAGCAGTAGATGTTTTTCTGGAATTCTTTTGTTTTTTTGATGACCCAGTGGATGTTGGCAATTTGATCTCTGGTTCCTCTGCTTTTTCTAAATCCAGCTTGAAAACCTGGAAGTTCACAGTTCATGTAGTGTTGAAGCCTGGTTTGGAGAATTTTGAGGATTACTTTGCTAGCATGTGAGATGAGTGTGATTGTGTGGTAGTTTGAACATTCTTTGGGATTGGAATGAAAATCGACCTTTTCTACTCCTGGGAACACTGGTGAGTTTTCCAAATTTGCTGGCATATTGAGTACAGCACTTTCACAGCATCATCTCTTAGGATTTGAAATAGCTCAGCTAGAATTCAAGTATTACTTGGCCTTTAAAAAACAGAGTACAACAAAAAACACTGAATGGAGCCCAACGCTGTGACTCAGTTTATCTGGGTCTGACGTCAAGGAGACGTTTGCCACTTAGGGATGAGACCAGTGACACTGTCATCAGCACTGCCTGCTAACAGAGAACACAGAAGTTCTTATGTGTAGCCCCACATTAGACTCCAACATAACTTTGTGAGGGATAAGGAAGGCAGAAACTGACCCTCAAAGAAAAGCCAAGGATAAAACAGAGTTATAAAGGGCTGGCTAAGAACCTTGTTTAATGGTAGAACTGAGCTTAGAGGTAAAGTCTTCAGATTTGAAATTCTGGGCTCTTTTCACAATACCACAAAATATGGTCACTTGGCTTACAAGATAACTATCCAATTATCTTGGATAATTATCCAATTTTACCTTATGTCATCAGAACTGCTAAGGATTAAAAGTGCCAAGGATTCACTGGTTAAAACCTGTTGGACACAATTATACCATAATATAACAGTATGTCTCTTAATTATCTATTATTAGCATGGTTTTTCTGTTTCCACTGAGTTAATCATGTCTTTCCCAACTGACCACCCAAAAAATACTATCTGTTGTGAGTTTGTGGAGCCCAATAATAAAAAACACTTCTTTTACCCAAGTGCAGAAACAATAAAGGGTAAAGAAGTGATCATACATAGATTTGTTGTTGCTGAGTTGCTCAATCGTGTCCAACTCTTTGCGACCCCATGGACTGCAGCACGCAAGTCTTCCCCGTCCTTCACCATATCCCTGAGTTTGCTCAAACTCACGTCCATTGAGTCGGTGATGTCATCCAACCATCACATCCTCTGTTGTCCCCTTTACTCCTGCCTTCAATCTTTCCCAGCATCAGGATCTTTTCTAATGAGTCAGCTCTTCGCATCAGGTGGCCAAAGTACTGGAGTTTCAGCTTCAGCATCAGTCCTTCCAATGAATATTCAGGGTTGATTTCCTTCTGGATTGACTGGTTTGCTTGCAGTCCAAGGGTCTCTCAAGAGGCTTCTCCAACACCACAGTTCAAAAACATCAATTCTTCAATGCTCAGCCTTCTTTATAGTCCAACACTCACATCCATACATGACTACTGGAAAACCATAGCTTTGACAAGACAGACCTTTGTCTGCAAAGCAATGTGTCTGCTTTTTAATATGCTGTCTAGGTTGGTCATAACTTTTCTTACAAGGAGCAAGCATCTTTTAATTTCATGGTGGCAGTCACCACCTGCAGTGATTTTTGGAGCCCAAGAAAATAAAGTCTGCCACCGTTTCTATTGTGTCCCCATCTATTTGCCATGAAGTGATGAGACTGGATGCCATGATCTTAAGTTTTTTCAATGTTGAGTTTTAAGCCAGCTTTTTCACTCTCCTCTTTCACTTTCATAGAGAGGCTCTTTAGTTCCTCTTCGTTTTCTAAAGTAAGAGTGGTGTTATCTGCATATCTGAGGTTATTGATATTTCTCCAGCAATCTTGATTCCAGCTTGTGCTTCATCCAGTCCAGCATTTCTCGTGATGTATTCTGCATGTAAGTTGAATAAGCAGGCTGATAATATAAAGCCTTGACAGATTGCTTTCCCAATTTGGAACCAGTCTGTTGTTCCATGTCCAGTTCTAACTGTTGTTTCTTGACCTGCATACAGATTTCTCAGGAGGCAGATAAAGTGGTCTGCTATTCCCATCTCTTGAAGAACTTTCCACAGTGCCTGGTACACAGTGGATACTAAGTACTATTTTACCACAGTAGTTTTAAAAATGATTTAATTCCCTCTTTAAATTCCTTCTATAATGGCAGGGAGAATTTTTCTCTTACTGACACAGGTCTTGCACCTAGAAGTATGCGTTTAGACTTACACCAATGCACCAGCATATCATGATGAATGAAGGCAATAGCCTGGCTGGTGGACCGCACTCTCCTGGCCTTGCCACATGCACTGCCACCAGCCAGGCCCTCTCCTACCTGATGAACATTTGCTGCAGCTCCCTGACAGACACGGAGCCTCAGATTCCTCACAGGGCCAGACCTGGGCCCACAGACGCGTCATGGAGCCTGCAGGGCTGCTCTTTGCCCAGCAGAGGACTCAGGCTTTCTGGAGACCCAGCCCTAGGCCAAGTGGTGAGTGTCCCACAATTCACAGAAGAGAGGGGCTGTGCCACGGGCAGGCTGGTACAGGGCCTGCCTCCATGGCCCTTAGAGTGCATGCCAGGGCCCTGCAGACACTGTTTCCTATAGAATTCCTGCCTATTTTCACTTAACCATCATTAAACAGCACCTACAAAATCTGACTTTAAAAAAAAAAAGGATAGAGAAATTTTCTTTCTTCCTACTATACACTTTACTTGAAATAATCTAATGGAGTTTGGGGATAAGAATTTTTAATACTCAACCTCCTTTTCACTTGGCCTCAGAAGTCTGTCAAAGACCCAGATCTGGGAAAGGTCAAATATGACTGGGCCCCAAAGAACGTACTTACCATTAGCTGTATTCAATCTCCCACCACCACCTCTACAACAAAATGATGACACTATTTTCTTAAATCCCAATGAAGATTTACATAATTTTGTTAAGAATGTTTGACATGGATTTTTAATTCAAATAGTATCTACAATATACAAAGCAACTAGACAGATACTGTCATCTGAAAGAAATTCTCATAAATTCATTATTAAAAAAACATTTTTTGGTAATTTGTTTTATGAATTCAATTTTTTAATTTAATAATTTGCATTTGAACTGCTTACAATGTGACAAGTACTATGCTTATATACATTATCTCATTCTTATATAACCTTATGAAAGTTTATGGAAATTACAAGGCAGAACAACAACAAAAAAAACTGATGTGAATTGATGTAGTCTTTTTAAAGACCTTTTATTAAGATGTTTCTCACAAACTAGGGAAAACTTTTATTCCACTAAGAGAAAAATCCTTATCTTACAACACAACTGAAAAAGAACCAATGAGAATTTGGCAATATAACTGTGATAAACTCCAGAGTTCCTGGTTTCCAGTTCTCTTCAGCAATACTCTAAAGTAGTACTCAATGCTTTCAGAAAGAATACCAGATCCAGTCACTCCTAAAATGATACATAACAGCATTAACACTGCTCCTTTAACTTCTCCTGTGTACACATATGTACACTAACACAGCTCAAACATAAATCTTTTCATATAAACACAGATTAAGATTAAATATTATATATGACACCATTTTATTTTTTGCTGACAAAGCAAGAGATTTTATCAGGAAGGGGTGCCCAGGTGGAGAGCAGTAGGGTGAGGGAACCCAGGAGAACTGCTCTGGCAGTCTCAGGTTTTACGGTGATGGGATTAGTTTCCGGGTTGTCTTTAGCCAAATCATTCTGGCTCAGAGTCCTTCCTGGCGGTGTACGCCTGGTTCAGCCAAGATGGATGCCAGATGTGAGGATTCTGGGAGGTGGTCGGACATGTGGTGTCTCATTTTTACCTTTCCTGAACCCTTCCGGTTGGTGGTGGCTTATTAGTTCCGTGTTCCATACCAGGATCTCCTGTTGTAAAACAACTCTTGCAAATGGTTGTTATGGTGCCTGGCCAGGGAGGGCGGTTTCAGTCAGTGTGCTTCCCCTAACAACTCCCTGCTGAGAGACTTCAAAATCAAGATCCTTCTTGGGAACTGGAGCGGAGGTCTTTTTCTTCTGTAACTTCTTCCTGCTGTGCATGGGCGTAGGCCTGCCTAACAAAGCAGAAGTCTCTCTCTACCTGATCTAAGTTGAGGTATTCTGTGCCTGAAACCAGCATTCACCTTGTAATAACAGCAATTTAGCTTGAAACTGTTGGCTCCTCTCAGAGATGAAATAGACAGGGGCCAAACAGGAGACCTAACAGGATGGTCATCACTGGTCCCCAGAAACAGGAAGCAACATTTGGGATGAGGGCTTTGGGGTGTATGACTTTTATCTGATTGGTTACTGGTGAGGCAACGGAGCGGTGCTCCAGGAATCTTGTGTTCAGCCTGACATTACCATCCTCCACCTGGGTGGGGGCCCCAGTGCTGTGGAACTCAAAGACTTTGTTATGCATATTTTTTTTGAGTAGGAACCAGGACCTTGTCTCAACACTGTACCACTCTTTGAAAAAGAACACAACTGAAAAAGAATCAATGAGAATTTGGCAATATAACTGTGATAAACTCCAGGGTTCCTGGTTTCCAGTTCTTTTCAACTGTACTCTAAAGTAGTACTCAAAGCTTTCATACCAGATCCAGTCACTCCTAAAATGATACATAACAGCATTAACACTGCTCCTTTAACTTCTGTGTGCACATATGTACACTAACACAGCTCAAACATAAACCTTACTTTTCATATAAACAGAGATTAAATATTATATGTGACACCACTTTTTTGAAACACGGGTACTAGTACCAAAGAAAACAGAGAATACAAATGTTACTAATTAAGGAATCAGTAATTCCTTTTTTTACTTCAAACAACTTTAGACAATATTTTAAAGATTTTTATACATAAGCTAACATACAGCTTATTTTTCTTTTATGAGAGAAATGTACGAACAGTACCCTTAATTATACCTCTGCAAATAGGGCATTTTCTTAGAGAAGGGGCACATTCCTGGCATACTACCAGATGACCACAAGGAATGAATACAATAGAAACTTCTTTGTCCATACACACTTTACAAGTTCTTTCTTCTTGCAGCCTTCTCAACTGCTCTTCCAGGGACAGACCTATAACAACAAAAACCTCAGTGAAATTCAGTTTCTACTTTACCTTCCATTAAAAAAATAAAAGGGTAGGGGCTTCCCTGGTGGCTCAGTGGTGAAGAATCTGCCTGCCAATGCAGGAGACACAAGTTCAATCCCTGATCCAGGAAGATCCCACATGCCGTGGAACAACTAAGCCTGTGCACCACAACTACTGAGCCCGTGCTCTGGAGCCCAGGAGCCACAGCTATTGAGCCCACGCACTGCAACTACTGAAGCCTATGCTCTGGAGCCCAGGAACCGTAACTACTGAGACTGTGCTTTAGAGGAACCACAACTACTGAGCCTGTGCTCTAGAGCCTGGAACCACAGCTATTGAGCCCACACACTGTGACTACTGAAGCCTGTGCACCCCAGAACCTGTGCTCTGCAACAGATGCCACCATAATGAAAAGCCTGTGCACTGCAATGAAGAGCAGCCTCCACTCACCACAATTAGAGAAAGCCTGCACAGGAACAAACACCCAGCACAGCCAAAAATAATACATAAATACATAAATAATTTTTTTAAGGGTAATATTTTATGTTGGTCCCAAGTCTTAATTTTGTTTTACCTGAAACATCTGTTGGAATATACTTCATATTCTTTTCCACTGAGGAAAGAAAAACATACAAAAAAATCACTCTAACACTCAGCCATAGAAATAAAATTCTGTCACGTTCAACAACACAGATGGAACCAGGAGTGTATTGTGCTTAATGAAATAAGTCAGAGAAACACTACGTCACCATGTATATGTGGAATCTAAAACATAAAACTAGTGAACGTGACATAAAAGACAGACATAGATATAGAGAACAAACTAGTGGCGGCACTATTTCCAGTGGGGGTGGGGGTGGGCAAAATGGGTAGGAAGATTAAGAGGTACAAACTACTATGTATAAAATAAACAAGCTACAAGGTCCATTGTATAGCACAGAGAAAATAGCCAATATTTTATAATAACTATAAATGGAACATAATCTATAAAAATTTTAAATAACTGTTGTACACCTGGAACTAACACAATACAGTAAACCACCTACACCTCAATTAAAAAAATATTTTAAAGCATTACTCTACCAAATACAAGACTGCTTTGCCTACTACATATTATTTTTCCCCTACTATGTATTGAATTCATAGATTTTAGTTATATATCATTGGATATTATTTAGCCAAGTTACTTGGGCAATAAAAGACTTCATTTTTTTAGAACAAGTTAAATGTACACAGTTTGCTAACTGGATTCAATTTATTTATCAAACACAAAGATGAACACAATTCTAAAAATAACTGTACAACAAACTCACCAAACAAGTTCTTATATAATGTAGGGTCAATTTCCTTAAGACAGTTTTTGAAGATGTTGGCAGCACTATTTCCTTTAACTAAAACGGTATCAATCAGTTCTCTTGCTTGTAAAGGTATCTGTGTTTTTTGCTTAATAATATCATGCTCCTGTTTATTAATTACATTGGCCTTTAAAAGATTATCCAGGATAGGAAGCACACACGTCAACTGTTGAAAGAGAGCCATTCTATTCCTCCGAAGTAATGACAAATCATCTTCAATGTTAAAAAAAAAAGAAAAAAATGTATTAGATTATAAACTGCTCCAACCACACTCATAGTCACTAACAACCAACACTATGAACAATTCAGACACTAAAGAGGAGCTAGAAAAAAAGAACAAAATTACTTGTCTGCATCTTAATGTCTGTCATTTGGAACACTTTCAGAAGATTTGGTAGGTATATAGTATACATACTATACCATGGCATAGTATGTAGTATACACATGGCCTCTGTTTCTGTAACCTACTTGAGTCTATATATTGGGTTGGCCAAAAAGTTCATTTGGGTTTTTCTGTAACATTTTATCTTTTAACCTATCTTAGAATCCTGCTTTATCCTGCAGAAAGTAGGAAGAGAATTTTAAAGGATAGTATAAATGTGCCACCTCTATACTTTGCCCCAATGAAATACTGACTTCTCTTTGCATTGTATCACATTACGTTTATAAGCATTTTCATATGAATTGTCTCATTAGATAAAAAGATCCTATCAATGAAACAAGTCGGTTATGAATGTTTCTTATTTTCAGATAGGGTAAGAAAGACTCAGGAGGAATGAGTGACCTGTCCAGTGTCACAGGAAGTATCAGTTGTAGAATCAAGTCTCCTAGTCTCTTCATGTTTAAGAAGTAGTAAGCAGGATTTCCCTGGTGGTCCACTGGTTAAGAATCTGCCTGTGAATGCAGGGGACATGGGTTTGATCCCTGGTCCAGGAAGGTTCCACATGTTGCAGGGCAACTAAGCCTTTGCTCCCCAAATGCTGAGCTGGCACCCTAGAGCCCTGTACCTATTGAGCTCATGCAGCACAACCTCTGAAGCCCACAGGCCTAGAGCCAGTGTTCTGTGACAAGAGAAGACAGCGCAGTGAGAAGCCTGCACTCCGCAATAGAGAACAGCTCCTACTCGATGCAACTAGAGAACAGCCTGTGTTCAGCAACAAAGAGCCAGAGTCGGGGGGTGGGGAATAAAAGCAGTAAGCAGTGCTGAAGAGTTTGAGCTGCAGAGTTTGGACAAACCTAGCTGCCCACACAGGCACAGCCACTTAGTAGCTATGTGCCGTAACCTTCACATACCTCAGTTTCCTCATCTGTAAAATGTAGATAATAATAGTACCTTTCTCAAAGAGTTGTAAGGATTAAATGAGATATATGTGAAGTATTTATCACAGTATCTGGCAGAGTTGGCTACCAATATTTTATAAATGTCTAGGTTTATAGCAATTTAAAAAGACTGCATACGAATCAAGCCTAGTCTTGTTTTTAAAGTAATGTTTTCTCCTTTAACCTTAAACCACACAAAATCCATTGTTAAATAGACTATAGGCATAAATTCCTTAATTATTTTTCAAAAACTTCCTCTTTTGATGCCCCAATCACCAATATTTAATTGCCTGCTTTCAGCCTTAAAAAAAAAGTTGCTGTTCGGTCCTTACAGTAAGTATTCAGGGCTGATTTCTTTTCGGACTAAATGCTTTGATCTCCCTGCTGTCCAAGGGACTCTCAGGAGTCTTCTCCAGCACCACAGATCAAAGGCGTCAATTCTCTGGTGCTCTGCCTTCTTTACGGTCCAGCTCTACCAATGGTACATGACCACCATAGCTTTGACTATACGGACCTTTGTCAGCAGACTGCTGTCTCTGTTTTCAACACACTGTCTAGGTTTGTCATAGCTTTCCTGCCAAGAAGCAATCGTCTTCTGATTTCATGGCTGCAGTCACCATCTGCAATGATTTTAAAGTCCAAGAAGAGGCAATGTGTCACTATTTTCACCTTTTCCCTTTCTATTTGCCATGAAGTAATGGGGCCAGATGCCATGACCTTAGGTTTTTTTAATATTTAGTCTTAAGCCAGCTTTTTCACTCTTCTCCTTCATCGTCATCAAGCGGTTCTGTAGTTCCTCTTTCCTTTCTGCCTTTAGAGTGGTTTCATCCACATATCTGAGGTTGTTGATGTTTCTCCCGCCTATCTTGACTCCAGCTTGTAACTCATCCAGCCTGGCATTTCTCACGATGTGCTCAGTGTATAGGTTAAATAAATAGGGTGACAACAGACAGCCCTGTCATAGTCCTTTCTCAATCCTGAACCAATCTAACTATTGCTTCTTGACCCGCATACAGGTTTCTCAGGAGACAGGTAAGATGATCTGGTATTCCCCTCTCTTTAAAAGTTTTCCACAGCTTGCTATGATCCACACAGCCAAAGGCTTTAGCATTTTGTACATCTCTATATTTACAAGTTTAATAAAAAATAAAGAAGTCTATTGTAAAGTTGTTAAAAAAAAAAAAAAGACCATTCCCTTGGGGTCACAAAGAGTTGGACATGACTGAGTGACTGAACAACCACCAAGGAGTGAAACACACTATTCATCTCAAAATTATGAAAGTCCCTTCTCTACCCACAACTTATTTATCCTTCTGCCTTAATAATTCACCTTACTATTAACAGATCTGTTCTTCACCTGATGCTGTAGCTCCATGTCATTTCCAACCCTACTAACAAAAGAGTTGTCTCCTGGCTTTGCTTATGTCCCATTCTAATCTATGTATCGGTCAAGTGTTTTAATGATCTTCTCTTATTAGTATCCTAAACTCTTCCTCTCTATTCTTTTTTTGATTATTAAGAAACAATTTCAAAGCTGTAATTCAAGACTTTTCTCTGAACTTTACAAAATACAAGAAAGTCACAAAACTATGGTGTCCAGGTTTATTACAGTGATTTCATTTAACATGTATTTTATTGTCGTCATTCAGCTGGTCAGTCATGCCCGACTCTTTGTGACCCCATGAAGTCCAGCACTCCAGGAGCCCTTCACTATCTCCCGGAATTTGCTCAAACTCAGGTCTATTGAGTCAGTGATGCCATCCAACCATCTCATCTTCTGTGGTCCCCTTCTCCTCCTGCCCTCTGGTTAATAATCTCACTATCCCTGGGCCCTTTCTTGCACGAAGACCCTCCCACTTCCCAAGGCAATATACTTAAAAAAAGTTTTGATGTGCTGGGTAAAGGTGCTAAATTGTTTTACTTGTAACCTCTCATTTAATTTCTATAGCTGCCCCATGCAATTTGTAGTACTATCATCCCTGTTTTACAGATGAGAAAACAAGAGTTCTGGTTAAATTAATCGCCAAGCTGGTAACTGACAAAGCCAGGATTTAAACACAAATTTGTCTCAACTAGAAATCAGACCTTAAATATTTTGATACACGGCCAAATGATACAGTTCTCAAACTATTCCTATCATTACTTACAAGCTTAAACAGAAAAAGCGTTTTCCAATCCGACAGTCAAATTTACACTACGTATGCAACCTTCAGTTCTACTGGCCCTGTAACCCTATCTTTTTGCATACTAGTTTCCACAGCTAGTCACTATGCTCCTTGAAAGTAAGCACCATGGGGAGCACAGTACTTGGTACAGGTGATCATGTTCAGTTACTATTTGTTAAAGGAATGATTACTCAGAAGACTTGTTGTGGAATTCCGAAGCTTAACACAATATGGATGAACACCAAAATCAATTCTCTACGATCTTTGTGTTGGGGAGGTGCTTCTTATCAAATCCTAGAATTTCTTCATGGATTTTATTTTTTCTATAAGGATCACTAAGCTAGGATTAGACAGTAAAATGCCATGTTAAGAATATGATTTAAAGGAACTTTAAAAAAAAAGTAGAAATGAGACAGGCCCCCAGCTTTAAAATCTTACTTTTTCCAAACAGTTTAAATCTGTTAATGTATGAGGGAGAAAGGCAATATAGCTCAAGAAAGAAATTATGACAAAATCCTCTGATTAGCATAAGTTAGGGATCTTCTTAGGGAGAAAAAAACATTCAAAAAGAAAAAAAACTGTAGTCAGTGATTCTCAACTAGGGTAATACGTTGCTCACAGTGAAGGGAATGTGAGGTTTGGAAATGACTGCTGGCTGCCACCAGCAGTCAGTGGAGAGACAGGGATACTCACTGTCCTGCAACACATGAGACAGTCCTACGAGACCTCAATGGAAATAATGCAGGGAACTACCATTCCCAAATACCTGATGCTGTTTCTTCAGTTTGTCTTTCCTTCTCTTCCTCCTTTTCTTCTTCTCTTTTCTCATCTTCAGCATTGAGAAGTGCTGACACAATATCATTAACTGTTTTGTAATTCTCTCCAGTTGTTAGGATTTTACTCTGAACTGTCCGCTTTACCAGGCTTCTACTAAAGCCCATTTCCAAGGCAGCTTTAACCACAGGTGTATTCATCATGACTGCATCGTCTGAAGAACTTTCTCCAGGTCCAAAATGAACAACTATTTTAAAAGATATATATTTGGGTAAATTCCATAAATATAAAAATATGGGGAACAATAATGACTCTGATATAATCTTTACTCTAGACGTGATTATATCCTGGTAATGGAGATGAGCTGTATGCACAAGTTACCTATAACTCCAACCGAAGTCTGAACCTGGTAAGGATCAAATGAGAGGCTGCTGTTATTGTTGTTCAGTTGCTAAGTTGTGTCCGACTTTTCCGTGACCCCATGGACAATAGCCCACCACGCTCCTCTGCCCATAGGAATTCCCAGGCAAAAATACTGTAGAGAGCTGCCATTTCCTTTTCCAGGGGAGATTCCCAACCCAGGGATCGAACACATGACTCCTGCATTGGCAGGCAGGTTATCTGGTGGCAATGAGCCACCAAGGAAGCCCAGTAACAGGCTGTACTTTAAAAAAAATACCAATTCCCATATCTTAGTTAGAGTCTTTAGGGATGGAACCTAAGAATATCCTAAAAATTCCTCAAATGACTCTGTTGTATAGTTATTTTTGGAAACTGAGATGCTACACAAATTTAGAAGTGAGAATAATCTCAATTCAGCTAGGAAAGTGGAAGAAATCAACAAAGACATAATGAAAAAGATCACACAAGAGTTTGAACCTGAAGGATAGACAGGACCTGAGGAGGTGGACAGATGAAGCAGAAAAAACAAAGATGGGAAGAACAGTAAAGTGGAAGACTAATTCACATAGAACACATCTAAAAACGTGGTTTAAAAAAATGTGATTAAAGAATTAAACTAATACGACTTCAGACAGCAACACATGTTCTGAAGAAAATAAAGCAGAATAAGGTGGTTAAGACAAACTAGGAAGCAGCAGGAGGACATTCAGGATAGGGTGATCAGAGAGGCATTTTCTGATAACAGGGTCAATGCCAGCCAATATGGCAATGTGAAAATTATAAAAAGACATCATTCTTCAAGATATTTTACTGCCATCTGCTGGAAAACTGTTGTATAATAAATGTAAATATACACTGTGTGTGTGCTCCCTTGCTCAAACGTATGTGGAACCCTGTCTGAATGGGTAACAGCAGAGCAAACAACTGAATGATAAGGAATGAGTATGGGAATATCTGAAAGAAGTCTTTCAGGCAAAGAGAACAGCCAGTATAAAAGCCTCAAGTCAAGAGGAAAGCTTGATATTCTTCAAGAAATAGTAAGGCGGTGCAGTCAGAGAGTAGGGTGAGGCCTAGATCACATAGAGCCTTGGGAGGAGTTTGTATTTTAAGTCTGCTAGAATATTCTAAGACTGATAAAACTTGATTTGTTTTTTTCAAAAGATCATTCTGGCAGCTCCGTGATAAACTTTAGTGAGGTAAAATGGAGTCAGGGAGACCTGTTAGGATTTTATGACAAAAGGTGATAGAAGCTTGAATCAGGTTAACAGTGGGGATGATGAAGAGAAGTGGTAAGATTTGGGACATATTATAGAGATGAAAGGACTTTTAATAGCTTAAATACACAAAATAAAAGGAGGAATCAGGGATGATGTCTAACTTAAGTCAACCTCAGCAAGTGGGGAACATTAACTGAGCAGGGGAGATCAGAGAAGAAGCACATCTGAGGTACGAAGTGCAGGGAGAAAATGTTTGCTCTGGTCCTATTAACTCTGAGAAACCCATTATAAACAAGCAGAGGTTTAAACAGGTGGTTGAACATGCTAGTCTGCAGCTCAGGAAATGGAGAACTATCTTTGGGCTAAATGTTGAGGGGTACTCCATCACTTAAGAGGTTTGAAAAAGGAGTAACCACCAAAGGAAATTGTTCATGATCAACCAGGGAAACGGGAAAATCAACAATGTGGTGTCCAGGAAGCCAAGTGAGGACGATACCTTAAGAAGGATACAAGAGAGTAATGATAGCAAGATTGCTAATTAAGATGTCTCCCATCTGGATTCCCCACTCAACAACAATTTGGAATCCGTCCAAGGACCAAAGTGCCTTTGTGAGAGGCTCTGTGATTGAGATATAAGATTCTGAAAGCCTAGTGTATTCCAAAACCAAGGAGAGTGATTTTGAGAAGACTGGCTTGTTCCCAGGTGCTGGAATCCCTGACTATGGTCCCAGCAACAGACCCCAAAACAGCTCTGTATCCATCAAAATTGACAGAAGAAGGTACTCACTTGGCAAGACCAATCAGTAAAAACTGAAAATGGTGTTCGCTCCTTCAAATGCACAGATACTATGGCTAGGCTACATATAGCATATAAACATATAAATCAGGCACATACAACACCATCAAAAGAAACTAATAAACATCCAGACTGACCCCAAAGAAATGAAGATCTATGATTTGTCTGACAATGAACTCAACAGTCACCTTAAAGAAACTCAACAAAATTCAAGAGAACAACAGTAAACAACTAAATGGAAATAACAATTCATGAACAAAATCAGAAGTTTAAACAAGAAATAGAAACCAAAATCAGAAATTTAATCAAGAAAAAGAAAAAAGATCAAACAGAAGATGTGGAGCTGAAGAATAAAAGGACAGAACTGAAAATCAATAGAGAAATTCAACAGACTTGATCATGAAGAAAAAAAGAATGAGAACCCAAATGGAGATCATTTGAAATTAGCCAGTTATAGGAACAAAAAGAGAATAAAAAAGAGGGACAGAAGACCACATGAATTATAGGGCACCACCAAGCAGATGAACAGTTACATCACAGGAATCCCAGAAGACAGAAAAAAGGGGTAGAAAGCTTACTTCAAGAAATAATAGCTTAAAACTTTAGTTCCCAAATCTTGGGAGAGATACAGATATCCAGAAATAGCAAGTACAGAGAACCCCAAGCAAGATCAGGCCAGAGATTATTCCAAGACACATTATAGTCAAGATATTAAAAACAAAAAGACAAAGCATTTTGAAAGCAGTAAAAAAAAAAAAAAAGAATCATTACATACAAGGGAACCCCCTAAGGCTATCAGCACATTTCTCTGCAGAAACCTTGCAGGCTAGGAGAGAAAGACTTAATATATCCAAGTGATAAAAGAAAAACAAATGCCAATCAAGAACACTGTTTGGGAAATTCAAATGAAGGTAGCCTCGTTCAGGCTTCGCAAGTAGGGGAGCATACCTCTAACCGACTTCTGACCTTGCCCGGACTACATGCCTGCCTGCATGCATGAACACCAATCGTTACCAGCAAGTCAAGCAGCACTTCAGATAAGAAAGAGAGTGGTTTTGGATTTTTTTTTTTAACGAGTGCTTTATATTTGATTGTTTATTTATTCATTTATTTATTTTTGGTTGCACTGGGTCTGTTTGCTGCACAGGCTTTCTCTAGTTTCAACGTGCAGGTTTCTTATTGTGGTGGCTTCTTGTGTTGCAGAGCACGGGCTCAGTAGTGGTAGCATATGGGCTTAATTGCTCTGCAGCATGTGGAATCTTCCCGGACCAGGGATTGAACTGGTGTCCCTGCATTAGCTGGTTGATTCTTAACTACTGGACCACTGGGGCAATCCAGCCTTAGAATTTCTTAAGCCCCTGGGGGCCTAATCAGGCCCCCAGAGTCTAAAGAACTTTATGACTCACAAGATGAAACAAACAGCATTGTAAAAGTTAAAGAAAAACCAGAACTGCATTTTTGCATGCAAACTGTTATCAGTTTGTGGCCGAGGATCATAAGCAGGAGCTCCCAAAGCTGCAATCTGAAGTCTGGCCTGTGTGGTGGATGTACTGACAGGACCCTTTCCCAGTTAGGACTCCAGACTGCTGTTACGTGGGACTTCCAGCACTGTTCAATGCTAGATCAACGTGGGTGTTGGCCCAATGTAGAGATGTATATGCTATTATTTCTCTCTACTGTTTCTATTTCTTTTCTTTTATGACTGTACACTGCAATTAAGCCAAATTAATTACTGAATATTAAATATTGAAACTGCTTATTTGTGTGTAACAAGTAGTTTCTTTTGTTAACAAATCCTTTGAAACCAAAATAAAAGTACAACTTTCAGCAAAACAAATACTGGCAAAACTGTCCTTCAGAAATGAAGGAGAAATAAAGACATTCCAGTCAAACAGAAGTTGACAGAGTTCATGAACATGAAACCTGTTTTATAAGAAATGCTAAAATGATTTCTTCAAGTTAAAATGAAGAGACCTTAAGTAATAACATGAAAACATATAAAAGTATAAAACTTAACTGGTAAAATTATGCAGGTCAAATTCAAAACACACTATACTGTAATTGTATGTCTAGTGTAAGTTAAAACAACGGTAATACATTTTGCACAGCAAAGGAAACCATGAACAAAACAAAAAGACAACCTACAGAATGGGAAAAAAATATTTGCAAAGTGACTGACAAGGGGTTAATCTCCAAAATATACAGAGTTCATGCAGCTCTATGTAAAAACAACAAATCCAATCAAAAAGAGACAGAAGATCTTCTAAAGACATACAGATGGCCAAAAGGCACATGAAAAGATGCTGAGCATCACTAGTTATCACAGAAATAGAAATGAAAACTACAATGAGATATCACCTCACACTGGTCAGAATAGCTAATATCAAAGTCTACAAAAATAAATGCTGGAGGGGGAGTAAGGAAAGAAAACCCTCCTTCACTACTGGTGGGAATGTACACTGGTTATAACCACTATCGAGAACAGTATGGAGGTTCCTTAAAAGCCTAAAACTGTAACTACCGTATGACTCAGCAATCCTACTCCTGGGCATATATCTGCAGAAAACCATAATTCAAAAAGATACATGCACCTCAATGTTCACTGCAGCACTATTTACAATAGTCAAGACATTGTTGTTGTTTAGTCACCAAGCTGTGTCCAACTCTTGTGACCCCATGAACTGCAGCCCTCCAGGCTCCTCTGTCCATGAGATTTCCCAGGCAAAAGTTGTGCTGGAGTGGGTTGCCATTTCCTTCTCCAAGGGATCCTCCCAACCCAGGGACTGATCAAATCCACATCTCCTGCTTGGCAGGTGGATTCTTTACCACTGAGCCACCTGGAAAGCCCAGCCTGACATGGAAGAAACCTAAATGTCCACTGAAAGAGGAATGGATAAAGAAGATATGGTACATACATATAATGGAATTCACTCAGCCACAAAGAAAGAACGAAATAATGCCATTTGAAGCAACATGAATGGACCCAGAGATTAACATATTAAGTCAGACAAAGAAAGACAAACATCATATGATATTGCTCATATGTGAAATCTAAATGTTTTTTAAAAATGATTTAAATGAACTTACAAAACAGAAACAGACTCATAGATTTCAGAAACAAACCTAAAGTCTGGGGAAAGGGATAAATCAGGGGCATGGGATTATCATATATACACTACTATATATAAAAGAGATAACCAACAAAGACTTATTGTATAGCACAGGGAACTCTACTCAATATTCTACTACAAACTATACGAGAAAGGAATCTGATAAAGAATGAATATATAGTATCACAGAATCACTATGCTGTACACCTGAAACTACATAACACTGTAAATCCACTATATTTCAATAAAAATTTTTTTAAAAGGAGTACTTATAGAAAAATACAGAAAAATAAAAAACAATACTAACAACTACAACTCCAATAATTTGTTACTAGATGCAGAATATAAAGACATATAAAGTACGACATCAATAGTGTAAAACATGGGGTGAGGATAAGTAAACTGTAGTTTCTCTAAACGATTGAAAGCAAGTTGTTATCAGCTTAACACAGACTATTATATCTGTAAGATATTTTATGTAAGCTTCATGGTAAACACAAAGAAAAAACCTACAGCAGATACAGAAAATACAATAGAGAAATTAAAGTACACTACTATAGAAATTAAGTCAGAGATAAAGACAGCAAGAGAGGAAGAAATGAACAAAGGAACTAAAAAAAAAACCCAGTCAGAAAACAATTTACAAAAGAACAGTAAAAAGTCCCAACTATTTTAAATGTAAATAGACTAAATTCTCCAATCAAAAGACAAAGAATGGCTGAATGGATTTTAAAACCCCACAAGATCTAACACTACGCGGCCTACAAAAGAATCACCTTAGCTTTAAGGACACAGAAAGACTGCAAGTGGAAAGATATAAAAGGCTGAAAGTGAAAAGATAAAAAAGTTCTATGCAAATGATAATCAAAAGTGATGAGGAGTTGCTCTACTTACATAAAATAAAATAAACTTTCAGTCAAAATTAGTGCTAAGAGACTAAGAAAATCACTATACACAGTGATGAAGGGGTCAACTCATCAAGAATACATAAAACAATTGTAAACTTATATGCAACAAAACACTGGTGTATCTAAATATCCAAAGCAAATACTAGCATAACTAAAGGGAGAAATACAGAGGAATATAATAATAGAAGGGAACTTCAATATCCCACTTCCAACACTGGTTAGATCATCCAGACAAAAGTTAGTAAGGTAACAGCAGACTAAATAACACTTTACACTAAATGCCAGATGTAGCTAAAATTATAAATTATAACCAGAAGATGTATTTCCTACCCTTGCACTAAAATACTACATCCAGGCAAATACCTACTTTTCTAGCCCAATTCTCAAATCATGTAACCTGGGCCTTTCCAAACATGATAGCTTACAGCAAACTTTCCCTCTTTGGAGGGCTTACTATTTGCACCTCTCATTTGGTATTCCTATCTTGTCTCCCCAGTTAGAATATGAGCACTTTAAGAACAAAAACTAGAATACTTCCAAGAATCCTCTAAAAATGTCATGAATCTTAGAAGATAGATGTGTGTGTATGTGCTCAGCCGCTCAGTCATGTCCGACTCTCTGCAACCCCATAGACTGCAGCCTGCCAGGCTCCTCTGTCCATGGAATTCTCCAAGCAAGAATACTGGAGTGGGCTGCCATTCCCTCCTCTAGGGAATAGAAAGATACATAATATTTACGAGCTAACTTCTTAGCACTTTTTTCTATAACCTCAGAAATCCTTTTTACAAACTTTTATTTTTAATACTCTTAAATCCTATTCTTTATTTGGGATATTTTCATACATACTTGGTGGATCAGCATTTTCATCTCCAGAAGTATTTGCAGTTGACAACAGCTATGAAACAGGAAAAAAAAAAAAAAAAATAGGTAAAATCCAGAATCTCAAACAATCTGAGCATAGCCACATTAAGGTAAGTTTATCTTAAGTACTATGCACATGCTTTGAAAACTGGGTAGTTTACATACTGCACTTTGCTGTTTTATCTTAATCACCATAAAATATTTCCTTAAACTGCAGCTAATTCCATATTAGAATTTAAATATCAGGAAAGCAGGAAAAAGTATTAATGGTTTCTCATTCCACTTAGAAAGTTGTATTTCAGCATAACCACTCTCTGAGGTTCCAAATTCCTAAAAAGTTACTTTTTGTTTATTTTTCTCAAAGAGGAGGAGGAGATACTAAAGACTCTTCTCCAACCCTACCACAAATTTGTACAGGGGCTAGGTTGTGTAACTTTTCAAAAAACTAAAAAATAATTTTTAAAAGCCATGAACAAACATGGTAGTCTGAAAATAAAACTAAAAAGTTTCATTAAGATGGACATAAAACATATAACTATCATTAACTTTAAAAAGAAATAAAGATCACTTTTAATCATATTTTGTAATTGTTATCTAGGAGACTCCAATGTTGCCAATTATAAAAACATATTTACCTGTTCAAGAAGATGAGGATATCTGGCTTGAATCTCACTAACAAACTCCTGCCCTTTCATGCGTATCAAGAACTCACACCTAAAACATAAGAGGAAAACTTTTTAAATTCTTTTATGCCAAAAATATACTCTGATCATTCTAGAAAAGTGGTTTTCAAACTCTTGGACTATATACCATAGTACAAACATTTTACATCACAACCTAGTAGGTTCCTAACAGGAACAAAATTCTCATAAAACATCACAAGTTTTTACTATGTATTGATACATTCTGATATTTGTATTTGATTACATTAATACAATTACAGTAAAGGAGTCTGGACCTCAAAGGATAAAAAGGTTAAGACTTGGAAAATGCTGCTCTAGACAATTTACTTTGGAAGTTTAATGTAAGTTTTAGAAACTGTAATGTGGTATGCCTAAAAGTAGGAAGTCAAGAAACACCTGGAGTAACAGGCAAATTTGGCCTTGGAGTATGGAATGAAGCAGGGCAAAGACTAATAGAGTTTTGCCAAGAGAACACACTGGTCATAGCAAACACCCTCTTCCAACAACACAAGAGAAGACTCTACACATGGACATCACCAGATGGTCAACACCAAAATCAGACTGATTATATTCTTTGCAGCCAAAGATGGAGAAGCTCTATACAGTCAGCAAATACAAGACCAAGAGCTGACTGTGGCTCAGATCATGAACTCCTTATTGCCAAATTCAGACTTAAATTGAAGAAAGTAGGGAAAACCACCAGACCACTCAGCAATGACCTAAATCAAATCCCTTATGTTTATACAGTGGAAGTGAGAAATAGACTTAAGGGACTAGATCTGATAGACAGAGTGCCTGATGAACTATGGACGGAGGTTCATCACATTGTACAGGAGACAGGGATCAAGACCATCCCCATGGAAAAGAAATGCAAAAAAGCAAAATGGCTGTCTGAGGAGGCCTTACAAATAGCTGTGAAAAGAAGAGAAGTGAAAAGCAAAGGAGAAAAGGAAAGATAAAAGCAGCTGAATGCAGAGTTCCAAAGAAGAGCAAAGAGAGATAAGAAAGCCTTCCTCGGCAATCAATGCAAAGAAACAGAGGAAAACAACAGAATGGGAAAGACTAGAGATCTTTCCAAGAAAATTAGAGATAGCAAGGGAACATTTCATGCAAAGATAGGCTCAATTAAGGACAGAAATGATATGGACCTAACAGAAGCAGAAGATATTAAGAAGAGGTGGCAAGAATACACAAGAAGAACTGTACAAAAGAGAGCTTCACGACCCAGATAATCATGATGGTGTGATCACTCACCTAGAGCCAGACATCCTGGAATGTGAAGTCAAGTGGGCCTTAGAAAGCATCACTATGAACAAAAGCTAGTGGAGGTGATGGAATTCCAGTTGAGCTATTCCAAATCCTGAAAGATGATGCTGTGAAAGTGCTCCACTCAACATGCCAGCAAATTTGGAAAACTCAGCAGTGGCCACAGGACTGGAAAAGGTCAATTTTCATTCCGATCCCAAAGAAAGGCAATGCCAAAGAATGCTCAAACTACCACACAATTGCACTCATCTCACACACTAGTAAAGTAATGCTCAAAATTCTGCAAGCCAGGCTTCAGCAATATGTGAACCGTGAACTTCCAGATGTTTAAGCTGGTTTTAGAAAAGGCAGAGGAACCAGAGATCAAATTGCCAACATCCACTGGATCATGGAAAAAGCAAGAGAGTTCCAGAAAAACATCTATTTCTGCTTTACTGACTATGCCAAAGCCTTTGACTGTGTGGATCACAATAAACTGTGGAAAATTCTGAAAGACATAGGAATACCAGACCACCTGACTTGCCTCTTGAGAAAACTGTATGCAGGTCAGGAAGCAACAGTTAGAACTAGACATGGGAACAACAGACTGGTTCCAAATAGGAAAAGCAGTACGTCTTGCCTGGAGAATACCAGGGACGGCGGAGCCTGGTGGGCTGCCGTCCATGGGGTCACACAGAGTTGGACACAACTGAAGTGACTTAGCAGCAGCAGCAGCAGCAAGGCTGTAAATTGTCACCCTGCCTATTGAACTTCTATGCAGAGTGCATCATGAGAAACGCTGGGCTGGAAGAAGCACAAGTTGGAATCAAGATTGCCGGGATAAATATCAATAATCTCAGATATACAGATGACACCACCCTTATGGCAGAAAGTGAAGAGGAACTAAAAAGCCTCTTGATGAAAGTGAAAGAGGAAAGTGAAAAAGTTGGCTTAAAGCTCAACATTCAGAAAACGAAGATCATGGCATCTGGTCCCATCACTTCATGGGAAATAGATGGGGAAACAGTGGAAACAGTGTCAGACTTTATTTTGGGGGGCTCCAAAAATCACTGCAGATGGTGATTGCAGCCATGAAATTAAAAGACGCTTACTCCTGGGAAGGAAAGTTATGACCAACCTAGATAGCATATTCAAAAGCAGAGACATTACTTTGCCAACAAAGGTTCATCTAGTAAGGCTATGGTTTTTCCAGTGGTCATGTACGGACGTGAGAGTTGGACTGTGAAGAAAGCTGAGTGCAGAAGAATTGAGGCTTTTGAACTGTGATGTTGGAGAAGACTCTTGAGAGTCCCTTGGACTGCAAGGAGGTCCATCCAGTCCATCCTAAAGGAGATCAGTCCTGGGTGTTCATTGGAGGGACTGATGCTGAAGCTGAAACTCCGGTACTTTGGCCACCTCATGTGAAGAGTTGACTCACTGAAAAGACCCTGATGCTGGGAGGGATTGGGGGCAGGAGGAGAAGGTGACGACAGAGGATGAGATGACTGGATGGCATCACCGACTCCATGGACATGAGTTTGAGTGAACTCTAGGAGTTGGTAGACAGGGAGGCCTGGCGTGCTGTGATTCATGGAGTTGCAAAGAGTCAGACACAACTGAGCGACTGAACTGAACTGATGCCTAAAATATGATCTTTCACAAAACGACTGCTAATCTTTCTCCACTGTCCACTCTTCCATTTTATAGGAAGCACAAACCCCCTAAAAAAATAAGAGTATCAAGTATTTTCATCTATATATACTGTGACAGTGTTTCCCAAATACTTGCTTTCAAATTACGAGAATTTCTCCATGGTTATTCCAGGAAGTTCATATAACATCTGTTTCTTCCCTTTTGTTTTTTCAACAAATGGACATAGACAACTCAATATTCATAAATATTAGCCTTTATCTATGTCCATACTGTATACAGAAACAAACTAAAAATGGACTACATGCTTAAATACAAAACCTAAAACAATGTAACTTGTAGAAGAAAACACAGGAGACAATCTTTTTGTCCATAGCTTAAGTAAAGATTTCTTAGCTAATAAACCAACAGCATAATCCATAAAAGATAAAATTGATAAACTGACATCATCAAAATTTAAAAATTCTGCTCATCAAATACACTGTTAAAAAAATAAAAAAACAAGTCACAGATTCAAATGTTCCAAAACACACCTGATGCAGAACTTCTATCTAGAATACATTAAGAACTCTCAAAACCTAGCAATTAAAAAAAAAAAAACTTCTTTAAAAGAGACACTTCATCAAAGAAAACACAGTTCCAAGAATAAAGAACCCATAGATACAAAGGGCTGACTCTACTATGATCTTATGAGGAACTTGAGCACCCATGGATTTTGGTTTCTTGAGGGGAAACCCTGGGAGTGTCCTGGAACCAATTCCTTGCTGACACTGAGCGACAACTTATATAGACAGCAAATAAACATCTAGATAGCAAATAAACATCATTAATCTCTAAGGAAATGGTAATTAAAACCACAGTGAAATACCACTACACATCTATTAGAATGGCTAAAATCAAAAAGATATTACCACATGTCATTAAGAATCTGGAATACTTGGAGGTCTCACACATTCCTGGTGTGAATTTAAAATGATACAGCCACTTCAGAAAACAATTTGGCAGTTTCTTCTAAATTACAATGGTAAACAAAACTTGCCATCCAACCCAATTCTAAGTATTTAAAGTATTTACCTAAACAAAATGAAAACAAGTTCACAAAGGTTTACTAATTTTTAGAGTGGTTTTATTCATTATTGCTCCAAACTGGAAACAACCCAATGTCCTTCAGGTGATGACTGGGGTAGATTTAGTAGAGATCATGTAAACATGCTCTTGACTCAAGTCACCACTGTTCCTAATCTTAATATAGGTCTAAATTATTTTTATTCTGGGACTGATTAACTTATAATGACTAAAGATAGGAAGTATACTGAACATTGGCTGCTCCATATTTCCTCCTTCCAATAAATTCTATGAGGACTAAGATTTTTGTCTTGTCTTATTCACTGTTAATATCTCCAGCATCTAAAGTAGTATTCAGAAGCATATAGGGAAATAGGTGAAAGGGATTTAGAGATAAAAAATTCAGTGATAAAATAAATAAGCCATGGGGATGTAATATACACACAGCAAAAAAAAATGTGTGCAAAAGCAATTATGACTTTGTTGTTGAAGTGTTAGTCGCTCAATCGTGGCCAAGTCTTTGTGAACCCCATGGACTGTAGCCCACCAGGCTCCTCTGTCCATAGAGTTCTCCAGGCAAGAATCCTTGAGTGGGCAGA
Source organism: Bubalus bubalis (assembly GCF_019923935.1). Lineage (NCBI taxonomy): Eukaryota > Metazoa > Chordata > Mammalia > Artiodactyla > Bovidae > Bubalus > Bubalus bubalis. Next base: position 79,184,619 of record NC_059172.1, on the reverse strand, counting down.
CATTCCCTTCTCCAGGGGATCTTCCCCACCCAGAGATCAAACCCAGGTCTCTTGCATTACAGGAAGATTCTTTATTGTCTGAGTCACCAGGGAAGCCCCAAAATCAATTATCCTTCAAAGAAAAAAAATTTTCTAATATGGTCAACAATATTGCAGTAACTGTATAGGGGCAGATGGTTACTAGGCTTATCATGGTAACAACTTTATTACGTATACAAACATCAAATCAGGACACAGCACAGCTGAAACATATAATGTATGTTAACTATATTTCAATTTTTTAAAAATAATATTATAAGGGGGAAAAAAAGATCATCATGATTTTCCACTGTTACTTCTAACTACTTATTCCTAAGACTCTTGCCACCAGATAATGCTGTTACGGTCATGAATTATCATGCTCAATCAAGAGGAATCCCAGCATTCTTACTGGTCTGCTGCAAAATCAGCATTTATCTGCCAGTTTTATTTTCAACCTCATATGTAATAGTACCACAAAACTATTTTGCCTTTCTCTTTAATTTGGTTCTTCTTCATTTTGCTTTGGATTGACTTTTCATTTGACTCCACACTGTCATGTAAATATTAATACTTATGAAAAAGGAAATTCTTTTGAATGATTATGACTAAAAATGTTAGGAGAGAAAAAACATAAGTAAAATAGTATCTAGTAGGCATGCAAATATTTAATAGGTGAATAAATAAATTGTGTTAAAATACAGTGATAACGATTATCCACTTTGGATTTTCATTTTCTGAGATGAAAGACTATCCACAATTGAAATTTGTTGTTTTCAGAAGTGTTTACAAAAAGTACTTCTGGCCTTTTCCCTTATGTAACCATTTCAAGCAAAACACTAATTACAGAAATAAACCAAGATTTTGTTTGGTCTTGCTTTATAAAGGAAAAATTATAGCAAATGAAACACTGTTAATCAGAAAGCTGTTTTTGTCTTTTTAATACAGCATTAAATTCCAAATTACAGAATAAGCCAATCTCATAGAGCCAAGTACAATCAAGTCATTTAAAATTCTGACAACTGGGAATTTCCTGGTGGTCCAGTAGTTAGGACTTGGTGTTTTCACTGCTGTTGCCCAGGTTCAATCCCTGAATGGAGACTGAGATCCCAGAAGCCACAAGGAGAGGCCAAAAATAAATACAATTATGACCATAAAACATGATTTTTCCCACAAAAATAATTTAGAGTTTCCTCATTTAGGAAAGTCACTCAACCAGTCGAAAAATTATCTATATGATATGATTCCACTCTTATAAAGTACCTAAAATAGCTGAATTCACAGAGACAGAAAGTAGAATGGTGGTTGCCAGGGGCTGGGAATATAAGGAATTAACGAAATGAATACAAGATTCAGTTTGGGAAGATAAAAAAAGTTTGGAAATTGACAGTAGTAATGAATGAGGAATAAGGTGAATGTACTTAATGCCACAAAACTGTATACTTAAAAAGTTTATGTTATGTATATTTTGTAATTTTTTTTAAAAGACAGTATTACCTATTCCAATTTCCTCATTTTATAGATGAGGAAAGGCTCAAAGGGGTCACATGACTTGTCCAAGTTCATACAACTACTCAATAACATTCCACCAACAGCACTGCCTCTAAATTCTGTCCAGGCTATAGTAAAAAAAAAAATAGGACATACTGGTAGAAACAAGGTGACTAAAGAGAGATATATATCACAAAAAGATAAAATTGTACAGAAAAAAATAATTAACAATTATAATCACTTAAAACTGATTATACAATCAGGTTTTTATTATATGCATTGTTATATTTGTCCTATTCCTAGATTCACTTAATGTCCCTTCTTGTTTTTCTTTTTCCTTACCTTTTTCTAACATATCCCCTTTTTGCTCTACTTTACATATTTTTATAATACTTTAAACAAAATGGAAAATACATAAATGTAATGTATGGCCATAACTGTGAATGAGGTATCAAGAATAAGTTAAGTTATATCCTGAATACATGATTTATAAAAGAAAAAAATCACAGAATATTCTACGTTTTTCTACCAAAAGAACTAATGTTACAATTTGGTGTCTTAAAAGGCTAATTTTCTAATGGTATAAAGAAGCTTTGTTATACTGAAATGTAAACTTAACGCACACAAACATGCCTACATCTTTTACGCACAGAGTTGTGTATACAAATACCTTTCAAAGCAATTACCTTGGAAACCATTTGGCGTGTTCTACCCATGGGTCATCTCCAGATTCCCAACACCTTAAGCCACCATCACAACAAAAGCACTTGACATCGTCATTGCGACCTAAAGAAAACACAATAACTGAATACACACGGGTTCTAATGTATTAATCAAAATGAACTAGATAAAATGTACAGCTATACATTTTCTTACCTACATAATAGAAACCAGCACTTGCAAGCTGCTCGGGCTGAACTGATATAGTAGATGGCCAGTACATAAATGTTCTCAGGCGAGCTGCATGTGTCTGCATACTCAAATTTGAAATGCTGAACCTCAGCGTTTCCAGAGAATTTTCCAAAAATGGACAGTTGGGAAAATGTCTCTGGTGTTCTAACATGGCATCATCCTTTGGTTCCCAGTTATTTAGCGTCCCACCACAGGCAAAGCAGGCTACCCTGTCTCCAGGTCCTATATAATAAAAGCCAGCTCTTGCCAATTCTGATGGTGACAGAAAGGTTAATGGCCACATTTGATAAGTAAGAAATCTCGCTTCTTCAGTACTCATGGCATAACTGTAGGGGTTAGTCCTCAATGGGGAAAAGTCTTCGACTGCTCGAGAATTAATAGGGTTTGGTGAAAGGTTGGAATAAGAACCACTGAATGATCTACCATGTTCCAAAGTGGGTGATAATGAGTGAGTAAAACTGTTTCTCATTGGAGAAGAAGCATTCTTAGAAGTGGATTCCAGACTAGTAACAGAAACTAGATTCTGAATAAAGCTACAGCTCGGATACAGTTGTTTATGCTTCTCAATAGGATTGTCTCCTTGTTTCCAGTTATCCAGCATCAGGCCACAACAGAAGCATTTGACCTTGTCATTCACACCAGTGTAATAAAAACCAGCACGAGCAAGACTCCTTTCTGAGACAGGAACACCGGTGGGGAAAGTTGAATATGTAGACATTCGGTAGAGCTCACATGAAAAGTCGTATGTCATTTTTTGTTTGTTGCCAATTGTCCAATTTGACAAGACTGTGCTGTCTTCCATCACACTCTTAATTTTTCGATACGAGGGATCTGGGACAAGTCTTTAGGAGGTAGTTTTGTGCATGAGTGATTTTTACTTTTTGATAGCAAAAATCCTTTACATGAAATCTTTCTTCTCTTCACATTAGATTTTTTTTTACCATTAAAAAAGAATCAAATGATAGGCTCCTACTTACATAAAATTCACTACACCTTCTTTACTGGATTTACATCTGAATTTACACTCAGGTAGGATGACTCTCTCTCCTATATTATCAAAATACTATTTAATACTCTTTACGACTATTATTAACTCAAGTGCTATCTCTGTTCACTATCTGGTATAATACTAAGCAGACTGAAAGAAGTTGAGACACTTTTGAAAATATGTTTAACACTCCTTGATTTTTCAAGGAAGTTTATATTCCCAATATTCTAAACAAAGACACAATATTTATGCCTTTAATTTGCTTTTGGTTACAAATTACAAAGCCTGGATATCAAGCCAATTAATGGCCATCCTATAAGAGAAAAAAAACTACATGCAGACTTCTTTCCCTCCAAGCACTCTTATTTTTTATAAAAAAATCTTTTTATTCTAGTAAATAAGTCTTCATATGGTCACATTATCTAAAGGCTAATTTCACATAGCTTATCATCATAGTATTTACTTAAGAAAGTTAAAGTAGCTTCAGTTAACAATTTTGGAGGATGTCAACACCTACAAGCATTGTTGAACCTATATCTGTTATACTGTGTACGATGTTAAAACTCACAAGCCGCTAACTCATCTTTGTTAATACTGTCTATATTTGTTTTCATTTCCTGCAGCATCATTATGTTGTCTTTCTTCCTAACTTTGCATACCACTTTATTATATTTGGTCAACTGAAGGTATTGCCTCCATAAACTTAACTAGTTAACCATAAAGTTTCTACAGCAGAACTTTTTTACATAACTTGTCTTTCATTTAAGAATCATGCATCTACAATATCACTCATTTTATATTTAAAGGTAAATCAAGTTTATCAAGATACAGCTTGACTGTTCTAGTATTATCACAAATGCCTAACAAGATACTCTATCACCAACAGTGCTTATGCATAATATGCCAGTAATTAACTCTACTAGCCTTGTTTCTGAAAACCCTTCATATTTTAAAAGCATAAGTCATACACAAAATTACACTCCACAGAATTCAAACTATATCCCTTTATAAAGTTTCTGGGTGTCCATAATGGGATTTATTACTGCAGGGGAAAAAATGATGGGAAAAAAGTAGATTCTTCAGGGCTGTAAATCTGAAAAGGAAAAACAAAAGCTATTTTAGAAAACTGCATTTTCACGGTGAATACAATTTATATATTCTTTTCAACTTATTCAATAAATTCTAAAAGTGATTTACACTTTAGATAATATATCTTAAATTTCAATTTGTCACCAAAACTAATTAGAAAAGCTCTATCAAAATAAATGCAATATATTGCCCATAGCATAAATATGCATTTCTTTTAACGCACAACTTTGAAGATAGATGGACACAGAAACCTATTTTGATCTTGGTCTCCTCTCCTCCTCTGGTGACAACTTTAATACATACTTTAAGGGTAATATCTCTGGCAGTTTGCTAGAGGCAAAGGGGCACTGGTGCTGAAAGAGACGGCACCCATCAGCAACAGTGCAGTTATTTAGACGATATAATACACGGCAACCCATTCCAGTATTGCCTGGAAAATTCCATGGACAGAGGAGCCTAGCGGGCTACAGCCTCTGGGGTCGCAAAGAACTGGACACGACTGCGCGCTCACAACGTTCTTTATTCTTTAATATCAAGTCTCTCCAGAACTCGGAAAACTCGCCAGTGAGAGTAAAATGGGTCAGGAACTCATTAATAAATGATAACCCTTTAACTCTGCAACGCCTTACAATCCAAAGCAACAGCCACAGAAAGCAGCTCAAAAACAACACCCCCCACAACGGCTCTGTGAAACGCTGGCCTTGGAAATGCGACCCCTTGCAAGAAAGCTTCCGTTACACCAGAACTTGGCTTTCTGTCTCAACAGACTTTTGTCCACAAGCACCCTACAGTGATTAGCCCTCTTAAAGCAAACTTGTGGCTTCGGGGGTTGAAGCCGAGAGACAGACTGCAAGGGAAAAGAGAAACCGGAATTTTAATTTCCCAGCGCTATTTCTCACAACACACAGTGGACCACGAAAGTGGCAGAGCGCGGCTGGAGCGATCTGAAAGAGGAGACCCCGCTCCCATAAAACTGTCCTCCTTCGAACACGCTAAACAAAACACCACCGAGGGCTAAGTTTAAAACCCTGCAGAAGCTTGACCAACATCTTGGGCTGAGTCCAATGGCCACAAAAGTGGGCGGCGGCCAGCGGAGGCTTGCCAACAGGTCAATTTAAAAAATTTACTTTCGACTGCAACTTTTGGAGTTGGGGCTTCCGAATGAAACAGCGTCGGCGAGAGTGAGGAGACTGGAGAGCTCGCCGCGACCCTCCAGCTCCCTGCCGAAGGGCCCCGGCCCTGTCGTCCCAATCCTCCCAACCGCAGCCGCGGGGAAGCGAGTCCCACGGGCCCGCGCGCCCCAAGCCTCCTCGCACAGCGGGGCCCAGAAAGAGCTGCACTCACCGCGGGGCCGGCGCAGCAAACGCGGAAATTGCTCAGCCGCCCGGAGCCTCCTCAGACCCTTGAACAGCGACGCCGGTAAAAGGGGGCGGCCGGGTGGCTGGGCTCCAGCGCGCCACAGGCTCCCCGCCCGCGCGAGGCCCACGCCGACGCCCGCTGACGTCAGCGCGCCGGCCGGGATCACGTCACGCAGCCCGAAGGCGCCGGGGCGTCTGAGGGCGGAAGTGTGGGTCTGGCGTGACTAGGGGAGCGCGCGCGGGCGGGAGGGCCTGGCCGTGGGTCAGCTGGCGGGGGCTGCGGAGCCGGGCCTCAGCTTGGTATTCTGACTTTTCATCTCGCGGCGTGGGTACTTCTGACGTTTCGTTCCCTGGCCGTTCCTGACCTTCTCCTGAGGGGGACGTGACGAAGCGCGAGCCGCGGGAAGCCCTGCAGAAACGCCCCCGTGCGGGCGAAGCGCCTCTCCCCGGCGTCGCGCGTTGGGGTCCGGCCCCGGCCGACTCCCCGAGTGAGGCCTCCCCTCAGCGCGGGTGACCACGTCCCGGGGTGGAGGCAGCCTGCCGGCTTTTGGGCTTCCATTAAATGAATAGTTGTAACAGATCTGATCTGATCTGATCTGAACGGTCTCAGCGGCTGCGTAACGTCAACCTTCGACAGCTGGCCGTGGAAATGGAAAAGTGTTGGACGGCATAACAGCATCAGAGAATAAATTTTATAATCAGACACTATCTTTTATTTTTAAACTTTTGTTTTTCTGTTCTGGAGGCGGATGAACTGACGAAAGTGTTCTAATTTCAGAAAGTCATCACGAGCAACAGGAACCATGTTTCAGGCCAGGCCTCACTCCTTTTTTTATCTGAATGTGGCTAGAATGGAATGTATACATTCATACATTGTTGTTCGGTAGCCAAGTTGCGTCTGATTCTTCGCAACCCCATGGACTTGTAACACACTAGGCCTGCCTGTCCCTCACCATCTCCGCAGAGTTTGCCCAAGTTCATGTCCATTGAATTGGTGATGCCAGCCAACCGTTTCATCCTCTGTGGCCCTTTTCTCCTGCCCTCAATCCGAAGATCAGGCAGGGTCTTTTCCAATGAGTGGGTACATTCATACGCATGAATATGTTAATCGTGAAAGAACCACAAAGGAGCCCTTATAAATAACGTTTATATAGTTAAGTGACATGTTTGTATAGTTAAGTGATATAAAAATCGTAAATACAAAATCTTGAGTTTGCTCCCCTCTCTAGCAGTGTGTGAACACAGTGGCATACAGTAAATATTTGCTATATTGCAGCAAGGGAATTTTTTAGTTTATGTTTGTGAAGACTCTCTTTGTGAATGATATCAGATGATTTCTTCTCTCAGGGGAACCCCAGGGGGGCAAATATTTCAAAAACTTCCAAATAAGCTACTTAATTAGGCAGCCGGGGGAATTCCAAAACCCTGAACCATTTCCCATTTCCTGTCCCTGTCATTTCTGCCTGCCAGTCAGTCACAGAACAGGAGGGCTTCTGTTCAAGTGTTAATAGTAAAAAGAAAGTATTCGTAACAGATTGTGATACAGAGAAAAGAAATGCTGTGACTCCCAATGACTAAAAACTTCCAAATATGCACATGAGGTTTGATAGTAGTTCAGTATTTAGTTCAAGTTACAATTTCTCTGAAAGTTACCCAACTTTCTTTTTATGTGTGGGAAAATAAATATAGCAAGAACTGTTCATTCTGGATTCAAGACTATTTCTCATTTTCAATTCTTGTCCTGACCAAAACAGTATAAGGGAAAATTCGTATTTCAAAAACTGAAAGTCCATAGATATTTCAAAAAAAAAAAAAAAACTGTGTAATAACATTCAGGCATAATAAATAACTATAACCTTGTATAACCTTGTGCTGCTGCTGCTAAGTCGCTTCAGTCGTGTCTGACTCTGTGCGACCCCATAGACGACAGCCCACCAGGCTCCCCTGTCCCTGAGATTCTCCAGGAAAGAATACTGGAGTGGGTTGCCATTGCCTTCTCCAGTATAACCTTGTAGTTGAATGTTAAATTTATTGTTGTGCACTTACTCAGTTAATCTTTTTAATATTTACAGTGTAGAATTGCTGGTGATTTTTAAAAATAAGGTGTGTATTTCTACTGAGGTTGCTATCCTAATATTTTTCACATTTATGTCAACAAAATATTTACAGGATCCAAGACAATTTTGAAGAAGAATATAAGATTGAAGGGACTTATCCATCAGATAATGAGTTATATAGTAAAGTCATAGTAATTAAGAGAGTACTGAGTTAGCGCAAGGATGGACAAATAAAGGAACAAGATACAGTGCCTAGAAATATATATATGAACCTGACATTGGTATTATATTACATATCATTGAGAAAAGGATTTAACTGGTCAATAAGTAATAATGAGTGGTTACTCTAATGAAAAATAAAATTAAATGGTAACCTAAACTATTAAAAAAAGTTCTAATGGGTAAAAACCCTAAAGTGAACAGCTATCTGTATGAATCTAGGGATTTTAACACTTTGTGAGTTATAATCCTTTGCACTTATTCTCAATAGACCAATGGAAGCTTATTTATGTTGGCTCCTGAGTCCTTTTTTAAAAATTTATGTGTATATTTTAATTATTTATTTGACTGTGCTGAGTCTGAATTTTGGCTCACAGAATCTTTGCTATTTGTTGCAGCGTGCAGGACCTTTAGTTGTAGTGAACCCAGGCCTCTGCATTGAGAGCGTAGAGTCTTAGCCACTAGACCACCAGGAAAGTCATTCCTGAGTCCTTTAGAAATGGCCGTGGTAGTCTTTGATTGCTTTCAATACTGGCTTTGTACATCTCTTACCCAGTAATTACAACAAGTCATGTATTCAAAATGCTCTGTTTCCTTCAGTGGGAAATGATATGTAAGACCATAATCTGACTGTCTGTGGTACTGTTATTCAGTTGTGAAACCATTTGGTGTCACATCAGGGGCTCTGTGTCTCAGTGCAGAATTCAGTGAGAGGCAAAGTGATAGATAAGAAGTGATTTATTAGAATAAGATGCTTGTGAGCCTTACAAGCAGGCAGGAAGGGGGTGCCATGCCCCAGGATCTTACTGGGCTACAGTTTTATAATCAAAGGAAAAATGAAAGAGGGAAAAGAACTTGTTTGTCTTTCTTGAGTAGACCTCAGAGTACTTTCCACTGAGTAGACTTTATTTTGGGGGGGCTCCAAAATCACTGCAGGTGGTGATTGCAGCCATGAAATTAAAAGACGCTTGCTCCTTGGAAGAGAAGTTATGACCAACATAGCATACTAAAAAGCAGAGATGTTACTTTGCCAACAAAGGTCCATCTAGTCAAAGCTGTGCTTTCTCCAGTAGTCATGTATGGATGTGAGAGTTGGACTATAAAGAAAGCTGAGCGCCAAAGAGTTGATGCTTTTGAACTGTGGTGTTGGAGAAGACTCTTGAGAGTCCCTTGGACAGCAAGGAGATCCAGCCAGTCCATCCTAAAGGAAATCAGTCCTGAATATTCATTGGAAGGACTGATACTGAAGCTGAAGCTCCAATTCTTTGGCCACCTAACGTGAAGAACTAACTCATTGGAAAAGACCCTGATGCTGGGAAAGATTGAAGGTGGGAGGAGGAGGGGACGACAGAGGGTGAGATGGTTGGATGGCATCACCGACTCAATGCACGTGAGTTTGAGTAAACTCTGGGAGTTGGTGATATACAGGGAGGCCGGGCATGCTGCAGCCCGTGGGGTCACAAAGAGTCAGACACGACTGAGCAACTGAACTGAACTGAACTGAGTAGACATCATGCTTCCATCATCAGTTCCTCCTCCAGGCTGAGCAGGAAAGTTTTCTTGTTCCCTACATGGTCAATTTAAGTCCACAAGTTATTGTTTTTCATATGTGCAGAGAGCATGTCCTAAGAATCATTAACTTACTGAACTCACTGAGATATGTGGGTTTTATGCTACCACTGTTTTATTGTTTGGAGGCATGTCTCATGCTTCTGCTGCATGGTTTTGTTGCTAAGCAAGCCTACCTGGTTTTGTGGTAAGCAAACCTGCTTTCTTGAATAATCATTAACTTACAAGAGTGGCCCATGTTTTTTCTACTTATAATGTCCTAGTAAGATTAATTATTTAATCACCTACTTTGTCCCTTTACTCTGTTCCCATCAACTGTATTTTTCTTATAACCTGTTCTGTGGACAAAGCTGGATAACCCTTGATTGTACATCTGTAACTCCCTTCCTTCACACTGAAAAATCCTTATTCTCACCTCCATTTTCTTCCTGCCCCATAGGCAATGATTTAAACCCTTTTATGGTTCTTTTTTTAATTCTAAAAATATAATTATATATATTTATCCATATATTTATTTTTTTATTAGATAAACGGTAGCATATTTTTTCCCACCTTTTCCACTTACTAATTCTGGAGATCACTCAATACTAGTATAGATAGATTTCTCATTTCTGCACAGTACTCCATAGTGTAGATGTAGCGCTATATAGTCAACTAGTCCCTGTTGGTGAAAAAATTAGTCAGTTGATCTAAGAAAGAAATGGAAAATTTAATTGAGCCAAATTGAGTGTTATAATCCAGGAATAGATTCTCAGAAAGCTCTAAGAACTGTTCTGCCCCTTAGAGGTCAAAGCTCAGTTATATCAATATAAGTTTTTGAGACAGAGGGCTGTATATTAAATGATGTATTATTGACAGTTTATAGTAGTTAAACAAGTAATGGGCCCCTTCCTAGATTAAGAAGGACTGTTATCTTTTAAGGAACTGTCTTGTTGGTACTAGGAGAATGTTGCTCTGTATAGTTGAGCAGGTGTTACTGCAAATGGAGAGGTCTGGTCGATGTTTAATGCAGATACATAATGCACAGTGGCAGGAGAGAGGAGGCCAAAGGGCTGAGAAAATTTTTTGTGTTTGATTTTTTTTCTTGTCTTGCTATAAGATGTAATTTTATTTCATATACCATAATGTATTCAACTACTTCCCTTTGATGGACATCTGGGTGGTTTCCAATCTTTTGCTATTACAAATAATACTATAATGAATAGTCATGGACATTTTGTTTTAGGATATATTCCCAGAAGTTGGATTCTTAGGTCAAATGGCAAATTTGTATGTAATTTTGCTAGATGTGATCAAATACCCCTTCCCTTTCATGGAAGTATTAGCATTTTGCAATCCAGTCAGCAATGTATGTAATTTCCTTTTTTCTACACTGCTTCATCCAGGAGATGGGCTTCCCTGGTGGCTCAGCTGGTAAAGAACTGGCCTGCAATGTGGGAGACCTGGGTTCGAGCCCTGGGTTGGGAAGATCCCCTGGAGAAGGGAATGCTACCCACTCCAGTATTCTGGCCTAGAGAATTCCATGGACTGTATAGTCCATGAGGTCACAAAGAGTTGGACACAGCTAAACGACTTTCACTTCACTTTCATCAAGGAGAAATGTTGTCAAACTTTTCAATTTTTGCCCGTCTGTTAAATAGTATCTCAGTGTAGTTTTAATTTCATTGCTTTATGATGAATGAGATTCATAATCTTTTCAGTGCATCAATTGCATATGTAATGGTTGTTTAATTTTTTAGGAAGTATAAAAGAATGTTAGGATTTATTATGTGATATTATTAAAGAAAAAATTGTTCTGACACTTGTCAAAACGTTAACAAGTAATGAACAACAGAAAGGAAGACTTAAGACTGTTGCAATAAAGCATTGCCATGGGGAGAGAGATCAGGCTCAACTCTGAATACCACAAAGATAGCTGAGAATTTGTAGCCAACCAGTGGAATGAAGGGTCAGTGGATGTAAAATTACTTAGTGGAGACATCAAGGGCAGGTGGATCCTTGCTGAAGATTGGCTGAGGGCTTATATATATCAAAGGTGGGAGATAAAGAATTTAATCAGATATTAAGGTTGGGCACATTCTCACTAACATGACATACCAAGATTCTTGCTAAGACTGGGCTAGGCAGGCCAAAGATGCATTGGGCAGTGACAAATGGAGAAGGCACTGATTTAAATCTATGTAGCAACGGACAGAGGAGCCTGGTGGGCTGCAGTCCATGGGGTCGCTATGAGTCGGACACGACTGAGCGACTTCACTTTTACTTTTCACTTTCATGCATTGGAGGAGGAAATGGCAACCCACTCCAGAATTCTTGCCTGGAAAATCCCAGGGACGGGGAGCCTGGTGGGCTGCCGTCTATGGGGTCACACAGAGTTGGACACGACTGAAGCAACTTAGCAGCAGCAGCAGCAGCAACGGATGAGCCTGGTGGGCTGCAGTCCATGGGGTCGCTAAGAGTCTGGCACGACTGAGTGACTTCACTTTCACTTTTCACTTTCATGCATTGGAGAAGGAAATGGCAACCCACTCCAGTGTCCTTGCCTGGAGAATCCCAGGGACAGGAGAGCCTGGTGGGCTACTGTCTATGGGGTTGCACAGAGTCGGACACGACTGAAGCGACTTAGCAGCAGCAGCAGCAAACTTTACCCTGGTTTACTGTGCTTTTCCTGGAAACTTCCCTGTAACTGGCCTCCTCACACCCTTCTTTCTTTTTGTTTCGAGGTGAAAGTGGTATTTAAGCCTGTGGCTTAGTCCGTCACAGGGAGTTACTCAGTTTCCCCAGGGTATCTCCCATGTATACATGAGGTAGATATGTGAAACTTCTGATGTTTTTCTTGTTAATCGTCTTTTATTACAGAGGTCTCAGCCAAGAACTCAGAAGGGCAAAGGGGAAATTATTTTTTTTTCTCCCTTACATCAGTGTATATCATAAGGAAGGAAAAATTCTTACTTTGCCCATCTCAGGTTCCCCAGCTGGGATGCTGGAAACTAGACTGGCCAAAGATAGATTGGCAAGAGAAAAACAAGTTTATTAACATATGCATTACACATGTATGAATAAGAATCCTCAGTGATGAATAACATTAAAGATGGGATTAGAACTTGGGTTTTAATACCAGCAAAGGAAAAGAGGTTTGGGGTTTCTGGGTGAGAATCAAGATATAGGAAGGTAATCAGGAAAAGCATGGTAAATAAGAATTGTTTAGTAAGGTTTGTTTTGCAGATTTGAGTCCTTGTCCTCTCCTTTGATAAGAGTTTTAAGAGTCATCTTTAAGAACTAAAGAGCAAGACAAAATAATCCATTTTCCATAAGTACACTTTGGGGTGGCATATTCTGGTACTCCTCAATACAAGAATGAAATGTATACTTTCCTGAATTTTTGAAATATTTTATTTAAAAATTAAATAAAACCCAACACATTAAAAATTTGGAAATTTTGGCCATGTCATAATTTTCTTCCCCAACTTCTAGTTACTTACAACATCCCAAGTATTACCTTTCCATCTGTTGGGGAAAAAAATCACTATCTGTATTAAGTTCATAACAGCTTTAAAATTTTGTTGTCTGTAGCAAAAGTCAAAATTTTAATAACAGAAATATTATTTAAAAGCTTAATTAGTGAACTTTAATTGATATAAGTTCAAATAGCAGCTCTAATTTCAAAACTCAATGAGTTAACAGCCATTAAAAACAATGAAATAATTCTATTTGCAGCAACATGGGTGGACCTAGAGAGTGTCATACTGAGTGAAGTAAGTCAGACAGAGAAGGAAAAGTATCATATGACATCCCTTATATGTGGAATCTAAAAGGAAATGATAAAAATGAACTTACAAAACAGAAAGAGACTTACTGACTTAGAAAATAAACTTATGGTTGCCCAAGGGAGGGGATAATTAGGGAGTTTGGGAAGATCATGTACATACTGCCATATTCAAAATGGATAACCAACAAGGAGCTATTGTATAGCTCATGAAACTCTACTCAGTGTTATGTGCCCGCCTGGATGGGAGGGGGACTTTGGGGAGAATGGACACACGTATATGTATGGCTGAGTCCCTTCACTGTTCACCTGAAACTATCACAACATTGTTAATTGGCTATACCCCAATACAAAATAAAAAGTTTAAAGTATGAAAAAAAATTAATGAGTTAAAAGTTAGGATGGGACTTCCCTGGTGATGCAGCAGATAAGAACTCACCTGCCAATGTAGGGACATAGGTTCGATCCTTGGTCTGGGAAGATCCCACGTGCCACGGAGCAGCTAAGCCTGTGAGCCACAACTTCTGAGTCTGAAGTCTAGAGCCTGTGAGCCACAACTACTGAAGCCCGCGTGCCCTAGAGTCGCACACTACAACTATTGAGCCCGCTTGCTGCAACTACTGAAGCCTGCACGCCTAGGTCCTGTGCTGCACAGCAAGCGAAGCCACTGCAGGGAAGCCCTCACACCACAATGAAAAGCCCATGTGCAGCAACAAAGACCCAGTGAAACCAAAAATAAACAAGAAAACAAAAGGATGATGAAGATTCATATAAACGGATTAAAGATGTACCCTGTGAACTCTGCTGGTGCTCTGTAATGACCCAGAGGTGTGGGATGGATGAGCAGTGGGAGGGAGGCTCACTAGGGAGGGGATATATGTATACTTACAGCTGATCCACGTTGTTGTACAGCAGTTATCCTCCAATTAAAAAAAAGATGCCCCCTGCTTATTAGCTTCATATTACTTTTTCACAGCAGACTCGGACTACTAGCTCAAAATCTTGCCTGTGCCAAACTCAAATTTTTACACATCTAATTACTTTAACTGTATCCTAAAGAACCATATTTTAAGCCATTTAGATCCTGCCTGTTTTGCATACCCAGAATCCACAAGACAAATCCTCAGTCTAAGAAACCAAGTCCCTGCTGGCCTTCTGAGATCCATGACTAAGCTGTCTGCAACAGCACTTAGACGAAACCTCCTGCCTCGTTCCCTTCCTGCCTGGGAGTTCCCTTGCCTCTTCCCCTCCTGGTGGTGGCCCCACACCTCTGACTGGAAGGTCACCCACCCTCTATGGGAACTTCCCTTGCCTGAAACCTGCCAAGCACACCAGAGCAAAGCTCGTTGTGCGCTACTGCCACCTGCTGGTCTTTTCTTTAATAAGCCCCCAAATCCTCAAACTAAACAAAAGGAAAAGACCTGCCACTGGAGAAAAAACGGTCATAAGGAGTCATGCTCGCATACACAAGGCATAGAGAACCTTGTTCTTTCTATACATATTTCCTTTCGAGGAAGGATAAGATAAAAGACTTCTAGGATCCAAAAAGCTGATGAAGGTCTAGGGGAAGTTTTTCCTGTGGTTTTCCAGAAAGGAATCATGAGAGAGAAATTGAGCAGCTCAATCTAGTCGAATTATTTGAAACCCTTAGAAAAGTGCAATAAATAAAACTTTAGATGAATTAGAAAGTTGAGTTTTCTTCACAACATAGGTACACTATATTAAATAGTGAAAACGTACCATTTTATAAATGACAGTGCAAAATTATTCAAATCTTTGAAGTATATGCAATATGTCACAATGTATAAAACTTGGGCATTACAGTGAAAGAGATTTTGCTTTAATCTCTGCTGTTTCTCCTGGGGTTACATGCCTATGAACAAATTATTTAACTCTTTGATTCATTTAAGAATCATGGAGGTGAGTGGCCAAGATAGCAGAGTACAAACATCCTGAGCTCATCTCCTCCCACAGGCAAACCAAAACTACAACTACTTACAGAGCAACTATTGATAAGAAAGACTGATATCTAGAAGAAAAGACTGTCTACAACTAAAGATACAAACAATGAGATGGGTAGGAGGGGAGAAGACACAGTATAGTCAAGACCCATACCTCCAAGTGGGTGACCCACAAATGAGAGGCTAATTACAATTAACAGAGGTTCTCCCAAAGGAACAAGGGGCCTGAACTCCACGTTGGGCTTCCCATCCCAGGGATCCTATACCTGTAAGATGAACCCCAAAATATTTGGCTTTGAAGGCTAGTAGGGCTTACATTGGGGAGAGCCAGAGGGTTGTGGGAAACAGAGACTTCACACTAAAAGGGTACATACAAAATCTCACATGTTCCAGGACCCAGGGCAGAAGCAGTCATTCGAAAGGAGCCTCCATGACACCCACCTATTGATCTTGGAGAGCCTCCTGTAGAGGCAGGAAGCAAATGGAGTTCACCCTTGTAACAGACACGGTGATGACTTTTGGCAGCTCATTCTACCACTAGGACACTGGTGCTGGGAACTGCCATTTTGGAATCCTCCCTCTAGCTTATTAATATTAGGACCAAGCCCTGCCCAGTAGGCAGGCTGCCTTAAGACCTGCTGAGGTAGAACATGGCCTTGTCCAGCAGAGGGCCCCGAACCTGGCTCCATACACCAGTGAGCCAGCAGTAGTCCCAGGAACCCCAGGACACCGCAGCTAGAGACCTGGGGACACAGCTCCACGCACCGGTTCACTAGCGTTGGGACCAGCCATCCACCAGTGAGCAGACATTGGCCCCAAGATTCCATGGGCCCAGGCCCCACCTATCAGTGGGCTAACACACCAACTCCAGAACCCCAGGGCCCTGCAGCCAGAGACCCCAGGACTTACCTCCATCTACCATGCCAGAACCAGCCCCAAGAAACCAAGGCCCTACCCACTAGTCAGTATGTGGGCACAAGTCCCAGGACCATTGCAGCCCCACAGACCACCATGGCAGGACCGGCCAACACCAGCTCTGAGACACAGTGGACTCTCAGCCAGCTGTCCCAGGGTCTGGCCCCACCTACCAAGGTGCTGACACTAGTTTCAGGACCCTCAAGGCTTTGCACCCAGAGAACCTAGGACACTGCTCTGACCACCAGTGACCAGCACAAGTTCCAGGACAGCCCGTGTCCAGGCCCCGCCCACGAGCATACCAATACCAGCTCTAAGAAACCCTTCAGCCAGCCACCCTGGGATCAAGCCCAACTCACAAAAGGGCCAGCACCAGCTCTGGGACACCTCAGAACGTGTAGTGAGTCATATCAGAGATTGGCCTCACCTACCAGCAGGCTGCTACTGTGTCTAGGAATCCCAGCCCTATATCCAGGTTTTACCGAGCAGTGGGCCAGGAGCCCTGGGAACCCAGTGGGGCTCTGCAGCCAGCTGCCCTGTGACCCAGCCCCACTAACTAGTGGCTTCGTGGGCCAGCCACACCCATCAGACCACTAAGTGTAGTTAGCCCACCACAACAGAGGACCAATGCACCCCTCTCTGGGATACCACTAGAGCACATTGCTCTGGTGACCAGACAAGAGTGTGCTGCTTGGATGCATAAGACCTCTCCTACAAATGGCACTTCTCCAAGGTTGGGAAATTTAACCAGCCTACCAAATACATAGCAATAAAAAGAACAAATAAAAAAGAACAAATTAGGCAAAATGAGGTAACAGAGGAACATGAGATGATCAAAGAACTCAGGAGAAGATAGAATGGACAGAGTGAGATGTTAGATGTTTTTAACAGAGAGTTAGAAAATATAAAGAAGAACCAAACAGAGATGAATACAAAAACTGAAATGCAAAATATAATAAAAGAAATCAAGAGTAGATTAGATGTAATAGAGGAAAAAATCAGTGAGCTGGAAGACAGAATAATGGAAATCACTGATGTTAAACAGGAAAAAAGACAAAAGAATAAAAAGAATGAGGACAGTTTAAGAGATCTCTGAGACAATACCAAGTACACTTATATTCACATTACAGGGGTCCCAGAAGGAGAAGAGAGAGAAAGGAGCAGAGAATATATTTGAAGATGTAATAGCTGAAAACTTCCCCAGCCTAGTGACAGAGTCAATTCCTAGGCAGGTTGATAAAAAGTCCAGGGTCCCCAAGGAGGAGAAAGGGGTCTGGAATTCTCAAGGAGGAGGAAAGGACAAATTTTTTTTCCTACATTCTTTAGTAAGGATTATATAACAATAATGTATCCTGCTTTTTTGTTGCTATCACACAAGCTGTGGAAAACTCTTCAAGAGATGGGAATATCAGACCACCTGACCTGCCTCCTGAGAAATCTATGCAGATCAAGAAGCAACAGTTAGAACTGGACATGGAACAACAGACTGGTTCCAACTCAGGAAAGGAGTACGTCAAGGCTATATATTGTCACCCTGTTTATTTAACTTATATGCAGAGTACATCATGTGAAATGCTGGACTGGATGAAGCGCAAGCTGGAATCAAGATTGCTGGGAGAAATATCAATAACCTTAGATGACACCACCCTTATGGCAGAAAGCAAAGAAGAATTAAACAGCCTCTTGATGAAAGTGAAAGAGGAGAGTGAAAAAGTTGGCTTAAAATTCAACTAAGTTCAGAAAACTAAGATCCTGGCATCTAGTCCCATCATTGCATGGCAAATAGATGAGGAAACAGTGGAAAGAGTGGCAGACTTTATTTTTGGGGGCTCCAAAATCACTGCAGATGGTGATTGTATCAATTCTTCTATTTTACATATGGTAATGTATATGTTTCAATGCTACTCTCTCAATTCATCCCATCCTACCTTGGAGAAGACTTCTTGGAGAAGACTCTTGAGAGTCCCTTGGACTGCAAGGAGATTCAACTAGTCCATCCTAAAGGAAATCGGTCCTGAATCTTCATTGGAAGGACTGATGCTGAAGATGAAACTCCAATCCTTTGGCCACCTGATGAGAAGAACTGACTCATTAGAAAAGAACCTGATGCTGGGAAAGACTGAAGGCAGGAGGAGAAGGGGACGACAGAGGATGAGATGGTTGGATGGCATCACCGACTTGATGGACATGAGTCTGAGTAAACTCCGGGAGTTGGTGATGGACAGGGAGGCCTGGAATGTTGCATTCCATGGGGTCGCAAAGAGTCAGACACGACTGAGTGACTGAACTGAGTACTAGGGGTGTAACATGCAACATGATAAATATAATTAACCCTATTGTATGTTATATATGAAAGTTAGATTTAGTCCCTAGAGTTCTCATCATGAGAAGAACATTTTTTTTTCTGATTCTTTAATTGTGCATCTATATGAGGCAATGAACTTCCTAGCTGGTAAAGAACCTGACATAAGAGACATGGGTTCAATCCCTGGGTGGGGAAGATTCCCTGGAGGACAGCATGGCAACCCAGTTCAGTATTCTTGCCTGGAGAATTCAACAGACAGAGGAGTCTAGCAGGCCAGAGTCCATAGGATCGCAACTATCAGACATGACTGAAGCAACTTACCATGCATGCATGCATGAGATGATGGGTATTTATTAAACCTGCGATAGTCACTTCATGGAGTATGTAAATCAGATCATTATATTTATCTTAAACTTATATAGTACTGTATGTCAAATATATTTCAGTAAAACTGGGGGGAAAAGAATCATGGTATGTATAATTTGTGCACAAATTCTAAGGACAGCGAGAATGAAAAACAGTCCCTTCTCACAAGCTCACAAACTAGCAAAAGAAACCAATAAACAAACCCCATAGTGAAAGTGGCTTGGTCGTGTCCAATTCTTTGTGACCCCATGGACTATATAGAATACTGGAGATCAGAATACTGGAGATCAGAATACTGGAGTGGGTAGCCTTTCCCTTCTCTGGGGGATCTTCCCAACCCAGGTCTTGAAGCCAGGTCTCCCGCATTGTGGGCGGATTCTTTACCAACTAAGCTATCAGGCTGCTGCTGCTGCTAAGTCACTTCAGTCATGTCCGACTCTGTGTGACCCCATGGACTGCAGCCTACCAGGCTCCTCCATCCATAGGATTCTCCAGGCAACAGTACTGGAGTGGGGTGCCACTGCCTTCTCCGAAGCTATCAGGGAAGCCCATCAAAACAAACCCCATACAATGTGATAAACACTAGCATAAAGTCAATCACAGGGACAATAAAGGATCATCAAGGAAAATCAACTATACTTTAATACAATTCCTTTAAAAATAGAGCATTAAGGAAACTTTCAATCCAGACCAGAGGAAAAGGAGGTGATCGTGCATGGACAGAGTAGTTTTCTAGAGAAGACCATATTTTATAGTACAAACTACCTTTTAATAAACTTTGATGAGTCCCTAATGCCTTGAAATGATAAAATTAAGAGCAATTATATTATCTAGATCAGTACTATACAATGAAATGTAATGTGATCTATATGAGTAATTTAAAATCTTCTCATAACCATATTAAGAAAAAACAAGTGAAATTAATTTTAACAATATATGTAACCCAATATACCTAAAATATTGTTTCAACATGTAATCAATATAAATTACTGAGTATTTTATAGTTTTCTGTACTAGGTCATCAAAATTTACTGTGTGTCTTAGTACTTACCACTTATCTCAGTTCAAACTAAGCCACATTTTAAGGGCTCAATGGTCTGACTAGCCAACACAAAACTAATTTGAATTACTAGTTCCCAGTATTTTCAAGCATGAAGACCTCTCAAAATATTTTGAGGATATCCACTTTATAGCTTGACACTTTTATTATCCCTTCCCTTGTGGCTCAGTTGGTAAAGAATCCACCTACAATGCAGGAGACCCCGGTTTGATTCCTGGGTCGGGAAGATCTACTGGAGAAGGGATAGGCTACCCACTCCAGTGTTCTTGGGCTTCTTTTGTGGCTCAGCTGGTGAAGAATCCGCCTGCAACGTGGGAGACCTGGATTCAATCCCTGGGTTGGGAAGATCCCCTGAAGAAGGGAAAGGCTGCCAACTCCAGTATTCTGGCCTGGAGAATTCCATGGACTGCATGGGGTCACACAGAGTCAGACACAACTGAGCGACTTTCACTTTTTTTTCTTTCTTTGGCCTGACAAAACATATAGATAACTATTTTTAGGCATCACCTAAGTTCTATCATATCCACCTCTACTACCATAAGATCAATAAAGCTGACACATGAGCATTTTTTCAAAGGTTCCTTACAGAGATGATTCAAATATTCTGGTGCCACGATGAACTCCTAGAGAGAACAAGATGGTGGAGGAGTAGGTGGACATGGAGTACCTCTCTCTCCATGGATACATGAGGAATACACCTTCAGACACAGAAGTGCATGCAGAACACCAGCTGAGAGTGGAAAGGAGTACCTGACCAGTGGAAAAGAATATATAGAACCACACAAAACTCAGGAGGATGAAGGAACTAGGGGGAAAAACAGGAGTGTTAGTAGGACTGGACCTGCCCTCAGTGGGTGGGGGAACTGAAGCAGGGGTCTGATCCCCACGTTGGGGCAACTGTCTGGGTTAGAGGATAAACATTTAAGGCTGAGAGTGAAGCAACTGATCTGTGGCAGCCTAAATGGAATGAGAACAGACAGTCCTTGCCGCAGCCATACATACCCTGGACAGGGACACAGGTCCCCTGGAAGGGACAGAAGCTGGGAGCTGGACCTTAGGGATCATGGAGCAATCCCAGGGCGAAGGCTGCTGTTGACTGTGGAGAGATGGATCGAGGCGGTGTGAGGGAGGAGACTGTGGTGGGAAATGCCTGTGGAGGAAAGCCGGGCAGCCATGGAAGCAAGGGGATACTGCTGCGTCACACGTGGAGGGTGGAGCCATCACCATAGCCTCTCTTCCCCCACACGCCTGCACTGGCAGCTGAACAATTGAGAGGCTGGCCCATCAAGCGCCTGATGCCCTAAACTACAGAGTAGGACCCCAGCCAGGATGCGCCTTTAAGTATCTGACATGCCAATCTATAGCAGAGGACCCCAGCCAGGGTGGTCCCTCTATGTGCCTGATGCACTGAACAACAGAGAAGGACCCCAGGCAAGGGAGCCCTCTAGGTGCATGAACAGGCAGAGCTACAAAGACTGGCCAAAGAGGCCTTCCGATTGCCAGGTACAAGAGGCTCGAACAAAGACTCTGAGAGGGCCATAACTCCTGCGGCAGAGGCAGGCCATGTCCCTGCACACTTGGTGCTGCCAGGGTCCCCGTGACCCAGGCAGCTCTGCCACCTTCAGCGCTCAACCCTCACTGGGGCAGAGGTGCCACAGACAAAAAAAAAGTCTTGTGTCTAAGCACGGAAGGTCGCTTCAGTTGTGTCCAACTCTGCAACCCTGTGGACTGTGACCTGCCAGGCTTCTCTGTCAGGGGGTCCTCCAGGCAAGAACCCTGGAGCGTATTGGCCAACACTAGTTGCCATACCCTTCTAGAGCACTATATTTCCTGCTGCCCTAGCCGCCAATTCCTGAGTACCTGGTGCTGCCAGAATCCCTGCAACCCAAGCAGCTGCACCACCTCTTATGAACAACTCTATGGCAATAAAATGGATAACCTAGAAGAAATGGACAGATTCTTAGCACTAAAAGGGAGGCTGTGATCAAAGATCTCCCAAAAAACAAAACCCAGGACCAGATGGCTTCACAGGAGAATTCTATCAAAGATTTGGAGAAGAGCTAATGCTTATCCTTCCAAAACTCTTTCAAAAAACTGCAGAGGAAGGAACACTTCCAAACTCATTCTATGAGACCACCATCACCCTGATACCAAAGCCAGACAAAGACAACACAAAAAAAAGAAAACTACAGACCAGTATCACTGATGAACATAGATGCAAAAATCTTCAACAAAATTTTACCAAACAGAATTCAACAACACATTAAAAAGCTCATACACCATGATCAAGTTGAGATGCATTCAGGGATGCAAGGATTCTTCAATATATGTAAATTAATCAATGTGATACACCATATTAACAAATTGAAAGATAAAAACCATATGATGATCTCAGTAGATGCAGAAAAAGCCTTTGACAAAATTCAGCATCCATTTATGACTGAAACACTTCAAAAAATGGGCATAGAAGGAATCTACCTCAGCATAGTAAAGGCCATATATGATAAGCCTACAGCAAACATTATTCTCAATGGTGAAAAGCTGAAAGTAGTCCCCCTAAGATCAGGAACAAGACAAGGGTGTTCACTTTCACCACTATTATTCAACATAGTTCTGGAAGTCCTAGATACAGCAATAAGAGAAGAAAAAGAAATAAGAGGAATCCAGATCAGAAAAGAAGTAGAGCTCTCACTGTTTGCAGATGACATGATACTGTACATAGAAAACCCTAAAGATACTATCAGAAAATTACTAGTCAGTGAATTTAGCAAAGTCACAGGATACAAAATCAATACACAGAAATCACTTGCATTTCTATATACTAACAGTGAAAAATAAGAAAGAGAAATTAAGGAATCAATCCCATTCACCATTGCAACAAAACAATTAAATATCTAGGATTAAACTTACCTAAGGAGACAGAAGAACTATACAAAGAAAATGATAAGACACTGATGAAAGAAATCAGAGATGACATAAACAGATGAGATATTCCATGTTCCTGGGTAGGAAGAATCAATATTGCTAAAATAAGTATACTACCAAACACAATCTACAGATTCAATGCAATCCCTATCAAATTAACAATGGCAATAAAAAATTTCACATTTCATATGGAAACACAAAAGACCCCAAATAGCCAAAGCAGTCTTGAGAAAGAAGAACGGAGCTGGAGGAATCAAACTTTCTGACTTCAGATTATACTACAAAACTACAGTCATCAAGACAGTATAGAACTGGCACAAAAACAAATATAGACCAATGAAACAAGATAGAAAGCCCAGAAATAAACCCATTCACCTGTGGGTACCTTATTTTTGACAAAGAAGGCAAGAATATACAATGGGGAAAAGACAGCCTCTTCAATAAATGGTGCTGGGAAAACTGGACAGGTACATGTAAAAGAATGAAATTAGAGCACTTCCTAACACCATACACAAAGATAAACTCAAAATGGATTAAAGACCTAAATATAAGAGAAACTATAAAACTCTTAGAGGAAAACATAGGCAGAACAGTCGATGACATAAATCAAAGCAAGATCCTCTATGACCCACCTCCTAGAGTAATGAAAATAAAAGTAAACAAATGGGACCTGATTAAACTTAAACACTTTTGCACAGCAAAGGAAACTATAAACTATAAGGTGAAAAAACAACCCTCAGAATGGAAGAAAATAAAAGCAAAGGAAACAACTGGTGATTAATTTCCAAAATATATAAGCAGCTCATACAACTCAATACCAGAAAAACAATCAACCCAATCAAATAGTGGGGAAAAGACCTAAACAGACATTTCTCCAAAGAAGACATATAGATGGCTAACAAACACATGAAAAGATGCTCAACATCGCTCATTATTAGAGAAATGCAAATCAAAACTGCAATGAGATATCACCTCACACCAGTCAGAATGGCCATCATCAAAAAGTCTACAAACAATAAATGCTGGAGAGGGTGTAGAGAAAAGGGAACTCTCTTGCATTGCTGGTGGGAATGTAAATTGATACAGCCACTATGGAAGACGGTATGAGATTTCTTAAAAAAACTAGGAATAAAGCCACCATATGACCCAGTAATCCCACTCCTAGGCATATACTCTGAGGAAACCCAAATTGGAAGACCCATGTATCCCATTTTTCCTTGCAGCGCTATTTACAATAGCTAGAACATGGAAGCAACCTAGATGTCCATCAACAGATGAATGGATAAAGAAGCTGTGGTACATGTACACAATGGACTATTACTCAGCCATAAAAAGGAACACATTTGAGTCAGTTCTAATGAGGTGGATGAACCTAGAGCCTATTATACAGAGTGAAGTAGGTCAGAAAAAGAAAGATAATTATTGTATACTAATAGCAAGAAGAGATAAGAAAGCCTTCCTCAGCGATCAATGCAAAAAAATAAAAGTAAACAAAGAATGGGAAAGACTAGAGATCTCTTCAAGAAGATTAGAGATACCAAGGGAACATTTCATGCAAAGATGGGCTCGATAAAGGACAGAAATGGTATGGACCTAACAGAAGCAGAAGATATTAAGAAGAGGTGGCAAGAATACACAGAAGAGCTGTACAAAAAAGATCTTCAAGACCAAGATAATCATGATGGTGTGATCACTGACCTAGAGCCAGACATCCTGGAATGTGAAGTCAAGTGAGCCTCAGGAAGCATCACTACGAACAAAGCTAGTGGAGGTGATGGAATTCCAGTTGAGCTATTTCAAATCCTGAATGATGCTGTCAAAGTGCTGCATTCAATATGCCAGCAAATTTGGAAAACTCAGCAGTGGTCACAGGACTGGAAAAGGTCAGTTTTCATTCCAATCCCAAAGAAAGGCAATGCCAAAGAATGCTCAAACTACAACACAATTGCACTCATCTCACACGCTAGTAAAGTAATGCTCAAAATTCTGCAAGCCAGGCTTCAGCAATATGTGAACCATGAACTTTCAGATGTTCAAGCTGGTTTTAGAAAAGGCAGAGGAACCGGAGATCAAATTGCCAACATCCGCTGGATCATGGAAAAAGCAAGAGAGTTCCAGAAAAACATCTATTTCTGTTTTATTGACTATACCAAAGCCTTTGACTGTGTGGATCACAATAAACTGTGGAAAATTCTGAAAGAGATGGGAATACCAGACTACCTGACCTGCCTCTTGAGAAACCTATATGCAGGTCAGGAAGCAACAGTTAGAACTGGACATGGAACAAAAGACTGGTTCCAAATAGGAAAGGAGTATGTCAAGGCTGTTTATTGTCACCCTGCTTATTGAACTTATATACAGAGTACATCATGAGAAACGCTGGGCTGGAAGAAGCACAAGTGGGAATCAAGATTGCTGGGAGAAATATCAATAACCTCAGATATGCAGATGACACCACCCTTATGGCAGAAAGTGAAGAGGAACTAAAAAGCCTCTTGATGAAAGTGAAAGAGGAGAGCGAAAAAGTTGGCTTAAGGCTCAACATTCAGAAAACGAAGATCATGGCATCCAGTCCCATCACTTCATGGGAAATAGATGGGGAAACAGTGGAAACAGTGTCAGACTTTATCTTTTTGGGCTCCAAAATCACTGCAGATGGTGACTGCAGCCATGAAATTAAAAGATGCTTACTCCTTGGAAGAAAAGTTATGACCAACCTAGATAGCATATTCAAAAGCAGAGACATTACTTTGCCAACTAAGGTCCATCTAGTCAAGGCTATGGTTTTTCCAGTGGTCATGTATGGATGCGAGAGTTGGACTGTGAAGAAAGCTGAGCACCGAAGAATTGATGCTTGTGAACTGTGGTGTTGGAGAAGACTCCTGAGAGTCCCTTGGACTGCAAGGAGATCAGCCCTGGGATTACTTTGGAAGGAATGATGCTAAAGCTGAAACTCCAGTACTTCGGCCACCTCATGTGAAGAGTTGACTCATTGGAAAAGACTCTGATGCTGGGAGGGATTGGGGGCAGGAGGAAAAGGGGACGACAGAGGATGAGATGGCTGGATGGCATCACCAACTCGATGGACGTGAGTTTGAGTGAACTCTGGGAGATGGTGATGGACAGGGAGGCCTGGCATGCTGTGATTCATGGGGTCACAAAAAGTCCGACACGACTGAGCAACTGAACTGAACTGAAGTGAACTGAATGCATATATATGGAATCTAGAAAAATGGTACTGAAGAATTTATTTACAGGGCAGCAATGGAGAAACAGACATAGAGGATAGACTTATGGACATGGGGAAAGGTGAGGAGAGTGTGAGATGTATGGAAAGAGTAACATGGAAACTTACATTCATATGTAAGATAGACAGCCAATGGGAATTTTCTCAGGAAACTCAAACAGGGGCTCTGTATCAACCTAGAGGGGTGGATGGGGAGGGAGATGGAGGGGAGGCTCATAAGGGAGGGGATATATGTATACCTATGGCTGATTCATGTTGAGGTTTGACAGAGAACAACAAAATTCTGTAAAGCAATTATCCTTCAATTAAAAAAAAAAAAAAAAAAAAGAAAAAAGAACTCCTAAGGTCTCTTCCAATTGATGGTAGTATGAGTTCTCCTTCCAACTCTTTCACTTAGCAGCTATGAGACCTTGGGTAATATACTAAACCTCTCTAAACCACTGTTCTTTCATCTTTAAAAAACAAGAACAGTATCTACTTAATATTTGTTGAGCACTCCAGGCATCTTACAGATCAGCTCTTTAAATCCTCACTGCAATCCCATGAGAAACATCTCATGGGAGATGAGATGTTAATCTCATCATGGGACATGAGATGTAATATAGCAACAGGTATATTATCCCCTGTTCTTGCCTGGAGAATCCCAGGGACGGGGGAGCCTCGTGGGCTGCCATCTATGGGGTTGCACAGAGTCGGACACGACTGAAGCGACTTAGCAGCAGCAGGGGCTATAGTCGGAGAAGGCAATGGCACCCCACTCCAGTACTCTTGCCTGGAAAATCCCAAGGATGGAGGGGCCTGGTGGGCTGCAGTCCATGGGGTCGCTAAGAGTCAGACACAACTGAGCAATTTCACTTTCACTTTTCACTTTCATGCACTGGAGAAGGAAATAGCAACCCACTCCAGTGCTCTTGCCTGGAGAATCCCAGGGACAGGGGAGCCTGCCGTCTATGGGGTCGCACAGTCGGATACGACTGAAGCGGCTTAGCAGCAGCAGCATATTATCCCTATTTCACACAGATGCACTCAGAGGCACAGAGGTGTTAATTAATTTGTCCAAGATTATTCAGCTATAATTTGAACCCCAAATTTGCACTGTCAGTCCCTGTGTTATATACTGTTTTTAAGTTACAGTGATTCTCTAATGAGATAATGTGCACAGACACTTAGTACATCCAAGTTCAATACATGTCAATTATTATTATTAAGATTCTAATGTCCATATTTGTACCTTTTTAAAATGCTCTTTCCAAACCTGAAATCATCTAGAAAATAATTGCCTTGCTTCATCATTCAGAAAATAATTGCAAGTCCCATCTCCTACATAAATCTTTTTTAACTGAGTTGATCGCTCTCTAAAACTTCCCTTTGATATCTAAAGGAGTGCAGAATATGGCCCATAATTCTACACCAATGATTATCCCTTAATACTTTATCAACAGTGATAATTATGGAGGAAGAAATTCCCTCTCATATCCCAACCCTGCTCATAGAAAGTCATTCATTCACTCATTCAGTAAGGGCCTATTCTATGTCAGGCTCTGAGTTAGGTGCTAGACATGTACGGCAAACAAAACACATGGTTCCTTTTCTCATGGAAATTTTTACAATAAACATGACAGTATACAAATAAATGTATAAATACAAATTGTGATTCAGATTCAGATCAGTCACTCAGTCATGTCCGACTCTTTGCGACCCCATGAATCGCAGCACGCCAGGCCTCCCTGTCCATCACCAACTCCCGGAGTTCACTCAGACTCACGTCCATCGAGTCAGTGATGCCATCCAGCCATCTCATCCTGTTGTCCCCTTCTCCTCTTGCCCCCAATCCCTCCCAGCATCAGAGTCTTTTCCAATGAGTCAACTCTTTGCAATTGTGATCAATTTCATTAAAAAAAAAAAAGAGGCCTTTGGAAAGACAGTTTCAGTTCAGTTCAGTCACTCAGTCGTGAGACAGTTTAAGGGATATCATTTAGCTCTAAGGAGTAAGAGAAGGCCTCTCTGAAGAAGTAACATCTAAGCTAAGACTTGAAGAACGAGTAAAAATTTTTCAGGGAAAGAGCAAATGATAAAACAGTCCAGTCAAAGACCCTGAAGCAAAAGAGCCTGCCATGTTTAGAAACTGAAGAAAACCAAAGTAGCTGAGCTATAGTGAGCAAGAAGAAAGTGGCAGAAAATGAGGTTAAAAACTGTACAGGGCCAGGTGAGACTCTGATGAAGAGCAGGTGTATTGTGCAACGTGGAAAAAAAAAATACCTATTACTGTATTTACACAGTACATACTCAGGAAATTGGACCTTGCTCATCTCTTCTTGACTAGAAGGGTGGGGATTGGCATAGTTTTAAAAAGAATGAGCAATCCTGACCTACTATTTCAAGGGTACTAGTGTTGCCTGGAAAATCCCATGGACGGAGGAGCCTGGTAGGGTCACTGAGGGTCAGACACAACTGAGTGACTTCACTTTCACTTTTCACTTTCATGCACTGGAGAAGGAAATGGCAACCCACTTCTTGCCTGGAGAATCCCAGGGACAGGGGAGCCTGGTGGGCTGCCGTCTATGGGGTCGCACAGAGTCGGACACGACTGAAGTGACTTAGCAGCAGTGTTGCTTCTACAGTGAATCCCTTAAACAACCCATCGTTTTGCCTAGAACTTACACAGCAAACATCCACACTGTCTACTATCATGTGCAAGCCATCCAAACAAGGTAAAGATGGTTGAATAACATTGCCTATGATCACAAAGGCATTTTACAGGCTAATAGCACCAAGTAACACAAGGAAATGAAAAAAAGAATGGATGGAAGTTCAATGAGCATAATCTAAGTAAGAAACTAAGCCTGCTGCAAATTCTGAATTATAACACTTAGTATATATTGTATACTGAGGTTTAAATTATCTACTCAGTTATAAGAATTGTAAGGCCAGGTTGGGTGAGGGGTGAAGATGGAGGGAATCAAATGAATCAATGAATGTCAAGCACCTAAAAACATGCCTGATGCCTGACATGGCATCTGAAAGTGAAACTACCATTATTATTATAAACAGTGACTAACAGGGTAATAACAAAATATCTGAATAAATAATCTGGGTATGTTAGCTATACATATACTACCAAAATGAGAAATGAACAAGACTTTCACAGTGGATATGGGCAAGTTCAAATATTAAATGTAGCATGCAATAAGAACTAGATATAAACATAGCTGCTGTCAGAAGGGTATATACTATCTAAATGTTTCTCTTAAAAGGCTGAGTTGGACCATAAAGAAGGCTGAGGGCTGAACACTTGATGCTTTCGAACTGTAGTGCTGGAGAAGACTCTTGAGAGTCCCTTGGACTGCAAGATCAAACCAGTCAATCCTAAAGGAAATCAATCCTGAATATTCACTGGAAGGACTGAAGCTGAGGCTGAAGCTCCAATACTTTGGCCACCTGATGCAAAGACCCGATTCACTGGAAAAGACCCTGATGCTGGGAAAGAGTGAGGGCAAGAGGAGAAGGGGGCAACAGAGGATGAGATGGTTGAATGGCATCACCAGCTCAGTGGACATGAGTTTGAGCAAGCTGCAGGAGACAGTGAAGGACAGGTCAGCCTGCGGTGCTGCAGTCCACTGGATCGCAAAGAGCTGGACACGACTGAGCAACTGAACAACACAAATCATCTAAGCAATAATCCAACTGATTCAGCCTTGCACCCCTGCAGGACACTGTGGTTACCATGTGGCTAGCCAACTAAATATTTGAACAAAGAGGCAAAAT
Source organism: Bubalus bubalis (assembly GCF_019923935.1). NCBI lineage: Eukaryota > Metazoa > Chordata > Mammalia > Artiodactyla > Bovidae > Bubalus > Bubalus bubalis. The sequence continues at coordinate 79,154,608 of NC_059172.1, read as the reverse complement.
CAGTGGCATCACATGCAGCCTTCCAGCAACAGCCTGAAGAGATGGAATCTCCCCTCTTACTTGGTTCCTAAGCTTTCTCTTTATGGAACTCTAGCAGCCATTTAGAACTAGTTTAGATTACTGGCTTTTTTGCTTGTCTCTCCAGACTATTCCCAATTACAGCTTCACTTCTGGTTTTAAAGCCCTAAAAACTCTACAGGAAACAAAGGCTAGAGAATTATGAATTGGACACGCTGAGTACCAAAAAGTAATGCAAAGGAGGAAATGTTTCTGCACTGGCAGAGCGGAACAAATTGACTTACAAGCTGTTCATTCCAAACACTGCTAATCAGTGTACTTTTCAAATCCCAGAATTAATACCAAAGTGGTGAGAATAAAACTAGGGGCCTTTCCTGATAGGCAGGACAGGCATGAGACTTCCTGAATAAATCAACAGACAAATGAATAAACAAATTTAATGGGAGGATATTTGATTTTGACTCAGACATCCTATAAAATCCTATAGATTAAAGCCAGCTGTGGTTGACCACTGTGCTCTACAAGTATAAATGAAGAAGCATCTTACAGAAAGGGATCTAAAGCAGAGTTCAACATTCAAAAAGTCTTAGGGAGGTACGGAAGGAGCGTGGGAGTCAGTACACTATCTGATATCATAGAAATGAAGGTATCAAGAACAACAGTAATTTTGATTGCTTTATTAAAATGTTCCTCATAGAATTCTTTACAAAAACATTATGTCCTAAAAAAGTCATTCAACAAATATCAAGACCTTCTATGTATAGGACACTGATGGAAAAAGCAAAGGAATCTGTGTTCCTGATCCTTAATACAACTCAAAAATACACAAAATTCGGAAAGGTCAGTTCAAAAGCTTAAATTTTCCATCACTTACAATTTCAATAATGCTGAAATTTTAATTTAGTATTGTGCTTATAGTGCTATCCCTATATTTTGTTCATAAGAACAAAAGTCCATCATTCCCTGCTATATAAAATATTTATGTTCATATTTTAGAGATATATTTATATAAATATATTTATATAAAACAAAATCTTCTGAGTTGCAGATAAATAAAAAAATCTTAAAGAAACCAAAACACTATCAAAGTTAAAATTATAATACATTTCATCCATTAATTCTAGTATAAGTTTAGACAGAGTTTTAGATCTTCTTCACGAAAGAAATGTACGAACTGTACCCTTGATTGTACCTCTACAAATAGGGCATTTTCTTAGAGAAGGGGCACAGTCTTTGCAAACTACTAGATGACCGCAAGGAATAAACACTATGGACACTTCTTTGTCCATACACACTTTACATGTTCTTTCTTCTTGTAGTCTCCTCAATTGTTCTTCCATTGGTAAATCTAAGAAGAGAGAAAAAATGTTAATAAAAGGCAATTTGCTGCTTCTCCTCCAATGAAAAGCCAAGAAAATAAAAAACAATGTTTTCTTCTGGTTTAAATTATTAATATTTTACCTGAAACATTTTCTGTAGGAATGTATTTTATGTCTTGTTGCACTAAGGGAGCAAAAGCAAAAGCATTACTATTACAAATAAGGTTAACAATATTTAGTCACAGAATATATATTTTTAAACTAACAGTTTGGACTCTGCCCAAACACTATAAATAATTTTCAAAATGTCAAGGCAACAAAAGCCTTCTATCTTTTTGTACAAGTACTAGTTTACAAATTAGGTTGAATTATTTTCAGTAATCACAAATTATTAATATAAGCATATTTTTCAATTGACCTAGAAAGTTTCAAAAGTAATTTTTCAGCACTCACCAAATAAACGCTTGTATAACATGGGATCAATTTCTTGTAGAGAGTTTTTGAATATGGTGGCTGCAAAATTTCCTTTCACTAAAATAGTATCAATCAGTTCTCTTGCTTGTAAAGATGTTTGTGTTTTCTGTTTAATAACATCATGCTCTTGTTCACTAATCACCCTGGCAGTTAGGAGACTATCCAGAATTGGAAGCACACAAGTCAGATGTTGAAAAAGTGCCATTCTATTCTTCCGGATTAATGACAGGTCATCTTTATAGAAAAGAACACAAACATAATCACATTCAAACTCTGTCTGCAAACTTCCTTCCACATACACACATATAACTGAATGAAAACAACCATAATTCAGTATCAGTTAGCACTGAAGTTGATTGCTAGCTTGGCAGTGCCAAAGCAGAAAATAACTCTATTTATAATAAGAACTAATGCTGAGCACTGTGGTAGGCACTTCACATGTATTAACTCATTTCATCTTTACAACAGCCCAGCTCAGTCAGTAAAGAATCTGCCTGCAGTGCAGGAGACCCTGGTTTGATTCCTGGGTTGGGAAGATCTGCTGGAGAAGGGACAGGCTACCCACTCCAGTATTCCTGGGCTTCCCTTGTGGCTCAGCTAGTAAAGAATCTGCTTGCAATGTGGCAGACCTGTATTCGATCCCTGGGTTGGGAAGATCCCCTGGAGAAGGGAAAGGCTACCCACTCCAGTATTCTGGCCTGGAGAATTCCATGGACTGTATAGTCCATGGAGTTGCAAAGAGTCGGACAGGACTCAGTGACTTTCACTTTCACTAGTGTCCTTATTTAGTAGATAAGAAAACAGAGGCACAATGAGGTAAGTAAATTGCTAAAGTACATAAAACTAGCAAAAGTCAAACTGAGGCAATTTGGTGTCATAATCTCTGCTTTCAACAATTCTGCAATACTGCTAATCCTTTAACCAAATAAACCTTAGAGCCAAATGAAATTGAAATTTCAATCCAATCTAGTCCAAGTGGGAAAGGCAAAATCAAGAGAATTAAAAATGACACATTTTTTCTTAAATTATCACCCATAAAACTTCTTTAAAATTCCATTTAATTATTATTTCCCCAAATTATACATGGTATCACCATTAGCTCAATATTTTATAACAATGGGGAAAAGGCACTAACGACATTTTGAAAAAGAAATCCTACTTGTCACACCTTCCTGTGCTATAGGATCACTATATTCTCCTTAAAAATCTAGATTTTGTATCTACTAGTAAAATATTTTATATTTGAAACTCTGCAATTGCATTATCTTTATGGAATATGACTTATGAATCTAGGTTTGTTAATTAACTATCATATAGTTTTACCATGATCCATTAAGCTTTACTATAAAATAAAAAGGGAAGTTGAGTTGTCTAAAGAAAGATTATTTGAGTGGAGATGATTGATATATTTTAGAAACTCTGACTCTATCAAATAGGACACGTAAATAAAACCATTTAACAAGGAACACCGTTTAACTAGTGCCTATTCAGATGGTCCAGGCTCAAGATACACATTTCAAAGAGGATTGAAGCTCTGAAAATAAAAGAGAAAACGAACAGAACAGTGTCTGGGTAAAAAGTCAATGTTTCACACATACCTGCTGAACAAATGAACGATCAGGGTTCGGCAATTTAAAGAGCAGTTGGAACAAAGAAATTTGAAGTAGATTACAGCAGAGGGATGGAAGAATCAGAATTTACCATATTGTTAAGTAATTTATTATAAAGAAGTAGTGATATATTAGAAAATTAAAGTATAATTTTATATTGAAGTATATTCATTTTAAAGTTTTTTATTTTTCTAATTACATTTTACTTAAACTAATAAGTTCTCTGAAATTCTTAAGATTTCCAAAATTAGACTGCTACTGACTGAGGAAAATAGTCTCACTTCAAAGTCATAGGCTATATTATAGCTTATAAGAAAGTAAAGACTTGAATACACCTTTGAAACATACTATTCTTTTATTCTGGAAAAAAATATCCTAAGTTGCCTCTTTAAGTGCACATTTGTAAAGAAATCACCCACCTACCATTCTCAGAAACTAGAAATTAATTAGTAACACAAACGTAAGAATTTTCATTGTCATTCAAAAAATATTTCTTGGGCACAGACTGTGCAGACACATGAAAGTTATCTTATACCGTTTGTTGACTTGGAGTTATCTCTGGAAACTATTGATTTTTTTTTTTAAGAAAAATAAGTATTTTATAGCTGGATGGCTTTAGACTTCAAAGAGTTTTTAAACAGTTGTGGAGATGAGTGTTCTCTTCTTTGAGCAGTTGTTCACTGACAACCAGTGCTAAGACTGTGAGAACTACAGGAAGGACATGCAGTCTTATCTTCCCTTTAAAATGAAAAAGAACTTGGCAAGGCTGGGCAAACTTGGACTATATGCTGTACTGGTGACGTGTACAACTGAATAAGTAAGTCACACTTTGGTAAATAGAGGATGCTGTATCATCATGATCTGATATGTCAGTCTGGGTTGGCCAAGGGTAGATTTATCCAGGAATGGAGTGGACAATCTCACAGTCAACTATCCTGGGAAGAAAGAGGTCTCAGATGGCCATGGACAAGGGAAGGGGTGCAAACCTTTCTCATTCTGGGCTTTGTCGCTATTTGGGGGCCTCCTGAGAAATCTGTACACAGGTCAAGAAGCAACAGTTAGAACTGGACATGGAACAACAGATTGGATCCAAACTGCGAAAGGAGTACGTCAAGGCTGTATATTGTCACCCTGCTTATTTAACTTATATGCAGAGTACATCATGAGAAATGCTGGACTGGATGAAGCACAAGCTGGAATCAAGATTGCTGGGAGAAATATCAATAACCTCAGATATGCAGATGACACCACCCTTATGGCAGAAAGTGAAGAACTAAAGAGCCTCTGGATGAAAGTGAAAGGAGAATGAAAAAGGTGGCTTAAAACTCAACATTCAGAAAACTAAGATCATGGCATCTGGTCCCATCACTTCATGACAAATAGATGGGGAAACAATAGAAAGAGTGACAGACTTTATTTTGGCGGGCTCCAAAATCACTGCAGATGGTGATTGCAGCCATGAAATTAAAAGATGCTTGCTCCTTGGAAGAAAAGCTATGACCAACCTAGCTAGCATATTAAAAAGCTGACATTACTGTGCCAACAAAGGTCCGTCTAGTCAAACCTATGGTTTTTCCAGTCGTCATGTATGGATGTGAGAGTTGGGACTATAAAGAAAGCTGAGCGCCGAAGAACTGATGCTTTTGAACTGTGGTGTTGGAGAAGACTCTTGAGAGTCCCTTGGACAGCAGGCAGATCCAACGAGTCCATCCTAAAGGAAATCAGTCCTGAATATTCATTGGAAGGACTGATGCTGAAGCTGAAACTCCAATCCTTTGGCCACCTGATGAGAAGAACTGACTCATTTGAAAGGACCCTGATGCTGGGAAAGATTGAAGGTGGGAGAAGAAGGGGACAACAGAGGATGAGATGGGTGGATGGCATCACTGACTCAATGGAATTGAGTTTGAGTAAGCTCCGGGAGTTGGTGAAGGACAGGGAGGCCTGGCATGCTGCAGTCCATGGAGTCGCAAAGAGTCGGACATGACTAAGTGACTGAACTGAACTGAACTGAGCCTTGCTTGGGACTTTCCTAGTCATTTGTGTAAACTGGTCAGAGCTACACAGAGATCAATCAGGAGCTAGGCAGAGAGATTCATGAGGATGGGTTTAGGGGCACCAAGAGAGCACACATACAGTTATGGCTGTCAATTGCCATGTGTGATATAATGTCCTTCCGTGATCCCTAAATCTCCAATAAGAGCTTGTTAAGAGTTGTAGTCTGTTTTCAGCTGTGTTGAAAGGACTCTTGGATCTGGTCCATGCTTGAGAAAGAGTGGCCAAGGAGGGATCAACATTTCTCTTTGTCCAGGCCAAAGTGATGATGGAAGCAGAGCAACCAGATGAGAATGAACATGCTGAGAGGAGAGAGTTTTTTGAAGAGCAACAGAGCAGAGCTAACAAGACGACATGGCTAGCATGGAAGGTCACAGGCAACTTGTCTTGCGAGAACGTGAAACAGTATCCCAGCACTCTTTTAAATAACAGAAAGACACTCCAAAGGGGAACCCATATCTTGTGTGAGCAAATAGGAAACTTAATGATAATTTGTATATTGCTTTATAGTCACAGGTTGAGACACACTGTTATGCTACTATTAATAGTTGTCCCTGATCCCACCCCAATTTACAGCGAAGAGGAGTGAGCAACTAGTCCGGGATCAAAAATGTGCCATGGGCTTCCCTGGTGGTCCAGTGGTTAAGAATCCACCTTGTAATGCAGAGGACACTGGTTGAATCCCTGGTCTGGGAAGACTGAACGTGCCAAGGAGCAACTAAGCCTGTACACCACAACTACTAAGCATGCGCTCTAGAGCTTGAGAGCTGCAACTGCTGAAGCTCGAGTGCCACAGAGTCCGTGCTCCACAACTGGAGAAGGCACTGCAACAAGAAGCCACGCACCACAACTAGAGAAGCCCACGTGCAGCAAGGAAGACCCAACTGCAGCCAAAAATTAAAAAAAAAAAAAAAAAAAAAATTTTTTTTTAATGTGCCATGAATAATTATATACACAATCAATTATTCAGAGTAAACAGAAATTAAGCAAAGGCAGGAAAATTTGCTTTCACTCAATATATACAATTTCAATTTACTAATAAGCAATCAAATATAGTTTAATGTGAAGAAAGTTTTCAGAATTCAAACATAGAAGACTGAACATAAAATCCAATTGGATTAATGAGTATATTTTCAATAACATATACAGTGGCATCCTTATGGAAATAGAGACTGTAAATAAATATGTGTACCTGATTCTTTTTCCTCAGTTGCTCTTTCTTTCTCCTCTTCCCTTATTTCATCTTCTGCATTAAGTAAATCTAATACAAGATCACTGATGGTTTTATAATTCTCTCCAGTCATTAGGATTTTACTCTGAACTGTCTGCTTTACCAGCCTTCTACTAAAGCCCATTTCCAAGGCAGCTTTAACCACAGGTGTATTCATCATGACTGAATCTTCTGAATGGTTTTCTCCAGGTCCAAAATGAATAACTATACGAAATAAGGAATTTAACACATTATGGGAGAGTTTGTATATTTTTTAAATTGTGATTTATTACAATATCCAAAATATAAGGCCCAGAAAATATGCAGGGACTATTTTTGTACTACCTTTCGTAAATTTAAAATAATGGTATACATGTTCAGTCACTAAAATAGGAACATGGAACATTGTATTCAGATACAAAATATGCATTATCTGGCATAACTGTAAGTGGGAGAAAGAAATAGAATGTTGGTGCTGGTGGATCATCCCAACCAGTATTGAGATTCCTTTTTCCCCAAGTTGAATGAACAAATGAGCTTTCTACATTAAATATGTTTTATATAATTTTGAAATAGGCCAATTGTCATCACTCATCTCTATTCCTGCAGTGGCCTTCTACAACACTGTTCCTATCTAATTTATTCTCAATATTGTAATCAGAATGCCTTTTTAAAAACATAAATCTGAATTTCCATAAATTCCATCAACAATTCCTTTGCCTTTAAGGTAACATTCAATTGTACCTTATAAGATCTTACACAGTCTGGACCCTAACCCCTTCAGCCTCACCACTGGCCACTTACTCAATTGTCTTCTAGCCCAGAAGTCACAAACTGACAGCTGCTGGTTCAAATTCCGCCTATTGTGCTGACTACTGTTAAGCCAGCCTGCTTCATTCATTCATCTCTTCACAAATCCTACTTCTGTCCATACAAAAGTTTGTTCAGTTCTTCTAATCTGCCTGTTCTCCTTTGTCACTTAAGTCTTTCACGTGCTGTTCTCTCTGCTGAGAATATTCTTTTCCTCCGTTTGTTATTTGGTTAACTTTTATTCTTCTGTTTGCTTCTGTGCTAAGACAAATACTTCTTCTGGAAAGGCTTTTCTGATCCTCCAAGTCTGGACTAATGTTCCATATGTGCTCTCTGAGCCCACTTTATTTTCTGCACCATTATCCTCTCTGTGCATTTTCCTGTATCCCTCAGACTAGCAGCTCATGAGAACAGGTGTTACATTTATTCTGTTCTTTGTTTCTCAGGACAGCAGAAGCACAACAAATATTTATTGAATTGAATTTAACACTAGATAATGAAGAAGGGCTTATTCAAATATTGGCTCTATCACCTTTTAGGTTAAGGTGATAGGTCACTTAACCTCTCTGAGCCTCCAAGTCCTTATTGAAAAAAATGGGAATATTATTTTCTACTCTCCATTTCATAGAAATAATATGTATGCAATCTTATGCCATAGTGTATCTGTTCCCACACTGGTCTGAAAACTGGATGTATGCAGTTTGTTAAATCTAGAGACAGTCAAGCACCACTTTTAGATACTATGATTCAATTCAGTAGGGTTAAAGTGAGACTAGAAATCTATATTTTTTGGAGTTCCTCAGGCAATTATGATATGCACTGAGGTTTGGAAAATATCAAGTGTATTTGAAAATTCATTGTAAATTATAAATCATAACATAAATGTATATTATGTAATTATCAGCTTTCAATCTTAACAGTATCAAATGATTCTAATATTTAAATGTAGCAGTTATTATTAGTATACATACTTGGTGACTCTGTATTTTCATCTTCTGGATTGTCTGAAGTAGATAACAGCTACAAAAAAAATGTACATAAATTAAAATGTAAATTTCATCTTATTCATTGCAATAAAAATTAATCAAGAGACTTGTTCAATTTATTGCATACTGACTTGTTTATTGGGAACATGGTTTTTTATGTCAAAAGCAGAATTTTATTTACATTCAACAGCAATTCTGTAGGCCATAAACTAGTAAGAATTTCTTCACATGTGTGTATGTATTAACAAATAAAACGCATTTTCATTAAGGCACAAAAAGGGTTATACCTTTTCAGTGATCTACAAGACAATCATTGTTTACCTATTATCCCAAAGATCTTCCATTTTCTGGGTGTTTCTTTGGGATAAGCTGGATTGAATATTAGTTCCATTGACCGTGGCTAGGAAGTGTTTGACCCTCAAGCTATTCTATAAGTTCTTATTTGCTTTTCTGGGAAGATTAGAAAGAGCAATACAATTATCTTCCTCAAATCCTTTTAAGAAAAATTTATATAGTATAGCTCATCATCATGGTGATATAGAGTGTAACTTAAATGCTACTACCAAGTCAATTTTTTCCTCAAATAATTCAATTTATTATAACTTTATTAGAGTAATATTCAGAAACACAACTTAAATACTATTTTTCAGAAGGTTTCTAATTTTGAATCTGCTGTTATCCAAAGAATAGCACTTGCTACTATTTATTGACTATGCCAATGCCTTTGACTGTGTGGATCACAATAAACTGTGGAAACTTCTGAAGGAGATGGGAATACCAGACCACCTGACCTGCCTCTTGAGAAACCTATATGCAGGTCAGGAAGCAACAGTTAGAACTGGACATGGAACAACAGACTGGTTCCAAATAGGAAAGGAGTACGTCAAGGCTGTATATTGTCACCCTGCTTATTTAACTTATATGCAGAGTACATCATGAGAAACGCTGGGCTGGAGGAAGCACAAACTGGAATCAAGACTGCCAGGAGAAATATCAATAACCTCAGGTACTCAGATGACACCACCCTTATGGCAGAAAGTGAAGAACTAAAGGTGAAAGTGAAAGAGTAGAGTGAAAAAGTTGACTTAAAGCTCAATATTCAGAAAACTAAGATTATGGCATCCGGTGCCATCACTTCATGGCAAATAGATGGGGAAACAGAGGAAACAGTGTCAGACTTTATTTTGAGGGGTTCCAAAATCACTGCAGATGGTGATTGCAGCCATGAAATTAAAAGACGCTTACTACTTGGAAGGAAAGTTATGACCAACCTAGATAGCATATTCAAAAGCAGAGACATTACTTTGCCAACAAAGGTCCGTCTAGTCAAGGCTATGGTTTTTCCAGTGGTCATGTATGGATGTGAGAGTTGGACGGGGAAGAAAGCTGAGCACCAAAGAATTGATGCTTCTGAACTATGGTGTTGGAGAAGACTCTTGAGAGTCCCCTGGACTGCAAGGAGATCCAACCAGTCCATCCTAAAGGAGATCAGTCCTGGGTGTTCATTGGAAGGACTGATGTTGAAGCTGAAACTCCAATACTTTGGCCACCTGATGCGAAGAGCTGACCCATTTGAAAAGACCCTGATGCTGGGAAAGATTGAGGGCAGGAGGAAAAGGGGACAACAGAGGATGAGATGGTTGGATGGCATCACTGACTTAACAGACATGGGTTTGGGTAAACTCCGAGAATTGGTGATGGACTGGGAGGCCTGGCGTGCTGTGTTTCATGGGGTCACAAAGAGTTGGACACGACTGAGCGACTGAACTGAACTGAACTGAGCACTCTCTAAGATCATGCTGGGTGTTGAAAAAAAAAAAGTGTATTTTTAAAGTGATTCTTGTCTTTTCACTAAAATTTACTCTCTGTAATTATCAGAAAGTCAATTTAACAAATGATTTTAAAAAACTGTCCTTTACCTGTTCAAGTAGATGAGGGTAACTGGCTTGAACTCGACTAATGAACTCTTGTCCTTTAATTTGTATTAAGTACTCACACCTAAAATGTAAACATAATTAAATCTGGTTATTTATATTTAAACAAATTTAACTCTGGTTATTTCAATCTGGCCATTTGTAGCCTGGTAAATATTTCAAATGAACATAAGCATAATTATAACCACTTGACTATTCATTTAGCATATAGGAAGTGGTAAGAGACGCTGCAGTCAAAAGCAAGATATCATCAAGAGGAGGGCTGTAATTGGTAATCGGCCAAGGCTGAGGCAGGCAGAGGTCGTGAGGCTCTCAAGTCTACTGAGAAAAGCAAGGCTGTCTCCATTCCAAGTTCCCAGCTGCTCTCTTCAACTGTTCTCTAAGATTCCTAAAAACACTCTGAACACTAATAACAAGGAAACAAGGTAGAAAGTTCCCTAATAAATGATACTGTTCATACATAAGGTATGTAAGTATGTTTAAAAGCTGAAAATACACAAAGAGAAAGAATTAGGAAGATGAGCCCATTTTCTAGTATGTCAGACATTCACAAGTTTGGCACTTCCTAGATAGTATATATCCATTATCTAATTTAAGTACAAAATGAATTCATGACTCGATCAAAGCATAATTATCAGTTCTTTATATATTCACAAAATTACCACAATAGAAAGCTAGCAGCACATTTTAAAAACGTCTATGTTTTTTAAAGGTATTCTTTTTAATTTTTGAAATCTGAAATATTTGGGGAGTGCAAAGTTGTTACAAGGGAAGACTAGTATTAAAAACATATAATGTAAACATTTGGCAATCAACATTAACAAATATTAGAAGTGTTGACCATGAAAAATATAATTAAAGGCTACCTGATTTTAATTTAAAAAGGAGTGAAAACAAGCATGGAATAATCGAAAGACATGACAGCAAAATGCTATGCAGTGACCAAAACAGATGAAATGGATCTATAATTACCCTGATGACTCTGTTTCATATTGCAATCAGCCTGGTACTTCTGATCTCTTTCATCCATCTCTTTTTTTCTTTTTATCCAAAGCACTTATTATATTCCAACATGCTATATAACTTATTTATTAAGCTTGTATTAATTGTTTGATCGCTCCTGCTATAAGTTTAGCATATGAGACCAGGAGTTTTGATTTTGATTTTGTTTTGATTTTGTTCAACCAAGTATATTAAATATCTACAACAGTACCTGGTAATAGGTAATTACCTACTGAGTGTTGAATAAATGGAAATATGTTCAAGACATAATGTTGACTGAAAAGTTTCAAAATAGTACATGTATCTAATTTATATAAAATTTTATACATTTGAGATATTTTTTGGAGGGATGTTCATGAAAATGGTAACTGTGGTCATATTTAGGTGGTGAGATTTCTTGACATTTAAATTTTTTCTCTCTGTACTTTCCTATAATGTGTGACTTGAGTTTATAATGAGCATGTTATTTTAATATATACATATTTATATTAATTACACACACAAAGAAATCCTGAACTATTTATCTTAAATTTCCACCAAAATTTTTTAAGCAGTTATTTTTCTAAGTAAGCCTCCCTAAATTTATTCACAAATGTATTTTTGAAACAAAGGCAGACTAAAGTAACAGTTGATTAAGTTACACACATAAAACTCATCTTACACACATGTGCATAGAAAATCTCAAAATAATTACCGTGGAAACCACTTGGCATGCTCCACCCATGGATCATCTCCAGATTCCCAACACCTCAGTCCACCATCACAGCAAAAGCATTTCACATCATCACTGTGACCTAAAATTAATTTTGGACCAAAACTTATGAATCCATATAATTCTACCACTAAAATGTATAAGATAAACATGTGGAATATTTTTTTTATTATCAGATTAAGCTTCTTACCCACATAATAAAAACCTGCGCTTGCAAGCTGCTCAGGATGAACTGGAACACTAGAGGGCCAGCTGCAGAACGTTTTAATGCGGGCTGCATATGTCTGCATGCTCAGATTAGAAGCAGTGTACCTTGAAGTGCCTTGGAGCTGATTTCCTAAAAACGGACAGTTGGGGAAATGTCTCAGGTGTTCTGACATAGCATCATCCTTCGGTTCCCAATTGCTCAATGTTCCACCACAGGCAAAGCAAGCCACTCTATCTCCAGGTCCTATGTAGTAAAAGCCTGCTTTTGCCAGGTCTGTTGGTGACAGAAAAGTCAACGGCCACATCTGGAAGGTAAGTAATCTGGCTTTTTCAGTGTTCATTGCACAAGGGTAGGAACTTATCCTCAAGGCAGAAAAATCCTGATTTGGTCCAGAGTTTAAAAGATTTGATGGAAAGCTTGAATAAGAGCCACTGAAGTAGCCACTGTTTTCCATGCTGGGAAGTAGTGAATGCGTGGAATTCGTTAATGAAGAATGAAAAGTAGGCTGAGAAGAGGCTCCTGAAACGTTAATTGAATTTAGATTCTGAACAAAGCTACAGCTAGGATACAACTTTTTATGCTTCTCAATGGGATTGTCTCCTTGTTTCCAGTTATCCAGCATCAGTCCACAACAGAAGCATTTGACTTTGTCATTCACACCAGTGTAATAAAAACCAGCACGAGCAAGACTCCTTTCTGAGACAGGTACACCGGCGGGGAAAGTTGAGTATGTTGACATTCGGTACAGCTCACATGAAAAGTCATACTTCAGTTCAAACATGTTGGCACTCTTCATCAAATTTGATAAGAATACACTATTTTCTACTATATTCATAATGAAATGGATGGGGAGGAAAAGGGACTAGTCTTTCTCTGGGGAGGTAGTTTTGTGCATGGCTTTTGATTTTTATTAATTTTAGTACTAGGTTGAACACTTAGAACAGGAAATCTTTCATTCTTTTTTCTTCTATGCATTTAGGATTACAGCATGGCAAGATTCTAAATCCTATACTGATACATTTTAAGGGACAATTATGTACAACTTGTACCTCTGCATACTCTTGATATATACAATGTAAACATGATGCTACACAGTACCTTGTGATGAAAATTAAAACCCTCATAAAAATGTAGAATGCGTTAGGTCATCAAGACGCCATTTTGTGTCAGGTGTCTCCACAGGTAGGTCACCCTCTCCACTAATATGCTTCATTGACATTCGGTCAGCCTGAAGATAAAATGTCTCACATAGTTTGTTTTGGCAGAAAGCTATCCTGCATAAGTGTCTCATATACACAAGAATATTCAAACTATACTTATTCTGGTTTTTTTAAATTGTGAAATTTTGGAGCCAGGGAAAAGAAAGTGTAAAACCTCAAAAGGAGAAAAGAATGGATTATTATATTTCACTGATTCTAAGGCACATGTTTCAATATCTCTGTTATGGAGAGGTATCTTACAATCAATGGCATATCACATTTTAATTAACAGGATTTTTATTTCTAGGAGGTACATAAAATAATGGCGTGCTTTACAAATGATGACATCTTAGATTCAGTGAAATATAGTATATCCTAAATCTTGCTCAAATTAATTAATTTTTCTTCCTACAACCATTTTAATGGGGAGAAAAAAAAATCCAAAATTTTCTTCCAGATGAAGAACTTAAGTAGTAACAGAATTGGCTCACAGATCTTAAGACCTGGTTTCAAGATTTATTAAATAATAATTACTTCCATAGATAGGTACCTGACTGCTGAGTCATAGTGATGCCTCTAGATTTTAGCAAATTAAACATTCCATTTCAAATAAACTATCAGAGATGAGTATATTTGCTCATTTGATCTTTTAGGCTCAGCTCCATGCTGTTGAAAGCCAACATCAAATCTCCTGATAGTGAATTTATTTTTAAAAACAGTCAAAAGTCAGAGTGCTGAGTCTCCAAGCTAAGATGGATAATAAATTTTAAACAAACGAACAAAAAACAGATGGATTAAAAAAATTTGGTTTTGGTCAGAAACTATTTCACAGATAGTATACCTTGAACCAGAATTTATCTTGACAAAACATAATAAATTTACTTTGTCCCAATCCACTTCTTTTGAACAACAGAGACCTCAAAATCCAGAATTTCTCAATTAAAACTATCTACCAGTAGGCAGGTCTACATCAATAGTATCAGTAATGACCAATGAACAAGTCATCATGGTTCTTCCAGAAGTGATTTGCAAGCATGTTTCCTGAGTCTCATATATATTGAGGCTTTTTACTGCAGACTTCAATGCTTTCTTTCCAGGTGGCATCAGAAATAGCAGTGATAATTTCCCTCAAAGGTGAATTATTCTGTTTAACTTCAGTATTCCTTTTATTAGTCAATAATTTTATACACTGTTATAAAATGTGTAATATTATTTGTGTTATTTTAAAATATAAAACTCCTGGTGTTATTACTGTCTCTGTGTGGTGTTACGACTATCTCTGTGTTTCTTTCTGAAGTTTGTTCATTTACCAAAAAGTAACCATCCACCCATCATTCTCATTCTAATTATTCTCAGAGAAAACAACCCATTTGAACAAACTACATTTTTGACTTTCAAAATATCAATAGGCTTAGAAATGGTTAATTTCTTTACCAATCATCACGTTTATCTTTCATACTTACTCTTATTTTGTTGTACCTATCAAAAAGTTTTGGTTTTGACATTTCTTTGTCACTACAGAAATCTTTTAACATGCCAAAGGTTTTATATGCATATTTCTCTAACTTAGCAGAAGGCTGAATATTAATTATTTGTTCTAGATAACTGTCATTCATTTTTAAATCTTTACCAAATACAGGTACAATTTTTTTCTATTCTACACAGCAGCCAGTAGGAAACTGCCTGGCCAACTCTGAAAAAAAGTACTTCAACAATATGTCTTGACTACAATCATTTCTTTATATCCACAAGTCAAATTCAGAATCAAACCTATTATTACTGTGTAATCATACCTCTTATAACTAGATCATATTTTTTAAATTAACATTCTTTGGATACAAAAAACTCCAGTTATCTACTTTGTTTATTCATGCACAAAACTACCTCCCTCAGATCAGACTAAGTCCCTTTTAAGAGTTTTAGGCCTCCATTTTCAGATGTTTTGCTTTATAGAAAAAACTGGAAAAAAATCTAGAAGTAGAACAGTTCCTCTCTTTTGTAAAACCTGTTTAAAAAAAAAAAAAGACAGTTTTAAAAGTCAAATAATTCATAGATGTTACACCATGATCACTTTGTAAACATTTTTTCCAAAGCAGAGCACTAGTATTTACTGAATGTCTACCATAAACAAGTTGGTGTACTAGCCACTGTAGAGGCCAAAAAATCCCAGACGAAAACCAGAGGCCTCAGATTGGTGGCCAGCAGAGGTATTATGTTTGGCTTGCACAGAATTAGACTCCAGCATTTCACTAATTTTTTAAACTTTTTACTTTGAAATTAACTTATAAAGAGAGAAAATTCATAAACATAAGAATTTTCACATATCCTATATTCAACTTCCTCCAAATTAGCATCTTATATAACCATAGTATAACTACAGAAAGCAGGAAATTAACACTGAAACAGTGCTATTAATTCATCTGTATGCCTCATTTGAATTCCACCAGCCTTCCAAGTAAGATTTTTCCTGGAAAAA
Organism: Bubalus bubalis; assembly: GCF_019923935.1. Classification (NCBI taxonomy): domain Eukaryota; kingdom Metazoa; phylum Chordata; class Mammalia; order Artiodactyla; family Bovidae; genus Bubalus; species Bubalus bubalis. The sequence goes on along the minus strand of NC_059172.1, from coordinate 79,138,595 downwards.
TATCACTGTATTTTTGAATGTTTTAGTTAATTACCAACACTTTTTGTAAGTAAGAGATTTCCAGACTTGCCCAGTGGTCAAGACTCCACACTTTCACTAAATGGGACAAGGGAATTAAGATCCTGCATGTTAAGTGGAGGGGCCAAAAAAAAAAGTAAGAGATTTCCCATGACATTCTAGATCCCAATGCTCTCATAAAAATATCAAAAGATGTCACTATGCCAGGAATATATTTCTGGATGGCAACAATAAGCTAGTGCTAAGCCATGGCTGCACCCTTTTGGGAGGGTACATGCTCTCCCATTTGGCACTCTGATACAGAGATTCTCTTCCTTTATAGTTTAGTACAAATAATGAGTATAGTTTCCTGTGCCATACAGGAGGTCCTTGTTGATTTTATATATAGAGAGAGAGTAGTGTGTATATGTCAACCCCGCTGCTGCTGCTGCTAAATCGCTTCAGTTGTGTCCGACTCTGTGCAACCCCATAGACAGCAGGCCACCAGGCTCCTCCGTCCCTGGGCTTCTCCAGCCAAGAACACTGGAGTGGGTTGCCATTTCCTTCTCCAGTGCATAAAAGTGAAAAGTGAAAGTGAAGTCGCTCAGTCGTGTCCGACTCCTAGTGACCCATGGACTGCAGCCTACCAGGCTCCTCCATCCATGGGATTTTCCAGGCAGAAGTACTGGAGTGGGTTGCCATTGCCTTCTCTGATCTTCCTAATTTATCCCTCCCCCTTCTTCCTTTTTGGTAGCGGTAAGTTTGTTTTCTATGCCTGGGGAAAACCACTCTCAATATGAGTAACACCAATGGCTTCTTTCCCAAAACCAGTGGAATTTTTCACACCTGCCACTGGGGCCCACTTCCTCCAACAAATGTTCTAGTTCCTTGGCTTCTCTCTCGGAATTCCTCTTTCCTTTCTAGTGGTTACTTCTCAGATTGGCTCATCCCCAATCACGCCTCTTCTCACTCTTCACTTCTAGTGGGCAACCTCCTTGATGCCAGGGATACTGGATATGTCTTCCTCTTGGCACTTAGCACATCCAAGTCTCTGATACTGTAGGTTAAGTGTGCCTTTTGTCTCTAGCTCAGTCTGTAAAGAATCAGCTTGCAATGCAGAGACCCGGGTTCCATTCCCGGCTCGGGAAGATCCCCTGGAGAAAGAAATGGCAACCCACTCCAGTATTCTTGCCTGGAGAATCCCATGGATAGAAGACCCTGGCAGGTTACAGTCCATGGGGTTGCAAGAGTCGGACACCACTTAGCAACTAAATCATCAGCCCCTAGTCTGCGGTCTCCTTCACGGCAGAACTGTGCAGCAGCTCTGTATTAATCCTCCTAGCCCCACAGCCATCCCGTCTGGCAAACAATGAAGACAGTAAGAGTTTCTGTTGAGAAGTCAATGTCAGCAAACTTGACTGAGCCCCTCAAGGACCACAGCACCCTCATCTGCATGGTATTAAGGACATCAATTTTACATTAATGACTACAAAGTCTGCTAGGTGATGGTTTAGTACAGGCTTTGGAGTCAGACATCTTGGGTTTCCAATACTCATCAGTGTCCTCGTACCAGAGGTGTGACCTTGGGCAAGTAAGTCTCCCTGAGCCCAGAGTTTTCTCATTGTCAGTGGAGATAAATATGGCAACTGCTTCGTAGGACTGTGAAAAACCTGAAAGACACATGTGAAGTCTTTTGAGAGAGTCTTTGAGTACACTAGGTTTTAGAAACACCTAATGTTAGCAAAAAATAATGACAAAGAATATTACTGTTAGTTTAGCATCAGGTACAGAGAAGGCAATGGCACCCCACTCCAGTATTCTTGCCTGGAAACTCCCACGTACGCAGGAGCCTGGTAGGCTGCAGTCCATGGGGTCGCTAAGAGTCGGACACGACTGAGAGACTTCACTTTCACTTTTCACTTTCACGCATTGGAGAAGGAAATGGCAACCCACTCCAGTGTTCTTGTCTGGAGAATCTCAGGGACGGGGGAGCCCGGTGGGCTGATGTCTATGGGGTCGCAAGAGTCGGACACGACTGAAGCGACGCAGCAGCAGCATCAGGTAAATATCTCCAGCACTGTAATAACTAGATTAAGAGCACTACAGGATTTCCAGGCCGATTATCAGGAAAACACCAAAAATCTGCTCTTTTCGCCACCACTTGGGAACACTCCTCCGTCTGTTCATTAAAGAAAGACTCTACTAAGTCCTTACTATGGCCAAGCCATCTGGCACCGGCTGAGGCCAGTGACACCTCTTGGGCTTAGTCGCTCAGTCCAGTCGGCTCTGTGCGACCCCCATGGGCTGTGGCCAGCCAGGCTCCTCTGTCCAGGGGATTCTCCAGGCGAGAGCTCGGGAGTGGGTCGCCATGTCCTGCAGTGATACCTTTCGGCCATCCATTAAACCAACTGTCAAACACCCCCCTTCCACTGACTCACGGCAAAAGGAAAACAGGAACTGCACACCTGGCAGGAAGGAGGAAGGAAAGCGAGTGTCGGCAAAGCAGGGCCGGAGCCGGCGGCCCCCAGAGCTGGAGGGCAAGTCTGGGCGGCGGAGGCGGCGGCGCGGACCGGCCGGAGGACACCGGCCTCAGGAGCGCAGCCGCGCCAGTCAGGGCCGCCCGGGCTCGCACTCTGTTCCCGCGCCTGCTCGCGAGACCCGGGAAGAGCAGCAAATGCGGCCCCTCCCGAGCGGCGTCCCTGGGGGGCGCGCGCACGGGCGCGCGCACGCTCACTCACCGCAGTTCTGGTCGCCCGACTGCCGCCCCGCGCCGGTGCGCGCCAGAGGGGATGTGCCGGCCGAGACCTGGCGGGCGCCACCCGTTGCCCCCGCCGTTCGGGGCGGGCCGGAGGCTCCCCCTGCCTTTTAACCGTCTTCCCCACCCCCCTACCCCGGCCCGCCCCTTCCCCACCCGCTCCCCGCTCCCCGCGTCCCGCACTCCTCCCAGCGGTTTGCTTGTGAGCTGGTGCTTTCCTCTGAAGTCTTAGGGGAACTCCAGCGGTAATAACCACACACACTTCCCCTTAATCAGTGGCCTGGCAGACCCACTCGGGGATTTCCATGACCCAGAAAGCGTGACTGTTTCTTAACCGGGGCGGATCGACGTGGCATTTACTGAAATACCTTTGCTTCATTGTTCGTGGGTCAGAGGAAATCTTGATAATCTGTGAGGGGGCAAGATGATCATTGGTCAGCCTGACTGGAAAAGGTGCATCTCCCCACGTAATAAAATATTAAACTTTGTGCAAGCTTTCTGATTTATTTTTACTTTTCTAATTGTAAAGCATGAGTGGAAATGTAGGGGTTTTGTTAAAAAAAAATCACAAGATTCTCCTTTTCAATTTATTTTTAGTCTTTTAAAAGAGATTACCATATTAGTTTAGTGGAAAAAAAATTTTTTTTCTGGTTGATAAGTTGTTTTTATAACTAGGGTGGAGTTGGCTGTAAAACAAATTCCTCTTTGTAGCCTTCAGTTTCACAGAAGAGATGTCTACCATGATAGCCTCATAAAAATCTAAAGTCAGAGTCTAACTGCACTGTCATATTTTCCTCAACATTTCCTGCCTAAGGAGTCAATTTAAGCACATTTATCTAAAGACAGTGCATGCCAGGATAACAGATGGATTGGGAAAGCTCACCTGATTTTCCTGCCTTCCAGTAAATCAAGAAAAAGATACCAAGCACTAACGGCAGAACTGCAATGTTACTTAGTACTTCTACTCTCCTGTAGAAACAAGGATGCAGTACAGTCAGGATGAGCTGGGGTATCTTCTGTGTTAGCTGATTTGGCTGTCCATAGCAGATTTCCAGCTGGAACTATATAAAAAAAGATTAAGTTTACTTATGTGAAGATTTTGATTCATTTTGAGCCTGCTTAGTTCAACATTTTATAAGCCATTTTCAACTCTCCTGTGAGATGGTGGAAAAAAATTTTGTGATCTTTATTTATAATCACGTCGGAGAAGGCAATGGCACCCCACTCCAGTATTCTTGCCTGGAAACTCCCACGTACGCAGGAGCCTGGTCGGCTGCAGTCCATGGGGTCGCTAAGAGTCGGACAGGACTGAGCGACTTCACTTTCACTTTTCACTTTCATGCATTGGAGAAGGAAATGGCAACCCACTCCAGTGTTCTTGCTTGGAGAATCCCAGGGACAGGGGAGCCTGGTGGGCTGCCGTCTATGGGGTCGCACAGAGTCGGACACGACTGAAGCGACTTAGCAGCAGCAGCAGCAGCATAATCATGTACCCACCAAAATAATTTTGGAAAACTATATTTCTCTGCACATTTTTAACTTAGCATTAAAACACAAAAGTTGTAGTTGCTAAGGAACTACTAAATCTAGACATTGATGTCTTAGGATAAGATTGATCAACAGTCTTTCAAATGTATTCAGTGGACTACAAATACCATTTGATAACCTTCATTATTAATATATCAGTTCATCTTTAATAATTGGAAATATTCTATCATTGCTTTTTGTCCTTGAACATTCTGCTTCCCCACAGAATTTTTGTGTTTAAAATGATCATCTTTATGATCCCTCTGGCACAAATTTCTGAAACAAACATGTATAAATTGAAATTTAACTTTTTTCCTGTGATCATAGGCTGTAACTCAAAATTTTCTCCTTGACTACATTATCATTTATATTACTTTCAGTACTTATATTCAAAGTCAATTGGTCAAAGCAATATAAACATATATGCTGATATAACAATATACTCATAAAAAATGATTCTTTTACAAATGCAATCTTAATGGGGGCTGCAGCTTATATTTGAACAATTTATTCAAGTGTGTGTTCATGAATATTACTTATTAGCAGAATATTATAGAGTTCATCATAGATTCTCTTCCTTTTTTTAATTTCCAAAGTTTATGTGTTGAAAAATCTTTTTTACATACATAGACTGGCCCCCAAAAAATGTTATATCAATTTTTTCCAAAATTTTTAACACCTGTTTTATAGCTCCAAAATTATTTAGTAATCTTTAACCCTAAAATGCAATTAGGTTTCAATAGACAACTCATTTTGTTGAACTCGTGACTTGAAAACCACAGGTATTTTACCCAAATAGGATTGCCAGAGTTAGCAATACAGGAAGCCTAGTTATGTTTAAATTTGAGACAAACAACAAATAGTTTTTTAGTATAATTATGTGCCATGCAATATATTATTCATTGACTATATTAATCATTGATTCGCTAGAATTAAAATTTAACTAGGTGACCTGTATTTTATCTGATAACTATACCCAGATATATGGCATCACCAACTTGATCGACATGAGTTTGAGCAAGCTCCAGGAGTTGGTGATGGACAGGGAAGCCTGGTGTGCTGCAGTCCATGGGGTTGCAAAGAGTCGGACATGACTGAGCAACTGAACAGAACTGACACCCAGATATTAAAGTAATTCATTTTTCTCAACATTAACACCAGTTATTTCTGACCTTCCAGGAATATTTTACACCCTTGGCCAAAATTATACCATTTTAAAACCCAAGATGGGTGAGAGGTGGGCCTGTCTTTTTTTAAGAAGAAAGAACCATTGCGAAAAGGTTGGTTGGAAGACAGAATAGTCCTCGCGCCTCTAACAGCTCTTGTTTTCACTCAGATCTGTTTTAGGAAAAATTACATGTGGAAACTGAGGATCAGATTGTTAATTTCCTTAAAATTATTTGAGTTCCCACTTCCCCAAGACTAAATTTTTGTAAATACTTGGTAACTTTGTCCAAGGGAACACTATCCCAATTTAAAGATCATGGCCTAATAAACACTGAACTATTATTAGTTAATAGGATTCCCACATTCTTCACATTAGTAATGAAAGTTGGGATCAGATCTGTCAGGGCCTAAAATAGATGAATATGTCTCCTTTGCAAAATTTTGCACAACTTTATTGATTTTTTTTAAGTAATTTAAAGTACTTTTTAAAAAGTAATTTAAAATAGTAATTATGATCAAGGACTGTATTTATTTCACTCGCTGCATTGTTCTAATACTAGAGGGGAACCTGAAAACAGAAAGAAAGAAAGTGAAAGTTGCTCAGTCTTTGCCGACTCGTTGTGACCCCATGGACTATAGTCCACAGAGTTCTCCAGGCCAAAATACTGGAGTGGGTAGCCTTTCTCTTCTCCAGGAGATCTTCCCAACCCAGGGATTGAACCCAAGTCTCCCGCATTCCAGGTGGATTCTTTACCAGCTGAGCCATCAGGTGCTCAATAAATCTTTGTTGATAGACTGACATAAAGGAAGTCAGTCTATCCGCTTGGGCCTTCTCTAGTCTAAGTGAAGTGAAAGTGTTAGTCGCTCAGTCGTGTCTGACTCTTTGCAACCCCATGGACTGTAGTTCACCAGGCTCCTCTCTCCATGGAATTCTCTAGGCAAGAATACCGTAGTGGGTAGCCTTTCCCTTCTACAGGAGATCTTCCCAACCCAGGAATTGAAACCTGGTCTCCTGCATTGCAGGCAGATTCTTTACCATCACACCAGGGAAGCCCTTCTCTATTCTAAACCTCCACCCAAATGTTTAATAATGTAACATACCTTATATTTTCCTCTAACCCACTTTGACTATATGAAATATTTTGTGTAAAAAACCCTCGTCCTCCCAATACCCAACTTTGCTAAATATACTTTTTTCTCCAAATATTCTTTAGGGATAGAAATAAGCAAGGAAATATTTGAGGAAAGTGACAAGGTGGCCATTACTATCTCTAGCTTGCCAATTTTTCTATTTGCAATGGGCAAACAAGGTATAAGAAGTGTGTGCAAGAGTTTTCCACCCCATTCCTGGTTTGGAACTTTAATAATTTTTAATAGTAGTGTATTCTCAACATCCTCTTGTTAAGTAATCAACTTAATTTTTTTCTTGAGGGTAATCATGATAACAAACATTCTTTCTCTGGAAGGAACTTCATATAATACTGCTGTAACATCTTCGGATCCAATATAATGCTAGATCACTGTAAGTTTTTACGTTTTCAATTTTAGAAATTCAAATCAGTTGAACATACATGTGGAGGTTCCTTTCTGGACTCTATTCTGGTCTATTAATCTGTCTATCCTTGGCCTACAACATACTGTATTGATCACTGTATCTTTATAGTAAGTGTTGACATCAGACAGAATAAGTCTTCTAACTTTGTTCTCAAAATTGTCTTGGCTATTCTAAGCTTTTTAAATTTTCCTATAATTTTTAGAATTATTTTGTGAATATCTTTTTTAAAGTTATTGAGAATTTGATTAGCATTACATTCAATCTATATATCAGTTTGAGAATGAGTGACATTTTATTGTTATTGAGTCTTTTAATCCATGAGCATGGTATATCCCTTCAGCTAGCCTTCTTTAATATTTTTGTTTGTTTTCAGTATGAAGATATTTCTCATCTTTTGTTGTTTATTCTTAAGTATTTCATATGTTGATGTTATTTTAAATACTATTTAAGTTTAGATTTTAATTGTTAATAGTATTTTTAAATTCCATGTTTAGTTATTTCTTGTCAGTATGTAGAAATAAAATTGAATTAAGGATCAGGATCTACCTTGCTAAATTCACTTACTATAGTCATTTCTTAGATTCTTCTTTATTTTCTTCAGTAAACTATAATGTCATTTGTAGAAATAATCATCTCATTTCCTTTCTGATTTCTATTCCTATTTTCTTCTTGCTTTATTGTACAAGTTGGGCCCTCCAGTACAATGGTGAATAGGCTTGATTAGTCAACCTCCTTGCCTTATTCCTGATCTTAGAGAAAAATTGATTTCTCATAGATATTCTTTATTAGATTGAGGAAATATATTTCTATTCTTAGTTTACTGAGTCTTTTAAAATCATAAATAGAAGCTATATCTATAGATATGTCCATATATATTTGTCCTTTATTCTATTAATATGGAGATTTACATTAATTTATGTGTTACTTCAGTCTTGCACTTCTGAGATCAGTGCCACTTGATCATGATGTAATATCCTTATTATATATACCTGGATTTAATTTCCTAGTATCTTGTTTAGGATTTTTGAGTTGAGGCTGGAAAAGAAGAGCAATAAGGGGGAAAAAATGGAAATAAGGTATTTGAGATACCAAGATAATGTAGGCTATAACTAGAACAAAATACTTATATTTAGTAGAGAAGAATTAATTAAAACTCATCAATTTACTTACTGTGTAGTTGAATGAAGAGAAACATGTGCAATACAGATTTAAACTACATTTGATCCCATAAAGCAACTATTACTGACAGAATTTTTAGAACAACAGCAGCTGTGGAAGTGGCCCTAGACTCACAGCAGCCAAGCTCTGGAGTAGGTCACAGGTAAAGCATTTAGTGGCTCCCACAGCTTTGGGGTTTGGTCCATGGAGAGAGAAAGCAGGTCAATTCATGTTAGAAGGCTGGAAACCACTAAGTGTCTTCCCTAGGACCTGATCAATCATTACAGGAGCCAAACTAGCACAATGAAAATGTTGGGACTGGCAGTCCCCCTGTGGTAGCTAGGAAATAGCACTCTCAGAACTGGGGAAGCTTGAAGGCTTGAACTAGGCTAAGAAGACTGGCAGAGGTTTCAGGAGAGAGATATTATGCAAAGAGCTCTAAGTATATAGGAGGAATCTAGTGTTGTCTTGTTTCCCCATTTTCAAAACTTTCCAGCTTTCCGTGGCTGACTCCATGCCTGTGTAGGTTTGAGTACATTCCTAGGTCCCAGAAGCTTTAAAAGCTGAAGTGAGCAGTTCCAAACGTCTCCCTCCCTCATTCTACCATATTCTTCACTGATAAGGTATAGGAAAATGAACATAAGAAAATACCAGGCTTGTTAGGGCCAAGCAGATTCTCTGCTGTCTGAAGAAAGGGTATAGGATCATAGCCTTCTCTCCGTGGCACTGGGACAAGCCAACAGAGGTTCTCCTCTTAGGTTTGTGTACACCAGTCCTGGCCCTGGGCACGTGCATTTAATAGGCCTTTTGAATTGGGGGCAATGGAAACAAGACAGCTGAATTGGTCTTGCAACCTCTGAATTAAATGGGCATACATTTTTCTCCAAATGAAAAGCTCTTATTGCTCTAGGAAACTGGAGGCAGTGCTTGGTTTGGCAAGTCAAACCAAGCTTGATGGGCAGTGTTGAGGTGTCTGAAGGCAGCAGATGCAGAGTTTGCAGGAGGCTCTGTAGTGGCACTGGTAGAACTCTGGAGCCAGATGACCTGGCTTTGAACCCACTTTCCCCTCCCAGCTATATGGCTACAGCAGACACCACTGGTACTCATCCCAGATCTCCCTTACCTGCCTGTACCCCTAAACCCCAGGTGGTGAAGAGCTGCTAACCGCTTGCACTTGTGACCTAGAGTATCAGCCTTGGTTGCCGAGACTCTGAGACCACCCCCACAGCTGCTTTCATTGCCATTCCCTGCCCTCCCCACAGTGGGTCCGGCTAAGGCTCAGCTTATTCCCCCGCCCAGTTCGTGACAGGCTTTCTTGAAGAGTGGTAGGTACACTCTCAGGAGATTACATGTTCCTGAATCTAGGTGCTAGCTTCTGCTTCTAGAAAGCCTAACACAGTGGTGGCTAGAGCAAGTTACCCATTACACTCTAGCTGTAATACTGGCATAGTAGTAGTACATACCTTTTAAGAGTGTTACAAAGATTAGATGATTTGAAATTTATGAGATACTTCAAAAAGTTTCTGACACATAGAGTCAGTTTGGTTCTTACTATGAGAGGTTGATGCCATCTGACATAAAGATATGACAGTTCTTCACATTTTCAGAATAGGTAATTAGTACAGTTGTTTTGAGAATGATGTTTCTCAGCCAAATTGGTGTCTTGCTTATACTATTAGTCACAGGAATGTGTTAGGTTGTATCAGTGTTTCACAGTAATTTATCACTTCAACTGGGAGGGGGGGACCTCAAAATGTAATCCAAACTAAATAGAAGAAATACACAGTGCCCTATCCCATGATCTCTGCCATTAGCTTGTGCTCAGTCAGTCAGTCATTTCTGACTCTTTGCAACCCCATGGACCGTAGCCCACCAGACTCCTCTGTCCATGGGATTTCCCAGGCAAAACTACTGGAGTCAGTTACCATTTCCTCCTCCAGGAGATCTTTCCTACCCAAAGATTGAACCCACATCTACGTCTCCTGCATTGGCAGATGGATTCTTACCACCTTACCACCAGGGCCCCTCTGCCAGTGGAGAAGTGACTAAATAAATTATATGTCTAGACCATGAAACATTATATACCTATTTAAAATATAACAGACTGCATAATAGAGGCAAACTCAACTTCTTTCTGAAGGACTGCATCTTCAAACTGGGTCTCAAAAAAATGTTGATAGAGCCCTAACAAATGAGTTTACCCATGAAAGTCACAAGACATTAGAGTCACCAAATATCTAAGATATTTAATTAGATATCTAAGATATCTAATTTTAATTAATTCTTAAACACCCAAGATGTTTAAAGAAATAAAAGGAGTTTGAAAACCTAAGTAAAGAGTGAGAAATGGAATATTTCCTGCCATATCAGTAAACCATGATGTCACAATCAGCGATTGCAGCCCTCCAATGTGAGCCGGTGAGCCCTGAGGGAACTCAAGAAGGAGAATACCTGTGATCTAGCAGCCATCAAACTGCAGCCACTCCCTATGGTGAACCCCAAGGGAGCTCAGAATGTGAAAAACACAGGAGACTGGCCCCCACAGCTGAGATGCATATGAAAGGAATGATTTCAGTGAGCCCAGACTCTTGCATCTTCTCATACATAGAAAATAGTTAAATTCCTTAGCTTGGCTTACCTGGTTTTCTTTAATTAACAAAAATCTTTTGATGTTCAGACTACCAGCCCTCTGTTGCTGGTTCCTCCCTGCTGCCCCGCCTCCACCTCCTCGATGCAGTTCTCTTAGGGTTACTTGATATGTTGCCTCCGGGCTTAAGTCCTAAAAATTTCTACCAAATAAAACATAACTCTCAACTTTTAGGTTGTGACTATTTTTTTAAATTGACAGGAGTAAGAGCTTATTTTAAAAATGAACAGGAAGATTAGTAAAAGAAAAAAGTAGAACTTCTAGAAGTTGAAAAATAATCACGGAATTAAAAACTTAATGAAATGTTCAAACTTCTGATGAAGAAATATTTAGTGACCTGGATAAGCAACTTGTGGAAATGACTAAGTTGGAGCATAAAGAGATGAAGTGAAAAAATGAAAATGTTGTTAGACTTGGAGGGCAGGCCCTATATTTGTCTAATTCAAGATCCAGTAAGAGATAATAAAGAGATGTGCCTGCAAGCCAAGTCTGATTCTTTCTGACCCTAAGGTCTGTGGTCTGCCCACATCTTCTGTCCATGGGATTCTCCAGGCAAAAATACTGGAGTGGGTTGCCATGCCCTCCTCCAGGGGATCTTCTGGACCCAGGGATCAAACCTGTGTCTCTTATGTCTCATGCACTAGCAGGTGGGTTCTTTACCACTAGCGCCACCTTGGAAGCCCAATAAAGAGACAGGAAAATCCAATAGAGAGGTTATGTCTGGGACTTTTCCAGAAAGACTGAAAGACACCCAGGCTCAGGTTCAGTAGTTTAAGATGACTATAAGCAAGTAGAAACCACCACAGACTAGTCAATAACAGATTATCTCTTATTAGATGTTGTGGTCTGGGCGCATGTTAGAAAAGAATTTCCAGATATGAGACAGGATGAGAGGGAAATAAAGTTTATTAAAATGGGAGATGCTGTTAGAATAGCAGGCCAGCCAGCTCAAGGGAGAACTGACCTTGAACAGGGGTCCTTAGTCCACTTTTATAGCCAGGGTACAAGGAATGGGATAAAGGTTTTGTGGGTCATTTGTTGATGGGATGAGGCATGTATACTGGGTGGGGGGAAGAGTAAGGCAAATACCTTCTCCCTATGGGGTAGGAGGGGAGACAGGTTATACTGCTCAGGAGGACCTGAAATCCATGAACAGTTACAATACAGGGGAGGGAAGGATGATAAGGGTCTGGTTTTTCCCTTCCTGCCTTCCAAGACCCTCCTTGGTTTTATCTGCTCTTTTCTCCTTGGATCACTACATCAGACATATTTGAAAAGTCATTTACAGCTCAGCTGGTAAAGAATCTGCCTGCAATATAGGAGACCCCGGTTCAGTTCCTGGGTTGGGAAGATCTTCTGGAGAAGGAAATGACAACCCACTCCAGTATTCTGGCCTGGGGAATTCCATGGACTATATGGTCCACGGCAGTAGCAAAGAGTCTGGACATGACTGAGCGACTTTCACTTTCATTTGACTTTTACAACAACCAATAAAAACTTTGATTTCTCTGTAAGTATATTATGACAATGAGAGTAAATGTTAGATTTGGAGCTGTTGTGCTAATAAAGGGAGTTTATGAAGAAAATTTTGACATATTTTACTGATTGTATTCTTATATCTGGTACTATAGAAAAAAAAGTAGAATAAATAAGAGACTATTCCTCTGTATATTTGGCAAATATGTTGACAAAATGATTTTTAAGTGTTTAGAAGGTAATATTCATTTATGATTAATAAAGGGCAGAAGTTAGAAAATAAAGCAAGTTCTTATTATTTCATTTCATGTAGCTTCCTTTTGTTTTAGTCTGCAGATCAAATTAGGAAAATGCAATTTAACTTGTGGCAAAGGCAATGCTAAGGAAAAAAAAATCTGAGTCATGCAATGGACTTCTTCAAAATGGTCTATAGAATTTTATCCAATAATTGAATAGAACTATCTGATTTTATGTTATAATTTTTTTTTACTTGAAATAACAGGAATTTGGAAAGGAAAAAATAAATAAATTTGCTTTGGGGATAGGCTGAAAAACATTTTCTCATAAAATAAAAAGCACTAAAGTATTCTCAAAAAATGAGAATACTTGAGGTATCATTTTATAGTAAGAGAATTTTGAAAATAGTCCTCCTCTGATATGATTATGATTACCTCAACTTTGGGCAGTTATTCTATTGTTCTGATGGGTGCAAAAATGCTGAATGGAGCTGAGGTCAATCATTGCAATAAGTCGATATTTTCTACAACAATATAGTAAAAATCACAACATTCCAAGTAGTAAACCAAAGCTAATAAGACATATTAGTTATAAGGATTCCAACTATTCACACAGCAAACTCATGCTTTTAAATGTGACCACAGTGAAAATTCTTAGAAATCTTCTCCAATAGAACTTCTTGACTTACCTCGCTTATAAATTTCCTCTCTATAAGCTGGAGGAAGTGGCAAGATCTGGCCTTGATAACCAACATGTAAGAACTCGTTGATGAAGTTAAAAATAACATGGACCTTGAGTCAAAGGAGCGGAGTTGTCAGATTTTTTCGTTGTGCCTGTTGTAGGTTGCATTCTCTGGCAAGCAGACCTTGCGATGGAGACACTGTGCAGGTGGAACATGGGGCAGTGATTTCAGAGACCATGCCCATAAAGGAATGAATGAAGCAGTGCTGAGCAGAGGTATAAATTGAATCATAATGCAGTTGCAATAGGGATTATGGCAGGTCTCACAGGAAATTCTGATACTGGGATGGTTCTCCCAAAATGTCTCTAACTGAAGGGGCCAAACCTGGACTCCCTCATTAACCAGTCATTAGATGCAGAGAGCTGCTTGGGAAACCACTGGAGAGGCAGCTTCTTTCGGACCTGTAGAATTCTTACAGAGAGTTTCAGCTGAGCACCATCAGGTAATACTCCCAACCATCAGGGTAATGAATGGCTCAGAGCTAACGGAGATCTGGACAGCACAACACATTCATTACAAGGGCCAAGAAAAAGAATGCCTGTAGTCATACATTTACCCCCAACTTTAGGAATGTACATTTCAGAAAGATTGAAGGATCAGGGAAAAACTGAAACAACAGGAGATTTGTGACTAGCAGAAATATTTGTTCATTCAACAAGTACTATACTTAAAATGGGCTTACTCTTTGTTGATTACGCAAGCTACTGCAGAAGCAATGATGAATAATAGATAGTCTCAGCTAGTGGTGGACTGAAGCTGGCTGCAACCTGCTGGCCAGAGCCAATTTATCAGTACTTCTTCCAGACTCCCAGTGATGTCCAGTTGGTAGCTTGAAATGGGCCTTGATGGAAACATTTGTACTGTGGAAACTAGATAATGGTAGAAAGCAGGGATTTTTTTTTACCCCAAGAACCAATTGTTAATAATGTATCAGCACAATACTGCACCCCACTTTTGAGATGACAATCCAACAGAACTGGAAATGAATAAAATTGTCTACTCTGCCTCTGGTCCTTTGAAGTAGCTGCACACTCCCCCGTATATGTGAAAAGGTGAGTTCTTGACACTCCAGTAATGATCACGACACGATCCTTAGACTCATGCTGTCCAATGAAAGTATAATCTGAGCCGTATATATAATTTAAAATTTCCTAGTAGCCATATTTTTTACAGTGAAAGGCATACTTAAACATTTTCAAGTAACTACATTGAATATGGAAAGTTCTTTTTTTTCAGTATTTGCATGTACATTGACAAAACTTGTTCCTCTTTTCCAAGAAGACTATTTGACTTTTAAGCAAAGCTCATCAAGTAGCCACCACTTTGCAGTCCAGTCTCAGAGGGTGCAGGGCCAGTACCAAGCAAGGAATAGCATTCTCTTCAGTCTCAGATGCTAATCAGTCTCAGATGCTAAAATATGGACAGATCCTTCATCTTTGATTGGATATACAATGATTTCAGCAGAGTGCTACAGTTATTAGGCTTATAAAAGAAAAGTGGCAAATTGGTATTTTTTGGATTGGACAACATGAGAAAAACAACATTACTACTTATGCTAAAAGATGACAGACATGGACACATGTCCCCAGTGTTACATCTCCCTTCAAAAGAACTAACCACTGCTGGTATAACCTTTGCAACTTTTAAGGTGGGTGACTGTTCAAGCTCAAAGAGTATGGAAAAACTATCTTCCTGCTATCAATGGCGTTACACTTCTGGTGGATTGTGCAGATCATGAAAGACTGTTAGAATCAAAAGAAGAACTCGATTTGCTAATGACAGTCAAAACCACTTCTAATGCATTTATACTGATTCTTAGGAATAAGATCAACAGACCTGAAGCCATCGATGAAGAGAGGTTATGAGAGATGTTTGGTTTATATGGTCAGACAACAGGAAAGAGCTGCATGCTGACCTGTAAGTTTTCAAGCACAGTGTGCTCAAAAGACATGGTTACTAAGAAAGTGTCGGCTGCGAGCACAGGTTCTTAACACCAGCCTGAATGGTTCCCAGGTGCCACTATTCGGTCCTACTTGGAGATCTGATCATGCAACATGTATAACTTGAATCCAGTAGAATTTTGTTGGTTATAAGAAGCTTATTTAGATTATTACTATTACATCAACTTAATTTGCATGTGAATTGAAAACTGATTATCACAATGTTAGCTTCATCATTCCATAAAAATAATTAGTTTTTACAGCTTATAATCTGATATTACCCTAGCAATATTCACAGTATAAAAAGCAACTTTCCAGCAGTACATTTGAAACACTTATTAACAACATGAAACTACAAATATAGCCATATTGAAAAGTGTATCATGTTAAATTTTTGTCTACTTTTTTTTGAAACTAGCTTTTAAATTTAAGATTATATGTCTGCCTAGCTTTAGTGTAGAATTAATAATTAGCTGATTGATGGTTGTAGGATATCTTAGAGTTTTCAATACTTTTTCTTATGCAAACATTATGCAATAAAACCAACTGTAAGGTTCAGCATCCTTAAAAGCGTATCAATTTCAAAATTATGTCAAAGTTTAGTAAATTCACTAACAAGACAATTAATGTTAACTTCAAATTCAAAGGAGAATTGCATAAATTGAAAGCAACTCTGTTGGCCAAACTGTACAAACCTCCAGTTATAAAATGAACAAGTTCTGAGGATCTGATGTGTGGTGACTATCATCAGTAATACTGTGTTGTATACTTGAAAGTTGCTAAGAGATGGGATCTTCAATGTTCTCAACAACAAACCCTCAAAAAAAGTTATTTCTGCCAAGTGATAGATGTGTTAACTAACCTTATTGTGGTAATCACAGTGTACACATTAAACTCATACAATGTTATATGTTAATTATATCTCAACAAAGTCAGAGGGGAAGGAAGGAAAGAAACTCTAAATTGAACATTGGCAACAAAGTGTTTTCAATTTTTGAATTTCTATCAGCCAATTTACATAACACTTTCAGTTATAATTAAAATATTCTGCATATGAGTTCATATTAGAAAAATGTATAAAATCATTATTGACTACTATTATGAAAAATTTCAATATCAACATTAATTCTCATATCTATAGATCTAGGTTACAAATAAGCTGTTCTGTTCCCTGGAGCTTCAAGTTCTGCTTGTTCGTATGCAGTGTGATATGACTGAGAAAACGTAAATCATAACTGCCATGTTTTGTCTCCCATTACTGAAAATTTGGCAAATATTCTTTTGTTTCAAGAAAATCTTGAATTGGAGTCATGTTGTTGTTCAGTCGCTAAGTCATGTCTGACTCTTTGCAACCCCATGAACTGCAGCACTGCTACTGCTAAGTCGCTTCAGTCGTGTCCGACTCTGTGCGGCCCCAGAGAAGGCAGCCCACCAGGCTCCCCCGTCCCTGGGATTCTCCAGGCAAAAACACTGGAGTGGGTTGCCATTTCCTTCTCCAATGCATGAAACTGAAAAGTGAAAGTGAAGTCACTCAGTCATGTCCGACTTAGCGACCCCATGGACTGCAGCCCTCCAGGCTCCTCCGTCCATAGGATTTTCCAGGCAAGAGTACTGGAGTGGGGTGCCATTGAACTGCAGCACACCAGGCTTCTATGTCCTTCACTATCTCCCTGAGTTTGCTCAAACTCATGTCCATTGAGTCAGTGATACCATCCAACCATCTCATCCTCTATCGCCTCCTTCTCCTCTTGCCTTCAATCTTTCCCAGCATCAGGGTCTTTTCCAATGAGTCTGCTCTTCACATCAGGTGGCCAAAGTATTGGAGCATCAGCATCAGTCCTTCCAAAGAATATTCAGGTTTGATTTCCTTGGGGATTGACTGGTTTGATCTCCTTGTAGTCCAAAAGGACTCTCATCAGTCTATTCTTTTAAAATTCTTATAAATCCAGATTTTTGATGTAACAGCTGAAGCACCTGTATCATATAGAAACCAATTTTTTTCATATTTAGTTGAAATTCTTTGACAGTCATAAAAAGTTCAAATATATCTATGCCATGAGTTTGACTTTTTAGACTATGAGTTGACAGCACTTCTTCATGAGTTTGGAAGTCCTCTGAGACTAAACATAACCAAAGTATTAATTAGGTATGACTCATCCTAAACACTTGAAATGTGTTAAAGAAAGTCCTTTCAGTCTTTCCAATTCTGAATCAATTGATCTTTGATATTCTTGAAAAGGGCTTGTACCTTACAGATGATTGTTCGGTGGCTTTATTGAAGATATTTTGTGTTTTGTAAAATGTGATTTTTTTTTTACTCCTTTCCTGGCAATTTTATAATATTTTTCCATAACTGAAACGGATTTCTTTTACCATGTTGCCATCTAAAAAATTAGTTTCTTTTTTTGTGCAAGAGTCTAGGTCATTTAACAGCCAGCTAAAGTTATAAGCTCACATTAAATATAATTTTTAAAAATTTTGTTGGATATTCATTTCTGATTTCTGATAACTAATTTAGTCTATTCTTTTCAAAATTTTTTGACTGTTAGAGGAAACTTATCAAATGCACCATGTTTTTTCTGCTAATGTCTGTAATATTGTCTGCTTCATCATCTTAAAGAAAACTTACCCATCAAGCAAACAGCTCTTTCATTTTGTTTAACCCCAAAATCTGCAATTACCGTGCTTTGTGAAATTTGGGACACATCTTCTCTCAATTTTTTTTTTCCTTTATTGCTTTGTTTGTGTGACTGGTTTCTCCATCTCCATTTGATTCTACATCACTAGTATGCCCTAATTTTAAACTTAAAATTGTGTTTATACTTAACTTTTGAATAAGAACAAAAGCATGATTGCTTTAATTAAAATTATAAGTATTTCCATTTGATTACTATTTTCATAAGTATCACTGTAACTTGTGTTTTCTGCATAAACATCCAATAATCTTGTTGCATTGTTACATCGTTGTGTAGGAAAAATAACTTAAATAATTTTGTTTATACCAAGTAGATTGCTGATGTGTAAACACAGGCCCATGAGGCACACTCTAGCATCACAAAAACATCTTACATGATTTGTTAAACTGAAACATAGTCCTCTCAGAACAATGGGGTTGTACTTAATGAGAACATTTTTACTTTGGTTCAGTTTTTAAATTCTAAAATAAACGAGTTTAAATTAAACTGAAATTAACAATCCAGTTCCTCAGTGGTGCTAGCCACATTTCAAGTGCTCAGGAGCCCACGTGGTTAGTGCCCACTAAATATGACCCTACAACTTTACACCATACTTGCTTGGTCCTGGCCTGCTTTTTTTTTTTTTTTTTTTTGGCAGAGCCCCACGGCTTGCAGAATCTTACTTCCCCTACCAGGAATTGAAGTCAGGCCCACAGCAGTGAAAATGCCAGATCCTGACCACTGGACTGCCAGGCAATTCCAGGCCTGACTTGCTTCTGAACCCCAGCTGTGACCCTCTATTTGCTCTGCGTTAGACTCTGTCTCTCCTGATGGATATTAATTAGCTTGCCTGCATCTCACAGCCCCTCACTGCACTCATCTAAATTGGACAATCAAGTTTACGCTTTGGCATTTGGTCCCATTCTCTGTCAGCAGCTACTTGGTGAATATTTCTCCCAGTCTGAATCCCATGGAGGGAGGAGGGAATAAGATGGTCTAAACATTAATAAGAAGAAAACAGAGGTCAACATAATGAGGAGGCTATAGAAAGCAAGTAGCCACACTGAATAATTCTTGTTTCTTGTTTCAGACACATGACCTTAAAAAACTTGCAGAACATATTACTTAACCATTGATATAATTACTTTTGAAAATCACAAAATAGTGGAAGAACTGGAAATGAGCTAAGATTTCTAATTTTCAGAAAAGGGAAGGAAGGGACTTCTGCAGACAGTTGACAGAGTAAATAAATGTAATAGCCATCTTAAGCAAAATTCTATTATGAATTTGTCACAGTGGTGTGTAAGCTTTAAGAAAATGAAGAAGTGCTCACCATGAGAGAGTCTGCAATCACAAGCAAAGATCTGGGCCTGGCACGCCCACTTCCTGTTTTGATAAGCTCTGACTGGTAGCAGTTGTCTGAGTTTATATCTTTGTGGCAAATGAACAGCATCTGGCTGGATGAGGGTATATGTGGTGTTGATTTGTATCTGATGTTCAGTCCAACTTGATGTTTGTCAAACAGACTTTTTTCCCTCCCTGCAGATTTTGATGATATCTTGGAGCCTGATCTCAAATTTTTCCTTTGCAATATTACAGTGAATATAGTGAAGAATAGATTGGATGAAAATACTACCCATCATTTTTATAAACAGCAGAAATCTAGGATTGATACCTATAAAATCAAAATAGTCTTAGATCTTCAGCTCTCAGCAGGTGAGACTTGTAGTGTAAATGACCCCCTTGGGGCATAAAATAGCTCAAGAATAGAATTGCAGAGCTGTGGTTTGCAGTGTAGCCTGTGTTAACCTGATTATCCCAACGTAGGATGGAATATGAGGGCTGTATAGTTTCTGGGAAGTGGGATGCGATAAGGGCAGCCTCCAGTTACTGTAGTTGCTGGAATTCTAGACCCATGCAAATCCCTTCCCCTGGGCAGCTTCTGGGTGGCTTCCCTCCTCCCACGAGCCAACAAAGATCCCGTCAGTAGCTGGCATGGCTCTGGTATTGCTGCCTTGAGGCTTCTGACCATGCCAGGGGTCCTGGCTCCTGCTATTGCTGCCACTTCTGCTGGGCACTGTCCCGCAGCTCGTCTGCTCCGCCAATGCTTGGCACACAGAACACACTTCATACGTATTTGTTAAATGAATGAATGAAAATGTCAGCTTAATACAAAGAACTTAGTAACCACAAGTGTTTTTCTAAATGGAAAGGACTTCCCCCAAAAGCACTGAGTTTCCCAAGATTTGAGCGATATCTGCTGGTCTGGAATATTGGGCAACACATTCAGCTGCTAATCGGAAGCAGGGAGGAAACCGGAAGAGAGGCTATATTTGCATGTAATGTGACCACTACAGGGTTTCAGATATAACTGTAGTTGGATTTTTCATAAGCGCAACTGTTTTCTCTCTCCATTCCCCGACTCTCTTCTCATTTGTGAATTTCTCTCCCTCCCTAGCTCGCACTTGCAGGGACCCGTGCTCTGTCTCTCTCTCTCAAACACACACACACACACACACACACACACACGCTTTTATATAATCTGGCTGCTGCTACCTGCTCCCTTGTCCCTTGAGATCTAGATTGCCTTGAGCCCAAGTTTCATGGCCCAGGGTTATTCAAGATTTCTATGAGTTTCTGGAAATTCATGTGCTCTCATACCCCCAGCGCCCTCCACCCAAATCCTGCATCTATACATGCCCTCTCTGCCCAACCAGCATCACACAGAGGTGGAACCTATCCTTTTCATCATTCTTCACAATGTACACAGTCTTTACAGAATCACTGGGGTCCACCCCGTCACCGACTGCCCAGAACAGCTTTTGTGAGGTCCCGTGAGACGCGCTTCCACCAACTCTCCATCCAGCCTCTTCCTCCTACCTCTTCCCTCCACTTCCCTCATTTCTCTTCACCTCCCTCACTCTTTCCTTCACTCTCTTTCCCTCTTCTCTTCTCCTGCCCTCAACTTCTCCCCTCTCCCATCTTTCCTCTACACTGAAGAGCACCAAATTCATTTGTTCTATAAAGTACTGATCCAATGGACACCCACCATTTACCTGAGCTTCCAACGGACACTCACCATTTACCCAAACATTTACCTAAGTGTCTTTGTTCCAAACAAAAACAATTCCTTACATACCAAGAGCCATAGGACAAACTGTCAATATGATTCTTTAATTGCCTTCTGTTATACCTGCAGCAAATTTTGAGCTCTTATTATTTGCCAGACTTAATAATGTTTAATTTTTACAGCCTGGATTGACACCAAGAAATGTAGTGTCAGACTTAATCCATAAATGCTAAGTGAATTCTTGTTTAGAATAGTCTGAAAATTTGGCATTAAAAAGATCTGGCCACTAAACTTTCTGGGTTAAGGGGAACTGACTTATTATATGTAGCATGAAAGTGTTAGTCATTCAGTCAAGTCCAACTCTTTGCAAACCTGTAGACTGTAGCCCACCAGGCTCCTCTGTCCATGGCATTCTCCAGGCAAGAATACTAAAGTGGGTTGCCATTTCCTTCTCCAGGGGATCTTCCCAACCCAGGGACTGAACCTGGATCTATTGTCTTGCAAGCAGATTCTTTACCATCTGAGATTCAATCCAGTTACCTCCTCCCCCTTGTGAATCATCTTTTTAAAAATTTATTATCTTTTCTGATTATAACACTAATACATATGTACTCATAAAAGTATAAACTATGGACAATTAGGATAACGATGATGACAGCTGACATATTTTGCGTACGTACTGTGTGCTCAACACTCTTCCGCTGCTGCTAAGTCGCTTCAGTCGTGTCCGACTCTGCGTGACCCCACAGACGGCAGCCACCAGGCTCCCCTGTCCCTGGGATTCTCCAGGCAAGAACACTGGAGTGGGTTGCCATTTCCTTCTCCAATGCAGAAAGTGAAAAGTGAAAGTGAAGTCGCTGAGTCGTGTCCGACCCTCAGCGACCCCATGGACTGCAGCCTACCAGGCTCCTCCGGCCATGGGATTTTCCAGGCAAGAGTACTGGGTGGGGTGCCATCACCTTCTCCGCAACACTCTTCTAAGTGCTTCATATGTATCACCATGGAGTATCATCGCCTCTATTTGTTACTGATGAGACTGAGAAGCACAGAGTAGTTACACTGGTTTCCCAAGATCAAACCACCAAAATATAATAGCAAATAATCATGTCATCTAGATGCAATCATCATTTTGGAGAGTATTTTCCATGCTTTTCTATCATTAAATCCTTTAAATGATATTTTGAATCACTATTTTGTAACATGCATTTTATATGTAACTTTATTACAGACATGTAACTTTATTGCATGGTAGATTTCCATGACAATAAACAAACATTTATACCACTTTATGATTACACAGTGAAGTACCATAATATAGCCATTATACAGTATTTTAAACAATGCTGAGGTGAACATCTATTCATTCAGTTTCTATTCACTTGGTCTGATATTTTACCTTGACACAAAATTCAAGAAGCACTGTCACTGAGTCATCTCAACAGATCAAGAGTACATCTCAGCTGACTTTATTTAAAGGACTAAGAGATAGTTTTTTTACTTTTTAAAATGTATTTCTTCTTTGTATTCCTTTTCTAGATTGAACACTAATAACATTTATAACTGTTTTCTCAGTTGAGCAAAAAATCAAACCTTAATATTCTGTCTTTTCCAGTCAAGCTATTAGTTAATTCTTGAAAAGTAAGCACAATACGTTTTACCTTGGGCTCGCCCGGCTTCTTCACAATTGTGACACTTGAAACACTCAACAATGAACTTTGGTTTAGAGCTGATTCTAGCACCTTCTAGTGGTAACAAGGCAAAACCTAGGGAAGATAGTTTGGGTTGCTTCTTTTTTAACGCAAAAAAAAAAAAAAACCCTTAAACATCAATCTGTAGCTTCGTGGTATTTTTACTTTTCTTTTCTTCAGATAGCTGCAGAGACTGTGAAACTCCAAAAAAAAGAAACTAAAATAGTGTGAAGTCAATTTGGGACACAAATTTCATCATAAATATGAAATAATGTATTATAAGTTAGTCACTAAAGGTCAAGATGTTTCAGGAAATTTTAGGTTTTTTTTTTTTTTTCCTAGGTGGCAACTTTTCACAATGTCTCAGATTTTTGAACAGCTACTTTACACTGTAATTGTCTTTGTGGTTAATTACTTTTTATATAGCCTCCAGCTCGGCATTATACTGACTTATGTTTGAACAGAAATGCTGATGGGAAGGTATTGTGCTAAATCACATCCATCTGGCAACAAGAATAGAAGATGTGGCATTGCACATTTAGGAACAAAAGAAAGACAATCTGGCCTTACTAAGACTGGAAAGCACTGGAGAAGAATTCGCCCGCTGCTTCTCCCAACAGCGTTTCCCGCACAGGATAGCACCCAGATCTCTCCTTGCATTAGGGTGGACAGTTTAAATGCCATGATGAAGATTTTCTTTTTGATGTGGTTCAGAACTTTGGACATAATTAATCTGACATTTCCCTTGTATGGGAAATCTTTCTAATTTTTTCTTAGTTGTTTGTGACTTTGAAAACGTCATGAGAAGGTTTTATTGTTCTGAGAACTGGACCTGAGACTACAGCAGGACCATGATCACGGGTGGATTTGAGGATGAGGTAAATTTTAACTACCTCTGGCTGTGTCCTTTCTGTTTCTATCACATTCCTCCCCGCCAGAAGCTCAGGCAACCTCTCTCCCTCTTCTTGATACCACAGGAAGGCAGGGACATGAGCGGTTCACCTATGGTTGGCTCAAAACCTCCTCTTCACAGCAGAGACCACGGCCACTGAGTGGTACAATCCGCCCCTTCCTCTCTGGCAGGAGATTGTGACGAAAGGACAGTCGTTGCCGTGCAGAAGTCACCCACTGTTATTACTGGTGTTGTGTACATTTCTCTGTGTCATCAGTGTTTACGAAGGGCGCTCTTTTATTTTAGGGACTGGTGACGCTGCCATGAAAAGACAGATGCAATCCCGACCTCAGTGACCTTACATTGTAGTTGCTGCTGCTGCTGCTGCTGCTGCTGAATTGCTTCAGTCATGTCCGGCTCTGTGCGACCCCATAGACGGCAGCCCACCAAGCTCCTCTGTCCCTGGGATTCTCCAAGCAAGAATACTGGAGTGGGTTGCCATTTCCTTCTCCACACTGTAGTTGGGGAGGTGCACAAATAAACAAGTGTGCTCAAAAAGAAAAGAAACAAGAGGGGAGGTAGACAGCAGTGATTCTAGAGAACTAGTCAGAGAAGCCCCTCTGAGGATGTTTGATATTTGAGCTGAGACCTGAAATGACAGGGTGAGCCGTGTTGGGAGGGAAGCGGGCTAGAGAGGCCCCAGGCAGCACTCCTGTGTTGCCTCAGCCACTGCCTCCTCTCTGCTTGCTCTGTCCTCTGCCTGGAACTTTCTCTTCCTTCTGCACCTCCAAGGTCACATCCGTCCTTTAAAAATGTTCTCAGGAAACTCTTACAGCTACTGCTCCTCACTCTGTGTCCAAACAAAATTTTGTTTATACCTCTGTCACAGAGAAGGGGAAAGGAAGAAGTATTTTTTGACCATCTACTGTGGGCCAGGAACTGTACTAAATTACACACACGCACACACACACACATATATATATATAACTGTACTAAAGCATACAAACACACATATATAACTATACTAAAGTATATATATATATACTTTATAGTATATATAAAGAATCTGCCTGCAATGCAAGAGACCCAGGTTTGATCCCTGGGTTGGGAAGATCCTCTGGAGAAGGAAATGGCATCCCACTCCAGTGTTCTTGGCTGGAAAATCTCATGGACAGAGGAGCCTGGTGGGCTGTAGTCCATGGGGTTGCAAAGAGTCAGGCACAACTGAGCAACTAACACTCACTTACTTACACACAAACACACACACACACATATATAGTGGTTCAGTGAAGACTGTGCTTCCACTATGAGGCTTAGGGCTTTACTGTGCCCCATTTTGTTGGCTTGAAAAATTAGGGAGTTGAAACAGAACAGATAATATCTAAGATTAATTACAAAGAAAAATTCGTGTGCGCTTCTCCAACCGCTAGCATTCTGAGGGCTGGCAGGGGGACGAAGTTTCAGCCAGGAGGAGGCAGGATCATGGAGGTCTGGACACGTGTGATTGATGTGATCTGTGATCGGGGCACACCCGTCAGTAGGAACTGTTTCAGCGCTGTGGAGATGCGCAGCACAGACCCAAGAAAAGACTGCCACCCAGTGGCAGCTCACTGGAACTTACCAACCACCCATCCAGTATCTTTCACGGATCTGCTAGTGCCAGGTATACTGTGTAACAGCAGACGGTGAACAGGAGAGACTCGAAAGCCTCAGTCCTAGTGAGACTTTCATTCTGACAGGGCACAGACTCGTCCCAAGCCCTACAGAGTAGTGTAGCCCTCCACAGCTGATTCAGCACAGCGATCACAGACTTGGAAGCCTCAAATTAAGATAGCACACTACTTGTTCACTGTTTAAAGTGAAGTTTTCTGTTAACAGAGAAAAGATGCACACACTACTTGTTGGGGAAAATGGCTTCTGAATGAGCCAGCTTGAAAGTTCCTCTTCCGCGATATTTTTTAAACTACTTTATACCACTTCAATGGCACCCACTCCAGTACTCTTGCCTGGGAAATCCCATGGACGGAGGAGCCTGGTAAGCTACAGTCCATGGGGTCTCGAAGAGTCGGACACGACTGAGCAACTTCACTTTCACTTTTCACTTTCATGCATTGGAGAAGGAAACGGCAACCCACTCCAGTGTTCTTCCCTGGAGAATCCCAGGGATGAGGGATGAGCCTGGTGGGCTGCACAGAGTCGGACACGACTGAAGCAACTTAGTAGCAGCAGCAGCAGTAGCATACCACGTCAAGTACTTTCTCTTTCTTCAATTCTTAAAATTTCTAAGACTATATACCATTTTTTAAATGTGCTTAAATGGTTTTCTTATGCAATGGAACATTGAGTGGAAAAATAATAAACTACAAATGAAATATTTTACTATTAATGAGCATGAGACTTTAGGTGTTTTGTTCTCATAATAAAGAATCTGACTCCATTTTTCATGTTTGCCGACAGATGTTGAGCCTCAGCACTTCCTTCTCTTTGCCCCACGTCTGGGAAAGTTATAAGAAGTCCTGGTGCTTCCTCTTTTGGTACTGAAGGCAAGTTCAATGCAAGCCTTGGCCCTCATGGGGACCCCTCCTCCTGATCCCAGTGAAAACAGAATCAGTCTCCTATCCTTGCTCTCTCAGGTAGCCATTCATGGACCGGCTCAGAAGCCACTCTGTTCTCCCCCAGAATGGCTCATTATGAGCTTAATAAACCTTCACAAGCAATCTTGAGAAAGAACAAGCTTGAGGCATCACCTTCCATGATTTCAAACTATGTTACAAAGTTATAGTAACTGAAACTGTATGATACTGGCATAAAAACAGACACACAGATCAATGGAACAGAATAGGGAGCCCAGAAATAAACCCATACCTATGTGGGCAATTAATCCATGGCAAAGGAGTCAAGAATATACAATGGGTATGGACATTCTTTTCAACAAATGGTTTTGGGAAACTGGCCTGTCACACGCAGAAGAATAAAACTGGACCATACCTTATACCATACACAGAAATAAACTCAAAATGAATTAAAGACTCAAATGTAAGACCTAAAACCATAAAACTTCTAGAAGAAAACTTCAGCAGTAAACTCCTTGAGAGAAATCTTGGTGATGATATTTTTAATCTGACACCAAAAGCAAAGCTAAACAAGCAGGGCTAGGTCAAACCAAAAAACTTCTGCACAGCAAAAGAAATCATCAACAAAATGAAAAGGCAAACTACTGAATGCAGAAAATACTTGCAAATCATATATCTGAGAAGGGGTAAGTATCCAAAATATATAAAGAACTCATACAACTCAATAGTAAAATAACAAAAGCAAACAAACAAACAAACAAAACAAACAATCTGATGAAAAAAATGGGCAGAAGATCTGAATAGACATTTTTTCCAAAGAAACTAAACAGATGGCCAACAGGCACATGAAAAAGTGGTCAACACCACTAATGATCAGGAAAATGAAACCAAAACCACAATGAGATATCACCTTGCTTCTGTCAGGATGGCTAAAATCAAAAAGACAAAAAATAACAAGTGTTGGCAAGAATGTGGAGAAAAGGAAACCATAGTACACTGTTGGTGGAAATGTAAATTTTTAGACCCACCGTGGGAAACAGTATGGAGCTTCCTTTAAAAAATTAAAAATAGAACTACCATATGATCCAGCAGCTCCACTTCTGGTTATTTATCTGAAGAAAAAGAACACACTAACTCAAAAGTGATATATATGCACTCCTCAGGTTTGTTGCATCATTATTTGCAACAGCCAAGATATGGAAACAACCTGTGTCCATCAACAGATAAACAGATAAAGACGGTGTACACGACAGAATATTATTCAGCCGTGTAAAAGAAGGGAATCTCGCCATTTGTGACAATATGGATGAACTGTGGGGGCAGCCCACAAAGTGAAGTAAGTCAGACCCAGAAAGACAAATGTCATATGATCTCATTTATATGCATACATTAGAAAAAAACTGAACCCTCAGACACAGAGAACAGATTGGTGATTGCCAGAGGAAGGGGGTGGGCCATAGAGGAAGTAGATAAAGGAGGTCAAGTGTGTAAACTTCCAATTTTACAATAAAATATGTCATGGGGATATAATATACAGCACAGTGACTACAGCTAACAATACTGTAAATTACATATCTGAAAGTTTATAAAAGAGTAAATCTTAAAAGTACTCATAATAAGAAAAAGAAATGTGTAACTATGCATGACAACAGTTGGTAAAGAATCCACCTGCGATGTGGAAGACCTTGGTTCAATTTCTGAAGGTTGGGAAGATCCCCTGGAGGAGGGCACGGCAACCCACTCCAGTATTCTTGCCTGGAGAATCCCATGGACAGAGGAGCCTGGCAGGCTATGGTCCATAGGGTTGCAAAGAGTCAGACACGATTGACTGACTAAGCACAACAAACACAGCATATGGTGATTAGATTAATTGTGGTGATCATTTCACAAAATATGCAGTTATGTT
The DNA here is from genome assembly GCF_019923935.1 of Bubalus bubalis. Taxonomy (NCBI): domain Eukaryota; kingdom Metazoa; phylum Chordata; class Mammalia; order Artiodactyla; family Bovidae; genus Bubalus; species Bubalus bubalis. The sequence goes on along the minus strand of NC_059172.1, from coordinate 79,110,590 downwards.
ATACATGTGAGGTATAATATCAATTACACCTCACTGAAAATAATAATAATAACAAATAAAAAGCAAAGCTACTCAGTGATAAGAAGCAAACAAATAAAAAAACCTTTTCATACCCTCTTGGTGCAGGTATGAAATAAATAGTCTCCACATCCAAATTAAATTTGGGGGGAAGGGAAGAATTCATCCTACCTTTATATGGTGGCCACATCAATTCTATTTTTTGAAATATGAGAGCATGTTAAGTGTGTTAGTTGCTCAGTCGTATTACTTTGAGACCCTATGGACTGCAGCCTGCCAGGCTCCTCTGTTCATGGGATTCTCCAGGCAAGAATATTAGAGTGAGGTGCCATTTCCTTCTCCAGGGGATCTTCTCGACCCGAGGAATGAACCCGGGTCTCCCACATTGCAGGCAGATTCTTTACCAGCTGAGCCACCAGGGAAGCCCCAAAGAGAACCCCATTCTTCATCTCTCCCCACACCAAAATTTTCTTAGATCCTTTATATCTTTCCTTTCCCTTATTCTCGAATATTTGGGAACAAGGGAATATGGGGAATATGCTGCCAATGCAAAAATTATCTTTATTTCTATTTTACTAAAAATACTACCAACAAACATCATTATGTTAAATGATTTGAGTAAGTTAAAATGCAGTGGTAACTATTTTTAAATACACAGATATGTTAAGAAAGAAAATACCTTGTGTGGCCTTTTCTTCTTTAATTTATTGGTTCAAAATAGAGGAAATATTAAACCATCACTTTGGTATAGATTTTTACTATAAAACTTGGTTATTTTGAGCTCTTCTTCTATTTTTTCTTAATGTTCTGGGCCACAGATTTTCCAGCTGAATAATGAAGAGTTAAAGGAACATGCAGATCTGCATAGAAATCCCAGCTCTGTGCTAACTCCTTTTGCATCTGCTTGGCTCTTCTAGCTCTACCTCCCAGAGTTCAGAAGAATGGAAGGCTTGACACTTAAGGGTCCGGTGACTCTCTTAAGGGTTTAATGTGCTGATGTTTAGCCATAAAATGAAAATTCTTTTAAAATACGGTTTGTCAATGGTTCAAGATCAGAAAATTTTAATAGATATGGCTATTTAAATAGAAAGCTTATGAAAGTAGATACAATCTGTAATGTGCGTACCGTTCTTTGTATTTGGGGGCTAGTATCCTGAAACTTCAGGCTTCCTAGGTGGCGCTAGTGGTAAAGAATCCGCTTGCCAATACAGGAGAAATAGATGCAGGTTTGATCCCAGTGTCCGGAAGATACCCTGGAGGAGGGCATGGCAACTCACCCCAGTATTCATGCCTGGAGAATCCCATGGACAGAGGAGCCTAGAGGGCTACGTATGGTCCATAGGGCCGCAAAGAGCTGGACATGACTGAAGCGACTTAGCATGCATACACACATCCTAAGACTTCATATACGGATGTGAGAGTTGGACCATAAGGAAGGCTGAGCGCCAAAGAGTTGATGCCTTCGATTTGTGGTGCGGGAGAAGTCCTTGAGAGTCCCTTGGACTGCAAGGACATCAAACCAGTCCATCCTAAAGGAAATCAACCCTGAATATTCATTGGAAGGACTGATGTTGAAGCTGAAGCTCCAATACTTTGGCCACCTGATGCAAAGAGCTGACTCATTGGAAAAGACCTTGATGCTGGGAAAGATTGAAGGCAAAAGGAGAAGGGGATGACAGAGGATGAGATGGTTGGATGGCATCACCAACTCAATGCATATGAATTTGAGCAAACTCTGGGAGATAGTGGAGTTCAGAGGTGCCTGGTGGGCTACAGTCCACGGGGTCGCAAAGAATCGGACACGACTTAGTGGCTGAACAGCAACAATAATCCTGAAACTTCAGCATTTTATCAGTTAAGGTCCTTTGATTTGCAGAAAATGACTGCGCCAACTTCAAAGAACCCTAAGCACAGAGGAATTGCAAAGATCTGCATTTGCCCTTGGAGCAAGCAAGAAGCAGGACTGAGAGGCTGCAGCAACAGGCCTTGCTTCCACTCACTCCCCATTTACATCTGTAGTTTAAAATTCTAGATACTTAAAAAAAAAAAAAAAAAAAGAATCTTGTAGGCCAGGGTCAAGGTTCATTCTTAGACCCACCAGCTTTGGTCTTGGGGTAGTCCTGAGGCTCTGGTCCAGCTGCTGGTGGTTCCTAGAAAGGGAAGAATGATTCTGTGCAGGGCATCCACTCACAAGACACCTGCCTGCCACAGGCACTTCCACTGATTGCCCTAAATTCCTGCCCATGATACGGATGAACAATATTTCTCATATCCAACAGCTTAATTTCCCGCAGGGTTAATCCTCAGAACTAAATGCCTCTCATATATGCATGAAACTACCTATAAATAAGCACTGAAAGTTAAAGTTATGTCACTCACTCGTGTCCGACTCTTTGCGACCCCATGGACTGTAGCCCACCAGGCTCCTCCATCCATGGGATTCTCCAGGCCAGAATACTGGAGTGGGTTGCCATTTCCTTCTCCAGGGGATCTTCCTGACCCAGGGATCGAACCCAGGTCTCCCGCATTGCAGGCAGACGCTTTAACCTCTGAGCCACCAGGGAAGCCCAAAAGGGTGTGTTGCCTCCCTGTCAGGGAAACGAACCCCGGTCTCCCGTGTGACAGGCGGGGATACTCACCACTATACTATGAGGATGGCTAAGAAAGGCCAGAAACGAATTCCTTGTCACACAACTGTTGATTCTTGTCCTGCATACAGATTTCTCAGGAGGCAGGTCAGGTGGTCTGGTATTCCCATCTCTTTCAGAATTTTCCACAGTTTGTTGTGATTCACACAGTCAAAAGTTTTGGCATAGTTAATAAAGCAGAATAGATGTTTTTCTGGAATTCTCCTGCTTTTTCAATGATCCAACGGATGTTGGCAATTTGATCTTTGGTTCTTCTGCCTTTTCTGAATCCAGCTTGAACATCTGGAAGTTCACAATTTATGTACTGCTAAAGCCTGGCTTGGAGAAATTTGAGTGTGACTTTGCTAGTGTGTGAGATGAGTGCAATTGTGTGGTAGTTTGAGCATGCTTTGACATTGCCCTCCTTTAGGACTGGAATGAAAACTGATCTTTTCTAGTCCTATGGCCACTGCTGAGTTTTTCAAATTACTGGCATATTGAGTGCAGCACTTTCACAGCATCATCTTTCAGGATTTGAAATAGCTCAACTGAAATTCCATCACTTCCACTAGGTTTGTTCATAGTGATGCTTCCTAAGGCCCCCTTGACTTTGCATTTCAGGATGTCTGGCTCTAGGTGAGTGATCACACCATCATGGTTATCTGGGTCATGGAGATCTTTTCTGTACAGTTCTTCTGTGTATACTTGCCACCTCTTCTTACTAACTTCTGCTTCTGTTAGGTCCATACAATTTCTGTCCTTTATTGTGCCCATCTTTGTGTGAAATGTTCCCTTGGTATCTCTAAACTTCTTGAAGGGATCTCTAGTCTTCCCCATTCTGTTGTTTTCCTCTATTTCTTTGCACTGATCACTGAGGAAAGCTTTCTTATCTCTCCCTGCAATTCTTTGGAACTCTGCATTCAGATGGGTGTATCTTTCCTACTGTCCTTTGCCTTTAGCTTCTTGTTTTCTCAGCTATTTGTAAAGCCTCCTCAGACAACCTTTTTGCATCTTTTTCTTGGGGATGGTCTTGATCACTACCTCCTGTACAATGTCACGAACCTCTGTCCATAGTCCTTCAGGCACTTTATCAAATCTAATCCTTTGAATCTATTTGTCACTTCCACTGTACAACCGTATGGGATTTGATTTATGTCTTACCTGAATGGTCTAGTTGTTTTCCCTACTTTCTTCAGTTTAAGAAATTGAAGATTTCTTAAGTTAAATTTATCCTTAAAATTTAATTTTAATTTAATTTTAAAAGTTAAACTTAATTTAAATAAAATTCTTTAAATTAATTAAATCTTAGGAAATAAAGATTTCTTTAAAAAAAATATGACACTGGAAGATGAACTCCCCAGGTTGGTAGGTGTCCAATATGCTACTGGTGATCAGTGGAGAAATAACTCCAGAAAGAATGAAGAGACAGAGCCAAAGCAAAAACAATGTCCAGTTGTGGATGTGACTGGTGATAGAAGTAAAGTCCAATGCTGTAAAGAACAACATTGCATAGGAACCTGGAATGTTAGGTCCATGAATCCAGGTAAATTGGAAGTGGTCAAACAGGAGATGGCAAGAGTGAACATTGGCAGTTTATGAATCAGTGAACTAAAATGAACTGGAATGGGCAAATTTAATTCAGATGACCATTGTATCTACTACTGTGGGCAAGAATGCCTTAGAAAAAATGGCATAGCCCTTACAGTCAACAAAAGAGTCCAAAATCCAGTGTTTGGGTGCAATCCCCAAAATGACAGAATAATCTCTGTTCATTTCCAAGGCAAACCATTCAATATCACAGTAATCCAAGTCTATGCCCCAACCAGTAATTCTGAAGAAGCTGATGTTGAATGGTTCTATGAAGATTTACAAGACCTTCTAGACCTAACACCAAAAAAAGATGTCCTTTTCATCATAGGGGACTGGAATGCAGAAGTCAGAAGTCAAGAGATACCTGGAGTAACAGGCAAATTTGGCCTTGGAGGACAAAATGAAGCAGGGCAAAGGCTAACAAGAGTTTTACCAAGAGAACACACTGGTCATAGCAAAGACTCTCTTCCAACGACACAAGAGAAGACTACACATGGACATCACCAGACGGTCAATGTCGAAATCAGATTGATTATATTCTCTGCAGCCAAAGATGGAGAAGCTCTACACAGTTAGCAAAAACAAGACTGGGAGTTGACTATGTCTCAGAGCATGAACTGCTTATTGCCAAATTCAGACTTAAATTGAAGAGATGGCTTTCCTATATTCAAAAGAGAAGGAACACCCTGGTCTCCAAAGACAAGAGACACCAAGAATCCAAATGAGCAGACTTTGCCCAGTCGCTCCCTGTTTACTGTATATAGCTCATACTCCTTACCCTATTATATCTTTCTACTCTATTGTATCTTTGTGAAAGTGAAAGTGTTAGTCTGAGACCCTATGGACTGTAGCCCATCAGGTTGCTCTGTCCATGGGATCCTCCAGATATGAATACTGGAGTTGGTTGCCATGCCCTCCTTCAGGGGATCTTCCCAACCCAGGGCTTGAACCCGAGTATCTTAAGTCTCCTGCATTGGCAGGCAGGTTCTTTACCACTGAACCACCCAGGAAGTCCATGCACTGAATTTACATGAAGCTAAAATCTCACATTTGTTGTGTTAGCCCACTTGTTTTCCTGCCAGAGGATGCAGGAGATCTGGGAACAAGCCCTCATCTTATGCCTACTGCATACAATAATACATATTGGATACAGTACATATGAGTCATATGCTATTCTAGGCCCTGGGATACAGTCAAACAGACAAAAACCCTTGGGAGTTTATAGGCTAATGAGGGGCAATTCATAACTTTAAAAAAAATTCATCAGTGTTGGGTCCAATAGTGATAAGTGCTGTGAAACAAAGTAACATAGTCAAGGTGGGTAGGGAAGAGAGTTTCACTTCCCATTAGGATCCTCAGGGAAGCCTTCACTCTTAGTTCTCTGAGCCAACACCTAGAAGAGGCAAAAGATGGAGATACAGGGATGACCAGGGGGAAGAGCTTTCTGGGCAAAAGAAATAACAAGCACAGGGTCCTTATCTACCTCCACGATCCAATCTGTAAAATGAGACATCTGGACCAAATGATGTTAAACCTTCCTTAGAAATGTACTGAGTAGGTGGAGCATGTGGGATCAAAGCACCAGCAGGAACTGTTAGGGGAAGTACACTGATTGAAACTGCCCACCCTGGCCAGGCACCATAGAGAAAGACTTGGAGAAGGAAATGGCAACCCACTCCAGTGTTCTTGCCTGGAGAATCCCATGGATGGAGAAGCCTGGTAGGCTGCAGTCTATGGGGTTGCACAGAGTCAGACACGACTGAAGTGACTTAGCAGCAGAGAAAGACTGATAATTCCATTTTTTAGAAATTTTATAGAGGAAAATAAAAACTAATACTAAAAAAATGCCAATTTTTTCCTCAATGTTATCAAATATTCTGTTATAAAGTATAATTAAAATTGTAAGTGCAGAGTTAAACTCCATTTTTCTATCAAGAGGTATTTATAAGGGGCTAGCGTGGCTATTGTGGAACAATCTTTCTTCTGCCTCAAAACCATTTTCTGAATATGATTTGCAACCACCTTTTAAATTTTTTTTTGGTCAAGACACCAGCACTGTGACTTTATAAGCAGAGTATCGTTACCGTGCATTTTAAAAAATGTACCAGTTAAGGGGGGGAGGGGAAGGAAGATGGGGGTGCGAGGCTTCCCTAGTGGCTCAGATGGTAAAGAATCTGCTTGCAACTCAGGAGACCCAAGAGATGTGGGTTCAATCCCTGGGTTCGGAAGATCCCCTGGAGAAGAGAATGGCAACCCACTCCAGTGTTCTTGCCTAGAGAACCATTTGCATGAGTTGTTTTACGACAGGAGGTCCTGGTAAGGAACAGGGAATTAATAAGCCTCCACCAACCAGAAGAGTTTGGGCAAGGTTGAAAGGAGACACAACCTGTCCACCCACCTCCCAGAATCTTTCTCTCCGGCATCCATCTTGGCTGAACAAAGCATGCACCACCAGGAAGGACTCTGAGTCAGAATGATTGGCTAAGGACAACCCAGAAACTAATCCCATCACCATAAAACCGAGACTGCAAGCCATGTTCTCCTGGTTCCTTTAGCCTACTGCTCTCCATCTGGGCACCCTTTCCCAATAAAATCTCTTGCTTTGTCAACACATGTGTCTCCTTGAACAATACATTTCCAAGTGTTAGACAAGAGCCCAGTTTCAGGCCCTGGAAGGGGTCCCCCTTCCTGCAACAGAACCTTGCTTGAAAATACTTCCTACCTATAAGGAGGTCCCATGCGAATCTTCAAGGCTAGAGTCCCTCTCAGTCCCATGGGAAGTTCATGAGTGTAATGTAAAGAGAAGGGATTGCTTAAGGTCAAAGAAGTTTTGGAAAGTGGCTTAAAATAGTTAAACAGGATATATTTACTTCAAGACTTCTCAGATTCTTTAATACATCAACATAGACTCAATTACCTCAAGTGAGTTGTCATAACTGCCTAACGTATTTGACCATGGAAGCCTTTTTTTATGCAGAGCACCTAGCCAGACTGTTCCTGAGAACACACTTTGGGAAGGAACACTCCTCACTAGTGGCTGGTAAACTCTCTCTGTAAAAGACCAAATAGTAAATATTTTAGGCTCAGTGGGCCAAATGGTCTGTTGCAACTATTTGATTGTGCCCTTTGGCTACAAAGCAGCCATAGACAACATGCAAATGGATGGGTGTGTTGTGTTCTAATAAAACTTTGTTTATGGAAACTGGAATTTGGATTTAATGCAATTTTTACATGTCATGAAATGTTATTCTTCGTTTGACTTTTTAAAAAACTATTTTAAAATGTGAAAAGCATTCTTAACTCACGAGCCATACAAAAACAGGCAGGGGACCAGATTTGACCTACAGGCTGTACTTTGCCAACCATTGCTTTAGTGAGATGTACTATTTGTGTATTTTTTCCTTAATGTTAGTCGCTCAGTGTGTCCAGCTTTGGGACCCCATGGACTGTAGCCTGCTAGGCTCCTCTGTCCATGGGATTCTCCAGGCAAGAACACTGGAGTGGGTTGCCATTCCCTTCTCCAGGGGATCTTCCTAACCCAGGGATTGAACCCACATCTCTTGGGTCTCCTGAGTTGCAAGCAGATTCTTTACCATCTGAGCCACTAGGGAAGCCTCACACCCCCACCTTCCTTCCCCTCCCCCCCTCCTTAACTGGTACATTTTTTAAAATGCACGGTAACTATACTCTGCATAAAGTCACAGTGCTGGTGTCTTGACCAAAAAAAATTTTAAAAGGTGGTTGCAAATCATATTCAGAAAATGGTTTTGAGGCAGAAGAAAGATTGTTCCACAATAGCCACGCTAGCCCCTTATAAATACCTCTTGATAGAAAAATGGAGTTTAACTCTGCACTTACAATTTTAATTATACTTTATAACAGAATATTTGATAACACTGAGGAAAAAATAGGCATTTTTTTGTATTAGTTTTTATTTTCCTCTATAAAATTTCTAAAAAATGGAATTATCAGTCTTTCTCTGCTGCTAAGTCACTTCAGTCGTGTCCGACTCTGTGCAACCCCATAGACTGCAGCCTACCAGGCTTCTCCATCCATGGGATTCTCCAGGCAAGAACACTGGAGTGGGTTGCCATTTCCTTCTCCAAGTCTTTCTCTAGAAGGCACAAAAAAGCTTATTGAATGGATGCATTGTCCCATCTGTTAAAAGGTAAACACTGCAGAGGGGAAAAAAGAAAAGGCCTTAGGCAAAATTGTAATAAAAGTTATCTTGAACATCTCTACGCAGTTTGTCTATCTACCGTTATTATTGTTTTAAAACCAACATTCCCTTTCCTTCTCTAGCCAACATCTCAATTCCTTCAAGCTCCTTTCTCTTCCACTTATAATTGAAGCTTGTGCTTAGGATAAAGAAGAGTCTACTCTCACTATGATGTAAATGACTTGTAACAGCGAACAGTTTTAACTATTCTGTAGGGCTTAACTATTCTATAGGGCGTATCTGCATTTTAACAGCAGGAATAAAGCTTTACATAAGGGAGCCAGCAGGTGGGGAAAGTATTAATATTTCTTTCAGGTTGTTGTTTTTCAGTCACTAAGTTGTGTCTGACTCTTTGGGACTCCATGCCAGGCTCTTCTGTCTTCCAGCATCTCTCAGAATTTGCTTAAATTCATGTCCATTGACTTGCTGGGTGATGCTATCTAATCATCTCATCCTCTGCCACCAGCTTCTTCTTTGGCCTTCAGTCTTTCCCAGCATTTTTCCAATGAGTTGGCTCTTCGCATCAGGTGGCCAAAGTATTGGAGCTTCAGCTTCCACATCAGTCCTTCCAATGAATATTCATGGTTGATTTCCTTTAGGATGGACTGGTTTGATGTCCTTGCAGTCCAAGGGACTCTCAAGAGTCTTTTTCAACACGACAATTAGAAAGCATCAATTCTTTGGCATTCAGACTTTTTTTATGATTTCATCAGGAACCTCAGGGAAACTTCTACTCCTGAAATGACATCCCCTAGGAAGTCATCCCTTTCACCCATAAGGAAAGATTTGTCACTGGGGGGAAACAGCTTGCCTGTAGTAGAATCATGCATGGTCCCAACCAGAGGTCAAGGCTAGCCTCTAGCCAGATTTGGGGTTCAGCTCAGTTCAGTTCATGCTCAGTCGTGTCCGACTCTTTGCAACCCCATGAATTGTAGCACTCCAGGCCTCCCTGTCCATCACCAACTCCCAGAGTCCACCCAAACCCATATCCATCCAGTCGATGATGCCATCCAACCATCTCATCCTCTGTCGTCCCCTTCTCCTCCTGCCCTCAATCTTTCCCAGCATCAGGGTCTTTTCCAATGAGTCAGCTCTTCGCATCAGGTGGCCAAAATATTGGAGTTTCAGCTTCAACATCAGTCCTTCCAATGAACACCCAGGACTGGTCTCCTTTAGGATGGACTGGTTGGATTTCCTTGCAGTCCAAGGGACTCCGAAGAGTTTTAGTTCAAAAGCATCAATTCTTCAGTGCTCAGCTTTCTTTATAGTCCAACTCTCACATCCGTACATGACCACTGGAAAAACCATAGCCTTGACTGGATGGACCTTTGTTGGCAAAGCAATGTCTTTGCTTTTTAATATGCTGTCTAGGTTGTTTGAGGCAAATAGTATCCTCTAAGAAGAGTCACTCTAAGTCACTTAGTCCCCTCTAAGAAGTGTGCACTCATCTCACACGCTAATCAAGTATTATTCAAAATTCTCCAAGCCAGGCTTCAGCAATACGTGAACCATGAACTTTCAGATGTTCAAGCTGGTTTTAGAAAAGGCAGAGGAACCAGAGATCAAATTGCCAACATCCGCTGGATCATGGAAAAAGCAAGAGAGTTCCAGAAAAACATCTATTTCTGCTTTATTGACTATGACAAAGCCTTTGACTGTGTGGATCACAATAAACTGTGGAACATTTTGAAAGAGATGGGAATACCAGACCACCTGACCTGCCTCTTGAGAAACCTGTATGCAGGCCAGGAAGCAACAGTTAGAACTGGACATGGAACAACAGACTGGTTCCAAATAGGAAAAGGAGTACGTCAAGCCTGTATATTGTCACCCTGCTCATTTAACTTATATGCAGAGTACATCATGAGAAATGCTGGGCTGGAGGAAGCACAAGCTGGAATCAAGATTGCTGGGAGAAATATCAATAACCTCAGATACGTTGATGACACCACCCTTATGGCAGAAAGTGAAGACGAACTCAAAAGCCTCTTGATGAAAGTGAAAGAGGAGAGTGAAAAAGTTGGCTTAAAGCTCAACATTCAGAAAACTAAGATCATGGCATCTGGTCCCATCATTTTATGGCAAATAGATGGGGAAACAGTGGAAACAGTGGCTGACTTTATTTTCTTGGGCTCCAAAATTACTTCAGATGGTGATTGCAGCCATGAAATTAAAAGACGCTTACTCCTTGGAAGGAAAGTTATGACCAACCTAGACAGCATACCAAAAAGCAGAGACATTACTTTGTCAATAAAGGTCTGTCTAGTCAAGGCTATGGTTTTTCCAGTAGTCATGTATGGATGTGAGAGTTGGACTATAAAGAAAGCTGAGCATAGAAGAATTGATACTTTTGAACTGTGGTGTTGGAGAAGAGTCTTGAGAGTCCCTTGGACTGCAAGGAGATCCAACCAGTCCATCCTAAAGGAAATCAGTCCTGGGTGTTCATTGGAAGGGCTGATGTTGAAGCTGAAACCAATATTTTGGCCACCTGATGCAAAGAGCTGACTCATTTGAAAAGACCCTGATGCTGGGAAAGATTGAAGGTGGGAGGAAGGGGACGACAGAGGATGAGATGGTTAAATGGTATCACTGACACAAGGTCCATGAGTTTGGGTAAACTCCGGGAATTGGTGATGGACAGGGAGGCCTGGTGTGTTGCAGTTCATGGGGTCGCAAAGAGTCGGACACGACTGAGTGACTGAACTGAATGGAACTGAAGAAGAGTCACAAATAAGGACAGAGATTGTCTTTTGCATTGTAATTTGAGAACAGCTGTAGGGGAGGAAAATGTTCTTGGCCTAGATCTTCTCTAATAAAAGACAGACTAACAAGAGAAAAACAGTGCAGAAGTTTATCAACATGTATACCTCACATATACATGGGAGATACCCAAGGAGAGTGAGCAACTTCCCAAGGTGGCCTAAGTCACCAACTTAAATACCATGTTCTGCTAAAGACACAAGAAAGAAAGGTATAGCCAACATTTTGCCATGAGTATGTGCTTAGTTGCTCAGTCATATCCAATTCTTTGTGACCTCATGGACTGTAGCCTGGCAGGGTCATCTGTCCATGTAGATTCTCCAGTCAAGAATACTGAAGTGGGTTGCCATGCCTTCCTCCAGGGGATCTTCCCAACCCAGGGATTGAACCCAGGTCTCCTGCATTGCAGAGGGATTCTTTACTGTCTGAGCCACCAGGGAAGTGCATGAGTATAAATGGAGTATGAACTTTAAAAATTGTAAATCACTATACTGTACACCTGTAACATATAATATTATACAACACATCAGCTGTACTTCAATAGTAACAATACTTTTAAAAGAAAACATGATATGGGGAGAAAAGAAAGGTGTGGGGGGGGCGGGGAGAGTTCAATTATGGGAGGTTACTGGGAAAAGGGTACAGTTAGTTATGTAGATTTAGGTTGCTGCCTTCTCCATTGAGAAGATTCTCTTTTGATTTAGTCACATTTCTCTTCCTGGTGCCAAAAGGGAGGTGGCTTAGAAATGGAAATTTCCTTTATAAATGTAAATATCCCTTACCAAAGGTAACTCCTCCTGATAAAGATCTCCTATATCTGCTGTTTCTCAAATAATCAGCTCAATATAATCCTTATGACAAAGAACTATATCCTTGGTGGGCATATTCTACTCCCCTTCATACCAACACACTGAGATCTCTCTTAGAAAAAAGTGTCTTACTGGAATGCTTAGGGGAGAAACTTCAAATCCAAGGGCCTTTACCTGCTGAGATTTAAGGCCCATCATCTAAAGGGAAAGACTTGAGGTGCTTGGCAGTTCAATTCAGTTCAGTTCAGTCGCTCAGTCATGTCCGACTCTTTGCGACCCCACGAATCGCAGCACACCAGGCCTCCCTGTCCATCACCAACTCCCGGAGTTCATTCAGACTCACGTCCATCGAGTCAGTGATGCCATCCAGCCATCTCATCCTCTGTCGTCCCCTTCTCCTCCTGCCCCCAATCCCTCCCAGCATCAGAGTCTTTTCCAATGAGTCAGCTCTTCGCATGAGGTGGCCAAAGTACTGGAGTTTCAGCTTTAGCATTATTCCCTCCAAAGAAATCCCAGGGCTGATCTCCTTCAGAATGGACTGGTTGGATCTCCTTGCAGTCCAAGGGACTCTCAAGAGTCTTCTCCAACACCACAGCTCAAAAGCATCAATTCTTCGGCGCCCAGCCTTCTTCACAGTCCAACTCTCACTTCCATACATGACCACAGGAAAAACCATAGCCTTGACTAGACGGACCTTTGTTGGCAAAGTAATGTCTCTGCTTTTCAATATGCTATCTAGGTTGGTCATAACTTTCCTTCCCAGGAGTAAGCGTCTTTTAATTTCATGGCTGCAGTCACCATCTGCAGTGATTTTGGAGCCCAAAAAGATAGTCTGACACTGTTTCCACTGTTTCCCCATCTATTTCCCATGAAGTGATGGGACCGGATGCCATGATCTTCGTTTTCTGAATGTTGAGCTTTAAGCCAACTTTTTCATTCTCCTCTTTCACTTTCATCAAGAGGCTTTTGAGTTCCTCTTCACTTTCTGCCATAAGGGTGGTGTCATCTGCATATCTGAGATTATTGATATTTCTCCCGGCAAGCTTGATTCCAGCTTGTGTTTCTTCCAGTCCAGCGTTTCTCATGATGTACTCTGCATATAAGTTAAATAAATAGGGTGACAATATACAGCCTTGATGTACTCCTTTTCCTATTTGGAACCAGTCTGTTGTTCCATGTCCAGGTCTAACTGTTGCTTCCTGACCTGCATACAGGTTTCTCAAGAGGCAGGTCAGGTGGTCTGGTATTCCCATCTCTTTCAGAATGTTCCACAGTTTATTGTGATCCACACAGTCAAAGGCTTTGGCATAGTCAAGAAAGCAGAAATAGATATTTTTCTGGAACTCTCTTGCTTTTTCCATGATTCAGCGGATTTTGGTAATTTGATCTCTGGTTCCTCTGCCTTTTCTAAATCCAGCTTGAACATCAGGAAGTTCACAGTTCATGTATTGCTGAAGCCAGGCTTGGAGAATTTTGAACATTACTTTACTGGCATGTGAGATGAGTGCAATTGTGCAGTAATTTGAGCATTCTTTGGCCTTGCCTTTCTTTGGGATTGGAATGAAAACTGACCTTTTCCAGTCCTGTGACCACTGCTGAGTTTTCCAAATTTGCTGGCATATTGAGTGCAGCACTTTCACAGCATCATCTTTTAGGATTTGAAATAGCTCAATAGAATTCCATCACCTCCACTAGCTTTGTTCATAGTGATGCTTTCTAAGGCCCACTTGACTTAGCATTCCAGAATGTCTGGCTCTAGACGAGTGATCACACCATTGTGATTATCTGGGTCGTGAAGATCTCTTTCGTACAGTTCTTCTGTGTATTCTTGCCACCTCTTCTTAATATCTTCTGCTTCTGTTAGGTCCATACCATTTCTGTCCTTTATCGAGCCCATCTTTGCATGAAATGTTCCCTTGGTATCTCTAATTTTCTTGACGAGATCTCTAGTCTTTCCCATTCTGTTGTTTTCCTCTATTTCTTTGCATTGATCGCTGAGGAAGGCTTTCTTATCTCTTCTTGGTATTCTTTGGAAGTCTGCATTCAGATGCTTATATCTTTCCTTTTCTCCTTTGCTTTCCGCTTCTCTTCTTTTCACAGCAATTTGTAAGGCCTCCCCAGACAGCCATTTTGAGGTGCTTGGCAAGCAACTGACAATTCATGGGGAATATCAACTTTTATAGTACCAATATTTACTCTGTCTTTCATAAGGTGTATACAGAAAATACACAAATGAGTACTCAACCTACCAAGAAGTGGTACCTCTGCACACTGTCATTGACTTTGGATTATTGCTTGAATTGAGCAATATATAATTTACAGCACAGACTCTTAGACTCATCAGGGAACGTAAAATTCTTACCCAAGGACAGCGTAACCCAATTGCAAATGTAATGAACACACATTGCATTGCATTTCTCTTTCCCATTACATTCATTTGCTCTCCACTAGAGGATATGATTTTGAAAACTCTGCTCTTTATGTTGATGGTTTGCAGGGAACTGAGTAGGAGCTGAAAAAGAAACAAGACTTTCGTGTTCTCACATTACATTATACTTTCCAACCGTTTGAAGTTGGTGTAACTCTTCACTAAGTACTTGGCAAACTTTAAACCATACATCTGTGAAGCCAGGTTTTTTTCCTTCACATTACCTTTCACCTACTTTAAAATAAACCATTCATTGTTCAAGAGGGAAAACTCAAATTTGTTTTTCCAAAGTAATCTATAATGGAGTAAAACATTGCTGGAAGGTGTGCAATTAACTAATTTACTGTGCAATAAATCTCAAAGGGAATGCAAGTTAACGAGGGAATCATTTTTCAACCTTCAATATTTAGGCCTTTATTTGCTTTTCGTAATTAACAAAATGTAAACTCTTTTTAAAATTAGAAAAGCATATGAACCTGATTTTCTAAATGTTTAAACTACACAAAAACATATACAATTAAAGGGAAAATGTAATATCCGCTTTCATGTGTATCTTGATTTGTTTTAGTATTAAAATAATAGAAGTAAATGTATAGAAACAAAAAGTTTGTTTGCTAATTTTATTAGATTTAACTTTCAGTTTTGCCTATATTTTTCCAGAATTTCTCACTAGGAGATTAAAAAAAAAAAAACTATTTTAAAAATCATTCAGTTCAGTTCAGTCACTCAGTCATGTCCAACTCTTTCCGACCCCATGGACTGCAGCACACCAGGCCTCCCTGTCCATCATCAACAATCTGTTCAAACTCATGTCCATCGAGTCAGTGATGCCATCCAACCATCTCATCCTCTGTTGTCCCCTTCTCCTCCTGCCTTCAATCTTTCCCAGCATCAGGGTCTTTTCCAATGAGTCAGTTCTTCGCATCAGGTGGCCAAAGTATTGGAGTTTCAGCTTCAGCATAGTCCTTCCAATGAATATTCAGGATGATTTTCCTTTAGGATGGACTGGTTGGATCTCTTTGCAGAAATATAAATATCAGGCCTACTGTGTGCCCACCTGGTGCCAGTTCCCAGAGGTGATAGGAAACACTTAGCTTTAACTCTATGATAGACATTCACATCGAGTAAAATGGAAAGTTTCTACTCTGGCTGCTAAGGCCTCTCCTGATCTGACTTTGCCTGGCTTCCACTGGTGCCTTACATGCCTTGCCCTGGAACAATATGAAACTATTTATAAATTCTCCAAATATTCTAACCTTTCCCAAGCTTTTATGCCTTTGTAAATACTAGTTTCTCTACATGGATGCCCTTTCACCCTTGAAACACTTCATGAAGTTCTAGTCATGCTTCAAGTATCAACTCAAATATCACCTCCTTTCAATTACTTCCAGGCCCCTGGTTAAGGCAAAGTTGGTTACCCCTTTGTCCTTGAATCCATAACACGCTCAACATACTATGTAAAGTGAACATTTTGTAATTACTGATTTCTGTTTCTGTCTAGAGTGAGCTTATGAAGAATGAGGAGTGGGAATTTACCATCTTTATACTCCTATTGACTATTCATCGTGAGTAATGTGCACAGTGCTCGGTTGGAAGCACACAGGAATGAGTGAGTTTCTCTTGCTGGATGCTGGGGAAGACTTCCCAGAGGAGCTGACACTTGACCAGAACTGTCTCAGGAATTCCAAGTAAAGAAAATAGCATGTGCAGAAGAATGTGACTTGGTGTGAAAGCAGTTGAGGCTTTTAAAGGGGGTTGTCCTAAGACTGAAAGATACTACCAGCTCTGTTCCAGCATTTGGCAGCAGAGTGGTGGGCATCTGGAAAGGGGAGAAGCAGAACTGTTGGGAGACCACTCTCATGGTCTGGGTAAGAACTGATCACAGCCTAGATTAAGATTTTAGCAATTAGGACAGGAAAAAATTAAGAACAGAGAAATATTTAGGGGATAGAATTGAAATTAGATTTCATATAGGGTCCTGGGATAGAGATAGGGTTTTAAGCACTAAGTCATAGGGTGAGGGAGACCACTGGCCGTGGATGTGTGCAGACTAGATAAGATTAGGGGCAGACACAGCAATCAGAGCAGAAAAAGAAATAAAAGGAATCCAAATTGGAAAAGAAGAAGTAAAACTCTCACTGTTTGCAGATGACATGATCCTCTACATAGAAAACCCTAAAGACTCCACCAGAAAATTACTAGAGCTAATCAATGAATATAGTAAAGTGGCAGGATATAAAATCAACACACAGAAATCCCTTGCATTCCTATACACTAATAATGAGAAAATAGGAAGAGAAATTAAGGAAACAATTCCATTCACCATTGCAACAAAAAGAATAAAATAGGAATATATCTACCTAAAGAAACAAAAGACCTATATATAGAAAACTATAAATCACTGGTGAAAGAAATCAAAGAGGACACTAATAGATGGAGAAATATACCGTGTTCATGGATCAGAAGAATCAATATAGTGAAAATGAGTATACTACCCAAAGCAATCTATAGATTCAGTGCAATCCCTATCAAGCTACCAACGGTATTCTTCACAGAGCTAGAACAAATAATTTCACAATTTGTATGGAAATACAAAAAGCCTTGAATAGCCAAAGCAATCTTGAGAAAGAAGAATGGAACTGGAGGAATCAACCTGCCTGACTTCAGGCTCTACTACAAAGCCACAGTCATCAAGACAGTATGGTACTGGCACAAAGACAGAAATATAGATCAATGGAACAAAATAGAAAGCCCAGAGATAAATCCATGCACCTATGGACACCTTATCTTTGACAAAGGAGGCAAGAATATACAATGGAGAAAAGACAATCTCTTTAACAAGTGGTGCTGGGAAATCTGGTCCACCACTTGTAAAAGAATGAAACTAGAACACTTTCTAACACCATACACAAAAATAAACTCAAAATGGATTAAAGATCTAAATGTAAGACCAGAAACTATAAAACTCCTAGAGGAGAACATAGGCAAAACACTCTCCGACATAATTCACAGCAGGATCCTCTATGACCCACCTCCCAGAATATTGGAAATGAAAGCAAAAATAAACAAATGGGACCTAATTAAAATTAAAAGCTTCTGAACAACAAAGGAAACTATAAGCAAGGTGAAAAGACAGCCTTCAGAATGGGAGAAAATAGTAGCAAATGAAGCAACTGACAAAGAATTAATCTCAAAAATATACAAGCAACTCCTGCAGCTCAATTCCAGAAAAATAAAAGACCCAAAATAAAAAAATGGGCCAAAGAACTAAACAGACATTTCTCCAAAGAAGACATACAGATGGCTAACAAACACATGAAAAGATGCTCAACATCACTCATTATCAGAGAAATGCAAATCAAAACCACAGTGAGGTACCATTTCACACAAGTCAGAATGGCTGCTATCCAAAAGTCTACAAGCAATAAATGCTGGAGAGGGTGTGGAGAAAAGGGAACCCTCTTACACTGTTGGTGGGAATGCAAACTAGTACAGCCACTATGGAGAACAGTGTGGAGATTCCTTAAAAAACTGGAAATAGAACTGCCATACCACCCAGCAATCCCACTGCTGGGCATACACACCGAGGAAACCAGAATTGAAAGAGACACGTGTACCCCAATGTTCATTGTAGCACTGTTTATAATAGCCAGGACATGGAAGCAACCTGATGTTCATCAGCAGATGAATGGATAAGAAAGCTGTGGTACATATACACAGTGGAGTATTACTTAGCCATTAAAAAGAATACATTTGAATCAGTTCTAAACAGGTGGATGAAACTGGAGCCTATTATACAGAGTGAAGTAAGCCAGAAAGAAAAACACCAACATGGTATACTAACACATATATATGGAATTTAGAAAGATGGTAACAATAACCCTGTATGCAAGACAGCAAAAGAGACACAGATGTATAGAATAGTCTTTTGGACTCTGTGGGAAAGGGCGAGGGTGGGATGATTTGGGAGAATGGCATTAAAACATATAATATCATATGTGAAACAAATCACTAGTCCAGGTTCGATGCATGATACAGGATGCTCGGGGCTGGTGCACTGGGATGACCCAAAGGGATGGTATGGGGAGGGAGGTGGGAGGGGGTTCAGGATGGGGAACACGTGTATACCCGTGGTGGATTCATGTTGATGTATGGCAAAACCAATACAATATTGTAAAGTAATTAGCCTTCAATGAAAATAAATAAATTTATATTAAAAAAAAAGATTAGGGCATAGTCAGCAGGGCCGGGGGGAAGCAACAGAATAGGACTGCTGCCCCTCCAATCTCAGCTACTTTGTGTGTTCAGTAGACTTTGAGGGGCTGAGGAGCTTGCCCCTTGAGTCACTTACTGCCTTGCTTCCACGGGAAAAGTGATCTGAGTCCTAAACTGACTTTCAAACACATTTTTGGAACACTGCCGAAGTGCAGCTCGGGACTGGCTGTTCGGAGGGATGTGGTAGGGAATCCAGGGCTTGAAACCACTTTTTTTTTTAGTGCCAGTCTGAGTTAACTTCATAATATGGATAAACAAGCACTGTTGCGTATCTGGAGAAATTACCACTTCACTGGATCAAATGAAATTTGTACTTTTCCACTTCCATTAAGTGGTTATTACCAATCTGCTTGTTAATAGGAAAAGAGATCCGCTTTCACAATGCTTTCTTTACCTGCCAATAAGTCCAGAAGCTATTCATTTCTAGTAAATGATGAAAAGTATATGATGAAGGAAATCACAGCATTTGTACTGTGAAAACAAATAGATGATGATATGGAAAATGAAAATCAGGTGTAAACAGGTTTTAAAAAAAGGGGAGGTAACAACTTGAAATGCCTTATGTCCTCTTTAGGTTAAAAAAAAAAAAAAAAAGATCTGTGTCATCACTGCACAAAACAGTTGCAGAAGAAGGAACTATTATTATATACAATGTTTATAGTTAAACCTATCAGTGTCCTTTGGAAGATAGATCTTAATTGTGCAGTAATTTATACTTAGGGGGCCTTACAGACTGCAAAAGGAACAGGTTCTTCTACATTCACCCATCCTCCAGGAATGCTGGAAGGGCATGTGCTTTGGGTGGAAATAAAGACAACTGGGTTCCACAAGATGATCGCTAAAATCCAGAGCTTCTCCTGACTGTTTTGACCCTTTGCTCTCAAAGCTTATCTTTCAAGGCAAGCAGGGGGCCAGACCTGAGAACAGGGCTGGTTGGTCTTACTCATCAGCCCCAGAGCTCAGAACCAGGAAACACCAGAGAGGCAACATCCAGAAGTCAAGGTTTAGGACTAAGTGTCTAAATGAAGTTTTAACCAAAAGGTTAAAATCGAAACTTGGAGCAAAAGCCATGCACAAGTGGCAGAGGCAGATCCCAGAACACGGGGGTCAAGCCAGACCCATTCTGACAGGGCTTTCAGTCAGGGTTCTGGGCACACTCAGATGCTGTAGCGGCCCCACGGTAGACCAGGAGGAGGCTGCAAATGGAGAAAGTCCCAGGGAGAGAAGCTGCCTTATGATGGGAGCTGGGTGGGGAAAGTGGTGTCCACTAGCAACTGACCTCTGGAGTGAGCCTTCATCATCTGAAGTCTCTGGGTGTTAAGCCTGAGAAGCCGTATTTAAAGAGAACCAAACACAAAGTATAGCAGAACTCAGCTCAAAGGGCAACATTTATCAATTTAGAAAAAAAGTTTAGAGTATTCACTGTGCTCTAGTCACTGGACAAAACTTTGGAAATGCACATAGTGATCCATGAAAACGTGAAAGTGTTAGTCGTCCAGTTGTGTCCAACTCTTTGCAACCCCATGGACTGTAGCCCACCAGACTCCTCTGTGCATGGAATTCTCCAGGCATTCCTGGAGAGTGTTGCCATGCCCTCTTCCAGGGGATCTTTCTAACCCAGGGATCAAACCCAGGTCTCCCGCATTGCAGGCAGCCTCTTCGCCATCTGAGCCACCAGGGAAGCCCTAGGGTGCTTCATGGTATTGAAAATGAGTGCTTCATGGTATTGAACTCCCCTTTCACCAAAACCTTATATATATAGTGGATGCTATAGTGTGCCACCTTGTTTTCTACTCTTGAGTGAAGGCCTATTCCCTGGCTCTGGAAGTGCTGTTGGCAAAAAGCCCTCAGCTTTCAGACCCTTAGAGGGATGGCCTGACTAACGAGAGGTGCACCACACTCCCAGAGGAGTCCACACTGCATGGCTGATCAAAGTGCAGTCCAGCACTCTCAGCCCAATTCAGAACAATACAGAAGAGACATTCCAACTTCAGGGCTGCCCATAGGTTTGCTGAGGACTTCACTGAAACTGCATTGCTATTCAACTTCTCCTTCTGCCCCAACTTTCTTCCTGTCCTTCCCTTCCCTTCTCTCCTACAGGAATTGATGCCAAGTTCACCAGTCAACCTATTGATGGAGTCAACCGATCTCCATCTCAGAGTCTGCATTCTAGGGAACCCAACCCACAGCAGCCGGTACCAGAAGTACCCATAAACCTGGGATGGGGTTTTGGAGCTGGATCGCTGACCACCCACTTGGAAATGACGACCCCCACACTGGTTAGCCCCAGCACAGGTAACCGTGCTATTACTAAAACTAGCACCAGTAATAACGTGGAATGTATTTTTGTAGATGGATATTCACTAGCACTAGGTGTGAGGTGTCAGGTGTTTGGAGGGAAATAGTAACTCATGGGCAGTTCTTGTTAGGCAGGAGTGATTCTTTGGAAAAAGAAAACAAAAGACCAAGAGTGGCTGGAAGCTCACCGTGAAAGCCATATGGCCTCCTTGGTTAACAGGAAAACAAGGCACTCGTTGCCTGCAGTGGAAAAGCTGAGAAAGCCAAGCCCAGACCCAGGACTTCATAATGAAAGAACTAAGCGCCAAAAGAGGCATGTCTGCTTTGCCAAGATCTGGGCTCTGATTAGGAAAGGACACAACCCTCATGTGTGGTAAGATTCATCTGAGTTTATCACTCCCAAATCCCCAGATTCCTCAAATCCGAGCCTGCAGAAAATACCCACCCATCCGCTTCAGATCTACACTCCCTTCTCTCTTGAGGACAATGAAGCGATCCACCCCCAAAGACAACTTATGCTCTTCTCTCTTTCCCTTACTCCCTCCCAAAGAGCTGTAGCCACCTAACCTCTGACTTCAAGGATAATAACTAGATTTATTGTTGCTGCTGTTATTCAGTAAATCTAAAACAGTTAAGTTTGGAAACGACTTCACACTTCTAACAAAGCTGATTTCGTCACTGCCATGCAGGATAGCTCCCCAAGTCTCTGATACAGGAACAGAGAAAGCAGATGAAGACAGGGGGAAAAAAAAATGAAAGCAAAACTTTGTCAGGCATAAATTCAGCTTCCCCTGAGTATACTAGGGAAGAAAAAAAATAATCATTTCCTGCTCTTTTTCCAAGGACCCGCCAACAGGGGGCGCATTTGCGCCAAAAGGCGGCCCGGGTCTTTGAGAAGTACCACACGCGCCTGGGCAGTGACTTCCACACCAACAAGCGGGTGTGCGCGCGGAGACCGCCATTATTCCCAGCAAGAACCTCCCCAACAAGATGGCAGGCTACGTCACACATCCGCTGAAGCGGATTCAGAGAGGCCCGGTGAGAGGAATCTCCATCAAGCTGCAGGAGAAGGAGAGACAAAGACAATCACGTGCCTGACATCTCAGCCCTGGAGCAGGAAATCATTGAAGTAGATCCTGACACGAAGGAAATGCTGAAGCTCCTGGACTTGGGCGGTCTGTCCAACCTGCAGGTCACTCAGCCTGCAGTCCGCATGAATTTCAAAACACTGCGTGGAGCCGTTTGAGTCTTTTCTGCTGTGCTGTGATATTTTCAGTAAACCTTGGACAACAACAAATAATTATTTCCTGTTAGTCCTCAACTTAAATTGACATCTACTCAAACGTGGTATTTATCTCACTGTTCCTCCTGTTTACCTCAATGGCACTCAGACCTGACTGATGCAGGCCTGGCATAAATTAAGAAGGAAAAGGCTACTCACTCCAGTATTCTGGCCTGGAGAATTCCATGGACTGTATAGTTCATGGGGTTCCAAAGAGTTGGACACAACTGAGTGATTTTACTTCACTTCCACTCACTCTCTCATACTCCCCAGACTTGGAAAGACTTAGTCAGACCTACTACTCAATCGCCCAATCACAGCTGAGTGACCATATTATCATCTGAGTTTCTCGTCTACTCTCCCCTCTTCTCCACAGCTTGGATCCTATGTCCCGAACAAGGCCTGAAAGCTCTCTTTCTTTCCCAGCCACATGGTGTCCAACACTGAGTATGACTAGAGGTCAGAAGGACACCTCGACTTTTAGCTATAATTATAGCCACTATCTGTGGTGCTAATCCAAAGTAAGTACACAAAATGTTATTTAACAGAAAAAAATACTACTTAAAAATGCCTGGTTGACAGGCACACGTGTAGACCCAGAGAGTGTCTGAGGAGAAGAGTTCACTAGATTATAATTTCAAGCTATGTTTTAAATGCAAGGATTTGATACTGACTGCTCTGATGACCTGGAAGGAAATAGAGCCAGAAGGAAATAGCCAGCATTTAGTCAAACTCTCACAACTGCAGGATCACTGCCGATGATGACTGCAGTCATGAAATTAAAAGACGCTTTGCTCCTTGGAAGAAAAGCTATGACAAACCTAGATAACGTATTAGAAAGCAGAGACATTACTTTGCCAGTAAAGATCTGTATAGTCAAAGCTATGGTTTTCCAGTAGTCATGTATGGATGTTAGAGTCAGACCGTAAAGAAAGCTGAGTGCCGAAGAATTGATGCTTTTGAACTGTGGTTTTGGAGAAGACTCTTGAGAGTCCCCTGGACTGCAAGGAGATCCAACCAGTCCATTCTAAAAGAGATCAGTCCTGGGTGTTCATTGGAAGGACTGATGCTGAAGCTGAAACTCCAGTACTTTGGCCATCTCATGTGAAGAGTTGACTCATTGGAAAAGACTCTGATGCTGGGAGGGATTGGGGGCAGGAGGAGAAAGGGACGACAGAGGATGAGATGGTTGGATGGCATCACTGACTCAATGGACATGAGTTTGAGCAAGTTCTGGAAGATGGTGAAGGACAAGAGGAGCCTGGCATGCTGCAGTCCATGGGATCACAAAGAGTCGGACATGACTGAGTGACTGAACAACAACAGAGAATGGAAGAAACAATCTTGGATTACAGAACAAATTGGGAGCAGCTCAAGGCTGAATGCCAGATCTGCACTGTGTCCCATATAATCAACTAGAAAAATTAAAAAATAAAAAAGGAGCTGATGTTGACACAACTCATTGTCTCACAACTCCTCCTTTTGGGGGATCTCTCAGAGGAAGCCAAACAACTCCTCCCCAAACCCACTAAGTCACCCTACCCATGCAAGTTTAGGGCTGGGTGAACAGCACCTGAAGTTGGCATAGAGCAATCTGACATTAAATCACAGTACAGTGGGTTTAAACAAGGATGGCAGTATGGTGATTAGCTAATCCTGTAAACTGCTGTTTCAAAAGCAATGATCAGGGGCAAATCATTGAAATAAAAACATAACCAACTCACATATCACCTAATGGGAAACAAAGGGAGTGGAATAACCCCTCTAACTTGTTCAGGGCTTCTAATCCCCCAAGACAGCCTGCAAGCCTGAGCCTGAAACTTCCACCCTGCCCAACACCACCTTATTTGGCTTTGTCTTCAGAAGGTCTTTAGGGAGGGGTTGATCTTATGCAAGACTGATAACACTTTTCACTGCTTCCTTGCTTCTTGATCCCAGTAGCCTGGAGGTGAGGGAGAAGGCAAATTTACCAGGAGGAAGTTGAGTAATGAAGATAAAAAAATTAATTTTTTCTCCAATCAAATAATAAAATTTGCCTTGAAACCAAGCCTCATTCATAGAGGGAATATTAAAGCCCAACTCAGTCCCACTTGTAGAGAAAGAACAAATCCTTCTAGTTAGTTGTCTCTGAGAACTCAGGTTTACCTGACCTGAAAAATTTTGAATAGTTTTTTTAAGACTCCAGAAGAATTCTTCATTTGTCCCTCAAATGTTGCTGTTAATGGTGAGGAACGTGTAAGTTAAATTGTACCTGTCATCTATGTGATCTCTACTCAGAGGAATTTTTCTAAAATCCAAGGCAGATCATGTAACTCTCTTGCTTAAAATACTTCAATGGTTTCCCTTTCCTTCAAGAGAAAACTCTAGCTACTAAGATTTTAAAATTTGGGGGTTCTTTCATAGTCTGGCCCTGCAATTTTTTTCACCTTTGAAGTTGACTTCCCTCTGTCCTTGCTTTCATCCTGTCAACTACAAATTGGCATTTACCAAGAGCATTGACTGAACAACAAAGGCATTTGCCATCTGCCTCGACAGAGATTGAACCCCATGCTTCTATAGCTATTGACCTTCAACAACCCCTGGGGGAGTTCTGGGTGAAGTGAGGCACACTGTGGTCCAGGGAATCTGGTGGGACAGGTGGTCTTTAGATAGTTGGATGTTTTCAGGAACAGGTTTTATGATCTCAATCCTTGCATCTCCTCATATCTAGAGAAGCACTAAATCCCTTCATGGTGATATTAGATCCTCATTACTAACAAAAAAACCTTTTGTAAAATGAGTGCTTCATGGTATTGAACTCCCCTTTCACCAAAACCTTATATATAGACTTTCCTCCACTGCCGCTTTCGAACAGTCTCTCAGAGCTATCTGAGATGCTGCCTCCGGGTCTGCAGTCCTCATTTTGCCCCAGATAAAATTTAATTAGCAACTCTCAAGTTGTATATCTTTTTTTAAGTTGACAGTTATGGCGACCACAAAGGGACCCAGAGTGGACTTCCTTCCTTCGACTGGACTCCACGAGGAGCCAGAGCTTTGGTACCAGCAGTGGCTTCTTGCACCCATCCACCTCCTCCAGGAGTGCAGACACATTTGGGTAAGTCTATCCTGGTTCTTGAATCTCCCGTATTGGTTGAGATTCTGAGTTTTATTTGGCAGTGGAGCAGGTTACCTGCCCTCTCCCAGGAGGAATGATACTGGGGGGTGAAACATCCAGGGCATCACCCACTCATGGTCTAGACACTGAGTAGGGCTTGGTTGAAGCACAACGAGAAAATTCCCACTCCGTCAAAAGATACTGCATGGGGGGCTGGCTGAAAGATGCCAAGAGAATTGCCCACCCAATGGAAAGGAACTGGGTAGGCATGTTCAATTGGGGAAAAAAATCAAGGAATACCTGGGGCTCGGCTGAAAGATGCTGAGGTCGCTCAGTTGTAGAGGACTGAATGGTCTTGGCTAAGTGGTTAAGTAAGAGACTGATCTGACCCTTTTCCTCAATTTGACTGCCATTATAGAATTTGTCAGGATAAAAGTGAGGAAAATATGAAAGCTTTTCTCTGAAGGAAAGGGACAAGACTCCTCCCAGCCAATTTCGGTTTTCTCAGGTGACTGAGAAATTTACAGGAGTGGTGGAGGCCTAGTCCTCACACCGTGCAGTGGTCCCATAGGGAAACCCATTCATTAATTAAAATACTTGCTCATCGAAGGGTCGCACGTAAGAACTGACCATTCAGCCACCTGAGCAGCCATGGTGGTCTTAGATTGCTGGAAGCAGAATCCGAGGCACATAAGATGAACTGAAATGACTCTGGGGTGACTCCTGGAGGAGTTAAGCTCTCAAGCAGCACATGGGCCTACTACACAAGTTCACTGGTGATTTTTATCCCTGACAAATTCGGCTTAAAATGGGAAACAGAATCTCTCAAAAACAGAAACAAAGTGGTGTCAGAAAGCCAGCCTCTGACTAACACTCCAGCCAGATTCATGTACAATACGTATGGAGCTCATACTTGAAAGTACCTAGTTAATTGGAGAAATTATACTAAAAGAGATCGCAATCTAAAATGGCCAAATTGGAGTACTTTTGAT
This sequence comes from Bubalus bubalis, assembly GCF_019923935.1. Classification (NCBI taxonomy): domain Eukaryota; kingdom Metazoa; phylum Chordata; class Mammalia; order Artiodactyla; family Bovidae; genus Bubalus; species Bubalus bubalis. The sequence continues at coordinate 79,084,198 of NC_059172.1, read as the reverse complement.
ATTCCAAAATTGATATTTTTGCTGACATAATTAGAAAAGGCCAACCATGCTTACTTTGACTGGCATCTAGAAGCTTCTAAAACAGGAAATGATAGAGTAATTTCTTTGCTGGAAACCAGGAAGAAATTGCTGGAAACTATATCAGAACTAAAAAAGGCTGCTAGCACTGACTTTGCCAGGTCACAGGTCTAGTGGAACTGGGAAGTCACGTTTGGCATTTATGCCATTTGGCTTTCTGGGCATCACTTTTCCATCTTTTGGGGGCACTCTTGTTACTTGGCTTTTGATTTCTGGGCATCTCTTTGCCTTTTGTTTCATTTGGAGTGTGACTCCTGGCTGGTGAAGTTCTGGTTCAGTTTGGTTTTGTTGGTTTGGTTTGAGCACACAGACATCTGGTACAAACTGCTCAATTTAATATGGGAATTGCTCACTCTAAGGTCCCACACTCCACCTGGGAACCCCTTGGGCGGGGGGGGATTTTTTTTTTTGGACTGGTCAATCTATAGCTATGATCCAATGGCAAGAAAAACAGCCTAAAAATATTAGATCTTTATTGACATATGATAGGAAAATGGGCTGAAGTTCCCTTATGTCCAGGAATTCCTCCTGTAATCAACAGCTTGGGGCTGATCAAACCAAGACTCCTACTTTCCCAGAGGGACAATCGCTGCTGGGACCAATCTGCCCTTGCTATCAGGGCCAAGTTGAGCACTAACTGGTTTAAATTTTGGCTATAAACTATGGTTACAGAAAAATACGGTTTTTGACAATGTGGTCACAATAATCCTTAGACTCCAGAGGAAGCTTGAAGAAAAAAATTTTCTCTTTAAGAATTCTTGCCCTGAGGAAATAACTCCTCCTATACCTTTAGACCAGAGCTCTCTGGGTCACTTATCTAGACCATCTCTAATTCCTGAAACCAAAAGTAAAAAAAGGAAGGGGGGGTGGGGGGGCAGGGACAAAGCCTTTTAAAATCTTATTCCAATGATTTTTTTTATTCATGACTAAGTTTGGAAAACAAAGCTATAGGATCTCTTGGGTCTATTTGGATATATGTATGTCTCAGTGTGTGTTTTTGTTTTTTTGGATAATATTGCTGATTGCTGAGATCAGCTTGTCAATGAGCTCTAATCTAATTGGCCTTAAAAAAAAATGCACTTACAAATCAAATAATTGTAAATACAAGAGAAACTAAATGAATTTCAGGTTCACATGAACTGGGAAATATTCAGTATTAAATACCTGATATTAGTCTTTTTTTTTTTTTTTTGATCTAACTAATGTAGACATGTCAAAGGTATGAGTAGACATGTCAAAGAGTGATTAAGCAGAATATTTTCATTATACCTAGTTTTAACATGTTAATATTATTATATTTTTTACAAGTTTGTCAGCAAGGAAATTACCTCTAGTGAAGAAATTTCTAAAAATATAAATGAGATATGAGCCTTTAGATAGACTCTATTAAAAATAATTATGCTTTTAAGGAATATGTGTCTAAAATAGCCTCTCCAGAATGGGGTAATTTGAACTTCTAAGGGTTGTGCTAAACTAAGTGTTGGAAGTCTATTGAATAGCTAAGTCATTTCCAAATAAAATAAGATTTTGAAACATTTACTGCTAAACACTAATTTCCTCTTACAGAGAAACTCAAGAGATTTGGGATTAAAAATGTTAGGTAGTTAGAATAGGAAGCAGGAGTCCAAAATGGCGGTGGCTAAAAGACAAGGAAGGGAAAAGCCCGCGAAAATAGAACAAAGGAAGGTCAAAGGAAGGTCCTAGGACCTGAGTGAGGACCTCAGGTAGAACAAAGAGCACTCCTGGCTAGCCCAATTTACATAGGGTAGGCCCAGGGGGAGGAAAAGAACATATAAAAAGAGGAGCCAAAGTACATTCTCTCTTTCTCTCTCCCGCGTGCTGGCACGCTCCCCCACTCTCTTCTCTTTGAGTCTTTGAGTCGGCATGCCCTCACACCTCGAGAATGTATTCTCTTGCTATTTTCTAAATAAAACGGAGCTGTAACACTGATTTGTCTAACAGCTATAACACGGTCTGTCCAAGACCTGAGGGTTTTAATGTCCGACACGCCAAATCTTTGTTGTGACGAGACAGAACCGAGGAGCATACACTCGCCTGACAAAAATATATGATGTTTGGTGCCATCCTAAAATATTCTCCCTAAGAAAGCAAGGTTTTAGCAATTATCACTGGTATTTATGCTCACCAGTCTATAAAATGCTAATATAAAAGTCAGTTCTCGGTTAAGGGAAGTAGGAAGTGTGTTTTCGGTAAAGAAGGTATGAGTAATGGAATTGTATTTTGTGAAAGGAAAAGGAAGTAAGCCTAAAAAGTGACTTTTTAGAATGGAAGAACACAGTAATGGGTACAGAAAGTGAAGGTTTGTGAAAAGTGAACCATGAGGAAAGACTTTTGTACATGGTTAGAACTAAGTTTAAAATAAAGTTAATTAAGTTTACCTTTTAAATAAAGTAAGCTGATGCAAAAACTTAGCTTTTGAATTTAGCTTTTCTCTCTGTTAAGAGGACATCTTTTCTTCAGATATTGAACTGCCTTTGATAATAGATTTAAGTTTATCTCTTAAATGATCTGTTCTGAAATCCTTTATTGTTACTTTGGCTAACTGAACAGCTATTGTTTCACAATGACCTATAGTCCTATCTGACTGAGTGTTCTAAACCTTTTTGATATTTGTTGACAAACCTTCCTAATCATTCTAATGAAAAAGATTTCTAGCTAATTTTGGGATGTTTCAGAGGGCCCCTGAAACATCCCAAAGAGAGATATTACACTAGGTTCATTTTGTATACAGAATTACATGGGAAGTATTGTCAAGTGAGTAATAAGTCTCGGATTATAATGTTTGGTAAATGTTACTAATATAGATATCCTAGAAACTGTATGGAGTTCCTAAAATTCTGACATGTTTGGATAAAATGTTATCAGGCATAATGCTAGTTACTATCTCAAAATATTGTCATAGCTCTAACCAAATTTCACAAAAATGCTTCCTCTTCAAGAAGACTTATGAAAATGACTTTTGAATAAATACCAATTTCTGAACTGGGTAAGGATTCTAATGGAAAACCTGATGACTTCACAAAGGTTAACAAAAGGACTGAATTGAACTGGTGGGTGAATATGCTTTTAACTTTTATGGTTTCTATCTGAAAACTTGCTGATTTGAATTGGTTTTCCAGGTGTAAGAAAAAAAAAAAACCCTTCCCCTCAAACTAACTATGAGAGTAATTTGGTAAAATTATATTTTATAAATAAATTGAAACATTTATCTTTTTTCTCTATCTGAACCCTCCAGAGATAGGAAGCTCTTAGTTTCCACTAACTTTATCAGATAAGTTAGGAAGGTTATCTCAATAACAGGTACAGAAACCTCAAGGAATTTTGGAGACCTTGAGAAGGGAGGAATTCACTTAGATCTGTTAGGCAAAATCTGTGATAAGCCTTTGGCATCACTTTCCTAGCCCTGAAAGGTTTTATTTTAAAAGTTCAGTCTGAGATTTTAAAAAGTCTCAGCAAAGCAAAAAAGTCTATGATTAATTATGATTAAATAAATTATCAATCCAAGTTTATTGAGACAAGACCTATATTACAAACAAGTCTTCAGAAAAAGATGTTTCAATGAATGTTAAATCCCAGTTTGTTAATGGAGGTCTGTATCTACTAAGACTCATTTCCTGGATAATTCTTGGCTGTTAGAGTATATTAATGTAAACTTTAATTTAATTATTAAAGGACACTCTAGGGTTGTTTCTGAAGCTTGTCTCAGTAATCTGTCTTTGGATGAAGATCAGATGCCTCACATGTGAACTGCAACCAAGACTGGAAGAAGACATAATTTAAGGAACTCTCTCCAACCTGGATGGAAGGACCTTTCTATCAGCTTAACTAGCTTTTCTATTTTCTTAACTAGCTCATGCCCAGTGAAATTGAAGGGAAATTGACTCTTGGGTTAAATCCCACTTCCAAAGGCCCCTAAGCTGGACTGGTCTATAGAGAGGCCTGCTGACCTCAGATCAGATCAGATCAGTCGCTCAGTCGTGTCCGACTCTTTGCGACCCCATGAATCGCAGCACGCCAAGCCTCCCTGTCCATCACCAACTCCCGGAGTTCACTCAGACTCACGTCCATAGAGTCAGTGATGCGATCCACACATCTCATCCTCTGTCGTCCCCTTCTCCTCCTGCCCCCAATCCCTCCCAGCATCAGAATCTTTTCCAATGTCTCAACCCTTCTCATGAGGTGGCCAAAGTACTGGAGTTTCAGCTTTAGCATCATTCCTTCCAAAGAAATCCCAGGGCTGATCTCCTTCAGAATGGACTGGCTGGATCTCCTTGCAGTCCAAGGGACTCTCAAGAGTCTTCTCCAACACCACAGTTCAAAAGCATCAATTCTTTGGTGCTCAGCCTTCTTCACAGTCCAACTCACACAGCCATACATGACCACTGGAAAAACCATAGCCTTGACTAGACGAACCTTTGTTGGCAAAGTAATGTCTCTGCTTTTGAATATGCTGTCTAGGTTGGTCATAACTTTCCTTCCAAGGAGTAAACTTCTTTTAATTTCATGGCTGCAGTCACCATCTGCAGTGATTTTGGAGCCCCCAAAAATAAAGTCTGACACTGTTTCCACTGTTTCCCCATCTATTTCCCATGAAGTGATGGGATCGGATGCCATGATCTTCGTTTTCTGAATGTTGAGCTTTAAGCCAACTTTTTCACTCTCCACTTTCACTTTCATCAAGAGGCTTTTGAGTTCCTCTTCACTTTCTGACATAAGGGTGGTGTCATCTGTGTATCTGAGGTTATTGATATTTCTCCTGGCAAGCTTGATTCCAACTTGTGTTTCTTCTAGTCCAGCATTTCTCATGATGTACTCTGCATAGAAGTTAAATAAACAGGGTGACAATATACAGCCCTGACATACTCCTTTTCCTATTTGGAACCAGTCTGTTGTTCCATGTCCAGTTCTAACTGTTGCTTCCTGACCTGCATACAGGTTTCTCAAGAGGCAGGTCAGGTGGTCTGGTATTCCCATCTCTTTCAGAATTTTCCACAGTTTATTGTGATCCACACAGTCAAAGGCTTTGGCATAGTCAAGAAAGCAGAAACAGATGTTTTTCTGGAACTCTCTTGCTTTTTCCATGATCCAGCGGATGTTGGCAATTTGATCTCTGGTTCCTCTGTGTTTTCAAAAACCAGCTTGAACATCTGGAAGTTCATGGTTCACATATTGCTGAAACCTGGCTTGGAGAATTTTGAGCATTACTTACTAGCATGTGAGATGAGTGCAATTGTGCAGTAGTTTGAGCATTCTTTGGCCTTGCCTTTCTTTGGGATTGGAATGAAAACTGACCTTTTCCAGTCCTGTGACCACTGCTGAGTTTTCCAAATTTGCTGGCATATTGAGTGCAGCACTTTCACAGCATCACCTTTTAGGATTTGAAATGGCTCAACTGGAATTCCATCACCTCCACTAGCTTTGTTCAGAGTGATGCTTTCTAAGGCCCACTTGACTTTGTATTCCAGGATGTCTGGCTCTAGATGAGTAATCACAGCATCGTGATTATCTGGGTCGTGAAGATCTTTTTTGTACAGTTCTTCTGTGTATTCTTGCCACCTCTTCTTAATATCTTCTGCTTCTGTTAGGTCCATACCATTTCTGTCCTTTATCGAGCCCATCTTTGCATGAAATGTTCCCTTGGTATCTCTAATTTTCTTGAAGAGATCTCTAGTTTTTCCATTCTGTTGTTTTCTTCTATTTCTTTGTATTGATCGCTGAGGAAGGCTTTCTTATCTCTTCTTGCTATTCTTTAGAACTCTGCATTCAGATGCTTATATCTTTCCTTTTCTCCTTTGCTTTTCGCTTCTCTTCTTTTCACAGCTATTTGTAAGGCCTCCCCAGACAGCCATTTTGCTTTTTTGTGTTTCTTTTCCATGAGATGGTCTTGATCCCTGTCTCCTGTACAATGTCATGAACCTCCGTCCATAGTTCATCAGGCACTCTATCAGATCTAGTCCCTTAAATCTATTTCTCACTTCTACTGTATAATCATAAGGAATTTGATTTAGGTCATACCTGAATGGTCTAGTGGTTTTCCCTACTTTCTTTTATTTAAGTCTGAATTTGGCAACAAGGAGTTCATGATCTGAGCCACAGTCAGCTCTCAGTCTTGTTTTTACTGACTGTGTAGAGCTTCTCCATCTTTAGCTGCAAAGAATATAATCAATCTGATTTTGGTGTTGACCATCTGGTGATGTCCATGTATAAAGTCTTCTCTTGTGTTGTTGGAAGAGTGTGTTTGCTATGACCAGTGCGTTTTCTTGGCAAAACTCTATTAGCCTTTGCCCTACTTCATTCCGTATTCCAAGGCCAAATTTGCCTGTTATTCCAGGGGTTTCTTGACTTCCTACTTTTGCATTCCAGTCCCCTATAATGAAAAGGACATTTTTTTTGGTGGGGGGAGGGGGAGGCGGAGTTAGTTCTAAAAGGTCTTGGAGGTCTTCATAGAACTGTTCAACTTCAGCTTCTTCAGCGTTACTGGTTGGGGCATAGACTTGGATTACTGTGATAGTGAATGATTTGTCTTGGAAACAAACAGAGATCATTCTGTCATTGTTGAGATTGCATCCAAGTACTGCATTTCGGACTCTTTTGTTGACCATGATGGCTAGTTCATTTCTTCTAAGGGAGTCCTGCCCACGGTAGTAGATATAATGGTCATCTGAGTTAAATTCACCCATTCCAGTCCATTTTAGTTCACTGACTCCTAGAATGTCGACATTCACTCTTGCCATCTCCTGTTTGACCACTTCCACTTTGCCTTGATTCATGGACCTGACATTCCAGGTTCCTATGGAATATTGCTCTTTAGAGCATCGGACCTTGCTTCTATCATGAGTCACATTCACAACTGGGTATTGCCGCCCCTCCTCTATGTTGGGAAGGGTTAAATCATACTAAAAATGATCAACCTGGAAATTATGAGACAAGGCTGGGTGCTTTATGAACTATGTCTATTAGTACCCTTAGAAAGAGTGATTGGTATGTAACTCAGTGGATTTGTGGCACTAATTTATGGCCTTCACATCTACAGGGATGGATACGAAGGTGTAGCTTGGGATTCCCATGAATTTAAGGTCATACATGTTAACAAATTAGAGGTAACCACAACCAATCTACAGTTGGTGTGATCCCAGTGGGTCAAGGATCTGTGTTCTACTGGTATGATCACGTGCGCGCGCACGTGTGTGTGTGTGTGTGTTTGCACATGCACACCTTCAGTGAGTTCAGAGAATATAATAGGCCATATCGAAGGCTTTAAATGATAGTAACTGGGCCGTTAGCCTATTGAATTCTGAGATCTCTATGATGAGAAAGGCAGTGCTACACAACTGCAAGGCCCTTGACACCTCACAGCACCTCAGGAGATTTCTGTGCTATAATTCAAAGTGAATGCTATATTTTCATACCTGATAAATCCTTTAATGTAACACATTTGATGAACTACATGAAAAATCAGATTTCTGCTTTAAGTGACCCATTGCCTAGTCTTGACGATCTTTAAAAAAAACCAACCAAACAAAACAAAAAAAACAACAAAACTGGTTTTGTGTGGGAGGCTCATGGCTAAAACATTTACTTTTAATTCCAATAATGTTATTAACTATACCATTTATATTTTGCTTGTTTCACAAGATTATTATTTCTTATATTACCAAGTGTATGACTGAGCCTCCAATGAAAATGATGATTAGATTTGAAGCAGTTGATCAAATGCATAGTTCGATATATGATCAATGATTGTAATAGTGTAACTCTAGATATCAGAAGATACAACAAAAGGAAATACTTTCCTGGACCATAACTAGAAGACAGGTGTCCAGAGATCTTTGACTATTAAGACCTAGTCCAGTAATAGCACACTGAGTGCCCCAACAACAAAAACCTTTTCATAACTGGGAACAAGCCTTCCCAGCAATGTTGGACAAAATGGTCATGAAGTGCCCCCCAAAGTGTGGTCGGATTTATGACTACAAGGGGGCCATATCAATTACAAATTGGCACTTACCAAACGTATTGCCAACGACTGAACAACAAAGGCATTTGCCATCTGTCTGTATGGAGATTGAACCCCATTCTGCTATAGCTGTTGACCTTCAATAACCCCTGAGGGCATTCAGGGTGGAGTGAGGCACTCTGTGCTCCAGATAGTTGGATGATTTTAGGAATTTTAAGAGGAGGTGGCAAGAATACCCAGAAGAATTACACAAAAAGATCTTCATGAAGCAACTGACAAAGAATTAATCTCAAAAAACATACAAGCAGCTCCTGCAGCTCAATTCCAGAGAAATAAATGACCCAATAAAAAAACTGGCTAAAGAACTAAACAGACATTTCTCCAAAGAAGACATACAGATGGCTAACAAACACATGAAAAGATGCTCAACATCACTCATTATCAAGGAAATGCAAATCAAAACCACAATGAGGTACCATCTCACACCAGTCAGAATGGCTGCTATCAAAAAGTCTACAAACAATAAATGTTGGAGAGGGTGCGGAGAAAAGTCAACTCTTACACTATTGGTGGGAATGCAAACTAGTACAGCCACTATGGAGAACAGTGTGGAGATTGCTTAAAAAACTGGGAATAGAACTCCCATATGACCCTGCAATCCCACTGCTGGGCATACATACTGAGGAAACCAGAATTGAAAGAGACACATGTACCCCAATGTTCATTGCAGCACTGTTTACAATAGCTAGGACATGGAAGCAACCTAGATGTCCATCAGCAGATGAATGGATAAGAAAGCTGTGGTACATGTACACAATGGAATATTACTCAGCTCTTAAAAAGAATGCATTTGAATCAGTTCTAATGAGGTGGATGAAACTGGAGCCTATTATACAGAGTGAAGTAAGTCAGAAAGAAAAACACCAATACAGTATATTAATACATATATACATGGAATTTAGAAAGATGGTAATGATGACCCTATATGTGATACAGCAAAAGAGACACAGATATAAAGAACAGACTTTTGGACTCTGTGGGAGAAGGCGAGGGTAGGGTGATTTGAGAGAAACATGTATATTACCATATGTGTAATAGATCACCAGTTCAGGTTCAATGCATGAAACAGGGTTCTCAGGGCTGGTGCACTGGGATGACCCAGAGGGATGGGATAGGGAGGGAGGTGGGAGGGGGGTTCAGGATGGGGAACACATGTCCACCCATGGCTTATTCATGTCAATGTATGGCAAAAACCACTACAATATTGTAAAGTAATTAGCCTCCAATTAAAATAAATAAATTAATTTTTTAAAAGGATAATCATGATGGTGTGATCACTCATCTAGAGCCAGACATCCTGGAAGACAAAGTCAAGTGGGCCTTAGGAAGCATCACTACAAACAAAGCTAGTGTAGGTGATGGAATTCCAGTTGAGCCATTTCAAATCCTAAAAGATGATACTGTGAAAGTGCTGCACTCAATATGCCAACAAATTTGGAAAACTCAGCAGTGGTCACAGGACTGGAAAAGGTCAGTTTTCATCCTAGTGTCAAAGAAAGGCAATGCCAAAGAATGCTCAAACTACTGCACAATTGCACTCATCTCACATGCTAGCAAAGTAATGCTCAAAATTCTCCAAGTCAGACTTCCACAGTATGTGCAACGTGAACTCCCAGATGTTCAAGCTGGATTTAGAAAAGGCAGAGGAACCAGAGATCAAATTACCAACTTCCACTGGATCATGGAAAAAGCAACAGAGTTCCAGAAGAACATCTATTTCTGCTTTATTGACTATGCCAAAGCCTTTGACTGTGTGGATCACAATAAACTGCGGAAAATTCTAAAAGAGATGGGAATACCAGACCACCTGACCTGCCTCTTGAGAAACCTATATGCAGGTCAGGAAGCAACAGTTAGAACTGGACATGGAACAACAGACTGGTTCCAAATTGGGAAAGGAGTACATCAAGGCTGTATATTGTCACCCTGCTTATTTAACTTATATGCAGAGTACGTCATGAGAAATGCTGGACTGGATGAGGCACAAGCTGGAATCAAGATTGCCAGGAGAAATATCAATAACCTCAGATATGCAGATGACACCACCCTTTTGGCAGAAAGCAAAGAGCTAAGGAGCTTCTTGATGAAGTGAAAGAGGAGAGTGAAAATTTTGGCTTAAAACTCAGCATTCAGAAAACTAAGATCTTGGCATCCAGTCCCATCACTTCATGGCAAATAGATGGGGAAACAGTGGAAATAGTGAGAGATTTTATTTTCTTGGGCTCCAGAATCACTGCAGATGGTGACTACAGCCATGAAATTAAAAGACACTTGCTCCTTGGAAGAAAAGTTATGACCAACCTAGACAGCATATTAAACAGCAGAGACATTACTTTGCCAACAAAGGTACACCTAGTCAAACCTATGGTTTTTGCAGTGGTCATGTATGGATGTGAGAGTTGGATCATAAAGAAAGCTGAGCGCCAAAGAACTGATGCGCTTGAACTGTGGTGTTGGAGAAGACTCTTGAGAGTCCCTTGGACTGCAAGGAGATCCAACCAGTCCATTCTAAAGGAGATCAGCCCTGGGTGTTCATTGGAAGGAATGATGCTAAAGCCGAAACTCCAATACTTTGGCCACCTCATGTGAAGAGCTGACTCATTGGAAAAGACCCTGATGCTGGGAAAGATTGAAGGCGGGAGGAGAAGGGAACGACAGGCTGAGTGGTTGGATGACATCACTGACTCAACGGACCTAAGTTTGATTAAGCTCTGGGAGTTGATGATGGACAGGGAGGGCTGGCGTGCTGCAGTCCATCAGGTTGCAAAGAGTGAGACACGACTGAGCGACTGAACTGAACTGATTTTAGGAACAGATTTTATGATCTCAATCCTTGCATCTCCTCATATCTAGAGAAGCACTAAATCCCTTCATGGTGACATCAGACCCTCATGACTAACAAAAAACCTTTTGTAAAATGAGTGCTTCATGTTACTGAATTCTCCTTTCACCAAAACGTTATATATTGACTTTCCCCCACTGCCGCTTTGGAGCAGTCTCTCAGAGCTATCTGAGATGCTGCCTCCGGGTCTGCAGTCCTCATTTTGCCCCAAATAAAACTTAACTCGCAACTCTCAAGTTGTACGTCTCTTTTTTTAGTCATCAATCCCATCTCTCTCTAACTGTAGCCTCTTTTCCCTTCTCAGCCCTTTTTGCTTGGCCAGCGCCTTCTGATTTTTTTGTCCCCAGTCAGAAGCTTCCCCTGACATCTTGAAACTGGCTTAGGCGCATCTCTCCGGTGCTCCCGGACCGCCCGGCCATCCTGCCATCACTGCATTCCCCACGGCCCTTTCACTTGTTTTCGTCACTGACCAAATTTCTGGAGGGTTATTCTCATTACACCCCCAGTGCCTGAAAACTAGTAGCCCTTCGGTAGGTTTTTAATGTGGAAAGAAAACTTAAGAGTGAAAAGTACCTACCAATGCTAGGCACGGAAGTGATTTAGACGCTTTTTTTCTTATAATCTGGAGAAGGAAATGGCAACCCACTCCAGTACTCTTGCCTGGAGAATCCCGTGGACAGAGGAACCTAGCAGGCTACAGTCCATGGGGTCGCAGAGAATTGGACACGACTGAGCGACTTCACTTTCTTTGCGACCAGGGCTGTACCCTGCCAGGGTCCTCTGTCCATGGGATTTTTCGGGCAAGAATACTGGAATGGGTGGCCATTTCCTCCTCCAGTGGTGGTGGGGGGTGGGGGGGCGGTCTTCCTGACTCAAGCATCGAACCCGTGTCTCCTGAGTGAGGGGCAAGTCAGGTAGGAAGGAGCACAGAGTCTGTCGTCTAGGGCTAGGACGCTCGCTTCCCAAGCGGTGTGGCTCTGCTCCCTGCCTGCCTAAAGCGCTGGTGGCGGTAACCCCGCTTCCGGGGCTGAACCCACATCCCGCCCCCAGTGCCAGCAGGTATTAGTGCGCAGGCCCGGCCCACCCCTCCTGCCTGGGGCCCCGCCCCTGCCCGGATGCCCCGCCTACCCCGTGCCTGGCAGGGGATGGGGCCGAGGGGCGGGCCGGACCCTGCGGGCTTTACTCCGCGAAAATGCGGTGGAAAAAGGCAACGCTGCAGTTCCAGGTGGCCTGGGGGCGTGGCCGGTGTTCCCCGAAAAGGAGTCGCTAGCCAATTTGAGACCCCGGCTCCTCTGTCAGCCTCATACAGGGACGCACGTAGGGCCGCCGGAAAGCCGTCAGGTAGCCGGCTGACGAGTTTGGAAGCTCCTCAGATTCGCCTCTCGTGAAGTCCGAGGGTGGTTATAAACCCCAACTGTCACGACAAGTTTGTTTTTCCGACAAGATTCCGACTCCGCCAGGCTGTAAACAATGACTTTGCCTTAGAAGTGGCAGTTGCCTAGGAAGAACTTGGAAAAGCCGTTTGAGTTGAACTGCCAAGTCCGAGCGTTTGAAGCTCCTCAGAAGTTTACTTGAACTGCGGCCCAAACTGTATCTTTTCCACAAGGGCTGGACATGTTTCAGGAATCTGGTGCTTCCTTGGAGAATGTTTTCCTCGGCCTGAACTGGAAGCTGCTCTCCGTATTCTGCATTTCTTGTTCTCATGCATTGAAACTGACCTTGTCCCAGTCTCTGAGAGCCCACCGTGTGTCAAGCAAGCCCACCGTGGCGCAGTAGTCAAGGCCACACACACCCTGCCCCTTCTGATGCCGACTCGACGTCTCATCAGGAAGTTCGCCGGGCATTTTGGAACCTGAGGCCTCCGTTCTGTGTCTGCTCTGCATTTCCTTCTTAAGCACCTACTATTGGGTCTGTGCCACAACACCCTGTACACCACCTCAGGGAGAGGACTCACATTTTCAGTTTACCTAAGTAGATGTTTTTTGATCTATCTCCCCCATGAGGCTGGGAAACCTTAGGCCAGAAACATTCTGTTGTTCCTTTGTCGGCACAGTCCCTGGCACTTAGAAGTATGGTTGTGGAAAGAAGTTCCTTCAGTAGTCAGGAAGGAAAGCGTCTTCATCGTGTGGATTGTTTCCTTGACTGTGGAGAACAGGTCAGACAGGAAGATGCATTCAGATAAAGTATGAGGCATTGGAAACAAGGGGACAACACTTCCTTAATTTGATCTTTTATATTTTGAAGTCTCTCAGGATAGATGTTTGAGCCAAATAACTGTCAGTTATTGCATTTTACATCTACCATTCTTTCCTCTCCACCTTTAACCCACACTTACATCGAGAGCAGTTTTTCTGGGAATTCTGGAACTGTTAAATTATTTGTATTCAGTTAAGAGATTTTTACCTTTAACATTCCTTCCTTCTCCACATATTTCCATGCAGTACTCCATACATATTGGGTACTATAGGGATATGAATTTTGGTTGGTAGACTTTTAATGACCATGGAGGGCTAAGTGTTGAGTTTTCATTTCTCAAAGAAAGGAATCATGTTTACCCTCATCTCTAACATTTAGCTATAGATGATTTTTAACTTAAATATTCAAATAATGTTGCCAAACGTTGTATGCCTATTTAACAATGCTGTCTGTCATTTCTCAAAACATTTTTGGACATGTTTTAAGCCATAAGAAAAGTAGACTTGCTTCTTTATAGTAACTCCTCAAATACCCCAGAACTCTAAAGGCAAAATGAGCAGGCATGGCAAATGCAGTTAGAGTCCCCACTCTTCCTCCAAATTTCTTAAATTCACAATTAGTGTTCTTTCAACATGAGAAGACTAAAATATCTTCGTTTTCTGAAACAAAGGAACATAATAATTTACTGACCTTATTTAACCAGAGGAAACACATGGTGTCATTTAACACTAACTCCAGATTTGGATCAAATTTTGAGAGTGAGCAATGTCTGTGATTGAACTAAGCATCTCCTGCTGGAAAGGAGTCATGCAAAGCTTGGTTTGTTCAACTGAGAACAGAGCAGGCCAAAGCTTACAATTATATTCCCTGGGTTTCTACAGGTTATTAAAATATTTGGCTAAATGGTTGAATACACTTAACTGAATATCACAATATTTTCAGATACAACATTTGAAATCGAGCTAATTGCTCTTCATCTGCTTCTCACATGGATAATGTGGCCCTCTCAGAGATTCCCTTGGCAATGGGCTATGGGCTTTGCAAAATCATAGACTAATGGGACACAATTTCTGGGAGAATTGATTTTGCTAAACGGTCTTTAACTTAAATATTTTATATTAAAATACACAGTATGTATAGAATGCAACATTTGTACAAATTTTTAGGATAAAACAGAGCATTTCAAAGAAAATTTTGCTTGCAGTGCTGGCATTGTCTCTCCAGTTGCCAAAGATATGTGTTCACTTTTGTTTTCCTTGAGATTGTTTGGGAGAAATTTAAGATGCTCTAACCTAATATGTTAATCTCAGTCAGAGCTCACTAAATGACCTTTAGAAAATCTAACCAACCTTGACATTGTGTCTGGTCCTTATCATTCTTTCTCCAACAACAAAAGGAGCTCATCTAAAGTTTATACTACCTTTATGCACTGAGAGAAGAGTGCCAAGTTATTATGAACTTTCTCTTTTTTCTTTCTTTTTTTCCCCTCCTAATTGTCTATAAACACCTATGTATTGTATATGAGGCTCATGGTTTCAGACCATGCTGGTTATCTCACACTGGTTGTCCCTTTCCCAAGAGTGCCAGTTCCCACACATACACACCAGCTTTGCATGATCCTTACCTCTGACTTAGAACTGTTCACATTAAGTCTACTCCCTCTGTAGTACCCTTAGTTTCTCCTTCCAGCTTCTTTCTAGAAATTTATGACTGCTTCTTCGGCTAGCCTATAGAGATAAGAGGTTAAAACATGTGATCGTTTCTGCTAAAATCTGATATGCCATTTCTGCATTTCCCAAGTTGGCTAAAGGTAAACATAGTTTATGATGCCATTTTATATAATTTTTAAGCCTGATATTTTCTTTAATTTTTTCAATTATTTCAACTCCTCCAGGTTTTGCACAAAGCCTGATAAAATCTGTTAGAGAAACTTTCTATAATCGAAAAAATAAAGGAACATGATATAAAAGTACTTAGAATATGAATAGAGATCAGAGTCTGAATTATGGATTTATTTTAAAAATACTGTCAAAATACCCTAACAAACGACCCTACTCTCCCTAACATAAGCCTGAGTAAGAGCAGGAAGGAAATGAACAGCCCACTGAGAGAAGAAAGACACTTACTCAACAGACTTCTCATTATACTCCAGGGAATCAAAAGGTAACGTCCAGGAAGAGAGTGGAACAGGGTGGAGAGACCCATCGTGGGACAGATTTATGGTCCCTTCATCCGCTGAAGATGTTATTTACGAGAGACATGCAGTCAGGTCAGTGAAGAGTACAGAGAATGCATGACTCTGGACTTAACTCTAAACCTCATCATTAACTATGGCACAAATCATGTTTCCCATCCAAGCACACAGTAACTTAATGCTGGGTCTCAAGAGGTGTGCAATTAAGTCGTACCAGCACTAGTCAGAAGTTTTAAATTAAACAGACATGATGTATATTAATGGCCTAATGTGACATCAAAAGAGCAGTTTGGGATTATTTTCTTTCTTTCTCCAAATGGGCTTTGATCTGGCTCTCTCTCATATTGCCAGGATTAGTATGATGTCTAGAGGCTCAGTGTTAGAAATGGGTTGCCACTTAAGGACTCGTTGTGTGGCTGCAGCTGCCTCTCACTAAATCCAATTTCCTGCATAAAGACAGGACCATCATCAGTTCTGCTTGAAACAAAGCAAAGCACACTCAGGAAGGCTTAGGATATTGTACTAAAAAATAACAAAAATAAAGAGTGTGTTTCTATTATTTTATGACTCTGCTGTTTTTCAACTATTTTAACATAGAAGAAATAAAAAAGAATTGAAATTAACCTGTATAAAATATAATACTTGAAAATGGCATGAAGTGAAGTGAAGTGAAGTCGCTCAGTCGTGTCAGACTCTTTGTGACCCCATGGACTGTAGCCTGCCAGTCTCCTCCACCCATGGGATTTTCCAGGCAAGAGTACTGGAGTGGGTTGCCATTTCCTTCTCCAGGGGATCTTCCTGACCCAGGGATTAAACCCAGGCCTACCCACATTGTAAGCAGATACTTTAGTGTCTGAGCCACCAGGGAAGATCCCGAAAATGGCATAGGTTCAGTATATCAGTAAAGCACAAAAACCGAACGAAATATAATCATTTGATTTCAAAATAATCCTCTTACTCCTACTGTCCTGCTGCTGCTGCTGCTAAGTTGCTTCAGGCGTGTCCGACTCTGTGCGACCCCATAGACAGCAGCCCACCAGGCTCCACCGTCCCTGGGATTCTCCAGGCAAGAACACTGTCCTACTCAGTGCAAATAAGGAAAGATTAATAAAAAATACACTGTAGGTCAGTAAATAAAATGGAGACCTTGAATGCCCTTTCTACTGCTGTGGAATTTGAGAGAGATATTTCTTTTTGTAAATGTCAATTGATCTCATGAGCTTAATTCATCATTTGTCATTCTTTTTCATGTCCCAGCATCCAAGCACTATTTCTTATATTTGCAAACCCCCATCACCAGTACAGAAGCTGAAAATGCTGGATATTTCCTTTTCTAGTAGGACAGTCTTCCATTTAGAGTGGAGGACTCAAGATCCTCCCTATTAGATACCTCTTTCCAGGACTTTGCGTCGGAAACTAGTGATACAAAGCTGTAGAGATCACACTGCCTCTGTTCCGGCACAGGTAGACACAATGGTGGTTTCGGAAACCACTTCCCAGGGGCAGCGAAGACACATTTTTTGTCCTTGTTCAAGACTTGATGTTGGGGCTTCCCCAGTGGTTCAGTTCAGTTCAGTCATTTAGTCGTGTCTCTTTGCGACCCCATGGACTGCAGCACTCCAGGCCTCCATGTCCATCACCAACTCCTGGAGCTTACTCAAACTCATGTCCATTGAGTCGGTGATGGCATCCAACTATCTCATCCTCTGTCATCCCCTTCTCCTCCCACCTTCAATCTTTCCCAGCATCAGGATCTTTTCAAATGAGTTAGCTCTTAGTATCAGGTGGCCAAAGTATTGGAGTTTCAGCTTCAACATCAGTCCTTCCAATGAATATTCAGGACTGTGGCTCGATGGTAAAGAATTCGCCTGTAATGCAGGAGCCACAGGAGACATGGGTTTGGTTCCTGGGTTGGAAGGATCTCCTGGAGGAGGAAATGGCAACTCACTACAGGTTTCTTGCCTGGAGACTCCCAGAGGAGCCTAGTGGGCTACAGTCCATGGGGTCACGAAGAACTGGATATGAATGAAGCAACTTGGCACGCATGCAAGACTTGATGTTAGTGGTACAAGTTGCAATTTGTGTGCCCAGCAGATTCTCTCTGTAGCATTATTATGGGCATGGGTCCCAGCTCATCTGCAACCCTTAAATATTATGATTCTTTTTTTTTTTTTTTTTTTTGATTTTTTTTTTTTTGATTCTTTTTTTGAGGGGGAAGAAACAATTTTATTTTTTAATTTCATGCTTCGAATTCATGTATGTACATTAAGTACTATATAAAATTTGTTTTTAGGATAACATCATTTGACTTGGACAACACTATCTCACCTCAATTTATTTGGAGAAACAATTTAGCCATTCTGCTTAAAAGTATAAAAAAAAGCTGCCAAATTAGAAAATAGATCCCCCCACCCCATACACACACTTTACTTTTACTACTGGGATGGCTGTTTTAATTAGCATGTTTAAAGTAAGCAAAACATATTATCAGGGTATTATGCAAGAAATTACATCTTTTGCAATAAGTTGCTCTCCTGGGTTGCACCTGTTGACAAGAAAAAAAAATACAGTGATGTTGTACACTATACTCATAGGTTACACAAGCTGCTGAAAGCCAAAAGGAATCTTTAAGGTAGGAGGGACTGCTTAATAGTTAATCTTTGGGTTTAAGGAAAAAAAAATAACCCCACACAAGTTGTTGAAAGCCAAAAGGAATCTTTAAGGTTGGAGGGACTGCTTAATAGTTAATCTTTGGGTTTAAGGGAAAAAAATAACCCCATCTTTGGGTTTAAGGAAAAAAAATAACCCCATACTCTCAAAAATAGCAAGTGTTTTAGCAGCTTAAAAACTTTCAGTTATATAAAACTTCTTACACTAGGATTTACTTTGAAATATAGTTTACAGCAAGATCAATTATAACATGCATACACTGGCACTTCAGCACAAGGGCAAAATTGAAAAACAGGTTGGTTGGTTTGTTTTTTTGACCTTTAAAATTAGGCCATAGTATAAGAGAGTCCATGTCTTACATTCAGCAAATTCATACCAAAGTATTATATTTTTGTAGGATAAATGCCAACAAAACTTTACATATGCTACGATTTTATTACATATATTTACATGGCTCTTTCCTAGGTATGCAGAACTTTCACATTATAAAGCTCCCAACTTTAAAAAGCCTTTGCAGGGATGATTTGAAGCTGTATCACTGTCAGAATAGCTTGTGCAGTGCCATCATACAAAAATGTATTTTGAAAGCTACTCTGAACACCAAATACTGTTTCTATAAAAAATGGTTTTGGTGCATTTGTTGGCAGACACCCATCCACTGCACATAACAGGGCCAATGGGGTATACTTGTTTCATTCTAAATAGCCCCTAGTGCCCTTTCCACATTCACCACCATGCTACTGCTAAGTCACTTCAGTCGTGTCCGACTGTGCGACCCCATAGAGGGCAGCCCGCCAGGCTCCCCCGTCCCTGGGATTCTCCAGGCAAGAACACTGGAGTGGGTTGTCAATTCACCACCATACAGTTCATTAAAATACAACTATTCTCTAAAAAAAAAAAAAATTCACATTTTCTTTAGGCAGTGCATCAGGTTGTTGTCATACTACTGGTTTAGGTGTACTGATTTAGGTGTCTCTAGGACAATAACGTCTCAAAGATTCAAATAGTTTTCAACCCTTGTATGTCTTTAACTGGATGCTTATAATCAGATTTACCATATCTTAACAAGTCAATCTGCTGACCCATGAAATGATAATCTTTAGTATCTTCTCCCAACAAGCAATATAAAAAGTTGATTCCTTTAAATTCCCCAAATCTAAACTTGAATGGTTTCACTTGTATGGTTACTCAATTGAGAACACTAGTAAAGAGATCAAATACAATTATCCATAATTCAGTTGTTTTAAACTGTACTGATTCTACCATCACAGTGCACATAAAACAATTAAGATGAAGTCTAATTATATTTTCTACGTTAATCAGTTTTACAGATTAATTCCCTAGTGAATTTGGTCTGAAACAATTGCCAGTTATCCTTAAATATGACTAAGTTTAAATGTTAGTACTTTATCTCATTTTATACCTGTACTTTAAGTAAGGTTTTAGGTTGAAATGTCATTATTTCTTTATCAGAAGGATTAAAGGAAACAGGAACCCAGTGGCTTGCTGGTTTAGGAAGAACACTTGGTCGTGGTGGCTCACTAAATTTGGCCCTGGCATAGTTCTGATTAGTTTGAGACTTAAAAAGTATGGTGGGACTTGATAAGCTAGAGTTCCAGTTTTGATTGTTTGGAAAATTTTTGTTCTTCCCCCCATTTGCATGGCCTGCCATGCAGCTGATGATGAATTATAAGTATGTCCTCTTTCCTTTTTCTTGTGAACAATCTTCATCTGGGAATTCTGATCCTTGGTCTTCTGTCTACTAAGCTGTTGTTGGTTCTTACTAACATTTCTAGTTTGAGGGGCTGGAATGTTAAACCTCTCTCCACCACCCATCTTCAGCTTCTTTGTCACCTTTAAGTCGCTTTTCCAATTGCAGGATTTCCACTACCTGTCCTCTTCCTTGCTGCCACGCCCAGGATAATAGATGTTGCTTTCTGACAGATCCTTTCCTTTGTCTCAATACAGAAGTTTTCATGGGCTGATCTGCTGAGCTCAGCCTAGGAGCTGAGGCCAACATCTGAGTCTCCTCAGCACACAAGTTTGAGAGAAGTCTTAGCGATTTCAAGCCCGGGGCTACGGCGGTGGCGGCTTCTGCTCGGCTTCAAAGCCCCGCTCCCCTTCCAGGGAGAGACGAGGCATGGAACGGGCGAAGCCCACGAGCACCCACGAGCTAGCTGCTGGCCACCTCAATGTCTCAACTGACCTCCCCTAAATATGATTCTCTGGCTTCTGCAGAGTCTATGATCTACTCAGTGCATTTTTTTTTTTTAATAAAAAATACTAGTTTCTGCTTAAAATAGTTTGAATTTGTTTCTGTTGCTTATAACAAGAACCTTAATTCATATAGAAACCAATGACAGGAGCAACTGCAGGCCAAAGCCTCTCAGGAAGCAATCATCATTTGGATGCTCTGTGTGACAGCAAGAAAAATCCTTCAAGTATTAAAAGGCAGAACTCTGGGTACCCATGCCGTACAGTGGCAAACTTCTAACCAGAATGGTATCTGAAAGCGCTCACTAAAGGTAAGACTTCAGAGAAACAAGTGGCAACGGACATAAAATGATATGAAAGCCACAAGGAATTGAAGAAATCTACAAGTGGGTGGTTATTGCTGGATAGTTTAAAGAAAGAGAATGTCCAGCTCAGAGTCCTAAATTGCTGGCCAAGGATCAGCTGAAAACAAAAAACTTTCTATGATGGTACTTAAAAAAAACTTGTCTTTTGCAGCTACTGGACTAAGGTAGATAAAGCTAAACCGAAAGTTGGATCTTATTGATTGCCAAACTATATTAGTTGAATTCACAGATTCCCCAGTTCTAAAAGTGAAAATTGGAACTCTGTCTGGAAAAGAACATTACCCCCAGATTGAAACAGATTGTGTATCGAATCTCTAGCATATTCTGAGCCTCCCTTACTAAAGAAAGTTGCCCTGCTTCTCTTCTTATGAATCTATCTTGCCTTACTTGAAGCTCCTACAACAATTTACTTGCAAGAGTAAGTCAGTTCTTCACTTGCCCTCTGCCCTCTGTTGTTTGTAAAAATACAACTATAATCAGAACCACTTATAAACTCAGAGATTTTTGCTAATTTCTATTATGGAAAAAATAAGATGGAATACCCAAGTGATATTCTGATGGTGCTGGATCAAATAGGAAAGATTAAATTCTAGATTAGGGCGAAATTTTCGATGTGGGTGAAATTACCAGAGATTCTGAAATTACTTGGCTAGGGGAAATTTTACCTATATGCTCCATTTTTATATTAAAAGCTGGTCCACTGAAGCCAGCAGAGGCAATCTGGTGTTCAGACCTGCTACAATAAATCTTCAAGTAGGCCTGATGATGCAGAAAGCCACAAAAGCAGAAGGAACCAGATTACGTACCTGCAGTTGACTAAGAAATTTCCTTCATGGAAGTAAGTGGGCCCCTGAATGATGGCATGGGCTTTCCTGAATTGATATGAAAGATAGTCAGCCATGTTTCTAAACTCTATTGACCTGAAGAATTCATGATTCTGTGAGGTCTGCTGAGACCACCAAACTTAAGGTATACCTCTGTGGTTAACAATGGGGATCCTTAGGTGTTTGACTGCTCACACCAGGCATGTATCATTAATCATTCTGTATATTTTGCAGCGATTGTAAAACAAAGTGAGAGAAGTCTTAGCCAAGTCAGAGTAGTCATTCTCATCAATGTACAAATATGGACTCACTTTTGTGGACTGCCTAGGGAACACAGCCTCTCCTATCAACAGAAAATTGGATTAAAGATTTACTGAGCATGGTCCCACCCATCAGAGCAAGTCTCAGATTCCCCCATAGCCAGTCTCTCCCATCATAAAGTTTCGACAAGCCTCTTATCCTTAGCCATCAGAGGGCAGACAGAATGAAAACCGTAGTCACAGAAAACTAACCAAAGTGATCACACAGATCACAGCCTTGTCTAACTAAGAGAAACTATGAGCCATGCCATGTAGGGCCACCCAAGACAGACGGGTCACGGTGGAGAGGTCTGACAAAATGTGGTCCACTGGAGAAGGGAATGGCAAACCACTTCAGTATTCTTGCCTTGAGAACCCCATGAACAATATGAAAAGGCAAAAATATAGAACACTGAAAGATGAACTCCCCAGGTTGGTAGGTGCCGAATATGCTACTGGAGAAGAGTGGAGAAATAACTACAGAAAGAATGAAGAGACGGAGCCAAAGCAAAAACAATGCTCAGTTGTGGATGTGACTGGTGATGGAAGTAAAGTCTGATGCTGTAAAGAACATTACATCGGAACCTGGAATGTCAGGTCCATGAATCAAGGCAAATTGGAAGTGGTCAAACAGGAGAAGGCAAGAGTGAACATTTTAGGAATCAGTGAACTAAAATGGACTGTAATGGGTTTAATTTAATTTAATTCATATGGCCATTATATCTACTACTGTGGGCAAGAATCCCTTAGAAGAAATGGAGTAGCCATCATAAGTCAACAAAAGAGTCTGAAATGCAGTACTTGAGTGCAATCTCAAAAATGACAGAATGATCTCTGTTCGTTTTCAAGGCAAACCATTCAATGTTACAGTAATCTAAGTCTATGCCCCAACCACTAATACTGAAGAAGCTGAACAGTTCTCTGATGACCTACAAGACCTTCTAGAACTAACATCCAAAAAAGATGTCCTTTTCATCATCGGGGACTGGAATGCAAAAGTAGGAAGTCAAGCAATAACTGGAGTAACAGGCAAGTTTGGCCTTGGAGCACAAAACAAAGCAGGGCAAAGGCTAACAGAGTTTTGCCAAGAGAACACACTGGTCTCTTCCAATGCACTGAACCCTCTTCCAACAACACAAGACATGATTCTACACATGGACATCACCAGATGGTCAATACCGAAATCAGATTGATTATATTCTTTGTAGCTGAAGATGAAGAAACTGTCTACAGTCAGCAAAAACAAGACCGGAGCTGACTGTGGCTGAGATCATGAACTCCTTATTGCCAAATTCAGACTTAAATTGAAGAAAGTAGGGAAAAACCATTAGGCCATTCAGATATGACCTGAATCAAATCCCGTATGATTATACAGTGGAAGAGACAAATAGAGTTAAGGGATTAGATCTGATAGAGTGTCTGAAGAACTATGGATGGAGGTTCATGACATTGTACAGGAGGCAGTGATCAAGACAATGCCCAAGAAAAAGAAATGCAAAAAGGCAAAATGGTTGTCTGAGGAGGCCTTACAAATAGCTGAGAAAAGAAGAGAAGCTAAAGGCAAAGGAGAAAAGGAAAGATATACCCATTTGAATGCAGAGTTCCAAAGAATAGCACAGAGAGATAAGAAAGCTTTCCTCAGTGATCAATGCAAAGAAATAGAGGAAGACAATGGAGTGGGAATGACTAGAGATCTCTTCAAGAAAATTAGAGATAACAAGCCAACATTTCATGCAAAGGTGGGCACACAAAAGGACAGAAATGGTATGGACCTAACAGAAGCAGAAGATATTAAGAAGAGGTGGCAAGAATACACAGAAGAACTGTACAAAAAAGATCTCCATGACCAAGATAATCACAATGGTGTGATCACTCACCTAGAGCCAGACATCCTGGACTGTGAAGTCAAGTGGGCCTTAGGAAGAATCACTATGAACAAAAGATGCTCAGTTTGACTTACAATAAGTGACATGTAAATGAAAACTAGAGAGAAATCATTTCCTACCAATTAAATTGGCAAAATGCCAAAAGCAGGACATCCCAATCTATTGATAAGGTTGTGGGAAAACTAGCAATCTCATAAACTACTGGCTGGAGTACAAAAATGGAATGACCTCTACGCTCTAAAATAATGTCTGTATTCATTCATCTGATTACAAATGCATGTACCCTTTAATTCAGCATTCTTATTTCTAGGCCTCTAGCCTAAAGATATATGTGTGTATACAAAATGATGCATGTACCAGGCGATTTATTGCAGCATTCTTTGAAATGGAAAAGATTGGAAATAATATATGTTCACTCTTCGCTAACAGGAAGCTATCATTTTACGTTATATCCACACAACCCAATTCTGTGTGACTGTGAAAAAATTGTGAGCGTCATCCATTTACATAGAAGATATGTGGGATATATTAAGTGAAAAGCAAGGTACAGAACAGAGTGGATAATATGCTGCTGCTGGTGTGAGAAAGGTGAGGGGGAGTAAGAGTATTTGTTGCTGTTGCTTATAAGTCCTCTTACCTGACAGAGTGAGAGTATATCTGTATCTAAATATTTACACATACCTATAAATATTTTAATACATAATCAATTGTATCTAAATTAAACTAAATATGAGTTGATACCAAGATCTCTAATTCTCATCCATTACCACATGGATCATTTTAACCTTCTCCCCTTGCTTCTCAGTACCTCCAACAATGAAAAACCTAACTCTCAGGGGCCCTCATCCATTTAGTTAACTATTCAGTTTCAACAGACATTCATGGAGGTATCAGAATTGTTAACACATATTCCTGTGGGAAACAACTTTATCAATCAGACTACAAGGTTTATACACGAGGTTCTGTTTTCCTTTAGTCTTACAGACTGCATTCATTTCCAAGGTTACTTAGGTCAGCAACTTTTCCCCACTCCTTTTGGTGAGGCTGTTTCATAGACTTGTAACACATTTAGATTCTTTTGTCATTTTCTGTATTCCATCCTGGGATACCCTTACCTCCTAAATGATCTTGTAAATACTTGCATACATTAAAGGTAACTCTTTGTCTTGTAAAGTTATAAGGGTTTTGACTAACACAGTGTCATGTATGCACCATTCCAGTATCATAAAGAATTCATACCTTAAAAAATCTGAACATTTTTAAAAACAGTTTTATGAGATATAAACCTTACATGTAGTAACTGTACTTACTTAAAGCAAGTGATGAGCAGTTTCAGATTGGAGATGCATCACTTTACAGGGCCTTCAGAAATATAAATCCCCTGAAGGAATATTATCTACTCAAAGACAGATATAGAGATAAGTCACAAATCTAAAGGTTTTTTTTTTATTTTTTAACTCAACAAAAGAAATACACACTCATTGTAGAAAAACGATCACTGCAGGAGGCATGAGTTTGATCTCTAGTCAGGGAACTTAGATGCCACAAGCTATGCGGTGCGGCCCCCCAAAATAGGTAAAAATTTTTTAAAAAAGAAAAATGACCAGAGATAACCAAAAAGGACTAAAAATCAGGTATCATCCTGCCACTCAGAGATAATCTCTGTAATCACTTTAATGTCTATAATTCTCTTTAAAAAATGTATTTATCTAGTTTTTCAATAAAAATAGAGATAAATGTTTAACATTACTGCTTTGCTTCTCAATAGTGTTTCGTGTTAGTCATGAGGTTGGTCCTAAGAATATAATTTTATTACCTGTCTTTTTATCAGAGTATTCAATATTGTCAACATTTTTTCATATCAATTAATATAATTTTTTAGCATCATTCCTGATAGTTGGTTGCATAGTATTTTATTTTATGGATATAACAATTCATGTAACAAAACTCTGTTTTGGAAAACCAAGTTATTCCCAGACTTTTTGCTCTTAGTTTGCTAAATTCTTGCATACATCCTCAATTCTTTTCTTGGGATAAGGTCTTAGAAGTGGAAACTACAGGGCAGTCTTGTCAGATGACTTCAAATCAGATCTCCCATCTTTGCTTGTTGGGCCCCTGGGCTACTGAATTCCCTGCGGTGATGCAGATCAAGGGCCAGCTCACTCTGACCACTGCCTCAGAGAAGAAGAAGGTCTGCGCGGCCCACGACTCACCTCCAGGCAGGACTGAAGGTTACTTACAGTAAGGCTGGGGTGTTTCATCCATTGTCATTGTGGGTAGTTTGCTTTCAAAATATTCAAAATGTACCGACAGAAAGAAAGCCTGAAAATTGTAAAGTTTTAATTTGCAAAATGTTTTCATGTAAAATTTTAACCAGCATCTTGCTCCCATTTTGTTCCATATGTTAAACAATTTAATGTATGGCACATTTGAGCGACTAAACTGACAGACATTGATGCAGTTAGGCCAAATATTGATTTTAAAATATAATATTTTACATTTTAATTAATATCTGATTAATGTCTCAGATTGTAATGTATACCATACAGACTCAATTTCCATAGTGGGAACATATTCCAAGAATTCTTTACCAGTTGTTTAGAGCTAGAATGAATTTACCTATTGAAAGCGATGTTATGAATTAGTTGTCAATACCTCAATTCTCACATAAAATCCATCTGACTTCTAGCGTAGCTGCAATATTAATCAGGAGTTCCGTGGTCAAGCTACAACTCCTACCCTAAGGATTATGCTGGATTATGGAGAGTTATGCCAAGAAGGCTTCCCTCATAGCACACTGGGTAAAGAATCTTCCTGCAATGCAGGAGACCTGGGTTCATCCCTGGGTCAGGAAGATCCCTTGGGGAAGGAAATGGCAACCCACTCCAATATTCTTGCCTGGAGAATCCCATGGACAGAGGAACGTGGCGGGCTACAGTCTATGGGGTTGCAAGAGTCGGACACAACTTAGCAACTAAACCACCACATGCCAAGAAGGGAAGTTCCTCAAACAAGCCAGCCCCCTGCTCCCTGATGCCCAGTCCCATGCAGTCCCTTCTGGGGACAGATGCTCTGCTGCTGAACTGCAGATCCAGGCAGAAAATAGGCACCTCCTGTTGGGTGTGACTTCGTGAAGGTAAGGGAAACTCTTACCTTCACAAGTGCTGGTTGGACCTTAACTGGCTCAGGCTTTTCCAAAGTTTCCATCTGGGACAGGACCAACTGGGTAGCTGTGAGTCAAAGCAGCGTGATGGGAACAGACTCCCCTTGGACACACCTTGGTGAGACAGGCCTGAAGTGATGCTCCCTCACATTTCACTTTCTCTGCGAACCTCCTCCTGACTCTTGCTATCTGTGGGCTCCCCGAGCACATAGGATGACGCAGACTGTGGTGCACTCACCTGTCACTGCCGTTTACACGTCTGTGTGCTTTGCCTTGGCTCAGTGGGGCCCAATCCTGGCTGCACTTTCCAATCATCCAGAGAGCCTCAAACACTCCTGGTACCCAGGCTCCACCCCTGTCCAAAGAAAGCACCACCTCTGAAGGGGGAGCCCACACATCAAGGTGTTCTCCAATCTCCCCAAGGGATTCTAATATTCAACCAGGATTCAGAGCCACTTCCCTAAAGGAGTTCTTGGAAAGCAGGCACATGCTGATTCATCGTTTGTGTTAGATGAGCTAATGAATCTCTTAGCAGAGTGCTGGCCTACACTCAGCTCTGGACAGCTGGGTGGTTAGCAGTAGTAGCGTAGTAGCAGCAGAAGTAGGAACTCCCCACTGGCCAAGCAGGCTTTCTGACACACAGTAGCCACCTTCCCACCCACTGAACTCACATAAAACTATATATTCTGAAGACACAGAGAAGCGAGCACAAGAAAAATAACCCTTTAGAAGGTGATTACATGGACCCCTCCACTCTATAAGCCTAGGTACCAGAGAAGTCTTGCAACTGGCAACCTGGATCTGCCTTACCTTCTGTAAGTCTTAGTCCTATGGGCCTGCTTTTCACAGTGTGAGCATCTTGCTGTCCTGTATACGGGCAATTTGAAGAGTTTTTGAGTCTATGCGATTTTTACCAATTTAGTAACAGGATAAATTCACTGCAAGTCTGAAGTCTAAGGTTCTGTCCCTGGCTCTGCCTCTTACTAGCTGGATGGCTCTGAGCAGGTTCCTCCAGCCTTCAGGGCCGTGTTCATCTCTGAGTCTCTCTTCTCTGATTTGGAAACCTGGGTGAACCCTGTCTTGCACCATCTTGTCTGCTCCTGTGAGTCTGCTGGATCAGGCTCGCAGTCAGGACTGTGCTGACCTCATTCCTGGCCACCTGGCCTACCTGCTCAGCGAGGCTCTCTCCCCACCAATGCCCCAGGAGGCCTCCCCATGCCTGGGGTTGTCGAGGGAGGCTGTTAGTATCAGTCCGAAATTGTTCAACAGCCACGTGTGTTGAATAGTCTTGGAAACCAGTTGCCACTTAAACGTTTAGCCCAAAGGAAAAATACTCTGCTGTGGCCAAGGGGAAAGGGTAGTGCCATAAACAAATAAATCTCTTCTTTGCTAGATGCTGGTTTGGGGGAATAAAGAGAACTCTAGGATCCAGCTCAGGCTTTGGGGCATTTCTTTACGAAAACAAAACAAAAACAGGACCATGTGATGTTTCAGCCAGCTTGGCCTTTGCCCTACTTGTCCTAATCAAGGGAGGTTTCTCAGCCTGGTGCGCTTCAGAACAGCTGGATAGATGCCAAAAACAGCCCCCCAACCCACCCATTCTGGTCAATTTTAAAATTCACAAAATCAATTGGAGAAATAAGGTCAATTCTAGTTAGGGATAAAATAACAGAATTGCCAACATTCTCTTGTTGTATTAAGTGAGACTCTTTGGGTAGGACCATGGAATTCTTGCTTTAACCATAAACAGGCATGTTCTAATGAAATTTGACCTGCATTTAAAAATTGGGAAGTGACAAAGCTTTTAAACCCACGTTGTACGTTTGGAACTGCTATATGTTAGTTTGGGTTTCTTTTGGTTTTGCTCTTGATTTTAAAGGGGTTGTGGACTGATCTTGTTTTTAATGGTTTCCTGAGTGTCAAGTTGGTTTAATGAGATCAAATACACTCTAAAGTTGTCCATTAAATTCATCATCTAAATAAATTTGTTCTTCATGACAAAACAGGATTAACAGAGTTAGCAACCTCTATTTTTTATCCACTTGGCCAACACATCTCTCTTGGCTCCCAGACTCTTATGGTTAACAGTGATTACAATCATAGATGGCTGTGAAGTATTTCAGGTCACCCTCCCCCTTGAGATTGCCAGCTCCACGTGGGCAGGGATGCGGTCCTGTTCATCACGGTGACTCTACACCCACCCAGCAGAATACCTTCCACCCGGGAGGTGCTCTCTGATATTGACAGAATAAGTAGTTTCTCCTTTGTGGGTGGCTTCCTCTTTGGCACTTGTTTTACTCTACAAATTCATTAATCTTTTTCCTGGACATGATTCAGTCTCCTCTTGAATGGAGAGGCCAGAGACAATTCCCCCAGAACTCACTCCTCTCTGGAGGAGTGAACTGTGAGGGGTACTAAGAACTCGTCTGAGTCACGGAGGTCTTGTGAACCGTGCCCACCCCCCAACCCGCCCCCGCCCCCCCCCCCCCCAACCCCGGCCCCACCGCCCTTCTAGCCACCTTCAAGAGCTTCTGGAGCTACTTGTCTTACTTCCACATACCCATCTCTGGGGGCACAGCTGCACGGGTCTGTTGCCTCTGGTCTCCAAGGAGCCACACAGAAGCCAGGTTAAACTGAGATCCTTTTCGAGTGCCCCCTCTGCTCATACCAGCTTGTGATTACTGCCCCTCAGCTGGAATGCGGGCGCTGTCAGTGTGCATTCCCAGCATCACGTCTCAGCTCATGGTAGTCCAGTCCAAAGGGTGCAGACTGGATGTGTGGTTTAGCACATATGAAGTACTGCTGCCTCTTGCTGATGCTGTGACTTCAGTTTTCTGCTGGTGGTTTACTCGGCCCGTTTCTGTTCAATGACACTCCCCTCCTCCACTCCAGTGGTTCATGGCCTTTTGGCCTGTAACTGCTCTTGGTGGACTCACAAGATTAGATTTTCCAGTTTTTCTTTGCTTGAGGTAAGTTTCACAAGTTAGGAATCTGCTCAGACACCAGTTTTCCTAATTTCTCTCTCTGTGTGAGAAATACAATCTATTGTCTTCATTGTCTGAGCAGACAAATCTGATTATACCATTGGGGAAACATCAGTTGCCTTTGAAACGATGTTTCCCTCTTGTCTTCCATTTGCTATGTAGAAAAAGTACTCTGAGTTCACCGGTAGTATCTGGGGATGTGTATGCAGCTATCTACATTTTTTCCCCTGTGTATCCAGCCGATTTTGTTAACCTTTGTGCAAGTTCAATCATCATTTCCTTAAAATGAACAGCGAGCCTGTACTTGAAATACAAATGTTGTGTGAACTCTGCTAGTTTTCTTACCTGCAAAACTAGGATAGGACGTACCTCAGTGGGCTGTTGCCGGGATTGAATGAATTAATACGTGAAAAGTGCTTGGCCTACAGTGCACACTCGATACATACTATTATCTGGTCCTGGCCCTGGAGTGTAGTAACCTCTGTGAGGGCAGAGATTTGTATTTGCTTTGATCTTTGCTGTATTCCAGAGTCGGAGAAGGCAATGGCAACCCACTCCAGTACTCTTGCCTGGAGAATCCCATGGACGGAGGAGCCTTGTAGGCTGCAGTCCGTGGGGTTGCTAGGAGTCGGACATGACTGAGTGACTTCACTTTCACTTTTCTGCACTGGAGAAGGAAATGGTAACCCACTCCAGTGTTCTTGCCTGGAGAATCCCAGGGACGGGGGAGCCTGGTGGGCTGCCGTCTATGGGGTCGCACAGAGTCGGACATGACTGAAGCGACTTAGCAGTAGCAGCAGCAGCAGAGTCAGGAATAAGGCCTGGCACATACCAAATGTACTGAGTCAATCCATCATATTACAGTTTACAGACCAAAGGAAATACTCCCATTCCCACAATCCTCCTGCTTTGTGCTCTCTCCTCTGCTTATAACACCATTTCTGCTGGTTAAATCATAACCCCTCAATGCTCAATTTAAATACCACCAGTATGAGGCCGTTCTTAGTCATCCCAGGAGGAAGTCTTTCCTTAGACTACACTCATGGTACACTGTGTGAACAACTCTTCAGCACTTAGCAGTTTTCTCTCTTCTATTTTGGGAACAACTTGAGGAAGTTACCATACCACTCACTACTCAAGACTAGACTATTACCTGACAGCATTGTTTCTTGAATCTATGTATACATGATTCTCAAAAATGGAACATTAGCCTCGATAACCAAGAGCACTGCAATGCTGTGGCAGTCTTTGCTAGGATTAGCTCTGTATGAAGGCACAGTCCCACCTGCAGTGGGGCCAGGGATAGACATGGAAGAGGCCCCATGAGTAGAGTTTGCCTGTGTGCACAAGTTCCCCAGTTACGGGCCATGCCCTCAACTTTTACCAGTCACGTCACATAGGGTGGGATTTGGACCTCGGTTTAAGGCACTTAGGAGAAGCAGTAATAATACCTTAAAGGACTTGGTCTTACTTGATCAAGTAAGGTTCTGCTGTTGTTCTTCAGTTGCTAAGTCATGTCCAAATCTTGGGGCTCTTATGTTCTGCAGCACCCTAGGCTTCCCTGTCCTTCACTATCTCCCAGAGTTAGATCAAATTCATGCTCATCAAGTCGGTCATGCTATCTAACCATCTCATCCTCTGCCGCCCTCTTCTCCTTTTGCCTTCAATCTTTCCCAGCATCAGGGTCTTTTCCAATGAGTTGGCTCTTTGCATCAGGTGGCCAGAGTACTGGAGCTTCAGCTTCATCATCAGTCCTTCCAATGCATATTCAGGGTTGATTTCCTATAGGACTGGTTTGATCTCCCTGCAGTCCAAGGGACTCTTTTTCCAGCGCTACAAATCAAAAGCATCCATTCTTTGGTGCTCAGCATTCTTTATCTCCCATCTCTACAAGCCTACTGGAAAAATCATAGCTGTGACTACACTTTTGTTATTAAAGTGATGTCTTTGCTTTTTAATGTGCTGTCTAGGTTTGTCATAGCTTTCCTTCCAAAGAGCAAGAGTCTTTGAATTTCATGGCTGCGGTTACTGTCCACAGCGATTTTGGAGCCCAAGAAATCAAGTCTGTCACTGCTTCTACTTTTTCCCTACTGTTTGCCATGAAGTGATGGGACTTGGATGCCATAATCTTAGTGTTTTGAATGCTGAGTTTTAAGCCAGCTTTTCACTCTCCTCTTTCACCCTCATCAAGAGGCTCTTTAGTTCCTCTTCACTTTCTGCCATTCGAGTGGTATCATCTGCATATCCAAGGTTTTTGATACTTCTGGCAATCTTGATTCCAGCTTGTGCTTCATCCAGCCTGTCATTTCAAATGATGTACTCTCTCCATGTAAGTTGAATAACAGGGTGACAATATACAGCCTTGTCATACTCCTTTCCCCATTTGGAACCAGTCAGTTGTTCCATGTTGCTTGGTTCTAATTGTTCCTTCTTGACTTGCATACGTGTTTCTCAGGAGACAGGTAAGGTGGTCTGGTATTCCCACCTCTTGAAGAATTTTCCAATTTGCTGTGATCCACATAGTCAAAGGCTTTAGCATCATCAATGAAGCAGATGTAGATGTTTTTCTGGAATTCCCTTGCTTTCTCTATGATCCAATGAATGTTGGCAACTTGATCCCTAGTTCCTCTGCTTTTTCTAAACCCAGCATGTACATCTGGAAGTTCTTGGTTCACATACTGCTGAAGCCTAACTTCAGCTTAGGGAAGGATTTTGAGCATAATCTTACTTGCATGTTAAATGAGCACAATTGTCTGGTAGCTGGAACATTCTTTGACACTGCCCTTCTTTGGGACTGGTATGAAAACTGACCTCCAGTTCTGTGGCCACTGCTGAGTTTTCCAAATAAGGTAACATGTATAAACATTTTGATAATTATTATAGAATATTACTCATTGCTGTTGGAAAAAAGTATCAAAGCATATTTAGATAAAAATGGGAGGGGTAGGTCACTTGGAGTGCATACTAATGAGAGCAAGCCGACTCATGTAACTATGCAAGTACCCTGAGCAGACTGACTCAAGTTTGAAGGATCATTCTGAACTATTCAATAACAATGTAAAGATGAGAAAGATCATACTCATGTTGAAAAACGTTGCTTTTAAAGAATGTCAGTAACTTACCAGTTATTCCTATATTTCGTTTTGGTCCTTATAAACCAGTGTCAGAGATTGGATAAATTATAATATTTTCACTTGACCCTTGATAGAAATTCCAGTCTTCCACTCCCATAGTGATGGCAGTGGGATGTAATCTTGATGGGGAAGAATCTGCTTTTGAACTCTGCAGTATTTAGCACGGTACAACACTGAAAACTGTTGGAAATGTTCAGGCCTTGAAAAATTTGCTTTAATGATTTTAGAAAACTGATTGGGATTTGGTCAATAGTTAATTAATCAATGTTAAATTCCCAGAACAACATTTCAGATTCAGCCAGGGCTTCCTGCTCCATTTTAGATCAATGATGCACCCTCAGAGGGAGTCTTGGGACTTCTCTGGCAGTCCAGTGGTTAAGGCTATGCTTCCAATGCTGGGGGCATGGGTGCGATCCCTGGCCAGGGAACTAAAATCCCAGGTGCCCTGTGGTGCGGCTAAAAAAATAAAGGGGGGATGTGTGTAGTTCTGAGGTGTTTATAAAATAATGTATTTCCTGTAAGGCATCAGCCATTTTTTGACTGGACAATACATGGGCATATGCTATTTAAGATTTAGATTGTAAGTGACAACGAAATCTCAAGCCCACATTCTACTCTGGCCAGTCTTACTGAGGTTATTTTATAGGGCTCAAGAGATTTCTTAATGTCTGGAGAAAATACTTCAGCAAATGGCCTTCTTCAGTAGGTACTGCACAAGTAGCTTTGCAGTGTGACTTCAAGTTACTCAGCAGCCTGACGCTTCATGAATGAGACTCTCCGTATCTTTCATAAAATCTAAGGTCCTAATTCATGGTCACCCCAGTGATTGGACTCTCATACAGCTGTGATATTCTGACCATTATTCAGATCCTCATCACTGAGCCAATGAGATGCCTCTGTTGAACCGCAGCTGTAGATAAATACAAGTTGCTATAAAGCTCAATCAAGGAGAAATGATCTTCAATTTCCTAGTCCATTTATCACTGTTGGCTTCAGTAGTTCAGGGAGACAGCACTCATTCAACAGTGCTTTTGCCTCAAGTTCTGCCACTTAATCTACAACTTAAAGAAAATGAATTTCTCTTCTAATTGGCCATCATTTCTAATATACCATCATTTTAACCCTGGGTAAATCCACTATACACAAGAACTTGATTGGTAACTCACAAATATATGCTTAAATGGAACTGAGATGTGACTTCTGGAATGTTACAATGCAAATTATACCCAAAAGGTGATGTTTAACTCATAGACTACTTTGTATGGACTCTGTGACGTCCACATGTGAAGCCCTATGTGAAGGTCATAGGGGCTATAGTCTCAGAAGAGACTTGAGACATAAGGCAACATGGGTAAAATTGTGTCCTAAGCCTAAGAAATAATTTAAGTCATGCTAATAGGATACCCTCCTGATTTAGATGCTTTTTTTTGTTTGTTTTTCGGAGAGGTTTCTTTTAGTAAGAATCAAGCACTGTCCTGCGCGCTGTAGTCCGTGGGGTGGCAAAGAGTCGGACACGACTGAGTGACTGAACAAGAAATTGTCCATTCACTGACTTTGCAATACAAACCAGTATCAACGTCACAAAGTTATAGTAATTCTAGTATTTAATATTTTCACTTAGGAAAAAAAAAAGAAATCCAAGTGCCAGATTAGCTGTTGAGGAATTTTACAGAAATAGGCTCTTCACTCAGATATCTCCAATTAGCAACACACAGACCCAGTTTTGTCTCATTTAGTTTTCAACTGCTAACAGAGTCCTCTCAGTTCAGATGTCAAGTCACCTGATTCAGGAGTTTTGCTTGTGGTTAAAATATGACAGATTAAAAAATTCAGAGTATCTTTTAAACATCATCTTATTTTGCTAGTGCCTTGATTCTACAACTGTTTTCATTTGTGATACTATTACGTTTGCCAGTTTAAAGCTACGTTTATGGTTAGAAAATTATTAATTTCACTTGTATCAGAGCTTTTTGTATCCAGATGATATGGCAAAAAACATTCCATGTTTGATTTAGAAAAACTGCAGCACTATGTCACAGAATTCTCATCTGGTATTAACTCAGCAAATTTTTAATTGGAGAGGATTGTTTATGAAAGTTTTCAGGACTATTTAAATAAAGAAATTAAATGGCAACAGTTTAAAGCAGGACAGGGACAAGTCGCCCTGCCAGAGATAAGGTTGATTCCAGAAGCAGCAGTGTGCGTGCAACCCTGGAGCCCAAGAGAGCAGTACATGGATTTACACTAAATACCAAGCAAAGCCAGATTTTCAGTCTAAGTGATGGCCGCCAGGACTAGGGACGGCCAAGCTGTCATTACAGAAGGAAAGAACGTGACGGGGTCCTTGACGCTGCTCTTCCTTTACAACCTCTGCCGACAGGATGGAAATCAAGGGATAACTCGCTGGGCTGCTCACCACTTCCCATTACTAGTCCTTTACAATTCTGGTTCACAGACTCCAGAAGGACTGCAAGCCATCCAGTGTAAAGCGTACCGTCTCTTAAGAGTAGCTCCCTAGTAAGAGAGGCAATGTCTATAGACACACAGTATGGTTTTGCGTTAAAATGTACAACCAGTAGTGGTTGTACATTTTACAGAAGGGGAACAATCAATTTCAAGTTCCACAAAATGTTTTACTATCATAAAGAAATTATACATAATAAAACAGTTTTCAGACTAGCCTCACCAAAAACATGTCAATAATTAAGATATTATATACACACAGAAATAAACGATTTTCAAAGACAATCAAATCTACTTCTTCAAAGTTCAGAGCCTACCACTTAAATTTGTGAGTGTTTTAATTTATAAAATAATATCTAATAATTTCCCTAAGTATTATAGGGCTTCCCAGGTAGCGCTAGTGATAAAGAACCCACCTACCAATGCAGGAAACAAGAATTGTGGGTTTGATCCCTGGGTTGCAAAGATCCCCTGAAGGACGGCACAGCAATCCACTCTAGTATTCTTGCCTGGAGATTCCCACGGACAGAGGAGCCTGGTGGGCTATGGTCCACAGGGTTGCAAAGAGTTCGACAAGACTGAAGTGACTTAGCATAGCACATTAAGTATTCTATTTTGGAGATATAAAACCGAAGGCTATTTCAAAAGAAACACTATTTTCTTCTGTGCTGCTATTAACACATGTAGTAAAATCATTTAAGACTGAAGGGGATACAGTTCTGCTTATACACTTTTATCAATGAGGATGGTTTACAGGAAGAGTACAGAACATAAAGTTCAAAGAATTATATCCACACTACAAAAGTTCCAAGTGCCAAACCGACCTTAAGTTTAACCTGCCAGTTACCACTATAATCACCTTTTATTACTTGCACTTGTTCTACTGGAAGACCCATTAAGAAGCCAAAAAAGTTTTAAATACATTAACTGTTAAAAACAACAAAGAAGCGTTTAAAGAAAGAATATATTTGAACCATATAAACAAACAAAAAGGTATTACATAAGAAAAATAATGTAACAATTTATGTAAGTACCTAACATATGAGCATGCTCTTACATCTAAAACAAAAAATAAAAAGGTAACATTGGTACTATATATATATATTTGACAAGTGTGCATTAAAGAATTCTCTAATATAAAACATTTAAAATGTGGAGAATATTTTGCCAAGACACAGAAAACAACTGTTAAGATAGGCACACCCACAATTCTTATAAAAACGTGCTTATGGAAGATAAAATTGATCCGAGCATTCATTTCTCAGTTGTGAAGAAGTTATGAAACTGTAAATCACTGGATATTGCCTCCCACTTTCGCACTGTTTGAGTTTCAACACTGATTAGTATAAATTATGAATTACACAATTAGTTTTATTTTTAAAATTTTAGTGTTTCTGCCAAGGTTCCATATAAAATGCATCTATTTAGTATGAATACTTAAAACAGCAACATCATTTGTATAAAAGTTACTTTCTAATTTTTTTTAAAGCACTGTTGTTTAGAAAATAGTTATTATAACAAATAGTGCTCTGGAAAATCTGAAACTACAAATCAATACGCTCCATCAACCGTAAGTAGATCTAATAAGCCCTAACTAAAAAGAACACAAATGTAAAAAGCTGATAAATTTAAAGATTATAAAATTGGTTTATTGTAAAAGCAATTCAAGAATACCCAGTTAAAATCTTATTCCAATGCCACCCAATACAACCAGGAAGCAGTTAAACACTTTTACATTAGGAACAAGGACAAAAAACAAGAAAGACCACATCAAGGCTGTGATTCAAATTCATGAAGAGAAAGGCTTAGGTCTCCTTCAGGTCAGTACAACGGGTACGGTTAGGTCAAAGCGCCGTGTCCTTCAGGCACCACGGTGCTGCCACAACACTGAGGTATAACTGGGTAAATCCAAGTTGTCGGGGAATGAAGAACTCCATGTTTTTGTTTTGTGGGTGTACTTAAGTGATTGAAATTTTAGGAACAACTGCCTTTAATGACAGCAATATGCAAGACAAGTTTTTATTGAAGAAAAAGAAGCTTATAAAGTTCTCTATCAAGGTCCCACTAAATCTTTACAGCCCCCCTCCCATTTTCCCACCCTCTCCCCTAATCTAAAGCTACTCTGCTGATATATAAGATGAGATCTTAATTTGTGGCTAATGGCAAATTGTAGGCACTCCTTCTAAGTAGCTTTGATCTTCTGCATATAAAAAAGCCAACATGCTGTATCATCCATCCATAAACTCAATTATGCATTCTAGGCAGAATTTCATTTTTCCTCTAAAAAAAAAAAAGAAAAATCAATACATCTATCTGCACAGTGGCCATTTCCCCCCAGACGTAATTCAAGATTTAATCTTTCTGCTGTTTTAATAATAGCCTTAGAGTCAATTATTACGAATGATCGACCTATGAATCAATATATATAACACAACGACTGCATTTTGAGCACTGAAATTACCTAATATAAAACTTGACTTCCAACTTTTGCAATCCTCTAAACTGAAGGGTCAAAATACTTATATTTTGTAATCAGAAAAAAAACCCCACCTATTTTCCGAAGTTGAGGCTTTTCATAGCAGTTTTAGCCAGAAAAAGAGAGATTTTATGTCTTATAAACCCTTGAAAATAAGGGCTTACTCTATAAACACTGAAAGACCCTTAATCGTAGAGGTGCTGCTAGCTGATGCCACTATAATTCACAAGCAAGTATTACTTCATAGCTTATATTGAAGGGTTGATTCATGCTCATTTTGTTCCTTTAAAAATACTCTTTGGAAAACATTATTATTCCTGTAGACACATACTCTAGTTATATCTCTTCCAGTAAAAATAAAAGTATAATCATGATTACCTCTATCTCTTTGCTAAAATCAACTAGTAATATACATTAATCTGATCACTTTACCAGCTAACTTATGACCTTACAGTATCCCATATACTATCCAGGGTAAATTCTCAGCATATAAAAGTAGGAGCAAGTCTTATAAGTAAAAACAATTTTGTAGGCAATATTTCAATGTAGTTTTTAATGTGTTCATTATAAAAGAGAACTAAACTACTAGATTTTACTCCAAAACTAAGGCGAAGGTAATCTTCCAAAGCTAAAGGGGATAATAAAGCCATTTCTTGTTAACTTCTTTCAAATTCAGCAGATAATATCCACTGTGTGCCCAGAGGTCATACAAGACTCCTCGAGGCACTATCCATAAGAATAGCCCTTTCTAGAACACTAAACCACCACCACCTGCACACTACCCCAACCGGATTTAGACTACTTGTGAAATATAAACTACTAGTCTTGTATTCTAAATGCATACATTCATAGCTACCATTTTAAAATAAATTGGAAAGTAGGGAAAACTCAAAAAAAAAAAAAAAAAAGATACATTCTGCTATCACACTATTATAAACATTATAAGTGTGTGTGTGGGTATATATAAAGAGAGCTGATTACCAAGATTTAAATAAGATGGTAAAAAAAACCAGGACTTGTAGATTTACCAAAGGAACTATAATAACTGTCCCAAGCTACAAGTATAAACAGATGCACTACAATGGTAATTTGCCTTAGATTCTGAGGAAAAAAGAAAAAAAAAGAAAAACCCCTAAGACAATAAAAATCCCAATGAAGACCAAAAAAAAAAAAAAAAAGAAAACAAACAAAAAAACCCCACAATAAAACCCACCAAAATCTATACTAGAGTATGTGGCAATAATTAATATATTTCTATGGAAATTATCTCAAGCCTTATAAGCTCCTAAAATAAAATCAAGGTCACTATGTGACTAATGATAGCACTAGGAGGAAAAAACCCACTGAAAGTAAAACAGTCTTCAGCCTTGGTTTCAGCTAGCTCTTCAAATCAGTCTAAGTACTAAACGTCAGATACAACATTTTTGGCTTGTTAGACCAGTAAGTCATGTTTTTCCACTGGCCAAAGGCAGCTGAAGAACAATTGCTTGAACAAACTAAATGCCGTGACATGAAGCATTTGACTTCCAAGTCTGAGTATTTAGTTAAAATGATTGGTGAACATCTAACTGGGCAAAAGGAATGGCATCCATCATCCAAACAGGCTCACTTCCCCCAGCCCCCAAAACAAACAGTAGTTACAATAGCAAAAGAAACAAAAAAGTTTTTTTTTTTGATTCCTTAGAGCCAACTATGGAAGAGGTCAGCAATATATTAACAGCAGCAATGGACAAGGAAGAGCAAAATAGTGGATGAAAGAATCCTGCTGGACGTTTGTTCATCTTTTTCTGTATTAGCCAGAAGACTGCCCCTGGCTTAACTGGAAATTTCAGGTATAGGTCTTATCTCCTTAGATCCTTCACAGATTTAGAATTCAGTCTACCTGAGGGCTCTATAACCATGTAAGAAAGCTTTCTTTATCTAGCTTGGTGGCGGCCAAAACAGACTCCATGTCGTTGAGGATGTCGGAGCTCAACGCTTCTTGCAGGCTCGGCATCAGCTCCTCCCCTTCTATGTTCATCCCATCTCCCTCCAGGGTTCCGAGGTCCACGTTTGTCCCAGGAATGGCTTCAAGATAGTCTGGGAAACGGTTCTGCTGGGAGGGCAGGGTGCTTTGGTTGATAGTGTCACCTAGATGGACCAGAGAGAGAAAGAAAACAGGTCCTTTTCGAAATGCTGACATCATGACACGCACAGGGAAAGAAACACATTCCTGACAGACTTCCTCCACTGATGCCCACAGTTTACTTTAGGCCAAACAACCCACAGACAGCAAAGTAACGACGCCAAGTGTCCTTCTGCTTCATGTGTTCAGATACTGAACAAGTCTGACTGCTGATTACTGCATGGTCAGCACTGAAGAGGGTCCTGGAAAGAAATTCGCTGAAACATTATATACTCACGAGACAGAGCAGGTACGACACAAGAGTGTCAGTACCTGACTGCTCCAGGCGTGCGCCGCCACCGTAAGGCAAAACATAAAGATGAATGGGTGTATCTGTCTTTCTCTAAGTACACACTGGGAACAGAATAAAATAAAAAGGCTGCATGAACCTCTATCCCACTCTCAGGAGATTCACATTCACAACAGCAAAACCACACCTCCCAGAAGTCCTTAGAAAAGTAAGTCTTCCTAGCTTTGCTAACAGGTCTCCCAAACTTACCTGGCCAAGAAACCTTTTTTGCTCATGATGATGTTAACATTCATGAACACTTCAATGGAATATGCTTTCAGAAAAACTAACATAAACCATTAATTGTTATATAAAAGTTTAGAAAGAAGGGAGAAACGGGGGAGACAGGAGTAAGGAAAGGTGTTACGAGTGAGATGGGTTTGAGGTGACTCGTACGGATGATTTAAGATCCAGATGACGAGATGGTGGTGTGGATTCCCAGGGACACCGACGCCATGGGCTGGATGCACACCATCCCCGCCAAACGCTCCCAGAAGCGGCCAGCTGAGGGGCCAGCTGGAGCCGTTTCAGTGCCCAGCCAGCTCGTGCCCCTGCCAGCTGCCAAGTCCAGGTCAAGGGTGAGCCACAGGAGCAAGGGCTCTATCACCACTTCCGTGGGGCAGCTTTCAAGCTCCTGCAACTCTTCTAAGGAAGGAGGTAAGGCCACCGCCTAACCTTTCCAACCTGCTAACGTGAGGCCCGCATCACCTAAGTTGGACAAAAGACCCTCACAAAAAGAGGGAAGCAGACAAAGAATCACATACACAGAGACATATAAATCAAATACAGAGCTCTTGCTCTGAAGTTAAGAATAAATATCCATATAACAGAGACTTCTAATATGGTCCTCAACTGCTCTGCCCATTAACTCAATATTTTAAATGCTAAGTCATGTCAAATAGAGATAAGACATCCATGACATTTAAAAACTCAGAAAAGACTTCAATTACAAGATGTTATTAAAAAAAAGAAAAACAAAAAAACAAAAAAAACAAAGCAGGGCTCAATTAAGTTTACAGGATCTTACCTGGTCTTCTTCTGAATACTCTTGGCTCACTATAGTTTATCAGACCCAGCAATAAAATGACTGTATCTGACTGAAAGCTAGATGACCGAGAGGAACAAAAAGTACCAACCTGTATCCATCTCATCAACACTGTTCAGGAAGTCGTCAGGGGTCCGAGGGACGCTGTAGCTGCTCATGCTGAGTCCGCTGTCTGTGCTCTCATCGCGAGAGTGATAGGTGCCACTGTGAAGAATGAGGGTCACAGACCAACGCAACACACGTAAGAAAAGATTCCAAGGTGAACACATAAACACTTGCTCAGTACCAACGTGATTCCCGGAGGATGAGTGAAGACTACTGCCCTGCAGCATCTGAAACAAGCGCCTTCCTTCAGGGCTGGTACCAAGCTCCTGTGCTATGAAGCGAAATGGACAAGTTGATCCTAATTCAGACTGGCAACCTCAGGGGGTCAAAATTTCTCCTAAGGTTCTGTGGTCATAGGGAAAAGCAAGATACACCCAGCTTTCCTGAGTGACGGGAAACTCTCGGTGTAATGCCGTTTGAATCGGGGGGCTCCACACAGCTTATCTGTCTCAAGGTCTCTGTGCCCTGAGCGGCAGTGGTCACAGGCATGGGTCAAAACACAGCTTCT
Source organism: Bubalus bubalis (assembly GCF_019923935.1). Lineage (NCBI taxonomy): Eukaryota > Metazoa > Chordata > Mammalia > Artiodactyla > Bovidae > Bubalus > Bubalus bubalis. The sequence goes on along the minus strand of NC_059172.1, from coordinate 79,042,261 downwards.
AGGTGGTACTAAGACAGGCCTGCACTAGCTTCCTGCTGAATTCCTCGGCTCATGCAGAGTTTAAGCCAGAAAAATGAACCCTAAATAAAGAACCAGAATTTCTTTTTGGACTGGGCCAAAACAGATGAGTCACTGCTGATAAGAACAGAACTCACTAGCTTGATCTCCTTGCTTCTGTTTGGGAAAGTGGGGGGAACCCCAAACAAATACCTCAGCATGAAATAGGAGTCCTGAGAGTTCCAGTGGAAGGAACTGATTAAAAACAAAAACCAAAACAGCCCTGCAAGGCACATAGCTTGAGAAAAACAGAACCAAGACAGATTTTTACTTTAGGCTGAATGAAAAGTATCACAGATTTACATACAAGTATGGTAAATATTGTAAAAAAAATCTGGAAAAGGTCAGTTTTCATTCCAATCCCAAAGAAAGGCAATGCCAAAGAATGCTCAAACTACTGCACAATTGCACTCATCTCACACGCTAGTAAAGTAATGCTCAAAATTCTCCAAGCCAGGCTTCAGCAATACATGAACCGTGAACTTCCTGATGTTCAAGCTGGTTTTAGAAAGGCAGAGGAACCAGAGATCAAATTGCCAACATCCGCTGGATCATGGAAAAAGCAAGAGAGTTCCAGAAAAACATCTACTTCTGCTTTATTGACTATGCCAAAGCCCTTGACTGTGTGGATCACAGTAAACTGTGGAAAATTCTTAAAGAGATGAGAATACCAGACCACCTGACCTGCCTCTTGAGAAACCTGTATGCAGGTCAGGAAGCAACAGTTAGAACTGGACATGGAACAACAGACTGGTTCCAAATAGGAAAAGGAGTACATCAAGGCTGTATACTGTCACCCTGCTTATTTAACTTATATGCAGAGTACATCATGAGAAATGCTGGACTGGAAGAAACACAAGCTGGAATCAAGATTGCCAGGAGAAATATCAATAACCTCAGATATGCAGATGACACCACCCCTATGGCAGAAAGTGAAGAGGAACTCAAAAGCCTCTTGATGAAGGTGAAAGTGGAGAGTGAAAAAGTTGGCTTAAAGCTCAACATTCAGAAAACGAAGATCATGGCATCCGGTCCCATCACTTCATGGGAAATAGATAGGCAAACAGTGGAAACAGTGTCAGACTTTATTTTTCTGGGCTCCAAAATCACTGCAGATGGTGACTGCAGCCATGAAATTAAAAGACGCTTACTCCTTGGAAGGAAAGTTATGACCAACCTAGATAGCATATCCAAAAGCAGAGACATTACTTTGCCAACAAAGGTTCGTCTAGTCAAGGCTATGGTTTTTCCAGTGGTCATGTATGGATGTGAGAGTTGGACTGTGAAGAAGGCTGAGCACCGAAGAATTGATGCTTTTGAACTGTGGTGTTGGAGAAGACTCTTGAGAGTCCCTTGGACTGCAAGGAGATCCAACCAGTCCATTCTGAAGGAGATCAGCCCTGGGATTTCTTTGGAAGGAATGATGCTGAAGCTGAAACTCCAATATTTTGGCCACCTCATGCGAAGAGTTGACTCATTGGAAAAGATTCTGATGCTGGGAGGGATTGGGGGCAGGAGGAGAAGGGGACGACAGAGGATGAGATGGCTGGATGGCATCACTGACTCGATGGATGTGAGTCTGAATGAACTCCGGGAGTTGGTGATGGACAGGGAGGCCTGGCGTGCTGCAATTCATGGGGTCGCAAAGAGTCGGACACGACTGAGCGACTGATCTGATCTGATGGTAAATATCCTCAGAACATTACTTTCATAAACAGAAGACTTCCCTAAACCTAGTAGCACGGAGACACCAGGTGGCATCGACAGTAAAGTCAGGGGTTCTACTAATTCTAGAAAATCTTACAGCACAGTGTGAAATAAAGGCAACTGTAATTCTTAACAGTCACTAACTACAGAGGGAACTTAACTTTCCTCACAGCTTGGATGTCTGAAGAGCTGTTCAGTTTACACAAAAATTAAATAAAAAATAACTAAGCTTTAAAACCAAGCTTTCACAGTTGCTCAAGGTTGAGAGCCCAAGCCCTTAAACTTCTTCCCTACATTACTCAATGCACTTGCCTTGTTCCCTCTTTCACACTGTATATTGCAACCACTAGTTCAACGCTTCTGTCAGATTTTGGCAAGATTCGAAAGCCTCACACAGATCCAAGAAAACACAAATTTGCCTCTGAGACCATTTGTACACAATGCAAGCACTTCGGAGAAGCCCTCAGGATGTGGTTTGTTTTTATTTTGCCTGACTCCATCTGGGACAAGGGCCTGGTCCTAGTCATCACTCTACTCCCACTGCTCACCACGGGGCACATATCAAGACACTCAAGACTCTGTTACAGAATGGCTGAATTTACACAGTTGTTCAGAGTTCTTTCCAGGCCTCAGGGGAAGCACATGGGCATTCCTGAGGACAGAGTTCACAAGGCCATTTCCCTGATTAGGAACTGCTCCCTGCAGCCCCCATCTCCCTCCAGTGACACGCACTGAGCATCTGCTACTATGTGACAGGGATGAGACAAGGCTGAGCAATCGGAGGTTAACAACAACAGCCTGCAACTGATGCTTTCTGAGAGGCTCACAACTTCAGGGAGGGAGGGGAACAAATACACATACAAGGGCTACGTGAACGAAGTGCTTTCAGAAGAGAAAACTTTCAAAGTACAGGGGAAAGGTTTAATGGAGCGGAATGCCAGAGCTGGCCTTGAAACATCTGAGTAAAAAGGAGACGAGTGAATGTACCACCATCACCAGAGTCAACTCCATGGCAAGTTAGGGGAACAAGTGCTTAGAGTTTAAGGAATATCATAAATTAAATACAGGCAGTGGGGGAAACCATCCAACGTTTCTGAAAAGAAAAATGCTAGAGTTAGATGTGTGTTTTAGAAACTGGGGTACTACAGACAGGAGACATGGGATTCTGCCCTGAGACTAGCAACTTTGGGGATGATTCACTCTGTTCTTTACCAGAAAATAGAATCTTAAACTGTAGCTCAGCTTTTATCAAAAGTTCTAAGAATCTGCACAAACGACTACCAGGAGGCTATGCGGTCTCCATCCCTCTTTTCCAGATGGTCTCATTTTATCCCTGGACCAATAAACACAAGCCTTCAGTGACATGGGTACTGGAATTACATTGATCTGAAATTTCCTCTGTGAGGGAAAAAAGGTCTGTGGCTATGACTTTTCTGGCTATTAACCTCAGAATTATAATCTTCTATAAATACACTCAATTATTGGCAGGACTTTAAACTGCATGTATCAGAGAGTAAATACAAAACTTAAATACATTTTAGATGGCCTTTGAGTTGTCCTGTTTTCAATGTCATTTGTTTCCAGGAGTTTTTCATTTCCCTTTTGATTTCTTCTTAGATGGCCTTTGAAATCAAACCAGTCAATCAGGCCACCAGCACTAATCTTAAGAGAGAGCAAGTTTATTGTACTAAACATTTTGGCATGACAAGATATCTTATTTTTCTTAGGGTCTGGATGTTTTCAATTCAACTTGTGAGAACTGAAAGGGTAGCATAATAACCTTCCTAAATCAATATACCTTTCAACATTCTTAAAAGTGCACTGTCTAAAACTGATTACAAACAAAAGCAAAGACCAGAAAGCATTTGTTCCTTATTTTAAAAATCGAAACTGCATAAATATTTGACAATCTACAAGAAATAATTGTAGTCAAGTCTTAGTTTTAAGTGCCTTTCTAGGCAAAGATGATGATCTGTCTCAGCTTGCAGTTTTCAACACAGCACTACATATAATAACATCTTTGCAATATGCCCGAAATCCAAGATTTCTGGTAATTCACTAAAAATCATCCTTAACTGTGCTATTTTGGAATACTCTTTAATATTAACACATTATTTGAAAGACACACAACCTTACTTTTTATCTCCTTGACCTATAGCCCTTAAGAATATGAGGCCTTACAGGGCTCCTGTAGTGAAACTTCTCAGGTTGAACACTTACGTGGAAAATTCCTTCCAAAGATTCTTATAATGCTGCCCTAAGCAGGTTTAAGATACCTCTTTTTTTTCCTGCTTTCATAGAAAGGCATTCACACGTCCCTTCACGATTCTGCAAGTAACTTAGTCAACAGCACAGGCACAAGCAAACACGTGACTCTGAGTAAGTATCCCCTCTACAAGTCTCAACAGCTCATTTCCTCTCATAGCAGCCAGCGTCTAATCCTCAAGCTTTATTGTACGAGCCATTTATGGAGAGATTCATTTACAGCCGTGGTTCTTGGCCCACACGGATGTTCAAACAGCTTATTATATATAAGAACTAAGGAGAACACCATAAGCTGTAATTTTTTTGAGATGTTGGCCAGTAGCAACTCTTACCAACCTGTTAAGAAAGGGATCTGAGCTATTGGTCGTCATGGTTCTCAATTCCTGAGACATCCCAGGAGAAGATACTGGATTTTGAGTCCCACCATCCTGCTCCAGTGTTGGTAACTGGCTACGGAGAGCTAATTCCTAAAAAAACAAAAACAAAAAACAATCAACACAAACAAACAGAATCAACCCACTAATTAACAAATTTATCATTAGATTTAAAGTAATAACCCTGTACATATAAAGCTTAAGTATTAACATCTAAAAGTTATTGAGTTGACCAGTCAGAAGGGCCAAGTTCTTCTCTCCATTTCAAGTTACTGAACACTAAATTACATAAACTGAAAGTTTATCCAGGCTTATTAACCCCCCCAACATAGACTTAACCAACTTAACTACTTAGTTTTCTCTTGTTATTTTATTCTGGCAGACATGCCTAAATCCCTCCTTTAGAATAGGGTGGCAAGTCTGACCAACTCTCATACAGTTTCATATATTTGGCACCAGTAATAAAAATAAGGTCAAAAGAACAAAATTTGGCGATTTACCAAGACACCAACACTCCTCACTGCCCTTCTGCACTGTTTTACACTTTGGTATCAAGCGACTCAATCTGACTTCAGGTTTTTCAGTCTTGAGCTACTGATATCTTCAGGGGTATCCAACAGTTTCTCAGCAGGATACCACCTGGAAACCGAGCAAAAGCTGTGAGCCATTACTACTGACTGTTTCAGAAGGCCTGCCCCAACATGCTTTCAAACATTCTAGGTCTCAGCTTTTCAACTGCCCAGGGCTTCAAGGCTAGTTCACTTCTCTCTGGCCAAGTCCTACACCTTCATTACCAGCTTGTCCTTTTCCTCACCTTTTCATCCATTCACTGTACCCTTTTCTGAGGATTTCCACTGTGCCTCTCAAGCTCTCATCAACATCTTCTGCTAGAGATCAGCTTTCTCCTCCTTGACAGTTTTGGTCTGACTTGAAACGTGGCTTTCTATCACAAAGGACACTTCCCTACCTCTTGCAAGTGGGCAAGCCTGCTCACCAAGGCACACACCACCTCCAAGACCCTCACTCCCAGGGCACCACTGGGTCCAGAGGCCGTGGAGGTATTCTCTGAGCTCTGCACCAACATTTCTAGACTTTGCAACAACCACTTTTTACTCAGGTTTCTCCCTTCTAGATATACCATCCTTTAAATGGTTTCTTAGCCAGAAAGTCATGACAGAATGCAGAGGGTCTGTGAACTTCGATGGAGAAAAAAAGCTACATCTTTATTTCATTAAACTGTAACTGAAATTTAGCATTTTCTTCAATTATGTTAGGCAACAAACAGTAGTATTTACTATACCTCCGATTTTTCATCAGTAGAAAACATTTTCATATCATACTCCAGTTGTTAAGTTTCTTAAAAATGTTCACTACTATTCCAATATTAGTCATAAGACATGCCATGATCTCTCATTACTTACACATTATGCAGATGATTTATTCAACATGTGAGCTCTGTAAATTTCTGGATTCCAATGATCTTTATCCCCACATACCTCAAAACCACCCATTTGTACAGCCAAGACCTTGCTACTTAAAACCAAACCTGCCTGTACAATCTTTACTCACGTTTGGGACAATGATCAGTGTTTCACTTTATTCAAACTGCACTTTACCACTAGGGAACTATCAACAGCCATGCACAAAATCTATATGGTAATCTAATGTTGAAGTTCCTGGATTTCTACATTGCAACAGTACCGTTCACTACTGTATTTCCATGAGCAGCTCCCTTGTCACATCCTGGACTGGTATACAAAGTTCTTTCCCAGAAATCTTACACATGCTCATCCTGCTTTCTGGGACTGTATTTTTTCTTTCCACCCAGTTCCACCCAATAAGAGGTAGAACTCTTACTCTTCCAGGTTACTGGCTCTTTTCCCCTACAAGCTTGAACTCAGGCCTGATCATTTTATTTATTCCTTTAAACTTTGTTTTAACATGTATTTATTCCTGGCTGTGCTGGCTGGGTCTTCCCTGTCACGTGTGAGCTTTCTCTAGCTGCGCTGCGTGAGGGCGCCTGTTTCCTGAGGCTGCGGCCCCTCCCGCTGCAGAGCTCTGCTTGAGTGCGCAGGTGCGCGCCATGGGGCCCAGCCACCCTGAGACCTCCTTCCGAGTGAGGGGTTGAGTCTGTGCTCCCTGAACTGGCAGGTGGACCCCCAACCACTGAACCACCAGGGAAGCCCTGAGCAGATCATTGTAAATACACACAAGTACCTCTAAGATTCCTGATACACACACAAATTTTGTTTCAACACAGCAAATTCCAACAATGAATCAATACTAAAAATATGCTTGCTTCATTTCTATGCTGAGATTGCTAAGAAATGCTAAGAGAAAAACCATACAGCTATCCAGATTATCATAAATTAATTCTCTGGTCTTGGCTGGGCCTCTAGTATCACTTACTTTTTTTTTTGGTGGTGGTGGTGGTTGGGGGTGGGGTGGTTCTTGGTTACTTTTTCTCACATTCTTATGATTCCTACTCCGAATCTGGCACACTCTCTCAAGCCCCCAGTCACTCACGTGCTCTCCCTTTCTCCAGCTCCCTCCCATTTAAATCAGGACACTACTGGTCATCAGCCACAATCATGGTTTTCTGGTTCCCCCTGTCACCCTGGGCTGCTCCCACAAAGCCATCTTCATTCATACTTACATCTTCTCTTCCAGGCTCAAAAAATGGATTCCCCACCGCCACCTCCTGTTCTAGGCCAACCCAGGCTCCTAGCAGGTTCTGGGGATCCCATTTACTGGTTTTCTCTGTATTTTCTATCTCTAACCTCACCCACACCCCACTTTCATCTTTCAAAGTAACAAGTGACTTTAAAACAAAGACAGTTTGCACTCCCCACAGACTGTAGGTCTATGATATGGCATGTTTTCCTCTGATACTATGTCTTTCATACACTCTTCTCTTGACTAAAAAAAAACAATACTTCTATTTAAGATCCAGTTACCTTCTCTAGGTACTTCTCCAGAATGACCCCATCTCCATCTTTAGATTGAATTACACAGATGGACATTATGTCTTTAACACCCTGTTCAGTTCAGTTCAGTTGCTCAGTTGTGTCCAACTCTTTGCGACTCCATGGACTGCGGCACACCAGGCTTCCCTGTCCATCACCAACTCCCGGAGCTTGCTCACACACATGTCCATTGAGTCAGTGATGACATCCAACCATCTCATCCTGTCATCCCCTTCTCGTCCCGCCTTCAATCTTTCTCAGCATCAAGGTCTTTTCCAGTGAGTCAGTTCTCTGCATCAGGTGGCCCAAGTATCGCAGCTTCAGCTTCAGCATCAGTCCTTCCAATGAATATTCAGGACTGATTTCCTTTAGGATTATTAACTGGTTTGCTCATCTGCAAGTCCATGAACTGCAGCACACCAGGCTTCCCTGTCCATCACCAACTCCTGGAGCTTGCTCAAACACATATCCATAGAGTTGCTGATGAAATTCAACTGTCCAAGGGACTCTCAAGAGTCTTCTCTAATACCACAGTTCAAAACCATCAATTCTTCGGCGCTCAGCTTTCTTTATGGTCCGACTCTCACATTCACACGTAACTACTAGAAAAATCATAGCTTTAACTAGATGGGCTTTTGTTGATAAAGTAATGTCTCTGCTTTTTAGTGTGCTGTCTAGGTTTGTCATAGCTTTTCTTCCAAGGAGCAAGCGTCTTTTAATTTCATGGCTACAGTATCCATCTGCAGTGATTTTGCAGCCCAAGAAAATAAAATCTGTCACTGCTTCCCTATCTATTTTCCATGAAGTGATGGGACCAGATGCCCTGATCTTAAGTTTTTTCAATGCTGAGTTTTAAGCCAACATTTCCACTCTCCTTTCACCCTCATCAAGAAGCTCTTTAGTTCCTCTTTGCTTTCTGCCATAAGGGTGGTGTCTTCTGCATATCTGAGGTTATTGATATTTCTCCTGGCAATCTTGATTCCAGCTTGTGCTTCATCCAGCCCAGTGTTTCTCATGACGTATTCTGTATATAAGTTAAATAAGCAGGGTGACAATATTCAGCCTTGATGTACTCCTTTCCCAGTTTGGAACCAGTCTGCTGTTCCGTGTCCAATTGTAAATGTTTTTTCTCGATTTGCATACAGGTTTCTCAGGAGGCAGGTAAAGTGTCTGCTATACCCATCTCTAAGGATTTTCCACAGTTTGTTGTGATCCACACAAAGGCTTTAGTGTAGTCAATGAAACAGAAGTAGATGTTTTTCTGAAATTCTCTTGCTTTTTCTATGATCCAATGGATGTTGGCAATTTGATCTCTGGTTCCTCTGCCTTTTCTAAATCCAGTTTGAACATCTGGAAGTTCTTGGTTCACATACTGTTGGAGCCTAGCTTGGAGAATTTTGAGCGTTACTCCTCTAGTGTTTGAGATCAGTGCAATTGTGCGGTAGTTTGAACATTCTTTGGCATTGCCTTTCTTTGGGATTGGAATGAAAACTGACCTTTTCCAGTCCTGTGGACACTGCGGAGTTGTCCAAATTTGTTGCCATACTGAGTGCAGCATTTTCACAGCATCATCTTTTAGAATTTGAAATAGCTCAGCTGGAATTCCATCACCTCCACTAGGTCTGTTTGTAGTGATGCTTCCTAAGGCCCACTTGACTTCACATGCCAGGATGTTTGGCTGTAGGTGAGTGATCACACCATCATGGTTATCTGGATTATTAAGATCTTTTTTGTCTAGTTTCTCCTTGCATTCTTGCCACCTCTTCTTACAATCTTCTGCTTCTGTTAGGTTCATACCGTTTCTGTCCTTTATTGTGCCCATCTTGGAATGAAATGTTCCGTTGGTATCTCTAATTTTCTTGAAGAGATCTCTGGTTTTTCTCATTCTATTGTTTTCCTCTATTTCTTTGCATTGATCAATGCAAAGTTCAGTTCACTTCAGTCGCTCATTCGTGTCTGACTCTTTGCGACCCCATGGACTGCAGCACGTCAGGCTTCCCTGTCCATCACCAGCTCCCAGAGGTTGCCCAAACTCATGTCCATTGAGTCGGTAGTGCCATCCAACCATCTCATCCTCTGTCATTCCTTTCTCCTCCCACCTTCAATCTTTCCCAGCAGCAGGTGACCAAAATATTGGAGTTTAAGCTTCAGCATCACTCTTTCCAATGAATATTCAGGACTGATTTCCTTTAGAATGGACTGGTTGGATCTCCTTGCAGTCCAAGGGACTCTCAAGAGTCTTCTCCAACACCACAGTTCAAAAGCATCAATTCTTCGGTGGTCAGCTTTCTTTACAGTCCAACTTTCACATCCATACATGACTACTGGAAAAACCACAGCTTTGACAAAAAGATCTTTGTTGGCAAAGTGATGTTTCTGCTTTTTAATATGCTGTCTAGGTTTGTCATAGCTGTTCTTCCAAGGAGCAAGCGTCTTTTAATTTCGTGGCTGCAGTCACCATCTGCAGTGATTTTGGAGCCCTAAAAATAAAAGTCTCTCACTGTTTCCATTAAGGCTTTCTCTCTCCTAGAATTCTTTGGAACTCTGTAGTCAGATAGCTATACCTTTGCTTTGCTCCTTTTTCCTTCTGCTTCTCTTCTCAGCCTGACATATATATGTACTTAGCACTTAGTACACGCTTATCTCAGCATTTATCACAAGATATTGTAATCATTCCTTCACTATTTCTTCTCTGTCCCTAAAGGTACAAAGTGAATAAATTAATGGATGCTTTGGAGCATAAAAGAGCTTCTAAACACTTTGAAGAATTTATATTGCTATTAAAACATGAGGATGTTAAAAGCAATAAAGTTTAAAATGAGTAAAATTACAGGCTCCAGATGAGGTTGATGCCTCGGGAAGAGGCATTCTTTTGTTTTCTGTGTACCTAGTTTTGACTTCTTGCAACATGAAGCAAATAGATCATTACTGAAACAACTTAATAAACTGGCTATACTTTTCATATTGTCCTTCACAACTTTTTGTCTTACACTTTTTGATCATTTCTATTTTTTTAAGGTTTTATGAAGCCAAAGCTAATTGCCATGTGCAAAAATCTCCATGTTCTCATTCTGCCACATTGCTTGTTTGAAGCTGACAGATTTTTACTTCTTGCTGTCTTTAACAACTGAATTTCTACTGTCAGTAGACACCGAAGAACCAACTATCCACATTTACAAAGAAAGGTAATTTAGAGATGTGAATAAGAAGGCCGATCTTTCTTATAAGTTGCTCAAGAAGATATCCAACCCCCCCGACAGGATACAGAAATATATACTTCTCATCAAATCTATTTTTGAGTCAAGACTAAGAGCAACTAACCTAGGGATTCACCTAAACTGAACTTGAAAGGAACAAGGGGAAAAAAATGCCACTTTATTTACTGGGAGTAGTGGCAGGAGGATGTTAGCATTAACAGTAGGGAATACGGCGTGAAAACAAATGTAATGTGGTAAGGCCAATAATACAAATAACATATACATAGATTATGGAACCCATACACATCAGGTATGAATATTCAGCCGAGGTTCGAAACTTCTAGTTATAGGAAAAATAAACAAAATCCCAAAACCAACCAGGGTTGACTAGAAGTACTTTTTGAAGTTTTATTGAGGTATAATTGATATATAATAGTTTATACATATACTATCCAAAGATGGGTATATTTTCACATAGCTCAGTATTTGCTAAAAACAAAACAACTTCAAGTAACTGAAGTTGACTTGGTAGCTCCCTCCCTAAAGCATTAATTCTTTTGTTAACATTTTAATCTGCTGTGAACATAATTTATTTCATGGACTTCAATAAGGAAGATCAACATTTTTGTTGATATTTTAAAGAAACTGTCAAGAGTTGGTGAGGAAAACCATATGTACTTATGTAAGAAAACAGGCCAACTTCTTCCCACTTCTTATATATAAGTTTGGAGTTCACATGAATATTAAAACAATAAGGCCCACTTCCACATAAACACACACACATCCATATAGAGATGGAAAATCTCAGAAGTGTCTGACTCTGTGCTTTGCCTCGTCAGGTTTTAAAGGAAAGTGAATGTGGAGTCAGGTTAACTGAGAGAGTTCCTCCCTAAAGCTGTCCTGCTGCCAGTGAGGAACAATTAGATCATGGGTTTTCACTGTGAGTAAGCTTTATATTTGTATTCTTAGCCAAGGACTGCAAATGTGAAAGTGAACACACTGCATAAAATTAACAATTTTATAGTAAAATATTCAAAATGTTTCAGAGTGTACAGAATTTTTGCTAGTGACTTTGTGAGCTTAGTTGCTCAGTTGTGTCCGATTTTTTGTGACCCCATGGACTGTATCCCCCCAGGCTCCTCTGTCCATAGGATTCTCCAGGCAAGAATGCTGGAGTGGGCTGCCACTCCCTTCTCCAGGGGATCTTCCCGATCCAGGATCGAACCAGGGTCTCCTGTATTGTAGGCAGATTCTTAAACGTCTGAGCCACCAGGAAAACCCAGTGCCTTTATAGAAAAATAATTACTTTAATATGGATAACTATGAAATGAAGTTACATAATCTGAATTGTTTAATCAAAAATATTTTATATAAACTTTCTTCATACTATCCATCTTAAAATAATGCCTGTATATATCTACATATACCTATGTAGAATACATCCATTCTACTGAAATTATTAAAGCATTTTGGATGAATATGAACATTATTTTGTAATTGAGTAAATCTGGCATAGCTGTTTTAAACATCAGCCTTGGGACATATTTGGATTGTCTACAAAAACTGATTTCAGTTGAAACGTTTCATGTTGAAAGTTACGTCTATCTCTAAAGAAGCTCTTTATCCCGAACAAATGTCTAAAATTAGAATACTGAGCTAAAAATACAAGTTCGTTAAGCTTCTCTTTTCCCAAAGGTAGTCAGAATAAATAGTATGACAGACTTTCAAAAATGGAGAACTAAGCAAGTTATACGAAATTCAGCCAAAATTTATCATGCTTCTGTATTTCAAAGGTCAAACAGTTCTTTTAGAGTATTTGACTTTTTCTAACGGAAGCAAGTATTTTTAGCTCATTTTCTTCTGTAATAATACAAAAATGTGGTGACTTTTCCCACTGAGCCTGTAAATCTTAGCTAATCTGGGATGCGTGTGGAGCCAGGGCTATCTGCACTGTAAGTAAAACTCATGGACCCAGTTTGGTCTGGAGGGAACTTTCCAGGATGGTTTATAAAGGAAAACAGGATGCGTCTGGTTCATATAGTGGACTTTTATGGACTCAAAATCTAGACATAAGCCATTGGTCCTTTTAAAATTTCCCTTCTCTTATTTAAATGGCAGTACCATTTCTCATAGGGTAAAAAAGATACTTAAAGATATTAAGTATTTTGGCCCCATAAAAAATTGATGCTTTGGTTCACATTATTTAGAAAAATAAGGAGAAAGGCAGTAGAAGAAGTCAGTAGTCCGGAAACACTTTGAACACTGCTAGATTATTAGCCCACTCCAGTGTTCTTGCCTGGAGAATCCCAGGGACGGGGGAGCCTGGTGGGCTGCCGTCTATGGGGTCGCACAGAGTTGGACATGACTGAAGCGACTTGGCAGCAGCAGGAGCAGATTAGTAAATTCTTAAGAGTACCCAAATGGAGGCATATGTCTATACAAAATCAAAATTTAGAAACCAGTCAAATATCTATCAATAGGTGAACAGATAAACAACTGTAGCATATTCCTACAATGGAATACTAGCAATAAGAGGGAATGAACTATACATATAATATGAATGAATCTCAAAATAATCATGTTAAAGTGAAAAAGTTATGATCCCATTCATAGAAAATCCTATAAATTTAATGTCAACTTTACTTTCTTAAGGCAATTTTTTTCTTCAGCCAATACTATTTATGTCTCATTTCTGGATAATACATGGCACACAAATAAGTTTCCCCTTCTTGAACCCAATCAGTTTATTTAAAGTAGGTTAGTTTAGTGAACTAGAAACAAAAATTTAGAAATGGAGAAAAACTCTAAAAATACACATCTTTTAAACAGTTTGTCTTAGTAATAGCAGTTACGTCAACAATTTTTAAAACACAAGGAAAAAAAGCCATTTCCTTCAACTATTCAAGATAGGTTCTTGTCATACCCCATTTTCCAACACAGTTTTAAACCACTATAGAATATTTAATTATGTCAAAAATTATTAAAACATTTAACCAATGTTGAGAATGCTTTTTGTTTTTTTAAATATTTGTGGCACTTACCAAAGTTATCTTCAACTTCAGAACAACCTTTTTGACTAAAAAATGTGTATGGATTTGGGGATAGTTATGAGAACTGTATGATAATCTTAAATTCTTAAAAAGGGATAATAAAAATAGATTTGCAGTTTTATGTTCCCACAGCATGATCCTGAGATTCAACACTGATCGATTCAACAGATCTGATCTCTTCTGTAATTTATGCTACTTAACTGGTCTCAAAGTAATAAAGTTATTATAACATTGTTCAAATTACCATGACCTTAATGAATAAAACAAATGAGATAATCTATTAGAGTGCAGAGCGTGAGGCTGAATCTCCTCCCTTCTTATACAGTTTTCAATATGCCCATTAAAAATAAAATATTCACGGGAAAATACCAAAATGAATCTATGATTTACTCAATACTAAGACTTCAAAAAGGAGAGATAATCTTAGCTTTCCTAGTATCTGCTAACATAAAAGAGAGAGTCTGGAGGGAAAGAAAGCCAAAAATTTGCTATTATTAAATTCAGAAAAAAAAAAATTGCAGTGATTATTTTCACATGGCTCTGAAAAGAGGTATTATTTTGCTCTATTCGACTAAAACTATGGACATCTGAATTTCTTCACCATTTGGGGCTAAGAGTGTAGTACAATATGTTTGATATTAATACTACAATATTAATTTTTATTTATTTAAATTATTTTTTATTAATTTTTTTTATCCCTCAAAACCAGTAACTGACCCTGGTGTGTATTTATTACTATATACATGGAATGGCAACTACACAATATTCATTAGCTGCAAAATATTTTTTGCAATATAAATAATTTCTATGAAGCTATAATTTCTATGACAAGTAAAGCAATTATTTGCTCAAAAATAAAGTTAATATATCTATACATAGCAGTCTTATTTCTATTTTCTGGGTTTTTCAAGAATTCTGATGAGGGCTCTTGGGGATGTGTTTTGACCTAGGCTTGATGAAAGAAATGGAGAATCTTAATTAGTAAAAGGGAAGGGCAAAAGGATTCCTCATGAGTGGGATCATGGCAACAAGACAGAAGAGTGCACTTAGCTGAAGGAAGGTAACTGGTTTAACCAGAACTGAGAGAAAGAAAGAAGACTACTGACCACAGACCATAAACTAGCCAGGCTGCAGCGTTTAGGCCTGATCTCACAGGTACTAAGGGAACCACAGGCAGTAAGAACCTCATTCTTAAGCCTAAAACAGGTAAAAACATTCACACTCAGGCGGGGGAACTATTTTTTCTCCAAGTTGAACATTACATGCATGCTCAATCTCACAGAGCAAAGACAATGCTTACAGTTTCAAAGTTTTGTTGTTTTTTCCTGAGAGTAGAAACTGCTTTAGAAACATAAAAATAGCTAATCAGAATGAAATTAAACAATTTAAAGCTCTATGAGGACAAGTTTTTCCAAAATTCTGCCAACAAACCCTAACAAAGGGGATAATTTCCATTTTTAACTAAGAAGATATACTAATGCCTTTAAAGTTGTCTTAATTTTTCAGAATTTTGCATTACCCTCACCCATACTGACACTAGCTTACATGACCAGAGAATCCTAGAGTATAGAGAATGCTACAGTACAGACATGTCTTGTTAATCCTATGCAGAAGTACTTAGTAATCTGTAAACATTTTGAAGTCTGATACCTTCCCACAGTCCAGAGCAAATGAGCTATATAATTATAAAATAATGTCACTGATTTCATTGTGCTTGTTAACTCATCTGTACTAATTTCTATTAGAAAAGTAAAAACAAATAAAAACAAAGATATCTGACAACTTTGAACAAAAGTGCCTGGCACTCAAGTATTGAATGGATCCATTGCTTTTTGTTCATTATTCCTTTGTACAGTCTGTTCTTTGATATTGGAAAGTTTCTTCTTGCTTTCTTGATTATCTTGGTAACCTTATTTAAAGCCATCTTCACTTAAGACTGTTCTTTGTGAAAATTTTCCTGACATCTACGTTAAGGTAATCTAGAAAATAAGTAGGATGAGAAAAACACAAATACTTGCTTGATACAAATACCACCAGTTTCTATGTATTTGAGCAATTTCAAATTTAGCCCTACATTGGAATTTCATACATTTTCCCAATTGTGCCAGGTAAATACACTGACAACTGAAACTTATATAACAAGCTAATAATATTTTATTCTCCACACATGCGAAGCTAATTTAAAAAATAAAACTTTTAATAAAACCTATCTCTTTTAGGTTTCCAGCTCTGGCTTAGACAAATCTAAGGGATCAACACTGTAATCTTAATACCATACAAATTTATTGATAATAGAATTTTAATTTATAAGCCTTAACTTTTATAAAGCTTTACTACTAAAAGAAGTATCTAAAAACTCCTGATAATTTTAATGAGAGCAACTATTTAAACTTATACTGATCTATGAAATAAAGACCTGAAGGTAGTTCATTTATTTATCAGATTTAAAGTTTAAGATCTTAATAGGAAAAAATAAACAGGAGACAACTTCAAAACACTTTAACACGGAGGACTTTCTGCTTGATCCCAAATCTCATTTGAATTAATTTCTGCTCCTACGTTTCCACTTTATTTAAAGATCTAATGCTACAGTGCTCTTCCCAGTCAAATGTGAAATTAGTAGCCCTCACTGTAAGAATGTCTGCACTGCTTTAGCAAAGATGATGTTCATGGATTATTCCCTTACTTGATTTCTTGATTAAAGAAAGCATTTATGAGCGAGATAAAGAATAGAGATTTTCCTCTCACAAAGTTAGCTGGTCTCTGTGAGGATTCTATCTAGTATAGTTTCTAGACAGACAAGTTAACAGAATCTAAAGTGAGTGGAGTTCTGACAATTCCTACTTTCACAGTTCATTCCAACACAATGCACCTGTCAGCCTAGTGCAGAAGAGCTACAGAGAATAAAATGAGGTATTTGATGGTCGCTTCTGCCCACCTGAAAAAAGTGCAATAATCCCTCAGCTCTTAATTCCTCCATAATCAGTGAACCCTAAACACAGAGATCTCTTTGGTTTTAAGAATGAGATTCTCTTCATGAGTCAGACAAGTGCCTATGTTATAGAAGGAAAAAGTGGCCACAACCTTTGCATCTAAATGAGATACCTTCACAAGCAGTGTTTCTTTGGGTTCACCAGGGAGAAATGCTGATAAAAGCCAACAAAGAAACCCAAAAGAGTACTCAGGTAGAGCACTGTTCACTTCTCTCTTCTGGTGATTTTGATATTCTTTCTTTGGAATGTCCACTAGAAAAAACTTCCCCTTTCCTAGTAGTATCATTATACTCTAATAAGATTTCCTAAAGTAGCCTACCTAAGTAAATAATCTGTGCCACCTTTGTTACTGTCTAAATTTTTAATTCCTGTAAGTCACCGTAAGCACTCCTTTAGGCTACACGAATAAAAACCAGGCACACTTCAAGGCTGACAGGATGCGCACACTACATATCAGTGGGGACTGACGGGAGAGACCTCCGCGGAGGCAAAAGGACTACTACTGTGGGAGGAGCAGATGGCGTCGACTTTCTGGGAACAGCAATGTTAACTTAAGTAGCTAGGTAGAAGAGGCCTCAAAGTTATTCTTCAGTGAGGACAGGCCCCCGGAGCACAAGTTTTTCTCTTTCCTAACAGCATATCTATTTTCAATGCTAAAACATCAGACAAAAGCCTACCTGACATTTTGGAGAATTGGCTGTGCTGGGATTGATATTCCGCATTGCCTAAGAGTGAAAAATAAGATGGATAAAAATTACTTTAAGCCACATGGTTTGGCTGTGTAGGCTGACTTACAAATTCCATCCAGACATATCACCATAGCACAGAATTCCCAAGCTAGCTCAAGAAGCAGCAGACTGGGGGAGACAGGAGCCAGTGGGGTCACCACGGAACAAACAGAAGCCTCAGCAGAGTTCACAGCGTTGAGGGCAGGACGGGAAGACTTCAGGTGTCAGGACTCAAACACAACCTGATATTGGTCAGGCAGGTTCTTTACTTCTGAGTATTAGATGAAGCAGGAAAAATATAATTTGATGTTTCAGTGATAAGAGGAAACTGTCAATGGAAGACGTTCACAGGAAGCCAAAAGACTTAAACTGAATTTATACTGACTGCTAAAAACAAACACCTTAAACAATAGCCCATTAGTGTAAGATTAGAGCAGGTCGGTCACTTCAACAGAAGAAAAGACAACACAGTAGGCAGTAAAGAGACAAAGAAGTCACCTGTAAAGGAAGCTATTCTGTCCGGGACCTTCACCCAGAGTAAGAGTGGGAATAAGGCTTAGGAAAATTCTAAATTCTTTATTCTAAAGAATTGTATAAGCAGCAGCATTCTGCCCACCGGGTGGGAAGGGGATGGGAGACAGCTCATCTACAGCAACAAAATGATGGATTTTAATCTTTCTTATTAATCAGTGTTTCTTGGTTTTGATGGTCTTCAAATCACATATGAAATTATACTTACTTACAACATCTAGTACTCAGTAACGACAAAATGAAAAGCAAGCAATGAAAACAGGCTGCGTAAAACGTACCCTGAAATTACTTTATTTCTCCCAATAGCTATATAATTATATTCTCGATGGTGCTACCTTGTTCCGGTGATAAAGTTTTCTTTAAATGAAAAATATCTTTCCTTTCTAGTAATATGTTAAGCCTGTCAGTGGTATAGTAAACTTGTTAACGTGCTTCCTTTTTCTACTTTCTGAAAGGCAGATGAGGAAATACTTCTTTCAAGGCCACTTCATGACACCATATACTGGCATTCTGTCTCTTACTCACTTTTGGGGCCAACCACACCAGGTCATACTGGCAGGTTACTGACAACTCGGTTTACAAGTGTGGCCTGGAATCCTCATGGCTCAGTTTAATCCTTGGGTACCAGTTCTTCAAACCCCAAATCAGAGTTCGATCACTATATCAAGTTCATCTATTTCCATTAACACTCAAGTGACACTATTAAAATATAACCCTCGTGAAGAAAACAGTACCTTGTTCAAATGTCTACATCCTGGAAGCAAAAATGTAGCATATAATGATATTTTTAATGCCTATCCTTAGTATGCTATGATTTAGGGCAGGGGCCATAGTATAGACACATGCATTTCACGTTTGTAAATAAAGAGAATGTCTGGGGCGGGGGTGAGGGGAAGTATAAGAAATTGTTAGCTATTTACATCCAGAAAAGAGAACTAGAGAAATGGAAAAGGAGATTTTATTTTCACTTATACCTTTTGTACACTTTCAAAATCACACTGTGTTTTTATTACCCAAAATATTTATATACAAATTTTAAAATATACTAAGATTATACCCCCAACATCTAAACTTTAGATTTTATCACTCTGAAATTGGAGATGAGGGATTGTATTCTTAAGGTACAGAAAAACCAGTATATCTGAACGAAAACCGACAGAAATGGCCCTAAAGGTTTCCAGCTCTCTAATGTTAGAACCTGCCCTTCCCAACGTGAAAAAACAACCACAAGCAGGTAATTTTAAGGCACTTGGGGATCTTCTAAACTCGGGATAGCCTGTGTTACATTTTAAATAAAACACATCTTAGATTCAGCAATAGTGAAACATAGCTGTCATTTGAGAGGTATCATACTGGTATATTCTCCTAGACAAATAATTTGTTTAAAGTAAAAGATGTTTCTCCCCAAGTGATGTTCCAGAGTTTCTCCCTTAGTGAAATCTTCAGATATTAAATAGTCTGCAATTCCCTGTACAGACATACCTCGTTTTATTGCACTTCACAGACACTGCATTTTTTTTAAAAACACATGGAAGGTTTGTGGCAATCCTGCGACTAGCAAGCCTATCAGAGCCATTTTTCTAAAAGCAATTGCTCACTTCACGCCTCGGGGTCACCTTTTGGTAATTCTCCCAATATTTTGGCCTTTTTCATTATTACTTTATTTATAATAGTGATCTGTGATGTTACTATTACAAAAAGATGACTCACTGAAAGCTCAGATGATGGCTGGCATTTTTTTCAGCAGTTAAGTATTGAAAAATTAAGTACTTCTAAAAAATGTACACTGTTAAAAGACATAATGCTATTACACACTTAATAGACTATAGATTGGTATAAAGATTAACTTCTGTATGCACCAGCAAACCAAAAAACTCATGTGATTCACTTTACTGTAACACTCGCTTTTCTGTGGTGGTCTGGAACTGACGGCAATATCTCCGAGGTATGCCTGTGTGTTTGAGGAAAAGCGCCCTTGCTTCCTTTGCCTTCTGCTTGACTGCAGTGACCATGGCCCAGGCGCCTCCGTGTGACACAGGTTTACAAGTGACAGCCCACGCGCTCAGAGGCCAGCAAAGAAACTAAGGTGAGGACAGAGCTGGACAGAAGGTTTCTGTGTCACTCTAGTTGTAGAGAAACAACATTCCTCTGTAACCAACAAATGCCAAAATGAAACACACCCAGCTTCACGTAGGAAAACAAAGCCCCAAGAGTGGAAGGCTGGTCTCTAACCTGGGGCCTCACCTGCCGCAGCAGTTCTTGCTGCTTCAGTCGCAGTCTTTCTTTCTCCATCTGCAACTGCTGCAGCCGCATCTGTTGCTGCTGGTTGGAACTGCCACCGCCCAGGACTCCTCCCTGTGGGCTCTGGGGGGCCAGCGGGGGGGGCTGCTTCACTGGAGCACTTTGACTGATTCTCTGGTTCATGGCTGAAAGGAAACAGAAGATCTGTTCTAAAAAACTAGCAAAGAAAAAGGATATTTTGTTATTCACAAGCACCATGGGGATATTCAACATAGCCTCTTCTGTAGTAAGACCAGAAATAACCTAAAAACCCACCAACAGTACAAAGGGAACATCAGTTTATTATTATTACAGGCATCCTTGTCATTAGTGTAGTATGTAAAGCGGCCGTAAGACGAGAGAAACAAGCAGCAGCTCTAACAGCCAATGCCACGGGGCAGTCTAAGGCACACGAAGTCAAAGGCATAACAGAGAACAGGAAAAGGGGAAGGAGGACTGTATTGATATATTACATGCATATCCAGAGAATCTGACTCAAGGACAGCTAAGGAGCAATTAACACCTGTTGGCTCTGTAGCTGGGGAACTAGGTGACTAAAGAACTGATGTTCAAGAAAGATATTTTTTGTAACTTTTCAAGTTTGAATAATGTGAATTCACTGCTTATTATAAAATATATATTCAATTAAAAATAAATCCCTTAAAGTAACTAAGAGAAAGCAATCTAAGCAGTAAAGATCAAGATTATTAATCTTTAAATATAATGCTAACTAACAAATCAAGTAGATTAGATGCATGCTCCAAATAAAGCCTACATCTGGATGGCACAGATTGGTCTCATTCAACACCACTGTATCCCTCACACAGCCAAGGCAGTCAGTTATTTTTTGAGTTGCACCTGTAATACACCATTTGACAATTAGATTGGATTCTTACACTAGTGAATTTCTGTCACTGATACAACATTGATCAAACTATGGATTGTGTTAGCCTCAGTAAGGAGATGGAAGTTTTATTACGTGAAAATGGCAATAAGAATGATATATTACCTTTTCAGACATCTATTCAACTTTTTAAGGTGAAATTTCAGGTCATTGTTTAATACATACTGACACTTGAAGAAATGACACTAATCTTTTACAACCTTTTGGAGAGAACAGCAAAGAAGGAAACTTCACAACGCTTTTGTGACCAGCATATCCCTAATACCTTACAAAGACATTAAAACGAAGAAAAATCATAGATGGCTCTCTCTCATCAACCTTGCTACCAAAATCCGAAATGATTCACTGATGGTGCTCATGACTTACTAGACCCTGCCAACAAAGAAAACTCCTTGTGATGATCTTCACATGTCCTCTGTTGGACCATAGGCACAGCTCTTGGAGGCCACTTGAACAAACTTCCCAGCCTTTCCCAGAGTCTGCCATGTACATTAAGAATCATCTTCTTTCAGGGCATTGCCTGGGACTTTGTCTACTGACATTTCTCACCTGACTGTAATTGTTTATTTACAAATTTATATCTTCTCTTCCCAGGGGGCACTAGTGGTAAAGAACCCTGCTGCCAATGCAGGAGACGTAAGAGACATGGGTTCAGTCCCTGGGTCAGGAAGATCCCCTGGAGGAGGGATCGGCAACCCACTCCAGTATTCTTGTCTGCAGAATCCCATGGATGGAAGCCTGGTGGACTACAGTCCACAGGGTCGCAAGCAGTAGGACATGACTGAAGCGACTGAGCACACACACATCTTCTCTTAGACAAGTGCCTCGGGAGTGCGGACAGAATCCCAACCACGCATATATTCTCAGTGCCCAGTCCAGCAGCTTGGCACAAAATCTGTGCTGGGAAAAAACACTGAAATGATTCTAAGTCCTTTCATTATGCACTGAGGCAGAAATTTAACTTTATAAAAGATATGGCAATATAGAAATCCTACCAATTTCCTCATAGACTACCAACTCTTCTATGTAGCAGTATAACATTGATTTGAAACCAAGGATATTAGAAAAAAGGAACACTACAGACCAATCCTCTCTGAGCATGCCTTGCTGCTGCTGCTGCTAAGTCGCTTCAGTCATGTCTGACTCTGTGTGACCCCACAGACGGCAGTCCACCAGGCCCCACCATCCCTGGGATTCTCCAGGCAAGAACACTGGAGTGGGTTGCCATTTCCTTCTCCCATGCATGAAAGTGAAAAGTGAAAGTGAAGTCGCTCAGTTGTGTCCGACTCTTAGCGACCCCATGGACTGCAGCCCACCAGGCTCCTCCGTCCATGGGATTTTCCAGGCAAGAGTACTGGAGTGGGGTGCCACTGAGCATGCCTTAGTTCAATTCAAATTACTGAGATATTAATATAAGGTGATAACATTTTTGTTCTTACTTTCCCCCTCTATTTTTCCTATATTTCTTCTTCTAACTTTTTAAAAAATTCAGCCATGCCAGATGGCATGTGGGATCTTAGCTCAATGCCCTGACCAGAGACTGAACCCATGCCTCCTGCTTTGGAAGCACGGGGTCGTAACCACTGCACTGCCAGGAACTCTTTTTCTAACTTTTTCAGTTGAACTCACTTAGCTTAAATCTTTTCTTAGAACATTTAAGTCAATAAATTTACCTGTAAGGACTGCTTTCCTGGCATGTCACACATTTGAAGTCGTACATATAATTCATGATTGTTCGATTTCAAATATCTGCAATTTCTATTTTGATTTCCATTTAACACATGAGTTATTTAGGAGTACAGTTTTATACTCTTAAGCATATATTTAAAATTTTGAAAAATAACTGCCACAGAGAAGAAGAAAAAAAATATATTATGAATCCTCATGTAGCCATCACCCAGCTTCCCAATGATCAACACACAACCGATTTTGTTTTACATCTGTTCTGACTTTTCCCTCAGTTACTTTCAAGCAAATAATATAGCCTTTCATCTGTAAATAACCTCAATGGGTATCATTTGGGAGTTTTGCTAAGATTCTTAGATTTTATAACTATTTTCTGCCTAATGCTGAAAAACTTGGTTCTAGTAACATTAATATGTATTATCCTTTTATACATACACAATTATTTCAAAATAACATTATGACAGAATATTAAAGTTATGATGAACAAAATGATAATTAAAAGGTTTGAATTCTTTGTCATTTTTTTTTTGTCCTTAAGATATTTCATTAAGTATATCCAGCCAAATCAGCTGAAGTGTTACCTGAAATAATTCTTCTTTATGTGACTCAGCCATCAGCTCAAATACGGGTTCACTTGTGACACTGTGCTTTTGAATTTTACACATGTGCTTTACTGATCACGCACCACCGCCCTGAGCAGACACAGACAGAGCAGGGTGCTGTACAGTGCACTGCAGCAGGGTGTTGCTAGCACACTCTTAATACTTCACTTCACTCTGCCTTTTTGATAATAATATTCTTGAGACTACGCCAGAGTAGTATTAGAGTTTTTCTACCATTTTCTTTTAAAAATAACTGACCAGTATTTCATTCAACTAATTTCCTATCAGGTACCACAGTTTTAATTATAACCTGTATGTTTTAATAGCTGGTGGGGCAAGCCATATTTTTTTTTGAAGCCAACTTTTGATTATTGGGATCTAATTTTATTGCTTTGTGGTTAAAATAACCTGGTCTGTACACTGCTTTGTGAAATCTGTGACAGGTACCGGGGCAGTCCCTGCTTCTGCCCTGGGCCAGGGCCGGTCAGCGGCACCGTGCCTTTCCCCACCTGGCCTGCTTTACGCGTCTCTCTATGCTCTCAACACTCGGAGTTCCTGACATCCCGACAAGACGACTGGCCCCAGCCCTGTCTGTGCTCCCTGTTTCTTCTGTGGTTTTATTTCCTGACCGACAGAGACTTTTTTCTTCTAAATTTATGAATTAAGTCTTTTTGGTTATTTCTTTTTAATGTTCTGAAAGAGCAGAGAAGGGATGTCCAAAAAACATGACTCGCTGTTTCATATTCTTCAAAGTCTTATTAATCTTTCACATGGCAAAAAAGCCACATTTAAGAAATGACTTTACAAAGAATAAATGGCTGGTCCTTTAATAATTATGGTTGACAGTATTTTACAGGGGAATGGACAGAAAAAAGCCAAACACTTAATAGCTAACATTTGGTCCACTGGTGGCTCAGATGGTAAAGAACCCGCTTGCAATGCAGGAGACCTGGTTCGATCCCTGGGTGGGGAAGATTCCCTGGAGGAGGGCATGGCAACCCACCCCGGTATTCTTGCCTGGAGAATCCCCAGGAAAGAGGAACCCATTGGGCTACAGTCTATGGGGTCGCAGTCAGTCAGACACAACTGGGTGATGAAGCACAGCACAGCAACCTCATTAATACAACTGCTTATATCTACCTGTCACAAACATCATTAGATTCACAACTGACAGGTATCATCAGTTCAGTTCAGTTCAGTCGCACAGTCACGTCTGATTCTTTGCGACCCCATGAATCACAGCCCAGCAGGCCTCCCTGTCCATCACCAACTCCCCGACTTCACTCAAACTCATTTACCATGGAGTTGGTGATGCCATCCAGCCATCTCATCCTCTGTCGTCCCCTTCTCCTATAGCCCCTAATCCCTCCCAGCATCAGAGTCTTTTCCAATGAGTCAACTCTTCGCATGAGGTGGCCAAAGTACTGGAGTTTCAGCCTCAGCATCAGTCCTTCCAATGAACACCTAGGACTGATCTCCTTTAGGATGGACTGCTTAGATCTCCTTGCAGTCCAAGGGACTCTCAAGAGTCTTCTCCAGCACCACAGTTCAAAAGCATCAATTCTTCGCCACTAAGCTTTCTTCACAGTCCAACTCTCACATCCATACATGACCACTGGAAAAACCATAGCCTTGACTAGACGGACCTTTGTTGGCAAAGTAATGTCTCTGCTTTTCAGTATGCTATCTAAGTTGGTCATAACTTTCCTTCCAAAGAGTAAGCATCTTTTAATTTCATGGCTGCAGTCACCATCTGCAGTGATTTTGGAGCCCAGAAAAATAAAGTCTGACACTGTTTCCACTGTTTCCCCATCTATTTTCCATGAAGTGATGGGACCAGATGCCATGATCTTCGTTTTCTCAATGCTGAGCTTTAAGCCAACTTTTTCACTCTCCTCTTTCACTTTCATCAAGAGGCTTTTTAGTTCTTCTTCACTTTCTGCCATAAGGGTGGTGTCATCTGCATATCTGAGGATATTGATATTTCTCCCGGCAATCTTGATACCAGCTTGTGCTTCTTCCAGCCCAGCGTTTCTCATGATGTACTCTGCATAGAAGTTAAATAAACAGGGTGATGATATACAGCCTTGACGAACTCCTTTTCCTATTTGGAACCAGGCTCTTGTTCCACGTCCAGTTCTAACTGTTGCTTCCTGACCTGCATATAGTTTTCTCAAGAGGCAGGTCAGGTGGTCTGGTATTCCCATCTCTTTCAGAATTTTCCACAGTTTATTGTGATCCACACAGTCAAAGGCTTTGGCATAGTCAAGAAAGCAGAAATAGATGTTTTTCTGGAACTCTCTTGCTTTTTCCATGATCCAGTGGATGTTGGAAATTTGATCTCTGGTTCCTCTGCCTTTTCTAAAACCAGCTTGAACATCTGGAAATTCATGGATCACTTATTGCTGAAGGCTGGCTTGGAGAATTTTGAGCATTACTTTACTAGCGTGTGAGATGAGTGCAACTGTGTTGTAGTTTGAGCATTCTTTGGCAGTGCCTTTCTTTGGGATTGGAATGAAAACTGACCTTTTCCAGTCCTGTGGCCACTGTTGAGTTTTCCAAATTTGCTGGCATATTGAGTGCAGCACTTTCACAGCATCATCTTTCAGGATTTGAAATAGCTCCACTGGAATTCCATCACCTCCACTAGCTTTGTTCGTAGTGATGCTTTCTAAGGCCCACTTGACTTTACATTCCAGGATGTCTGGCTCTAGGTGAGTGATCACACCATCATGACTTTCTGGGTCGTGAAGATCTTTTTTGTACAGTTTTTCTGTGTATTCTTGCCATCTCTTCTTAATATCTTCTGCTTCTGTTAGGTCCATACCATTTCTGTCCTTTATCAAGCCCATCTTTGGATGAAATGTTCCCTTAGTATCTCTAATTTTCTTGAAGAGATCTATAGTCTTTCCTATTCTGTTGTTTCATAGTATGATACAAAAAACATGGCCTTTCGAGTCAAACAAACCATGATTAGAGTTAGGCACATCAGTTCAGTACTTCATCTAATTCTCAGTTTTCTCAACTATACCTTGGGGATGGATCATTGTGGGTGTGTGTGCTCAGTCACTCAGTTGTGTCCAACGCTTTGCAACCCCATACACTGTAGCCCACCAGGATCCTCCATCAATGAAATCTGCCAAGCCAGAACACTGGAATGGCTTGCCATTTCCTCCTCTAGGGATCTTCCTGACAGGGACTGAGTGTGTCTCCTACATTGGCAGGAGGATTCTCTACCACTGAGCCAGGTGGAAGCCATTGTGGGGCTTATAAGTAAAATGGAAAGCCTCCGTTATATTCCTGGAAGACAATATGTGCTCCAAAAATGTTAGCCTCCTCCCCTCTCCAAACAGTTCTTTCTAAAACTTGAAGATTACTAGTTTTTTAGATAATCAGAAGGGGCCACAGGACTGGAAAAGGTCAGTTTTCATTCCAATCCCTAAGAAAGGCAATGCCAAAGAATGTTCAAACTACCACACAATTGCACTCATCTCACACAGCAAAGTAATGCTCAAAATTCTCCAAGCAAGGTTCAACAGTACATGAACCGTGAACTTCCAGATGTTCAAGCTAGATTTAGAAAACACAGAGGAACCAGAAATCAAATTGCAGACATCCACTGGGTCATACAAAAGGCAAGAGAGTTCCAGAAAAACATCTGTTTCTTGACTATGCCAAAGCCTTTGACTGTGTGGATCACAACAAAGTGGAAAATTCTTCAAGAGATGGGAATACCAGACCACCTGACCTGCCTCCTGAGAAATCTGTATGCAGGTCAGGAAGCAACAGTTAGAACCGGACATGGAACAACAGACTGGTTCCAAACAGGGAAAGGAGTACGTCAAGGCTATATACTGTCACCCTGCTTATTTAACTTATATGCAGAGTACATCATGAGAAACGCTGGGCTGGATGAAGCACAAGCTGGAATCAAGATTGTCAGGAGAAATATGAATAACCTCAGATATGCAGATGACACCACCCTTCTGGCAGAAAGTGAAGAGGAACTAAAGAACCTCTTGATGAAAGTGAAAGAGGAGAACGAAACAGCTGGCTTAAAACTCAACATTCAAAAGACTAAGATCATGGCATCCAGTCCCATGACTTCTTGTCAAATAGATGGAGAAACAACGGAAACAGTGACAGACTTATTTTCTTGGGCTCCAAAATCACTGCAGATGGTGATTACAGCCATGAAATTAAAAGACGCTTGGTCCTTAGAAGAAAAGCTATGACAAACCTAGACAGAATACTAAAAAGCAGACATTACTTTGCTGACAAACGTCCGTCCAGTCAAAGTTATGGTTTTTCTAGTAGTCATGTATGGATGTGAGAGTTGGACCATAAAGAAAGCTGAGTGCTGAAGAACTGATGCTTTTGAACTGTGGTGTTGGAGGAGACTCTTGAGAGTCCCTTGGACACCAAGGAGATCCAACCAGTCCACCCTAAATGAAATCAGTCCTGAATATTCATGGGAAGGACTGATGCTGATGCTCCAACACTCTGGCCACCTGATGCGAAGAACTGACTTTTCCAATAAGACTCTGATGCTGGGAAAGACTGAAGGTAGGAGGAAAAGAGGATGACAGAGATGACAGATGATTAGATGGCATCACCGACTTGATGGAGATGAGTTTGAGCAAATTCCAGGAGACGGTGATAGACAGGGAATCCTGGCGTGCTGCAGTCCAGGGGGTCGCAAAGAGTCAGACACAACTGAGCAACTGAACTGACATATAACCACCTTGGCTTGAATTCCCATACCTTCTCTCCCCCATCCCTCCACTCCATCATGCTTGTCACTGTTTCTAAGCATTTTATGATTCACAAAGATATGTATATTTATCTTTTCCTACAAGATCTAAACAGGAAAAAAATAGGTGGTGGAGTTTGAGCCTTAGCTCAGCCTCCTTAGGGATCCTTCTCTTTTGGTGAAAATGTTTCTGGCATTCCCAAAGGGCACTCAACATATTTTCTCAAAGAGATGTTTTCATACATTGTGCTATACCAGTTTTGAAAATATGAGTTAAATATGAACTGGGGACTGATCTGAGTATCTGTCATGTATGGTGAACCTCTAATTCTGAGGTCTAGAGCAAAAAACTACTGGGAAAAATATTTTCCATTCCAAGCAGTTAAATAAATTAAAAAAAAAAAAATGCTAGAAAATAACCCATAGGTAAGTTGAAAAGCGCTGAAATGATAAAATATGACTGATTTCAAAACAGATTCTAGGGTTATTAAGAAACATTAAAAAAAAAAAAGCTTTTGAACTTTCCACATTGCATTTTTATTAATATTGCATATAACAAGTTAATGTAAATACATATTCTTGTGAAAACTGCCTGGACAATAACGATATTGTATGAAAATAAACATAACTATCCTGTGCTCCTCACCAGTTTCTCAGCATTAGATGCCATTAGCAGTAACCAGTAATGACAGCGACCACCGCTGATGGCACCCTGAACTGCTTGGTAAGGTCGTTTTCAAACCTAAGCTGACTGACTGCTAAAAACCACAGAAAGGGAAAAATGGGGTATCAAAAGACGGAGTAAAAACTCCAAAATTAAAAAGAAATCTGCACAAAATATGCAATAGATGCAGTTTCTCTGGCTAATAACGGTCAGTCTTATTTTGGTTGTTTACTTAAATGCTGTTTGTTACCTGTGGATACAAGCAGTCTGCAAGTTTCTGTACTAAGAGTTCACTTAAATGACCAATTCAAACAACCTTGTTTATCCACTGAAGCTGGGATTTCTCCTCTTCAGAAGCATCCCATTCTTTACCTTCTGACCATCTCAAGCATTTCAACAAAGCACAGAGCAGCGCACCCACATGGGGTGCACCAGAGACCTCACAAGCAGGCAGGAAACAAAACAGGCTTTGTTTCCTGGGGGAAGGGAGCAGGGCAGTTCAAAACAGAAAAGAACTGCATTACCGACTTCTTCCCCTAAGTGATCAACCACCAAAATCCAAATGTTTCCAGTTTTAAAGGTAAAGAGAAAATAAATCTCTAAAACAGGATAGAAGTTTTTAAAAAATATGCTATATTTAAAAATTCAGAGTCTGCTGCCTAATAGTAACTTTCAAGTTACTATTTCATAACTTGAACAAATCAGTCAGAAGCAAATCAGTCCTGACAGCTTTATGGTAGCAAATTATACAATCAGCAATTACTGAAGAAGAAGAAGAAGAAAAAAGACCACCTTCTCAAAAACAAAGGAGGTCGTCACCATGGGTTCTTTCCAAATGTCCTTCTGAACATACGAGTTTTCAAACTGCAGACAAATTTTAGGTTTGCATGATTGGTATCTTCAATCTTGTAATATTACAAAGTATTTCAGATCTGGTAATCAATTGTAGACTTTGATAATCAAGTCTATCCCAGTAATGCCATTAAGTGTAAATTTAAACTCAGAAACATTTTTTTGAACTTTTAAAACATTAACTCACATCAAACCTCCCACAACACAAGAAAGCACTTCTTTACTTTGTTTAATATTTTATCAAGTTTCAGACATTACATAATTACATGTTAGAATGGCTGTATTAGTTTGTTCATAACGTTTAGAAAGAAATTTTAGGTTTTTCCTATATTGATAAGATACTTAAGACTTCTGTAAAATAGTAGGCTTCTTAAAAGAAATGAAAGTTTTTGGAAAACAATCTAACAGGCCACCTGTCAGTCTTAAAACGGTAAAAACAAAACACAAAACACCCACTGCTAGCTCAGTATTTCAATATGACTGAGGGAACTGCACTGTCTACAAAGAGTTGTTACTAACTGGCACAATAATTTATGTATTTTAAATAAGGCTAGGGTCCTAATTTAATGACTGAATACCTTTTCATTATCTATATGCAAAAGATGTGTCCCAACACTGTTAAGCTATACCTAAATGAAAAGTTATTCTGAGATACTTCACCCCTTTATCAGTAGTTTTAAAAAAGTCATAGGACTGTGTGTAACCATCATCATTGTCTACTTTCAGAACATTTTCATCATCCCCCAAAGAAGCCTTTATTCCTTTGTGAGTACACGTTCTGTTGCCCCTTCCCCAGTTGCTGATAATCATTAAACTACTTTCTGTCTCTTTGGAACTGCCTATTCTGAACAGGTCATATATGTGGAATCAATTTTGTGACTGGCTTGGTTCACTTAGTATGTTTTTTAGAGTCATCCACGTTATAGCATGTATCAGCATTTTACTCCTTTTTATCACCAAATAACTTTCCATTGTACAGATCTACATTTTGTTAGTTTGTTCATCAGTTGATGGAATATCTGTTATTTCCACCTTTTGGTTTTCAAGAATCATGTGGCTACAGACATTCAAGTTTGCAGGTTTTTGTACGGACATACGGTGTGCACTTTCGGGCATACGTATCTAGGGCATGGAATTGCTGGGTCGCACAGTGGATGCAACTTTCTGAGAAAGTGCAACAAAACGGCTTTCTCGAGTGGCTGCCTCCGTTTTCGATCACACGGACAATGGAGGAGGGTGCCAACTGCTCCACGTGCTCGTCAGCACTTCCTGATGCCTGTCTCTCACTTCAGCATCTTACTGACAATCAAGTGCTACCTCACTGGGGCTTTGGTCTGTATGATGTGGTAACAGCTAACCTCCTCTAATAGTCATGCTAGCTCTTATCATAGGGACACTCTGTACTCTTCTCCCTTCCCAATTATCAACCTCCAGGGCCCCCAAACTGGGTTAAAGTATTTAAATCTTTATAAACTGTTCAAAAATATCAATAACATCTTTATTTGGATCACAATAAACTGTGGAAAATTCTGAGAGATGGGAATACCAGACCACCTGACCTGCCTCTTGAGAAACCTGTAATGCAGGTCAGGAAGCAACAGTTAGAACCGGACATGGAACAACAGACTGGTTCCAAATAGGAAAAGGAGTACGTCAAGGCTGTATATTGTCACCCTGCTTATTTAACTTCTATTCAGAGTACATCATGAGAAACGCTGGGCTGGAAGAAGCACAAGCTGGAATCAAGATTGCAGGCAGAAATATCAATAACCTCAGATATGCAGATGACACCACCCTTATGGTGGAAAGTGAAGAGGAACCAAAAAGCCTCTTGATGAAAGTGAAAGAGGAGAGTGAAAAAGTTGGCTTAAAGCTCAACATTCAGAAAACTAAAATCATGGCATCTGGTCCCATCACTTCATGGCAAATAGATGGGGAAACAGTGTCAGACTTTATTTTTTGGGGGCTCCAAAATCACTACAGATGGTGACTGCAGCCATGAAATTTAAAAGACACTTACTCCTTGGAAGGAAAGTTGTGACCAACCTAGATAGCATATTCAAAAGCAAAGACATTACTTTGCCAACAAAGGTCCGTCTAGTCAAGGCTATGGTTTTTCCAGTGGTCATGTATGGATGTGAGAGTTGGACCGTGAAGAAAGCTGAGCGCTGAAGAATTGATGCTTTTGAACTGTGGTGCTGGAGAAGACTCTTGAGAGTCCCTTGGACTGCAAGGAGATCCAACCAGTCCATTCTGAAGAGATCAGTCCTGGGTGTTCACTGGAAGGACTGATGCTGAGGCTGAAACTCAAATACTTTGGCCACCTTATGCAAAGAGTTGACTCATTGTAAAAGACCCTGACGCTGGGAGGGAGTGGGACAGGAGGAAAAGGGGACAACAGAGGATGAGATGGCTGGATGGCATCACCGACTCAATGCACATGAGTTTGGATGAACTCTGGGAGTTGGTGATGGACAGGGAGGTGCTACAATTCATGGGGTCACAAAGAGTCGGACGTGACTGAGTGACTGAACTAACTAACTTAGGTCAATATTTGATATCGTCTTCCTTCAACCATCTATCAAAAGTCTGGCATGAAAATTCATTATAATGGTATTTTCAAACAATACAATTGTGAATAGAGCTTAAAAAACATTCAACAGAACATTTTCTCCTCATCACCTCATTAAGCAGTTTGGGGCAGGACACAGGAGTTGCTAAATGAGGTGAGGAGGAGAAGGGAGAAAGTAGTCTTAACTAGCCTTCAGCTCTGTCTCCAGGACATAACTATATTTTTTCCCTCTACTATGAAAACAGTGTTTAAAGTACAAATAATGAAATGACTGGTCTATAAAGAGACAGGGAATAATGTTTTAAAATCTACCTGGCATCAAGAATTCATGTTAGATTAATGAGTAAATAGTCCCATTAACAATAGCTTTATTTCTAATTACATGTAATTTATTACTCCTTCACTAAGGGAATTTATAATTTAAAAGAGATGAATCTGAGTTTTGACTGCCAAGCACAAAAACTGGTCCTTTCATATAGTGTAGAGCCTGACTGGCTTCTCATCCTTTAATGTCCCTCTTTAAAAAAGTGTTCCTGACTACCTCACCGCATTCCCTTTTGGAGCACCTTATGAGAAAGCCCTTCATTGTATTTAACAGGTTTTGTGATGGTTTATTTACTCAGTAGCCTGAAACCTCCACCCCCCAGCTGTTAGCACAGTGCCTGGTACGTAACTGGCACTCATCTGCTGAATGAGTAAGTAAGTACGAAAAGTTTTTATCCCTGGTTAGTAGAATGCTATTAGAAATGCACAGGAGAATCTCCAAATTGAAGCGAGTCCAGAATGAATTCTCAAGTGACCTCAGCAACCAGGGTAGCAGAACAACATGAGCATAAAACAAAGAATACGAACCACTTCCCTTCTAAGTCACTCCAACTGATTTCAGCAGAAATCTATCTGGCTTTTCCCTCCGGAAGTCTATAACCTCTTTTTCTGTTTATCTGAATCTCTGGGTTGGCACAAAAAGTGACACCACCAAGTGGATCTCCTCTTCAGTGCATTTTATAAGACACTTGCTATTAATGCAGAGGTGATGCTGGAATCAAGATTGCCAGGAGAAATTTCAATAACCTCAGATATGCAGATAACACCACCCTTATGGCAGAAAGTGAAGATGAACTCAAAAGCCTCTTGATGAAAGTGAAAGAGGAGAGTCAAAAAGTTGGCTTAAAGCTCAACATTCAGAAAACGAAGATCATGGCATCCGGTCCCATCACTTCATGGGAAATAGATGGGGAAACAGTGGAAACAGTGTCAGACTTTATTTTTTTGGGCTCCGAAATCACTGCAGATGGGGATTGCAGCCATGAAATTAAAAGATGCTTACTCCTTGGAAGGAAAGTTGTGACCAACCTAGATAGCATATTCAAAAGTAGAGACATTACTTTGCCAACAAAGGTTCGTCTAGTCAAGGCTATGGTTTTTCCTGTGGTCATGTATGGATGTGAGAGTTGGACTGTGAAGAAAGCTGAGTGCCAAAGAATTGATGCTTTTGAGCTGTGGTGTTGGAGAAGACTCTTGAGAGTCCCTTGGACTGCAAGGAGATCCAACCAGTCCATCCTAAAGGAGATCAGCCCTGGCTGATCTTTGGAAGGATGATGCTAAAGCTGAAACTCGAGTACTTTGGCCACCTCACTGGAAAAGACCCTGATGCTGGGAGGGATTGGGGACAGGAGGAGAAGGGGACGAAAGAGGATGAGATGGCTGGATGGCATCACCGACTCGACAGACAAGAGTCTGGGTGGACTCCGGGAGTTGCTGATGGACAGGGAGGCCTGGCGTGCTGCAATTCATGGGGTTGCAAAGAGTCGGACACGACTGCGTGACTGCTTGTGTCACTCAGAACTGAACTTGTGCATCAGAACTGAACTGATGCAAATGTAACTTGAAACACAGGTTTCTTTTAAAAATAAATTTTCTTAGGTCTGATGGGAGGAGTTTTAGTAACACAAGCCATTAATTTAAATTATCACTTGTTATACAAAGAAAATACTTCTTCACTATGTAATTATTTGTGTCACTGAACCATCATCAAATAGAAAATATGCATTAATTTCACCTCATTAATGTATGTGAGGAGGAGAGGGCGTCAGAGGATGAGATGGCTGAATGGCAACACCGATGCAATGGACAAGAACTTGGGCACTCGGGCGCTTCGGGAGATGGTGCGGACAGGGAGGCCTGGCGTGCTGCAGTCCATGGGGCTGCAGAGAGTTGGACACGACTGGGCGACCGAACAACAACAGTGTATGTCTACTCACCCTCAGCAAATAGAAGAGATTGCATATATGAAAAATACACTATTTTGACACTATCCTACTGAATATAACATAAAGAAAAAAAAAGACTAAAACTGCAAGCCTCAACTTTGAACTAACTTTGATATTCCACAACCTTACACATCCAAATGTTCATTTCAGTGTTTATTTTTTTTTTTACTTAAAAAAAAAAAAATAGTGAGGGCAAAATTTGTAACAATCGCTAACAGTGTGCTTTAAATTGGGCTTCACTGAGCACACGGCCTGGAGTTATACTCCAATCAGCTTACGTCAGGCTTTCTATTTAAGCAACTTTAGGGAGGTTCTAAAGTTTAGAAACCAAGCACACCAAAACTGTATCCATCTTTAAGGCAGTAAAGCTGAACCCTACTAACACACACATGTTTAAATTCCTAGATGTGTCAGAGTTTGACAGTGTAGACAAAACTCAACTCTTCCATCCAGCACTGGCCATTCCCTGTCAGATGTTTGCCTGGGCATACTCTCCATGTGATAAGGCTTATCTTTAGATTAAGCCGAAAGATTTCCTAGTCCCCTCTTCACAAGTTATTTCCAGCTGTGACCAGAGGGCCAAAAGCTAAACTTAAATGGTGCAATAAATAGTTCAAAAGTATCTTTGAAACCTCAGGGCACTCAAATCCAGAAAGCTACCGAGAAGTAACCTTAAGCAAGGATCCAAAGCAGCCACTGAAGACTTCATACTCTAGCATATTCTATTACATCAGAATAATTAAGAAGGGGCTTCCCTGGGGGCGCAGACAGTAAGGAATCTGCCTGTAAGGCAGAAGACTCGGGTTCAGTCCCTGGGTCTGGAAGAGCCCCTGGAGAAGGGAACTGCAACCCACTCCAGTATTCCTGCCTAGAGAATCCTGTGGACAGAGGAGCTTGGAGAGCCCCAATTCATGGGGTTGCAAAGAGTAGGAGATGACAATAATTAAGGACTGGAAATATTCTTAAAAGCATCCAGCATATGAGTCCAAATAAGCTGAGAAGTCAGGTATCTTTCTGAATGAACTGGTTACATTGTGATACCAGAATAACTTGGGTCTCCTGATTTCTAACTGAGGAGGTACATTTTTCTACATCACAATTTAACTCATACTGAATTTTTCTGCATCACAGTTTTATTCAAATTCATATTGAATGTATTATGCAACTACTATGGAGAAAAGAGGATGCTAGCTAATTTCTTTTAAAGGATTTTTCAAGGTCATATAAAATGCCAGGTCAGAGATGTGTTGTAATTGTTTTTCTCACTAGATAATATGCATTTAAAAACTACACTGAGTGTTACCTTTAAAGAGGCACTAGTTAAATGAAAGGCATCCAGAAGAAGGGAATTAAACTAGTAAAGAACTCAGAAAAAAACTAGAGAAACCACAGTTAAAGGAGAATGTTCTCATATTAGGACTGTATTCACAAATTTGAAGGGAAGTAAATTTCTGAGTAATAAAGGAACACATACTTTCTGGTCATTAGAACTTTCCTCAAATAAAATGGACTGACTTGTAATATGGTAAGCTCCTAGTCAAGGGAAAGGTCAAAGGTGAAGTTGGAAGGTAATCTCTTAAGGATGTGGCAGAGGCAGGCCTGATAATTCAACTGGATGGTTTTACTTCTGTAGCTGGAAACTCACTAGCTTGGTAATTTGCTCAAGATGAGTCACAATATGGAAGTCACAGTACATAAGTAAAGGCATTAACCATTGTCATCTTCCTCCCTCTGAAATTCCCATGTATCGGCACTGGTGACTTAGGTGTGTTTCTGAAAGATTAACTGCTAGCAATCTAGATTTCTTTAAAATTCTAGGTGTCAAAAGATCAAGTCCAGATTCCAGTTCTGTCACTTAACTACGTAACTCGGTAAGTCACGATTTTCCTAGATCTCAGAGAAACTCGGACTTAGGGCAGTATTCCCTACCTCTCCCAGTATTTTTTTAAAATGGATGTTGGTGGGTTTGCAGTCAAAGGACTGGGTGGCTCAGTGGGCAGGAGTCAGGGCGCTAAACGCTCCTCAGTGCCCAGGGTACCCCCTCCCTCCTCCCCTGAGGAAAAGTGAAGAGAAGAGTCACAGGTTGCTTTTATGTGCCAAACTTGGTGAGATTTATCTCTTTTAAGACGATGCAGTTAGCAACAGCTCTATTTACCTTAAACACAATGAAACAGCTTTTCCTCCCCACCCTAAGTAGTTAATAATATAGTTCACAACCCAAACTGACATTTTAGGACCGGGAGGCAATATTTAAAAGAGGGTAAGGAAAACAAAACAAAAAACAAAGGAAAAACTTGTTTTTAATGCATGGATATCAAGAGACTTGCTTCAGTAAAAGTTCAAATGAGCTGATGCTGGTATTCTAGCTACCCAAGACTCCATTAATGGAGTTACAGAGTTAGTTCCCACAGCCTTCAGCGCTTTCCCTTCCTCTAGAACAGAGGGTAAGATATTTAGTTGGTCATTAGGTGCGTCTTCATTAAAAGGAAAATATTACTTTTAACAGCTATCGGAAATATTTGCTCTTAAAGGGAAAAGGTTAATGCATGTCTGAACACTTAAAAAATTTAACAGACCTTTAACTACTGATGCAAAATATTTAACTTTGATCAGAAAGGTGTGCTGAACAACTTTTGGTTTGAGACTGAAAAGCAAGTTTTGGAATACCTTGAAACCACGGACCAAAATTAACATCTAGGTTTTAATTACCTGTTACATTTCCATGCATAGAATGTCTACGCACAGAATTGCTGTTAGCGATTACAAAGGATATTGTGTTTTCAAAGGATATTGTGTTTTCGCCAACCTAGGTTATTTATTACCTCCTTTAAGACTCAAAAGATACACCTTTTAATCCACATCTCTAGTTCCAGTACTTTATTTACACCAAATGTGTTTTTAATCTCTGTGGTCCCATCAGCACTTATTTCCAGAAACACAGATTCTAACACTATTTAATATGTTCTTTCACATAAACAGGGATATTACATAAAAGATCAGTTCACTGACCATTAGTATTCTGGGGTAGATTTTTCATTCTGAAGAATGGGAATTTATTTGGTTTGCTTTCGTTAGGGCTTTCACTGGAAAATATTCACATGGCTATATTATATAAAATAAATAATCTTACGATGTACAAGAAAATGAGCCTTTTTATGTTTGCAAGTATAAAATCTGTAGGGGGAAAAAGTAAAAATATGAAATAATTTAATGACCTGTGTAATATTCAAGTATTAACTTACTTTAATAAGTGTAAAAACAGTCCTAGTACGATTCCTTAAAAACAGATAAAAGCCCTCCTTTTTTCACAGCCAGTAAATATCAGCTAGTTCTTGCTGCCACTGGATGTCACCTCATGATTTGTTACAAATTATCAATCAATGCTGAAAAATAATATAA
This sequence comes from Bubalus bubalis, assembly GCF_019923935.1. NCBI lineage: Eukaryota > Metazoa > Chordata > Mammalia > Artiodactyla > Bovidae > Bubalus > Bubalus bubalis. The sequence goes on along the minus strand of NC_059172.1, from coordinate 79,004,411 downwards.
ATGTCAAAAATATACAGTTTTCATAGAAGGGCAAGAAAAGGGTATGAGATTAAGAGATACAAACTACTATGTATAAAAAATAACCAACAGGGAAAAATACAGTACAGGGAAACAGTCATTATTTTGTAATAACTTCAAATGGAGTATAATCTATAAAAATGTTGAATCACTAAGTGATACACCTAAAACTAATACTGTAAATCAACATAAAATAAAAACTTCAATAATTTTTTTTTAAAGATATAGTTTTTAAATCTTAAAGAACAAGAAAATAGGATAAAAAGGAACCAATACATAACAAATTACGAATTTCCTAAACTTATATTATATGGATAACTTATTAACTTCATGGGGGATGTGAAGAACGGATTAAAAAAATTATTCTAAATATAATTATTCCAAAGCATCTGATAAAGAACAGAAATGTAAAAGAGGCTGGTGTTTGAAGGTGATTAAGTGATAAAGTCAAGCTTATACAGAGGTCAAGTCTATTTTCCACTCTAAAATGTCAAAAGACATAGGTCAGCTTAAGGTAAAAAATGGTAAATACTTTAATATAGATTTGGGAAATATAGGAAAGCAAAATTTCACAACCATGAAGGAAACAACCTATCATTTGTTGGTGTTTGCATGGTTCAAAGGGTCAGAAAGGGGATAGTTTATATTTTTGTGGCAGATAAAATGCAATCTAGCATAGAACTTTAGATTTCAAGGAAAACTCCTTCAAATTCAGCAGCTAACAGCTTGTCTCTATTTGCTGTCACTCTGGATCAGAGAAACCCACACGTTTTTTCTTCCCCTTTCCTGCTCCCCTTCAGTTACACTTGAGCTCTCTGACTGAAAAGGTCTGGAACAGATTAGAAGTCGGGCCACAAAATAAAAAGCTTTGGCAAGCTGTCAAGCCTGTCTGGAATACACATACAACAGTGGGCCCAGAAGGGGAAACTAAAAGCAGTAAGAATATTTTACTAAACCTTTTCTTGGCATACTTAATTGTACGCTGTGTGTACATATGTGTTGAGGTGGGAGGGAGATTATTATTTTTTTGGTACTTTTGCCCATTTAAAACAAAAGACCAAGCTGTGTGTGTAATTAATGGATCTACTTAAGCTCACAGCCAACTTGCTTTACTTCACTTTTTATTAACTGAAAATACTTAAAACAGAAACCTTTGTTCCAACTGCTGATTTCTATAGCTAGCTAAGAGTTAATCATCATTTTTCAGAACCTCATGTAGAGGGAAAGAAAAATCCCACAGTACCATTTTTTAAAATTACCAAATGCAGACAAGCTGAATTCATTTCATTAAAGATGATCTGAGGAAACATGGCTGTTATCGTTCTAGTCCATACAAACGGCAACATTTATTAAATTTTCTACCTTACTTGGGTTCCTGTTTCAACCACAAGGCCTTATTCAAGTATTAAATAGAATCTGAAGTTGCAAATTATTAACATGCCACATTACTTTTTTAACACCCAAAAGGTCTTGAAGCTCAAAAGGCTTGCATTTAAGCCAAACCGGGTATTTGTCAAAGCAATAGTCTCTGCCCTGATCCCACTCTGACTTTACCTGAATAGGGGTCAGTTCATAATGCTGACCAATCGGTGAGCTTGGGGCGGCAAACACAAATGTCGGGGTTTTTAAAAGGTATACGTACAGACACAGAAGTGTTCGGAACGTTCCTAACAGGGCAGTTATTTTACCCAGCCCTGGGTAGAGTTTTCTTTCTTCCCTTTTACCCCAGACTGTGTTCTGATGGCACTCAAGGAGTTAATTCCTCCTTCCCGGAAGGGCCCCGAAGTTGTTGTTAGGTCAACCCCTGCAAAGCTTCAAAGGTTCCGAGCTCCCGCAGTCTGACCTACTCAGTGATCTGCACATTGTTTTCATTTAGCTACATCCAGTCCAAGACGAAAGCTTTAAAACCACAATGATCTGCTCCTTTTTAGATTCATTTTTCCATGGCTTTGGAAAAATATCTCAGAAACCCAACTGAAGAAAAGGAAAACAGTGAAAAAATATGGATAAAAAGGCCCCAAAGAGCTTGTATACTATTATCAAGATATGCACATTTGGGAGGGGAGTATTTCTTTGTGCAAATGGTGATTTTTGTCATTTGATTTGAGGGAGAAATATGGCTTTACGTTTTGTTTCCTAAATGAGAAACAAAGAAAAAAAAAAACCTTAAAATATGGGTGTGGGGTGGGGGAGTGAGGGCAGAAAGGAAGAGAAGGGAAAAAGCGCTTCCACTCCCTATCTCTAGGTGACAGGGGTCCCCGCCCCAGCTGAGGACAGAGAACATTTTAACACCAAGACACAGGATGGTAGTCACTGCTGTCTCAAGTTAAGCATAAGCAGAAGAATCTGCTATTTCAGGTTTTAGATGAAGCAACAGCCTGATTATTTCTATAGCTAAAAAGATCATTTTAAACAAGATCTCTGTGCTTCTCAAAAATGAGAAAGAAACAGTGAGTCTGGTTAGTAAACCACCACAACATTCCTCCAATCCCATCCGAAGAATCAAAGCTAGAAAGTTGATTTAGATCCAAATTCAAGTTTAAAGTGAAAGGCATAAAAATAGTAATAGATAAGTTGGCTAGGCAGTCATTTTTTAAAACTATAAAACAACCCAACTTAATTTAAATGTACCTTCCAAAATTCATATACCAAAAAACAGTTATCAAAAATATTTAAAAAGATTTTGAGATGAACCTTTACCAAAACGAGGGTCAAGCCTGGGGTCTAGCCAAGAGGTGGTCTTGTTCTTGTGGTTTATATAGTATATTTCTCCATCCTGAGTCATGGCTTGTTCCCATCCGTCAGGAAGAGGACCTATAAACAACGGGGGAAAAAAAAAAAAAAAATCACGGTTGGTTTTATTTGGTGCACCTAAAAATAAAAAAAAGTGGGAGAGGTGCTAATTTAAAAAGAAAACACATAAAACAACTCATTAAAGTAGAATTAAGCATGTGTTCAGAGAAGAAAGGTAAACCCCAATACTTGATTCTTCTCCACCAAGAAGAAATTATCCAATAATAAAATCTACATCCCCAGAGACACAGATGTAAACAAACTTCAGATTTTGGAAAAACTCTCTGGCAGTCATGACCCAAGCCATTACCACTAGTGTTAATACAAGACATGGAGCGCTGCACATCGGGGACTGTCCCCGCACCCAGCCTGTTTCATGACAGTACGTTCCTAGAGACCCCAGAGCTCTTAATAAGGAATCTGTGCAAGAGTTCTCACAGCACTACGGTATCATAAACATTCTGCTTAATATAGAGCACAGTTTAGCTTAGCCTGCCAACTGCCATTGATTTCCATTATTTATGTGACTGACACACACCAAGAACACTATAATAGAGAAAACGTGGTTGAAAAGAGCTGATTCTTAAGCAGCCCAGAAGTTGCTATGAGATGGGGATGGGGCTGGAAGTTTCAGTCTGTCAGAGATGGTGTGTGGGTGGGTGGCAGGGAGAGAGTAAGGACCAGGACTGCTGGGAGGCATGTTTCTCAGGAAGAAAAAGAAAAGAGGTACAAATTCCAAAACTACAGCGTGAGGAAGCAACACCTGGGAGATAGGGCTAAGAACACAGAAAGTTTAGGGATCATTCTAGGCTTCCCACCTAGCTCATTCAGGAAAGAATCTGCCTGCCATGCAGGAGACCCAGGTTTGATTCCTGGGTCAGGAAGATCCCCTGGAGACGGGAACAGCTACCTATTCCAGTATTCTGGCCTGGAGAATTCCATGGACTGTATAGTCCATGGGGTTGCAAAGAGTCAGAAGTGACTGAGAGACTTTCACTCTCACTTTTGGGCTTCCCTGGTAGCTCAGTTGGTTAAGAATCCACCTGCAATGCAGGAGACCCTGGTTCAATTCCTGGGTCAGGAAGATCTGCTGGAGAAGGATAGGCTACTCACTCCAGTATTCTTGGGCTTCCCTTGTGGCTCAGCTGGTAAAGAACCCACCTGCAATGCGGGAGACCCAGGTTTGATCCCTGGGTGGGGAAGATCCCCTAGAGAAGGCAAAGGCTACCCATTCTAGTACTCTTGCCTGGAGAATTCCATGGACAGAGGAGCCTGGCAGGCTGCAGTCCATGCAGTCACAGAGAGATACGACTTAGTAACCAAACCACCACCAAGATGATGCTATCCTTATGAGGGAAGCGAGTTGCTTTTGAGAGGGAACGGTAATAAAATGAGACCCAGTGTAAGTGATCCAACCCAGGCACATTTCCTCCTTGTCTCCTCCACTTCCCACCCCTACGAGGATCAGGAGAGGCAAAGGGAAACGGACCAACAGGAACTGACTGCTCGCTGTGCGCCAGGCACTGTGCCAAGTACACATGTTCATGGACTCATCTGGTGCAGACGATGACTGAGGACGCACGCTGCAGGACAATCTCCATTCTAACGGGAAACTGAGGCCACGCGGCTCAGCCACACATCACAGACGATGCTCAAACCCAGCAGCCTGATTCCTGAGCCAGTTTCCTCATAACACTTCTTTTCTTTCAAATTTTATCATTTTTAAACTTTAAGAAAACTTATTCTTCAGGGGAGGATAACTGCTTCACAATGTTGTGTTGGTTTCTGTCACACAAGAACGTGAGTCAACCGTAAGTACACACATGTCCCCTCCCTCTTGAACCTCCCTCTCACTCCCACAACTTTTTATTCATCTTCCACATCCAAGATTAGAGACTAAGTGTGTCTCCTGTGCAAAAATGGAACAAGTCCCTTTTCTCTAGGCAGTAAGTCCCCTGCATACGAACCTCCAAATTGTGAACTTGCAAAGATGAAACGTGCACGCCCAACCCTGTTTACGTTCGCTCATGTGTCTGGTGCACACTGTCACATGCGTGCATCCCCTACAAGTGGTTGTGCTTTCGTGCATTTCACTGCACAGAGTGCAGCAGTACAGCATGTACTTACTACTCAGCATCATCAGATGATTCTTTCAAGAAGGTGGACAGAACTGAATGCAGCAAGGAGCCTGTGCTCCCAGGGCCGGCATGAGGGAGACCAGCTTGCCCTCTGCCTCCCATCACTGAGATCCTTCACTCGCCCATCCTCCACCTCTGCTCCCCGCTCCAGTCAGGAACCTGCCTGTTCACTTGATGCCAGTTTACACCAGCCATCGTACTCTACTACTGTCCTTTTCAAGGCACTATACTGTAAGATTAAAGCTTTTTCTGTGTATTTTTTAATGTATTATTTTTGAAAAAATATTATTAACCTATTACAGTACAATACTATATAGCCTAATTGTATTAGTTGGGTACCTAGGCTAACTCTGCTGAACTTATGAACAAGCTCTTGGAACAGAACTCATCGCGTGCAGGGGACTGACTATATTGGCAGTCCAAGACAGCCCTGTGAGTGGAGCTGCAAGAGGAACTCTGGCTTACAGACCCCTCGCACGGGCCCATGGCACCCAAGGCCCTAATTCTAGGCCGGTTTCATTTGTATCAAGAACAGACCGATTTGCTATTATACTATTATCAAAGATCTTCTTTGATGGGGTCAAAATCACGTTAGGGAATGCAGGCACGTGCAACTGGAGTGTTCTAGACTCCTACTAGACGCCACAGGGAAGCCCCTCCTCCAATCCTGAGTGTGAAGTTCTGTGTATGATGCCGTGTCCAGAGCTGGGACTCTGCTGCAGGTATCCTGTGTTTACTAAGAGGTGAATGGGAAGCAGACTTGGTAAACACGTATAAATAAAACCACTTCTCTCAGCAGCCTTCGGTGTCACTTTGGTCTCTGCTTCCCCACCAGGAAGTCAGAAACTTCAGAACTGTTGCTCTTTAGTCGCTCAGCTGTCCGACTCTTCTGCGACCCCACAGATTGTAGCCCACCAGGCTCCTCAGTCCATGGCATTTCCCAGGCGAGAATACTGGAGTGGGTTGCCACTGTCTTCTCCAGGGGATCTTGCAATCCAGGAATTGAGCCTGCAGGTGGATTCTCTACTACTGAGCCACCAGGGAAGCCCAAGGGTTTGTTACTAACTTTAATTGCGGAAAATGGCTCTTACCTGGTTAAGAAGAAGAGCTGGAAATTATTGATTGCTAAATTCTCACAGATGGATTGAAGCAGATCAGAGAGTGTGAGTGGACTCACATATTCTATTATAAACAGAGTATGTGAATGATCTGATATTAATCCAGTGCTTTTTGCTCCTTAAATGTTTTCATTTTTACAGCTCATTTGATATCTTAAAAAGTGTTTAAAATTTGTAGAACAGTAAAATGGAAAAGCGAAAGTTTATCGTAATCTATTCTCCAGGAGAAAAACCGAACTTTTGTTTTGTGATATATTCTGGATTTTTTTCCTGTGCACATTTTGTAATACACATGTATAACTATTGACGTCATGTTGTACCTGAGCCACACTTGCTTTTATTCACTTAATATACATTATGGGAATCTTTTCTTAACACAACATGTACGCCTCTCTCATTCTTTTTAATGGCTTCACAGATCTTACTACACAGACGTACTAGAATTCATTTATCCCAGTGTTACATATCAGAGTTGTTTCCACATTTTGTCCTAAATTTGTTATGAACTGTACAATGCACAGCACCCCCACAGCGATGGCACCAGCTCCATTACTACACTGCACACCCTGTACTTAACCCCCCCGTACTGAAGAAACACAGTGACATTCAGACAGATCACCTGCCCCAGGGAGACAGCAGAGTCAACTTTCCCAAGATACAGAGTTGAACCCAGGCAATCTGACATCAGAGATCCTGTTTAAATCATTAGTTATTTATCCTATATAAATCATATTTCTCAAGTATTTTTCATATATCATTAAGTATAATATTTAGTATTTCACTAAAAACAGTAGACTTCAAAAATTAAATTTAGCAAACTTGCCACCAGTTCTGCTCTTGCATACTATAAACAATCAAACACAAACCTCTACACAGCAGAGCTTGGCACAACATTGTAAATCAACTATACTTCAATTTAAAAACAAAAAATAAACCTCTAACTAATCTTAACTTTCTTTTCTTGGGCTCCAAAATCACTGCAGATGGTGACTGCAGCCATGAAATTAAATTAAAAGACACTTGCTCCTTGATAGAAAAGCTATGACCAACCTAGACAGCATATTAAAAAGCAGAGACATCACTTTGCCCACAAAAGTCTGTCTAGTGAAAACTATGGTTTTTCCAGTAGCAGGTATAAATGTAAGAACTAGATCATAAAGGGGCTGAGAGCCAAGGAACTGATGCTTTCGAACTGTGGTGCTGGAGAAGACTCTTGGGCGTCTCTTGGACTGCAAAGAGATCAAAATAGTCTAATCCTAAAGGAAATCAACCCTGAATATTCATTGGAAGGACTGATGCTGAAGCTGAAGCTCCAATACTTTGGTCACCTGATGCGAAGAGCCAACTCATTGGAAAAGACCCAGATACTGGGAAAGACTGAAGGCAAGAGAAGTGGACGACAGAAGATGAGATGGTGGGATGGCATCACTGACTCAATGGACATGAGTTTGAGCAAACTCCCAGAGATAGTGAAGAACAGGGAAGCCTGGTGTGCTGCAGTCCATGGCGATGCAGAGCAAACACGACTGAGTG